>NC_140510.1:2648839-3973259 GCF_964339955.1 Pipistrellus hanaki | reverse complement strand
GAAGGAGAGGGGAAAGGAGGGGAGGGGAGGGGATGGAGGGGAGGGGAGGGGAGGGGAAGGGGAGGGGAGGGGAGGGGAAGGGGAGGGGAAGGGAGGGGAAGGAGAGGGGATGGAGGGGAGGGGAGGGGAGGGGAAGGAGAGGGGATGGAGGGGAGGGGAGGGGAGGGGAAGGAGAGGGGAAAGGAGGGGGAAGGAGGGGAGGGCAGGGGAGGGGTGGGAGAGAGGGGAGAAGAGGGAGGGAGGGGAGGGCAGGGGGGAGGGGGAGGGGGTCCCCCATTCCCAGAGGGAGGGCTGTGGCGGCCCCGCCTCGCTCACCTCCACGCCCAGCGCGTTGACCACCCGGCCCTCCATGGGCCCGTGGCAGGCTCCGCAGGTGGGGACCCCATCTTGTGGTGGCACCGCAGGCAGCACAGCTCGCCCCTCAGCTCCCGAGCCTCCGCGGTCAGCTCCTTCCTGAGGCATCGCCAGCATGCCCTGTGTGAGCCCCCAGCCCCAGCCCCCAGCCCCTGTGTGAGCCCCCAGCCCCAGCCCCCAGCCCCTGTGTGAGCCCCAGCCCCTGTGTGAGCCCCCGACCCCCATCCCCCAGCCCCTGTGTGAGCCCCGACCCCCATCCCCCAGCCCCTGTGTGAGCCCCGACCCCCATCCCCCAGCCCCTGTGTGAGCCCCGACCCCCATCCCCCAGCCCCTGTGTGAGCCCTGACCCCCATCCCCCAGCCCCTGTGTGAGCCCCCAGCCCCAGCCCCCAGCCCCTGTGTGAGCCCCCAGCCCCTGTGTGAGCCCTGACCCCCATCCCCCAGCCCCTGTGTGAGCCCCCAGCCCCTGTGTGAGCCCCAGACCCCCATCCCCCAGCCCCTGTGTGAGCCCCGACCCCCATCTCCCAGCCCCTGTGTGAGCCCCCGACCCCATCTCCCAGCCCCTGTGTGAGCCCCCGACCCCCATCCCCCAGCCCCTGTGTGAGCCCCAGACCCCCATCCCCCAGCCCCTGTGTGAGCCCCGACCCCCATCTCCCAGCCCCTGTGTGAGCCCCCGACCCCCATCTCCCAGCCCCTGTGTGAGCCCCGACCCCCATCCCCCAGCCCCTGTGTGAGCCCTGACCCCCATCCCCCAGCCCCTGTGTGAGCCCCGACCCCCATCCCCCAGCCCCTGTGTGAGCCCCGACCCCCATCCCCCAGCCCCTGTGTGAGCCCCGACCCCCATCTCCCAGCCCCTGTGTGAGCCCCCGACCCCCATCCCCCAGCCCCTGTGTGAGCCCCCAGCCCCTGTGTGAGCCCCCGACCCCCATCTCCCAGCCCCTGTGTGAGCCCCGACCCCCATCTCCCAGCCCCTGTGTGAGCCCCGACCCCCATCTCCCAGCCCCTGTGTGAGCCCCCAGCCCCATCCCCCAGCCCGTGTGAGCCCCCAGCCCCATCCCCCAGCCCCTGTGTGAGCCCCCAGCCCCTGTGTGAGCCCCCGACCCCCATCTCCCAGCCCCTGTGTGAGCCCCGACCCCCATCCCCCAGCCCCTGTGTGAGCCCCCAGCCCCATCCCCCAGCCCGTGTGAGCCCCCAGCCCCATCCCCCAGCCCCTGTGTGAGCCCCGACCCCCAGCCCCCAGCCCCTGTGTGAGCCCCGACCCCCATCCCCCAGCCCCTGTGTGAGCCCCCAGCCCCTGTGTGAGCCCCAGACCCCCATCCCCCATCCCCAACCCCCAGCCCCTGTGTGAGCCCCCATCCCCATCTCCCAGCCACTGTTTGAGCCCCCAATCCCCCATCCCCTGCCCCCCTCTCTGAACCCTCCATCCCCATCCCCTGCCCCCCTCTATGAGCCCCCGATCCCCATCCCCTGCCCCCCTCTATGAGCCCCTGATCCCCGGCCTGCAGGGCCCCTGTGTGAGCCCCAGCAGTGTCAGTCCGGCGAGCAGGCCCAGGGCATGGGCTGCGGGCTTCTGGTCTGGGCACAGCATGTGCAGATGGTGCTGACCTGGCACCAGACAGGCTGGCTCACAGCCCCTCTTCCCTCTCCACCTCCCCACCAGCAGCACCCTCCTCACCCTGCCCCGCCTCGGACCCCCGTGTCAGCCCCTTTGGGGCCAGCCCCTGAAGGGTCTCCCGCACCGCACCTCCCCGCCCGTCCTCCCCTCCCTGGTACCTGCAGTGGGTGCAGCTGAAGTGGTCGGGGTGGCAGGGGTCATCCTGAACAGGAGGGGCAGCTCCTCGATGACCAGGTGGCACAGCTGGCAGACGTGCTTGCCCAGGCCCTTGGCCTTCTCCCAGCTGTGGCAGGGTGGCACAGGTGCCTGGACCTGCAGGCACTGAGACGCCCCCCCTCACAGAAGCCGGCGGCCCTGCTCCGCCCCTTCCCACGTCCAGGACAGAGCAGCCAACTGAGCTCTTCTCTCTGTCCACTGAGCCCAAGACGTTGTGTGGACCAAAGTAGACATTTCCCTGACTTTTGCTAAGATATTAGTTTTATTTTTCAAATGCCTCCAAACAGGCATGAGTGGTCACATGGCCAGTGGCAGCCACCATGGCAGGTCCAGCAGAGTGGCCAGGAGGCTGAGAGGGCCGCCCCTCCCCTAGGCTCGCCCGGGGGCTGCATCTGCAGGCTCTGTGTGCAAAGGGGAGCCGTCTGCAGGCTGTGTGTGCAAAGGGGAGCCGTCTGCAGGCTGTGTGTGCAAAGAGGAGCAGTCTGCAGTCTGTGTGTGCAAAGGGGAGCCGTCTGCAGGCTGTGTGTGCAAAGAGGAGCTGTCTGCAGGCTGTGTGTGCAAATGGGAGCCCTTTGAAGGCTGTGTGCAGGCTGTGTGTGTGCAAAGGGGAGCCATTTGCAGGCTGTGTGTGCAAAAGGGAGCCGTCTGCAGGCTGTGTGTACAAAGTGGAGCCGTCTGCAGGCTGTGTGTGCAAAGGGGAGCCGTCTGCAGGCTGTGTGTGCAAAGGGGAGCCATCTGCAGGCTGTGTGTGCAAAGAGGAGCCGTCTGCAGGCTGTGTGTGCAAAGAGGAGCCGTCTGCAGGCTGTGTGTGTGCAAAGAGGAGCCGTCTGCAGGCTTTGTGTGCAAAGGGGAGCCGTCTGCAGGCTGTGTGTGCAAAGAGGAGCTGCCTGCAGGCACTGTGTGTGCAAAGAAGAGCCGTCTGTAGGCTGTGTGTGCAGAGGAGCCGTCTGCAGGCACTGTGTGTGCAAAGAAGAGCCGTCTGCAGGCTGTGTGTGCAAAGGGGAGCCATCTGCAGGCACTGTGTGTGCAAAGAAGAGCCGTCTGCAGGCTGTGTGTGCAAAGGGGAGCCATCTGCAGGCTGTGTGTGCAAAGGGGGGACGTCTGCAGGCTGTGTGCAGGCTGTGTGTGCAAAGAGGAGCCCTCTGCAGGCTGTGTGTGCAAAGAGGGCCGTCTGCAGGCTGTGTGCAGGCTGTGTGTGCAAAGAGGAGCGGTCTGCAGGCTTTGTGTGCAAAGGGGAGCCGTCTGCAGGCTGTGTGTGCAGAGGAGCTGTCTGCAGGCTATGTGTACAGAGGACCCGTCTGCAGGCTGTGTGTGCAAAGGGGAGCCGTCTGCAGGCTGTGTGTGCAAAGGGGAGCCGTTTGCAGGCTGTGTGTGCAAAGGGGAGCCATCTGCAGGCTGTGTGTGCAAAGAAGAGCCGTCTGCAGGCTGTGTGTGCAGAGGAGCCGTCTGCAGACTGTGTGTACAGAGGAGCCATCTACAGGCACTGTGTGTGCAAAGAAGAGCCGTCTGCAGGCTATGTGTGCAAAGGGGAGCCATCTGCAGGCTGTGTGTGCAAAGAAGAGCCGTCTGCAGGCTGTGTGTGTGCAAAGAGGAGCTGCCTGCAGGCACTGTGTGTGCAAAGAAGAGCCGTCTGTAGGCTGTGTGTGCAGAGGAGCCGTCTGCAGGCACTGTGTGTGCAAAGAAGAGCCGTCTGCAGGCTGTGTGTGCAAAGAGGAGCCGTCTGCAGGCTGTGTGTGTGCAAAGAGGAGCAGTCTGCAGGCTTTGTGTGCAAAGGGGAGCTGTCTGCAGGCTGTGTGTGCAAAGAGGAGCTGCCTGCAGGCACTGTGTGTGCAAAGAAGAGCCGTCTGTAGGCTGTGTGTGCAGAGGAGCCGTCTGCAGGCACTGTGTGTGCAAAGAAGAGCCGTCTGCAGGCTGTGTGTGCAAAGGGGAGCCATCTGCAGGCACTGTGTGTGCAAAGAAGAGCCGTCTGCAGGCTGTGTGTGCAAAGGGGAGCCATCTGCAGGCTGTGTGTGCAAAGGGGGGACGTCTGCAGGCTGTGTGCAGGCTGTGTGTGCAAAGAGGAGCCCTCTGCAGGCTGTGTGTGCAAAGGGGGGCCGTCTGCAGGCTGTGTGCAGGCTGTGTGTGCAAAGAGGAGCCGTCTGCAGGCTTTGTGTGCAAACGGGAGCCGTCTGCAGGCTGTGTGTGCAGAGGAGCTGTCTGCAGGCTGTGTGTACAGAGGACCCGTCTGCAGGCTGTGTGTGCAAAGGGGAGCCGTCTGCAGGCTGTGTGTGCAAGGGGAGCCGTTTGCAGGCTGTGTGTGCAAAGGGGAGCCGTCTGCAGGCTGTGTGTGCAAAGGGGAGCCGTTTGCAGGCTGTGTGTGCAAAGGGGAGCCATCTGCAGGCTGTGTGTGCAAAGAAGAGCCGTCTGCAGGCTGTGTGTGCAGAGGAGCCGTCTGCAGACTGTGTGTACAGAGGAGCCATCTACAGGCACTGTGTGTGCAAAGAAGAGCCGTCTGTAGGCTGTGTGTGCAGAGGAGCCGTCTGCAGGCACTGTGTGTGCAAAGAAGAGCCGTCTGCAGGCTGTGTGTGCAAAGGGGAGCCATCTGCAGGCTGTGTGTGCAAAGAGGAGCTGTCTGCAGGCTGTGTGTGCAAAGGAGAGCCCTCTGCAGGCTGTGTGTGCAAAGGGGGGACGTCTGCAGGCTGTGTGCAGGCTGTGTGTGCAAAGAGGAGCCCTCTGCAGGCTGTGTGTGCAAAGGGGGGCCGTCTTCAGGCTGTGTGTGCAAAGGGGAGCCGTTTGCAGGCTGTGTGTGCAAAGGGAGCCGTCTGCAGGCTGTGTGTGCAGAGGAGCCGTCTGCAGACTGTGTGTACAGAGGAGCCATCTACAGGCACTGTGTGTGCAAAGAAGAGCCGTCTGCAGGCTATGTGTGCAAAGGGGAGCCATCTGCAGGCTGTGTGTGCAAAGAGGAGCCGTCTGCAGGCTTTGTGTGCAAAGGGGAGCCGTCTGCAGGCTGTGTGTGCAAAGGGGAGCCATCTGCAGGCTGTGTGTGCAAAGAGGAGCTGTCTGCAGGCTGTGTGTGCAAAGGATAGCCCTCTGCAGGCTGTGTGTGCAAAGGGGGGACGTCTGCAGGCTGTGTGTAGGCTGTGTGTGCAAAGAGGAGCCCTCTGCAGGCTGTGTGTGCAAAGGGGGGCCGTCTGCAGGCTGTGTGCAGGCTGTGTGTGCAAAGAGGAGCCGTCTGCAGGCTTTGTGTGCAAAGGGGAGCCGTCTGCAGGCTGTGTGTGCAGAGGAGCTGTCTGCAGGCTGTGTGTACAGAGGAGCCGTCTGCAGGCTCTGTGTGCAGAGGAGCCGTCTGCAGACTGTGTGTACAGAGGAGCCATCTACAGGCACTGTGTGTGCAAAGAAGAGCCGTCTGCAGGCTATGTGTGCAAAGGGGAGCCATCTGCAGGCTGTGTGTGCAAAGAAGAGCCGTCTGCAGGCTGTGTGTGCAAAGAGGAGCCGTCTGCAGGCTGTGTGTGTGCAAAGAGGAGCCGTCTGCAGGCTTTGTGTGCAAAGGGGAGCCGTCTGCAGGCTGTGTGTGCAAAGAGGAGCTGTCTGCAGGCTGTGTGTGCAAAGGGGAGCCGTCTGCAGGCTGTGTGTGCAAAGAGGAGCTGTCTGCAGGCTGTGTGTGCAAAGAAGCGCCGTCTGCAGGCTTTGTGTGCAAAGAGGAGCCGTCTGCAGGCTGATTGTGCAAAGCGGGGCCGTCTGCAGGCTGTCTGCAGGCTGTGTGTGCAAAGAGGAGCTGTCTGCAGGCTGTGTGTGCAATGGGGAGCCGTTTGCAGGCTGTGTGTGTAAAGAGGAGCTGTCTGCAGGCTGTGTGTGCAATGGGGAGCCGTTTGCAGGCTGTGTGTGTAAAGAGGAGCCGTCTGCAGGCTGTCTGTGCAAAGGGGAGCCCTCTGCAGGCTGTGTGCAGGCTGTGTGTGCAAAGGGGGGCCGTCTGCAGGCTGTGTGTGCAAAGGGGAGCCCTCTGCAGGCTGTGTGTGCAAAGGGGAGCTGTCTGCAGGCTGTGTGTGCAAAGAGGATCCCTCTGCAGGCTGTGTGAGTGCAAAGAGGAGCCATCCGCAGGCTGTGTGTGCAAAGAGGAGCGGTCTGCAGGCTGTGTGTGCAAAGAGGAGCCGTCTGCAGGCTGAGTGTGCAAAGGGGAGCCATCTGCAGGCTGTGTGTGCAAAGAGGAGCTGTCTGCAGACTGTGTGTGCAAAGAGGAGCTGTCTTCAGGATGTGTGTGCAAAGGGGAGCCCTCTGCAGGCTGTGTGCAGGCTGTGTGTGCAAAGGGGGGCCGTCTGCAGGCTGTGTGTGCAAAGGGGAGCCGTCTGCAAGCTGTGTGTGCAAAGAGGAGCCGTCTGCAGGCACTGTGTGTGCAAAGAGCCGTCTGCAGGCTGTGTGTGCAAAGAGGAGCCGTCTGCAGGCTGTGTGTGCAAAGAGGAGCCGTCTGCAGGCTTTGTGTGCAAAGGGGAGCCGTCTGCAGGCTGTGTGTGTGCAAAGAGGAGCCGTCTGCAGGCTGAGTGTGCAAAGGGGAGCCATCTGCAGGCTGTGTGTGCAAAGAGGAGCTGTCTGCAGACTGTGTGTGCAAAGAGGAGCTGTCTGCAGGCTGTGTGTGCAAATAGGAAGTGTCTGCAGGCTGTGTGTGCAAACGGGAGCCATCTGCAGGCTTTGTGTGCAGAGGAGCAGTCTGCAGGCACTGTGTGTGCAAAGAAGAGCCATCTGCAGGCTGTGTGTGCAAAGAGGAGCCGTCTGCAGGCTATGTGTGCAAAGAGGAGCCGTTTGCAGGCTTTGTGTGCAAAGGGGAGCCGTCTGCAGGCTGTGTGTGTGCAAAGAGGAGCCGTCTGCAGGCTTTGTGTGCAAAGGGGAGCTGTCTGCAGGCTGTGTGTGCAAAGAGGAGCTGCCTGCAGGCACTGTGTGTGCAAAGAAGAGCCGTCTGTAGGCTGTGTGTGCAGAGGAGCCGTCTGCAGGCACTGTGTGTGCAAAGAAGAGCCGTCTGCAGGCTGTGTGTACAAAGGGGAGCCATCTGCAGGCACTGTGTGTGCAAAGAAGAGCCGTCTGCAGGCTGTGTGTGCAAAGGGGAGCCATCTGCAGGCTGTGTGTGCAAAGGGGGGACGTCTGCAGGCTGTGTGCAGGCTGTGTGTGCAAAGAGGAGCCCTCTGCAGGCTGTGTGTGCAAAGGGGGGCCGTCTGCAGGCTGTGTGCAGGCTGTGTGTGCAAAGAGGAGCCGTCTGCAGGCTTTGTGTGCAAACGGGAGCCGTCTGCAGGCTGTGTGTGCAGAGGAGCTGTCTGCAGGCTGTGTGTACAGAGGACCCGTCTGCAGGCTGTGTGTGCAAAGGGGAGCCGTCTGCAGGCTGTGTGTGCAAAGGGGAGCCGTTTGCAGGCTGTGTGTGCAAAGGGGAGCCGTCTGCAGGCTGTGTGTGCAAAGGGGAGCCGTTTGCAGGCTGTGTGTGCAAAGGGGAGCCATCTGCAGGCTGTGTGTGCAAAGAAGAGCCGTCTGCAGGCTGTGTGTGCAGAGGAGCCGTCTGCAGACTGTGTGTACAGAGGAGCCATCTACAGGCACTGTGTGTGCAAAGAAGAGCCGTCTGTAGGCTGTGTGTGCAGAGGAGCCGTCTGCAGGCACTGTGTGTGCAAAGAAGAGCCGTCTGCAGGCTGTGTGTGCAAAGGGGAGCCATCTGCAGGCTGTGTGTGCAAAGAGGAGCTGTCTGCAGGCTGTGTGTGCAAAGGAGAGCCCTCTGCAGGCTGTGTGTGCAAAGGGGGGACGTCTGCAGGCTGTGTGCAGGCTGTGTGTGCAAAGAGGAGCCCTCTGCAGGCTGTGTGTGCAAAGGGGGGCCGTCTTCAGGCTGTGTGTGCAAAGGGGAGCCGTTTGCAGGCTGTGTGTGCAAAGGGGAGCCGTCTGCAGGCTGTGTGTGCAAAGAAGAGCCGTCTGCAGGCTGTGTGTGCAGAGGAGCCGTCTGCAGACTGTGTGTACAGAGGAGCCATCTACAGGCACTGTGTGTGCAAAGAAGAGCCGTCTGCAGGCTATGTGTGCAAAGGGGAGCCATCTGCAGGCTGTGTGTGCAAAGAGGAGCCGTCTGCAGGCTTTGTGTGCAAAGGGGAGCCGTCTGCAGGCTGTGTGTGCAAAGAGGAGCTGCCTGCAGGCACTGTGTGTGCAAAGAAGAGCCGTCTGTAGGCTGTGTGTGCAGAGGAGCCGTCTGCAGGCACTGTGTGTGCAAAGAAGAGCGGTCTGCAGGCTGTGTGTGCAAAGGGGAGCCATCTGCAGGCACTGTGTGTGCAAAGAAGAGCCGTCTGCAGGCTGTGTGTGCAAAGGGGAGCCATCTGCAGGCTGTGTGTGCAAAGAGGAGCTGTCTGCAGGCTGTGTGTGCAAAGGAGAGCCCTCTGCAGGCTGTGTGTGCAAAGGGGGGACGTCTGCAGGCTGTGTGTAGGCTGTGTGTGCAAAGAGGAGCCCTCTGCAGGCTGTGTGTGCAAAGGGGGGCCGTCTGCAGGCTGTGTGCAGGCTGTGTGTGCAAAGAGGAGCCGTCTGCAGGCTTTGTGTGCAAAGGGGAGCCGTCTGCAGGCTGTGTGTGCAGAGGAGCTGTCTGCAGGCTGTGTGTACAGAGGAGCCGTCTGCAGGCTCTGTGTGCAGAGGAGCCGTCTGCAGACTGTGTGTACAGAGGAGCCATCTACAGGCACTGTGTGTGCAAAGAAGAGCCGTCTGCAGGCTATGTGTGCAAAGGGGAGCCATCTGCAGGCTGTGTGTGCAAAGAGGAGCCGTCTGCAGGCTTTGTGTGCAAAGGGGAGCCGTCTGCAGGCTGTGTGTGCAAAGAGGAGCTGCCTGCAGGCACTGTGTGTGCAAAGAAGAGCCGTCTGTAGGCTGTGTGTGCAGAGGAGCCGTCTGCAGGCACTGTGTGTGCAAAGAAGAGCGGTCTGCAGGCTGTGTGTGCAAAGGGGAGCCATCTGCAGGCACTGTGTGTGCAAAGAAGAGCCGTCTGCAGGCTGTGTGTGCAAAGGGGAGCCATCTGCAGGCTGTGTGTGCAAAGAGGAGCTGTCTGCAGGCTGTGTGTGCAAAGGAGAGCCCTCTGCAGGCTGTGTGTGCAAAGGGGGGACGTCTGCAGGCTGTGTGTAGGCTGTGTGTGCAAAGAGGAGCCCTCTGCAGGCTGTGTGTGCAAAGGGGGGCCGTCTGCAGGCTGTGTGCAGGCTGTGTGTGCAAAGAGGAGCCGTCTGCAGGCTTTGTGTGCAAAGGGGAGCCGTCTGCAGGCTGTGTGTGCAGAGGAGCTGTCTGCAGGCTGTGTGTACAGAGGAGCCGTCTGCAGGCTCTGTGTGCAGAGGAGCCGTCTGCAGACTGTGTGTACAGAGGAGCCATCTACAGGCACTGTGTGTGCAAAGAAGAGCCGTCTGCAGGCTATGTGTGCAAAGGGGAGCCATCTGCAGGCTGTGTGTGCAAAGAAGAGCCGTCTGCAGGCTGTGTGTGCAAAGAGGAGCCGTCTGCAGGCTGTGTGTGTGCAAAGAGGAGCCGTCTGCAGGCTTTGTGTGCAAAGGGGAGCCGTCTGCAGGCTGTGTGTGCAAAGAGGAGCTGTCTGCAGGCTGTGTGGGCAAAGGGGAGCCGTCTGCAGGCTGTGTGTGCAAAGAGGAGCTGTCTGCAGGCTGTGTGTGCAAAGAAGCGCCGTCTGCAGGCTTTGTGTGCAAAGAGGAGCCGTCTGCAGGCTGATTGTGCAAAGCGAGGCCGTCTGCAGGCTGTCTGCAGGCTGTGTGTGCAAAGAGGAGCTGTCTGCAGGCTGTGTGTGCAATGGGGAGCCGTTTGCAGGCTGTGTGTGTAAAGAGGAGCTGTCTGCAGGCTGTGTGTGCAAAGGGGAGCCATCTGCAGGCACTGTGTGTGCAAAGAAGAGCCGTCTGCAGGCTGTCTGTGCAAAGGGGAGCCCTCTGCAGGCTGTGTGCAGGCTGTGTGTGCAAAGGGGGGCCGTCTGCAGGCTGTGTGTGCAAAGGGGAGCCCTCTGCAGGCTGTGTGTGCAAAGGGGAGCTGTCTGCAGGCTGTGTGTGCAAAGAGGATCCCTCTGCAGGCTGTGTGAGTGCAAAGAGGAGCCATCCGCAGACTGTGTGTGCAAAGAGGAGCGGTCTGCAGGCTGTGTGTGCAAAGAGGAGCCGTCTGCAGGCTGAGTGTGCAAAGGGGAGCCATCTGCAGGCTGTGTGTGCAAAGAGGAGCTGTCTGCAGACTGTGTGTGCAAAGAGGAGCTGTCTTCAGGATGTGTGTGCAAAGGGGAGCCCTCTGCAGGCTGTGTGCAGGCTGTGTGTGCAAAGGGGGGCCGTCTGCAGGCTGTGTGTGCAAAGGGGAGCCGTCTGCAAGCTGTGTGTGCAAAGAGGAGCCGTCTGCAGACACTGTGTGTGCAAAGAGCCGTCTGCAGGCTGTGTGTGCAAAGAGGAGCCGTCTGCAGGCTGTGTGTGCAAAGAGGAGCCGTCTGCAGGCTTTGTGTGCAAAGGGGAGCCGTCTGCAGGCTGTGTGTGTGCAAAGAGGAGCCTTCTGCAGGCTGAGTGTGCAAAGGGGAGCCATCTGCAGGCTGTGTGTGCAAAGAGGAGCTGTCTGCAGACTGTGTGTGCAAAGAGGAGCTGTCTGCAGGCTGTGTGTGCAAATAGGAAGTGTCTGCAGGCTGTGTGTGCAAACGGGAGCCATCTGCAGGCTTTGTGTGCAGAGGAGCAGTCTACAGGCACTGTGTGTGCAAAGAAGAGCCATCTGCAGGCTGTGTGTGCAAAGAGGAGCCGTCTGCAGGCTATGTGTGCAAAGAGGAGCCGTCTGCAGGCTTTGTGTGCAAAGGGGAGCCGTCTGCAGGCTGTGTGTGTGCAAAGAGGAGCCGTCTGCAGGCTGAGTGTGCAAAGGGGAGCCGTCTGCAGGCTGTGTGTGTGCAAAGAGGAGCCGTCTGCAGGCTGAGTGTGCAAAGGGGAGCCATCTGCAGGCTGTGTGTGCAAAGAGGAGCTGTCTGCAGACTGTGTGTGCAAAGAGGAGCTGTCTGCAGGCTGTGTGTGCAAATAGGAAGTGTCTGCAGGCTGTGTGTGCAAACGGGAGCCATCTGCAGGCTTTGTGTGCAGAGGAGCAGTCTGCAGGCACTGTGTGTGCAAAGAAGAGCCGTCTGCAGGCTGTGTGTGCAAAGAGGAGCCGTCTGCAGGCTATGTGTGCAAAGGGGAGCCGTCTGCAGGCTTTGTGTGCAAAGGGGAGCCATCTGCAGGCTGTGTGTGCAAAGAGGAGCCGTATGCAGGCTATGTGTGCAAAGGGGAGCTGTCTGCAGGCTGTGTGTGCAAAGGGGAGCCATCTGCAGGCTTTGTTTGCAGAGGAGCAGTCTGCAGGCACTGTGTGTGCAAAGAAGAGCCATCTGCAGGCTGTGTGTGCAAAGAGGAGCCGTCTGCAGGCTTTGTGTGCAAAGGGGAGCCATCTGCAGGCTGTGTGTGTGCAAAGAGGAGCCGTCTGCAGGCTGAGTGTGCAAAGGGGAGCCATCTGCAGCCTGTGTTTGCAGAGGAGCAGTCTGCAGGCACTGTGTGTGCAAAGAAGAGCCGTCTGCAGGCTGTGTGTGCAAGGAGGAGCCGTCTGCAGGCTACGTGTGCAAAGGGGAGCCATCTGCAGGCTTTGTGTGCAGAGGAGCAGTCTGCAGGCACTGTGTGTGCAAAGAAGAGCCATCTGCAGGCTGTGTGTGCAAAGAGGAGCCGTCTGCAGGCTATGTGTGCAAAGAGGAGCCGTCTGCAGGCTATGTGTGCAAAGAGGAGCCGTCTGCAGGCTTTGTGTGCAAAGGGGAGCCGTCTGCAGGCTGTGTGTGTGCAAAGAGGAGCCGTCTGCAGGCTGAGTGTGCAAAGGGGAGCCGTCTGCAGGCTGTGTGTGTGCAAAGAGGAGCCGTCTGCAGGCTGAGTGTGCAAAGGGGAGCCATCTGCAGGCTGTGTGTGCAAAGAGGAGCTGTCTGCAGACTGTGTGTGCAAAGAGGAGCTGTCTGCAGGCTGTGTGTGCAAATAGGAAGTGTCTGCAGGCTGTGTGTGCAAACGGGAGCCATCTGCAGGCTTTGTGTGCAGAGGAGCAGTCTGCAGGCACTGTGTGTGCAAAGAAGAGCCGTCTGCAGGCTGTGTGTGCAAAGAGGAGCCGTCTGCAGGCTATGTGTGCAAAGGGGAGCCGTCTGCAGGCTTTGTGTGCAAAGGGGAGCCATCTGCAGGCTGTGTGTGCAAAGAGGAGCCGTCTGCAGGCTATGTGTGCAAAGGGGAGCTGTCTTCAGGCTGTGTGTGCAAAGGGGAGCCATCTGCAGGCTTTGTTTGCAGAGGAGCAGTCTGCAGGCACTGTGTGTGCAAAGAAGAGCCATCTGCAGGCTTTGTGTGCAAAGAGGAGCCGTCTGCAGGCTTTGTGTGCAAAGGGGAGCCATCTGCAGGCTGTGTGTGTGCAAAGAGGAGCCGTCTGCAGGCTGAGTGTGCAAAGGGGAGCCATCTGCAGCCTGTGTTTGCAGAGGAGCAGTCTGCAGGCACTGTGTGTGCAAAGAAGAGCCGTCTGCAGGCTGTGTGTGCAAGGAGGAGCCGTTTGCAGGCTACGTGTGCAAAGGGGAGCCATCTGCAGGCTTTGTGTGCAGAGGAGCAGTCTGCAGGCACTGTGTGTGCAAAGAAGAGCCATCTGCAGGCTGTGTGTGCAAAGAGGAGCCGTCTGCAGGCTATGTGTGCAAAGGGGAGCCGTCTGCAGGCTTTGTGTGCAAAGAGAGCTGTCTGCAGGCTGTGTGTGCAAATAGGAGCCGTCTGCAGGCTATGTGTGCAAAGGGGAGCTGTCTACAGGCTATGTGTGCAAAGGGGAGCCATCTGCAGGCTGTGTTTGCAGAGGAGCAGTCTGCAGGCACTGTGTGTGCAAAGAAGAGCCGTCTGCAGGCTGTGTGTGCAAAGAGGAGCCATCTGCAGGCTATCTGTGCAAAGGGGAGCTGTCTGCAGGCTGTGTGTGCAAAGGGGAGCCGTCTGCAGGCTGTGTGTGCAAAGGGGAGTGCGGGTCAGCAGAGGCACCAACCGGGGCCTGTCCCACAGGCTCCTCCGTGAGGCCCTGGTTGGTGCTGCCCCTGCCCTGGGCAGCGGCTGTGGCACCACGGCGATCACCCAGCAGGGTTCTGCCCTGGCCTCGGGTCCCAGGTCCCCAGGCCAAGATGTCCAGAGGCCCAGGCAAACTCCTTCCCCGCCGGCCTCCATCTGCAAATGCCCGGGGCACACTCCCTTTGGGCACCCAATCCACTGGATCCCGGTTCCCCTGGCAATGGAGGGCTGCCCCTCACGCTCCAGCCCCCTGTGGGGGCCCAGGCAGGCCTGCTCCCTCAGCCTGGGCTCCATGCTGTGCAGCACTGGCCTCTGCCCGCCTGTCTCCATCCTCCCGCCGCAGCCCCCGCCAGCCCCCGGTGGTGGGAATGGCAAGGGGCTGGAGTGAGTGCCCGCGGCCGCGTGCTCAGAGGCTCCCAGCCACGCTGCCCCGGGTGAGGAGGACGAAGGTGGTGGCACAGGAGAAGGCAGGCATCGCTCTGGACAGCACGGCAAGACCCGGGCTGGGGGCTGCTCGGCCTGCGACCCCGGCGTCCTGTCCACCCAAGGCCTCGGCCTCCAGCTCTGTGACTCGGATTCCCCCTTTCAGTCCCCAGATCCTTGAAGCCCAGGGGGCTGTCCTCACCCCACTGTCACCCAGACGCCTGGGCCCCAGCCCGGGGCCCTGCCATAGCAGCCTGAGGGAGGCCATGCTCCCCACGCTGCCCACTCAGCGCCTGGGGGCCTCTTCTCATCAGAACAACATTCAGCCCACGTGGGGCAGCTTTTGTTCCAAAGCTACAGGAATTAGCACAACTCCCCCAATCCTGTTGCAATGACCTCCGTCTCTGTGGGCAGTCACCCAACCACAGAAATGCCCTGCTCAGGCAGCAGCCGACACCCTCATCCCCAGCCAGTGAGCCCGCTGCCAGGCGCCCTCCGGCACCAGCAGGCAGACTCCAGGGGCCCAGCTCTCCCGACAGAACCCAGATGCGCAGTTGACAGGCCTGCCCCCTGCAGACCTGAAGGCAGGCGCCTGCGGAGGGTTCCTGCAGGCGGAGGAAGATGGAGCCCCACTTCCTGGCCAGCTCCTCCTCCTGAGCCGCTAGGTCTGCAGGGCAGCCACCCCCACGCGGCCAGCAGGCCAAGGCAGAACAAGTTCAAGGCAGCTTCTCCACAAGGTGGCCACAAACATGTTTCACATTTTAACTAAAGTATTTAAAAGTCTTTTGAAATTCAAAATGGCAGCTTGGGGCCCATGCCACCGGATACATCATTTTTGGAAAGGTGGAGGAACAGCCTCTGTGTGAGGGTCTCGGAGCAGCGAACGCCCAGCCAGAGCCCCAGTGGAGCTTGGGGGCCGGGGCGGTGGGCAGCCTCCGGGAGGGGCGAGGTGCAGACAGCGCCATTATGAGGCCGCAGCTGGCCGGCGGGATAAAGGCCGTGGCTGTGCCCAAAGGGAGCGATTATCGGAGGACACAGGGCCCCACATCGGTGTCCTGAAAAGATCCGTCATCCAGCAGACAGACACCCCAGCCTCTCCCTCCCAACTCACCAGCCCCTCACTGCCTCCTGTGCAGGCTTGGGAGCCTGAGCCAGTTGCCATGGCAGCCAGTGGTGGGAGATTGTCCCCTTCTGAAATGGCTAGTGTGTCTGTCGATCCCAGCAGCCCCCGCCCGCCCGCCGCAGCGCTCCCAGGACCGCACACTCGGCCTCTGTGGTGCCGGCCCAGCTGGGCGCGGGCGCGGCCCCGGGGGCACTCAGCCGCGGCAGCAGGCCCGCCGCACAAGGGGCCCTTGGTGAGCGGCCTGAGAGCCGGGGGGCCGCCGCCTCCCCTCCTCTCCTTAAATAGCTGCTTCGCGCGGCCGCTGCGGGAGCTCACAGAAGGCTGCACCTGCGAGAGGTAAGGGCGGCGGGCGGCGGGCGGCGGGCGGCGGGCTGCGGGCGGCGGGCGGCGGGCGGCGGCGTGCGCCCGCCCTGAGGTGCTCTGCACGCACCTCCGATGAAGACACCCTCTCACCAGAGCGGCCCGCAGAGTCCCTGCCCACCGGAGCTGCTCCACCGGAGCTGCTCCACCGGAGCTGCTCCACCGGAGCTGCTCCACCGGAGCTGCTCCACCGGAGCTGCTCCACCGGAGCTGCTCCACCGGAGCTGCCGGCGCCAGCCCTCACCTGCCGGGCTGAGCCAATGCGGCAGCCGCAGGCGGAGCGCGGCCCGCCCGCCAGGCGCACTGAGCCTCCGAATGGCCGCGCCGCGTCGCTCACCTCCCCACGGCCCTGCAGCCCGTGGCACTGCCCGCCACTCCAGGCCCTGGGCCTCCCCTGAGCAGGGCAGGGAGAGCGGAATGCAGACCTACCACACCCCTGGCGGGCGGGACAGGGAACCAGCTGACAGCATTGGGAACTGAGTCTCCGCCTGCAGCGGCTCAGCCCTGGGCAGGGAGGCGGGCTCGGGTGAGAAGCAGAGCGGGCGGCGGGACCTGGGCCCACGCTCGGAGGAGCTCTGCGGTCACCACCTTAAGCTCCTCCTTTCTGACAAGGGCCCTGCATTTCGCATTGTATGGACCCCCCAAGCTTTGTCCCTGGCCCTGGGGCCAGGCGGACAGCCAGCCAGGCCCAGCTCTGGCCTCGGGCTGCGGGCCGTCCAGAGCGCGGCCGGGGTGCTGGGTGTCCCTGTGAGCTGGCCTCCAACTCCCAGGCTATCGCCCGGCCAAGTGACCCGGGCAGGTTCGCAGACTCAGGCTGACTCCTACTCTGCAAAATGGGTCCCTGAGGCCCGCCTCTGCCCCCCTGGCAGCCGCCGTCAGCAGCACAGTCTGCAGGGAAGGCTGCGGGCGGGGCCGGGGCGGAGGGAGGCGCCCAGCTGGCCCTCAGCAGCCCTCCCTCATCCCTGGGCTCCAAAGGCCCAGCCTCTTCCCAGGCCCCCCACCCCTCCGCCCCTCTCTCCATACGCACAGGTCACACACACTTGGAAACAGCAGGAAAACGGCCTCCAAATGCTAATTTCAGGCATCCTGCAATTCTCTGGAGCCAGAGGGGACCATTTGGGTGGGGAAAAACCATGGGTCCCTTCAAAAATTAAAAAAATCCTATATAATAAAGAGGTAATATGCAAATTAGCCATCACGCCCCCCTCAAAAAAAAGATGGCTGCCTATGACCAGGCCAGCAGGGGGGTTAGTAAGGGATAACCAAACAACTGAACAAGCAGGCTGCTGGGGCGACCAGGCTGTCGGGAGGGGGGCCAGTAAGAGACCACCAGGCCGGCCAGTGGGGCAGGGAGGGGCTGACGGCCCAGCAGAGGGGGTGGGGCAGTTAAGGGCAACCAGGCAGACAGGCAGGTGAGTGATTAGAAGCCGGTGGTCCAGGATAGGAAGCGAGAGGTCTGACGGCCAGTTTAGGCCCCATCCAGGATCAGGCCTAATACGGAAGGCGAACATCCTCCAAGGGGTCCGGATTGGAGAGGGTGCAGGCTGGGCTAAGGGGACCCCATCATGCACGAATTTCTGTGCACTGGGCCTGCAGTGTGATGTAATTAGATGTCCACTCCCTCCATCCCTTAAAGCAATCAGCAGCCACTGCTCCCTGCTGCTCCTCCCATCCCCTGGACCCCCCCAGCTCCCTCCCATCCCCTGGGCCCTCCCCCTGCTCCCTCCCAACCCCTGGGCCCTCCCCCAGCTCCCTCCCATCCCCTGGGCCCTCCCCCGGGCCCTCCCCCTGCTCCCTCCCATCCCCTGGGCCCTCCCCCGGGCGCTCCCTCCTATCCCCTGGGCCCTCCCCCTGCTCCCTCCCAACCCCCGGGCCCTCCCCCTGCTCCCTCCCATCCCCTGGGCCCTCCCCCGGGCGCTCCCTCCTATCCCCTGGGCCCTCCCCCTGCTCCCTCCCATCCCCTGGACCCTCCCCCTGCTCCCTCCCATCCCCTGGGCCCTCCCCCTGCTCCCTCCCATCCCCTGGGCCCTCCCCCTGCTCCCTCCCATCCCCGGGCCCTCCCCCTGCTCCCTCCCATCCCCTGGGCCCTCCCCCCGCTCCCTCCCATCCCCTGGACCCTCCCCCTGCTCCCTCCCATCCCCTGGGCCCTCCCCCAGCTCCCTCCCATCCCCTGGGCCCTCCCCCGGGTGCTCCCTCCCATCCCCTGGGCCCTCCCCCTGCTCCCTCCCATCCCCTGGGCCCTCCCCCTGCTCCCTCCCATCCCCTGGGCCCTCCCCCTGCTCCCTCCCATCCCCTGGACCCTCCCCCTGCTCCCTCCCATCCCCTGGGCCCTCCCCCAGCTCCCTCCCATCCCCTGGGCCCTCCCCCCGCTCCCTCCCATCCCCTGGACCCTCCCCCCGCTCCCTCCCATCCCCTGGACCCTCCCCCTGCTCCCTCCCATCCCCTGGGCCCTCCCCCAGCTCCCTCCCATCCCCTGGGCCCTCCCCCCGCTCCCTCCCATCCCCTGGACCCTCCCCCCGCTCCCTCCCATCCCCTGGACCCTCCCCCTGCTCCCTCCCATCCCCTGGGCCCTCCCCCTGCTCCCTCCCATCCCCTGGGCCCTCCCCCTGCTCCCTCAGTGGCCCAGGGCACACGGGCAGGGCCCAGCCTGTCCGTGAGGCAGGAGCTCAGTGTGCTGAGGCCCATGAGGAAAGCCCGCTGAGCCAGCACCCAGAACTTCTCCTGGCACAGCCCCTCTCCTGCCCAGCCCCCTCCCCACCCCGGGAGCCTCCGGAGAGCCATGGGCACCCAGGACTGGAGCAGCAGGGCCAGGAGGCGGCCCTCTCCTGCTGCACCTCCCCCTCCAGGCCTGGAGGGTCCAGTGTTTGGGGGGGACGTACCCGCCTTTTGGGTCTCCAGGCAGCCCGGGATCAAAACAAGTGCGTGTCGCCTGTCTGTGGGGAGAACCCAGCTTGCCAGGCCGGGCCCTGGCCTCCATGTGGGAGCGGCAGGCGGGTGCTCCCGCCAGCCTCTTGGGTCCTGGGAGCACCCGTGGCCAGTGGCCCTCCTCTGGCAGCGCCTGGCTGTGGCAGGGGCCACACTGCACCCGCCCTAGGGGAGTGCCGGCCTCAGGGAGGCCGAGAGGGCTAGCAGGGCACGCAAGGCTGTGGGGACCAGGCAACCTGGTCCCTGCCCCCCAGGAAGGGGCTCAGGCCCACGTACCACCCTGCCTCAGACAGCACCCTGAGGGTCCTTCCCGCCTCCCCCAGGGCTGACCGCGGGGTCTGAGACCATGGAGTCCACCCCGCCCCACACACACCCCGGCGCAGAGCCTTCACCCAGCGGTGCGTCTGCAGAACAAAGCCCCGGGCTGGCTCTGTGTGCGTCCGGGAACCGGCAGGAGCGCGTGCGGGTGGGCTGGGCGGGTCTGTCCCCGCCCCAGGCCAGGCCGCGCCCTACCCACCCTTCCTCCGCCCTCAGGCTCCGGGCTCTGCCTCCAGCCCAGCATGGACGGCCTCGGCCTCGAGGGCGCCCCCGGGCTGGCCGCCAACCGCTCCCTGGCGGCGGCGGACCCGTGCGGCCGGGAGACGCGGCTTGAGAACGCGCTCTTGGCCTCCTTCTACCTCCTGGACTTCCTCCTGGCGTTCGTGGGCAACGCCCTGGCCCTGTGGCTCTTCCTCCGGGACCGCCGGGCCGGCACCCCGGCCGACGTGTTCCTGCTGCACCTGGCCCTGGCCGACCTGGCCGCCGTGCTGGCGCTGCCCGCGCGCCTGGTCTACCACTTCTCCGGGAGCCACTGGCCCTTCGGGGAGGTGCCCTGCCGCCTCGCCGGCTTCCTCTTCTACCTCAACATGTACGCCAGCATCTACTTCCTCGCCTGCATCAGCGCCGACCGCTTCCTGGCCATCGTGCACCCCGTCCGGTCCCTCAAGCTCCGCCGGCCGCGCTACGCGCACCTGGCCTGCGCCTTCCTCTGGGCCGTGGTGGGCGTGGCCATGGCCCCGCTGCTGCTGAGCCCGCAGACCGTGCGCTCCGGCCGCGCCGTGGTCTGCCTGCAGCTGTACCGGGAGAAGGCCTCGCCCCACGCGCTCGTGTCGCTGGCCGTGGCCTTCGCCTTCCCCTTCGTCACCACGGTGACCTGCTACCTGCTGATCCTGCGCAGCCTGCGGCGGGGCCCCCGCGTGGACACGCGCCTCCGGGGCCGGGCGGTGCGCACCATCGCGCTGGTGCTGGCCATCTTCCTGGTGTGCTTCCTGCCCTACCACGCGCACCGGGCCGTCTACGTGCTGCGTCGCCACCACAGCCCCTCCTGCGCCACCCGGCGCGCCCTGGCCCTGGGCAACCGGCTCACCTCCTGCCTCACCAGCCTCAACGGGGCCCTGGACCCCGTCGTGTACTTCTTCGTGGCCGAGAAGTTCCGCAGCACCCTGTGCAGCCTGCTCTGCGGCCCCCGGCTCTCGGGGCGGCCCCCTAGCCTGGGAGGGAGGACCACCGAGAGCTCGGTGAGCGCCAGGTCAGAGCTGCAGCCCAGGCCAGAGCTGTGAGCTTCCCCCAGCCACACGCCCGCCCCACCAGGTCAGACCTCATCCCCCAGGGGCCAGTTTGTGGTTCTGTCTCCCCCACGCACAAACCCCTAAAAAGGGAGCACCGTCTGCAGGCTGCCCTGCGGCCTGGGCCCCGCGCCGGGATCTCAGCCGTCACCGCAGCAGGAGGGCAGGAGGCCCGGGAGGGGCCCAGGAGCCCCCCTTTCCTGGGTGCTGCCGGCGCTCCGGCTCCTTCCCCTCGGACACAGCGGCTCGGCAGGGAGGGCCCGGGCGGGGGGCGGGGGGGAGGGCGCGGAGGGGCCGCAGTACTTCCTGTGATGCGCAGGGTGCTGGCGTTCCCTGGCGCCTTTGCCAGGTGCCCTGGGTTCCGGAGCCGCACACTACAAACCGAGGCGGAGCCGCCGGCACCTCCAGAGCATGGCCTGCCCCCCCCCCCCCCCCCCCCCGCTTCCCGCTGCCGGAGCCGCTCGGAGCGGGGCCCTGCCACCCCAGCTTCTCACAGCTGCCCACGGAGTCCTGGCCGCGCAGACCAGCGGGCGGTGTGGTCAGGCCTGCGAAGCCCTCGGGGGGAGCTGGCCTCCGCCATCGGCCTGCAGGCTCCTCCGCCGCCACGGCCCCCGGCCAGGCTGAGCAGCCCCGCGGCGGCGCAGCCCTCCGGTCCTCGCGACCACCATCCGACTAGACACGGACTGCTGAAGGTCTCCGCGTGTGGGTTAAGCCCTCCCACACTTCTCTCCAACCCCAGGACGGCACTGGGGCGAAGGGGCAGCGGGGCGGCCGCGCTCTGGACTCCCGCAGAGCGCACCCCCACAGCCCCAGCTCTGCGTCCTCGGAGTGCGCCCCATCGTCAGAGCATCTTCCTTCTGCGGGCTTTCTGAGGAACAGTGCGCCGGCCTGCGACTGTGTCTTGGGAGGGGGCAGGACGTGCTCGGGCACACACCGGCAGCGGGCACACACCCAGCAGGGGGCACACCCACAGGGGGCACACCCGGCAGCGGGCACACACCCGGCAGGGGTCACACACCGGCAGGGGGCACA
This sequence comes from Pipistrellus hanaki, assembly GCF_964339955.1. Taxonomy (NCBI): domain Eukaryota; kingdom Metazoa; phylum Chordata; class Mammalia; order Chiroptera; family Vespertilionidae; genus Pipistrellus; species Pipistrellus hanaki. The sequence continues at coordinate 3,952,614 of NC_140510.1, read as the reverse complement.
CCCGGCAGCGGGCACACACCCGGCAGCGGGCACACACCCGGCAGGGGGCACACCCGGCAGGGGGCACACCCGGCAGGGGGCACACCCAGCAGCGGGCACACCCGGCAGCGGGCACACCCAGCAGCGGGCAAACACCCGGCAGGGGGCAAACACCCGGCAGCGGGCACACACCCGGCAGCGGGCACACACCCGGCAGCGGGCACACCCGGCAGCGGGCACACCCGGCAGCGGGCACACCCGGCAGCGGGCACACCCGGCAGGGGGCACACCCGGCAGCGGGCGCACACCTGGCAGGGGCCCGGCCTGGGTCACAAAGGAGCCCTGGCACTGCCTGCCCACAGCCTCACTGAGCCAGGCTCCTGCCGAGCGCCCGAGCGCCCGAGCCCCGGTGGACAGGCTGTGAGGGCAGCGGCGCCGAGCTCGCTAAGCAGAGCAGAGGGCCAGGGTGCTGTCAGAGCGGTGGGAGCCGCACCCAGAGAGGAGCCGGCGGGACCGGGGTGTGTGGAGGGGGCACCGCGCAGGCGGCTCTGCCCTGAGTGGGTTCAGTGCGGGAGGCGGGGGGGGGGGGGGGGGGGGGGCTGCACTGGGGTGCCTGTGGACAGACCGAGCGGAGGCGCAGTGGCCAGGCCGCGGCCACAGGAGGACGGTGGGAGGGCACACAGGCCTTTTGGGCAGACCGGAGGGCCCAGAGCGGAGCCCCAGGCGCCAGCAGGAGCGGGGAGCCCCTGGAGGAGGCCCCAGTGCATGGCCACAGAGAAGGCATTTCAGCAGGAAAGAGGCCTAGGCAAAGCCACCGAGACCGGCAGCCTCCCAGGGTGGCCCTGGGGGCCATGGACCCCGAGGAGGCTGAGGCCATGGAGCAGATGGGGAGGGCTGCAGAGGGCATTTTGGACCTTGGGGCCACCCAGCCTGAGGGGGGGAGGGAGGAGGGAGGGAGGAGGAAGGGTGGGAGGGAGGAGGGAGGGAGGAGGGAGGGGGGAGGGAGGGAGGGAGGAGGGAGGGAGGAGGAAGGGAGGGAGGGGGGAGGGAGGGAGGAGGAAGGGAGGGAGGGGGGAGGGAGGGAGGGGAGGAGGAAGGGAGGGAGGGAAGGGAGGAGGAAGGGAGGGAGGGGGGAGGGGGGAGGGAGGAGGGAGGAGGGAGGAGGGAGGGAGGGAGGGAGGGAGGAGGGAGGAGGGAGGAGGGAGGAGAGCTACTGAAGCCTCCAGCCTTCTCAACAGGGCACAGGGTGAGCAGAGACATGGCCAGGCTGGAGGGCACAGATGCTGGGCAGCCAGGGTGTCCCAGGGCCTGGCCCCTCAGGGAGCGGGAGGGAGGCCACCTGAGTGGGTGGGTGGAGACAGTGGGAGGAGGGGGAAGTGGAGGGCCCCTCTCTGGGAGCCTGGAGTTAGGTGCAAGGAGGCCTGGCGGAGCCCAGGAGGCGTATGAACTAAAGAGTGACAGCCCGGCCGGGACCGGTTTGGCTCAATGGATAGAGCGTCGGCTTGGGGACTGAAGGGTCCCGGGTTCGATTCTGGTCAAGGGCATGTACCTTGGTTGCGGGCACATCCCCAGTAGGGAGTGTGCAAGAGGCAGCTGATCGATGACTCTCTCATCGATGTTTCTACCTCTCTATCTCTCTCCCTTCCTCTCTGTATAAAATCAATAAAATTTTTTTTAAAAAAAAATAAAGAGTGACAGCCCGGCCGACACCAGTTTGGCTCAGTGGATAGAGCATCGGCCTGCGGACTGAAAAGTCCCGGGTTCAATTCCGGTCAAGGGCATGTACCTGGGTTGCGGGCACATCCCCAGTAGGAGGTGTGCAAGAGGCAGCTGATCGATGACTCTCTCTCATCAATGTTTCTAACTCACTATCCCTCTCCCTTCCTCTCTGTAAGAAATCTATGAAATATATATTTTTTTAAAAAGAGTGACAGCCGGCCTGCTCTCTCCAGAGCCCAGCCGGGGCAGGTGGAGGCGGAGGCTGGCGTCACCTGGCTCAGCGCTCCTGAGGGCTACCAGGTCCCGCTGGCACCGCCCTCGCCGCCCGCTCGCCTGCCGGCGTTCTCCACGCAGCCTCCACGGGTGCCGGCTGTTGTTCATGGCCTTGATGACGCGGCCAACGATGAACTCGCCTGAAAGAGGAGGTCCCTGCTGGCCAGGGCCGGGCCCTCCCTCCGCCGAGCCCCAAGCCCAGTCCACACAGTCCCAGGCCCGGTGCAGCCCCGGGAGCTGCCTGAGGAGCCTGAAGGCTGGTGCTCAGAGAAACAGGCACGGGAGAGCTCCAGACCCCGCCACACAGGACCCACACGGACCTGGCCACATGGGACCTGGCCACACGGGACCTGGCCACACGGGGACCTGGCCACACGGGACCTGGCCACACGGGGACCTGGCCACACGGGACCTGGCCACACGGGACCTGGCTACACGGGGACCTGGCCACACGGGACCTGGTCACACGGGGACCTGGCCACACGGGACCTGGCCACACGGGGACCTGGCCGCACGGGGACCTGGCCACACGGGGACCTGGCTACACGGGGACCTGGCTACACGGGACCTGGCCACACGGGACCTGGCCACACGGGACCTGGCTACACGGGGACCTGGCCACACGGGACCTGGCCACACGGGGACCTGGCCGCACGGGGACCTGGCCGCACGGGGACCTGGCCGCACGGGGACCTGGCTACACGGGGACCTGGCTACACGGGACCTGGCCACACGGGACCTGGCCACACGGGACCTGGCTACACGGGGACCTGGCCACACGGGACCTGGCCACACGGGGACCTGGCCGCACGGGGACCTGGCCACACGGGGACCTGGCTACACGGGGACCTGGCTACACGGGACCTGGCCACACGGGACCTGGCCACACGGGACCTGGCTACACGGGGACCTGGCCACACGGGACCTGGCCACACGGGGACCTGGCCACACGGGGACCTGGCCACACGGGACCTGGCTACACGGGGACCTGGCTACACGGGACCCACACGGGAACCTGGCCACACGGGACCTGGCCACACGGGGACCTGGCCACACGGGGACCTGGCCACACGGGACCTGGCCACACGGGACCTGGCTACACGGGGACCTGGCCACACGGGACCTGACCACACGGGGACCTGGCCACACGGGGACCTGGCTACATGGGGACCTGGCCGCACGGGACCTGGTCGCACGGGACCTGGCCACACGGGACCTGGCTACACGGGGACCTGGCCACACAGGGACCTGGCCACACAGGGACCTGGCCACACGGGGACCTGGCCACACGGGACCTGGCTACACGGGGACCTGGCTACACGGGACCCACACGGGAACCTGGCCACACAGGGACCTGGCCACACGGGACCTGGCCGCACGGGACCTGGCCACACGGGGACCTGGCCACACGGGGACCTGGCCACACGGGACCTGGCTGCATGGGACCTGGCCGCACAGGGACCTGGCCACACGGGACCTGGCCGCACGGGGACCTGGCCACACGGGGACCTGGCCACACGGGACCTGGCTACACGGGGACCTGGCTACACGGGACTCACACGGGAACCTGGCCACACGGGACCTGGCTACACGGGGACCTGGCTACACGGGACCCACACGGGACCTGGCCACACGGGACCTGGCCGCAAGGGGACCTGGCCACATGGAACCCACACGGGACCTGGCGACACGGGACCCACACGGGACCTGGCCACACGGGACCCACACGGGACCTGGCCACACGGGACCCACACGGGACCTGGCGACACGGGACCCACACGGGACCTGGCCTCACGGGACCCACATGGGACCTGGCCTCACGGGGCCCACACGGGACCTGGCCTCACGGGGCCCCGGCCTCACTGGGACCCTGGCCCACCGGCCTGCCGCCACCCTTACGTACCACAGAAGCCATAGCACAGAGCAAACAGCATCTGGAAGTTGTGCTCGCAGTACTTCTGGCCTTCAAACTGTAAATGGGCAGCAGAGCCAGCGTCATCCGGTCTGCACGGCGGCTCTGTCTGGTCAGACAGGCACCCACTCTGCTACCCTCCCGGGGCACAGCCTGCAGGAAGTGCGGAGGGACGGGCCGCAGGCTGGGAGCGCTGGGCAGGTGTGGACTGCACGTGTCACTTTCCCCCGTGCCCTTTCTCTCCGTGTGAGACGTGCATCTCCTAGAGCAGTGTTTCCCAACCTTCTCTCATGATGAGAATCACCTGGTGGAGTTGTTAAAACACAGATTCCTGAATCCCAACTAAGAAGTGCTAAACTAGAATTTTTGGGAACATATAGGTAAAATTGTATACTTAACTAGTGCTCTAACACAGATGTTATATACAGAGCACTAAGTTAGGTATGCAATTTTACCTGTATGTTCTCAAAAATTCTAGTTTAGCACTTCTTAGTTGGGATTCAGGAATCTGTGTTTTAACAACTCCACCAGGTGATTCTCATCATGAGAGAAGGTTGGGAAACACTGTCCTAGAGGCACAGAAGGCCAGGGAGGGGGCACAGGAAGGTGGGCTGGGGAGAGCCCCAAGCACAGGCCCCAGGCTCCAGCCTCCACCTCCTGTCTGGGCCCCCGCACCTGGCACAGACCCGCAGGGCCGAAGCGGGCCTTGCTGGCCCTGGTCTCCCGTTCTCAGAAAGGAGTGTCTCACGGCTGCGACTACAGCAGGCGGCCAGCGACGCCCAGAGGCAGCGGGCACCCGCTCACTCTGGGTGAACGTTTCCTGAGCCCCTGCTGTGTGCCGGGCTCTGCTCCGGGCACGGAGCCCCACTCCCCGGCTGCAGCCGCGGGCCTTCCCCACAGCCCGGCCGCTCTGCCCGGCTCCGCGGCTGCGGGCAGCCTCAGGCCGTGCTGACCGGCGTGGCCGGGCGGCGCCAGCAGACCTCACAGCACGGCACACAGGTGCCCGGACACAGCTTCAAAGGCACAGGTGACAGGAAATGTAATAAAATAGGAAGTGGTGGGTTTTAAGGTTTCTTTACCTTTGTTTTTAATAAAGTTTTTCTCATTGTGCATTTACATAATTTAATTTTTAATCACTCTACCAACCAACCTGCAAGATTACTGAAAATTTAACAATGCGCGTGTGAGCAAGGCTGCCAGTCTAGCCACCTTCCCCTGCATCTGGGTTACCCCAAAAGCCAGCCTCCTCCGCCTGCACCCCAGCCTCCTCCGCCTACAACTCCACCTCCTCCGCCTGCACCCCCAGCCTCCACCTGTACCCCCAGCCTCCACTGCCTGCACCCCCAGCCTCCACCTGCACCCCAGCCTCCACCGCCTGCACCCCCAGCCTCCACCTGTACCCCCAGCCTCCTCCTGTACCCCCAGCCTCCTCCGCCTGCACCCCCAGCCTCCTCCGCCTGCACCCCCAGCCTCCTCCGCCTGTACCCCCAGCCTCCTCCGCCTGCACCCCCAGCCTCCTCCGCCTGTACCCCCAGCCTCCACCTGCACCCCAGCCTCCACCGCCTGCACCGCCAGCCTCCACCTGCACCCCCAGCCTCCACCTGCACCCCCAGCCTCCTCCGCCTGTACCCCCAGCCTCCTCCGCCTGCACCCCCAGCCTCCACCTGTACCCCCAGCCTCCACTGCCTGCACCCCCAGCCTCCTCCCCCCTGCACTCCCAGCCTCCGCCTGCACTCCCAGCCTCCTCCGCCTGCACCCCCAGCCTCCACCTGTACCCCCAGCCTCCACTGCCTGCACCCCCAGCCTCCACCTGCACCCCAGCCTCCACCGCCTGCACCTCCAGCCTCCACCTGCACCCCCAGCCTCCACCTGCACCCCCAACCTCCTCCGCCTATACCCCCAGCCTCCTCCTGCACCCCCAGCCTCCTCCCCCCTGCACTCCCAGCCTCCGCCTGCACTCCCAGCCTCCTCCTCCTGCACCCCCAGCCTTCTCCGCCTGCACCCCCAGCCTCCTCCGCCTGCACCCCCGCCCCCCGCGCCCGCCCCCGCACAGGCTGCCCGCACCCCGTTTCCAGCCCCGGGCAGTCCCAGAGGGTGCGGTCCAGCGGCCTGGGCCAGGCTCCGGCTGGGAGACAGCGGGTCCCCGCTCCGTCCGCCTGCCGCTGGGCCGTGTCTGGGGGTCGGTGCGCAGGCTCAGGGCGTCCCCAGCCCCATTACCCGGGCGCAGGAGGCTCAGGGCGTCCCCAGCCCCATTACCCCCGGGCGCAGAGAGGCTCGGTGCCTTGTCCCTTACCCAGCGGCGGCAGAGTCCAGACCTGAGCCCACACGGCTGACTCAGCGGCTCCTTCCCCCGCGCCCGCCTCCCCAACCACGCCCTCCGCCGCAGGAGGTGGCAGCGCGGGTCTCAGAATCTCCGCAGGACGCACAGGAGCCTGTTTCCAGCGCCTCGGACCGGCCTCCCGCCCCACACTGAGCCCGGAAGGCGGCGCTGGCGGGGGCCCCGCGGCCACAGGCCCGGCGGGGGCGCAGGGACAGCCTGGGGCGGGCAGCGGCCCACTCACACCTCATCCTGGCCTCCGAGGGGCAGCGGACATGACCCCGGAGGGGCAGCGCGTGCAGGCGAGGCCGGCAGGGGTCCCAGGAGCGCCGGGCCGGGTCCCTGGCCAGGCAGGGCCCCGCACATGCTGAGGAGGGGGCGAGCCAGGCAGCAACCATTGAGCTTCCTTCCCTTTCCTGGACCCCGAGGCCACAAATCCCACCCGGACACCAGCGGCCCAGCCTCCGGGGTCCAGGCCGCCCGAAGCCGCGGTCCGGTGGGGCGGAGGCGGCAGGCCCGGGGGCGGCTTCCCCGTCCCCTGAGGAGCGCGCTGTGCCGCCGGCCCCTGGCCGCCCAGGCTGGCCCCGCACGGGCCCGCACGGAGTCAGAGCCAGAGCAGCACAGAGATCCGAGCGGAGCGTTCGGCCGCCTGGTCCCTGAACGCTGACTCCGCGGCGGCCTTGGGAACAAGTCCACAGTCCCGCGTTCTGCCTCCGGGAGAGGGCCGGCCGCGGCCTTCCTGCGGAGAAGGCCCTGCCCGGAGGCACATGTCCGGGAAGAGCCTGGCCGCCGGGAGCCCTCCTGAACCGCAGCCGCCCCCTCCGACCACAGCACGGGTGAGCCAATCAAGCAGGACAGTGCTTTTTGGACCAAACTGTACAAATTTGGATTCTTCATTTGCATAAAAACGGGCCCGTCAGGGATGGGCTGTGCCTTCTCTGTCAGCCCCCCTCCCTCTGTCTCCGTCCACGCCACGCTGCTTCACAGCTGAGCCGCTTCCACTGAATAGTCTCTCTCGTACCGCCTCCCAGTTGGCATTGAGTTGGGGACAGGGATGAGGGAGCAGACAGAGCCAGAGCTCGTCCAAAGCTTCGTCCCCAAAGAGAGTGCAGCTTCCCCTGCGGCCTGCGGGGCCGGGAAGCCTGGTCCTCCCTCAGCCTCACCCAGGCGCCGCTGGTACCGCCTGTGGCACCATGGCAGCATCGTCCCGGCAACAGGCAGCGCCGGACAATGACCAGCTGACCGAGCACTCACAGGGAAGAGAAGTGAGCTGTGCTTAGGTTCTGAAAAGAGCTGGCACCCGCTGGGAATCCAGAAAGCCACGGAGACGCGGGGCTGTGTGCGCGGGAAGCCTGGCCGGGACGCCCGGGCTGTGCGGGGCGGAGCTGACCGCTGACGCTGCAAGGTGGCCGATTGAGCAGAGACTCGGGCGCCAGCACAGACAGACTAGGAGACTAGCTCAGAAAGACCACTGAACACGCCAGCAACACACAGCATAAGCTCGGGGTGGTGCGGATCTGATGGCCAGAGTCCCCACTTCACAGTGTTTGCAATGTCCAGTTCTCAGCAAAGAAACAGACAGTGTGGCGGATATACAGAGAAAAAGAGCACGCAGCAGAAACTGTCCCCGTGAAGCCCAAGTGGAGAACATTAATAGATAGAAATAATAAAATGGAACCAAATAGAAATTCTGGAGTTGAAAAGAAATACTAAAGAGAGTCCTTCAGGATGAAATGAAAAGACCCTAGACAATAACTGAATCCACATGAAGAAATGAAGATCAGCCGAAACCGGTTTGGCTCAGTGGTAGAGCGTCGGTCTGCGGACTGAAAGGTCCCGGGTTCGATTGGGCATGTACTTTGGTTACAGGCACATCCCCACTGGGGGGTGTGCAGGAGGCAGCTGGTCGATGTTTCTCTCTCATCGACGTTTCTAGCTCTCTATCTCCCTTCCTCTCTGTAAAAAAATCAATTATATATATATATATATATAAAGAAATGAAGGTCAGCAAAGTAAATTCTACATTTATATAGTAAATTACACAGATAAATACAAAAGACAGTATAAATGTAGTTTTGGTTTGTAAGCCTTTTTCTGCATCTGATTTAAAGACAGCTGCATAATAAAATAATTTAACACAAAAGAAGAAAATGGTATAGGATTTGAGAAACAAAAAAGATATGATGTTTTTAAAAAGAGCAAATAGCAGATGTAAACCCTGGATCTTATCATTATATTAGATGTGAGTTTAATTCTCCAATGGAAAGTCAGAGAATAGCCGAAACCAGATTGGCTCAGTGGATAGAACGTCGGCCTGAGGACTGAAAGGTCCCAGGTTCGATTCTGGTCAAGGGCACGTACCTTGGTTGCGGACACATCCCCAATTGGGGCTGTGCAAGAGGCAGCTGATTGATGACTCTCTCTCATCGATGTTTCTAACTCTCTATCCCTCTCTCTTCCTCTCTGTAAAAAGTCAATAAAATATATATTTTTTAAATTTTCTTTTAAAAAAAGGAAAGTCAGAGATTAAATGACCTACCCTGGCTGGTTTGGCTCAGTAGATAGAGCATCAGCCTTCGAACTGAGGGGTCCCTGGTTCGATTCTGGTCAAGGGCATGTACCTTGGTTACGGGCTCAATCCCCAGTGTGGGACGTGCAGGAGGCAGTGATCAATGATTCTCTCATCATTGCTGTTTCTGTCTCTCTCCCCTTCTCTCTTCCTCTCTGAAATCAATAAAGATATGTATTTTTAAATGGCCCACTTATATCCTTTTTACAAGGATATCCTTATTACACATTTTTAAAATGGATTTCAGAGAGGAAGGAAGAGGTAGAGAGAGTGAGAAACATTAATGATGAGAAATAATCTGATCAGTTGCCTCCTACAGGCCCCAAAATGGGGATCAAGCCGCAACCCAAGCATGTGCCCTGACCGAGACCGAACCGTGACCTCCTGGTTCAGAGGCCGATGCTCAACCACTGAGCCACACCAGCCTTACACTTTAGATGGCAAAAACACAAATAGTTTGAAAATAAATAGCACTCAATCAAAAGAGAATTGGGGAAGCAAGTCAGAGAGATGTTGAACATGGGGATCTGTAAGAAAAAGGGAGGGTGAGAGTGTGAGCAAGAGAGTGAGGTGAGAGTGTGAGTGAGGAGGACAGAAGGGTGCTGTGGAGATCGTAGGGGGAGACAAGAGGGTGCTGTGGGGACTGTAGGGAAACAGGAGGGTGCTGTGGGGACAGTAGGGAGAGACAGGAGGGAGCTGTGGGGACAGTAGGGAGACAGGAGGGTGCTGTGGGGACTGTAGGGGGAGACAGGAGGGTGCTGTGGGGACTGTAGGGGGAGACAGGAGGGTGCTGTGGGGACTGTAGGGAGACAGGAGGGTGCTGTGGGGACAGTAGGGAGACAGGAGGGTGCTGTGGGGACTGTAGGGGGAGACAGGAGGGTGCTGTGGGGACTGTAGGGAAACAGGAGGGTGCTGTGGGGACAGTAGGGAGAGACAGGAGGGAGCTTGGGGACAGTAGGGAGACAGGAGGGTGCTGTGGAGACTGTAGGGGGGAGACAGGAGGGTGCTGTGGGGACTGTAGGGAAACAGGAGGGTGCTGTGGGGACAGTAGGGAGACAGGAGGGTGCTGTGGGGACTGTAGGGGGAGACAGGAGGGTGCTGTGGGGACTGTAGGGGGAGACAGGAGGGTGCTGTGGGGACTGTAGGGGGAGACAGGAGGGTGCTGTGGGGACTGTAGGGAAACAGGAGGGTGCTGTGGGGACCGTGGGGAGACAGGAGGGTGCTGTGGGGACTGTAGGGAAACAGGAGGGTGCTGTGGGGACCGTGGGAAGACAGGAGGGTGCTGTGGGGACTGTAGGGAGACAGGAGGGTGCTGTGGGGACTGTAGGGAGACAGGATGGTGCTGTGGGGACTGTAGGGAGACAGGAGGGTGCTGTGGGGACTGTAGGGAGAGACAGGAGGGAGCTTGGGGACAGTAGGGAGACAGGAGGGTGCTGTGGAGACTGTAGGGGGGAGACAGGAGGGTGCTGTGGGGACTGTAGGGAAACAGGAGGGTGCTGTGGGGACTGTAGGGGGAGACAGGAGGGTGCTGTGGGGACTGTAGGGAGACAGGAGGGTGCTGTGGGGACTGTAGGGAGACAGGAGGGTGCTGTGGGGACTGTAGGGAGACAGGATGGTGCTGTGGGGACTGTAGGGAGACAGGAGGGTGCTGTGGGGACTGTAGGGAGAGACAGGAGGGTGCTGTGGAGACTGTAGGGGGGAGACAGGAGGGTGCTGTGGGGACAGTAGGGAGACAGGAGGGTGCTGTGGGGACTGTAGGGGGAGACAGGAGGGTGCTGTGGGGACTGTAGGGGGAGACAGGAGGGTGCTGTGGGGACTGTAGGGGGAGACAAGAGGGTGCTATGGGGACTGTAGGGAAACAGGAGGGTGCTGTGGGGACCGTGGGGAGACAGGAGGGTGCTGTGGGGACTGTAGGGAAACAGGAGGGTGCTGTGGGGACCGTGGGAAGACAGGAGGGTGCTGTGGGGACTGTAGGGAGACAGGAGGGTGCTGTGGGGACTGTAGGGAGACAGGAGGGTGCTGTGGGGACTGTAGGGAGACAGGAGGGTGCTGTGGGGACTGTAGGGAGACAGGAGGGTGCTGTGGGGACTGTAGGGAGACAGGAGGGTGCTGTGAGGACTGTAGGGAGACAGGAGGGTGCTGTGAGGACTGTAGGGGGAGACAGGAGGGTGCTGTGGGACTGTAGGGGGAGTCAGCAGGGTGCTGTGGGGACTGTAGGGAGACAGGAGGGTGCTGTGGGGACTGTAGGGGGAGAAAGGAGGGAGCTGTGGGGACTGTAGAGAGACAGGAGGCTGCTGTGGGGACTGTAGGGGGAGACAGGAGGGTGCTGTGGGACTGTAGGGGGAGACAGGAGGGTGCTGTGGGGACTGTAGAGAGACAGGAGGGTGCTGTGGGGACTGTAGGGGGAGTCAGCAGGGTGCTGTGGGGGCTATAGGGGGAGACAGGAGGGTGCTGTGGGGACTGTAGGGGGAGACAGGAGGGTGCTGTGGGACTGTAGGGGGAGTCAGCAGGGTGCTGTGGGGACTGTAGGGAGACAGGAGGGAGCTGTGGGACTGTAGGGGGAGACAGGAGGGTGCTGTGGGGACTGTAGAGGGAGACAGGAGGGTGCTGTGGGGACTGTAGGGGGAGACAGGAGGGTGCTGTGGAGACTGTAGGGGGAGTCAGCAGGGTGCTGTGGGGACTGTAGGGAGACAGGAGGGTGCTGTGGAGACTGTAGGGAGACAGGAGGGTGCTGTGGGGACTGTAGGGGGAGATAGGAGGGAGCTAAGGGGACTGTAGGGAAACAGGAGGGTGCTGTGGGGACTGTAGGGAGACAGGAGGGTGCTGTGGGGACTGTAGGGAGAGACAGGAGGGTGCTGTGGGGAGTGTAGGGGGAGACAGGAGGGTGCTGTGGGGACTGTAGGGAGACAGGAGGGTGCTGTGGGGACTGTAGGGAGAGACAGGAGGGTGCTGTGGGGACTGTAGGGGAAGACAGGAGGGTGCTGTGGGACTGTAGGGAGACAGGAGGGTGCTGTGGGGACTGTAGGGGGAGGCAGCAGGGTGCTGTGGGGACTGTAGGGAGACAGGAGGGTGCTGTGGGGACTGTAGGGGAAGAAAGGAGGGTGCTGTGGGGACTGTAGGGGAAGAAAGGAGGGTGCTGTGGGGACTGTAGGGGGAGTCAGGAGGGTGCTGTGGGGACTGTAGGGGGAGACAGGAGGGTGCTGTGGGGACTGTAGGGAGACAGGAGGGTGCTGTGGGGACTGTAGGGAGACAGGGGGGTGCTGTGGGGACTGTAGGGGGAGATAGGAGGGTGCTGTGGGGACTGTAGGGGGAGTCAGGAGGGTGCTGTGGGGACTGTAGGGGGAGACAGGAGGGTGCTGTGGGGACTGTAGGGGGGAGACAGGAGGGTGCTGTGGGGACTGTAGGGGGAGACAGCAGGGTGCTGTGGGGACTGTAGGGGGAGACAGGAGGGTGCTGTGGGGACTGTAGGGAGACAGGAGGGAGCTGTGGGGACTGTAGGGAGACAGGAGGGTGCTGTGGGGACTGTAGGGGGAGACAGGAGGGTGCTGTGGGGACGGTAGGGAGACAGGGGGGAGCTGTGGGGACTGTAGGGAGACAGGAGGGAGCTGTGGGGACTGTAGGGGGAGACAGGAGGGAGCTGTGGGGACTGTAGGGGGAGACAGGAGGGAGCTGTGGGGACTGTAGGGGGGAGACAGGAGGGAGCTGTGGGGACTGTAGGGGGAGACAGGAGGGAGCTGTGGGGACTGTAGGGGGAGACAGGAGGGAGCTGTGGGGACTGTAGGGGGGAGACAGGAGGGTGCTGTGGGGACTGTAGGGGGAGACAGGAGGGAGCTGTGGGGACTGTAGGGGGAGACAGGAGGGAGCTGTGGGGACTGTAGGGGGAGACAGGAGGGTGCTGTGGGGACTGTAGGGAGACAGGAGGGTGCTGTGGGGACTTTAGGGGGAGACAGGAGGGAGCTGTGGGGACTGTAGGGGGAGACAGGAGGGAGCTGTGGGGACTGTAGGGGGAGACAGGAGGGAGCTGTGGGGACTGTAGGGGGGAGACAGGAGGGTGCTGTGGGGACTGTAGGGGGAGACAGGAGGGAGCTGTGGGGACTGTAGGGGGAGACAGGAGGGAGCTGTGGGGACTGTAGGGGGGAGACAGGAGGGTGCTGTGGGGACTGTAGGGGGAGACAGGAGGGAGCTGTGGGGACTGTAGGGGGAGACAGGAGGGAGCTGTGGGGACTGTAGGGGGAGACAGGAGTGTGCTGTGGGGACTGTAGAAAGACAGGAGGGTGCTGTGGGGACTGTAGTGGGGAGACAGGAGGGTGCTGTGGGGACTGTAGGGAGACAGGAGGGTGCTGTGGGGACTGTAGGGAGACAGGAGGGTGCTGTGGGGACTGTAGGGAGACAGGAGGGTGCTGTGGGGACTGTAGGGAGACAGGAGGGTGCTGTGGGGATTGTAGGGGGAGACAGGAGGGTGCTGTGGGGACTGTAGGGGGAGACAGGAGGGAGCTGTGGGGACTGTAGGGGGAGACAGGAGGGAGCTGTGGGGACTGTAGGGGGAGACAGGAGGGAGCTGTGGGGACTGTAGGGGGAGACAGGAGGGAGCTGTGGGGACTGTAGGGGGGAGACAGGAGGGTGCTGTGGGGACTGTAGGGGGAGACAGGAGGGAGCTGTGGGGACTGTAGTGGGAGACAGGAGGGAGCTGTGGGGACTATAGAAAGACAGGAGGGTGCTGTGGGGACTGTAGTGGGGAGACAGGAGGGTGCTGTGGGGACTGTAGAAAGACAGGAGGGTGCTGTGGGGACTGTAGGGAGACAGGAGGGTGCTGTGGGGACTGTAGGGAGACAGGAGGGTGCTGTGGGGACTGTAGGGAGACAGGAGGGTGCTGTGGGGGCTGTAGCGGGAGACATGTGGGTGCTGTGGGGACTATAGAAAGACAGGAGGGTGCTGTGGGGACTGTAGTGGGGAGACAGGAGGGTGCTCTGGGGACAGTAGGGAGACAGGAGGGTGCTGTGGGGACTGTAGGGGGAGAAAGGAGAGTGCTCTGGGGACAGTAGGGAGACAGGAGGGTGCTGTGGGGACTGTAGGGAGAGACAGGAGGGTGCTGTGGGGACTGTAGGGGGAGACAGGAGGGTGCTGTGGGGACTTTACGGAGACAGGAGGGTGCGGCGGGGACTGTAGGGAGACAGGAGGGTGCTGTGGGGACTGTAGGGGGAGACAGGAGGGTGCTCTGGGGACTGTAGGGGGAGTCAGCAGGGTGCTTTGGGGACTGTAGGGGGAGACAGGAGGGTGCTCTGGGGACAGTAGGGAGACAGGAGGGTGCTGTGGGGACTGTAGGGAGAGACAGGAGGGTGCTGTGGGGACTGTAGGGGGAGACAGGAGGGTGCTCTGGGGACAGTAGGGAGACAGGAGGGTGCTGTGGGGACTGTAGGGGGAGACAGGAGGGTGCTCTGGGGACTGTAGGGGGAGTCAGCAGGGTGCTGTGGGGACTATAGGGAGTCAGCAGGGTGCTGTGGGGACTGTAGGGAGACAGGAGGGTGCTATGGGGACTGTAGGGGGAGACAGGAGGGTGCTGTGGGGACTGTAGGGGGAGACAGGAGGGAGCTGTGGGGACTGTGGGGGGGAGACAGGAGGGTGCTGTGGGGACTGTAGGGGGAGACAGGAGGGAGCTGTGGGGACGGTAGGGGGAGACAGGAGGGAGTTGTGGGGACTGTAGGGAGACAGGAGGGTGCTGTGGGGACTGTAGGGGGGAGACAGGAGGGTGCTGTGGGGACTGTAGGGAGACAGGAGCGTGCTGTGGGGACTGTAGGGAGACAGGATGGTGCTGTGGGGACTGTAGGGAGACAGGAGGGAGCAGTGGGGACTGTAGGGAGACAAGAGGGTGCTGTGGGGACTGTAGGGAGACAGGAGGGTGCTGTGGGGACTGTAGGGAGACAGGAGGGTGCTGTGGGGACTGTAGCGGGAGACAGGAGGGTGCTGTGGGGGCCGTAGGGGGAGACAGAAGGGTGCTGTGGGGACTGTAGGGAGACAGGAGGGTGCTTTGGGGACTGTAGGCTGACAGGAGGGAGGTGTGGGGACTGTAGGGAGACAGGATGGTGCTGTGGGGACTGTAGGGAGACAGGAGGGAGCTGTGGGGACTGTAGGGAGACAGGAGGGTGCTTTGGGGACTGTAGGGAGACAGGAGGGAGCTGTGGGGACTGTAGGGAGACAGGAGGGAGCTGTGGGGACTGTAGGGAGACAGGAGGGTGCTGTGGGGACTGTAGGGAGACAGGAGGGTGCTGTGGGGACTGTAGGGGGAGAATGGAGGGTGCTGTGGGGACTGTAGGGGGAGACAGGAGGGAGGTGTGGGGACTGTAGGGAGACAGGAGGGAGCTGTGGGGACTGTAGGGAGACAGGAGCGTGCTGTGGGGACTGCAGAGGGAGACAGGAGGGTGCTGTGGGGACTGTAGGGGGCTGTGGGGACTGTAGGGAGACAGGAGGGTGCTGTGGGGACTGTAGGGAGACAGAAGGGTGCTGTGGGGACTGTAGGGAGACAGGAGGGTGCTGTGGGGACTGTAGGGGGGAGAAAGGAGGGTGCTTTGGGGGCTGTAGGGGGAGACAGGAGGGTGCTGTGGGGACTGTAGGGGGACAGGAGGGAGCTGTCGGGACTGTCGGAAGACAGGAGGGTGCTGTGGGGACTATAGGGAGACAGGAGGGTGCTGTGGGGACTGTAGGGAGACAGGAGGGTGCTGTGGGGACTGTAGGGGGAGAATGGAGGGTGCTGTGGGGACTGTAGGGGGAGACAGGAGGGAGGTGTGGGGACTGTAGGGAGACAGGAGGGAGCTGTGGGGACTGTAGGGAGACAGGAGGGTGCTGTGGGGACTGTAGAGGGAGACAGGAGGGTGCTGTGGGGACTGTAGGGGGCTGTGGGGACTGTAGGGAGACAGGAGGGTGCTGTGGGGACTGTAGGGAGACAGGAGGGTGCTGTGGGGACTGTAGCGGGAGACAGGAGGGTGCTGTGGGGGCCGTAGGGGGAGACAGGAGGGTGCTGTGGGGACTGTAGGCTGACAGGAGGGAGGTGTGGGGACTGTAGGGAGACAGGATGGTGCTGTGGGGACTGTAGGGAGACAGGAGGGAGCTGTGGGGACTGTAGGGAGACAGGAGGGTGCTTTGGGGACTGTAGGGAGACAGGAGGGAGCTGTGGGGACTGTAGGGAGACAGGAGGGAGCTGTGGGGACTGTAGGGAGACAGGAGGGTGCTGTGGGGACTGTAGGGAGACAGGAGGGTGCTGTGGGGACTGTAGGGGGAGAATGGAGGGTGCTGTGGGGACTGTAGGGGGAGACAGGAGGGAGGTGTGGGGACTGTAGGGAGACAGGAGGGAGCTGTGGGGACTGTAGGGAGACAGGAGCGTGCTGTGGGGACTGTAGAGGGAGACAGGAGGGTGCTGTGGGGACTGTAGGGGGCTGTGGGGACTGTAGGGAGACAGGAGGGTGCTGTGGGGACTGTAGGGAGACAGAAGGGTGCTGTGGGGACTGTAGGGAGACAGGAGGGTGCTGTGGGGACTGTAGGGGGGAGAAAGGAGGGTGCTTTGGGGGCTGTAGGGGGAGACAGGAGGGTGCTGTGGGGACTATAGGGAGACAGGAGGGTGCTGTGGGGACTGTAGGGAGACAGGAGGGTGCTGTGGGGACTGTAGCGGGAGACAGGAGGGTGCTGTGGGGGCCGTAGGGGGAGACAGAAGGGTGCTGTGGGGACTGTAGGGAGACAGGAGGGTGCTTTGGGGACTGTAGGCTGACAGGAGGGAGGTGTGGGGACTGTAGGGAGACAGGATGGTGCTGTGGGGACTGTAGGGAGACAGGAGGGAGCTGTAGGGACTGTAGGGAGACAGGAGGGTGCTTTGGGGACTGTAGGGAGACAGGAGGGAGCTGTGGGGACTCTAGGGAGACAGGAGGGAGCTGTGGGGACTGTAGGGAGACAGGAGGGTGCTGTGGGGACTGTAGGGAGACAGGAGGGTGCTGTGGGGACTGTAGGGGGAGAATGGAGGGTGCTGTGGGGACTGTAGGGGGAGACAGGAGGGAGGTGTGGGGACTGTAGAGAGACAGGAGGGAGCTGTGGGGACTGTAGGGAGACAGGAGGGTGCTGTGGGGACTGTAGAGGGAGACAGGAGGGTGCTGTGGGGACTGTAGGGGGCTGTGGGGACTGTAGGGAGACAGGAGGGTGCTGTGGGGACTGTAGGGAGACAGGAGGGTGCTGTGGGGACTGTAGCGGGAGACAGGAGGGTGCTGTGGGGGCCGTAGGGGGAGACAGGAGGGTGCTGTGGGGACTGTAGGGAGACAGGAGGGTGCTTTGGGGACTGTAGGGAGACAGGAGGGAGGTGTGGGGACTGTAGGGAGACAGGATGTTGCTGTGGGGACTGTAGTGGGGAGACAGGGGGGTGCTGTGGGGACTGTAGGGGGAGTCAGCAGGGTGCTGTGGGGACTGTAGGGAGACAGGAGGGTGCTGTGGGGACTGTAGGGAGAAAGGAGGGTGCTGTGGGGACTGTAGGGAGACAGGAGGGTGCTGTGGGGACTGTAGGGGGAGACAGGAGGGTGCTGTGGGGACTGTAGGGGGAGACAGGAGGGTGCTGTTGGGACTGTAGGGAGACAGGAGGGTGCTGTGGGACTGTAGGGAGACAGCAGGGTACTGTGGGGACTGTAGGGGTAGACAGGAGGGTGCTGTGGGGACTGTAGGGGGAGACAGGAGGGTGCTGTGGGGACTGTAGGGAGACAGGAGGGTGCTGTGGGGACTGTAGGGGGAGACAGGAGGGAGCTGTGGGGACTGTAGGGGGAGACAGGAGGGAGCTGTGGGGACTGTAGGGGGAGACAGGAGGGAGCTGTGGGGACTGTAGGGGGGAGACAGGAGGGTGCTGTGGGGACTGTAGGGGGAGACAGGAGGGAGCTGTGGGGACTGTAGTGGGAGACAGGAGGGAGCTGTGGGGACTATAGAAAGACAGGAGGGTGCTGTGGGGACTGTAGTGGGGAGACAGGAGTGTGCTGTGGGGACTGTAGAAAGACAGGAGGGTGCTGTGGGGACTGTAGGGAGACAGGAGGGTGCTGTGGGGACTGTAGGGAGACAGGAGGGTGCTGTGGGGACTGTAGGGAGACAGGAGGGTGCTGTGGGGGCTGTAGCGGGAGACATGTGGGTGCTGTGGGGACTATAGAAAGACAGGAGGGTGCTGTGGGGACTGTAGTGGGGAGACAGGAGGGTGCTGTGGGGACTGTAGAAAGACAGGAGGGTGCTGTGGGGACTGTAGGGAGACAGGAGGGTGCTGTGGGGACTGTAGGGAGACAGGAGTGTGCTGTGGGGACTGTAGGGAGACAGGAGGGTGCTGTGGGGGCTGTAGCGGGAGACATGTGGGTGCTGTGGGCACTGTAGGGAGACAGGAGGGTGCTGTGGGGACTGTAGGGGGAGACAGGAGGGTGCTCTGGGGACAGTAGGGAGACAGGAGGGTGCTCTGGGGACTGTAGGGAGACAGGAGAGTGCTCTGGGGACAGTAGGGAGACAGGAGGGTGCTGTGGGGATTGTAGGGGGAGACAGGAGGGTGCTGTGGGGACTTTACGGAGACAGGAGGGTGCTGTGGGGACTGTAGGGAGACAGGAGGGTGCTGTGGGGACTGTAGGGGGAGACAGGAGGGTGCTCTGGGGACTGTAGGGGGAGTCAGCAGGGTGCTTTGGGGACTGTAGGGGGAGACAGGAGGGTGCTCTGGGGACAGTAGGGAGACAGGAGGGTGCTCTGGGGACACTAGGGAGACAGGAGGTTGCTGTGGGGATTGTAGGGGGAGACAGGAGGGTGCTGTGGGGACTATAGGGAGACAGGAGGGTGCTGTGGGGACTGTAGGGGGAGACAGGAGGGTGCTGTGGGGACTGTAGGGAGACAGGAGGGTGCTGTGGGGACTGTAGGGAGACAGGATGGTGCTGTGGGGACTGTAGGGAGACAGGAGGGTGCGGTGGGGACTGTAGGGAGACAGGAGGGTGCTGTGGGGACTGTAGGGAGACAGGAGAGAGGTGTGGGGACTGTAGGGAGACAGGATGGTGCTGTGGGGACTGTAGGGAGACAGGAGGGTGCTGTGGGGACTGTAGGGGGAGACAGGAGGGTGCTGTGGGGACTGTAGGGGGAGACAGGAGGGTGCTGTGGGGACTGTAGGGGGAGACAGGAGGGTGCTCTGGGGACTGTAGGGAGACAGGAGGGTGCTGTGGGGACTGTAGACGGAGACAGGAGGGTGCTCTGGGGACTGTAGGGGGAGTCAGCAGGGTGCTTTGGGGACTGTAGGGGGAGACAGGAGGGTGCTCTGGGGACAGTAGGGAGACAGGAGGGTGCTGTGGGGACTGTAGGGGGAGACAGGAGGGTGCTGTCGGGATTGTAGGGGGAGACAGGAGGGTGCTGTGGGGACTGTAGGGGGAGACAGGAGGGTGCTCTGGGGACTGTAGGGGGAGTCAGCAGGGTGCTGTGTGGACTATAGGGAGTCAGCAGGGTGCTGTGGGGACTGTAGGGAGACAGGAGGGTGCTATGGGGACTGTAGGGGGAGACAGGAGGGTGCTGTGGGGACTGTAGGGAGACAGGAGGGTGCGGTGGGGACTGTAGGGAGACAGGAGGGTGCTGTGGGGACTGTAGGGAGAGACAGGAGGGTGCTCTGGGGACACAAGGGAGACAGGAGGGTGCTGTGGGGATTGTAGGGGGAGACAGGAGGGTGCTGTGGGGACTATAGGGAGTCAGCAGGGTGCTGTGGGGACTGTAGGGAGACAGGAGGGTGCTGTGGGGACTGTAGGGGGAGACAGGAGGGTGCTGTGGGGACTGTAGGGAGACAGGAGGGTGCTGTGGGGACTGTAGGGAGACAGGAGGGTGCTGTGGGGACTGTAGGGAGACAGGAGGGTGCTGTGGGGACTGTAGGGAGACAGGAGGGAGGTGTGGGGACTGTAGGGAGACAGGATGGTGCTGTGGGGACTGTAGGGAGACAGGAGGGTGCTGTGGGGACTGTAGGGGGAGACAGGAGGGTGCTGTGGGGACTGTAGGAGGAGACAGGAGGGTGCTGTGGGGACTGTAGGGAGAGACAGGAGGGTGCTCTGGGGACACTAGGGAGACAGGAGGGTGCTGTCGGGATTGTAGGTGGAGACAGGAGGGTGCTCTGGGGACTGTAGGGGGAGTCAGCAGGGTGCTGTGGGGACTATAGGGAGTCAGAAGGGTGCTGTGGGGACTGTAGGGAGACAGGAGGGTGCTGTGGGGACTGTAGGGAGACAGGAGGGTGCTGTGGGGACTGTAGGGGGGGAGACAGGAGGGAGCTGTGGGGACTGTAGGGGGAGACAGGAGGGTGCTGTGGGGACTGTAGGGGGAGACAGGAGGGTGCTCAGGGGACAGTAGGGAGACAGGAGGGTGCTGTGGGGACTGTAGGGAGAGACAGGAGGGTGCTCTGGGGACTGTAGGGGGAGACAGGAGGGTGCTCTGGGGACTGTAGGGGGAGTCAGCAGGGTGCTGTGGGGACTATAGGGAGTCAGCAGGGTGCTGTGGGGACTGTAGGGAGACAGGAGGGTGCTGTGGGGACTGTAGGGAGACAGGAGGGTGCTGTGGGGACTGTAGGGGGGAGACAGGAGGGAGCTGTGGGGACTGTAGGGGGAGACAGGAGGGTGCTGTGCGGACTGTAGGGGGAGACAGGAGGGTGCTGTGTGGACTGTAGGAGGAGACAGGAGGTTGCTGTGGGGACTGTAGGGAGACAGGAGGGTGCTGTGGGGACTGTAGGGGGAGACAGGAGGGTGCTGTGGGGACTGTAGGGGGAGACAGGAGGGAGCTGTGGGGACTGTAGGGGGGAGACAGGAGGGTGCTGTGCGGACTGTAGGGAGACAGGAGGGAGCTGTGGGGACTGTAGGGAGACAGGAGGGTGCTGTGGGGACTGTAGGGAGACAGGAGGGAGCTGTGGGGACTGTAGGGAGACAGGAGGGTGCTGTGGGGACTGTAGGGGGAGACAGGAGGGTGCTGTGCGGACTGTAGGGAGACAGGAGGGTGCTGTGGGGACTGTAGGGGGAGACAGGAGGGTGCTGTGGGGACTGTAGGGAGACAGGATGGTGCTGTGGGGACTGTAGGGAGACAGGAGGGTGCGGTGGGGACTGTAGGGAGACAGGAGGGAGGTGTGGGGACTGTAGGGAGACAGGATGGTGCTGTGGGGACTGTAGGGAGACAGGAGGGTGCTGTGGGGACTGTAGGGAGACAGGAGGGTGCTGTGGGGACTGTAGGGGGGAGACAGGAGGGTGCTTTGGGGGCTGTAGGGGGAGACAGGAGGGTGCTGTGGGGACTGTAGGGAGAAAGGAGGGAGCTGTTGGGACTGTAGGGAGACAGGAGGGTTCTGTGGGGACTGTAGGGAGACTGGAGGGTGCTGTGGGGACTGTAGCGGGAGACAGGAGGGTGCTGTGGGGACTGCAGGGAGACAGGAGGGTGCTATGGGGACTGTAGGGAGACAGGAGGGAGGTGTGGGGACTGTAGGGAGACAGGATGGTGCTGTGGGGACTGTAGTGGGGAGACAGGAGGGTGCTGTGGAGACTGTAGGGGGAGTCAGCAGGGTGCTGTGGGGACTGTAGGGAGACAGGAGGGTGCTGTGGGGACTGTAGGGAGAAAGGAGGGTGCTGTGGGGACTGTAGGGAGACAGGAGGGTGCTGTGGGGACGGTAGGGGGAGACAGGAGGGTGCTGTGGGGACTGTAGGGAGACAGGAGGGTGCTGTGGGGACTGTAGGGGGAGACAGGAGGGAGCTGTGGGGACTATAGGGGGAGACAGGAGGGAGCTGTGGGGACTGTAGAAAGACAGGAGGGTGCTTTAGGGACTGTAGTGGGGAGACAGGAGGGTGCTGTGGGGACTGTAGGGAGACAGGAGGGTGCTGTGGGGACTGTAGGGAGACAGGAGGGTGCTGTGGGGACTGTAGGGAGACAGGAGGGTGCTGTGGGGGCTGTAGCGGGAGACATGTGGGTGCTGTGGGGACTGTAGGGGGAGACAGGAGGGTGCTGTGGGGACTTTAGGGAGACAGGAGGGTGCTGTGGGGACTGTAGGGGGAGACAGGAGGGTGCTCTGGGGACTGTAGGGAGACAGGAGGGTGCTGTGGGGACTGTAGGGGGAGACACGAGGGTGCTCTGGGGACTGTAGCGGGAGTCAGCAGGGTGCTGTGGGGACAGTAGGGGGAGACAGGAGGGTGCTGTGGGGACTGTGGGGGGAGACAGGAGGGTGCTCTGCGGACTGTAGGGGGAGTCAGCAGGGTGCTGTGGGGACTGTAGGGGGAGACAGGAGGGTGCTCTGGGGACAGTAGGGAGACAGGAGGGTGCTGTGGGGACTGTAGGGGGAGACAGGAGGGTGCTGTGGGGACTGTAGGGAGACAGGAGGGTGCTGTGGGGGCTGTAGCGGGAGACATGTGGGTGCTGTGGGGACTGTAGGGAGACAGGAGGGTGCTGTGCGGATTGTAGGGGGAGACAGGAGGGTGCTGTGGGGACTTTAGGGAGACATGAGGGTGCTGTGGGGACTGTAGGGGGAGACAGGAGGGTGCTGTGGGGACTGTAGGGGGAGACAGGAGGGTGCTCTGGGGACAGTAGGGAGACAGGAGGGTGCTGTGGGGACTGTAGGGGGAGACAGGAGGGTGCTTTGGGGACTGTAGGGGGAGTCAGCAGGGTGCTGTGGGGACTGTAGGGAGTCAGCAGGGTGGTGTGTGGACTGTACGGAGACAGGAGGGTGCTGTGGGGACTGTAGGGGGAGACAGGAGGGAGCTGTGGGGACTGTAAGGGGAGACAGGAGGGTGCTGTGGGGACTGTAGGGAGAGAGGAGGGTGCTGTGTGGACTGTAGGGGGAGACAGGGGGGTGCTGTGGGGACTGTAGGGGGAGACAGGAGGGTGCTCTGGGGACTGTAGGAGGAGTCAGCAGGGTGCTGTGGGGACTGTAGGGGGAGACAGGAGGGTGCTGTGGGGACTGTAGGGAGACGGGAGGGTGCTGTGGGGACTGTAGGGAGACAGGAGGGTGCTGTGGGGACTGTAGGGAGACAGGAGGGTGCTCTGGGGACTGTAGGGAGACAGGAGGGTGCTCTGGGGACTGTAGGGAGACAGGAGGGTGCTCTGGGGACTGTAGGGGGAGTAAGCAGGGTGCTGTGGGGACTGTAGGGGGAGACAGGAGGGTGCTGTGGGGACTGTAGGGAGACAGGAGGGTGCTGTGGGGACTGTAGGGAGACAGGAGGGTGCTGTGGGGACTGTAGGGAGACAGGAGGGTGCTGTGGGGACTGTAGGGAGACAGGAGGGTGCTGTGGGGACTGTAGGGAGACATGTGGGTGCTGTGGGGACTGTAGGGAGACAGGAGGGTGCTGTGGGGATTGTAGGGGGAGACAGGAGGGTGCTGTGGGGACTTTAGGGAGACATGAGGGTGCTCTGGGGACTGTAGCGGGAGTCAGCAGGGTGCTGTGGGGACTGTAGTGGGAGACAGGAGGGTGCTCTGGGGACTGTAGGGAGACATGTGGGTGCTGTGGGGACTGTAGGGGGAGACAGGAGGGTGCTGTGGGGACTGTAGGGGGAGACAGGAGGGTGCTCTGGGGACAGTAGGGAGACAGGAGGGTGCTGTGGGGACTGTAGGGGGAGACTGGAGGGTGCTCTGGGGACTGTAGGGGGAGTCAGCAGGGTGCTGTGGGGACTGTAGGGAGTCAGCAGGGTGCTGTGGGGACTGTACGGAGACAGGAGGGTGCTGTGGGGACTGTAGGGGGAGACAGGAGGGAGCTGTGGGGACTGTAAGGGGAGACAGGTGGGTGCTGTGGGGACTGTAGGGGGAGACAGGAGGGTGCTCTGGGGACTGTAGCGGGAGTCAGCAGGGTACTGTGGGGACTGTAGGGGGAGACAGGAGGGTGCTGTGGGGACTGTAGGGAGACAGGGGGTGCTGTGGGGACTGTAGGGAGACAGGAGGGTGCTCTGGGGACTGTAGGGAGACAGGGGGGTGCTGTGGGGACTGTACGGAGACAGGAGGGTGCTCTGGGGACTGTAGGGAGACAGGAGGGTGCTCTGGGGACTGTAGGGGGAGTAAGCAGGGTGCTGTGGGGACTGTAGGGGGAGACAGGAGGGTGCTGTGGGGACTGTAGGGAGACAGGAGGGTGCTGTGGGGACTGTAGGGAGACAGGAGGGTGCTGTGGAGACTGTAGGGGGGAGACAGGAGGGTGCTGTGGGGACTGTAGGGGGAGACAGGAGGGTGCTGTGGGGACTGTAGGGGGAGACAGGAGGGTGCTGTGGGGACTGTAGGGAGACAGGGGGGAGCTGTGGGGACTGTAGGGAGACAGGAGGGTGCTGTGGAGACTGTAGGGGGGAGACAGGAGGGTGCTGTGGGGACTGTAGGGAGACAGAAGGGTGCTGTGGGGACTGTAGGGGGAGACAGGAGGGTGCTGTGGGGACTGTAGGGGGAGACAGGAGGGAGCTGTGGGGACTGTAGGGAGACAGGAGGGAGCTGTGGGGACTGTGGGGGGAGACAGGAGGGTACTGTGGGGACTGTAGGGGGAGACAGGAGGGAGCTGTGGGGACTGTAGGGGGAGACAGGAGGGAGCTGTGGGGACTGTAGGGAGACAGGAGGGTGCTGTGGGGACTGTAGGGGGGAGACAGGAGGGTGCTGTGGAGACTGTAGGGAGACAGGAGGGTGCTGTGGGGACTGTAGGGAGACAGGATGGTGCTGTGGGGACTATAGGGAGACAGGAGGGAGGTGTGGGGACTGTAGGGAGACAGGAGGGTGCGGTGGGGACTGTAGGGAGACAGGAGGGTGCTGTGGGGACTATAGGGAGACAGGAGGGAGGTGTGGGGACTGTAGGGAGACAGGAGGGTGCTGTGGGGACTGTAGGGGGAGACAGGAGGGTGCTGTGCGGACTGTAGGGAGACAGGAGGGTGCTGTGGGGACTGTAGGGAGACAGGATGGTGCTGTGGGGACTGTAGGGAGACAGGAGGGTGCGGTGGGGACTGTAGGGAGACAGGAGGGAGGTGTGGGGACTGTAGGGAGACAGGATGGTGCTGTGGGGACTGTAGGGAGACAGGAGGGTGCTGTGGGGACTGTAGAGAGACAGGAGGGTGCTGTGGGGACTGTAGGGGGGAGACAGGAAGGTGCTTTGGGGGCTGTAGGGGGAGACAGGAGGGTGCTGTGGGGACTGTAGGGAGAAAGGAGGGAGCTGTTGGGACTGTAGGGAGACAGGAGGGTGCTGTGGGGACTGTAGGGAGACTGGAGGGTGCTGTGGGGACTGTAGCGGGAGACAGGAGGGTGCTGTGGGGGCCGTAGGGGGAGACAGGAGGGTGCTGTGGGGACTGCAGGGAGACAGGAGGGTGCTATGGGGACTGTAGGGAGACAGGAGGGAGGTGTGGGGACTGTAGGGAGACAGGATGGTGCTGTGGGGACTGTAGTGGGGAGACAGGAGGGTGCTGTGGAGACTGTAGGGGGAGTCAGCAGGGTGCTGTGGGGACTGTAGGGAGACAGGAGGGTGCTGTGGGGACTGTAGGGAGAAAGGAGGGTGCTGTGGGGACTGTAGGGAGACAGGAGGGTGCTGTGGGGACTGTAGGGGGAGACAGGAGGGTGCTGTGGGGACTGTAGGGGGAGACAGCAGGGTGCTGTGGGGACTGTAGGGGGAGACAGGAGGGAGCTGTGGGGACTATAGGGGGAGACAGGAGGGAGCTGTGGGGACTGTAGAAAGACAGGAGGGTGCTGTGGGGACTGTAGGGAGACAGGAGGGTGCTGTGGGGACTGTAGGGAGACAGGAGGGTGCTCTGGGGGCTGTAGCGGGAGACATGTGGGTGCTGTGGGGACTGTAGGGGGAGACAGGAGGGTGCTCTGGGGACAGTAGGGAGACAGGAGGGTGCTGTGGGGACTGTAGGGGGAGACAGGAGGGTGCTCTGGGGACTGTAGGGAGACAGGAGGGTGCTGTGGGGACTGTAGGGGGAGACACGAGGGTGCTCTGGGGACTGTAGCGGGAGTCAGCAGGGTGCTGTGGGGACAGTAGGGGGAGACAGGAGGGTGCTGTGGGGACTGTAGGGGGAGACAGGAGGGTGCTCTGCGGACTGTAGGGGGAGTCAGCAGGGTGCTGTGGGGACTGTAGGGGGCGACAGGAGGGTGCTCTGGGGACAGTAGGGAGACAGGAGGGTGCTGTGGGGACTGTAGGGAGACAGGAGGGTGCTGTGCGGATTGTAGGGGGAGACAGGAGGGTGCTGTGGGGACTTTAGGGAGACATGAGGGTGCTGTGGGGACTGTAGGGGGAGACAGGAGGGTGCTGTGGGGACTGTAGGGGGA
Source organism: Pipistrellus hanaki (assembly GCF_964339955.1). Lineage (NCBI taxonomy): Eukaryota > Metazoa > Chordata > Mammalia > Chiroptera > Vespertilionidae > Pipistrellus > Pipistrellus hanaki. The sequence continues at coordinate 3,926,594 of NC_140510.1, read as the reverse complement.
GACAGGAGGGTGCTCTGGGGACAGTAGGGAGACAGGAGGGTGCTGTGGGGACTGTAGGGGGAGTCAGCAGGGTGCTGTGGGGACTGTACGGAGACAGGAGGGTGCTGTGGGGACTGTAGGGGGAGACAGGAGGGTGCTGTGGGGACTGTAGGAAGAGAGGAGGGTGCTCTGGGGACTGTAGGGAGACAGGAGCGTGCTCTGGGGACTGTAGGAGGAGTCAGCAGGGTGCTGTGGGGACTGTAGGGGGAGACAGGAGGGTGCTGTGGGGACTGTAGGGAGACGGGAGGGTGCTGTGGGGACTGTAGGGAGACAGGAGGGTGCTGTGGGGACTGTAGGGAGACAGGAGGGTGCTCTGGGGACTGTAGGGAGACAGGAGGGTGCTCTGGGGACTGTAGGGGGAGTAAGCAGGGTGCTGTGGGGACTGTAGGGGGAGACAGGAGGGTGCTGTGGGGACTGTAGGGAGACAGGAGGGTGCTGTGGGGACTGTAGGGAGACAGGAGGGTGCTGTGGGGACTGTAGGGAGACAGGAGGGTGCTGTGGGGACTGTAGGGAGACAGGAGGGTGCTGTGGGGACTGTAGGGAGACAGGAGGGTGCTGTGGGGACTGTAGGGGGGAGACAGGAGGGTGCTTTGGGGGCTGTAGGGGGAGACAGGAGGGTGCTGTGGGGACTGTAGGGAGAAAGGAGGGAGCTGTTGGGACTGTAGGGAGACAGGAGGGTGCTGTGGGGACTGTAGGGAGACTGGAGGGTGCTGTGGGGACTGTATCGGGAGACAGGAGGTTGCTGTGGGGGCCGTAGGGGGAGACAGGAGGGTGCTGTGGGGACTGTAGTGGGGAGACAGGAGGGTGCTGTGGAGACTGTAGGGGGAGTCAGCAGGGTGCTGTGGGGACTGTAGGGAGACAGGAGGGTGCTGTGGGGACTGTAGGGAGAAAGGAGGGTGCTGTGGGGACTGTAGGGAGACAGGAGGGTGCTGTGGGGACTGTAGGGGGAGACAGGAGGGTGCTGTGGGGACTGTAGGGGGAGACAGCAGGGTGCTGTGGGGACTGTAGGGGGAGACAGGAGGGAGCTGTGGGGACTATAGGGGGAGACAGGAGGGAGCTGTGGGGACTGTAGAAAGACAGGAGGGTGCTTTAGGGACTGTAGTGGGGAGACAGGAGGGTGCTGTGGGGACTGTAGGGAGACAGGAGGGTGCTGTGGGGACTGTAGGGAGACAGGAGGGTGCTGTGGGGGCTGTAGCGGGAGACATGTGGGTGCTGTGGGGACTGTAGGGGGAGACAGGAGGGTGCTCTGGGGACAGTAGGGAGACAGGAGGGTGCTGTGGGGACTGTAGGGGGAGACACGAGGGTGCTCTGGGGACTGTAGCGGGAGTCAGCAGGGTGCTGTGGGGACAGTAGGGGGAGACAGGAGGGTGCTGTGGGGACTGTAGGGGGAGACAGGAGGGTGCTCTGCGGACTGTAGGGGGAGTCAGCAGGGTGCTGTGGGGACTGTAGGGGGAGACAGGAGGGTGCTCTGGGGACAGTAGGGAGACAGGAGGGTGCTGTGGGGACTGTAGGGGGAGACAGGAGGGTGCTGTGGGGGCTGTAGCGGGAGACATGTGGGTGCTGTGGGGACTGTAGGGAGACAGGAGGGTGCTGTGCGGATTGTAGGGGGAGACAGGAGGGTGCTGTGGGGACTTTAGGGAGACATGAGGGTGCTGTGGGGACTGTAGGGGGAGACAGGAGGGTGCTGTGGGGACTGTAGGGGGAGACAGGAGGGTGCTGTGGGGACTGTAGGGAGTCAGCAGGGTGCTGTGGGGACTGTACGGAGACAGGAGGGTGCTGTGGGGACTGTAGGGGGAGACAGGAGGGAGCTGTGGGGACTGTAAGGGGAGACAGGAGGGTGCTGTGGGGACTTTAGGGAGACATGAGGGTGCTGTGGGGACTGTAGGGGGAGACAGGAGGGTGCTGTGGGGACTGTAGGGGGAGACAGGAGGGTGCTCTGGGGACAGTAGGGAGACAGGAGGGTGCTGTGGGGACTGTAGGGGGAGACAGGAGGGTGCTTTGGGGACTGTAGGGGGAGTCAGCAGGGTGCTGTGGGGACTGTAGGGAGTCAGCAGGGTGCTGTGGGGACTGTACGGAGACAGGAGGGTGCTGTGGGGACTGTAGGGGGAGACAGGAGGGAGCTGTGGGGACTGTAAGGGGAGACAGGAGGGTGCTGTGGGGACTGTAGGGGGAGACAGGAGGGAGCTATGGGGACTGTAAGGGGAGACAGGTGGGTGCTGTGGGGACTGTAGGGAGACAAGAGGGTGCTGTGTGGACTGTAGAAAGAGAGGAGGGTGCTCTGGGGACTGTAGGGAGACAGGAGCGTGCTCTGGGGACTGTAGCGGGAGTCAGCAGGGTACCGTGGGGACTGTAGGGGGAGACAGGAGGGTGCTGTGGGGACTGTAGGGAGACAGGGGGTGCTGTGGGGACTGTAGGGAGACAGGAGGGTGCTCTGGGGACTGTAGGGAGACAGGAGGGTGCTCTGGGGACTGTAGGGGGACTAAGCAGGGTGCTGTGGGGACTGTAGGGGGAGACAGGAGGGTGCTGTGGGGACTGTAGGGAGACAGGAGGGTGCTGTGGGGACTGTAGGGAGACAGGAGGGTGCTGTGGAGACTGTAGGGGGGAGACAGGAGGGTGCTGTGGGGACTGTAGGGGGAGACAGGAGGGTGCTGTGGGGACTGTAGGGGGAGACAGGAGGGTGCTGTGGGGACTGTAGGGAGACAGGGGGGAGCTGTGGGGACTGTAGGGAGACAGGAGGGTGCTGTGGAGACTGTAGGGGGGAGACAGGAGGGTGCTGTGGGGACTGTAGGGAGACAGAAGGGTGCTGTGGGGACTGTAGGGGGAGACAGGAGGGTGCTGTGGGGACTGTAGGGGGAGACAGGAGGGAGCTGTGGGGACTGTGGGGGGAGACAGGAGGGTACTGTGGGGACTGTAGGGGGAGACAGGAGGGAGCTGTGGGGACTGTAGGGGGAGACAGGAGGGAGCTGTGGGGACTGTAGGGAGACAGGAGGGTGCTGTGGGGACTGTAGGGGGGAGACAGGAGGGTGCTGTGGAGACTGTAGGGAGACAGGAGGGTGCTGTGGGGACTGTAGGGAGACAGGATGGTGCTGTGGGGACTATAGGGAGACAGGAGGGAGGTGTGGGGACTGTAGGGAGACAGGAGGGTGCTGTGGGGACTGTAGGGAGACAGGAGGGAGGTGTGGGGACTGTAGGGAGACAGGATGGTGCTGTGGGGACTGTAGGGAGACAGGAGGGTGCTGTGGGGACTGTAGGGAGACAGGAGGGTGCTGTGGGGACTGAAGGGAGACAGGAGGGTGCTGTGGGGACTATAGGGAGACAGGAGGGAGGTGTGGGGACTGTAGGGAGACAGGAGGGTGCTGTGGGGACTGTAGGGAGACAGGAGGGTGCTGTGGGGACTGAAGGGAGACAGGAGGGTGCTGTGGGGACTGTAGGGGGGAGAAAGGAGGGTGCTTTGGGGGCTGTAGGGGGAGACAGGAGGGTGCTGTGGGACTGTAGGGAGACAGGAGGGAGCTGTGGGGACTGTAGGGAGACACGAGGGTGCTGTTGGTACTGTAGGGAGACAGGAGGGTGCTGTGGGGACTGTAGCGGGAGACAGGAGGGTGCTTTGGGGGCCGTAGGGGGAGACAGGAGGGTGCTGTGGGGACTGTAGGGAGACAGGAGGGTGCTTTGGGGAATGTAGGCAGACCGGAGGGAAGTGTGGGGACTGTAGGGAGACAGGATGGTGCTGTGGGGACTGTAGGGAGACAGGAGGGAGCTGTGGGGACTGTAGGGAGACAGGAGGGTGCTTTGGGGACTGTAGGGAGACAGGAGGGAGCTGTGGGGACTGTAGGGAGACAGGAGGGAGCTGTGGGGACTGTAGGGAGACAGGAGGGTGCTGTGGGGACTGTAGGGAGACAGGACGGTGCTGTGGGGACTGTAGGGGGAGAGTGGAGGGTGCTGTGGGGACTGTAGGGGTAGACAGGAGGGAGGTGTGGGGACTGTAGGGAGACAGGAGGGAGCTGTGGGGACTGTAGGGAGACAGGAGGGTGCTGTGGGGACTGTAGGGGGAGACAGGAGGGTGCTGTGGGGACTGTATGGGGAGACAGGAGGGAGGTGTGGGGAATGTAGGGAGACAGGAGGGTGCTGTGGGGACTGTAGGGGTAGACAGGAGGGTGCTGTGGGGACTGTAGGGAGACAGGAGGGAGCTGTGGGGACTGTAGGGAGACAGGATGGTGCTATGGGGACTGTAGGGAGACAGGAGGGAGCTGTGGGGACTGTAGGGAGACAGGAGGGTGCTTTGGGGACTGTAGGGAGACACGAGGGAGCTGTGGGGACAGTAGGGAGACAGGAGGGAGCTGTGGGGACTGTAGGGAGACAGGAGGGTGCGTGGGGACTGTAGGGAGACAGGAGGGAGCTGTGGGGACTGTAGGGAGACAGGAGGGTGCTGTGGGGACTGTAGGGAGACAGGAGGGTGCTGTGGGGACTGTAGGGGGAGACAGGAGGGTGCTGTGGGGACTGTAGGGAGACAGGAGGGTGCTGTGGGGACTGTAGGGGGAGACAGGAGGGAGCTGTGGGGACTGTAGGGAGACAGGAGGGTGCTGTGGGGACAGTAGGGAGACAGGAGGGTGCTGTGGGGACTGTAGGGGGAGAATGGAGGGTGCTGTGGGGACTGTAGGGGGAGACAGGAGGGAGGTGTGGGGACTGTAGGGAGACAGGAGGGAGCTGTGGGGACTGTAGGGAGACAGGATGGTGCTGTGGGGACTGTAAGGAGACAGGAGGGTGCTGTGGGGACTGTAGGGAGACAGGAGGGTGCTGTGCGGACTGTAGGGGGGAGACAGGAGGGTGCTTTGGGGGCTGTAGGGGGAGACAGGAGGGTGCTCTGGGGACTGTAGGGAGAAAGGAGGAAGCTGTGGGGACTGTAGGGAGACAGGAGGGTGCTGTGGGGACTGTAGGGAGACAGGAGGGTGCTGTGGGGACTGTAGGGGGAGACAGGAGGGTGCTGTGGGGACTGTAGGGAGACAGGAGGGTGCTGTGGGGACTGTAGGGAGACAGGAGGGTGCTTTGGGGAATGTAGGCAGACAGGAGGGAGGTGTGGGGACTGTAGGGAGACAGGATGGTGCTGTGGGGACTGTAGTGGGGAGACAGGAGGGTGCTGTGGGGACTGTAGGGAGACAAAAGGGTGCTGTGGGGACTGTAGGGGGGAGACAGGAGGGTGCTGTGGGGACTGTAGGGGGAGACAGGAGGGAGCTGTGGGGACTGTAGGGGGGAGACAGGAGGGTGCTGTGGGGACTGTAGGGGGAGACAGGAGGGAGCTGTGGGTACTGTAGGGGGAGACAGGAGGGAGCTGTGGGGACTGTAGGGAGACAGGAGGGTGCTGTGGGGACTGTAGGGGGAGACAGGAGGGTGCTGTGGGGACTGTAGGGAGACAGGAGGGTGCTGTGGGGACTGTAGGGAGACAGGATGGTGCTGTGGGTACTGTAGGGAGAAAGGAGGGTGCGGTGGGGACTGTAGGGAGACAGGAGGGTGCTGTGGGGACTGTAGAGAGACAGGAGGGAGGTGTGGGGACTGTAGGGAGACAGGATGGTGCTGTGCGGACTGTAGGGAGACAGGAGGGTGCTGTGGGGACTGTAGGGAGACAGGAGGGTGCTGTGGGGACTGTAGGGAGACAGGAGGGTGCTGTGGGGACTGTAGGGAGACAGGAGGGTGCTGTGGGGACTGTAGGGGGTACACAGGAGGGTGCTTTGGGGGGCTGTAGGGGGAGACAGGAGGGTGCTGTGGGGACTGTAGGGCGAAAGGAGGGAGCTGTGGGGACTGTAGGGAGACAGGAGGGTGCTGTGGGGACTGTAGGGCGAAAGGAGGGAGCTGTGGGGACTGTAGGGGGAGACAGGAGGGTGCTGTGGGGACTGTAGGGCGAAAGGAGGGAGCTGTGGGGACTGTAGCGGGAGACAGGAGGGTGCTGTGGGGACTGTAGGGGGAGACAGGAGGGTGCTGTGGGGACTGTAGGGGGAGACAGGAGGGTGCTGTGGGGACTGTAGCGGGAGACAGGAGGGTGCTGTGGGGGCCGTAGGGGGAGACAGGAGGGTGCTGTGGGGACTGTAGGGGGAGACAGGAGGGTGCTGTGGGGACTGTAGGGAGACAGGAGGGTGCTGTGGGGACTTTAGGGAGACAGGAGGGAGGTGTGGGGACTGTAGTGGGGAGACAGGAGGGTGCTGTGCGGACTGTAGGGGGAGTCAGCAGGGTGCTGTGGGGACTGTAGGGAGACAGGAGGGTGCTGTGGGGACTGTAGGGAGAAAGGCGGGTGCTGTGGGGACTGTAGGGAGACAGGAGGGTGCTGTGGGGACTGTAGGGGGAGACAGGAGGGTGCTGTGGGGACTGTAGGGGGAGACAGGAGGGTGCTGTTGGGACTGTAGGGAGACAGGAGGGTGCTGTGGGACTGTAGGGAGAGAGCAGGGTGCTGTGGGGACTGTAGGGGTAGACAGGAGGGTGCTGTGCGGACTGTAGGGGGTACAGGAGGGTGCTGTGGGGACTGTAGGGAGACAGGGGGGTGATGTGGGGACTGTAGGGGGGAGACAGGAGGGTGCTGTGGGGACTGTAGGGGGAGACAGCAGGGTGCTGTGGGGACTGTAGGGGGAGACAGGAGGGTGCTGTGGGGACTGTAGGGGGAGACAGGAGGGTGCTGTGGGGACTGTAGGGAGACAGGGGGGACCTGTGGGGACTGTAGGGAGACAGGAGGGTGCTGTGGGGACTGTAGGGGGGAGACAGGAGGGTGCTGTGGGGACTGTAGGGAGACAGGAGGGTGCTGTGGGGACTGTAGGGAGACAGGAGGGTCCTGTGGGGACTGTAGGGAGACAGGAGGGTGCTGTGGGGACTGTAGGGAGACAGGAGGGTGCTGTGGGGGCTGTAGCGGGAGACATGTGGGTGCTGTGGGGACTGTAGGGGGAGACAGGAGGGTGCTCTGGAGACAGTAGGGAGACAGGAGGGTGCTGAGGGGACAGTAGGGGGAGACAGGAGGGTGCTCTGGGGACAGTAGGGAGACAGGAGGGTGCTGTGGGGATTGTAGGGGGAGACAGGAGGGTGCTGTGGGGACTTTAGGGAGACAGGAGGGTGCTTTGGGGACTGTAGGGGGAGACAGGAGGGTGCTCTGGGGACTGTAGGGAGACAGGAGGGTGCTGTGGGGACTGTAGGGGGAGACACGAGGGTGCTCTTGGGACTGTAGCGGGAGTCAGCAGGGTGCTGTGGGGACTGTAGGGGGAGACAGGAGGGTGCTGTGGGGACTGTAGGGGGAGACAGGAGGGTGCTCTGGGGACACTAGGGAGACAGGAGGGTGCGGTGGGGACTGAAGGGGGGAGACAGGAGGGTGCTGTGGGGACTGAAGGGGGGAGACAGGAGGGTGCTCTGGGGACTGTAGGAGGAGACAGGAGGGTGCTGTGGGGACTGTAGGGGGAGACAGGAGGGTGCTGTGGGGACTGTAGGGGGAGACAGGAGGGTGCTGTGGGGACTGTAGGGAGACGGGAGGGTGCTGTGGGGACTGTAGGGAGACAGGAGGGTGCTGTGGGGACCGCAGGGGGAGACAGGAGGGTGCTGTGGGGACTGTAGGGGGAGACAGGAGGGTGCTGTGGAGACTGTAGGGGGGAGACAGGAGGGTGCTGTGGGGACTGTAGGGAGACAGGGGGGAGCTGTGGGGACTGTAGGGAGACAGGGGGGAGCTGTGGGGACTGTAGGGAGACAGGGGGGAGCTGTGGGGACTGTAGGGAGACAGGAGGGTGCTGTGGAGACTGTAGGGGGGAGACAGAAGGGTGCTGTGGGGACTGTAGGGAGACAGAAGGGTGCTGTGGGGACTGTAGGGGGGAGACAGGAGGGTGCTGTGGGGACTGTAGGGGGAGACAGGAGGGTGCTGTGGGGACTGTAGGGAGACAGGAGGGTGCTGTGGGGACTGTAGGGAGACAGGAGGGTGCTGTGGGGACTGTAGGGGGGAGACAGGAGGGTGCTTTGGGGGCTGTAGGGGGAGAAAGGAGGGTGCTGTGGGGACTGTAGGGAGAAAGGAGGGAGCTGTGGGGACTGTAGGGAGACAGGAGGGTGCTGTGGGGACTGTAGGGAGACAGGAGGGTGCTGTGGGGACTGTAGCGGGAGACAGGAGGGTGCTGTGGGGGCCGTAGGGGGAGACAGGAGGGTGCTGTGGGGACTGTAGGGAGACAGGAGGGTGCTATGGGGACTGTAGGGAGACAGGAGGGAGGTGTGGGGACTGTAGGGAGACAGGAGGGTGCTGTGGGGACTGTAGGGGGAGACAGGAGGGAGCTGTGGGGACTGTAGGGGGAGACAGGAGGGAGCTGTGGGGACTGTAGGGGGAGACAGGAGGGAGCTGTGGGGACTGTAGGGGGGAGACAGGAGGGTGCTGTGGGGACTGTAGGGGGAGACAGGAGGGAGCTGTGGGGACTGTAGTGGGAGACAGGAGGGAGCTGTGGGGACTATAGAAAGACAGGAGGGTGCTGTGGGGACTGTAGTGGGGAGACAGGAGTGTGCTGTGGGGACTGTAGAAAGACAGGAGGGTGCTGTGGGGACTGTAGGGAGACAGGAGGGTGCTGTGGGGACTGTAGGGAGACAGGAGGGTGCTGTGGGGACTGTAGGGAGACAGGAGGGTGCTGTGGGGGCTGTAGCGGGAGACATGTGGGTGCTGTGGGGACTATAGAAAGACAGGAGGGTGCTGTGGGGACTGTAGTGGGGAGACAGGAGGGTGCTGTGGGGACTGTAGAAAGACAGGAGGGTGCTGTGGGGACTGTAGGGAGACAGGAGGGTGCTGTGGGGACTGTAGGGAGACAGGAGTGTGCTGTGGGGACTGTAGGGAGACAGGAGGGTGCTGTGGGGGCTGTAGCGGGAGACATGTGGGTGCTGTGGGCACTGTAGGGAGACAGGAGGGTGCTGTGGGGACTGTAGGGGGAGACAGGAGGGTGCTCTGGGGACAGTAGGGAGACAGGAGGGTGCTCTGGGGACTGTAGGGAGACAGGAGAGTGCTCTGGGGACAGTAGGGAGACAGGAGGGTGCTGTGGGGATTGTAGGGGGAGACAGGAGGGTGCTGTGGGGACTTTACGGAGACAGGAGGGTGCTGTGGGGACTGTAGGGAGACAGGAGGGTGCTGTGGGGACTGTAGGGGGAGACAGGAGGGTGCTCTGGGGACTGTAGGGGGAGTCAGCAGGGTGCTTTGGGGACTGTAGGGGGAGACAGGAGGGTGCTCTGGGGACAGTAGGGAGACAGGAGGGTGCTCTGGGGACACTAGGGAGACAGGAGGTTGCTGTGGGGATTGTAGGGGGAGACAGGAGGGTGCTGTGGGGACTATAGGGAGACAGGAGGGTGCTGTGGGGACTGTAGGGGAAGACAGGAGGGTGCTGTGGGGACTGTAGGGAGACAGGAGGGTGCTGTGGGGACTGTAGGGAGACAGGATGGTGCTGTGGGGACTGTAGGGAGACAGGAGGGTGCGGTGGGGACTGTAGGGAGACAGGAGGGTGCTGTGGGGACTGTAGGGAGACAGGAGAGAGGTGTGGGGACTGTAGGGAGACAGGATGGTGCTGTGGGGACTGTAGGGAGACAGGAGGGTGCTGTGGGGACTGTAGGGGGAGACAGGAGGGTGCTGTGGGGACTGTAGGGGGAGACAGGAGGGTGCTGTGGGGACTGTAGGGGGAGACAGGAGGGTGCTCTGGGGACTGTAGGGAGACAGGAGGGTGCTGTGGGGACTGTAGACGGAGACAGGAGGGTGCTCTGGGGACTGTAGGGGGAGTCAGCAGGGTGCTTTGGGGACTGTAGGGGGAGACAGGAGGGTGCTCTGGGGACAGTAGGGAGACAGGAGGGTGCTGTGGGGACTGTAGGGGGAGACAGGAGGGTGCTGTCGGGATTGTAGGGGGAGACAGGAGGGTGCTGTGGGGACTGTAGGGGGAGACAGGAGGGTGCTCTGGGGACTGTAGGGGGAGTCAGCAGGGTGCTGTGTGGACTATAGGGAGTCAGCAGGGTGCTGTGGGGACTGTAGGGAGACAGGAGGGTGCTATGGGGACTGTAGGGGGAGACAGGAGGGTGCTGTGGGGACTGTAGGGAGACAGGAGGGTGCGGTGGGGACTGTAGGGAGACAGGAGGGTGCTGTGGGGACTGTAGGGAGAGACAGGAGGGTGCTCTGGGGACACAAGGGAGACAGGAGGGTGCTGTGGGGATTGTAGGGGGAGACAGGAGGGTGCTGTGGGGACTATAGGGAGTCAGCAGGGTGCTGTGGGGACTGTAGGGAGACAGGAGGGTGCTGTGGGGACTGTAGGGGGAGACAGGAGGGTGCTGTGGGGACTGTAGGGAGACAGGAGGGTGCTGTGGGGACTGTAGGGAGACAGGAGGGTGCTGTGGGGACTGTAGGGAGACAGGAGGGTGCTGTGGGGACTGTAGGGAGACAGGAGGGAGGTGTGGGGACTGTAGGGAGACAGGATGGTGCTGTGGGGACTGTAGGGAGACAGGAGGGTGCTGTGGGGACTGTAGGGGGAGACAGGAGGGTGCTGTGGGGACTGTAGGAGGAGACAGGAGGGTGCTGTGGGGACTGTAGGGAGAGACAGGAGGGTGCTCTGGGGACACTAGGGAGACAGGAGGGTGCTGTCGGGATTGTAGGTGGAGACAGGAGGGTGCTCTGGGGACTGTAGGGGGAGTCAGCAGGGTGCTGTGGGGACTATAGGGAGTCAGAAGGGTGCTGTGGGGACTGTAGGGAGACAGGAGGGTGCTGTGGGGACTGTAGGGAGACAGGAGGGTGCTGTGGGGACTGTAGGGGGGGAGACAGGAGGGAGCTGTGGGGACTGTAGGGGGAGACAGGAGGGTGCTGTGGGGACTGTAGGGGGAGACAGGAGGGTGCTCAGGGGACAGTAGGGAGACAGGAGGGTGCTGTGGGGACTGTAGGGAGAGACAGGAGGGTGCTCTGGGGACTGTAGGGGGAGACAGGAGGGTGCTCTGGGGACTGTAGGGGGAGTCAGCAGGGTGCTGTGGGGACTATAGGGAGTCAGCAGGGTGCTGTGGGGACTGTAGGGAGACAGGAGGGTGCTGTGGGGACTGTAGGGAGACAGGAGGGTGCTGTGGGGACTGTAGGGGGGAGACAGGAGGGAGCTGTGGGGACTGTAGGGGGAGACAGGAGGGTGCTGTGCGGACTGTAGGGGGAGACAGGAGGGTGCTGTGTGGACTGTAGGAGGAGACAGGAGGTTGCTGTGGGGACTGTAGGGAGACAGGAGGGTGCTGTGGGGACTGTAGGGGGAGACAGGAGGGTGCTGTGGGGACTGTAGGGGGAGACAGGAGGGAGCTGTGGGGACTGTAGGGGGGAGACAGGAGGGTGCTGTGCGGACTGTAGGGAGACAGGAGGGAGCTGTGGGGACTGTAGGGAGACAGGAGGGTGCTGTGGGGACTGTAGGGAGACAGGAGGGAGCTGTGGGGACTGTAGGGAGACAGGAGGGTGCTGTGGGGACTGTAGGGGGAGACAGGAGGGTGCTGTGCGGACTGTAGGGAGACAGGAGGGTGCTGTGGGGACTGTAGGGGGAGACAGGAGGGTGCTGTGGGGACTGTAGGGAGACAGGATGGTGCTGTGGGGACTGTAGGGAGACAGGAGGGTGCGGTGGGGACTGTAGGGAGACAGGAGGGAGGTGTGGGGACTGTAGGGAGACAGGATGGTGCTGTGGGGACTGTAGGGAGACAGGAGGGTGCTGTGGGGACTGTAGGGAGACAGGAGGGTGCTGTGGGGACTGTAGGGGGGAGACAGGAGGGTGCTTTGGGGGCTGTAGGGGGAGACAGGAGGGTGCTGTGGGGACTGTAGGGAGAAAGGAGGGAGCTGTTGGGACTGTAGGGAGACAGGAGGGTTCTGTGGGGACTGTAGGGAGACTGGAGGGTGCTGTGGGGACTGTAGCGGGAGACAGGAGGGTGCTGTGGGGACTGCAGGGAGACAGGAGGGTGCTATGGGGACTGTAGGGAGACAGGAGGGAGGTGTGGGGACTGTAGGGAGACAGGATGGTGCTGTGGGGACTGTAGTGGGGAGACAGGAGGGTGCTGTGGAGACTGTAGGGGGAGTCAGCAGGGTGCTGTGGGGACTGTAGGGAGACAGGAGGGTGCTGTGGGGACTGTAGGGAGAAAGGAGGGTGCTGTGGGGACTGTAGGGAGACAGGAGGGTGCTGTGGGGACGGTAGGGGGAGACAGGAGGGTGCTGTGGGGACTGTAGGGAGACAGGAGGGTGCTGTGGGGACTGTAGGGGGAGACAGGAGGGAGCTGTGGGGACTATAGGGGGAGACAGGAGGGAGCTGTGGGGACTGTAGAAAGACAGGAGGGTGCTTTAGGGACTGTAGTGGGGAGACAGGAGGGTGCTGTGGGGACTGTAGGGAGACAGGAGGGTGCTGTGGGGACTGTAGGGAGACAGGAGGGTGCTGTGGGGACTGTAGGGAGACAGGAGGGTGCTGTGGGGGTTGTAGCGGGAGACATGTGGGTGCTGTGGGGACTGTAGGGGGAGACAGGAGGGTGCTGTGGGGACTTTAGGGAGACAGGAGGGTGCTGTGGGGACTGTAGGGGGAGACAGGAGGGTGCTCTGGGGACTGTAGGGAGACAGGAGGGTGCTGTGGGGACTGTAGGGGGAGACACGAGGGTGCTCTGGGGACTGTAGCGGGAGTCAGCAGGGTGCTGTGGGGACAGTAGGGGGAGACAGGAGGGTGCTGTGGGGACTGTGGGGGGAGACAGGAGGGTGCTCTGCGGACTGTAGGGGGAGTCAGCAGGGTGCTGTGGGGACTGTAGGGGGAGACAGGAGGGTGCTCTGGGGACAGTAGGGAGACAGGAGGGTGCTGTGGGGACTGTAGGGGGAGACAGGAGGGTGCTGTGGGGACTGTAGGGAGACAGGAGGGTGCTGTGGGGGCTGTAGCGGGAGACATGTGGGTGCTGTGGGGACTGTAGGGAGACAGGAGGGTGCTGTGCGGATTGTAGGGGGAGACAGGAGGGTGCTGTGGGGACTTTAGGGAGACATGAGGGTGCTGTGGGGACTGTAGGGGGAGACAGGAGGGTGCTGTGGGGACTGTAGGGGGAGACAGGAGGGTGCTCTGGGGACAGTAGGGAGACAGGAGGGTGCTGTGGGGACTGTAGGGGGAGACAGGAGGGTGCTTTGGGGACTGTAGGGGGAGTCAGCAGGGTGCTGTGGGGACTGTAGGGAGTCAGCAGGGTGGTGTGTGGACTGTACGGAGACAGGAGGGTGCTGTGGGGACTGTAGGGGGAGACAGGAGGGAGCTGTGGGGACTGTAAGGGGAGACAGGAGGGTGCTGTGGGGACTGTAGGGAGAGAGGAGGGTGCTGTGTGGACTGTAGGGGGAGACAGGGGGGTGCTGTGGGGACTGTAGGGGGAGACAGGAGGGTGCTCTGGGGACTGTAGGAGGAGTCAGCAGGGTGCTGTGGGGACTGTAGGGGGAGACAGGAGGGTGCTGTGGGGACTGTAGGGAGACGGGAGGGTGCTGTGGGGACTGTAGGGAGACAGGAGGGTGCTGTGGGGACTGTAGGGAGACAGGAGGGTGCTCTGGGGACTGTAGGGAGACAGGAGGGTGCTCTGGGGACTGTAGGGAGACAGGAGGGTGCTCTGGGGACTGTAGGGGGAGTAAGCAGGGTGCTGTGGGGACTGTAGGGGGAGACAGGAGGGTGCTGTGGGGACTGTAGGGAGACAGGAGGGTGCTGTGGGGACTGTAGGGAGACAGGAGGGTGCTGTGGGGACTGTAGGGAGACAGGAGGGTGCTGTGGGGACTGTAGGGAGACAGGAGGGTGCTGTGGGGACTGTAGGGAGACATGTGGGTGCTGTGGGGACTGTAGGGAGACAGGAGGGTGCTGTGGGGATTGTAGGGGGAGACAGGAGGGTGCTGTGGGGACTTTAGGGAGACATGAGGGTGCTCTGGGGACTGTAGCGGGAGTCAGCAGGGTGCTGTGGGGACTGTAGTGGGAGACAGGAGGGTGCTCTGGGGACTGTAGGGAGACATGTGGGTGCTGTGGGGACTGTAGGGGGAGACAGGAGGGTGCTGTGGGGACTGTAGGGGGAGACAGGAGGGTGCTCTGGGGACAGTAGGGAGACAGGAGGGTGCTGTGGGGACTGTAGGGGGAGACTGGAGGGTGCTCTGGGGACTGTAGGGGGAGTCAGCAGGGTGCTGTGGGGACTGTAGGGAGTCAGCAGGGTGCTGTGGGGACTGTACGGAGACAGGAGGGTGCTGTGGGGACTGTAGGGGGAGACAGGAGGGAGCTGTGGGGACTGTAAGGGGAGACAGGTGGGTGCTGTGGGGACTGTAGGGGGAGACAGGAGGGTGCTCTGGGGACTGTAGCGGGAGTCAGCAGGGTACTGTGGGGACTGTAGGGGGAGACAGGAGGGTGCTGTGGGGACTGTAGGGAGACAGGGGGTGCTGTGGGGACTGTAGGGAGACAGGAGGGTGCTCTGGGGACTGTAGGGAGACAGGGGGGTGCTGTGGGGACTGTACGGAGACAGGAGGGTGCTCTGGGGACTGTAGGGAGACAGGAGGGTGCTCTGGGGACTGTAGGGGGAGTAAGCAGGGTGCTGTGGGGACTGTAGGGGGAGACAGGAGGGTGCTGTGGGGACTGTAGGGAGACAGGAGGGTGCTGTGGGGACTGTAGGGAGACAGGAGGGTGCTGTGGAGACTGTAGGGGGGAGACAGGAGGGTGCTGTGGGGACTGTAGGGGGAGACAGGAGGGTGCTGTGGGGACTGTAGGGGGAGACAGGAGGGTGCTGTGGGGACTGTAGGGAGACAGGGGGGAGCTGTGGGGACTGTAGGGAGACAGGAGGGTGCTGTGGAGACTGTAGGGGGGAGACAGGAGGGTGCTGTGGGGACTGTAGGGAGACAGAAGGGTGCTGTGGGGACTGTAGGGGGAGACAGGAGGGTGCTGTGGGGACTGTAGGGGGAGACAGGAGGGAGCTGTGGGGACTGTAGGGAGACAGGAGGGAGCTGTGGGGACTGTGGGGGGAGACAGGAGGGTACTGTGGGGACTGTAGGGGGAGACAGGAGGGAGCTGTGGGGACTGTAGGGGGAGACAGGAGGGAGCTGTGGGGACTGTAGGGAGACAGGAGGGTGCTGTGGGGACTGTAGGGGGGAGACAGGAGGGTGCTGTGGAGACTGTAGGGAGACAGGAGGGTGCTGTGGGGACTGTAGGGAGACAGGATGGTGCTGTGGGGACTATAGGGAGACAGGAGGGAGGTGTGGGGACTGTAGGGAGACAGGAGGGTGCGGTGGGGACTGTAGGGAGACAGGAGGGTGCTGTGGGGACTATAGGGAGACAGGAGGGAGGTGTGGGGACTGTAGGGAGACAGGAGGGTGCTGTGGGGACTGTAGGGGGAGACAGGAGGGTGCTGTGCGGACTGTAGGGAGACAGGAGGGTGCTGTGGGGACTGTAGGGAGACAGGATGGTGCTGTGGGGACTGTAGGGAGACAGGAGGGTGCGGTGGGGACTGTAGGGAGACAGGAGGGAGGTGTGGGGACTGTAGGGAGACAGGATGGTGCTGTGGGGACTGTAGGGAGACAGGAGGGTGCTGTGGGGACTGTAGAGAGACAGGAGGGTGCTGTGGGGACTGTAGGGGGGAGACAGGAAGGTGCTTTGGGGGCTGTAGGGGGAGACAGGAGGGTGCTGTGGGGACTGTAGGGAGAAAGGAGGGAGCTGTTGGGACTGTAGGGAGACAGGAGGGTGCTGTGGGGACTGTAGGGAGACTGGAGGGTGCTGTGGGGACTGTAGCGGGAGACAGGAGGGTGCTGTGGGGGCCGTAGGGGGAGACAGGAGGGTGCTGTGGGGACTGCAGGGAGACAGGAGGGTGCTATGGGGACTGTAGGGAGACAGGAGGGAGGTGTGGGGACTGTAGGGAGACAGGATGGTGCTGTGGGGACTGTAGTGGGGAGACAGGAGGGTGCTGTGGAGACTGTAGGGGGAGTCAGCAGGGTGCTGTGGGGACTGTAGGGAGACAGGAGGGTGCTGTGGGGACTGTAGGGAGAAAGGAGGGTGCTGTGGGGACTGTAGGGAGACAGGAGGGTGCTGTGGGGACTGTAGGGGGAGACAGGAGGGTGCTGTGGGGACTGTAGGGGGAGACAGCAGGGTGCTGTGGGGACTGTAGGGGGAGACAGGAGGGAGCTGTGGGGACTATAGGGGGAGACAGGAGGGAGCTGTGGGGACTGTAGAAAGACAGGAGGGTGCTGTGGGGACTGTAGGGAGACAGGAGGGTGCTGTGGGGACTGTAGGGAGACAGGAGGGTGCTCTGGGGGCTGTAGCGGGAGACATGTGGGTGCTGTGGGGACTGTAGGGGGAGACAGGAGGGTGCTCTGGGGACAGTAGGGAGACAGGAGGGTGCTGTGGGGACTGTAGGGGGAGACAGGAGGGTGCTCTGGGGACTGTAGGGAGACAGGAGGGTGCTGTGGGGACTGTAGGGGGAGACACGAGGGTGCTCTGGGGACTGTAGCGGGAGTCAGCAGGGTGCTGTGGGGACAGTAGGGGGAGACAGGAGGGTGCTGTGGGGACTGTAGGGGGAGACAGGAGGGTGCTCTGCGGACTGTAGGGGGAGTCAGCAGGGTGCTGTGGGGACTGTAGGGGGCGACAGGAGGGTGCTCTGGGGACAGTAGGGAGACAGGAGGGTGCTGTGGGGACTGTAGGGAGACAGGAGGGTGCTGTGCGGATTGTAGGGGGAGACAGGAGGGTGCTGTGGGGACTTTAGGGAGACATGAGGGTGCTGTGGGGACTGTAGGGGGAGACAGGAGGGTGCTGTGGGGACTGTAGGGGGAGACAGGAGGGTGCTCTGGGGACAGTAGGGAGACAGGAGGGTGCTGTGGGGACTGTAGGGGGAGTCAGCAGGGTGCTGTGGGGACTGTACGGAGACAGGAGGGTGCTGTGGGGACTGTAGGGGGAGACAGGAGGGTGCTGTGGGGACTGTAGGAAGAGAGGAGGGTGCTCTGGGGACTGTAGGGAGACAGGAGCGTGCTCTGGGGACTGTAGGAGGAGTCAGCAGGGTGCTGTGGGGACTGTAGGGGGAGACAGGAGGGTGCTGTGGGGACTGTAGGGAGACGGGAGGGTGCTGTGGGGACTGTAGGGAGACAGGAGGGTGCTGTGGGGACTGTAGGGAGACAGGAGGGTGCTCTGGGGACTGTAGGGAGACAGGAGGGTGCTCTGGGGACTGTAGGGGGAGTAAGCAGGGTGCTGTGGGGACTGTAGGGGGAGACAGGAGGGTGCTGTGGGGACTGTAGGGAGACAGGAGGGTGCTGTGGGGACTGTAGGGAGACAGGAGGGTGCTGTGGGGACTGTAGGGAGACAGGAGGGTGCTGTGGGGACTGTAGGGAGACAGGAGGGTGCTGTGGGGACTGTAGGGAGACAGGAGGGTGCTGTGGGGACTGTAGGGGGGAGACAGGAGGGTGCTTTGGGGGCTGTAGGGGGAGACAGGAGGGTGCTGTGGGGACTGTAGGGAGAAAGGAGGGAGCTGTTGGGACTGTAGGGAGACAGGAGGGTGCTGTGGGGACTGTAGGGAGACTGGAGGGTGCTGTGGGGACTGTATCGGGAGACAGGAGGTTGCTGTGGGGGCCGTAGGGGGAGACAGGAGGGTGCTGTGGGGACTGTAGTGGGGAGACAGGAGGGTGCTGTGGAGACTGTAGGGGGAGTCAGCAGGGTGCTGTGGGGACTGTAGGGAGACAGGAGGGTGCTGTGGGGACTGTAGGGAGAAAGGAGGGTGCTGTGGGGACTGTAGGGAGACAGGAGGGTGCTGTGGGGACTGTAGGGGGAGACAGGAGGGTGCTGTGGGGACTGTAGGGGGAGACAGCAGGGTGCTGTGGGGACTGTAGGGGGAGACAGGAGGGAGCTGTGGGGACTATAGGGGGAGACAGGAGGGAGCTGTGGGGACTGTAGAAAGACAGGAGGGTGCTTTAGGGACTGTAGTGGGGAGACAGGAGGGTGCTGTGGGGACTGTAGGGAGACAGGAGGGTGCTGTGGGGACTGTAGGGAGACAGGAGGGTGCTGTGGGGGCTGTAGCGGGAGACATGTGGGTGCTGTGGGGACTGTAGGGGGAGACAGGAGGGTGCTCTGGGGACAGTAGGGAGACAGGAGGGTGCTGTGGGGACTGTAGGGGGAGACACGAGGGTGCTCTGGGGACTGTAGCGGGAGTCAGCAGGGTGCTGTGGGGACAGTAGGGGGAGACAGGAGGGTGCTGTGGGGACTGTAGGGGGAGACAGGAGGGTGCTCTGCGGACTGTAGGGGGAGTCAGCAGGGTGCTGTGGGGACTGTAGGGGGAGACAGGAGGGTGCTCTGGGGACAGTAGGGAGACAGGAGGGTGCTGTGGGGACTGTAGGGGGAGACAGGAGGGTGCTGTGGGGGCTGTAGCGGGAGACATGTGGGTGCTGTGGGGACTGTAGGGAGACAGGAGGGTGCTGTGCGGATTGTAGGGGGAGACAGGAGGGTGCTGTGGGGACTTTAGGGAGACATGAGGGTGCTGTGGGGACTGTAGGGGGAGACAGGAGGGTGCTGTGGGGACTGTAGGGGGAGACAGGAGGGTGCTGTGGGGACTGTAGGGAGTCAGCAGGGTGCTGTGGGGACTGTACGGAGACAGGAGGGTGCTGTGGGGACTGTAGGGGGAGACAGGAGGGAGCTGTGGGGACTGTAAGGGGAGACAGGAGGGTGCTGTGGGGACTTTAGGGAGACATGAGGGTGCTGTGGGGACTGTAGGGGGAGACAGGAGGGTGCTGTGGGGACTGTAGGGGGAGACAGGAGGGTGCTCTGGGGACAGTAGGGAGACAGGAGGGTGCTGTGGGGACTGTAGGGGGAGACAGGAGGGTGCTTTGGGGACTGTAGGGGGAGTCAGCAGGGTGCTGTGGGGACTGTAGGGAGTCAGCAGGGTGCTGTGGGGACTGTACGGAGACAGGAGGGTGCTGTGGGGACTGTAGGGGGAGACAGGAGGGAGCTGTGGGGACTGTAAGGGGAGACAGGAGGGTGCTGTGGGGACTGTAGGGGGAGACAGGAGGGAGCTATGGGGACTGTAAGGGGAGACAGGTGGGTGCTGTGGGGACTGTAGGGAGACAAGAGGGTGCTGTGTGGACTGTAGAAAGAGAGGAGGGTGCTCTGGGGACTGTAGGGAGACAGGAGCGTGCTCTGGGGACTGTAGCGGGAGTCAGCAGGGTACCGTGGGGACTGTAGGGGGAGACAGGAGGGTGCTGTGGGGACTGTAGGGAGACAGGGGGTGCTGTGGGGACTGTAGGGAGACAGGAGGGTGCTCTGGGGACTGTAGGGAGACAGGAGGGTGCTCTGGGGACTGTAGGGGGACTAAGCAGGGTGCTGTGGGGACTGTAGGGGGAGACAGGAGGGTGCTGTGGGGACTGTAGGGAGACAGGAGGGTGCTGTGGGGACTGTAGGGAGACAGGAGGGTGCTGTGGAGACTGTAGGGGGGAGACAGGAGGGTGCTGTGGGGACTGTAGGGGGAGACAGGAGGGTGCTGTGGGGACTGTAGGGGGAGACAGGAGGGTGCTGTGGGGACTGTAGGGAGACAGGGGGGAGCTGTGGGGACTGTAGGGAGACAGGAGGGTGCTGTGGAGACTGTAGGGGGGAGACAGGAGGGTGCTGTGGGGACTGTAGGGAGACAGAAGGGTGCTGTGGGGACTGTAGGGGGAGACAGGAGGGTGCTGTGGGGACTGTAGGGGGAGACAGGAGGGAGCTGTGGGGACTGTGGGGGGAGACAGGAGGGTACTGTGGGGACTGTAGGGGGAGACAGGAGGGAGCTGTGGGGACTGTAGGGGGAGACAGGAGGGAGCTGTGGGGACTGTAGGGAGACAGGAGGGTGCTGTGGGGACTGTAGGGGGGAGACAGGAGGGTGCTGTGGAGACTGTAGGGAGACAGGAGGGTGCTGTGGGGACTGTAGGGAGACAGGATGGTGCTGTGGGGACTATAGGGAGACAGGAGGGAGGTGTGGGGACTGTAGGGAGACAGGAGGGTGCTGTGGGGACTGTAGGGAGACAGGAGGGAGGTGTGGGGACTGTAGGGAGACAGGATGGTGCTGTGGGGACTGTAGGGAGACAGGAGGGTGCTGTGGGGACTGTAGGGAGACAGGAGGGTGCTGTGGGGACTGAAGGGAGACAGGAGGGTGCTGTGGGGACTATAGGGAGACAGGAGGGAGGTGTGGGGACTGTAGGGAGACAGGAGGGTGCTGTGGGGACTGTAGGGAGACAGGAGGGTGCTGTGGGGACTGAAGGGAGACAGGAGGGTGCTGTGGGGACTGTAGGGGGGAGAAAGGAGGGTGCTTTGGGGGCTGTAGGGGGAGACAGGAGGGTGCTGTGGGACTGTAGGGAGACAGGAGGGAGCTGTGGGGACTGTAGGGAGACACGAGGGTGCTGTTGGTACTGTAGGGAGACAGGAGGGTGCTGTGGGGACTGTAGCGGGAGACAGGAGGGTGCTTTGGGGGCCGTAGGGGGAGACAGGAGGGTGCTGTGGGGACTGTAGGGAGACAGGAGGGTGCTTTGGGGAATGTAGGCAGACCGGAGGGAAGTGTGGGGACTGTAGGGAGACAGGATGGTGCTGTGGGGACTGTAGGGAGACAGGAGGGAGCTGTGGGGACTGTAGGGAGACAGGAGGGTGCTTTGGGGACTGTAGGGAGACAGGAGGGAGCTGTGGGGACTGTAGGGAGACAGGAGGGAGCTGTGGGGACTGTAGGGAGACAGGAGGGTGCTGTGGGGACTGTAGGGAGACAGGACGGTGCTGTGGGGACTGTAGGGGGAGAGTGGAGGGTGCTGTGGGGACTGTAGGGGTAGACAGGAGGGAGGTGTGGGGACTGTAGGGAGACAGGAGGGAGCTGTGGGGACTGTAGGGAGACAGGAGGGTGCTGTGGGGACTGTAGGGGGAGACAGGAGGGTGCTGTGGGGACTGTATGGGGAGACAGGAGGGAGGTGTGGGGAATGTAGGGAGACAGGAGGGTGCTGTGGGGACTGTAGGGGTAGACAGGAGGGTGCTGTGGGGACTGTAGGGAGACAGGAGGGAGCTGTGGGGACTGTAGGGAGACAGGATGGTGCTATGGGGACTGTAGGGAGACAGGAGGGAGCTGTGGGGACTGTAGGGAGACAGGAGGGTGCTTTGGGGACTGTAGGGAGACACGAGGGAGCTGTGGGGACAGTAGGGAGACAGGAGGGAGCTGTGGGGACTGTAGGGAGACAGGAGGGTGCGTGGGGACTGTAGGGAGACAGGAGGGAGCTGTGGGGACTGTAGGGAGACAGGAGGGTGCTGTGGGGACTGTAGGGAGACAGGAGGGTGCTGTGGGGACTGTAGGGGGAGACAGGAGGGTGCTGTGGGGACTGTAGGGAGACAGGAGGGTGCTGTGGGGACTGTAGGGGGAGACAGGAGGGAGCTGTGGGGACTGTAGGGAGACAGGAGGGTGCTGTGGGGACAGTAGGGAGACAGGAGGGTGCTGTGGGGACTGTAGGGGGAGAATGGAGGGTGCTGTGGGGACTGTAGGGGGAGACAGGAGGGAGGTGTGGGGACTGTAGGGAGACAGGAGGGAGCTGTGGGGACTGTAGGGAGACAGGATGGTGCTGTGGGGACTGTAAGGAGACAGGAGGGTGCTGTGGGGACTGTAGGGAGACAGGAGGGTGCTGTGCGGACTGTAGGGGGGAGACAGGAGGGTGCTTTGGGGGCTGTAGGGGGAGACAGGAGGGTGCTCTGGGGACTGTAGGGAGAAAGGAGGAAGCTGTGGGGACTGTAGGGAGACAGGAGGGTGCTGTGGGGACTGTAGGGAGACAGGAGGGTGCTGTGGGGACTGTAGGGGGAGACAGGAGGGTGCTGTGGGGACTGTAGGGAGACAGGAGGGTGCTGTGGGGACTGTAGGGAGACAGGAGGGTGCTTTGGGGAATGTAGGCAGACAGGAGGGAGGTGTGGGGACTGTAGGGAGACAGGATGGTGCTGTGGGGACTGTAGTGGGGAGACAGGAGGGTGCTGTGGGGACTGTAGGGAGACAAAAGGGTGCTGTGGGGACTGTAGGGGGGAGACAGGAGGGTGCTGTGGGGACTGTAGGGGGAGACAGGAGGGAGCTGTGGGGACTGTAGGGGGGAGACAGGAGGGTGCTGTGGGGACTGTAGGGGGAGACAGGAGGGAGCTGTGGGTACTGTAGGGGGAGACAGGAGGGAGCTGTGGGGACTGTAGGGAGACAGGAGGGTGCTGTGGGGACTGTAGGGGGAGACAGGAGGGTGCTGTGGGGACTGTAGGGAGACAGGAGGGTGCTGTGGGGACTGTAGGGAGACAGGATGGTGCTGTGGGTACTGTAGGGAGAAAGGAGGGTGCGGTGGGGACTGTAGGGAGACAGGAGGGTGCTGTGGGGACTGTAGAGAGACAGGAGGGAGGTGTGGGGACTGTAGGGAGACAGGATGGTGCTGTGCGGACTGTAGGGAGACAGGAGGGTGCTGTGGGGACTGTAGGGAGACAGGAGGGTGCTGTGGGGACTGTAGGGAGACAGGAGGGTGCTGTGGGGACTGTAGGGAGACAGGAGGGTGCTGTGGGGACTGTAGGGGGTACACAGGAGGGTGCTTTGGGGGGCTGTAGGGGGAGACAGGAGGGTGCTGTGGGGACTGTAGGGCGAAAGGAGGGAGCTGTGGGGACTGTAGGGAGACAGGAGGGTGCTGTGGGGACTGTAGGGCGAAAGGAGGGAGCTGTGGGGACTGTAGGGGGAGACAGGAGGGTGCTGTGGGGACTGTAGGGCGAAAGGAGGGAGCTGTGGGGACTGTAGCGGGAGACAGGAGGGTGCTGTGGGGACTGTAGGGGGAGACAGGAGGGTGCTGTGGGGACTGTAGGGGGAGACAGGAGGGTGCTGTGGGGACTGTAGCGGGAGACAGGAGGGTGCTGTGGGGGCCGTAGGGGGAGACAGGAGGGTGCTGTGGGGACTGTAGGGGGAGACAGGAGGGTGCTGTGGGGACTGTAGGGAGACAGGAGGGTGCTGTGGGGACTTTAGGGAGACAGGAGGGAGGTGTGGGGACTGTAGTGGGGAGACAGGAGGGTGCTGTGCGGACTGTAGGGGGAGTCAGCAGGGTGCTGTGGGGACTGTAGGGAGACAGGAGGGTGCTGTGGGGACTGTAGGGAGAAAGGCGGGTGCTGTGGGGACTGTAGGGAGACAGGAGGGTGCTGTGGGGACTGTAGGGGGAGACAGGAGGGTGCTGTGGGGACTGTAGGGGGAGACAGGAGGGTGCTGTTGGGACTGTAGGGAGACAGGAGGGTGCTGTGGGACTGTAGGGAGAGAGCAGGGTGCTGTGGGGACTGTAGGGGTAGACAGGAGGGTGCTGTGCGGACTGTAGGGGGTACAGGAGGGTGCTGTGGGGACTGTAGGGAGACAGGGGGGTGCTGTGGGGACTGTAGGGGGGAGACAGGAGGGTGCTGTGGGGACTGTAGGGGGAGACAGCAGGGTGCTGTGGGGACTGTAGGGGGAGACAGGAGGGTGCTGTGGGGACTGTAGGGGGAGACAGGAGGGTGCTGTGGGGACTGTAGGGAGACAGGGGGGACCTGTGGGGACTGTAGGGAGACAGGAGGGTGCTGTGGGGACTGTAGGGGGGAGACAGGAGGGTGCTGTGGGGACTGTAGGGAGACAGGAGGGTGCTGTGGGGACTGTAGGGAGACAGGAGGGTCCTGTGGGGACTGTAGGGAGACAGGAGGGTGCTGTGGGGACTGTAGGGAGACAGGAGGGTGCTGTGGGGGCTGTAGCGGGAGACATGTGGGTGCTGTGGGGACTGTAGGGGGAGACAGGAGGGTGCTCTGGAGACAGTAGGGAGACAGGAGGGTGCTGAGGGGACAGTAGGGGGAGACAGGAGGGTGCTCTGGGGACAGTAGGGAGACAGGAGGGTGCTGTGGGGATTGTAGGGGGAGACAGGAGGGTGCTGTGGGGACTTTAGGGAGACAGGAGGGTGCTTTGGGGACTGTAGGGGGAGACAGGAGGGTGCTCTGGGGACTGTAGGGAGACAGGAGGGTGCTGTGGGGACTGTAGGGGGAGACACGAGGGTGCTCTTGGGACTGTAGCGGGAGTCAGCAGGGTGCTGTGGGGACTGTAGGGGGAGACAGGAGGGTGCTGTGGGGACTGTAGGGGGAGACAGGAGGGTGCTCTGGGGACACTAGGGAGACAGGAGGGTGCGGTGGGGACTGAAGGGGGGAGACAGGAGGGTGCTGTGGGGACTGAAGGGGGGAGACAGGAGGGTGCTCTGGGGACTGTAGGAGGAGACAGGAGGGTGCTGTGGGGACTGTAGGGGGAGACAGGAGGGTGCTGTGGGGACTGTAGGGGGAGACAGGAGGGTGCTGTGGGGACTGTAGGGAGACGGGAGGGTGCTGTGGGGACTGTAGGGAGACAGGAGGGTGCTGTGGGGACCGCAGGGGGAGACAGGAGGGTGCTGTGGGGACTGTAGGGGGAGACAGGAGGGTGCTGTGGAGACTGTAGGGGGGAGACAGGAGGGTGCTGTGGGGACTGTAGGGAGACAGGGGGGAGCTGTGGGGACTGTAGGGAGACAGGGGGGAGCTGTGGGGACTGTAGGGAGACAGGGGGGAGCTGTGGGGACTGTAGGGAGACAGGAGGGTGCTGTGGAGACTGTAGGGGGGAGACAGAAGGGTGCTGTGGGGACTGTAGGGAGACAGAAGGGTGCTGTGGGGACTGTAGGGGGGAGACAGGAGGGTGCTGTGGGGACTGTAGGGGGAGACAGGAGGGTGCTGTGGGGACTGTAGGGAGACAGGAGGGTGCTGTGGGGACTGTAGGGAGACAGGAGGGTGCTGTGGGGACTGTAGGGGGGAGACAGGAGGGTGCTTTGGGGGCTGTAGGGGGAGAAAGGAGGGTGCTGTGGGGACTGTAGGGAGAAAGGAGGGAGCTGTGGGGACTGTAGGGAGACAGGAGGGTGCTGTGGGGACTGTAGGGAGACAGGAGGGTGCTGTGGGGACTGTAGCGGGAGACAGGAGGGTGCTGTGGGGGCCGTAGGGGGAGACAGGAGGGTGCTGTGGGGACTGTAGGGAGACAGGAGGGTGCTATGGGGACTGTAGGGAGACAGGAGGGAGGTGTGGGGACTGTAGGGAGACAGGATGGTGCTGTGGGACTGTAGGGAGACAGCAGGGTGCTGTGGGGACTGTAGGGGGAGACAGGAGGGTGCTGTGGGGACTGTAGGGGGAGACAGGAGGGTGTTGTGGGGACGGTAGGGAGACAGGGGGGTGCTGTGGGGACTGTAGGGGGGAGACAGGAGGGTGCTGTGGGAACTGTAGGGAGAGACAGCAGGGTGCTGTGGGGACTGTAGGGGGAGACAGGAGGGTGCCTTGGGAACTGTAGGGGGAGACCGGAGGGTGCTCTGGGGACAGTAGGGAGACAGGAGGGTGCTGTGGGGACTGTAGGGGGAGTCAGCAGGGTGCTGTGGGGACTGTAGGGAGTCAGCAGGGTGCTGTGGGGACTGTAGGGAGACAGGAGGGTGCTGTGGGGACTGTAGGTGGAGACAGGAGGGTGCTGTGGGGACTGTAGGGAGACAGGAGGGTGCTGTGGGGACTGTAGGGGGGAGAAAGGAGGGTGCTGTGGGGACTGTAGGGGGAGACAGGAGGGTGCTGTGGGGACTGTAGGGAGACAGGAGGGTGCTGTGGGGACTGTAGGGAGACAGGAGGGTGCTGTGGGGACCGTAGGGGGAGACAGGAGGGTGCTGTGGGGACTGTAGGGGGAGACAGGAGGGTGCTGTGGGGACTGTAGGGAGACAGGGGGGAGCTGTGGGGACTGTAGGGAGACAGGAGGGTGCTGTAGAGACTGTAGGGGGGAGACAGGAGGGTGCTGTGGGGACTGTAGGGAGACAGAAGGGTGCTGTGGGGACTGTAGGGAGACAGGAGGGTGCTGTAGAGACTGTAGGGGGGAGACAGGAGGGTGCTGTGGGGACTGTAGGGGGGAGACAGGAGGGTGCTGTGGGGACTGTAGGGGGAGACAGGAGGGAGCTGTGGGGACTGTAGGGGGGAGACAGGAGGGTGCTGTGGGGACTGTAGGGAGACAGGAGGGTGCTGTGGGGACTGTAGGGAGAAAGGAGGGTGTTGTGGGGACTGTAGCGTGAGACAGGAGGGTGCTGTGGGGGCCGTAGGCGGAGACAGGAGGGTGCTGTGGGGACTGTAGGGAGACAGGAGGGTGCTGTGGGGGCCGTAGGGGGAGACAGGAGGGTGCTATGGGGACTGTAGGGAGAGAGGAGGGAGGTGTGGGGACTGTAGGGGGGAGACAGGAGGGTGCTTTGGGGGCTGTAGGGGGAGAAAGGAGGGTGCTGTGGGGACTGTAGGGAGAAAGGAGGGAGCTGTGGGGACTGTAGGGAGACAGGAGGGTGCTGTGGGGACTGTAGGGAGACAGGAGGGTGCTGTGGGGACTGTAGCGGGAGACAGGAGGGTGCTGTGGGGGCCGTAGGGGGAGACAGGAGGGTGCTGTGGGGACTGTAGGGAGACAGGAGGGTGCTATGGGAACTGTAGGGAGACAGGAGGGAGGTGTGGGGACTGTAGGGAGACAGGATGGTGCTGTGGGACTGTAGGGAGACAGCAGGGTGCTGTGGGGACTGTAGGGGGAGACAGGAGGGTGCCGTGGGGACTGTAGGGGGAGACAGGAGGGTGCTGTGAGGACTGTAGGGGGAGACAGGAGGGTGCTGTGGGGACTGTAGGGGGAGACAGGAGGGTGCTGTGGGGACTGTAGGGAGACAGGAGGGTGCTGTGGGGACTGTAGGGGGAGACAGGAGGGTGCTCTGGGGACTGTAGGGGGAGTCAGCAGGGTGCTGTGGGGACTGTAGGGAGTCAGCAGGGTGCTGTGGGGACTGTAGGGAGACAGGAGGGTGCTGTGGGGACTGTAGGTGGAGACAGGAGGGTGCTGTGGGGACTGTAGGGAGACAGGAGGGTGCTGTGGGGACTGTAGGGGGGAGAAAGGAGGGTGCTGCGCGGACTGTAGGGGGAGACAGGAGGGTGCTGTGGGGACTGTAGGGAGACAGGAGGGTGCTGTGGGGACTGTAGGGGGAGACAGGAGGGTGCTGTGGGGACTGTAGGGAGACAGGAGGGTGCTGTGGGGACTGTAGGGGGAGACAGGAGGGTGCTGTGGGGACTGTAGGGAGACAGGAGGGTGCTGTGGGGACTGTAGGGAGACAGGATGGTGCTGTGGAGACTGTAGGGGGAGACAGGAGGGTGCTGTGGGGACTGTAGGGGGAGACAGGAGGGTGCTCTGGGGACTGTAGGGAGACAGGAGGGTGCTGTGGGGACTGTAGGGGGAGACAGGAGGGTGCTCTGGGGACTGTAGGGGGAGTCAGCAGGGTGCTGTGGGGACTGTAGGGAGTCAGCAGGGTGCTGTGGGGACTGTAGGGAGACAGGAGGGTGCTGTGGGGACTGTAGGTGGAGACAGGAGGGTGCTGTGGGGACTGTAGGGAGACAGGAGGGTGCTGAGGGGACTGTAGGGGGGAGAAAGGAGGGTGCTGCGCGGACTGTAGGGGGAGACAGGAGGGTGCTCTGGGGACTGTAGGGGGAGTCAGCAGGGTGCTGTGTGGACTGTAGGGAGTCAGCAGGGTGCTGTGGGGACTGTAGGGAGACAGGAGGGTGCTGTGGGGACTGTAGGTGGAGACAGGAGGGTGTTGTGGGGACTGTAGGGAGACAGGAGGGTGCTGTGGGGACTGTAGGGGGAGACAGGAGGGTGCTGTGGGGACTGTAGGGAGACAGGAGGGTGCTGTGGGGACTGTAGGGAGACAGGATGGTGCTGTGGGGACTGTAGGGGGAGACAGGAGGGTGCTGTCGGACTGTAGGGGGAGACAGGAGGGTGCTGTTGGGACTGTAGGGAGACAGGAGGGTGCTGTGGGGACTGTAGGGAAACAGGAGGGTGCTGTGGGGACTGTAGGGAGACAGGAGGGTGCTGTGGGGGCCGTAGGGGGAGACAGGAGGGTGCTGTGGGGACTGTAGGGGGAGACAGGAGGGTGCTGTGGGGACTGTAGGGAGACAGGGGGGAGCTGTGGGGACTGTAGGGAGACAGGAGGGTGCTGTGGAGACTGTAGGGGGAGACAGGAGGGTGCTGTGGGGACTGTAGGGAGACAGAAGGGTGCTGTGGGGACTGTAGGGGGGAGACAGGAGGGTGCTGTGGGGACTGTAGGGGGAGACAGGAGGGAGCTGTGGGGACTGTAGGGGGGAGACAGGAGGGTGCTGTGGTTACTGTAGGGAGACAGGAGGGTGCTGTGGGGACTGTAGGGAGACAGGAGGGTGCTGTGGGGACTGTAGCAGGAGACAGGAGGGTGCTGTGGGGGCCGTAGGGGGAGACAGGAGGGTGCTGTGGGGACTGTAGGGAGACAGGAGGGTGCTGTGGGGACTGTAGGGGGGAGACAGGAGGGTGCTTTGGGGGCTGTAGGAGGAGAAAGGAGGGTGCTGTGGGGACTGTAGGGAGAAAGGAGGGAGCTGTGGGGACTGTAGGGAGACAGGAGGGTGCTGTGGGGACTGTAGGGAGACAGGAGGGTGCTGTGGGGACTGTAGGGGGAGACAGGAGGGTGCTGTGGGGACTGTAGGGAGACAGGAGAGTGCTATGGGGACTGTAGGGGGGAGACAGGAGGGTGCTTTGGGGGCTGTAGGAGGAGAAAGGAGGGTGCTGTGGGGACTGTAGGGAGACAGGAGGGAGGTGTGGGGACTGTAGGGAGACAGGATGGTGCTGTGGGACTGTAGGGAGACAGCAGGGTGCTGTGGGGACTGTAGGGGGAGACAGGAGGGTGCTGTGGGGACTGTAGGGGGAGACAGGAGGGTGCTGTGGGGACTGTAGGGAGAGAGGGGGGTCCTGTGGGGACTGTAGGGGGGAGACAGGAGGGTGCTGTGGGGACTGTAGGGGGAGACAGCAGGGTGCTGTGGGGACTGTAGGGGGAGACAGGAGGGTGCTGTGGGGACTGTAGGGGGAGACAGGAGGGTGCTGTGGGGACTGTAGGGAGACAGGGGGAAGCTGTGGGGACTGTAGGGAGACAGGAGGGTGCTGTGGGGACTGTAGGGGGGAGACAGGAGGGTGCTGTGGGGACTGTAGGGAGACAGGAGGGTGCTGTGGGGACTGTAGGGGGAGACAGGAGCGAGCTGTGGGGACTGTAGGGGGAGACAGGAGGGAGCTGTGGGGACTGTAGGGGGAGACAGGAGGGAGCTGTGGGGACTGTAGGGGGGAGACAGGAGGGTGCTGTGGGGACTGTAGGGGGAGACAGGAGGGAGCTGTGGGGACTGTAGGGGGAGACAGGAGGGAGCTGTGGGGACTGTAGAAAGACAGGAGGGTGCTGTGGGGACTGTAGTGGAGAGACAGGAGGGTGCTTTGGGGACTGTAGCGGGAGACAGGAGGGTGCTGTGGGGGCCGTAGGGGGAGACAGGAGGGTGCTGTGGGGACTGTAGGGAGACAGGAGGGTGCTTTGGGGACTGTAGGGAGACAGGAGGGAGGTGTGGGGACTGTAGGGAGACAGGATGGTGCTGTGGGGACTGTAGTGGGGAGACAGGAGGGTGCTGTGGGGACTGTAGGGGGAGTCAGCAGGGTGCTGTGGGGACTGTAGGGAGACAGGAGGGTGCTGTGGGGACTGTAGGGAGACAGGAGGGTGCTGTGGGGACTGTAGGGAGACAGGAGGGTGCTGTGGGGAATGTAGGGGGAGACAGTAGGGTGCTGTGGGGACTGTAGGGGGAGACAGGAGGGTGCTGTTGGGACTGTAGGGAGACAGGAGGGTGCTGTGGGACTGTAGGGAGACAGCAGGGTGCTGTGGGGACTGTAGGGGTAGACAGGAGGGTGCTGTGGGGACTGTAGGGGGAGACAGGAGGGTGCTGTGGGGACTGTAGGGAGACAGGGGGGTGCTGTGGGGACTGTAGGGGGGAGACAGGAGGGTGCTGTGGGCACTGTAGGGGGAGACAGGAGGGTGCTGTGGGGACTGTAGGGGGAGACAGGAGGGTGCTGTGGGGACTGTAGGGAGACAGGGGGGTGCTGTGGGGACTGTAGGGGGAAACAGGAGGGAGCTGTGGGGACTGTAGGGGGAGACAGGAGGGAGCTGTTGGGACTGTAGGGGGAAACAGGAGGGAGCTGTGGGGACTGTAGGGGGGAGACAGGAGGGTGCTGTGGGGACTGTAGGGGGAGACAGGAGGGAGCTGTGGGGACTGTAGGGGGAGACAGGAGGGAGCTGTGGGGACTGTAGAAAGACAGGAGGGTGCTGTGGGGACTGTACGGGGAGACAGGAGGGTGCTGTGGGGACTGTAGGGAGACAGGAGGGTGCTGTGGGGACTGTAGGGAGACAGGATGGTGCTGTGGGGACTGTAGGGAGACAGGAGGGTGCGGTGGGGACTGTAGGGAGACAGGAGGGTGCTGTGGGGACTGTAGGGAGACAGGAGGGAGGTGTGGGGACTGTAGGGAGACAGGATGGTGCTGTGGGGACTGTAGGGAGACAGGAGGGTGCTGTGGGGACTGTAGGGAGACAGGAGGGTGCTGTGGGGACTGTAGGGGGGAGACAGGAGGGTGCTTTGGGGGCTGTAGGGGGAGAAAGGAGGGTGTTGTGGGGACTGTAGGGAGAAAGGAGGGAGCTGTGGGGACTGTAGGGAGACAGGAGGGTGCTGTGGGGACTGTAGGGAGACAGGAGGGTGCTGTGGGGACTGTAGCGGGAGACAGGAGGGTGCTGTGGGGGCCGTAGGGGGAGACAGGAGGGTGCTGTGGGGACTGTAGAGAGACAGGAGGGTGCTATGGGGACTGTAGGGAGACAGGAGGGAGGTGTGGGGACTGTAGGGAGACAGGATGGTGCTGTGGGACTGTTGGGAGACAGCAGGGTGCTGTGGGGACTGTAGGGGGAGACAGGAGGGTGCTGTGGGGACTGTAGGGGGAGACAGGAGGGTGCTGTGGGGACTGTAGGGAGACAGGATGGTGCTGTGGGGACTGTAGGGAGACAGGAGGGTGCGGTGGGGACTGTAGGGAGACAGGAGGGTGCTGTGGGGACTGTAGGGAGACAGGAGGGAGGTGTGGGGACTGTAGGGAGACAGGATGGTGCTGTGGGGACTGTAGGGAGACAGGAGGGTGCTGTGGGGACTGTAGGGAGACAGGAGGGTGCTGTGGGGACTGTAGGGGGGAGACAGGAGGGTGCTTTGGGGGCTGTAGGGGGAGAAAGGAGGGTGCTGTGGGGACTGTAGGGAGAAAGGAGGGAGCTGTGGGGACTGTAGGGAGACAGGAGGGTGCTGTGGGGACAGTAGGGAGACAGGAGGGTGCTGTGGGGACTGTAGCGGGAGACAGGAGGGTGCTGTGGGGGCCGTAGGGGGAGACAGGAGGGTGCTGTGGGGACTGTAGGGAGACAGGAGGGTGCTATGGGGACTGTAGGGAGACAGGAGGGAGGTGTGGGGACTGTAGGGAGAAAGGATGGTGCTGTGGGACTGTTGGGAGACAGCAGGGTGCTGTGGGGACTGTAGGGGGAGACAGGAGGGTGCTGTGGGGACTGTAGGGGGAGACAGGAGGGTGCTGTGGGGACTGTAGGGAGACAGGAGGGTGCTGTGGGGACTGTAGGGGGGAGACAGGAGGGTGCTTTGGGGGCTGTAGGGGGAGAAAGGAGGGTGCTGTGGGGACTGTAGGGAGAAAGGAGGGAGCTGTGGGGACTGTAGGGAGACAGGAGGGTGCTGTGGGGACTGTAGGGAGACAGGAGGGTGCTGTGGGGACTGTAGCGGGAGACAGGAGGGTGCTGTGGGGGCCGTAGGGGGAGACAGGAGGGTGCTGTGGGGACTGTAGGGAGACAGGAGGGTGCTATGGGGACTGTAGGGAGACAGGAGGGAGGTGTGGGGACTGTAGGGAGACAGGATGGTGCTGTGGGACTGTTGGGAGACAGCAGGGTGCTGTGGGGACTGTAGGGGGAGACAGGAGGGTGCTGTGGGGACTGTAGGGGGAGACAGGAGGGTGCTGTGGGGACTGTAGGGAGACAGGATGGTGCTGTGGGGACTGTAGGGAGACAGGAGGGTGCGGTGGGGACTGTAGGGAGACAGGAGGGTGCTGTGGGGACTGTAGGGAGACAGGAGGGAGGTGTGGGGACTGTAGGGAGACAGGATGGTGCTGTGGGGACTGTAGGGAGACAGGAGGGTGCTGTGGGGACTGTAGGGAGACAGGAGGGTGCTGTGGGGACTGTAGGGGGGAGACAGGAGGGTGCTTTGGGGGCTGTAGGGGGAGAAAGGAGGGTGCTGTGGGGACTGTAGTGAGAAAGGAGGGAGCTGTGGGGACTGTAGGGAGACAGGAGGGTGCTGTGGGGACTGTAGGGAGACAGGAGGGTGCTGTGGGGACTGTAGCGGGAGACAGGAGGGTGCTGTGGGGGCCGTAGGGGGAGACAGGAGGGTGCTGTGGGGACTGTAGGGAGACAGGAGGGTGCTATGGGGACTGTAGGGAGACAGGAGGGAGGTGTGGGGACTGTAGGGAGACAGGATGGTGCTGTGGGACTGTTGGGAGACAGCAGGGTGCTGTGGGGACTGTAGGAGGAGACAGGAGGGTGCTGTATGGACTGTAGGGGGAGACAGGAGGGTGCTGTGGGGACTGTAGGGAGACAGGGGGGTGCTGTGGGGACTGTAGGGGGGTGACAGGAGGGTGCTGTGGGGACTGTAGGGGGAGACAGCAGGGTGCTGTGGGGACTGTAGGGGGAGACAGGAGGGTGCTGTGGGTACTGTAGGGGGAGACAGGAGGGTGCTGTGGGGACTGTAGGGGGAGACAGGGGGGAGCTGTGGGGACTGTAGGGAGAAAGGAGGGTGCTGTGGGGACTGTAGGGGGGAGACAGGAGGGTGCTGTGGGGACTGCACGAGACAGGAGGGTTCTGTGGGGACTGTAGGGGGAGACAGGAGGGTGCTGTGGGGACTGTAGGGAGACAGGAGGGTGCTGTGGGGACTGTAGGGGGAGACAGGAGGGAGCTGTGGGGACTGTAGGGGGAGACAGGAGGGAGCTGTGGGGACTGTAGGGGGGAGACAGGAGGGTGCTGTGGG
The DNA here is from genome assembly GCF_964339955.1 of Pipistrellus hanaki. Lineage (NCBI taxonomy): Eukaryota > Metazoa > Chordata > Mammalia > Chiroptera > Vespertilionidae > Pipistrellus > Pipistrellus hanaki. The sequence continues at coordinate 3,893,652 of NC_140510.1, read as the reverse complement.
GACTGTAGGGGGAGACAGGAGGGAGCTGTGGGGACTGTAGGGAGAGACAGGAGGGAGCTGTGGGGACTGTAGAAAGACAGGAGGGTGCTGTGGGGACTGTAGTGGGGAGACAGGAGGGTGCTTTGGGGACTGTAGGGAGACAGGAGGGTGCTGTGGGGACTGTAGGGAGACAGGAGGGTGCTGTGGGGACTGTAGGGAGACAGGAGGGTGCTGTGGGAGCTGTAGCAGGAGACATGTGGGTGCTGTGGGGACTGTAGGGGGAGACAGGAGGGTGCTCTGGGGACAGTAGGGAAACAGGAGGGTGCTGTGGGGACTGTAGGGGGAGACAGGAGGGTGCTCTGGGGACAGTAGGGAGACAGGATGGTGCTGTGCGGATTGTAGGGGGAGACAGGAGGGTGCTGTGGGGACTTTAGGGAGACAGGAGGGTGCTGTGGGGACTGTAGGGGGAGACAGGAGGGTGCTCTGGGGACTGTAGGGGGAGTCAGCAGGGTGCTGTGGGGACTGTAGGGGGAGACAGGAGGGTGCTCTGGGGACAGTAGGGAGACAGGAGGGTGCTGTGGGGACTGTAGGGAGAGACAGGAGGGTGCTCTGGGGACACTAGGGAGACAGGAGGGTGCTGTGGGGACTGTAGGGAGACAGGAGGGTGCTGTGGGGACTGTAGGGAGACAGGAGGGAGGTGTGGGGACTGTAGGGAGACAGGATGGTGCTGTGGGGACTGTAGGGAGACAGGAGGGTGCTGTGGGGACTGTAGGGAGACAGGAGGGTGCTGTGGGGACTGTAGGGAGACAGGAGGGTGCTGTGGGGACTGTAGGGAGACAGGAGGGTGCTGTGGGGACTGTAGGGAGACAGGAGGGTGCTGTGGGGACTGTAGGGGGGAGACAGGAGGGTGCTTTGGGGGCTGTAGGGGGAGACAGGAGGGTGCTGTGGGGACTGTAGGGAGACAGGAGGGTGCTGTGGGGACTGTAGGGAGACAGGAGGGTGCTGTGGGGACTGTAGCGGGAGACAGGAGGGTGCTGTGGGGGCCGTAGGGGGAGACAGGAGGGTGCTGTGGGGACTGTAGGGAGACAGGAGGGTGCTGTGGGGACTGTAGGGAGACAGGAGGGAGCTGTGGGGACTGTAGGGAGACAGGATGGTGCTGTGGGACTGTAGGGAGACAGCAGGGTGCTGTGGGGACTGTAGGGGGAGACAGGAGGGTGCTGTGGGGACTGTAGGGAGACAGGGGGGTGCTGTGGGGACTGTAGGGGGGAGACAGGAGGGTGCTGTGGGGACTGTAGGGGGAGACAGCAGGGTGCTGTGGGGACTGTAGGGGGAGACAGGAGGGTGCTGTGGGGACTGTAGGGGGAGACAGGAGGGTGCTGTGGGGACTGTAGGGAGACAGGGGGGAGCTGTGGGGACTGTAGGGAGAAAGGAGGGTGCTGTGGGAACTGTAGGGGGGAGACAGGAGGGTGCTGTGGGGACTGTACGAGACAGGAGGGTTCTGTGGGGACTGTAGGGGGAGACAGGAGCGAGCTGTGGGGACTGTAGGGGGAGACAGGAGGGAGCTGTGGGGACTGTAGGGGGAGACAGGAGGGAGCTGTGGGGACTGTAGGGGGGAGACAGGAGGGTGCTGTGGGGACTGTAGGGGGAGTCAGGAGGGAGCTGTGGGGACTGTAGGGAGAGACAGGAGGGAGCTGTGGGGACTGTAGAAAGACAGGAGGGTGCTGTGGGGACTGTAGTGGGGAGACAGGAGGGTGCTGTGGGGACTCTAGGGAGACAGGAGGGTGCTGTGGGGACTGTAGGGAGACAGGAGGGTGCTGTGGGGGCTGTAGCGGGAGACATGTGGGTGCTGTGGGGACTGTAGGGGGAGACAGGAGGGTGCTCTGGGGACAGTAGGGAAAGAGGAGGGTGCTGTGGGGACTGTAGGGGGAGACAGGAGGGTGCTCTGGGGACAGTAGGGAGACAGGAGGGTGCTGTGGGGATTGTAGGGGGAGACAGGAGGGTGCTGTGGGGACTTTAGGGAGACAGGAGGGTGCTGTGGGGACTGTAGGGGGAGACAGGAGGGTGCTGTGGGGACTGTAGGGGGAGACAGGAGCGTGCTCTGGGGACTGTAGGGGGAGTCAGCAGGGTGCTGTGGGGACTTTAGGGGGAGACAGGAGGGTGCTGTGGGGACTGTAGGGAGACAGTAGGGTGCTGTGGGGACTTTAGGGAGACAGGAGTGTGCTCTGGGGACTGTAGGGAGACAGGAGGGTGCACTGGGGACTGTAGGTGGAGTAAGCAGGGTGCTGTGGGGACTGTAGGGGGAGACAGGAGGGTGCTGTGGGGACTGTAGGGAGACAGGAGGGTGCTGTGGGGACTGTAGGGAGACAGGAGGGTGCTGTGGAGACTGTAGGGGGGAGACAGGAGGGTGCTGTGGGGACTGTAGGGGGAGACAGGTGGGTGCTGTGGGGACTGTAGGGGGAGACAGGAGGGTGCTGTGGGGACTTTAGGGAGACAGGGGGGAGCTGTGGGGACTGTAGGGAGACAGGAGGGAGCTGTGGAGACTGTAGGGAGACAGGAGGGTGCTGTGGGGACTGTAGGGGGGAGACAGGAGGGTGCTGTGGGGACTGTAGGGAGACAGGAGGGTGCTGTGGGGACTGCACGAGACAGGAGGGTTCTGTGGGGACTGTAGGGGGAGACAGGAGGGTGCTGTGGGGACTGTAGGGAGACAGGAGGGTGCTGTGGGGACTGTAGGGGGAGACAGGAGGGAGCTGTGGGGACTGTAGGGGGAGACAGGAGGGAGCTGTGGGGACTGTAGGGGGGAGACAGGAGGGTGCTGTGGGGACTGTAGGGGGAGACAGGAGGGAGCTGTGGGGACTGTAGGGAGAGACAGGAGGGAGCTGTGGGGACTGTAGAAAGACAGGAGGGTGCTGTGGGGACTGTAGTGGGGAGACAGGAGGGTGCTTTGGGGACTGTAGGGAGACAGGAGGGTGCTGTGGGGACTGTAGGGAGACAGGAGGGTGCTGTGGGGACTGTAGGGAGACAGGAGGGTGCTGTGGGAGCTGTAGCAGGAGACATGTGGGTGCTGTGGGGACTGTAGGGGGAGACAGGAGGGTGCTCTGGGGACAGTAGGGAAACAGGAGGGTGCTGTGGGGACTGTAGGGGGAGACAGGAGGGTGCTCTGGGGACAGTAGGGAGACAGGAGGGTGCTGTGGGGATTGTAGGGGGAGACAGGAGGGTGCTGTGGGGACTTTAGGGAGACAGGAGGGTGCTGTGGGGACTGTAGGGGGAGACAGGAGGGTGCTCTGGGGACTGTAGGGAGACAGGAGGGTGCTGTGGGGACTGTAGGGGGAGACAGGAGGGTGCTCTGGGGACTGTAGGGGGAGTCAGCAGGGTGCTGTGGGGACTGTAGGGGGAGACAGGAGGGTGCTCTGGGGACAGTAGGGAGACAGGAGGGTGCTGTGGGGACTGTAGGGAGACAGGAGGGTGCTGTGGGGACTGTAGGGAGACAGGAGGGAGGTGTGGGGACTGTAGGGAGACAGGATGGTGCTGTGGGGACTGTAGGGAGACAGGAGGGTGCTGTGGGGACTGTAGGGAGACAGGAGGGTGCTGTGGGGACTGTAGGGAGACAGGAGGGTGCTGTGGGGACTGTAGGGGGGAGACAGGAGGGTGCTTTGGGGGCTGTAGGGGGAGACAGGAGGGTGCTATGGGGACTGTAGGGAGACAGGAGGGTGCTGTGGGGACTATAGGGAGACAGGAGGGTGCTGTGGGGACTGTAGCGGGAGACAGGAGGGTGCTGTGGGGGCCGTAGGGGGAGACAGGAGGGTGCTGTGGGGACTGTAGGGAGACAGGAGGGTGCTGTGGGGACTGTAGGGAGACAGGAGGGAGCTGTGGGGACTGTAGGGAGACAGGATGGTGCTGTGGGACTGTAGGGAGACAGCAGGGTGCTGTGGGGACTGTAGGGGGAGACAGGAGGGTGCTGTGGGGACTGTAGGGAGACAGGGGGGTGCTGTGGGGACTGTAGGGGGGAGACAGGAGGGTGCTGTGGGGACTGTAGGGGGAGACAGCAGGGTGCTGTGGGGACTGTAGGGGGAGACAGGAGGGTGCTGTGGGGACTGTAGGGGGAGACAGGAGGGTGCTGTGGGGACTGTAGGGAGACAGGGGGGAGCTGTGGGGACTGTAGGGAGAAAGGAGGGTGCTGTGGGGACTGTAGGGGGGAGACAGGAGGGTGCTGTGGGGACTGTACGAGACAGGAGGGTGCTGTGGGGACTGTAGGGGGAGACAGGAGCGAGCTGTGGGGACTGTAGGGGGAGACAGGAGGGAGCTGTGGGGACTGTAGGGGGAGACAGGAGGGAGCTGTGGGGACTGTAGGGGGGAGACAGGAGGGTGCTGTGGGGACTGTAGGGGGAGACAGGAGGGAGCTGTGGGGACTGTAGGGAGAGACAGGAGGGAGCTGTGGGGACTGTAGAAAGACAGGAGGGTGCTGTGGGGACTGTAGTGGGGAGACAGGAGGGTGCTGTGGGGACTGTAGGGAGACAGGAGGGTGCTGTGTGGACTGTAGGGAGACAGGAGGGTGCTGTGGGGACTGTAGGGAGACAGGAGGGTGCTGTGGGGGCTGTAGCAGGAGACATGTGGGTGCTGTGGGGACTGTAGGGGGAGACAGGAGGGTGCTCTGGGGACAGTAGGGAAACAGGAGGGTGCTGTGGGGACTGTAGGGGGAGACAGGAGGGTGCTCTGGGGACAGTAGGGAGACAGGAGGGTGCTGTGGGGATTGTAGGGGGAGACAGGAGGGTGCTCTGGGGATTGTAGGGAGACAGGAGGGTGCTGTGGGGACTGTAGGGGGAGACACGAGGGTGCTCTGGGGACTGTAGCGGGAGTCAGCAGGGTGCTGTGGGGACTGTAGGGGGAGACAGGAGGGTGCTCTGGGGACAGTAGGGAGACAGGAGGGTGCTGTGGGGACTGTAGGGAGAGACAGGAGGGTGCTCTGGGGACACTAGGGAGACAGGAGTGTGCTGTGGGGACTGTCGGGAGACAGGAGGGTGCTGTGGGGACTGTAGGGAGACAGGGGGGAGCTGTGGGGACTGTAGGGAGAAAGGAGGGTGCTGTGGGGACTGTAGGGGGGAGACAGGAGGGTGCTGTGGGGACTGTACGAGACAGGAGGGTGCTGTGGGGACTGTAGGGGGAGACAGGAGCGAGCTGTGGGGACTGTAGGGGGAGACAGGAGGGAGCTGTGGGGACTGTAGGGGGAGACAGGAGGGAGCTGTGGGGACTGTAGGGGGGAGACAGGAGGGTGCTGTGGGGACTGTAGGGGGAGACAGGAGGGAGCTGTGGGGACTGTAGGGAGAGACAGGAGGGAGCTGTGGGGACTGTAGAAAGACAGGAGGGTGCTGTGGGGACTGTAGTGGGGAGACAGGAGGGTGCTGTGGGGACTCTAGGGAGACAGGAGGGTGCTGTGGGGACTGTAGGGAGACAGGAGGGTGCTGTGGGGACTGTAGGGAGACAGGAGGGTGCTGTGGGGGCTGTAGCGGGAGACATGTGGGTGCTGTGGGGACTGTAGGGGGAGACAGGAGGGTGCTCTGGGGACAGTAGGGAGACAGGAGGGTGCTGTGGGGACTGTAGGGGGAGACAGGAGCGTGCTCTGGGGACTGTAGGGGGAGTCAGCAGGGTGCTGTGGGGACTTTAGGGGGAGACAGGAGGGTGCTGTGGGGACTGTAGGGAGACAGTAGGGTGCTGTGGGGACTTTAGGGAGACAGGAGTGTGCTCTGGGGACTGTAGGGAGACAGGAGGGTGCACTGGGGACTGTAGGGGGAGTAAGCAGGGTGCTGTGGGGACTGTAGGGGGAGACAGGAGGGTGCTGTGGGGACTGTAGGGAGACAGGAGGGTGCTGTGGGGACTGTAGGGAGACAGGAGGGTGCTGTGGAGACTGTAGGGGGGAGACAGGAGGGTGCTGTGGGGACTGTAGGGGGAGACAGGTGGGTGCTGTGGGGACTGTAGGGGGAGACAGGAGGGTGCTGTGGGGACTTTAGGGAGACAGGGGGGAGCTGTGGGGACTGTAGGGAGACAGGAGGGAGCTGTGGAGACTGTAGGGAGACAGGAGGGTGCTGTGGGGACTGTAGGGGGAGACAGGAGGGTGCTGTGGGGACTGTAGGGAGACAGGAGGGTGCTGTGGGGACTGTAGGGAGACAGGATGGTGCTGTGGGGACTGTAGGGAAACAGGAGGGTGCGGTGGGGACTGTAGGGAGACAGAAGGGTGCTGTGGGGACTGTAGGGAGACAGGAGGGAGGTGTGGGGACTGTAGGGAGACAGGATGGTGCTGTGGGGACTGTAGGGGGGAGACAGGAGGGTGCTGTGGGGACTGTAGGGAGACAGGAGGGTGCTGTGGGGACTGTAGGAGGAGACAGGAGGGTGCTGTGGGGACTGTAGGAGGAGACAGGAGGGAGCTGTGGGGACTGTAGGGAGACAGGAGGGTGCTGTGGGGACTGTAGAGGGAGACAGGAGGGTGCTGTGGGGACTGTAGGGGGAGACAGGAGGGTGCTGTGGGGACTGTAGGGGGAGAATAGGGTGCTGTGGGGACTGTAGGGAGACAGGAGGGTGCTGTGGGGACTGTAGGGGGGAGACAGGATGGTGCTGTGGGGACTGTAGGGGGAGACAGCAGGGTGCTGTGGGGACTGTAGGGGGAGACAGGAGGGTGCTGTGGGGACTGTAGGGGCAGACAGGAGGGTGCTGTGGGGACTGTAGGGAGACAGGGGGGAGCTGTGGGGACTGTAGGGAGACAGGAGGGTGCTGTGGGGACTGTAGGGGGGAGACAGGATGGTGCTGTGGGGACTGTAGGGGGAGACAGTAGGGTGCTGTGGGGACTGTAGGGGGAGACAGGATGGTGCTGTGGGGACTGTAGGGGGAGACAGGAGGGTGCTGTGGGGACTGTAGGGGGGAGACAGGAGGGTGCTGTGGGGACTGTAGGGAGCCAGGAGGGTGCTGTGGGGACTGTAGGGAGACAGGAGGGTGCTGTGGGGACTGTAGGGAGACAGGAGGGTGCTGTGGGAACTGTAGGGAGACAGGAGGGTGCTCTGGGGACAGTAGGGAGACAGGAGGGTGCTGTTGGGATTGTAGGGGGAGACAGGAGGGTGCTGTGGGGACTGTAGGGAGACAGGAGGGTGCTGTGGGGACTGTAGGGGGAGACAGGAGGGTGCTCTGGGGACTGTGGGGAGACAGGAGGGAGCTGTGGGGACTGTAGGGAGACAGGAGGGAGCTGTGGGGACTGTAGGGGAGACACGAGGGTGCTCTGGGGACTGTAGCGGGAGTCAGCAGGGTGCTGTGGGGACTGTAGGGGGAGACAGGAGGGTGCTCTGGGGACTGTAGGGGGAGACAGGAGGGTGCTCTGGGGACTGTAGGGGGAGTCAGCAGGGTGCTGTGGGGACTGTAGGGGGAGACAGGAGGGTGCTCTGGGGACAGTAGGGAGACAGGAGGGTGCTGTGGGGACTGTAGGGGGAGACAGGAGGGTGCTCTGGGGACACTAGGGAGACAGGAGGTTGCTGTGGGGATTGTAGGGGGAGACAGGAGGGTGCTGTGGGGACTGTAGGGGGAGACAGGAGGGTGCTCTGGGGACAGTAGGGAGACCGGAGGGTGCTGTGGGGACTGTAGGGGGAGACAGGAGGGTGCTCTGGGGACTGTAGGGGGAGTCAGCAGGGTGCTGTGGGGACTGTAGGGAGTCAGCAGGGTGCTGTGGGGACTGTAGGGAGACAGGAGGGTGCTGTGGGGACTGTAGGGGGGACAGGAGGGAGCTGTGGGGACTGTAGGGGGAGACAGGAGGGTGCTGTGGGGACTGTAGGGAGACAGGAGGGTGCTGTGGGGACTGTAGGAAGAGAGGAGGGTGATCTGGGGACTGTAGGGAGACAGGAGGGTGCTGTGGGGACTGTAGGGAGACAGGAGGGTGCTGTGGAGACTGTAGGGGGGAGACAGGAGGGTGCTGTGGGGACTGTAGGGGGAGACAGGAGGGTGCTGTGGGGACTGTAGGGGGAGTCAGCAGGGTGCTGTGGGGACTGTAGGGGGAGACAGGAGGGTGCTGTGGGGACTGTAGGGAGACAGGGGGGAGCTGTGGGGACTGTAGGGAGACAGGAGGGAGCTGTGGGGACTGTAGGGAGACAGGAGGGTGCTGTGGGGACTGTAGGGGGGAGACAGGAGGGTGCTGTGGGGACTGTAGGGAAACAGGAGGGTGCGGTGGGGACTGTAGGGAGACAGGAGGGTGCTGTGGGGACTGTAGGGAGACAGGAGGGAGCTGTGGGGACTGTAGGGAGACAGGAGGGTGCTGTGGGGACTGTAGAGGGAGACAGGAGGGTGCTGTGGGGACTGTAGGGAGACAGGAGGGTGCTGTGGGGACTGTAGGGGGGAGACAGGAGGGTGCTGTGGGGACTGTAGGGAGACAGGAGGGTGCTGTGGGGACTGTAGGGGGAGACAGGAGGGTGCTGTGGGGACTGTAGGGGGAGACAGGAGGGTGCTGTGGGGACTGTAGGGAGACAGGAGGGTGCTGTGGGGACTGTAGGGGGAGACAGGAGGGTGCTGTGGGGACTGTAGGGAGACAGGAGGGTGTTGTGGGGACTGTAGGGGGAGACAGTAGGGTGCTGTGGGGACTGTAGGGGGAGACAGGAGGGTGCTGTGGGACTGTAGGGGGAGTCAGCAGGGTGCTCTGGGGACTGTAGGGGGAGACAGGCGGGTGCTGTGGGGACTGTAGGGAGACATGAGGGAGCTGTGGGGACTGTAGGGAGACAGGAGGGTGCTTTGGGGACTGTAGGGAGACAGGAGGGAGGTGTGGGGACTGTAGGGAGACAGGATGGTGCTGTGGGGTCTGTAGGGAGACAGGAGGGAGCTGTGGGGACTGTAGGGAGACAGGAGGGTGCTTTGGGGACTGTAGGGAGACAGGAGGGAGCTGTGGGGACTGTAGGGAGACAGGAGGGAGCTGTGGGGACTGTAGGGAGACAGGAGGGTGCTGTGGGGATTGTAGGGAGACAGGAGGGAGCTGTGGGGACTATAGGGAGACAGGAGGGTGCTGTGGGGACTGTAGGGAGACAGGAGGGTGCTGTGGGGACTGTAGGGGGAGACAGGAGGGTGCTGTGGGGACTGTAGGGAGACAGGAGGGTGCTGTGGGGACTGTAGGGAGACAGGAGCGTGCTGTGGGGACTGTAGGGAGACAGGAGGGTGCTGTGGGGACTGTAGGGGGAGACAGGAGGGTGCTGTGGGACTGTAGGGGGAGTCAGCAGGGTTCTGTGGGGACTGTAGGGGGAGACAGGAGGGTGCTGTGGGGACTGTAGGGAGACAGGAGGGTGCTGTGGGGACTGTAGGGGGGAGACAGGAGGGAGCTGTGGGGACTGTAGGGAGACAGGAGGGTCCTTCGGGACTGTAGGGCACATGTGTCAAACACAAGGCCCGCGCGCCAAATCCAGCCCGCCAGGCCTTGCAATGTGGCCCGCACCGGGCTGTCATCACTGCACTAGGCTTTCAGTTTATGGCATTGTCAGTTTATGACTGTTCAGTAAACCATTCGGCCCGCGATTTAGGCTGGATTTTAGATTTTGGCCCCGTCTCTGATTGAGTTCGACACCCCTAATCTAGTGTGTCACTTATAATTGCTCTTTCCTTAAAATTTTTTTTCTAGATTCATCCAGTGATGTCTTTGAGTTGTTAAAGTCCGCTACTATTGTTGTATTGCTTTTGGTCTCTCCCTTAAAATCTTCTTTTTATTTTATATATTTGAATTATCCTGTATTCGGCGCATATATGTTTACCAGAGTTATGGCCTCTTGTTGTATCGATCCCTTTAATATTATGAAGTGGCCTTCATTACCTTTTTTTTAATTTTGCCTGGAACTTTTTTCCCATCCCTTCTCTTTTATTCTCTATGAGTTCTTTGTTATGATGTGAGTCTCTTGTAGACAGTCATATTTTCTTATTCATTCAGCTACCCTATGTCTTTTTCTTTTAATATATTTTATTGATTTTGTACAGAGAGGAAGAGAGAGAGATAGAGAGTTAGAAACATCGATGAGAGAGAGTCATCGATCAGCTGCCTCTTGTACACCCCCTACTGGGGATATGCCCACAACCAAGGTACATGCCCTTGACCGGAATCGAACCCGGGACCCTTCAGTCCCCAAGCTGATGCTCTATCCATTGAGCCAAACTGGTCTCGGCTACCCTATGTCTTTTTATTGGAGCATTTAAGCCATTTATCTTTAAGGTTATTATTAATAGATACTTATTTGTTTCCATTCTTTTTTTTATTATTGATTTTTTACAAAGAGAAAGGGAGAGAGATACAGAGTTAGAGACATGGATCAGCTGCCTCCTGCACACCCCCTACTGGGGATGTGCTGGCAACCATGGTATATGCCCTTGACTGGAATCGAACCTGGGGACACACACACACACACACACACACACACCCCTGTCGGCAGGCCAATGCTCTATCCATTGAGCCTGGTTTTGGCTGTTGCCATTCTTATTATTGTTCTTTTTCTATTTTTTTCTTCTTACAACAGTCCCTTTAGCATTTCTTGCAGTGCTGGTTTGTGGTAATAAACTCTTTTATCCTTTTTTTTTTTTTTTTTTTCTGTCTGCAGAGCTCTTTATTTCACCTTTGATTTTGCATTTTAGCCTTGCTAAATAGAGTAGTCTAAGGTTAGTCCTTTATCTTGCATTACTTTGTATACTTCATGCCACTCTCTTCTGGTCTGCAGTGTTTCTATTTAGAAACCAGCTGACAGTCTGATGGGAGCTCCCTTATAAGTAACTTTTTTTTCTTTCTTTTGCAGCCTTTAGGATTCTCTCTTTTTGTCTTTAATATTTGCCAGCTGAATTATGATGTGCCAAGGTGTTCTTCTTGATTCGAACTCTCTGTGCTTCCTGAACTCGAGTGACTTTTTCCTTCACCTTGTTGGGGAAATTATTTCTTCAAGCAGGTGTTGTACTCCTTGCTTGGATAATTCTCTTTCTGGTACCCCTATGATGTGAATGTAATATTTCCTGTTGTCTGAAAGTTCTCTCCTGCTTCTCAAAAAAAATTTTAAATATACTTTTATTGATTATAGCCGAAACCGGTTTGGCTCAGTGGGTAGAGTGTCGGTCTGCGGACTGAAGGATCCCAGGTTCGATTCCGGTCAGGGGCATGTATGTTGGTTGTGGGCACATCCCTAGTGGAGGGTGTGCAGGAGGCAGATTGATCGATGATTCTCTCACATCAATGTTTCCAACTCTCTATTCCTCTCTCTTCCTCTCTGTGAAAAATAAATAAAATATATTAATATATATATATATATATATATATATATATATATATATATACAGTATATATATACTTTTATTGATTATAGAAAGAAAGGGAGAGGGAGAGATAGAAACATCAACGATGAGAGGGAATCATTGATCAGCTGCCTCCTGCACGTCCCCCACTGGGGATCAAACCCACAACCCAGGCAGATACCCATGACCATATTTGAATCAGGGACCCTTCAGTCCGCAGGCCGGTGCTCTATCGCTGAGCCACACCAGCTAGGGCTCCTCGGTTCTGTTTTTTTCAGCTGCTGCTCTGAATGGGTGGTGTCTAACTGGTCTTCTGATTCAGTGATTTGGCCCTTAGCCTCTCATCGCAGCTATGTCACTTTTCGTTTCCTCTTGATCTTATCCCTGTTGTTGTAGTTCTCATTCCGCTCATTATACTTCTCATTGAGTTGCCTGTAGTTCTCACTCAGTTGTTTGAATTATTACCATTACTTTAAATTCTTTATCTTACAAGTTGCTGGCCTTTATTTAATTCCTTTCTGGTGATTTATTTTCTTTTATTTGGGGGTTATTTCTTTGTCTTCCCATTGCTGCTGTCCCTTTGCTTTTGTTTCTCTGTATTAGATCAAACTTCTATGCCTCCCAGACTTTGTCAGGTGGTTTTAGGCTCTACAGCAGAGATTCTAATGTCGCGACCCACAGGCTGAGAACCGCTGCTGTAGAGCCTAAGACCATTGGAAACACAGATATTTACATTACGATTCATTAACAGTAGCAAAATTACAGTCATGAAGTAGCAACAAGGATAATTTTATGGTTAGGGGTTACCACACATGAGGAACTGTATTAAAGAGTCGTGGCATTAGAAAGGTTGAGAAGACTGGGTTAGGGCATGTCAGAATTTTAGGAATTTTACATAATTTCTAAAACATTTGTACTAATAACATACCTACATAAATATAACCAAAGGTTTAGCATTATTTTTTTTATTGATTTTTTACAGAGAGGAAGAGAGAGGGATACAGAGTTAGAAACATCGATGAGAGAGAATCATCGATCAGCTGCCTCTTGTACACCCACTACTGGGGATGTGCCTGCAACCAAGGTACATGCCCTTGACCGGAATCGAACCCAGGACCTTGCAGTCCGCAGGCCGACGTTCTATCCACTGAGCCAAACCGGTTTCGGCGGGTTTAACATTATTTAACAATGTTTCCCATATAATTTAACATACCAAATAAGTCTCCTTAGTTTAATATTTCTCGTTTATAAGACAAGAGAAAGAGAAAAGGATTCTTTGAAATGACCCTCCCTGCCCCCCCTTTTTTTTATCTAAAAGTTTTCAAAAAAAATCTTAAAGGTCAAGAAAAAGTCTATAGTTGACTTAAAATTTGGGAAGTTTGTAAAACATCAAGTTTTAAAACATTTAGTCAAAAAGAATCATAGGTCATTGTGAAATAATATTTAGTAATTCATTTTATCATGGTGACAACAGCTTTGCAGACAAATACAGAAAGTTGAATAAATGTAAGCAAAATTTAGCCTTTTACTATGAAGACTCAGTTTACTTAAGGAATTAAAGACCTGATGATAAAGAGCATATGACAACATTTTTACACATAAAATTTTTGCTTCTATGTATTATTTCTTTCTTTAAAATAAATTTTTATTGTTCATATTATTACAAATGTTCCTTCCCCCCCCCCTCCATTGCTCTCCTCCACCAGGTTCCCACTCCACCCTCTGCCCTTTCCCCACTCCCCATTGTCCTCATCCATAGGTGCACAGTTTATGTTCAGTCTCTTCCCACATCCCCCTCTCCCCTTTTCCCCAAGAATCTTCAGTTCACTCCCCTTCCATACCTCTGATTCTATTATATTCAACAATTAATATTGTTCATTAGATTTTTTTTTAATTTCCTTGGTTTTTAGATTCACTTGTTGACAGTTACGTATTTGTTGTTCATAATTTTTATCTTTATTTACTTTCTCTTCTGAAAGAACCCCCTTCAGCAATTCATATAATTCTGGTTTGGTGTTGATGAACTCCTTTAGCTTTTTTTTTATTAGTGAAGCTCTTTATCTGACCTTCGATTCTGAGTGATAGCTTTGCTGGATAGATTATCTTTGGCTGTAGGTTCTTGCTATTCATCACCTTGAATATTTCTTGCCATTCCCTTCTGGCCTCTATGGTTTCTGTTGAGAAATCAGCTGACAGTCCTATTGGTGCTCCTTTATAGGTAACTACCTTCTTTGCTCTTGCTGCTTTTAATATTCTCTCTTTATCTTTTGCTCTTGGAATTTTAATTATGATGTCTTGGTGTGGTCCTCTTTGGATTCCTTTTGTTTGGAGTTCTGTGCGCTTCCTGGACTTGTAAGTCTAAATCTTTCACCAGGTGGGGGAAGTTTTCTGTCACTATTTCTTTCAGTATGTTTTCGATATCTTGCTCTCATCTTCTGGGACCCTCATAATTCTGATGTTGGTTCGCTTGAAGTTGTCCCAGAGGTTCCTTACATTATCTTCAATTTTCTGGATTCTCTTGCCTTCTAGCTTCTGTGGAGGAGTGTCTTCTGGCTCTTTATGTTCCAAATCTTTGACTTGATTCTTGCGATTTTCCATTCTGTTTTTAGGACTCTGTATAATATTTTTTATTTCAGACAATGTATTCTTTATTTCTTGTTGATCCCTTATCATTTCTTGTTGATTCCTTATTAATTCTAGTTGATCTCTTTTCATATCCTCATAGGTCTTATCGATCTTTTCTAGGAAATTGTTGAAAAACCTTATAAGTGTAGATTTGAACTCTATATCCAGTCGCTTGTTGTCCTCCATTTCTTTCGTTTGTGATCTATTTCGTTGTCGCATTTCACAGCTACAGATGGGGCGGAGTTTCAGGGTGGAACCTACAGCCTTGGCTTCCGTCAGCCCCACCCTATGCGGCTCCTGGGTCTCAGGGTCCTTCAGTACTCGCTGCAAAGCGCCTCTGAGAGAAAGGTGCCCTCGATTTTCGCCTGCTGCCAAACAATAGGCTCTCCCCCAATGAGCCCGGAACTGGGGTTCAGTTCAGTTGGAAGTGGAGTTGGAGGTGGTGTACAGAGAAGTCTGGAGCCCCCGTCTCCTTCCCGCCAGGGCAATCCTGCGGCACAGCCGATCATCCCTTCTCCGCGCAATGTGCGCGCCACCGGGGTTCTGCCTTACAGCCCAGCTCCCTCTGTTTGAGCCTGTGTCCCTGGGGTCTGGCCTAGAACTGGGGTTCAGAGCAGTCGGAACTGGGGCCCAGCACAGTCGGAGTTTTATCTCCTTCCTGCTAGGGAACGCCAGCCAGGCACTCGGCCTCCCTCCTCTCCGGCTCCGTCCTCTCCACGCGCCGCGTGTCTCCATACCTTAGGCTCTTACAGCTCCTCTGCACTTCCTTCTGGTTTTCTCCTTGCTTCTCGTTGTAGAATTTCCAGTCAGTCGACTTTCCTGTAGTTCTGGGTAATGTCCATTTTATATTTTAGTTGTATTTTATTGAAATTGTTGTGTGCGGCTGCGGCTAGGTGTTTACCTGGGCAGCCATCTTGGATCTGCTTCTACGTATTATTTCTTATTATGAACATAGCAATAGCACAGGGAGACTTTGTCCTTTGAGCAGAGAGAGAAAGAACCAAACTCTAACTTTGCATCAGCTCACTTGTGATATAAATTCACTTAATAATTCATTTTTTTAACATATTTTATTGATTTTTTTATTACCCCCCTCCCTCCCTCCCACACATCCCCTCCCTCCCCATAGTTTTATGTCCATTGGTTGTACTTATATGCATTTATACAAGTCCTTCGGTTGATCTATTATCTCCCCCTGATATCCCTACCCTCCCCACTGTAATTTAACAGTCTGCCTGTTGCTTTACTTTCTCTATATCTGTCTCTTGGTTCATCAGTTTATAATGATCTTTATCATCCACCGATGTGTGAGGTCATGTGGTGTTTCTCTTTCATTGATTGGCTTATTTCACTCAGCATGATGCTCTCCAATTCCATCCAGGTTGCTGCAAATGATGAGAATTCCTTCTTTATGGCAGCATAGTATTCCATTGTGTAGATGTACCATAGTTTTTGGATCCAATCATCTGCTGACGGGCACCTAGGCTGTTTCCAAATTCTGGCTATTGTAGATTGTGCTGCTATGAACATAGGGGTGCAAATATCCTTTCTGATTGGTGTTTCTAGTTTCTTGGGATATATTCCTAGAAGTGGGATTACTGGGTCAAATGGGAGTTCCATTTTCAGTTTTTTGAGGAAACTCCACACTGTTCTCCACAGTGGTTGCACCAGTCTGCATTCCCACCAGCAGTGCACGAGGGTTCCTTTTTCTCCGCAACCTCGCCAACACTTGTCATTTGTTGATTTGTTGATGTTGACCACTCTGACAGGTGTGAGATGGTACCGCATTGTTGTTTTGATTTGCACCTCTCGGACAATTAGTGACTTTGAGCATGTTTTCATGTGCCTTTTGGCCTTCCTTCTGTCTTCTTTTGAAAATATTCTGTTTAGGTCCATTGCCCATTTTTTAATTGGATCATTCATCTTCCCTTTATTTAATTGTATAAGCTGTTTGTAGAGGTTGGAGATTAAACCTTTATCAGTGGAATTATTTGCAAATATGATCTCCCACACCGTGGGCTTTCTTGTTGTTTTATTAATGGTTTCTTTTGCTGTAAAAAAGCTTTTTATTTTGAAGTAGTCCCATTTGTTTATTTTCTCTTTAGCTTCCATTGCCCTAGGGGCAGTATCAGTGAAGAAGTTATTTTGGCATACGTCTGAGATTTTGCTGCCTGTGGATGCTTCTAGTATTTTTATGGTTTCCCATCTGATGTTTAAGTCCTGTATCCATTTTGAGTTTATCTTTGTGAATGGTGTAAGTTGGTGATCTAGTTTCATTCTTTTGCATGTGTCTGTCCAATTTTCCCAACACCATTTATTGAAGAGACTGTCTTGACTCCATTGTATATTCGTGCCTCCTTTGTCAAATATTAATTGAGCATAGTGATTTGGGTTGATATCTGGGTTCTCAATTCTATTCCATTGATCTATTTGTCTGTTCTTGTGCCAGTACCAGGCTGTTTTGAGAACAGTGGCTTTGTAATATAGTTTGAAGTCTGGTATTGAGATCCCTCCTACTTTACTCTTCTTTCTCAGGATTGCTGTGGCTATTCGGGGTCTTTTATTGTTCCAAATGAACTTTTGGAGAGTTCTTTCTAGGTCAGTGAAATATGTCGTTGGTATTTTAATGGGGAGTGCATTGAACCTATAGATTGCTTTAGGAAGTATGGACATTTTGATGATGTTGATTCTACCAATCCATGAACATGGTATGTTCTTCCATCTCCTTACATCTTCCTCTATCTCTTTTTTCAGTGTCGTGTAGTTTTCCGCAAATAGGTCCTTTACCTCTTTAGTTAAATTTATTCCTAGGTATCTTAATTTTTTTGGTGCGATGGTGAATGGAATTGCTTTTTTAGCCTCTGTTTCTGCAGTTTCACTGTTGGTGTATAGAAATGCCATGGATTTCTTGGCATTAATTTTATATCCTGCTACGTTGCCAAATTCATTTATTAAGTCAATTAGTTTTTTAATGGAGTCTTTTGGGTTTTTTATGTACAATATCATGTCATCTGCAAATAAGGATAACTTTACTTCTTTTCCAATTTGGGTGCCTTTTATTTCCTCCTCTTGTCTAATTGCAATGGCTAGTACTTCCAGAACTATGTCAAACAGGAGTGGCGAGAGTGGGCACCCCTGTCTTGTTCCTGTTCTTAGAGGGAATGGTTTTAGTTTTTGCCCATTGAGTATAATGTTGGCTGTGGGTTTATCATATATAGCTTTTATTATGTTGAGGTATGATCCTTGTACTCCCACCTTTTTAAGAGTTTTTAACAGGAAAGGGTGTTGGATTTTATCAAATGCTTTTTCTGCATCAATTGATATGACTATATGATTTTTATCTTTCAATTTGTTTATGTGATGTATCACATTTATTGATTTGCGGATATTGTACCATCCTTGCATTCCTGGAATAAATCCTACTTGGTCATGGTGTATGATCTTTGTGATGTTCTCCTGGAGTCTATTTGCTAGAATTTTGTTGAGGATTTTGGCATCTATGTTCATGAGGGATATTGGCCTGTAATTCTCTTTCATTGAGTTGTCTTTATCTGGTTTTGGTATTAGGGTGATGCTGGCTTCATAGAAGGAGTTCGGAAGTGTTCCTTCCTCTTGGATTTTTTGGAATAGTCTGAGGAGGATAGGTTTTAGTTCTTCCTTGAATGTTTGGTAAAACTCTCCTGTGAAGCCATCTGTCCCTGGGCTTTTGTTTGCTGGAAGCTTTTTGATGACGGTTTCAATTTCTTCCCACGTCACTGGTCTATTGAGATTTTTAGATTCTTCCTGATTGAGTTTTGGCAGTTTGTATTTTTCTAGGAATATGTCCATTTCCTCCAGGTTGTTCAGTTTGTTGGAATAGAGTTGTTCGTAGTATTTTGTAACAATCTGTTGTATTTCGGTGGGGTCTGTTGTTATTTCACCTCTTTCATTTCTGATTTTGTTTATTTGGGTCCTCTCTCTTTGTTTCTTGGTTAGCCTGGCTAGAGGTCCATCAATCTTGTTTATCCTTTCGAAGAACCAGCTCTTGGTTTTGTTGATCTTATGTATTGTTTCTTTGGTCTCTATGTCATTTATCTGTGCTCTGATTTTTGTTATTTCCTTCCTTCTGCTTACACTGGGCTTTTCTTGTTGCTCTTTTTCTAACTCTTTGAGTTGTAGAGTTAGATCATCTGTTACCATTTTTTCTAGTTTTTTGCAATAGGCTTGTAAGGATATGAACTTCCCTCTCAAAACTGCTTTTGCTGTGACCCATAGATTTTCATTGTCATTTGTTGCCAGGATGTTTTTAATTTCTTCCTTGATTTCTCTGGTAACCCAGTCCTTGTATAATAGCATGTTGTTTAGTCTCCATGTGTTTGATTTCTTTGGATTATTTTTATTGTAATTAATTTCCAGTTTTATGCCACTATGATCTGAGAAGATGCTTGATATGATTTCTATCTTCTTGAATTTGAAGAGACTTTGCCTATGTCCCAAAATGTGGTCTATCTTTGAGAATGTCCCATGTGCACTTGAGAAGAATGTATATTCTGTGGCTTTGGGGTGGAATGTTCTAAAGATGTCAATTAATTCCATCTGGTCTAGTGAGTCATTTAGGATTGATATTTCTTTGCTGATTTTTTGTTTAGATGACTTGTCGAAGGGTGACAGTGGGGTATTAAAATCTCCTACTATGATTGTATTGCTATTAATCTCTCCCTTAATGTCCTCCAGCAGTTTTTTTTTTATGTATTTGGGTGCTCCTATATTGGGTGCATATATATTTACCAGGGTTATTTCTTCTTGTTGGATTGTTCCCTTTAGTATTATGAAGTGGCCTTCATTATCTCTTGTTATGTCCTTCACTCTGAGATCTAATTTGTCAGATATAAGTATTGCTACCCCAGCTTTTCTTTCCTTTCCATTTGCCTGGAAAATTTTTTTCCATCCCTTCACCCTCAGTCTGTGTGCATCTTTTTTTCTGAGGTGGGTTTCTTGTAGACAACAGATGTAAGGGTCTTGTTTTCTTTTTTTTTTTTTTAATAAGTTTTTATTTATCATATTATTACAAATGTTCCTTTTTCCCCCCCCACCATTGCTCTCCTCCACCAGGTTCCCACCCCACCCTCTGCCCTTTCCCCTCTCCCCATTGTCCTCATCCATAGATGCACAGTTTATGTTCAGTCTCTTCCCACGCCCCCCTCTCCCCTTTTCCCCAAGAATCGTCAGTTCACTCCCCTTCCATACCTCTGATTCTATTATATTCAACAGTTAATATTGTTCATCAGATTTTTTAAATTTCCTTGGTTTTTAGATTCACTTGTTGATAATTACGTATTTGTTGTTCATAATTGTTATCTTTGTTTACTTTCTCTTCTGAAAGAACCCCCTTCAGCAATTCATATAATTCTGGTTTGGTGGTGATGAACTCCTTTAGCTTTTTTTTATTAGTGAAGCTCTTTATCTGACCTTTGATTCTGAGTGATAGCTTTGCTGGGTAGATTATTTTTGGCTGTAGGTTCTTGGTATTCATCACCTTGAATATTTCTTGCCATTCCCTTCTGGCCTGCATGGTTTCTGTTGAGAAGTCAGCTGACAGTCGTATAGGTGCTCCTTTATAAGTTACTACCTTCTTTGCTCTTGCTTCTTTTAATATTCTCTCTTTGTTTTTTGCTCTTGGAATTTTAATAATGATGTGTCTCGGTGTGGTCCTCTTTGGATTCCTTTTGTTTGGAGTTCTGTGCGCTTCCTGGACTTGTAAGTCTAATTCTTTCACCAGGTGGGGGAAGTTTTCTGTCACTATTTCTTTCAGTATGTTTTCGATATCTTGCTCTCTCTCATCTTCTGGGACCCCCATAATTCTGATGTTGGTTAGCTTGAAGTTGTCCCAGAGGTTTCTTACATTATCTTCAATTTTCTGGATTCTCTTGCCTTCTAGCTTCTGTGGAGGAGTGTCTTCTGGCTCTTTATGTTCCAAATCTTTGACTTGATTCTTGCGATCTTCCCTTCTGTTTTTAGGACTCTGTAAAATATTTTTTATTTCAGACAATATATTCTTTATTTCTTGTTGATCCCTTATCATTTCTTGTTGACTCCTTATTAATTCTAGTTGATCTCTTTTCATATCCTCATGGGCCTTATCCATCTTTTCTAGGAAATTCTTGAAAAACCTTATAAGCGTAGATTTGAACTCTATATCCAGACGCTTTTTGTCCTCCATTTCTTTCGTTTGTGATCTATTTTGTTGTCGCATTTTGCAGTTACAGATGGGACGGGGTTTCAGGGTGGAGCCTGCAGCTTTGGCTTCCGTCAGCCCCGCCCTATGCAGGTCCTTCAGTGCTCGCTGCCGGCGCCTCTGAGAGAAAGGTGCCCTCGATTTTCACCTGCTGCCAAACAGTCTATGCTCTCCCCCAATGAGCCCGGTATTGGGGTTCAGTTCAGTTGGAAGTGGAGTTGGAGGTGGCGTTCACAGCAGTCTGGAGCCCCAGTCTCCTTCCCGTCAGGGCAATCCCGCGGGACAGCCGACCGTCCCTTCTCTGGGGTCAGTGTGCGCGCCTCCAGGACCTCCTTTCTCCGCTTCCCCGGGTTCCGCCTTACAGCCCAGCTCCCTCTGGATGAGCCTGGTTCCCCAGGGTCTGGCCTAGAACGGGGGTTCAGAGCAGTCGGGGGCCCAGCACAGTCGGAGTTTTATCTCCTTTCCGCTAGGGAACGCCCGCCAGGCACTCGGCCCCCCTCCTCTCCGGCTCCGTCCTCTCCTCGCGCCGCGTCTCCGTACCTTGGGCTTTTCCAGCTCCTCCGCGCCTCCTTCTGGTTTTCTCCTTGCTTCTCGCTGTAGAATTTCCAGTCAGTCAACCTTCCTGTAGTTCTGGGCAATGTCCGTTTTATATTTTAGTTGTATTTTACTGAAATTGTTGTGTGTGGCTGTGGCTAGGTGTTCACCTGGGAGCAGCCATCTTGGATCCGATCGGGTCTTGTTTTCTTATCCAATCTGACACCCTATGTCTTTTGATTGGAGCATTTAATCCATTTACATTTAAGGTTATTATTGATAGGTACTCATTTGATGGCATTTTTATTCTATACCCGTGTTCCTTCTTCAATTCCTATTTCTTTATTTTTACAGTAGACCCTTTAGCATTTCTTGCATTGCTGGTTTGGTGGAGATAAATTCCTTCAGTCTTTTTTTGTCTGTGAAGCTCCTGATTTCCCCTTCAATTTTTATTGATAGTCTTGCTGGGTACAGTATTCTTGGATTCAAACCCTTCCTTTGCATGATTTTGTATATTTCATCCCATTTCCTTCTGGCCTGATGTTTCTGTTGAGAAATCAGTTGCTAGTCTGATGGGGGTTCCTTTGTATGTAACTTTCTGTCTCTCTCTGGCTGCTTTTCAGATTCTTACTTTGTCGTTGTTGTTTGCCACTTTGATTATAATGTGCCTTGGTGTCTGTCTTCTGGGATTTATTTTGCTTGGGACTCTGCGAGCATCTTGGATTTGTGTGGGTTTTTTCTTCTCTATCTCAGGAAAGTTTTCTGTCATTATTTCTTGAAATACTTTTTCCACGTCTACCTCAGTTTCCTTTCCTTCTGGAACCCCTATTATTCGAATATTATTTTGTGTTGTATTGTCCCAAAGCTCCCGTAGGCTCTCCTCCTGCTTTTTAATCTTTTTTGCTAGAAGCTGCTCTAATTGGGTATGTTTTTCCATCTTGTCTTCTAGCTCACTGATGCGGTCCTCCGCTTCATCTAGTCTACTCTTGATGCTTTCTATTGAGTTCTTCATGGTAGCGATGTCATTTTTCATTTCTTCTTGGTTCTTCTTCAATTCCTGATGGTTCTTCCTCATTTCTTCTTGGTTATTGTCAAATTTCTCTTCCATTCTTTTTGCCAACCTATGATCATTATTCTGAACTCTTGCTCTGGTAGGCTGCTTGCCTCTGGCTCGTTTACTTCCTTTTCTGGTGATGCCTGCTTTTCTTTCATTTGCGGGGTATTTTTTTGTCTTCCCATGGTATCTCTTTTCAGGATGTCTGGTTATGTGGTGTTCTTTCTCTTGCGTTAATTTAAAGGTGCAAAATACAATACTACCAGGTACAATACGAGAGGCACTTAACAGGAATGTATTTACAATATTAATAACCTCTAATAAAGGTAACCCCTAACGATAGGCAAATTAGGGTATAGGAGAGAAGGAAGGAAGAAAGGTAAAAATAAAATAAAGAAAAATTAAAAAAAAAAGTCAAAGAAGAAATAAAGTAATGACAAAATGAAGTTGGAAAACAGGGAGGAAAAGAAGAGAGAGAGAGAGAGAGAGAGAGAGAGAGAGAGAGAGAGAGAGAGAGAGAGAGAGAGGAGAAGAAGAAGAAGAAGAAGAAGAAGAAGAAGAAGAAGCAGCAAACTAAAAAAATGGGAAACAAACTATATATATGTGGAGAAAATTGCCATAGAACAACCACTGAGCCCAGCCAATGCCAGTAACAATACTTGGAGATTAATACAAACTACAATATCCACTATTATTAAGTAAGGTTACGATATACAGAAGTAAAAGAAACAAACAAAGACAGAGGATTTAAAAAAAATACAAAGCAACAATAACAACACAGGAATAAGCATAACAATTTCACTGAAAAGCATAAATATTCACAATAATCAACCTTCACACAAACAATGAGAAAAGGATAGAAAGTAGAACCGTTTTTTTGTTTGTTTGTTTGTTTTTTAACTAGTTAATATAGTGCAGAGAGTGGTATTTATACACTTGTATCAGGGGTTGGAACTTAGGTCTATAAGTATATTGAGAGCTTTAGCAGGGGGTATACAGAAAGAATAGAGGAAAAACTAAAGCCGGAAAGGGATAGGATAAACTGGAGACTAAAAGGTTAAAGTTTAGTAAGAGAGTGATGGGGTAAAGGT
This sequence comes from Pipistrellus hanaki, assembly GCF_964339955.1. Lineage (NCBI taxonomy): Eukaryota > Metazoa > Chordata > Mammalia > Chiroptera > Vespertilionidae > Pipistrellus > Pipistrellus hanaki. Next base: position 3,870,887 of record NC_140510.1, on the reverse strand, counting down.
CGAGTTGAGATAGGGTTGAATGATGCTATAGTAGAGATTAAAATGGAATGAAGGTTACTCCCAATGTAAAATAAAGAAGAAGAAAAATGGTACTGGAGAGGAAAAGAAAAAAAAATTGCAAAATAGCAGTAGTAATAGTGATGATAGAGACTGAAAAATGTAATAATTGAAAAGGTAAAATCAAGTAAGGAAAAAAGAAAAAAAATCATTTCTTAAGTAAAAGATGTAAAAAATGAAAATTAAATAAAAAATGAAAATAAAATAAAGAATAGTAAAATTAGCATAAAATTGTCCAGTAGTGCTCATTCACTTCATCTGTTATTGTATTTGGCATGCCTGATTCTTGGACCAGAGAGTCTTCCAGTTCCCAGCATTCCACTGCACCTCAGTTTTGTAAGGTAGTCCTTAATTTTAGGTAGGCTATATCTTAGTTATTTGTGTCCATTTATTTTTGATTAATTAAAAGAAAAAGAAAAAGAAAAGAAAAAAAAGGCAGTTTGCAGTTCAGCCCTTAGGTGTCAGTGTTACCGGTTTGACCTCCCAGTCTTTGGTTGCTCTGGCCTTCTTTCTCTAAGGCTCTACCTGGCAGAGTGCCAGCTGGCTTCCAGACTATCTCTTCTGGTTCCGATCCCTTGTTTCCAGGGAGGCAATTTCCCCCTACAATTTCCAGGATATGCCCAACTGGGCAGTCCTTCCCTAGTATTCCGAAGCTAGGGGGTGAAGGGGATCAGGCGCCACGGTGTCCAAGTGTTCCGCCCTTGTCGGGACAGCCGCAATTCTTAACAATCTGTCCCGTGTCCCACTGGTGTTTTAGAAAAAGTTCCGCTTCTGGGGACAATTATGCCAAACCCCGGACTGGGTGTTGCCAGACAGGTTTCTAGCTGCGGCCTTCTTTGTGCGGAGCTCTGGAGCGCGGGCCACCGCGGTGCTCCTGGGCCGCACTGGGGGCGGGCCCTCGCAGCTCTCCGGGGCTACAATAGAGGCGGGGCCGTGGCGCTCAGGGCCGCACTGGGGGCGGGGCCTCGCGGGAGCAACGGGGCTACCGCTGCCTGAACCCTCAGGCTAGCCCCGCAAACTCTGACCTTTCCGTGGGTGGTTGAAGAGCTTCCTTGAATCCACGCGCTTGCTCCGATCGGGGCGCCACAGGTGCTCGATGGACTCCTCGGCTGTGGGTTTTACATGCCTCAGAGAAGCTGCTCCCTTCCTGGTAGGGTGGCGCCGCCTTTGCGCCGAGCCCGGAGCTCTGGGAGAAGTCGGGAGTGCTGGCCGCTTGGTCAGGAAATCCTGTCCAGCGGACCCTTCCTTACCTTCCTAAAGTGATCCGCTGCCCCTTAGCTGCTAATCAACATTCCCTGAGCGACTCAGATGTTGCTTCTATCTGTTTTGGGACCGGGGTCAGAACAAGTCCATCTGTTCGGTCGCCATCTTCAAGCTCCGCCCCTTAATAATTCATTTTAATCTTATTTAGTTGTCATCTTTACCTACATATATTTCTTTTATTTTGTTCTTAATAATTATGCTTAGGTTAACATAAAAGCTTTAGGGTATTTTAGAACAAGTTAGTCATCATCCTAAGTTATTTTTGCTGACAAATTTGCAAGCATAGGTGAATAAAAGTATTATACTTAATACTAATCATTTTAAATACATGCCTATTTTTTTAATTTTTAAAATATATTTTATTGATTTTACACAGAGAGGAACTGAGAGGGACAGAGAGTTAGAAACGTCAATGAGAGAGAAACATCAACCAGCTGCCTTCTGCACACTCCCCACTGGGGATGTGCCCGCAACCAAGGTACATGCCCTTGACCGGAATCGAACCCGGACCCTTCAATCCACAGGCCGACGCTCTATTCACTGAGCCAAACCGGTCCCGGCAATACATGCCTATTTTAATTAGCTTTAATATAAAATGTTATTTTCAGAACCTGAAACACATTTGGGTTATTTTCTGTTATATTTCTTAATATATATATATATATATATATATATATATATATATATATATATATATATATATATAAGCATTTAATTCCTTTAAGCCAATTAAACAGAAGTCTTTATAAACCAACTAGAGGCCTGGTCACCCCTAACTGCCCTCCCCTGCAGGGTTGATCACCTCCAACTACCCTCCCCTGCTTGCCTGATTGCCCATAACTGCCTTCCCTTGCAGGCCTGGTGCCTCCCAACTGCCCTTCTCTGCTGGCCATCTTGTGGTGGCCATCTTGTGTCCACATGGGGACAGGATCTTTGACCACATGAAGGCAGCCATATTGTGTGTTGGAGTGATGGTCAATTTGCATATTACTCTTTTATTAGATAGGACAGAGGCCTGGTGCACGGGTGGGGGCCAGCTAGTTTGCCCTGGAGGGTGTCCTGGATCAGTGTGGGGGTTCCCTTGGGGTGTGGGATGGCCTGGCGAGGGGCCTGTGGTGGTTTGCAGGCCAGCCACGCCCCTGGTACCCAAGCGGAGGCCCTAGTATCTGGAATTTATTTACCTTCTACAATTAAAACTTTGTGGCCTGGAGCGGAACCAAGCTCCCTGCTCACTCTGTGGCCATTTGCCATTTCTGTTTGGGTTCATGTATCTTCTATAATTGAAACTTTGTAGCCTGGAGTGGAGGCCCAGGCCAGCCAGGGTGTGTGGAAAGCTTGGCTTCCATTGCTGGGGAAACCCAATCCTCTCAACTGCTCTCTGTGGCTGCAGCCATCTTGGTTGGGGTTAATTTGCATACTCGCTCTGATTGGCTTTGTGGGTATGACTTGTGGGCGTGGCTTGAATGGAGTGGTGGTTAATTTGCATATTACTTTTATTACCGTGTTTCCCCGAAAATAAGACATCCTCCAAAAATAAGACCTACTTACAGGTTTCCTTCTGAGTGAAATATAAGGCATCCCCCCGAAAATAAGCCCCCCCCCCCAGGCTAAACATGAGAGATTTGGTCCAGTGATTCTAAAAGAAATGGAGTGACAAGAAATTCACCAGGAAATTCAGGAATTGGATTGTTATGATGATGTTCCAGAAGATGATGACATGATTGTTATTGAATAAATGAGTAAATTCTTTTTAAAAAAAAATATATTTTATTGATTTTTTACAGAGGAGGAGAGAGGGATAGAGAGCTAGAAACGTCAATGAGAGAGAAACATCGACCAGCTGCCCCCTGCACACCCCCCACCGGGGACGTGCCCACAACCAATGTACATGCCCTTGACCGGAATCGAACCTGGGACCTTTCAGTCTGCAGACCGACGCTCTACCACTGAGCCAAACCAGTTTTGGCAATGAGTAAATTCTTGATACTGTAGGATTCACAGTTTGTCTGGTTTCTGTTGACAACTACCGTACTACCGTAAAGTATACAGGTAATAAGTTTCCTTTATTTTCATTTAACAATAAATGTGTACCATATTCTTCTTCATGGAAAAATAAGACATCCCCTAAAAATAAGACCTAGCGCATCTTTGGGAGAAAAAATTAATATAAGACACTGTCTTATTTTCGGGAAAACAGGGTAGATAGGATATTTCTTTTTTAAATTTTTTAAAAATAAATCTTTATTTTTCAGATTATTACAGTTGTTCCTCTTTTTCCCCCCATAGCTCCCCTCCACCTGGCTCCCATCCCACCCTCTTCCTTTACCCCCCCCCCCACTATACTCATCCATGTCTATAATTTTTATCCAGTGTCTTCCCGCACCCCCACACCCTTTTCCCCCTGAGATTTGTCAGTCCGCTCTCTTTCTATGCCCCAGATTCTATTATATTCACCAGTTTGTTCTGTTCATCAGATTTTTAATTCACTTGATTTTTATATTCACTTGTTGATAGATATGTATTTGTTGTTCATAATTTATTTCTTAAAGAATACCTTTCAGCATTTCATATAATACTGGCTTGGTGGTGATGTGCTCCTTTAGTTTTTTCTTATCTGTGAAGCTCTTTAGCTGACCTTTAATTCTGAATGTCAGCTTGGCTAGGTAGGGTACTCTTGGTTGTAGGTTCTTGCTAATCATTACTTTGACTATTTCTTGCCACTCCCATCTGGCCTGCATAGTTTCTGCTGAGAAATCAGCTGATAATCATATGGGTGCTTGTAGGTAATTAACTGTTTTTCTCTTGCTGCTTGTAAGATTCTCTCTTTGTCTTTTGCTCTTGGCATTTTAATTATGATGTGTTTTGGTGTGGTCCTCTTTGGATTCTTTTGTTTGGGGTTCTGTGCACTTCCTGGACTTGTAAGTTTATTTCTTTCACCAGGTCGGGGAAGTTTTTAGTCATTATTTCTTCAAATAGGTTTTCAGTATCTTGCTCTCTCTCTTCTTCTGGCACCCCCATAATTCTGATGTTGATACACTTGAAGTTGTCCCAGTGGCTTCTTACACTCTTTAAATTTTTGGATTCATTTTTCTTTTCCAGTTAAATGTTTTTTGCTTCTTTGTATTTCAAATCTTTGACTTGATTCTTGTGTTCCTCTAGTCTGCTGTTGGGTCTTTGTATAATATTTTTTATTTCAGTCAGTGTAAGTTTAATTTCTAGTTGGTCCTTTTCCAGAGCCATACACTCTCTCATATCCTCAAAGGTCTCACTAAATTTATCAACCTTTTCTAGGAAATTCTTGAAAAACCTTATAACCGTGGTTTTGAACTCTATCTCCAGTTGTTTGCTTTCCTCCATTTCTTTTGTTTGTGATTTTTTTTTTTTTTTTGTCTCCGCATTTTCACTGCTTCCCTGAGTTAGTAGGGTGGCTTTGTGTGCTTGGTGTCCTATATGGGCCAGTGGTTAAGCCTGTCCAGATACCTGAGGTGAACACTCTTGGTGCACCTCTTTTGAACTGTGTGTACAGCCTTGTTGTAGTTAAGTCTTGATTGTTGTTGGTATCAGTGGGAGGAGTTAACCTTCAGGCCAACTGGCTGTAAGGATCAGCTGTGTTTATGCCAGGAGACAGACTTATTCGACTAGACTTGCAAAATTGCAAAAGCGTCTGTGCTCAGCTTGGATGGGGCGGAGTTTCAGGGTAGAGCCTACAGCCTTGGTTTCCTGTCAGCCCCACCCTATCACTGCAAGCACCTTTGAGAGAAAGGCACCCTCGAGTTTCCTCGCTGCCAGTCTAGTCTCTCCCCCAATGAATCTGGATTCCCAGATTCTCGCCCAGAACTGGGGTTCAGCACAGTCCGGAGCTTTTGTCTCCTTCCCACTAGGGCAATCCAGCAGCACAGTCAACAGTCCGTCCTCTGCACAAAATCACACGTGCACCTCTGGAGTTCTGCCTTTTTGTTAAATTGTATGAGTTCCCTATAAATTTTGCATTAAACCCTATTGGATGTTAACATTTGCAAATATGTTCTCCCGTGCAGTGGGCTTTCTTGTTGCTTTTCTTTTTCCTTGGTTTGTTTAGTCTCAGTTGTGGGCTGTTTACATTTCCAATTTTCTGCAAGATGGATTGGGAGTTGAGGAAGCTTTTAAAAATTCTATCATGCTGAGACCGGTTTGGCTCAATGGATAGAGCGTCGGCTTGGGGACTGAAGGGACCCGGGTTCGATTCCGGTCAAGGGCATGTGCCTTGGTTGCAGGCATATCCCCAGTGGGGGGTGTGCAAGAGGCAGCTAATCGATGACTCTCTCTCATCGATGTTTCTGGCTTTCTATCTCTCTCCCTTCCTCTCTGTACAAAATCAATAAAATATATTTTTTTAAAAATAAAATAAAATAAAAATTCTATCATATTTAATTTTGTCAAATTTCTGATCAAAGAATTACTAAAATATTTGAAATATTTTGTCAGTATGGACATAAAGTAAGAAATTTTAAAGCATCTGCTCAGATGGTCAAAGTTTGTTTCACAGATATAAAGTTATAGTTTGCTTTATTCAGATAATGTTCAAAAACATAACCCAAATTTCCTCATTGTCCTCATGATTACTATCTTAGTAGCTACGACAAGAATTGCATTGGTTGATGTAACATAATTCACTTTACCTGTAGTCGATGTAACATACCTGTAGTTTTTGGACATCAATTTCAAGTATTTGTGATTATAAACAAGGCTATAAAGGACAAGTATGATAGGGGAGCATACCACATCTCCCCCTATTGGGAGTGGGGTTTATGGGGTACCCCTGGAATAAGCATTTCCTGAGGCCCAGTTGGAGAATGAGATGGTAGAAAACTTTACTTCCATGGAATTACACCTCTGGGTATCCAAAGTCCCATTTCCCTTAGTCCCTTAGAAGTGTGTAGTTGGGGGCTTCAGTAGAGCTAAAGTCAGAGCCAGTGTCCAGAGTTTTCTTTATATGTTGGAGCCAGTCCAGTACAGCATCAGGCTAGTTACAGCCCATTAGTCTATGCTGGATCTGCATGGCCATGGGCCATACAGACAAATGCAAGAGAACTGAGAGAGAATGGCCTGAGCAGTGAGTCCCGGAATCCCAAAAGCACAAGTTTAGCACAAGGGAGGTACGTATTCCAAATCTTCATATCCTTGCAATGGCCATGCCCGTTCTGAGCACCATCTCCATCCACGTGTGATTGGCAGGCAAGAATCTCCCCTTGTCACCCCAGCTTTAAGGGCATGTGTGTCAGAATTTCCTTTTTAACACTGAATCCTATTCCATTATGTGTGTGTATATATATGTATATACACACTCGTGCATATATATATGTAATAAAAGCATAATGTGCTAATGAGGATAGTGGGACCTCCTCTGGACAAGCCCGGCAGCTGTGAGGGTGAGGGCAGGCTGCGGCAGCAGGTGGCAGGGTGGCGCCTTCCCTGATCAGCCCGGTTGCCTCCCACAGAGGGAGGTCAGACTGTGGCTTGGGAATTAAGGTGTCAGTAGGAAACTCCGAGGGCTCCTGGACTGTGAAAGGGAACAGGCGAGCCTCTAGTGTGTGTGTGTGTGTGTGTGTGTGTGTGTGTGTGTATCCTTATATATCCTATATAATAAAAGGCCAGCAACATAATGGCTTGATGACCAGAATGACCGATCAACCATTTGCTATAAGGTGCATTAACCACCTCTCGGTCCTTCCCCCCAGCCCGCAGGCTCCAATCCCTGGATGGCCAACAGGGAACCAGGGTGAGTGGCGGCGGGTTGGGACTGGGGACTGACAAGAGGGCGGAAGGCAGACCTCTTGGTCCCTCCCCCCTCCCATAGGCTCTGACCTCTGGATGGCACATGGGGAACCACAGGGAACAGGGGTGGGTTGCGGTGGGGCCGGACTGGGGACTGGCAAGCGGGCAGAAGATGGCTCTGATGGCAGGCTGCGCATGATTTCCTGCATTGGGCCACTAGCATATATATATGAGGCCCAGTGCAGGAAATTCGTGCAGGGGTAGGGTCCCTAGACCTGGCTGATCAGGGCTGAGCAGGGCCTTCCTTTCCCTGGCTGCCAGCTGCTGGCTGGGGCCTTCGTTCGTTCTACACAGCCCCATAGTCAAACTCCCAGTGGATGGAACTCTAGAAGATATAATTTTCATATTAGCCTTTTATTATAAGGACTAGAGGCCCGGAGCACAAAATTCATACTGGAAGAGGGGGTGTCCCTCAGCCCAGCCTGCACCCTCTCCAATCTGGGACCCCTCGGGGGATGTCCGACTGCCCATTTAGGCCCAATTCCAGTAGGACATCCCTCTCACAATCCAGGACTGCTGGCTCCCAACTGCTCGCTTGCCTGCCTTCCTGATTGCCCCTAACCACTTCTGCCTGCCAGCCTGATCATCCCCTAACCACTCCTCTGCCAGCCTGATTGATGCCTAACTGCCCTCCCATGCAGGCCTAGTCACCCTTAACTGCCCTCCCTTGCCAGACTGGTCACCCCTAACTGCCCTCCCCTGTTGGCCTGGTTCCACCCAACTGCCTTCCCCAGCAGGCCAAGTCCCCCCACAACTGCCTTCCCAAGCAGGCCAGGTCCCTCCCAACTGCCCTCCCCTGCTGGCCATCTTATGATAGCCATCTTTGACCACATGGGGGCAGCCATCTTGTGTGTTGGAGTGATGGTCAATTTGCATATTATCTTTTATTAGGACAGAGGCCTGGTGCACGGGTGGGGGCCAGCTGGTTTCCCCTGAAGGGTGTCCCAGATCAGGATGGGGGTACCCTTGGGGCATGGGGTGGCCTGGGCTAGGGGCCTGTGGTGGTTTGCAGGCCGGTGATGCCCCCCCCCCCCCCCCCCCCCGGCAACCCAAGCGGAGGCCTTGGTATCTGGGATTTATTTATCTTTTATAATTGAAATTTTGTAGCCTTGAGCAGAGGACAGGGCAGGCCAGGAAGTTTGACTTCCTCAATCGCCAGGGAAACCCAAGCCTCCTGCTTGCTCCATGACCGCAGTCATTTTTATTGGGCTTTATTTATATTTTATTTATTTATTTTTTAAATATATTTTATTGATTTTGTACAGAGAGGAAGGGAGAAAGATAGAGAGTTAGAAATATCGATGAGAGAGAGTCATCAATCAGCTGCCTCTTGCACCCCCCCCACTGGGGATATGCCCGCAACCAAGGTACATGCCCTTGACCGGAATCGAACCCGGGACCCTTCAGTCCCCAAGCCGACGCTCTATCCATTGAGCCAAACCGGTCTCAGCTTTATTTATATTTTATAATTGAAACTTTCATAGCCTTGAGCGGAGGCCAGGGCCAGCCAGAGCGGGCGGGAAGCTTGGCTTCCTCCATTGCTGGAGAAACCCAAGCCTCCTGCTTGCTCTGTGGCCACAGCTATCTTGGTTGGGTTAATTTACATACTCCCTCCTGATTGGCTGGTGGGTGTGGCTTGTGGGCATAGCAGAGGTAGGGTCAATTTGCATGTTTCTCTTTTATTAGTGTAGACTAGAGGCCCATTGCATGGTATTCGTACAAGAATAGGCCCCTGGTTTCACTCCCAGGCTCCAGGGAGCCAGCAAGTCCCCGCTCCCCACTCCAGCTACCCAGGAGCTGGCACATCCCCGCTCCCCGGCTGCCTGGGAGCCGACGTGTCCTCACTTCTGTCTGGAGCACCACTCCAGTAGCTTCCTCTGCCGCTTCCCTTTCCCTCATAGCAGGCTTCACACCACTCCCCGCTCCATGCCTCAATATGCAAATTAACCTCCATCTTTGGGTTAATTTGCATGCTCACTCTGATTGGGTGTGGGTGTGGCAGAGTGATGGTTAATTTGCATGTTTTTCTTTTATTAGTGTAGATACCACTATTCATTCATCTGAAGATAGACTCTTCAGTCCATTCCAGTTTTTGGCTATCATTAATAATGCTGCTATGAACATGGGTGTACAAATATCTCAAGACCTTGCTTTGAATTCTCACGGTAGTTGATGATCACAATTATCAAGTGTGAAAGTATTTCAATCTAAAACGGAACCAGAGAAGCCGAAGCCGGTTTGGCTCAGTGGTAGAGCGTCGGTCTGTGGACTGAAAGGTCCCAGGTTCGATTCCGGCCAAGGGCATGTACATTGGTTGCAGGCACATCCCCGGTAGGGGGTGCCCAAGAGGCAGCTGGTCGATATTTCTCTCTCATCGATGTTTCTAGCTCTGTAGCTCTCTGTAAAAAATCAATAAAATATAAATAAATAAATAAATAAATAAATAAATAAATAAATAAATAAATAAAATGGAACCAGAGAATACAAAATGGAAACTTTCACACATGCACCCTCAGGAAAAGAAAACTTAAGAATTAGAAAAGTATTTCCCATATCTGATTTAGAGACTGAAACTTATTTCCTACCAATAAACATTCCTCAAGAATCTTGCCCAGCTGGCATGGCTCAGTGGTGGAACCTATGAACCAGGAAATCCCAGTCAGGCTTGATCCCATATGGGGTGTTCCAGAGGCAGCTGATCAATGATTCCCTCTCATCATTGATGATTCTCTCCTTCCCTCTCTGAAATCAATAAAATATATATTATATATTTTTTAAAAAACACTACTTCCTCAAGCCAAAGAATTTACTGCTTGGCCTCTGGCTGGGCTTGTCCATAAATACAACTCACCCCAAACTTACAACAGACTGGCCGGTAGCTTGTGGCAGTTTATAGAATTTCCAGTCCTGCCTGTCTAAACTTCTTAAAAGTTTATTAAGGTCATTGCAGGTTAGCATGCAGTTTTAGAAACACATCGATCCCCGTGTGTTTCAATTTCCCCAACTGTGACCTCTTGTAAAACTACGCAGCACGGCGCACCCAGGATCCTGACGTCCATGAGGTCAAAACACACAGCTGGCAACTCACAAATCGTTCAACAGGTCAATTAGATCTTCAAATTTATATTAAAAAGTAACACACCAAAAGGCTCGTCCCCAGAGGAGCTCCCTATCACCCCCCCCCCCAAACTGGGTGTGCCAGGAGGCGGGCCGCAGGGCGCCTGCGCGGGTGACTGCGGGGGAGGGGGGCGGAGACGCAGCGGGCCGGCCCCGCCCCTCCGCGCAGCCGCAGCCCCGCCCCGCCGCCGCCCACGGCCGGCCGGCAGTGGGAGGAGAGCCGCTTCCGGCAGGCAGCCTCCGAGGACGCGCACGGCGCGCCAGGCCCGGCATGGCGGGCGTCCACCGCGAGCTGCAGGAGTACCTGGCGCAGGGGAAAGCCGGCGGGGCGGCCGCCGAGCCGCTGCTCGCCGCGGGGACGGCGGAGGAGCCCGCGGCGGGGGCGTGGCTGGGCCGCGCGGGCCTGCGCTGGGTGTGGGCGCCGAGCCCCGCGGAGCCGCAGCCGGAGGCGGGCCCGGCGGGCCTGCCGCCCGTGACGCGCGTGCAGCGGCTGGCGGCGGCCGGCGCGTGCCTGCTGCTGGCCGCGCTCTGCTTCGGCTTGGCCGCGCTGCACGCGCCCGTGCTGCTGCTGCGCGCCCGCAAGTTCGCGCTGCTCTGGTCGCTGGGCTCGGCGCTGGCGCTGGCGGGGGCCGCCATCCTGCGGGGCGGCGCGGCGTGCGGGCGCCTGCTGCGCGGCGAGGAGCGGCCCTCGCGGCCCGCGCTGCTGTACGCGGCGGCGCTGGGCGGCACGCTGTACGCCGCGCTGCGCCTGCGCAGCACGTGGCTCACGGCGCTGGGCGCCTGCGCGCAGGTGGCTGCGCTGCTGGCCGCGCTGCTGGCGCTGCTCCCGCGCGGCGCCGGGCCCGCGCTCCGCCTGCTGCTCGGGCGGTGGGGCCCGGGCGCCCGCCTCGCCCAGGCGCTGCCGGTGTAGGAGCCGGCGCCGCCGGCGGAGTGGCCGCCGCGCGGGAGCTGCCCTCCGGACCCGCAGGAAAACGTCGGCTCCTCTCGGCTCCTGAAAACTGTTCCTCATCCCTCACTGTGAGTGGACCCATGGAGGGATCGGCTTAACAGTAACTTAGCCACCGGACGGCTTTAAGTACTTACGAGGGTTCGCTTCGTTTTTCATTGAAATGATAAATGTGCTTTATGAGGTTTGAGGAAAGCAGAGGACCTAGAAATCTGCACTGATGCCCGGCCGGTGTGCTCAGTGGTTGAGAATCGAGAGACCACGGTTTGAGCGGTAAAAACTTGTTTTAAAACCTGATTTCGGAGAGGAAGAGCGCATCCATGACGAGAGGATCGCCGACCCACTGCCCCGCCCGCCCGGGGTGAGCGCCGCCCGGCCGCGCCCGGACCGTGCGGGTGCCCAGCAGGCCCGGCCCGCGGCGCGGTCCGCCCAGGCTCCGGTGCCGGGCAGCCGGCGGCGCCAGCGGTCTGGACGGAACTGAGATGAGGGCCTCCTGAGGAGGAATTCTGCAACCAGAGCGCCCGGGTTTGATGGAAACCACAGTCAAGTGTCATCTTTATCTGCTTTTGAAGCGATTGAATTGGGCAAGCCCAATGCAACGTACGATGCTTTTCACATCTGATTGAGTTTTCCTTTTGGGTCCAGCATGCTTTCTGTGACTTGATTGCACACCTAATTCATTGCCAGAAGGTATGGGCTGAATATTCGGATGAGTCCATAAGACTGCATGGGTAGTCGCTGTGTATCAACCAGAATGGGAAATGTATTAGAATGTTAGAAGGATTTCGGCGGTTCTCAGCTGACATCAGCTCCTGGAAGAGCCAAACTGCAGATCACTTCACTCAGCCCCGGGGCGGCGGGGCGTGGCTGCTCTAGAGCCTCGGATTCCCATGCTCCAGGCGGTTCCTGTTCTTCTTCCCACCCAACCTCCACACACTCCTGCCTTGAAGGTGACACTAGTGATGCATCCACAGGCGCTTACAGGCCACTCCCAGCTCCCCCTCCCCACAGCCTTCCGTTAAGATGACTTCTGGTTCCTGGACCAGTAAACAGGCTTACCTACCTCAAGTGTAAAAGCAAATGCAGTTTTCAGGGAGAGATTTATTTTTTTTTAACTGGAAAATCTTGTGCTCCTGGCTGCTCTTACTACCTGCTAGTTAAAATCTCTAATTCTAAATTTCTCTAGAATCTTCACAACTGAAGATTTTACCATAATTAGCACATTTTTATGATGTTTGTAAATATTGCTTTCCCAACTTTTTCTCAAGAATTCAACACTGAAAATCTACCTTTTATAAAATTGAAAGCACAACATATTTCAATAGTGATGCTTTAAAATGTGTGTGTGTATATATAACTATTTCATAAATATATAATGTAGAGACTTCCACTTTTTTCTAATTCATACTCAAAATTTGATCTGGCCTGGCTGGTGTGACTCAATGGCCCCAACCCATGAAGCAGCTCAAGGTTTGCTTCTGGTCAGAGCACATGCCCTGGTTGCAGGTTTGATCCCCCGTGGCAGGTGTGCAAGAGGCAGCAGACCAATGATTCTCAACATTGTTTCTATCCCTCCCTCCTCTTCCCCTCTCTGAACTCAATAAAAACTTTTCTTAAATGTGATCTCCTATTCTGCTTACTGAGGTACTGTGTTTAAAAGTTAAAGAGCCTAAAATGTTAAAGTTTCTTACCATATTCCCAGAAAAAAAAAATCCCTTTTTTGCTCAGAATTGATATGGACCAGTGGAGGGCAAAACGAAGAGCCACAAACCTAAGCAGTCTTGAGCTACCCAGTCATGTTTGCCTGCGGTGCTGATAAAGAACAGAAAATTATCCGCTTTACCTTAGCAATCCTGACACCCTGGTGGGCGCCTGCCATTCCCTCCCTGCAGAAGTTATAGCTTTCACTCTTCTGCATGTGCTGTCAACACCCCTTAGGACGGGGAGTTTCTAAGCAGCACCACCAAGTTTGCCCAGAAAGCTTGTCTCCAATGCCCAACTCCAATAAAAACTTTTCCTCTTATAAAAACAAAGTAAGGGCCACTACAGGAAGTACTATGGAGCCCTTTTAAAACTGAACTTCTGACATCCATTCCAAATGGGGCCAAATGTAACATTTAAAACTAAAAGAGATTTGTTGTAGACCATAACTTCCTGGCTTTAAGTTAGGACTCTCCTCAGCCTTATAAATGCTGGTATGGAAGAGAAAGCAATTGAAGTTTTACAAAGTAGTTTTAGACATTTTGGTCCATTCTTTTCAACTTGAACAATTTGTGAAATGATTTAAAGTCATCAAAAGGATACATGTAGTTCATTTCTGGCTTACAGCAGTTCCTCTCGTCGGAAACAAGGCAGTTGAGTCTAAGGTGATTATTAGGAGATGCACCCAAGGGAGAACCCCTGCTTGGATGAGAGTATTTTCTCTTCCTCATAATTTTCCATCTGCCAGAATGTGTTTAACCAAGGCTTTGAATCTACTTCAACCTATGTTATAGTTTTAAGGTATTGCTCTATTACAAAAATAAGTATAGCAATGGCTGGATGAGAATTTAAAAACCAAGTTCACAGGTGAAACTGATTTAGACTGACAGCGGCTCCATCAAGAGTGCTACAGGGATAAGCACTAACTACGCCCTCCACAGACTGGATACGTGGAAACAGGGTTTCCTTACGGCAAGCGCATCACAACCAGTTCTTTCTGTTAATTCTTGCATAAATCATATTCTGTATTCATACAAAAACAATGTTTTTTCTCTGACAAACTGTACATATAGAAACAAATTTCCAATTGAACATAAACTTAATTTTGAGGAGGTGCTCCTTGTCTCGTGACACTTAAAAAAAATTCCAGCGTTTATCTCACAGAACAATGCAGGAGCCGGGCAGTGAGGGGCAGGACAGGACGAGGCCGCTGCTCGGGGCCAGCAGCAGTGTCTTCACCCGAAGACCTCGGGCTCCGGCTCAGCTGCCCCAGAAGAGTTCAGGGCGACAAGGTGCAGGCTTCCTTGTTTCTCTCGGTGAGTCCACGAGAAGTTAAATACTGTCCAGAGAGGCCGGGGGTACTCACCCCAACTTCTACCGGCCCCTCCCACCACCCCTTGAAGCCCCTCGCCGTGGCGGACCAGAGTTCATGGTGCTCCCTCTACTCCAGTTACTGCTGCTCCGGACCCCTCTGGAAGGAGGGCCGCTGCCGGGAGGGCCCCCGAAAGGCTCATCTCTGTGGTAGCCGTCATGGTGGTCTCCATCCAAGGAGCTGGAGCGCCCAGACTTCGGCACTCTTTGGGAAGGTCCTGGGCCCCCTCGGCCTAAAATGAAACATTGATTTGACATGTGACTTGTTAACATCAGAGACTACTACTAACTCCTGGTACAAACTTGTACTCTGTGGTGACAGCACAATGCTTCTGGGTCTTTCTCTCAAACAGCTCTAAGGACACGAGCACTCGGTGCACTAAGGGTTGTGCCTCCACCCTCTTCTCGACCACTGTCACTCCCAGCCAGGCCCCTTCACATCAGCTAGACCCATGTTCTGCAGGCTGTGTGACAGACAGCGGGAGGCCAGGAGACACAGCACCTTCTGGGGGTCATGGGCACGCCAGGCCTCACCGGTGCACAGTCCCTTCACCTCCTGTGCCACAGCCCTGGTCTAGCGGGAAGCACCTGCGGCGAGGGGGCTGCAGATGCTGGCCTAGAACGAGCATTCACTAGGTTAGCCCACAGCTAGGTGGCACTCTGATTTCCTTTTACGTAGTGAAATAAAATATTTCTTGAAAAACAAAAGCGTAGAAAGAAAAATGCTAGTTTTTAGAATGGTTTCTCCCAGGGGTAGTTACTCTATTTGTCCTAGGCTTGGACACACAAACTTAGGTATCACTAAAATTCTGATTTAAATTTTTTTTCCTCATGTGATGCTAGAATTTGGCCACCTCTCCCGTAATGCATTATCAGAAGATTATTGACAACTCATTTTGCCTTAAATTTTTTAATGGAACAAGAAAAAGAAAAAGAGGTTAGGAAAGTTAGCCAACGAGTAATTTTAGCTTCTTTTCTTACAAAGTGCAGCCCAACCCCAGAGGCGCAGGGCAAAGAGCTGTCCGCTGGGATGTAATTTTCACACTAGCCACCGGCCTCAACCAAGGACCCAAACAGCGTGCTGAGTGCCCCTGCAGACCAGCACCAAAGTGGGTGCTGAGATGGGAGATCTGGTGGCTGAGGGGTGTGCTCGGAGAAGGGCCACACAATTGCCAAGAACAAAAGCCAGAACTCTGTCAGGGAGACAGGTCACCTGGGTATGGAGCACATGGCAGTCTTTCCAGCAGCCTCCACACCACACCCCGCACCACAGCCCTGTCTAACCTGGGACCAGAGCTGTCGTCAGCATTAGGTGGCTCCTGCCCTCGCTAAATGTTAGTGCTGCATCAAAAACAAAGATCCAGCCCAACTGGGTGGCTTAGTGGTTGAGCATTGACCTATGAACCAGGAGGTCATGGTTTGATTCCCCGTCAGTTCACATAATTGATATTTCTCTCTCCCTCTCCCTTCCTCTCTGAAATTAATAAAAACATTTAAAAATAATAATAAAGATCCAAAAGTTGTAGAAATAATCTTTATGCCCCCCACTTGAAAACAGCCCTTTCAGACCATTTTCCCGTCTTTGTGACTGTGGGCTGAAACGGCGGAGCCTGGGCGAGGACCAGCCCACCCCCACACACTGCGGAGAGTGCTCCAGGGCTCCAAGCAGGCATCCGTGCAGAAAGCACCCCAACAGCGACAGTGCTGGGCACCCCGACAAAGAGCTGAACTTGAATAAAGCAGAGATTTTTTTTTTTTTTTTTTTTTTTTTTTAAGCATTTTGAGAGAGAAGAGAAGGGAGAGGGAGAAAAAGAAACATCAATGGGAAAGCAAAACGTCAATCAGCTGCCTACTGCACACTCCTCAGGCCTGTGCCCTGACTGGGAATGGAACCATGACCTCCTGGCGCACAGGGCGATGCCCAACCACTGAGCCACACCAGCCAGGGCAAAGCAGATTCTTGCAAGCAAGTGGCGAGCTGTGCAGAAGGCGAGGGCGCCAGCCTGAGTGAGAGCGCCGCTGGCTGAGGAGTGAGCCCACAAACTGCATCTGCTCCGCATTGGGGAGTGTGTGCCTTCCCGCAGCCTGTGCCCGGGAGGGAGCCAGGTGCCCTGCAGGGGCAGAGGGAACAGGCATCCCTAGGAGGGGCTGCTGGGGGTGAGGCCTCCACAGCTCCCAGACCGGAAACCGGCCTCCACCTACCTTTGCCGCCTCGATCCTCCGAAGGACCCCCGGGGGCTTCCATTTCTCTGTGCTCAGAGGTCCCTGGCCCATCATGCCAGGGGCGCTTTCGAGGTGGCAGGGATGCCATGTCCATGCCTTGGAGAGAAGAGGAGCGCTCTCTGCCAGCTGGGGAATGACCGTCGTGAGGGGGATGGTCAGGGCGAGGAGCATCACGGAAATGTTCGTGACCTGGCCCTGCAACAGAAACACAGACGGACAATCTCATCATATTACAATATGACCAAAAGCAGACGGAAATTATGCTGTTAAGAATTAGTAACAATGTGAGAACCAACAGTCACTAATGCAAGAAACACACCGTGAGTACATATACGAAAGGTCAAGATCAGAAATCAACCTACCACCTGAATTAAGCGGCAGGTAAGGTCCAGAAAAGTGGATCTCAAACTTTTAAGTCTCAGGATAGCTTTTACAGCCTTAAAAATTTCCGGGGACCCCAAGGGGAGATTTCATTTATGAGAGTTATAGCTAACAGTATTTGCCATATTAGCAATTAAGATGGTGAAAACTTTAATTGGCCTAACTACAATTTCCAAAAACAAAACAATGAAGTGAAGAGAGTGCTGCTGTTTCGGATCTGGGCCGGTCCCTGCAGAAGCGCCCGGCCCATGGAAGAAGCCGGTCCCCCTGCGGTCTGTGCTCGCCATCCTGCTCGCCAGCGAGGCTGCTGGCTGCAGGGTGAAGCGATCCCGCCTCCGTGGTGATGCCAGTTGGGAGAGAGAGAACCTGGGGGGCCTGTAGGGTCTCCGGCCCCCAGGGTCCAGGAACTGCTGCCTGGAGTCACCACAGCCCCAGGCGGTCTCCTGCCTCACCTGGCTCTCGACTTCCATCCCAGGAGTCTGGTTTCCGACCTCCTTCAAAGCGAGGGAATTCATCAGGAGTGGGAAGCAGACCCTTCCTTCCTCCTACACAAAGGAACATACCACACGCAGTGCTATTTCAGCTGCGCTCCCAGCGCTGCCCACCCCGCCCGCCCGCCCGCCGGGGTCCTCGGCACACACCTCGGGGGGCGCCCCGGCCTCTGCCCCGGAGGTCTCTCCCGCGGGCAGCTTCCTCGGAAGCATCGAAGCTCTCCTCTGGACCGAAGTCTTCAGGACCGGGAAAGCCGTCCCGGCCTCGCGGGGGGGCCCGGCCGTCGTGCCTCGGGGGGGCGCCTCTCCTGAAGCTGGGAGCAAACAGCAGACCGTCACCGGCAGCGTGGGCCTGACCCTCTACGTACCGCGACAAGGAAGCACACGATATAAGCAGACAGGATACAACGTAAACTGTGCATTTTTAAAGGTACACATGTTACAATCCAAATATTACAGGCAGGAAGTAAACATATCAGAATGTAGAATTATTTTCATTTTTTTAGGCTTTGAGGAATAATAGCAGTGAGCATTTTTTAATGCCGAGTGCTTTACATTATTCATTTCATTCTACCCTCATAACCACCCCACCCATGAGCTGGTACTATGACTGACTATTCTCCCCGGAGAACGCTGAGGCAGAGAGACTGAGTCACTGGCTGTAGGGTGCACTGGCTGTAGGGTGTGAACTCAGCCCATCTTGCCCCTCAGCCCAGGCTCTTTACCATTGCTCCCTAATACTCCCATTATCAGTGAAATTTCTGTGATGAGTAACACACACACATAACGAGGGAGAAAGGTGTGTGGACCCTGTCTGCCAACTGTGAGAGGCCTATCGGGGGCATCTGCCCTGGCCCCACCCGTCTCCACCCAGGGTGGCCATTGTCACCAACAGCCCGCTCCACAGCAGCGGTGACACGGGCATCAGCAATGGGCAGGCTGGTGCCGGCCGGCGGGCAGCTTCCCTCCTGAGGGCCTGGACTGGAGTCGGCCAGCGGGAGCTGCTGACGCTGCGGGCAGCGGCACGGGCCTGCACGTGGGAAGGACCCGGGAGCCAGGAGGCCCCAGGCAGCGAGAGGGTCAGGAGGCAGCCAGGGCTTCCTTCAGCCAGGCCTTCTGCTTTTTTTGAGTCTCCATTCTATTATGTTTTGCTTTGAAAACTTTCCAATTTATAGGTAAGCTGAAAAAATAGAACAAGCCCATACATCCATCACCTAATCAGTTCTTAAGGTTTTACACAGGAGCTTTATCTTCTCTTTGTCTACTTGTTTCCAGATTCATTTTCTAAATCATTCTAAAGCCAGCCGCTGGCCTGTGCACCATCCCTGAAGGCTGCAGTATGCTCCTCCTGAAAACCGCTCCCCTAGAGACACTCACTGCCCCGGCACGGGACGGTTTATCCTAGTCTCACTCCGCCGTCTCCACTTGGCCCCTGTCCTTCTCGCTGTTTGGACGGTGAATGTCAGTCCTGTCCAACAACTGGTAGTTGTTTCTGTGTTCTTTAACCCTAGTTATCTTCTGTCACCTTCACAGAATGTCCCACAACTTGAACTTTTCTGTTTGTTCCCTCAGGATCAGATTCCAGCTAGGCATCCTTGGCCAAACTCCTTACCCTCCGGGGGGCAGCTGTCTGTTTCACGGGTACGGGGTGCGGGTGGGAGGGACCGCACCTCACTGCGCAAAGGCCATCTCCTCTGCAGGCACCTGCGTGGGGCCTGTGGCTGGGAGGCTGTCCTGTCCCCACACTCGTTTCCCAGGGCTTTAGCTGCCAGTGAGGGAACGGCCGAGTCCCGCCCTGCACCCACAGGGGTGACCAGCACACTGGCTGAAGTAACAGCAAGAAGGTAAGGGTGGGCTGGCCGGGAGAGGGGCAGAGCAGGAAGAGAAAAGCAGAGAGCACTACTGCCCCGAGGCACGGGGAACCCCCAAACACAGCAGGACTCTCTGCCCAGGAACCGTCATGCCACTGCCCTCATTACAAGAAAACAGAATCTAAGTTGCCCCAATCAGAAAGCAGGTCCTGTTAAGGTCTAGATATGTGTGTCCAGCCCCAAATTCATGCTGAAGACTCCCTGTGAAGACCTGAGGAGATGGCCCTGGAGGGCATCAGCATTCCTGAGGACACGGCCCTCGCGGGGGGCTCCGGGGCCGCAGCGGCGCGGGGAGAGCTGCCCTCCCTCCAGCGGAGCAGGAAGAGAAGTGTCCCCGGAGCCCATCCTGCTGGGTCCTGTCTGGGACTCGCAGCCTCCAGACGTGAGGACATAGGTTTCTGTGCTTATTCCTGGCGGGGCGGCATTTGGTTACAGCAGCCTGAGCTCCTAGCAAACTGGCCGCCCTCAACGGCCTCTCCTTCCTCAGCTAACAGGTCCGTTCACGGTGTTCCTGCGGCGCCAGTGCTGCTCCAGGCCGAGGCGCATGGTGGGTGGGCAGAGCCCTGCCCGCAGGACCCCGTGTCCCAGGAGAGGGAAGAGGAGGGGGTGACACGGCCTAGGGCCCACGTGCTGGGTGCTGCGAGGTCCGCTCAAGTGAGCCACGCCGTCTGGGAGCCGCGTCCCAGGCAGAGGGAGCAGCAAGCACAGCAGACAGGGCTGGGCAGCTCCAACGAGCAGCAGCGCCGTTTAGACAAAACGCAGCACAAACGGAGGGAGGCTCAGTACAATCTGAAACTGCGCAAGATGCAGATTCAAGAAACCAATGCAAGTCCTGCTGGTGCCAAAGCCAGCGGAAAGGAGGCGCAGCCTCACCGTTCAGAGCGAGTGCACACCTGGCCAGCGTGGAGAAAGGCCTGTTTCCTATGAAAACTGGGAGCCCTCCCACAGCTGCTCTCCTCCACCCCTCGGGCACCCTCTGCGGCCCTCTGGCAGCCAGCCTTCCCAACGAGCCTGAGGATGGGGTTGCCAGCCCCATCTCAGTCACCTCCTAGCAACACGAGTGAGACTGTGATGGAGGGAGGAAGAGGAGGAGGAGGAGGAGGAGGAGGAGGAAGAGCAGGAGGGGCGCTGCTCTCGGTGGGCCCGTACCTGGGAAGTGCCAGTGACACCGGCCTCACGGGCACTGTAGCAGCGAGGCTGTCGAGCACACAGTAAATACCACCCTCATTGACTATTCTGAGTCAAAATTCAAATTTCACTAATTCTTAGTTTTTTTCCTGCATATTTCTTATTTTTTCCCTTTTTGTTCTTTTGTTTCCCTTCATGTATCTTGTGTTAAAAAAAATATTGATTTCAGAGAGGAAGGGAGAGGAAGAGAGAGAGAACATCGATGATGAGCGAGAATCGTTGATCGGCTGCCCCTGCACACACACCCCCCATGGGGATCGAGCCCACACCCAGGCACGTGCCCTGACGGGGAATCGTGACCTCTGGTTCCTAGGCCAATGCTCACCACTGCGCCACGCCGGCCGGCCTCCTGTGTCCCTCCTTTACCCCAAGCAAGCTGAGTGCTCACCCAAGACTGACCTTGGCCTATCCCACAGCACTGATGTGATTTTAGGATCTTTAGGCAGTTTCACAAGAACTGCCTACTAAACAATCCCTTTACTCTTCATCTACATATCTGCCTCTTCTGTCATCATTCTAATCCACAGAACCTGGAAATTTCTAATCCGTTCCAGGAAACTGCAGCATGCAGATCTTTCCCATTACTTTAAAACAACCAAAAAGATGCAAAGAAAAAACTATTTCCATATAGCGATTGTATGACAAAGACAAAGAGAACCACATAAAGGTTAGAAAGCATAATTTTTTTTAAAGTCTAAATGCAAAACGTGGAGAGTAGAGCTAGAGGTGAAAAGCAGACAAAAAGCTCCCGGGAAGAAGACACAGGCCCTCGGCGGGTCTGCCCCACCTTTCCTCTCTGCGCCCTCGGAAGCGCGGATCCTCGGGGTCCCGGGGGAACCGCTCGTCTCCGGGTCTGCGGCCTTCCCACGCCCCCGGCGGGCCCCGGGCTGCACCCCGGCCGTCGCCCTCGCTGAACTCCCTGTGGTCAGGAGGAAAGGGCGGCCCGGGCCCCCCTCGCCTCCACTTCTCTTCCTGCGGCAGAGGTCCTCCTCGCCCCTCAAATTCACGTAAGCGGTGGCCGAAGCGCTTGTCGGGGTGGAAGTCCTCGGGTCTGCTGAAGTCGTCAGGAAAGTCGGGATGAGGGCCGCGCCGGTCCGGGGGCCCCCTGCAGTCCGGGCCACCCCGGAACGGCCCCCGGTCGGCCCCGTGCTCAGGGCCGCCGCTCTGCTCGTGCCGCCGCTCGGACAGCGGGCCCAGGTGGTGGTTGGGAGGGCCCCGGGAGTCACCTACGGGAAACAAAGCTGCTTTTACCAGGTCTTCCACGTTTCAGATGCATCCTGCCATCGCCCCCCCCCCCCCCCCCCCCCCGCCGGCTCTCAGCACCCGAGGAGGCAGCCGTCTGCAGGGCGTCCATAACGAACGGACCTAGCGTTCGCTCACTTCCGGGACGTCTCACACTCTGGCTCTGGACACTCGCTCTGCGCGGGCTCTGGCTCCTGAGGACGCCCTCGGCCTCTCTGGGAACGGCAGCCCTCCTCTCTAACACCATCACCATTCTTTGCGAATAGTGTTTGGAAACCCACCAAAATGCTTTTGGAATTTTTGAACATGTGATACATTAAATCACTGAGTAAAAACGGAGAGAGACCGGTGAACTTCTGACGGTGAACGGAGCTCACCCACGCCTCTGAGGGGTGTTGTCCTGAACAGTCGCGGCCATTCTAAATGAGCACTTATTTCGGTGAACATACAGTGAAATCACATTTCCAAAAAGCGGAGAGTAAGGAACACTCCTGCCTCTAAAACAACTAAGGGTTTAAATAAAATTCTTTTCATTCTGCACCCTGGCAATGAAGATGTTTCCAGTATCACAGTCAGCCATAATTCCTACCCTTCCAAAGTCCTTCCTCTTCATTCTGTCCATTTCCATCCCTCCTCGCCATCAAGCATGCTTAAGAAACGTGGCCGTGGCAGTGAAAACAGCATGGCAGAACTGTCCCCTTCCCCTGGGAAACCAGCTCAGGACTTGGCGGCAGCTGCTCGGACACTGCGCTGCTGGAACAGGTGTGGCCTGACTTGAGGAGCTGAGCATGTGCTACCTGGACTTACCTATGAATGCCAATCTCCCCATTGCTCTCTCTGTCTACAAGCGCCCGATTTATCCCAGGAAAGAAACCCAGCCCCACCCATTAGAAGGCACGTGGCCCCGGGGATGGGGGGGCAGCGCTGGTTAGCTCCTTTTTCGGCTCTCCCTTCTCCCTTCTGCCCCTAGGAAGAAAGGAAGGAAGGGAGGAAAGGAGAGAGGGAGGGAGGGAGGGAGGGAGGGAGGGAGGAAAAGAGGGAGGGAGGGAGAGGAGGGGAGGGAGGGAGAGGAGGGGAGGGAGGGAGAGGAGGGAGGGAGGGAGGGAAGGAGGGAGGAGGGAGGGAAGAAGGGAGGGAGAGGAGAGAAAAGGGGAAGAACACGGAGAGGAGACAGGCAGAGACAGACACAGGGCAGGGGAGAGGGAAGGCGGCTCTCAGTTGCTGCCCTGCACCTTGTGGATGAAAGACTCTTCTTTCTTCGAGCCCAAAGCCCAAAGACTGGTCCTTGATGCTTGGCTTTCTCTTTCTACTTTCCCTGTTGGCCACCACTTCCAGAGGATGGGATTTAAAATAAACATTCTAATTCTTTTATTCCTTCCTTTATCCCTCCAATATCTCATATACATTGAAGACAAGCTTTCCATTTCCAAAGTGCTAGGGCTGGAAATGCTGACAAGGACTTTCCTTACTCTGATAAAACCACAGGGTGCTGTGGGCTTAGCCAATTAAAAACAGAGAAGGAGGGAAGTTCTTTGAAAAGCCACCTGCACGGAACACAGGCTCTCTGGTTTGTCCACGGAAGGTACCACGCACCTCCTCCTTCCCCACACCCCTCCCGCCGCCCGCGGCCTCCACGCCTGCCGCGGCGGCTTACCCCTCTGGGGACAAGGGCTCTGGCGCCCAGCGTGTGCTCCCTCCACTCCTACGACGAACACTTATTTCCAAACAGCTCCCCATCTACTAGACACTGCCAGCCCCATCCCTGTGCCCTCCGCTCGGTCAGCACCCGAGGCACGGCACGTCCGAGCACTGCCCTGTTCGTAGTTAGATGTGGTGCAGAATAACGCAACCAGCTAAACAATTCAATACTTGACACGCTTTGGAGGGAGAAGGGGGTGATATTAAAAACACTTAAAATCTCGGAATTCTTTATCCCATCAGAGCATCTCCGCAGGAGGCCGGCAGCGCTCCCCTCCGCAGGGGCCGGGGCCGGGCCTGGGAGCTCACTGCCCGCGCGGGGCTCCAGCTAATGACACAGGGCCAAGGGCGGGAGCATCAGACAGCACTGCCACCTGCAGTGGCTGTTTCCCGGAGGCTCACAGACCATCGATCAGACACTGACCCGTAACACTGTTCACTGTGAGGTGTATGCAAAGGTGGTGAGATACAACCGCTCACCGCAGGCAGACAGTTACCTTTGTTAGGGCCAGGTCCTTGTCCGGCGTTAAGAGGGGGGATGCGACCTTGTGCTCCCTGCTGCCCTAGGCCTGGGATCAGGGGTGGTGGGCCTGTATTCTGTCCTTCCTGAAAAGATGTTTTTAAAGAGGTAGTGTGAGCTTCCTGAATAGCAATTGTATGATAATGTGACAGAGAAAAACATCAGGTTGCCTCGAAGCCTTCAGTAATAAATGTACAGCCAGTGACATCCTGGCAAAGGGTCCTTAAATTCAGGGAGACCTTCTTTCACCATAATAAGAGGAAACACACCTATTTTAAATCTGCCGATAGGTTTCATTTAAAGCTAGATCTTGACTTCTTACGCTAAGCAAGAACGTCAACGGGAAGCGAGAAACCATGAGGCAATGACAACACCTCCTTCTGGCAACCTCCCAGGACAGCCACTCCTCCTGGTGCCAAGCTCTTCCCGCCACAAGCCGGCAGGGCTGGTGTGAGAGCGGGTGGGGAACAGGGCTGGGCTCCTGCCAAGGGAGGTGTGCACACCAGCTTCCTCCTTCGCCGCCTCCTCTCTCCACCTCCTTCAGCCCCTCCTGCTCATTCACCTGGGATCTCTTGGATTCCTTTGATTCTGGCAGTTTCTACCTCATACAAACCTGCTGCTCTGATGCTTTTAATCTCCTTGCTCTGGACCCCAAGCTTGTCCCTAATCCTCATCTCTGTATTTTTATCCAGCCATGTCTAAATTCTGATTCCCCACATTGCCAGTGACCTTGGATCAGGTCTGGTGATAAACACACACACCTTCTATGAAAATAACTCAGTTTTAAAAATCAACAGCAAGCCGAAACCGGTTTGGCTCAGTGGTAGAGCGTCGGTCTGTGGATTGAAGGGTCCCAGGTTCGATTCCCGTCAGGGGCATGTATGTTGGTTGCGGGCACATCCCCAGTGAAGGGTGTGTAGGAGGCCGCTGGTCAATGTTCCTCTCTCATCGACGTTTCTAGCTCTCTCTCTCTCCCTTCCTCTCTATAAAAAAATCAATAAAATATATATATTTTTAAAATAAATAAATAAAATAAAAATCAACAGCAAAATTGTATTCATACTCCAAACGAGCTGGCATGAAAGAGCAGCCCTGACTACAGGACACCACTATAGCTATAACAGTAACATCAGTAACTTCTATACTTGTTTTTTGTATGTTTCATCCCCACACAACTCATGCTGTTCATTTAATACATGACAGCAATTCCAGTAAATTAAGCCAATTAAAACAACTGGTTTAAATCATTCGCCTGGTCAAAGTGAAGAAAGTATTTCAATATGTGACAAACATGAGCCCAGATTTCATCAGGCCTACTTCGGAGATGCAAAATTCCCTATTTCACACCTTCTTCACATTCATGCAAACATAACTTCCATATGTCAATTAAATATTTACAGCATTATGCTCTGCATTTATAAAACATTTTTTGTACATGATAGAATAAGAACTTATTAAAAAGTGCACAATAAATTCTGGAAGTAAAGTCAAATACCATCAGATTCTTCGCTGCTATGAAATTTTT
Source organism: Pipistrellus hanaki (assembly GCF_964339955.1). NCBI lineage: Eukaryota > Metazoa > Chordata > Mammalia > Chiroptera > Vespertilionidae > Pipistrellus > Pipistrellus hanaki. The sequence continues at coordinate 3,845,479 of NC_140510.1, read as the reverse complement.
AAGTTCTGGGAGATCTACCGAAGAGTGCCACACAATCTTATTTAGCTAGTTCTAATTCTGGGAATCCTCAGAGCTATTAACGGTGCTTTCTACAGTGTCCGCAGTGTGGCCTCCCCAGGAATGGCGCCGGGGAGTCCCGTCCTCCGAAAGGCGCAGGAGCACACGGCCAGAGGCAAGCGTGCTGACCCTTCCCTGCTCGGGCAGTCTTTCTGTCCATCTCCCCAGGCAAGCTGAACCTCCTCACACGCTCCAGCACAGCTCAGGGAATGGGCATTATAACTTGGCTAATAAAAGCAGAACTGTCAAAAGGAGGTCAAGAAAATGTCTAGAAAAATACTCCCTCTTATAAATATTGTTGTAAGCCGAAAACCACTTGGACAGAACTCTGTCTACAGGGTCAGAATTTGAGAATTGTGGTTCTGGCCTGAGAGCTCTGAAGGCATTCCCTGGAGCCAGAGCAGTGCGGTGGGGCCACGCTCCTGGGGCCTTCAACACCTATGTGCAAAGGTGCAGCTGGCGGGCCACGCCACCAAGGTCCCGGAGAGGGAGCACCACAGGCTGGCAGTCTCTTCTGGAGGCCTGGGACAACTATCAGCTGGTCACTCTTTTCTAGAAGAGCCTCTACTAGAACACAGGTTCATATTGCGGTAACGTTTGATGGCCTACAGTGGTTGGCAAACTCATTAGTCCACAGAGCCAAATATCAACAGGACAACGATTGACATTACTTTTGAGAGCCAAATTTTTTAAACTTAAACTTCTTCTAACACCACTTCTTCAAAACAGACTGGCCCAGGCCGTGGTGTTTTGTGGAAGAGCCACACTCAAGGGGCCAAAGAGACGCATGTGGCTCGAGAACCGCAGTTTGCCGACCACGGGTCTAGTGCATTTTCTTGTCTCCCTCTTCAGCTGCGATGCTCTTCTCAGGCCGCTGTCACCACCTGAGACATTCCCGCACGTCCGTGCAGTGTGTTTGCCCAAAGGGTGATGCCCACAAGTTGGAAAGAAAGAATACCTGGTTGAAGGGGGCCCGGGGCCCATCCCCCAGTAGAGCTGTTTTCTGCTGCTGGAATGGCATTTGCCCTTGAGACGAATGTGGCCCACGGGCAGGATTCTGCTGTCCCTGAGGTCCGGGGGGCCCCTGCATGCCACCCTGGGGTGGAGGCCCCAGAGAGCCCTGGGGCGGCCCCTGCTGTCCTTGTGAGCCCGGAGGCCCTCGCATCTCCTGGGGAGGGCCCAGCATCGAGCCTTGCGGAGGAGGCCCCTGCATGGCGCGCATCTCCTGAGGGCCGTGTCCCAGGAGTCCGCTTGGAGGGTGAGGTCTCATCTCTGGAGGTGGGTGGCCCATCACCATGCCCTGGGGAGTAGGACCCTGATTCTCTCGAGGGCCTGGAGGACCCTGCATTCCTCTTGGATTCAGTCCCATCAGAGGTCCCTGGGACACAGGACCTTGGATCCCCTGGGACCCGGGCCCACCTTGTATCCCATGAGGATGAGGAGGTCCTTGCATTCCTCTGGGACCAGGTGGCCCCTGCATACCTTGAGTACCTGGAGGCCCCTGAGGGCCCATGTGCCCCTGGGGACCAGGTGGGCCTTGGGGGCCTATGTGACCTTGTGGGCCCATAGGGCCTTGAGGACCAGAATTACCCTGTGGCCCGGGTGGTCCTTGAAGCCCCAAAGGGCCATGAGGTCCAGGATGCCTTTGCATTCCTTGGGGGCCATGTATGTCCTGAGGCCTCGGCAAGCCTTGGGGCGGGCCCTGGGGCCCTTGTGGTCCCATGAATCCTTGTGGCCCTCCACCTCCCTGATGAAGTGGAGGACCTTGTGGTCCCATTTGTCCCTGGGGTCCAGGGGGTCTGAACTGTCCCTGTGGACCTGGAGGCCCCATTTGAGCCATGTTCACTGGCATCTGCTGAGATGAATGGGGCTGTTGAAAACCTTGAGGAATCTGAGACATTGGACCTTGTCCTGGAAAGGGCTGGGGTCCAAGAAGAGGGGTACCAGATGCAGGAGGAGGCTGAATCTGCTCAGCCTGTTTCTGTGCAAGCCTTTCAATTTTAAGTTGCTGGAAAGAAAAAAAGAAAAAACATAGTGAAAAATAAGCCAGAAGATGACAACGTGGCTGTCACTTATTTCATTGGGGAACCTCAAAACAAACACGAGGCATCAACCTCTTAAATGCCCCAACAATAACTAGAGTTCATATAACATTCCGACATTCAGACAGTGCTCAGGCCTCCAGACTCACTCTAGACTAACTCTTCTTAGGTGCTGGGAAACAGCAGTCAAGGTTATGTACATCCATCTTGACCAGGAAAAGCAAAAATTTACCAGTTTTTTGTCATTCTTGGTAGCTGTCAAGGTAGGAAAACTAAGAACAAACCACTTGCTTTAGAGCCGACAGAAAAAATAAAAACTATTTTATCTGGGGATAAATAAATGAATTCAAATTTACACTATGTTGGCTTTATCATTTCTATTAAAAATGTCTATTTAACTTAGGTCTACTCACTGCTTGACTGATCTAGTTAGCAGCCAGCTCCTACTGTAGCAGTAAAAGGGGTGGTGTTTATCATACCCGTCCGAGAGCCCGTCCCTTCTCCTCATGAGCATATCCATAGTCACCCCTCCTTTCTTAGAGCATCTTGGTCCCCCAAAGAGCTTACCTCTAGAAGCTGTGGGTTAGTATACTGTAATGTGGCGATTTCTTGCTCAATTTCTGCTTGTGTTTTTTTCTTCTCTTCCAATTTAATGTCCTCTTTTCTGTCATTCAGTACCTCATTTGGGGCAGGAATTGGAACTTTATTTTGCATCCAAGCCTTGGGAAAGAAGAGAATATTTTAAAATGCCCTAAGTGTGTAAATTACAATGCCAGAATGAGAAAACTATTGTATTATGTCACTCATTGGCTCATTTCAACTTTCTGAATACAAGGTAGCTCAACTGGTGCACTGTCTTTATTTCTAACGCTAATTCTTACTGATATATGAGTGGGGTTTGGCAAGCACTGTGGTCGGCAAACTGCGGCTCACGAGCCACATGCGGCTCTTTGGCCCCTTGAGTGTGGCTCTTCCACAAAAAAAACACGGCCTGGGCAAGTCTATTTTGAAGAAGTGGTGTTAGAAGAAGTTTAAGTTTAAGTTTGGCTCTCAAAAGAAATTTCAATCGTTGTCCTGTTGATATATTTGGCTCTGTTGACTAACGAGTTTGCCGACCACTGGGCAAGCACATGACTCGGTAGAAATCGCTAAGTGACTAAAAGCTGTTAGATCTGGCATGTTATGAAGAATCTGAAGCTCACCTGCCTCTTCCAAAAGATGCCCCCCCTTTGTGCTGAGGGAACCGATAATGCAGAAGACAGGCAATGCAGAAGAGAGCTGACGCACTCTCTGTGCTCTGGTTTCTTTTTCTTCCTTCCTCCAAGAGCATTGATGAGAATAGGAGGTGACAATAATAAAAGATCTGGAGAAGACTCGTGATAAACGCAACACTGCCTGCAGAGCAGCAGATGGGAGCTATGTCTACGAATGCCTGAAATGTGTGGGAAATGCTCTACGGGTCTATAGCACAGAAATACCGCCATCAATGAGAGGATGAGAGAAAGAAGACTGTTTCTGAACTGCAATCAGACTCAACCAAGCAGCACTAGCAATGCATGAGTGAGACGGCCACTCACCTGCTGGAACTGAGCAGGGATAGGTTTTGCATAAGGAACTTTCTTCTGAGGTACTTTTTTCTGATCCTTTTGCATCACTTCTTCCATTCCCCAATCTAAACCTGGAATTGTCATTTCAATTTCATTTGACTCATCTTTCCCTGTAATCATAAAGATAAGTAATTAGTCAAGGAAATAAAAGAAAGTGGCCCCTTTAACAATGAACACATTTTTGGAAGATTAGATTTAATGTTTGCCATTTACGTTACTTATATTAACATTTCTTAAAAAAAAAAATTGACATTATCAAAATAATTTAATACCATAAAGTTAAGAACCAGACCTATAAAAATTTTATAAAAGTAGAATTTATAGGTACAATTTCTCTTACCCATCTGCTCTTGCTCCATGGCTAATTTAAGTTGTTCTGGTATTCCCATTCCTGGAATTACTGCCAGGCTATTAGGTTCAAGGTCATCTATAAATAGGAATACATCCACTATCAATAGAGATTTTATGAACATAGTGGTCCAATAAAATTAGAACTTTCATAAAAATGAAACTTGACGGTGGTGGTTTACAAATCAATAAACTATAAAACTGAAGTTAATTTTGTGAAATCTTCTCAATACTTAGCACTTTTACACCAGACTCTGGCATCTCAAAGAGGGATCGGTGTGTGGAGCTCACCATATTCTACGCCATCTTCTGACATTCCCGGCAGCAGGTTCAGATTATAGCGATCGCGCATTTTATCACCTGGTCGGTTTCGAGTCCAGAATTTGCTGCAAAATAAAAGCAATGGATGGAAAAGGCAAGGTGCATGGGTTCAGTATATTTCCGGGCACTTATCAGTATGAACCAGTCCTCTGGGATACACAATTTTATAATGCTTTTCTTCTAAACTTTTAAAATACATTTTTTTTTTTTTTTAATCAGAAGGCAAAACAAAATTTGAATAACAAAGTCATATTCAATACTCAATCTCCTTCTCATAACATATGTACTTATAAAAAAAACACACAAAAATGTTCCTAAGAACAAGACAGAATACAAATTAATATGCCAGTCTATCAATAAAAAACATACATACTTATTTCACCTTCCCCATGAACACAGTAACCACTTGTTACTTTTCTTACAGAAAGCTCACCTGGTGTGGTCATTTGAGCCTGAGCAGAGAATATGTCCAAGAGGATGCCATGCCAGACTCCAGATCATTCCTTCGTGGGCCATCTCCATCCCGCCCACTTCCTTCTCTACCCTACAGCAGCACCACAGAAAGAAGTCTTTTTCACAAAAGTTATATATATATATTTAAAGACATTTTATTTTAGTGTAACATATAGCTATCAAAGCCCATTACTTTTAATCTGTCAATTTCACATGATATAGGGGTGCTGATTTGTCATCAGTAATATATATTTTTTAAATATGTTTTTATTGATTTCAGAGTGGAAGGGAGGGAGGGAGGGAGGGAGGGAGGAAAGAAAGGAGGGAGGAAAAACCTCAATGATGTTTCATTGATTGGCTGCCTCGTGCAGACTCCTACTGGGGATCAAGCCCACCTAGGCATGTGCCCTGACCGAAAATTGAAAATGACCTCCTGGTTCATAGGTCAACGCTCAACCACTGAGCCACACCAAGTAGGGAAAATGCTTCAAAAATGATTTCACCAATAAGAAACAAGACAATCTATTTTATAATCTTAATGACTTATACAATCCAAAAATAACTGTGCTGTTTCTATTCCAAGCTGGGTTTCCAGAATTGAAAACTGCACAAAGTCTCTGATACAGAACATATGAACACTCAGAGAAAGTACAAACGGTATCATGTTTTGCACTTTCAGGTGCTCTCTTCATAAAGTAGACAGCTCCTTTACGGTAAGTGTTACATACCCAACGTGCCAGAAGAGCAAAGAGCCATCGGACCCTCCACTGGCAAAAAGTCCTTCGTGCACAGGATGCCAGGCCACAGCTGTAAGCACACACAGGGGACGGTGGAATGGTCAGCACCGCAGACCACCACAGAGAAGTCAGAATGAGAAGTATACCTAAAAGCCACTGACCTGTGGCTTCTTTCTTATGACCTCGGAAGACTTGAAGCTCTTCTTTCAAGTTTCTGATATCAAAAAGTTTACAGAGATGGTCACGTGATGCTGTGAGTAGCCAATTGCCATTGAGATTTAATTTTACTTCCATCACTGTGTTTTTATGGGCATGACTAGAAACAAAGTATCAAGAAAATAATGTAAGAATTAAAAACAAATCTAAATCCATATAATGGCCATTTATGTTGGATAGCACAGGGGTCAAGATGGCAAGAGGTTTAGCCTAGAAGTAATAAAGCATGAAGAAACAGCATTATAGGACCCAGTTAAAAGTACCTTTGAAATGAATAGGTCAATGACAGAAATAATGTCCAGTATCTAAGCATTGCTTTCCTTAACCAGTTAAAATAGCAGCAGAGCTTCAACTGGATATAAAAGTTTATCTTTGAAGCAGGGGAAACATTTGAACATATAAATTACTACGCAATAAAACTCATTAAATTTTTTAAATTCAATGACCCTCCTCTCATTAAGACAAAGCATCAAAAAGAGCATGGGGTAGTGTGAGGGTTAATTTGAACTCAAGACACTACCACAAGCTGAGGCCTGCCCAGTGCCCATCTCCACGGAGCACCATAGCCACGCTGGTGGACGCCAGCCATTGGAGGTGTGCGCCAGCCACAGCAGCCCGCTCCAACCAGCTCCCTCCCAATCACAAGGATCGGGACACAGCTGCTTGGTCAAAACAATGTTAACAACATATTCATATCACTGTTCATGTTTACAGATAATCCAGAAAAATTTTATTATGTAGCTGCATCATAAGTAAGCATCTCAGACAAAAAATAAATAAATAAATAAAAAAGAGAGAGAGAACTGATTCAAAAAGAGGAAAAGCTTCTCTGTAAAGATACAGTGAGATGGAGAACGCTGGGCTGTATGTCCAGTGAGGGGCATACACATCAACTCCACACAGTGCCAAGTGCATTATAATGAGAGACAGTAAGTCAGAACAGTAATAACCACCTCCTTCTGAATCTCTTCCTCACACTCCACTCCCGTGATACCCAAATTAAATTTAGATAGCTGTGGCAGAACATAAATCAAGCCGTATTTCATTAGGAATTCAGAGATAAAGCATATTTAATTAATAAGACAGCCATGGATACAAATCCATCTATTGTCTAACCTACTTTTCCAAAAATATGAGAGGAGAGAAAGCTAAAAGTTAAAGAATACAGGAAGCTGTGTTCCCTTTGTTCGGGGAGCAAGGTAGGGTTCCTATCACTTACAGTGTTGCAAGACTCTGCCCAGTCTTGGGATCCCAGAACTTGATTGGCTGTTGACTATCTTTACTTCCTGAAACAACTAACCCTTTTGTTGGATGCCAGTCTACACATTTCACATCAGCACCATGCCCTGTCGGAAACAAGTTAAGATAAAAACCTAATCAGTCATATATATTTAAAGCAAGATTTCATTCTAATTTGAACCAAAGTAAAGAAATCTATTAAATTAAATGTTTTGATCCTGGCACTCTAAACTTTTTCAAGACTCTTTGGTCTTTGTGTGTAGAGCCTAAGAGATACACAGCAGCCTCTCTCCCACCCAGACGCCCAGGAACCACTCCTCTGCTCCGAGCAACTGCCATCCTCCTGCCACTTGCTGAGTGTACTCAAGCCAGTATTTAAAGCTTTTTTGAATTTTCATGCTGTTCCCACGGTACCCTATTAGGCACGATTCCTGTCCTTCACCTTAGTTCTCCCATTTGGCAGTAGTCCTTCAGACAAAGTCCTAAATTCGGGTTTGGACATCACTTTCTGGTGTGGTGACAGGAAAAGCATTTCCTCTTTCTGAACCCATACACTCGATGCAGGAGGACAAAAATAATCCCTGCTTCATTCACACACGCCAGATGAGATGCTAATAAAAGATGCCCTACTAATTACTAAGTTAGCAACATACTGAGCACTTATAAGCATCACAGCTTAAAATCCTAACAAAATACCAAGAAAAGTATTATCGTGATGTCCACTTCACAAGTGACAAATGAGGAGGACTGGACGCAGTCAATAACATGTCCTAGATTCCAAAGCGAGTCAACAAGAACAAGGCGGGAGCTGAAACTGCCCACAGGTCCCAGAGACATTTCTCTTCACCCCCAGCTAAAACACGAGTCACCTCACCAATGTAAGAGATTCACTATGACTAAGAACCACAAATGTGAAAATAAAAATCTATAAAACTGAAAGAGGTGTCCTTTGAAAAGCTGGATGCTGTACAAAGAGTTCCCAGAATATGTTACAGCAAAATGCACTGAGAAGCTGGTGAAGGGGAGGTAAAGAGTATTGGAAACAGCTTCTTCTCAACCTGGGTCAAATCCAGCTTCCATGAAATTTTAGGTGTGAAGGAGGAAGGATACAGAAGAATAGAAAAACAGAAAGTAGAGAAGAAAAAGATGGTTCTAGAGGCAATGGAAAGTGAATTTGCACAAATTCAGAAGGGGAGTAATTCACATCTCAAACATATAATGCCTCATGCTGGCAAGCATATATGTAAATACCAACTATTTGGAGAATAGTTTAGCGATCTATATCAAAAGCATGAAGCAAGTATATATCCTATAACTCTTTAATTCCAAATCTCAGAACTTATCCTAAGAAAATAATGGATAGCCCTAGCCAGTTTGGCTCAGTGGATAGAACGTCAGCATGTGAACTGAGAGGTCCCAGGTTCAATATCGGTTAAGGGCACATGCCCGGGAACGCAAGAATCTAGTCAAAGATTTGAAATACAAAGAAGCAAAAAACACTCAACTGGAAAAGATGGATCCCCAGTGGGGTACTTGCAGGAGTCAGCCAATACATGATTATCTCTCATCATAGATGTTTCTCTCCCTCCCTCTTCCTTCCTCTCTGAAATCAATAAAAATATTTTTTTTAAAAGAAAAAAAATAGGGGGAGAAACCAAGATGGCGGCCTAGGTAAGCACCTAAACTGCTGCCTCGCACAACAATTTCAAACTACAACTAAAAGACAGAACAGACATCATCCAGAACCACAGGAAAAGCTGGCTGAGTGGAAATTCTACAACTAGAAGGAAAGAGAAAAGCTCATGGATCAGAGGAGCTGCAAAGGGCTGAGGTACGAAGACACATGCACAGAGAGGAAAGGTGGCCGAGTGCCTGGCTGCTTTCTCTGGCGCAAGGGGGAAGGAAGCCCCCAACTGCACTGAATCCCAGTTCCGACTTCATTGAACCCCAGCTCCGGCCAAAACCCCATGGACCCAGGCTCATACTGGGGAAGTCTGGACTGACAGGTAGAGAAAAAGGCACACGGAGACTTGGAGACTTGGGGGAGCTGTGGCAGGCAGGGGTCTGGAGGCGTGTGAGTGTGCATAGGGAAGACTGACCGCGGAGGTTGCTGCAGGCTTTCCATAGCAGAAGGATTTGGAAGCTCCTGATTGCACTGAACCACAGTTCCGACTGCACTGAAACCCAGTTCTGGGCGAGCCCCTGGGGGCTCACGCTATTCCAGGGGGATCTGGACTGTCAGGTGGAAACTTAGAGAAGCCGAGGAAGGCAGAGGTCTAGAGGCGCACGCACAAGGGCAGGGCTGATATGAAGCCAAGTCTGTCTTCTCAGCCCTGAGACACCACCCCATCCAAGCTGAGCTCAGAGGCTTTTGATATTTTGCAAGTCTGTCCTATAAGGCTAACTCTAGCACAGGTCTCCTGGCATACACATAGCTGATATTTACAGCTAATTGGCCTGGAGGTCAATTCTCCCAGTGATACCAACAACAATCAAGACTTAACTACAAGCCAAAACCGGTTTGGCTCAGTGGTATAGCGTCGGTCTGCAGACTGAAAGGTCCCAGGTTCGATTCTAGTCAAGGGCATGTACATTGGTTGCGGGCACCTCCCCGGTAGAGGGTGTGCAAGAGGCAGCTGGTCAATGTTTCTCTCTCATCGACGTTTCTAGCTCTCTATCCCTCTCTCCTCCTCTCTGTAAAAAATCAATGAAATATATTTAAAAAAAAAAAAAAAAAAAAGACTTAACTACAACAAGGCCGTACACATAGACCACAAAGGGGTGCACCAAAAGTGTCCACCTCAGGTAACTGGACCATATAGGACACCTAGCACACAAAGCTACCCTATCAACTCAGGGAAGGAGCGAAAATGTAGAGAAAAAGTAACAGATCACAAACAAAAGAATGGAGGAATACAAACAACTGGAGATAGAGTTCGAAACCACAGTTAAAAGTTATTTTAAGAATTTCCTAGAGAAGGCTGATAAATTTAATGAGAACCTTGAGAATATGAAAAAGAACAACTAGAAAGTAAACATACACTGACTGAAATAAAAAATATTATACAGAGACCCAACAGCAGACTGGAGGAACGTAAGAATCAAGTCAAAGATTTGAAATACAAAGAAGCAAAAAACATTTAACTGGAAAAGAAAAAAGAATCCAAAAATTTAAAGAGTGTAAGAAGCCACTGGGACAACTTCAAGTGTATCAACATCAGAATTATGGGGGTGCCAGAAGAAGAGAGAGTAAGATACTGAAAACCTATTTGAAGAAATAATGACTAAAAACTTCCCCGACCTGGTGAAAGAAATAGACTTACAAGTCCAGGAAGCGCACAGAACCCCAAACAAAAGAATCCAAAGAGGACCACACCAAAACACATCATAATTAAAGTGCCAAGAGCAAAAGACAAAGAGAGAATATTAAAAGCAGCAAGGGAGCCGAAACCAGTATGGCTCAGTGGATAGAGTGTCGGCCTGAGGACTGAAGAGTCCCAGGTTCCATTCCGGTCAAGGGCATGTACATTGGTTGTGGGGCTCTCCTCAGCAGGGGATGTACAAGAGGCAGCTGAAAGATGATTCTTTCTCATCGATGTTTCTAAATCTCTATCCCTCTCTCTTCCTCTCTGTAAAACATCAATAAAATATATTTTAAAAAATAAAAGCAGCAAGAGAAAAATAGTTAATTAACTACAAGGGAGCACCTAAGAAATATTCAAAGTGATGAATAGCAAGAACCTACAACCAAGGTTACTCTGCCCAGCAAAGTTATCATTCAGAATTGAAGGTCAGATAAAGAGCTTCACCGATAAGAAAAAGCTAAAGGAGCTCATTACCACCAAACCAGTATTATATGAAATGCTGAAAGGTATTCTTTAAGAGGAGGAGGAAGAAGAAAAAAGTAAAGATAAAAATTATGAACAAAAAATACATATCTATCAAAACAAGTGAATCTAAAAATCAAGTGAATTAAAAATCTGAGAAACTGCTGAAACCGGTTTGGCTCAGTGGATAGAGCGTCGGCCTGAGGACTGAAAGGTCCCGGGTTCGATTCCGGTCGAGGGCATGTACCTTGGTTGCGGGCTCATCCCCAGTGGGGGATGTGCAGGAGGCAGCTGATCGATGATTCTCTCTCATCGATGTTTCTAACTCTCTATCCCTCTCTCTTCCTCTCTGTGAAAAATCAATAAAATATATTAAAAAAAAAAAATCTGAGAAACTGAATAAACTGGTAAATATAATAGAATCAGGGGGAAAAGGGTATGGTGGGTGCAGGAAGAGACTTATGGAAGAGGACAGTGGTGGGGAGGTAAGGGTAGAGGGTGGGGTGGGAAACAGGTGGAGGGGCGCTACGGGAGGAAAAAGGAGAAACAATTGTAATAATCTGAACAATAAAGATTTATTAAGTTTAAAATAAAAATAAAAATAAATTTAAAAATTAAAAAAAAATTTAAATGGATGTTCAAAAACAGTTATGTACAGGATATTTATGATACAACTTATTTTTAAAGTGCCCATGAATAGGCAACATTACAAAATAAAATTCAATATGGCATATGATGCTCAATTGAATATGATGCACCTATCATAAATGATACAAGTAATTAAATGACATCAAAACGTTTGTGATACTAAGTATATTTTAAAAACAAAAAACACCTGTGTGTATAGCATTCTTGATAACATAACTGTAAAAGACAATCAAATTACTAATACAAGTGTCTATGTGTGCATATCCCTACAGACAGAAAAAAGGCAAGTTCCTACCCTAGCTGGTGTGTCTCAGTAGATAGAGTATCTGCCTATGGACTGAAGGATCCCCGGTTCAATTCCCGTCAAAGGCACATGCCCAGGATTGCAGGCTCAATCCCCAGTAGGGACATGCAGGAGGCAGCTGATCAATGATTTTCATCACTGATATTTCTCTTTCTCCCTCTCTGAAATCAATTAAAAATATATTTAACAACAACAAAAAAAGGCAAGCTGTCTAGACATCAAACTGTTATCAGAAACAATATTAAGCTGAGTAGTGAAATTAAGGTGATTCTTACTTCCCTGTATATTTTGTTTTTACATTTTCTATAATAAATGTACATTACTTTGTAATGGGGATCTGAAGAAGAGAAAGGGGAAGAGAGATTTGATTGTTCCTTTCATTTTTTTTTAATTTAAAAAAAAAAAAAAAAAAAGAACTGCCCGGCCAACACAGCTCAGTGGTTGAGCATCAACCTATGAACCAGTTCGATTCCAGGTTGAGGCACATGCCTGGGTTGCAGGCTCCATCTCTAGTGGGGTGCATGCAGGAAGCAGCCAATCAATGATTCTCTCTCATCACTGATGTTTCTCTCTCTCTCTTCCTTCCTCTCTGAAATCAATAAAAAATATATTTTAAAAAAAGAACTGAGGATGAACAAATTAAATAGAAATACAATTAACTTCTCCAATCTTGCCTTAAGAGCATTTAATGTTCTAATGATTTGATCCTAAAAATATGTAGTTAAGGAATTTTAAAACTTTATGGACCATTATCATCTAAAATTAAATATTATGTGTAGATATGTTCTATTTTCACCAAATTTGACTTGAAAAAGCATGAGAAAGCACTTTTAAAATGTGATGCACTGCCGAAACCGGTTTGGCTCAGCGGTAGAGCGTCGGTCTGCGGACTGAAAGGTCCCGGGTTCGATTCTGGTCAAGGGCATGTACGTTGGTTGCGGGCACATCCCCGATAGGGGGTGTGCAGGAGGCAGCTGGTCGATGTTTCTCTCTCATCGACGTATCGTATCTGGCTCTCTATCTCTCTCCCTTCCTCTCTGTGAAAAATCAATAAAATATATTTTAAAAAATAAAATAAAATGTGATGCACTGCCGTAACTGGTTTGGCTCAGTGGATAGAGCATCTTGGGTTCGATTCCAGTCAAGGGCATGTACCTTGGTTGAGGGCACATCCCCTGTGGGAGATGTGCAGGAGGCAGCTGATCGATGTTTCTCTCCCATCGATGTTTCTAACTCTCTATCCATCTCCCTTTCTCTCTCTAAAAAAAAAAAAAAATCAATAAAACATATATATATATATTTAAAATGTGATGCACTATGTAAAAGTTTATATCTTAGCAGTCATCTTTACCCTCACCTTCTCTGGGACATTTTCATATCATAAAGAGAGTATATCTGTTTACTTTAAACAAGTATATGGAAAAACACAAAAAATATCAATACATAAAAAGGAACATTAATATTTTTAGCTGCTTTAGTTTTGTTTCCTGAAGTTTTCTAAAATGTATTTAAGTAAAATTCACGCCGGGACCGGTTTGGCTCAATGGATAGAGCGTCGGCTTGGGGACTGAAGGGTCCCGGGTTCGATTCCGGTCAAGGGCATGTACCTTGGTTGCGGGCATATCCCCAGTAGGGGATGTGCAAGAGGCAGCTGATCGATGACTCTCTCTCTTCGATGTTTCTAACTCTCTATCTCCCTCCCTTCCTCTGTATAAAATCAATAAAATATATTTAAAAAATAAATAAAATAAGTAGAATTCAAGCAAGTGATAAATCCCATCCATCCTTTCTGTTAAATTAATTTAGCCATATCCATAGATCACTACTAGAAATCAAATTATACTGATTGTTGGTTATTATTTTATTAGTCACTGTCCTTAAAAATAAAAATACTACTACTAGCAAACACATATATTAACTCATGGTATATTCTAAGTTAAGTATATATACTGCCTTACCACCTTCATAGGAAGTGTAAAAGTACGGACAGGTTAAATACCTTGCCCACGCATGAGTGGGGTGTGGGAGGAGCAATGGGGCGATAAGGACACATATGTAATACCTTAATCAATTGAAGAAAAAAAATGCCTTGCCCCCAAGCACATAGTTGCTACATGGTAGAGCAGACATCTAAACGCAAGGAGTCACTGCTCCCAACACCGAGCCTCGGCTGCCTTTGCAGGTGTGAAGGCGAGTGCGGCTCACCGGAGGAGAGGAAACAAAAGCGGACGCCGCCTGCCTTGCTTCGGTGCTGCAGAGAGCGTCCCCGGAGGACGGCACAGCCGGCAGGGGGCGAGGGCAGGGGGGGACTCGCCAAGCCTCTCATCATTGTATTACTGCACCATGAGCATAGGGTACCTACTTTTAAAAGTTAAAATACAAATACAGTTATCTAAGAAAATATGTGCAAAAAAGTAATGTTAAAAAGCATGTTAACATTTGTGACTTGAAAAGTGATACACGCCCAAAATAGCAAATAAATACATTTCCTAAAAAATGCACAAAATATGTCTTAAAAAGTACACAAAAATCTGACAATATTAACTGCCTCTAAGAAGGGGAAATGAGTAGTGGTGGAACGAGGGTAAGGTGTCTTCACTGTATAATGTTTGATAATTTTAAAAGATTAAAAACTGAATAATCTATTGAGAGGAAAAAAATCAATTTAAAATTTTAATTTACTAAACAGTGGAAAGTGGGTATGAAATCTTTATAGGAAGCATACATTTTTTAAAAATATATTTTATTGATTTTGTACAGAGAAGAAGGGAGAGAGATAGCGAGTTAGAAACATCGACGAGAGTCATCGATCAGCTGCCTCTTGCACACCCCCTACTGTAGATGTGCCCGCAACCAAGGTACATGCCCTTGACCGGAATCGAACCCAGGAACCTTCAGTCCCCAAGCCGACGCTCTACCCATTGAGCCAAACCGGTTTCGGCGGTAGCATACATTTTTAAAACTTTTTAAATAAAAAAGAGGTTGGATGGACTTAGAAAAATACTATGCTAAGAAAAATAAGTCACAGAAAAAAAGACAAAACTATATAAATTCACGTGTGTGTGTGTGTGTGTGTGTGTGTGTAAATCTAAAAATCAAAATAAGTGAACATACAAAACAGAAACAAACTCGTAGATGCATAGAACTAATGATCACCAGGTGGGGGCATGGAGAGGGTGAGGAAAGGGGCTAAAAGGGTGAAGGGATTCAGTAGAACAAATTGCCAATGATGCCGGAACCGGTTTGGCTCAGTGGATAGAGCGTTGGCCTGCGGGCTAAAAGGTCCCAGGTTCGATTCCGGTCAAGGGCATGTACCTTGGTTGCAGGCACATCCCCAGTGGGGAGAATGTGTAAGAGGCAGCTGATCGATGTTTCTCTCTCATCGATGTTTCTAACTCTCTATCCCTCTCTCTTCCTCTCTGTGAAAAATCAATAAAATATATATTTTTAAAAATAGTCACGATGATGTAAAGTACAGCATCCTACCTAATAAAAGGGTAATATGCACATTAACCACCACTCTGTCACAAAGCTGGTGGCCCCCATAGCCACAATATGGCGGCGCCCAGTCCTCTCAACCCCACCAGATTCCCCAGACCTGGAAGGGTGGCCACTGAGAGTATGCGGCGTGACCGGCCTGGCGGAATGCTTGCTTCACTGCTCCGACAAGGCAAGCACTCTGCCCGGCCACGATGGGCTTCTGGGCGCGGAGCCTCTGGGCAGTGGATGCGGAGCGGCCAGGCCCCGCAGAGAGCTACTGATTTTTAAGGACAGTGACTAATGTTAACATGCTGCACGGATTTGTGCTCAGGGCTACTAGGAGGGAGGAAGTGACTAGTACTGTAATAATTATGTACTAGTGCCAGGTGGGTAGTGGACTTCATAAGGTATACAAATGTCTAACAACTCTACAACTGGGCTCTACGACGGAAACTAATATATTGTATGTCAACTATAAGATAATTTTTAAAATAAAAAACAAGAAAATAATAATAAAGAGGAAAAATAGAGTAAACTAGCATAGATGCAAATTGATATGTAACTGCTTCCTTCTTCAGAAGAAAACCATTATTGAATTTTTAATGCAGTGACAAAATCTATTTAAATGATAAAATTCTACCCTGCCCTGGCAGCTGATATATATTTTTTTTAATTAAATCATTATCTTTGTACATATACCATTGCCCCCTCCCCCATACATACCCTCCCTCCCCAGAGTTTTGTGTCCATTGGTTGTACTTATATGCATGTATGTAAGTCCTTCGGTTCATCTCTTATCTCCCCCAGCTGGCAGCTGTTATATTTAAATGCAGAAGAATCACACTAGTAAAAGCTTATCCTAAGGAAATAATTTTAAAAGTTTTTCAACTTTTCTATTTAAAAAGATGGTATTTGAAGCCTAGTTCATAACTGTGAAAAAGTATAGAATGACTGAACTGCTCCACAGCCAAAAACTAGATGAAGATTCTGGGAATAGCAACAACAAAACACTCAGAAAATAAAGTGACCTTTTAAAAAGAAAACAAAATGGTACCTGCACACACTAAGCATATGGTGTGAGGAGATTAAAACATCAAATGTAGTAACAGAAATGTAGATACTGCTAAGTAGGAAATGAAAATTATATTGGGATAGTAGAAACAAAGGTAAAGTTTTCTATTCACATTTCCTCTGCTATATTGTGGTTTTAACCATAAATAACATGGGTTAGGTTTCTTGTGTATGTGAACTTTTGATATGGTTTTAAAATGAGAAAAAACAACACTGAATGCAAGTTACTTTGCTAGCTAATATTTTCTTTATCAAATTAGCACAAACTGGACTTGGTGACACCCATCATAATAAAAAAGTAAGAGGCACTCTCATCCATAACCAGTTGAAAAGTAAATTAGTCCAATTTTTGGGGGGAGGCCATTATCCAATCCATTTTCACTTCTAGGAATTTACCCTATGTCTTTAGCTGTACAAACACACTAAGATTTATATATAAAGTTATTTATTGTATCTTGTTTGAACTGCAATACTGGAAACAACCTAAAAATTAATCTCTAGGGGGTGATTTAGGAAAATTTAAGTAAATCCATATATTGAATTCAACAGAACTGCTCAAACTAAGGCAATCACAATGGACACAGACACCAGGGGGGTGAGGGCATGATTGGGGGAGGGGTAATAGGGAGGGTAAGGACACATATGTAATACCTTAATCAATAAATAAATACAACTTGAAAGCCTTAAAAAAAAAAAAAAACTGAGGCAGAAAGATGAGACTTTTTGAGACAATAAGAAACGTTCTAAATCTTGAGTATAATGATGGTTTCAAAATGAAGCAGAGAAAAGAGACCTTTGGAAGGGAATGAAATACCATATATCTCAATTATGGTATACATATTTGTCAAGTCATGGAACTGTACACCTAAAAAGGGTAAATGTAATATAGGGAAATACCTCAAAAACTGAGGTATTTTTTAAAATAAGCAAAAAAAGAAAGGTATAATTTTAGTCCCATTTGTAAAAAGAAAACGTAACCTCACAAGTTTTTTAGGGAGAAGAAATGCTATGGGAATAAGAAGGCATTTATTCTTCTGTACTGCTTGAAGTTTTCTTCTTGACGTTTTTAACATGCTTTTATTATTTATTTGATTCCCTCTACTCAAAACTCATGTGAATGGTTAAGACCAGATCCCACCTTCATCTCCAATGCAGGCCTCGCTGTGCGGGGCAGGCTGTGCGGGTCAGGGCTGTGCGGGGCGGGCCTGTGTGGGGCAGGGTTGGGCCAGGCTGTGCAGGGCAGGCTGTGCGGGGCAGGGCTGTGCAGGGCAGGGCTGTGCAGGGCAGGGCTGTGTGGGCCAGGCTGTGCGGGACAGGGCTGTGCGGGGCAGGGCTGTGCGAGGCTCGGGAGCTGGTCACGTCATCACTGCAGCTATGCACTCAGTGTGGCTGGAGTCAGTGCCCAGGATGTCATGGGCAGTGTGTTCTGGTATGCCATATATATAAACATATTTACGTAAACTACCTTACAGAAGAAATGATTGTCAAACACATGACTTAGCAGTTCCAACCATTAACCCTAAAAAATGCCTCTCTGCTAACTTGTACCATTTCAAAGGTTCAGAATTTCAAGATAAAATCAACATTCTCTGGGATGCCACACAAGTCCCAGGAATGGAGCATTGTGGTGCTAAAGCAATCCAGACCTAATGAAAACTCATTCAAATGACAACTGGTTTTTTGTGGGTTTTTTTACTTTGAAATAGTTTTATTGGCTCATAAGACTGACAACTGGTTTATGGCCTAGTAACCTAGATATTTCTTTCTGCTTTCCTTTATTTACTGATTGACTGAGAGAGAGAGGAGAAAAGACAGAGAGGGAGGCCTGGGCTTGTCATTCCACCTATTCATGCACTCATTGGTTGATTCTTATCTGTGTCGTGACTGGGAGCAAACCCACAGTCTTACTGGGATGATGCTCCAACCCCGTGGTCGGCAAACTGCGGCTCGTGAGCCACATGCAGCTCTTTGGCCCCTTGAGTGTGGCTCTTTTACAAAATACCACGGCCTGGGCGAATCTATTTTGAAAAAGTGGCATAGAATAAGTTTAACCCTTTGCACTCCGAACCATTCTGGACATTGGCTACCAGCTACTCGACGCTACTTTGCAAAACGTGCGTTGAATTAACTCAATTCCCCGTAATCACTAATAAACTGCAATGTCCCCTGAGAGGGGACATCCGAGTGATATGCTAGAATTCCGATGTCCCCTGAGAGGGGACAGCGGAGTGCAAAGCGTTAAGTTTAAAAACTTTGGCTCTCCAAAGAAATGTCAATCGTCGTACTGTTGATATTTGGCTCTGTTGACTAATGAGTTTGCCAACCACTGCTCTAACCAATTGAGCAACCTGACCAGGGCTGTGACCTAGATATTTTTAAGTAAATAACACCTTTAAAAAATGATTCTAGAGAGAAGGGAGAGAGAACATCTATGTGAAAGAGAAGCCTCAGTCAGTTACCTCCCACTTGCACCCCAACCAGGGGTCAAACCTGGAACCTGAAACCTGGGTGTGTGCTCTGACAGGAGCCGAAGCCGCTGCCTTTTGGTGTCTGAGATGCCGTTCCAGCTGCACCACACTGGCCGGGGCCCAACAACATGCTGCTAAAGATTTGAAGACTAAAGACTTTAAGACTAAAAACTTCAAGTATTTTTTGAAAGTGGCATCTAAACTTTTAAGAATCAAGCTCGTAAAAAATACGAAGATAAATCCTCACCACACCAGTGTGCTCCAGGTCATACACAGCCTAGTCCGGGCCCGGTGCAACTAAGGGCGAGCCCGTGGCCACACAGTCCTCCGCAGGGGCAGAGCCTACAGAAGCCAGGGAGAGGTGTGTGGCTGCCAAGCAGACTGTGGGACGTGGCAAAGGTCATAGTGCCCAATCCATTCTTGACTGCAATTGGAAACGGAGGATGTGCTTGAAGAGAGCTTTCAATACTGAACTTGCCAAATTCTAAAATTAAGAGATCCCAGTTGCAAATCACAAAAGAACAAAGTTTTCATATTAAATCAATGTAAGGAAATTTCCTTTGAATACTTGCATTTAAGAATCTAATACAGTAGCTATTTAGCCACATAGGGCTATTTAAATTTGTTTTAAAGTTAAAATTAGATTCCTCAGTCATGCTAGCAACATTTCACAGCTCAAAGCAATATGTGACTAGTGTATCAGAAATCACAAATACAGAATATTTCCATCAAAAGCCCTATTGGACAAGACTGATTTATACTGTAGTTGGCCATTTTAAAGAAAGTGTCTTCTTAGGTCCCCATAGCTGTATTACTTTTATTCACTGTCTCAGTTACACCATAAATAGCAATGACAACAGCAGCAGCAATCGCCTCCAATTGGTCCTAGAGCCAGGGAAGAGCTGCGGGACCTGCCTGTCGTTAAATAAGGGAGCCCAGAGGCCTGAAGGGGGGAGCCGGCTGGAGGGGCCTGGGCTCTCTTCTCCCCACTGGGACCCCCCTCCCTCCGCCCCATTAAGTATATGGCATCCAAATAGCGCGCAGCCGAGTTCCTTCTGTGTCGCTTCACTCATCAACTTGCACTTTCTCAATGGAACTGAGGTTGTAAAAAGACAAACTTCTGTATACCTTCCCATCTCTCGGAATTTTTAAGAAAAATCTTGGGATAAACTGTAAAAATACATCCGAGAAGCAAACAGATTGCTTCTGAAAACCAGGGTCTTGAACCTGGCAACCACTGACCTAACTCCAAAGAAATTCCAAATGAATTAACCACAGTGGGCCCACCTTTAGAGGTTACGCTTTGAGGGCAATGACATTTGTATCATTTTTTAGCTAAACATTCCCTCAGGAAAGAAGGAGCACCTCTGGAAGACAGGTGGCGATGCTCTGAGGATTAACCTGTGTCTGATACATCAGAATTGTTTAAATTACTTCATAATAATTATCTGTTAAAAAAAACCCACTATTAATTGTACATTATAATTTATTCCATACAGAAGATAAACTGCTTCTACTTGATCATTTACTCACTCATTAATTTAAAACGAGTGTGCACCTTTATTGGGCTCCTCTTATGGGTACTTAATCTCTAATATATGATTAAACAAAATGAGGATTGAACACTGGAGAAGTATTTATAAAATCACACAGCCCAATTACAATAACTTTCATTTGAAAAAGATTAAAAGTAAGCTAATAAAACAACTAATGCAGGTTTTGAAGAGACCTTTTCACCCAAAGTAAAAACAGAAAAATCTTCTTTTAAAAAATGTTAACTACACCTGAAATAGAAAGGTGCAGAACACAAGAGACTCGTCCTAACTACTGAAAAAATACTTACTGTGTGTCTTTTAAAGGAGATCCTAAAAATACAGAGACTCCTTAATAAACCCTAACATTCTAAGACTAACAGGATAGATAGGTCAGTCTGGTGATTCTGCTCTGGGAAGTGCGCCTTCCCGCCTTCCCGCATTCCGGCAGCGCGGAGCCAGTGCTGGGGGCGGGGCTAAAGGACGGAGCCGGAGGGAGGGGCTTCCTCACGGGCAAGGAGCCTCCGGCCTCAGGGGAAGCAGTGAGCTCCGCCCTCAGCAGATCCCGGGCCTGCCTGAAGACAATGCGTGCAGCAGCAAGGCTGGGCCAACAGTCTAAAAACTAATAGAGTTTTATTTGAAGGTCAGAAATAGTGTCCATTTTCCTGTTTTATTTTTCCTGGATCAGACCATTATATGAACAAATCTTAATAAAAAACTCTTTTACATAAATTACAAAAAGGACCAAGATTTTCTAATACAGGAGAAAAAAGAGCAAACAAAGGATTCGAGTACCGTGTTGTACAACATTAACAGTTGGATAACTGTTATTCAAGAAAATGTGTCAGACATGACCAACAAACTCAGCCTAGTCCAACCACAGAACATAAAAGGTTAACAGATGAGTTTAAGGCAAAGGTTATATGTAGCCATGGTCCAGAGCCAGACACTTCAATGGGCCAGAGCTCAGGAACTTAAAAATTAAGGAGGGTAACTTGCATGCTGGTCAATAAATATGCAACTTATTAGCACTTTACCTTCCTCTTTTGTAAATTTATTTTAAACTTGATCTAATAATCAACATCAACTGGAAATGATGACTACTAGTAACTTTGTCATCTACATCTAGAAAAGTTACATTAGTAAGAAGCCATAGCATGTTTCAAGCAACAACAGTGCACAGAGGATGGGGAAAGGGGTTCTGTGGTCAATGCTGACTCCAAAAATTGACAAATTTCTTCCCAGGTCTGAGAGCCTCTTCAGTGCTTTCAACGTATATAACAAATCGGGAGTAAGAATCTGACCACAAGCTTCTTTTCTCAGAATGCCTTCAACCGACCTGGACAATTTTTTTTATTTTTATTTTTTTAATACATTTTATTGATTTTGTACAGAGAGGAAGGGAGAGAGATAGAGAGTTAGAAACATCGATGAGAGAGAGTCATCAATCAGCTGCCTCTTGCACACCCCCTACTGGGGATATGCCCGCAACCAAGGTACATGCCCTTGACCGGAATCGAACCCGGGTCCCTTCAGTCCCCAAGCCGACGCTCTATCCATTGAGCCAAACCGGTCTCGGCAACCTGGACAATTTTTAAATGCTTGCTTATTATGCTTTGTGGGAGTGACAAGCCTACATTCAGGAGTGGAGACCTCTGAGGAAGGAGAGAAGACACTGGTTTGAAAGAGCATGTAAAAGGCCTCTTACCACACCCGTATGTCTACCTCTTTTAAAACTAAACGGGAAGTATGGACAGCGAGTGGCAGCAGGAAAGTGGTCACCAGGTTACAATGCGGTGGAATGCATGGTGTCAGAAGAGCACCCAAATACACCCAAATGGAGCAGCCAACCTATATCACATTTAATTTGCATATGCAAGTAAAAATGGCTTCTATTTATTTGTATCATGTATTTACATGGAAGACTAACTAAAGCTGACCTAAAAGAAATTGTCAAGTAGGTTAAAAATTAAAATAAGCATACAGCTCATAAGATTAATGCTATGTAACTACTTCTGGCATCAAAGTGAAACTTTTATAAATATATGACTAAATATGTAATTTCTGAGTCCAGTAAAAACATAAGTAGGCATGCTGAGATGTAGGTGTCAGAATGCTGGTAAGCACACTTGAGGTGGGGGAAGAGTGGAAACAGAGCAAAGCACTAGTCCTGCCCTTGTTAGTGTGGCTCAGGTGGCTGAGTGTTGTCCCATGCACCAAAAGGTCAGGTTGCAGGTTGCAATTCCAGGGGTTCAAAATCCAACAGAAGGCATACAGGAGCCAACCAATTGATGCTTATCTCTCACATCGATGTTTCTCTCTTCCCTCTCCCTTCCTTCCTAAAATCAATATATTACTTTTTTAAAAAAAAGAAAAATAGAAAGAGGTGTTTTATTCAAGCACTATTTCCAAGTTTAAAGATTGTATATTAGAAAAATATTGAGGTTTTTTTTTAAAGGGAGCAAGACAATCAGAAGTCCACAGTGATATAAATTCTATATAATAAAAGCTTAATATGCTAAGTGCCCAGTCATCTGTTCAACAAATCAAAGCATGATACGCTGACTAGAGGCCTGGTGCACGAAATTCATGTGTGGGGGGGAGGCCTCCAACCCAGCCTGCAATGCCAGCATCCCACCATCTTTGTGATGGAGTGATGGTTAATTTGCATATTACCCTTTTATTAGCTAGGATATGCTAAGGCCCTTTAACTGCTCGCTATGATGTGCACTGATCACTAGGAGGCAGACGCTCCAACCAGTAGGTTAGTTTGCTGCTGAGGTTAGACTGATTGGGACTGAGCGAGATGGGCCAGACACGTCCCGGAGACTTCCCATGGTCCCTCCCTGGCTGGCCAACCTCCCATATCCCTCGCCAGACCCCAACATGCACCGGTGGGGTCCCTTGGCCTAGCCTGTGCCCTCTTGCCATCTGGGATCCCCTCGGTGGATGTCAGAGTGCTGGTTTCGGCCCGATCACGCAGGCCAGGCTGAGGGACCCCACTGGTGCATAAATTTGTAGTAATTGAATAAATAAATAAGAGGGGGGGAAGAGTTGACTCTCCAATGTCTAAAAATTCCAAATATTGGATGTAGAACCTATATTATCCTATCCCTTAAATATGGACTGTGCATCATGACTTCCTCCCACAGACTTATAGAACGGAAAAGGAGGGAACCAGCCTGACATTGGGGAACTCTGGCAAACACTGTCTCAACCTTGTGAATAAGGTCAACATCAAGACACCTTTCTTCTGATGTGATGAAAATGACATGTTACCTCTGATCTTCCTCCCAAATCCCATAAAAACCACCCATCATGAGGAAAACAAAAAATCAGCTAAATTCCAATTGAGAAACATTTCAAATTACCATAAAACTTCTTATCAAGAGTCTGAGTAAAAGACAGAATAGCCCTAACCGGTTTGGCTCAGTGAATAGAGTGACCTCCTATGAAAAGTCCCAGGTTCAATTCCGGTCAAGGGCATGTACATCCCCAGTAGGGGGGTGCAGGAGGCAGCTAATAGATGTTTTTCTCTCATCAATGTTTCTAACTCTCTATCCCTCTTCCTTCCTTTCTGTAAAAAAGTCATATATATATATATTTTATTTATTTATTTTTTTTAAAGACAGTGGAACAAATTTTTGAGAGTGCTAAAGTGGGGGGAAAACTTAGAAACTGTAATTCTCTACCCAACCAAAACCTCAATGTAAATGTAAGCATAAAATAGATACAATTTGTTTTAAATTTTGCCATATAGGACCTAAATAAAAAATAAAGAGAGAAAGAAAGAAAGAAATCATGATTCTAGATATGTGAAAACCAAGTAATGCTTATAAGAAACTTTAAAACTGGCCAGCAAGCATGGCTCAGTGTTGAGCATCAACCTATGAGCCAGTTTGGGCATATGCCTGGGTGCAGGAGGCAGCCAATCATTGATTCTCTCTCATCATTGATGTTTCTATTGCTCTATCCCTCTCCTTTCCTCTCTGAAATCAATAAAAATATTTAAAAAGAAAATGTAAAAATCAGTTCAAATTAAATACAAAAAATACCAGTATTTCCTTATGGAGGTGTTTAAAACTGCTATCTTCCTATATTTTACTAAATGAATGAATGATAAAAAAAAAAAGTCCAGAGAGAAAATACATGTATACACATCACATTAAAAACCACAATTGTAAAAAAAAAAAAAAAAAAAAAACCAAAAAACCCAAAAAACCACCATAATTGTGTTTTTAGGAAAAACAAATCAGTATTCTGCCTTCCTCACTAGTACCAAAATGAATCATGAAAATTCCCATTTCTATGTGCAATTTGCATACTTCCCTCCCATAGGAAGAAATAACCAAGAGATGAAATCAGTTTTCTCCACTAGGTACAGTGCCAACACACTTTTATTTAGAATTAAGGTGTGTTAAATGTAATTTAATTCACATTTGTACTATGGTTAGTGCTCATAGTTGACACAATGGCTGATAGCAGATCTGGAGTAAACCTGATCTATTTAAATCTCGTTGTCACTTTCCATTTATGGCTGTGTATAATATACTTAACCCTTGCTAAACCTTAATATTTTCATGTGTAAAACGAAGACTACTTACTGACTGGGTTATTTCAGGAATTAAATGAAGTACTTAGCATCATGCCTAGGACACATTTTGAAGAGTCAATGAAAGCTCTTATTTTGATCCAATCTCTGCCCTGAAAAAGCTCATCACAGGGATAATTATTTCTATAGTTAGTTATCAAGCAAGAGCTGTTACCATGAAGAGTATGGGAACACATAAAATGGCTCAATTTGAGAGTCCTATCCCAAACTGAGCCATCTTAAGACTTTGCTGCATCTCAGTTTTCAAATGACCCGAGAAAAAAGCACTGGGTTGTAATTAACATCCAAAGACTTGATTTAGTACCATGGGTCTCTTAGAATTGGAAAATCTAAAAGGGGGCCATTTATTATTTAGACTATGATTTAAGTAACTAAGAAAAACAGATTAATACTTTTGATGTAACATTATTGTCTTCACTAGATTGAAATGTCTCAGTAGTGAAATAATACCAATCACTTCCTTTTATATGTATGGAGCAAATGTTTGATGATTCTCTCTACATTTTCTCTGCTTCAAGAATATTAACTCATTTCAACCTGGCTGCTGTTTCTCAGTGGTTGGAGTGTCAGCCGAGCACCAAAGGGTGGCAGGTTAGAATCCCACTCATGGGCACATGCCTGGGTTGCAGATTCCATCCCTGGCCTTGGTCAGGGCATGTGCAGAAGGCAAGCAATCACTTGTCTTTTTCACATCAATGTTTCTCTCTCTCTTTCTCTATCCTCCCATTCCTCCCTTTCTCCCACTCTCTAAAAACCAATGGAAAAAATATCCTCGAGTGAGAATTAATAGAATATTAACTCACTTCTAGGGGGGGAGGGGACTATAGGAAAAATACTCAGCTTAACTCAAGTGTATTACAGTTATTTTACTTGATCACTTACCTCTAAATCCCTCAAAGCCAAGGATTACCCTAAGTTTCAAATACATGATTAAAAACTTAAATAAATGCCCTGGCCAGTATGGTTCAGTTGATTGGGCATCATCCCATGCACCAAGAAGGTTGCGGGTTCGATTACTACCCTGTTTCCCCAAAAATAAGGCAGTGTCTTATATTAATATTTTCTCCCAAAGTTGCGCTAGGTCTTATTTTCAGGGGATGTCTTATCTTTCCATGCGCTAGGTCTTATTTTCGGGGAAACATGGTAGTCAGGGCACATGCCTGAATTACGGGCTAAATCCCCAGAAGTAGTGCAGGAAGCAGCCAATAGATGCTCCACTCTCACACCGATGTTTCTCTCCTGTCCTCTCTTTCTACAAATCAATAAAAATATTTTTTTTAATTTTAATACACAATATTCCTTAAGAAATGGGGGAGATGATACAAAGAAAAGACTCCCAGAAGAGAAGAAAGGGAAACTGTGTGTCTGGGAGTAAGTCTTAACTCCAGTGCCCAATGAAATGGTACACTTAAGACCCTTTCTAAATTCCCGTCAGAGTTACAGCGGGTGCACTCATTTCCCACAATTGCTATTGACCCCAAGTTTTATGAAAATTTCAAAAAACTGAAACCCAAACATGAGCACTGCCCAAAAATAGATGTGCTCATACTGATGAGTGAACTAACACAGAAAATAAAGCCCCGAATGCACAGACGACTAACAGGGCCTGGGTGCCAGAGGCTCTGCCGCTCGCCGCTCGCCGCTCTCCGGAGGGCAATCGCAGGCTCTCGGGAGCACGCGCCAGCGCCAGCGCCCCGCCTGCCTCCTCGTTCACACTGAACAGCAGCCCTCAGCTCAAGCCAGACAACTGCACCCAAACACAGCCAAGGACGTCCGGGAAGAAACCCCAGAACAGGACGGGAGGCTGAACCTGAAGGGAGGGAGAGGAGGGAGAGAAAGGAAGAAAGATGAGACAAGAGAAGGGAGGAAAAAAGGGTAGGGCGGAGGAGAACGAGACGCAGGTTCACCCTGAGTGAACTGAACACTCCACCCCATTGTACAACCCATTAACTTGGGCCACTGTGGCAGCTGCCCATTGCTCCAGACTGTCCTTTCCCACCCAGCTCCTGACGCACACGCATGCTCCAGTGAGCTATCCTCAAGGGAGGAGCCTGTGGGGCGATGGACTCACATGATCCGTACAGATCTTCATTCCAGTATTTGGCCAACCAAGGTCTACCGGACAGTTGAGAAAAATCAAAAAGGAATAAAGAGAAAGACCAGGATAAAGAAAACAGATGAATTGATCCTAAGGAGAACAAACAGGAATAGACCACAGCAAACCAAACATCTCAATTACCATGCTAAAAGTTTCCTTTACAACCAACAGCAAAACGGGCCACTATGAGCAATGAAAAGACCAGAGAATTAGTAGGAGATCTTGGAAATTAAACACATAATTGGTAAAATTTTCATTAGAAGGACTGATTGGGCATGACTGAAGATAAAATAGGGGGAAACCTCCAAATAGATAGGAGGACAGAGAGAAAAGATGAAAGAAAACACAAGGTCGATGGCTTCACCAGGCCCACCGTTTACACACTAAGTTCCATAGGACGAGCAGAGACGATGTGAAGTGATAAAGGGGAAAAAGGCAACATTTGAATGGGATCAAGATTTGAGACTGAAGATGAAATTTTTTTTAATATATATTTTATTGATTTTTTACAGAGAGGAAGGGAGAGAGGGAGAGAGAGCTAGAAACGTCAATGAGAGAGAAACATCGACCAGCTGCCTCCTGCACACCCCCTACCGGGGATGTGCCCGCAACCAAGGTACATGCCCTTGACCAGAATCGAACTCGGGACCCTTCAGTCCGCAGGCCTATGTTCTATCCACTGAGCCAAACCGGTTTCAGCTAAACCACAACATTCTTAAACGTTATCATTAATGACTCTAGACGTGAGGATAACTCAGAAGTATCTTCCAAAAGCTTAAATGTTTATCCTCTTTGATCCACGAAGTTTACTGTTAGGAGACTAACCAAAAGGTAATGAGTGGTAACAACTAGAAAGGTACAAGGAAGTTTAGCACACAACTGTGTCTTAGCAAAAGCCTCTTGCAAATCCTAAATTCCATCAATGAGTATGGCTAAGTATGTCATGGCAGATAGGTGCTATAAAGTGGTAAAGCAGTAACCTAGAGAACTGGGGTAGTAATGAGATGGAAAGATGACCATAATACACTGTGTCATGACAGACTAGCAGAAGAATATATGTAGTAAAATCCCATTTTGTGTAGTTTTCTAAAAACCCTTTTGTATATGCGTAAGAATCGTGAAAATACACACACCAAACTATTAACAGAATTGTGATGACCTCTGGATGTGAGACTAAAAGGTGAGAGGACACTGACTTTTTACTTCTAGATGTTTGAACTTCTTAAGAATATAAACTTTGTAAATTACAAAAAATTCTTGAGAAAACATCTACATTAGTCCTGCCCACTGCTTTCCTTACCTTCCCACCCTCCCTCTTCCACCTTCTGTGCAGCACCCAGTGAAAACATGTAGATCCAGAGCTGGTAATTTTCTCCAAATCTCATGTCCATGTAACTCGGAATATACTTGACGCCCTCATGACTGACAAAAATGCATCTCAATGTTGCATGTGGTCTGCGGCCTGGACGTTAGGGGCGGTGCTGCCAGGGAGGCCAAGGTGTGCGTGATGCCCCCGCCCCATGTAGGTCATTAACTGATATGTGGTCAGTCTGGCTTTTATTCACCATCTGTCATCTTCTTGGTGACAAGACAAGGTGTAGAAAGAGCAAAGCACATCCCCTTTAACTAGTGGGAACTCTGCTGAAAAGGTGTGCACTGATCGCAGGCTGTCTCAGGGTGTAATTCGGAAGGACACATTTGTGTATGTGTAGTTGGAGTTTACACATTTCTTTGCCAGTCACCCACACTTAAGTCACGAAATTATGTCCTCCGCGTTTCTCGAGTGAGAACGCTGGTTAGCCAGTCTCTGCGGCAACACTGCAGGCTGTGCCCACGGGAGCAGCGGGATGTCCGGGTTCTGTTCCTGGTCTTTAACTCTCATCTTCAGCCACCACGCTCAACACAAACCAAAGTCATGTGGCAGGGGAAGGCTTCTCAACCTGAACTGTGCTTCAAGAAAGGCTGTTCTTTCCCTACCCATTTTCAGGAAAGGCAACAATAAAGGAGATATCGAAGAATAAAGAAAAAAATGAAAAGAATTAAGAAAAATAGAACAGCCAAAACCGGTTTGGCTCAGTGGATAGAGCATCGGTCTGTGGACTGAAAGATCCCGGGTTCTATTCCGGTCAAGGGCATGTACCTTGGTTGCGGACACATCCCCAGTGGGGAGTGTGCAAGAGGCAGCTGATTGATGATTCTCTCATCGATGTTTCTAACTCTCTATCCCTCTCTCTTCCTCTCTGTAAAAAATCAATAAAAATATATAAAAAAGCCGAAGCCGGTTTGGCTGTGATAGAGTGTTGGCCTGCTGACTGAAGGGGCTAGAGGTCCCAGGTTCGATTCCGGTCAAGGGCACGTACATTGGTTGTGGGCACATCCCCGGTAGGGGGTGTGCAGGAGGCAGCTGGTCGATGTTTCTCTCTCATCGATGTTTCTGGCTCTCTATCTCTCTCCCTTCCTCTCTGTAAAAAATCAATAAAATATATTTAAAAAAATAAAAAGAAAGAAAAATAGAACAAATGAGGACTTACAATGTGACCACAGTGCTAGTTATATAAATACTAGAGGCCCGGTGCACAAAACTTGTGCACTGTGAGGAGAGATAGGGGAGGTCCCTCAGCCCCGCCTAAGACCCTCGCCGGGAGTGGGCTAAGCCAGCAGTCAGACATTGCTCTCGCAGTCCGGGACCCCTTTCTCGCTGCTCCTTAGCACTATTACAGAGGCGGGAAAAGCTCCCGCCACCGCCACTGCGCTTGCCAGCCGTGAGCCCTGCATTGAGCATCTGCCCCCTGGTGGTCAGTGCATATCATAGTGCCCCACTGTTCTGGTCATTCTGCTATAATGGTCACTTAGGCTTCTATTATATAGATCTCTTAACAATTAAGTATTTAATTTTGTTCTAATGTAAAATGTCTATTAAAATGTCCAAATCAACAATCCAAACCCAAACATGAATCATTTCTTTGGTCATTATATTTTTCAAGATTTTGTAAACCTAGTAAAAGTAGCAATGGAAAGAATATTATGGCCCAGCTGGTTTGGCTCAGTGGATAAAGTGTTGGCCCAAGGAATGAGGGGGTCATAGGTTCAATTCCACTCAAAGAAATGTTCCTCAGTTGCAGGCTTGATCCCTGGCTCCAACAGTGCATGTGAGGGTAGCAACCAATTGATGCTTACATCAATGTTTCTCTCTGTGTCTTTCTCCCTCCCTTCCAATCCTATATAATAAAAGGCTAATATGCAAATTGTCCACTTGAATAGGAATTTGACCAAGGGGCGGGGCTGGCTGGCCAACTGCTCCCAGCCCCTTCCCTTGGCCAGCCCCACTCATGATCAGCCCCCCCACCCTAATGGGGGGAAGGGGCGCCAGCCCACCAACCACTTTCAGCCCCACCACCCAGCCAACCCAGCCCAACCTGCCCGATCCGGGCAGGCCAGTCTAACCCCACCATGCATAAATTTGTGCACCAAGCCTCTAGCCCCTATAGAAAAATCAATGGATAAATATCCTCAGGTGAGGATTAACAAAAGGAATATTCTGCTCAAAATTAAGAGAATACTTCAGTATAAGAAAAATACACATCATATATGAATTTACCTAACTAGAACTCAAAAAAAAAAAAACCAGCTAGTGGTTCTCAGGAAAGATTCAAATATATTATCTGTTCAAAAACCAAAGCAGCAAGCACCCAAACACAGGAAAAGAACAGAACATTTGGAACAGTGCATGGGGAATGGTGTGAGTGAAATACTGCCCTAAGGTAATACTGTGGTTCTGACATGACAGGGGAGTGAAGAAGTATGAGGACTTATGTAAAGTTTTAAAAATAAGTCATAGTTCCATTTTAATGTTATTGATTTAAATGTGGCTTATACTACAATTAATTCTGTTCTTAGGTTTATTGTAAACCTAAGAATGACTACCTAAGAGTCACTATTGGGAACAGGATAGTTATATAGGCTGCCACATCTCAACTCCTGATTTAGCAAACAAGTTCCTCTAAGTAAACACTTTATAACACCTTTCGGGTCAATCCACCTCCTCTTAATCAAATTAACTTCAATATGATACTTCCTCTAGCCCCACCATGCTTTCCAGCCTGTTTCCTTGCACAGGAAGCCAGACTTAAGCAACAAATGTGGACTCACACTGCAGCTTCAGTACAGCCTGCTGTGTACTTCTGGGACCTTCACAACAACTCTGCGAGGTGGGTATCATTAGCCCCATGGTACAGAGGAGGGAACACAAACAAGACAGGCTAGCCTGCCCAGTGGCAAAGCTGAGATTCAAAGCCAGACCAGCTCACTCTCAGAGGAGTAGTGTGTAAAGTAGCCCAGAGGGAAAACAAAGGCTGCCCCAGATAGAAACTATGACTGTACCTAGAATTTTGGAGCAGCTGGAGAAGAGGTTCAATAATATTACTAACTTCTTCATTGTCACTTAACGTCATAAACAGAAATTACACTACATTCTGTTATCATTAATATTTAAAGATAACAGCCCAGCCGGTGTGGCTCAGTGGCTGAGCATCGACCTATGAACCAGGAGGTCACAGTTCGATTCCTGGTCAGAGCACGCACCCAGGTTGCAAGCTCAATCCCCAGTAGGGGGAATGCAGGAGGCAGCTGATCAATTATTCTCTCTACTCACTGATGTTTCTATCACTCTCTCCCCCTTCTCTCTGAAATAAAAATATATTTTTAAAAAAATTTAAAGGTAATAAAAAACATAATTTACCTTATCCTTTTCATAGAAAAAAAAATGACGGTACAGACACACACTCATTGACTCTGAAAAGACATAGTAAACTGGTATAATTCTACTTAAGCCCTTGTGAGTGGAGGTTATAAAGACATAAATGAAAATCTAGTGGTTGTAGTAAATAATAATAAGAGTGCATTTTGTGGGGATTATATAAGTGGGCTGCTGCCTCGACAGATTGTTTCAAAATATGAAACCTCAATCCAGGCACTTTAACCAAGAGAATATACCACAAACGTAGGCACCTAAATTATATGATGATACATTCTGACATCGACACATAATTTAGTCACAGTAAAAACGATTACATAGTTAAGTTCCCTACCAACCTTGAAAACTGGGGTAACTTTGGAAAGTCTTTCCCACGCAAAAACATGTACTGTGCTTAGTAAGTAACATTTAAATGATAGGGTGTTTAAAATCTTGCCCTCACCGGTTTGGATCAGTGGATAGAGTGTCAGATGTGGACTCAAGGATCCCAGGTTCGATTCAGGTCAAGGGCATGTACCTTGGTTGCAGGCACATACCCAGTGTTGCAGGAGGCAGCTAATCAATGTTTCTCTCTCATCGATGTTTCTAACTCTAACCCTCTCCCTTCCTCTCTGTAAAAAATCATTTTTAAAATCAAATATAAACACATTTTTCTGGGTGAAATAGTATTTTTTTTAATCCTCACCTGAGGATATTTTTATTTATTTATTTATTTATTTATTTATTTATTTATTTATTAGACAGAGAGGAGAAGAGGGGGGAGAGACAAAGAGATAGAAACATCGATGTGAGAGACACACATCGACTGGTTGCCTCCTGCACCCGCCTGACTAAGGCCAGAGCTGGAGCCTGCAACCAAGGTACATGCCCTTGACCGGAATCAAAACTGGGTCCCTTCAGTCTACGGGCCAACACTGTGGGCTGAGCCAAACAACCAGGACTATGTGAAATGGTCATTAGGAGAAAAGCCTTAATCTGAAAACTTATCATCGTTAGTTTGGTACAAATCAACAATATTCCAATGCTACTGCTGCTCCAACGAAAGCACCAAGATGCACAGTTATACAATCTACAACCTTTCTTAAAGGTTTTCAAGGTTTGCCCAGCTGGCATGCTTCCGTGGTTGAGGACCAGCCTATGAACAGGAGGTCACGGTTCAATCCCCAGTAGGGGCACATGGAGTTTGTGGGCTTGATCTCTATTAGCAGGTATGCAAGAGGCAGCTGATAGGTGCTTCTCATATTTTAGGGGGAAAAGGCATCAAGATTCTCAAAAACACTCAAAACTACCATGAAGATATGAAAATTTCAATGAAAAACCATGGTTACATTTATTTATATATGAAAGCTCTACAGAACGGGCAGTGCCAGCGTGAAGACACTGTTTGCCTATAAAGTGTCTTATCTAGTGGACTAAACATTTTGAACCCTCTTTTCATGAGACACCACACAAAAGTGCTCTGGACTTTTCTAAGTATTCATAGTAAGTCTTAGCTACAAGCTTAACTTTTCTGGTTTAAAAACTTACTCAGGCCGAAACCAGTTTGGCTCAATGGATAGAGCATCGGCTTGGGGACTGAAGGGTCCCGGATTCAATTCCAATCAAGGGCATGTACCTTGGTTTCGGGCATATCCCCAGTAGGGGGTGTGCAAGAGGCAGCTGATGGATGACTCTCTCTCATCGATGTTTCTAACTCTATCTCTCTCCCTTCCTCTCTGTAAAAAATCAATAAAATATATTAAATAAATAAATAAATAAAATAAAAAACTTACTCAGTTTTTACCAAATAATCAAAAGAATTATTACTCAGTATTCTTCTGAATTGCTGCCTACATTATTAATCATCATAATTTGTCACTCTCAAAATACTGGAATCTTTCTATACACGTGTCTGGGTACTGTCATCAACACTGCTGAAACTGAATATGACGGCAGCAACAACCAGCTCTGCCATCCCAAGAAAGCCACAGACTTCGTCCAACAAATTTATATTACCGGTATGTGCAATATTCAGAACACGTGCCGATAGAACAATGAAAGCCAAGTATAAACATCTAAAACAATTCGTGTAAAACTCGTACTACTGTACCATGTGAAATATTTTAGGACCTGCCTAATCCCTTTAAATAATGTGCTTCAGAAGTAAATATTAAACCTTTTTCCCTTTCATAATATACTCAGATAATTATTTACATAGAGAGGACCTACCATAACCGTTTTTTGTTTTTTTTTAAGGAGAGAATTGGGAAAAGACCCTTAAATTGATTTTCCTCAAAATAAGGAAACCCAGACAGAGAAGATAGGTGTCCCTATGTAACAAGTCGACATTTTAGCTGGATGATTAAATGAGATGTGCTTGAAGTGCTTTTAATATTGAAACATACTATGTCACTAAAAGTAGTTTAAAAATATTTTAAAATATCAAGAGACTTTTGAAACCCTCAGACTCTGTAAACATGTCTTCACACAGTTCAGAAGCACACTGCTAAATCACAAAATCTTTATAGAGGGGTTGATCTCATTAAACACAGTCAAATGCAATCAGGAAGGAATACACAGGGACTTCTCAAAAGTAGTAATAAGCACCAGCTGGTTTGGCTCAGTGGCTAGAGCATAGGCCTGCGGAATGAAAGGTGCTGGGTTCAATTCCAGGTTGTGGATTCAATCCCTACCCAGTAGGGGGATGTGGGAGGCAGCCAATCAATGATTCTCTCTCATCTGTCTTTCTCTCCCTCTCCCTTCTTCTCTGAAATCAATAAAAATATATCTTTTTTAAAAAGCACTAATAAAGGAGATTTTTGTGGATGAGCTTTCCTATGCTGCCAACAGGATTGGAATCAACACTCATATATGATTCAACCCTGTCAATGCTTAATTGGCTCAAGTAGTGACAGCAGTCCAGTCCCACTGATTGTCCAGGTACATATTCCGGAGACCACGAAGGGATGAGAGACACCTCTGGGGAGGACCAGGTACGCAGCAGTGCCCATCAGGAGGCTGCACAAACAGCAGTGGGGGAAGCCCAGAGGACTTTCTGATCTGGCTGGGAGTAGTATGCCCCAGGACCTGGAGTCAACCTTGGAACCATTCACTCAAGAACTGCCCATTACCATGGAAAGATTAACAACCCAGTTGCCCAAACAATGGAGTCCCACCTCAGCCTCCTACTTCCCAGGCCTGTAATCCCTACTTCCCCATGTGATCTTTCTCTCACCCTCTATGAGCAACTGGCTTATGGGGGCTGCAGAGCAGAATTTTGTGAATGACCTGCTGCTCTCCCATACTGCCTGCAGGATTGGAATAAACATGTGTGATTTCTTTTTTTTAAAGAAAAATACTTATAATACTTTTTCTTAAGTTCTGTGTACTCAAGGGTTCCTTTGTTCTCCGTGAGTGCTATATTTAAAAACTGAACACACATCCTACCTCCTGAATAAGTCACAATAGAACTCCTTATGTCCATATTCTATTTATATTATCTACTATGTATCTTATAACCCATTTGTACTTTGAACTATTCCTATGGTTAAATTTTTTGTGAAAATCTATAACTTCTATGAATTGTTTTAAAAAAGAACAGGTAAAATGAATGTGAGTAACTGAGTTGCCTGTTCCCACATCCCTCTTTTCTTAAAAAAAACAAACAAACAAAAAAAAAACTCTACAATTTGGTCACCACAGATCAGGAAAACATTATTGCTGTTGTTACTTTTAAAAGATCAAAGAGGCAGTTTAACACAGTGGTTTGAGAGTATGAACTCTGGAGCCAAACAACCTGGATTCAAATATGACCTTGAGCTCGGTTTACTTAACCTTTTCCCAGCGTGGTTACTCATTCTCTCACAGGGTTATTCAGAAGATTAAACAAGGAAGAAATCTATGCCTGACTCATAGTAAGTGTGCCAGCTATTATTGCTAAAACCAGAAAGGAAAGACAAAATTCAAGCCTGACTTGCAACCTGAATTCTTTTTAGGAGTGTTATACTTTTTACTAAATTGACTTCAATATTCTTACCGACTCCATTTTTTCAACGCTTCTCATTTATAGGTTAGCTGGTCATTGGTGATCTAACTACAGATAAAACTACATTTCTATCACAAGCATGACTCTTCTCTCATACTATCCATCTTAAATTTGTGAAAATATTACCTTCCCTATTGCACGATAAGGGTCAAAACTTGAACTTAAGGCGGTGTGGATAGTGTAGGTTTATTTCACTTTGATTCAAATGCATGAGCATCAGTAATCTAGAAAAGGGGTAGAGAACATCCGACCTGTGGGCCATATGCAAATCATTTGGTCTGGCGCTGCCAAGGCATTAGGGGTGAGTTAATTAAATGACCAAATATAGCAGGCTTGATTTTAAGTGGATAATTTTGTAGAGCCTGCAAATGATGTTAAAAATATCCAAATGCCTCTTGGCAGAAAAAAAGGTTCCCCACCCCTGATTTAGAAGCTCATGTACTCCTGGTGCTTTAATGTTTCTTTAATTCCAATCCATAAACTGAGTGCTGCAATTTATATGAAGGACAGAATGTGCATAAGTGGGTAGATATACATATACTTTTCAATGCTGCACTATATTAAATTTACTAAAGGTCTGTCTGTTTTTCCATCCT
Organism: Pipistrellus hanaki; assembly: GCF_964339955.1. Classification (NCBI taxonomy): domain Eukaryota; kingdom Metazoa; phylum Chordata; class Mammalia; order Chiroptera; family Vespertilionidae; genus Pipistrellus; species Pipistrellus hanaki. The sequence continues at coordinate 3,809,046 of NC_140510.1, read as the reverse complement.
ATGGACCAATCGTCAAGACTTTTTGAGTAGCAAATCTCCTGACAATAGATCTATGGTTTTTATAACCTTAAAAATACTGATTACTTTTTCTCATGTAACTTACTCCTTCTCCAAGAGGCCTACGAACTATTTCAGGAAGGACATCAAAAAGCAACTGTAAATCCTGCACTCAATAGTATGGTATCTTGGATTCTATGATGCATATGGCACCTTGTATGCTCACAGCTGAGGTTATACTGAGACGTGCCAGTTGTCTTCCAGTACTCCAAGGAGCCATGCAGAGGAGAGGACAGACTTAATTCTTCATGTTCCAGAGGCAGGACAAGTTGTAAGGAAACAGATTTCTGATAGAACGAAAGAACTCTCTGAAAATTAGGATTACATATGTAAAATGGAAAAGGGAGTACTATTATCACTAAAAATGTCTGAGTAGAACACTGACATGTAGGAATGGTGTGGAAAAGGTAAGTATTTAATAAAGAGTTGGACTACATGATCACAATCTTCTCCTTCAATTAAAATGTTCTTGAATTTTTTTTTTTGTTCTTGAATTTTTTTAACACTTAATCCCAAGTGATGGTCTAATGTACAACACTAATATGCTATAGGCATATGTGTGCCTGCCTGATGTTGCAGAGGGTATGTAGGATACATGAACGTGACCCCTGGGGCAACTGACATTTTAGAAGTTGGAAGATCCTATCCCTATTTGTTTGGAATTCTATCATTCCATGATCTCCAACCCAAGTGAAAGATAGGAAAATAAGAACATTGATTTTATGATTTTATAAACATTTCTAAAATTTAAAAAAAAAAAATTTAAATGAGGAAAAATGGGTAATCCTATCTAATAAGAGTAATATACAAACTGACGGTTACTCTTAACACACAAGATTGCTGCCTCCACATGGACACAAGATAGCTGCCACAAGATGGCCAGCAGGGGAGGGCAGCTGTGGGCGATCAGGCCAGCAAGGAAGGGCAGTTGGGGGGACCCAGGCCTGCAGGGGACATCAGTGGGAAGGCAGGGGGGACAGTTAGGTGTGACCAGGCCTGCAGGGGAAATCAGGCTGGCAAGGGGAGTGGTTAGGTGGTGATCAGGCTGGCAGGCAGAAGCATTTAGGGGCAATCAGGAAGGCAGGCAGGCAAGCAGTTGGGAGCCAGCAGTCCTGGATTGTGAGAGGGATCCCAGATTGGAGAGGGTGCAGGCTGGGCTGAGGGACATCCAACCCCACTGGGACACCCAACCCCACTGCCCCCTGTTCGCACCCCCCACCCCCACCCCCATGCATGAATTTCATGCACCTGGGCAAATTGTCAACTGGGAAAGCAGGAGTTCAACCGCTCGCTATGACGTGTGCTGACCATCAGGGGACAGCACAGAACGAAGGAAGACCCTGGCCCAGCAGCTGGTAGCCAGGAATGGTAGGCCCCAGCTGGCAGCCAGAAGGCCCCAATCGGCCCTGATAGTCAGCCAGGCCTAGAGGTCCAACCTGTGCACACATTTCATGCATTTCTAGTTGAAGTATAATACCTTAAACCACATGTGTCAAACACAAGGCCCGCGGGCCAAATCCAGCCCGCCAGGCCTTGCAATGTGGCTCGCACCGCGCTGTCATCACTGCACTCCGCTGTCAGTTTATGACATTGTCAGTTTATGACTGTTCAGTAAACCATTCGGCCCGCAATTTAGGCTGGATTTTAAATTTTGGCCCCTTCTCTGATTGAGTTCAACACCCCTACCTTAAACCAACATACCAGACCTACTATTATATTAAAACTACTTGGGTGGTATACATAACATAGTTTAAAAGAGTCATATTTATCCCTACCCGGTTTGGCTCAGTGGATAGAGCATCGACCTGCAGACTAAGCAAGGTCCTGGGTTCAATTCCAGTCAAGGGCACATGCTGGAATTGTGGGCTCAATCCCCAGTAGGGGGCGAACAGGGGACAGCCGATTAATGATTTTCTCTCATTGATATTTCTATCTCTCTCCTTCTTCCTTCCTCTCTGAAATCAATTTTAAAAAAAAATTTAAGTCATATTTATTCAATATACTCACTGAGATACTAAGAAAAATACCATAAAGTTTTAAAAAAAATTTTAAGCAAAAAGTATGGCCTGGCCAATAGGACTCAGTTAGTTGGAGTATCATCCCATATATCAAAAGGGGGCAGGTCCCCTTCCAGGTCAGGGCACATACCCAGGGTGAGGGTTTGATTCCCAGTCGGGGCATATATGGTAAGCAATTGACTGATGTTTCTTTCTCACATCAATGTCTGCTGTCTGTCTCTTTTTCTTTCTTCCCTTCTTCCTCCCCTTTCTCTAAAATTTTTTTTTAAAGCAAAAAACATGAATAACCTAGAACATATATCCTATAAGTACATGAAGGTATAGTATTACACTTTTATGCCTCTTTGCAATTTCCATAGTAAAACTTAAAAAGAGCACCCACAAAAAAGTAAAATTGAACTCTCAAATCAATATAAACATGATTGTGGGGTCTTTGTAAACTATAGGAAGAACAGGAACGAATCAGTATCCACTTAACTATACCCAAATTCACCCGGACTCAAACCTGAAAATATGTACATACTGCTATTTAATATCTCAGATGCAGAGGAAATTAAGAACTCTTCCTCTGCAATTTCCTCTAAAAAACTATTCTAAATAGTGCTTAAGAACTCTTCCTCTGCAAACACTATTTAGAATAGTTTCATTGCTAAAATTGATTAACACTTCATTAGAACTTGGAATGGAAACATCTTACCATATTTTTTAAATCCAAGATGGATAGTAGCTTTATATCTAATTTCATGTATCATAGTCTTAATCTACTATAAAGTTGTTTTTGATAGTTTAAAATTGCTTTTAATAAATTATTTTATTTCCTCTGTATTTCTTAGATTTTCCAAAGCCTAGAAAAAGGTGTTTAACAGCTAAGACTTCTACTAAGTGAAAAAAGAGGAAACACTAGTGTAGCATTAAACTAGGAGTAAGACTCGAGTTCTGGCTCTGACCTTACTTTACACTGAACTTATCACTTAAGCCTCCCAGGCCATAGTGCTCACCCATCACATAATTCGAACCTGACAACTTTAGAGCCTGCCCCAGTTCTGAAGCCGGACAACAGGATGACCTTCACAGTGCGTACCCACTTTCCCTGTGATGAGAACTCCGTCCTCACACTAGCTATCGCACACAATACTACAGATGAACCCGCATAAAATGTGCAATGCCAGGAATGTTTAAGCAAATGTGATTTTTTAAAATATACTGTACTGAAATATGCATTAGATATCAAGGGCATTTATTTTCTTATCTAGAATACATTGACACTATCTGCTGCAAATAAAGTTCTGAAAGTTATTAAAAAAACAAAAAAACCTTACAATTCAATCAACACAACTAATCCTGCTGACTCTTGAACAGAAAGGAAAATCTCTGAGTAATAATTTCTTGACCCCCAATACTTGTGGCACCCATACACCCATGGAAACTGTTACTTTTCTGGCATAATGAAACCAAGAGCATGAAGGAGAATGTACTCTTGGTTAAATCAGGGCAGGTGCAAATTAAGCACTTGAGAAAACTACCTTCCTAGTTAGTAATAAACTAATGAGATTTCGTTAAAAGTGTAAATGTTTGTGTCTAAATGTTTATATTGCATATAGAAAACACAAAGTTAATTCCCTAACCTCTAGTACCACTTAACTTACATAAATGATATTGACGTATTGTTAGTATTTCAACAGCCCCATTTTATGAAGTCTAAAACTAATCTAATCCAAATGAAAACATAGACTTCTTTTGTAAGATGGAGTAATTAATAGATGTTAGTTTATAACTATGAAATAAAAAAAAAAATGTTAAAGTAATAAACAAGGACCCTCCAAATTTTAGTAACAAATGGGTTCTGTAGTACAAATGTGATATAATGAAAAAACAAGCTTCCAGAAACAGCTATTGATACATCAGTTAATTCATACTGTAAAAAGACTGCCAAGAGAATGTGAGCTAGCTACATAAAATTAGTGTCAGGATGTGCGAGAAAGGTATCCAGAGTACCAGGTATGAAAGGAACAGAGCCCTAAAAACGCATACAGAAGCAAGTCACTGGGGGAAGGAATCACAGACAGGAAACGCCTATATTTAATTTCCAGTCAAAGAACTCAAAGATGATATAAGTAGTAAAAGTCCACAAAATGACTTTGAACCAGAGGGTTTAGGTTTCTTTAAAGAGCCTAAGAGAGTGTATATGTGAGAAAACTGAGTGGAGATGTAAGCTAGTATTGTGGTATTGTGATTTAACCACAATTGCCTTCCTATTTAAATATTCCAATGAGTACTGTTAGTACACATACCTCGGAGAATTCTTTCCTCATGGCAACGAAGAAAGTCCCAGATTCTAACAGTGCCGTCATCAGAGCATGTAGCAAATTTATTATCCGTGGGTGAGAAACTGTTACATGAAGACACACAGCAGGGGAAAGAAGTCAGCATTTAACAGATTATCTGTGCTTCTCAGACAGGGAAAAATAAAAACACTGTGCTGCCTTATAAATAGAAGAGGGTAGTTTCCACCCACGAAGATGCAACATAAAGAGAATGTTGTCAGCTAACCATGGCATCTCATCAAAAGAATTTAATACAGTAGTTGCTTCTTAGTTTCCAATCATCAATATTCAGAGCACTTTACAAGTGTATTACTACTACTGCTATTCACACTTCCCACAATACAGGATTTCTTGTTGTACCAACAGAAAACATGGAGCTAATTTAAGTGTAGAAACTAAATGAATTTCATTTTGCAATATTCCTGTAAACAATCTTTTAAATCACAAAAGAATACTGCTCAAAAAATTAGCATCAGCTTCCACCTCAGACACTTCATGAAATGATAAACTGAAAAAAGCTGGACAGGATTTTTAAAGACTGGTGCTAAATATTCCTAGATATGTTTCTGATTTATTTGAAAAGTCTATGGAAAACTTTCACAGCTCCTTTCTGGCAAGCTATCTCATGAATACTGCACAAAAAAGGTTAGCATAGGGGCATTCAGATTTGTGTGTAAAGCCCAAGGAGAGAGCCTTTTTTTTTTTTCATCTGTCGTGGAAGATCATCGTTTCTAATTTAACCCTAAAAACTCCTTTGAACTTTTTAATCCTATGACTAGGAAGTGACTGACTGTGCAAACTCAATGTATGGGCAGGACACCACAGCAAAGTCATTGGAGAGACATGTGTATCCACCAAGTTTTAAGATTCTGAAAGTAGAAACAGTGACTGCAGCAGATGATGTTTCTAGAACGATGTCAACCTCTCACCACACGAGTGGCACAACTATGGAGAATGCTGCTCAGCTTTATTCTGAGGATGCAGCAACTCTTCAGGCTGGTTTTTGAAGCTTTCTTTTTCCAGTTTTACTGCACATATCTCGTCGATATGTACAAATATGTACAACTCACTGAAAATATTGTAAACTGCACTTATTACACATTTGCTCTGACGGTACCAGCAGTGAATTGGAAGACAAGTCCTAGAGTCTTCTTAACAATGACCTGCTCAGCTTCAAAGCTTGAAGAACCCGTTCATTAATCCATTAATGATTGCCACATCCAGAGCTACTCGTGTGAGTTCTAGACCTACTGTACTTTCCTTCGGAGTCAGGGCATAACCAAGCCAACCAGGTCTTCACTTAAGCCTTTTTTCTTGTATTTTGTGTGAACTCTGAAAGTGTTTCTGTAGGCTTTAGATTTTATTCAGTTGCATAATTAAAGACTGAATTCTTTATTTGGAATGAAATATTCTTGTCTTACACAGTAGGTAATAAAAAGTAACGTATACACATTATTAACCATAAATGAAAAGAGAAAAAAACCAGTGCAAAATGCGGCAGACAATACATCTCTAACATATTGTAAAGGCAGATACCAGGACAACACTACTTCAGGAAGGCGCCAGCAAAATGGTGAATATGTGAAAACAAAGAAAAATATCGTGTTCATAGGGTGCAGAGAGTTCCCCAGAATCCGACAGAGCCCATGCATCTCTGCATCCAGAATACACTTAGAGAATAATTTAACCATGACAATAGGGACTACAGAAAATGGTATATTGTGTATAAACCTGGCCTCTCTAATCGCCTCCTTATGTGCCTGGAACATCTTGACGTTGTTCATGTTCGACTGCCAATATTTCACATATCCTCCGTGGTCAGCTGTCAACATCCACATGTCATTATGTGACCACGTCATGGCCCTCACTGGGCTGTCGTGAGCCTATGAAAACAAAACATTTGTAAACATTACATACAAGATGGAAGGCTTTACAGGAGCATGTATTAACTCAAACAATTTGTCCAACTGTAAGTTTAAAATGCCAATAAAGTTACTATATCTCAAGTTCTTGACCACAGAATGATGCTGCCATCTGATGATTACGGTTACCTGTAGTATTGTTTCAAAATTGAAAGTGAGTCCATTCCACAAGGTGAACTCTCCACTAGAAGCTCCAGTGACCAACCGTCTTCCTTCTGGAGTCCACTAGGGATGGAAAAAAACAGGTTATACAAGGCCACAAACCCTCAACCTTAACTAATGTTTAAAACACTAAGAAAGTCTTTATTTACAAAATACTCAATAATCAACATTAAGTAATTATACTGACTTTCATTTAAGTGTAGCTCAGATTTATAAGCAAGTATTTTGTCAGGGAAAAAAAACTTTATTAACACAGCACTTTAACTCATTAACTAAATTAAAAAGAGTTAAGGCCCTAATTGGTTTGGTTCAGTGGATAGAGCATCAGCCTGCAGACTAAAGGGTCCCAAGTTTGATTCCAGTCAAGAACATGTGTGTTGGTTGCGGACACATCCCCAGGAGGCAGCTGACTGATGTTTCTCATCAATGTTTCTAACTTTCTATCCCTCTCTTTTCCTCTCTGTAAAAAAAATCAGTAAAATATATTTTAAATTTTTTTAATTAAAGAAAAAGTTAAGTACAATATAAGTAAGCACCTTGCTAAGCTACACAGGCCTAAGCACTCTAAAGAGCATTTCAAAACAAAATCTGCATAGACTTTATTTTCCTGGGGTAATGAGCAGACTAACATTATAAGATGTTCAGTCACCAGAAAGACTCAAAGCCTGAACATTAATAATAAGTACCAATTTAAGGGCATCAAAGCTATCAAAATTTTACTGGCAAATAAATGTACTATCAAAACTAAAACTAAGCCGAAACCGGTTTGGCTCAGTGGTAGAGCGTCGGTCTGCGGACTGAAAGGTCCCGGGTTCGATTCCGGTCAAGGGCATGTACCTTGGTTGCGGGCACATCCCCAGTAGGGGGTGTACAAGAGGCAGCTGGTCAATGTTTCTCTCTCATTGACGTTTCTAGCTCTCTATCTCTCTCCCTTCCTCTCTGTAAAATATCAATTAAAAAAAAAAAAAAAAACTTTAAAAAAAAAACTAAAACTAAAAAAAAAAAAAAAGCTTTTTAAAGCTCTCCTTTATTCATAGTACCATGCATTAACAAGTCTTATGCTGATCTCAAAAAAAAAAAAAAAAAAAAGTCATACAGCAGATTCATGACAAATACTACACCAATATTTTAATGCTACAATTTTCCTATTGTAGAAAAACCCCACTATTTTTTCAACTCTGGCTACTGTGGCTCAGTTAAAATTGGAGCATCATCCAGTACACCAAAAGATCGTGTGTTTGATTTTCAGTCATGGCACATATCCAGGTTTTGGATTTGAACCCCAGTTGGGGTGCATGTGGGAGGCAACCGATCAAAGATCCTCTCTCACACTGACATTCTTATGTTCTTTCTCTTTCTTTCCTTCTCCCTCCCTCTATTCCTCTCTCCTTCCCCAATCCCTTCTTCTCTCTGTTATATCAATAAAAATATACCATTAGATTAAATATATATTCTTTAAAAATACTTATTTGTTCTTACTTTTTATTTTCAAATTTCTATGATAGATTACACAACTCATTTTCCTTAGAAGATGCAAATACACAACTGTCAATATAACAACCCTATTTTCCAAAATAAAAACTGTGACACAGAGTTGAAAAATACAAGTTGCTTATAGGAATAGCAGGATGAGATACATAAAATGAAGACTATTTGGTAAATTATAAAGAAATATGTGACAATCTGGCCTTTCATTACTTACCTGCAGATTATGATTTGGATTATTATGAATAAAATCTTCCTACTTTCCTAGTTTCTGTTATCTGCTTGGATTCCAACCCAGTAAATACTATAGATCACAAACTGTAGACACAAAACCCACAGTTTCTATGTCTTAATAACTTGTAATCTGGATTACACCTTTAAGTGCAAATTTCCCCTAGGATCCCATAGATCCCAAAATGAGCAATTTACCCATATTACAAGATACGGAATAGAGAATGCTGATTCTATTCATTTCAAAAAGGTTTCCAGTTATTATGCAAAAAGGATATTAAAACAGCTGCAAACAAAATCATCCTATATTCTAGTTAGCTCTATTAACACAAAAGCCATTGAAGGTCTTTTACGGATGTTCCTTCTGGGCTATGCCTGAAGCAGAGTGACTGGATCATTTTATGCAGCTCAAACCAACATCTCTTTCAAGGCCCTCTCAGTTCTCCATAGGGTTCACCTCCCTAATATCAGAAATCTTACTCTTTTTTTTTTTTTGCTCCTTTGCCACATATTTTTTGCTCCTTTGCCACATATTTGCTATGACTGTCTTTTCTCTGTCCTGGTGTTTTGTTTTGTTTTGTTTTGTTTTTTACTGTGACTTTTGTCCAATTCTTACTTGCTCAACTTTGACTACTAACTAGCTTGAGAAAAGAAGTGAGAAGACTTTTTATTTTATTGCAAAACGCTTCAAATGTCACTTTTGAATCATGTCGATGTACAATTTATTTTAAAACTACACTTTAAAAATTTCAGTGAAAATATATGGAATACCTACTATGTATGTACCTTCGGAACTGACAATTATGGTCTACCATTTGTCTTCAGCTCTTCTCAGGTATTTTGCTTCCCAGTAACACCTAAACGTTTTCATTCACCTTTAGATGCTGCTTTCTAAATTCTACACAACAAAAGCATTTCTATTCAAGAGCAAGTCTGAGACCTACTGTAATATATATATTCATAACCGGCTCAGAAAAGAATTCTATGGAAATTGCAATAAGAAGAAAATAACCCAAAAGTAACACCTTACTAAATGCTGATATAGTAGATAATTGGGTATTCTAAAATAAAATTACTAGCGATACACTGATTTTTATCCCAGGTATATATTTAAAACAGTGTTTAATTTTCTTTGTCCTGTTATATTTACAGACTAACTAAGGATCAATTTTTCCAAAAATATCCAACAGAATACTTACCCTAACAACAAATACTGGACATTTTACTTTATTGGTTGATGTTCTAACAAATTTTGTTGTTACTGCATTCATAGGATTATTCAACATCCCTATAGGTGGGACCAGCTAAAAAAAAAAATAAATAAATAATACATATTGGATTTTAAGAGCTCCTGATGATGCACAGGACATAAGTCAAGGACATGCAAAGTTACTACTTCAACATTTAAAGACCAATTCAGGAATATAAAGAACTTTCAAAAATATTTTAATAGGTAATCCTATATAATAAAAGCCTAATATGCAAATTGCCCCCTCGGGTGTTTGACCAACAGGGAGTTCAATTACTTGCTATGATATGCGCTGACCACCAGGGAGCGGCATGAAACAAAGAAAGGCCCCAAGTGGCAGCTGGCAGCTGGTAGCTGGGGGAAGGAAGGCCCTGATAAGCCCTGGGTTCCTAGGGCTGTCACGGAACCCTACCCATGCATAAATTTTGTGCACCAGGCCTCTAATTAGTCTATATTAATTGAGGAAAACTGTGATACAGAAAAGTTAAATGTCACTTAATATAGACAAGCAACAAAATCAAGTACCTAATTTCCCCAATTCCTTCTCAAAGTCAATAATCAGCTAAATTTAAAATTAACTTTCCTATTACACAGATTTTGAGACAGTGTAATCTTTTGCTGAATACCACTTTAAGCCCCAAGTCAAAAGTTCACCCTTCATTAGATTAAAAGGAAAATTTAAATTGAGATGAGAGAAGTCCATGTTTGAATTTCAGATCACATTGTTTTCAGATTCACATATCTAAGCAAAGAGTTTTATATTAAGCCAGTATGGCATATCTTATACTTACATCATTATAATAACCTGCGTCAGGCTGAATTGCCCTCATATCTCTCTGGTCTCTTTGCCATATTCTATTCTGTTAAAAAGAGATTAATTAATTAGTTAATTAATCAATTGCTATATGATCTCATTGCACTCAATATGAAACTAATAAAATGTATGCTATTATTAAATGGGCGAAAAAACAGGATTAATATTTTTTCATTATGTTCTAAAACGTACATAATAGTTATCTTACTGACATTGATTAGAATTTCTTCCTTTCCTTACTCATATTATCCCCATCCAATCATCCAAGATTCTCTTAACCCTAAGACATTCTCACTGACCATACACATCTTAGTAACAGCAGGGGATGGAAGAGGGGGTAGAGGTAGATTCACAATTCCTTCAAAATCCTCAGCACAAAAACAATTCCTCATATCTTGCCCTTAATTTTCTTAATCCCTCTCTTCCATTTAAACTCCCTAGCCTAGTTTTCCAACTGAAACACATGGAAAAAACTAAATCTGTCTTTATCTCTGAATGAATCTTTTTCTCCTATCTGCCTGCAACATATTAATTCTTAAGTTGGAAATCTTTTAACAATTCGTGTATTCTGTAGTATTTCAATGCTGGCAGAGGGATCCCAGTATCCTCTTCCAAGATCTGTGGTGACCCTTTAGAACCAAACCTAGTTCTAATGTTAATAATTTTTGTGAAGATAATAATGCAGGTATTTTATTTTAAACACTAGTGATGGGCTGCACTTAAAATCCCAGTACTTTAAGAAATACAGCTCTCATTACTATTTTATTTTTTTTTAAAAACTTTCTCCTTTGTAATAAAACAAAGCTTGGTCACATGAAGCACAGGATCTGGACTTACCTCCAAATACTTAATTACAGACGGATTATAGTCTATGGTTTTTCGGTTTACTGCTTTTCTCATTCGTTTTCCATCAAAGGTAAGCTGCTGCATTGCTTGCTGCTGTGCAAAATCAGGTCGCTTATAAAACAGCTGTCGCGGTGCCTGATGTTGGAACCTTGGCATATGGAAAAAACGAGGAGGAGAACCAATTTCTGTAGCCATGGTGATGTTTTCGTTCTAGGACACTGGGGTATGGAAAAAGTACTTTCACTACAAATATCAGCACTGAAAACATTTTCAAATGAACATTTTTATACTTATCTTCCTTTTTCTAAATATGTTTCATTTGTAGCTTTTAGTCAAATTTTAGTCATTTACAAAATGAACTATTAGATTTAACGGCAAAAACCAGTTCCACATTTGAAAAGGGTCAATTCATAGAATCAGTTGTTAATATTAAGCACCTGCTGTAAAATTCAGCCTGATGGAATGAAAACCACAATTGAAAACAGCTTTGGTTGAGTTGGGGCGGTTGGTGTGCTATGCATGTGAGGGGTGGGAAGTGGGAGGGGGCAGAATGGGGGGATGGGAGAGTGCTTTCCCTGAAAGTGGTCAGAGGTTACATGGCCTCTGAAAATGGTTTGCTAATCACTTGATCCAGAAAACCCCACACAATCACTGAGAACTGTTCACATCTATATATATTATTGGTTTCAGAGAGAAAGGGAGAGGGAGAGAGAGAGAGAAACATCAGCAAGAGAGATCATTGAACAGCTGCCTCCAGGACACCTCCCTGGGGTTCGAGCCCACAGCCCAGACATGTGCCCTAACCTGGAATCAAAACCTGACCTCCTGGTTCATAGGTTGACGCTCAACCACCGAGTCACACCAGCCGGTGAGAACTGTTCAAATTTTTTAAATGAAGTTTCCATTAGATGTTTGATAGTATACCAAATCATTTTAAGTTTATCATAAGACCCCATTTATCACTAAAAAATTTTAAAAGCTGACTTTTGTCCTTTTAAATTTCCTAAGAATAGTGTAGAAGGAGGAATCAACTATGCTATTTCACCTGAATACTACAAGTGCATACATCTAATTTCAGGCTCCAAGGACCTACCACAGAAATCCTCACTATGTGTATTTACTTATTTATATAAAGCAGCATTAAGCTAACATTTGAATAGAAAAACTGTAAAGAGCTTATATAGAGTTTCAATTTTAACACTCTCCAGATAAACTTACATTCCAATAATATAAATATCCATGATTTAAAAACAATTCTTTAAATGTTTTTATTAATTTGAGAGAGAGAGGAAGGAAAAGGGGAGAGAGAAACATCCATCAGCTGCCTCTTGCTTGCCCCACACCAAGGATGGAGCCCACAACCTGACATGTGCCCTGACCAGGAATTGAAGTCGGAGAACTTTTGGTGTATGGGACACCCCTCAACCAATGAGCCACCAGGGCTAAAAACACACGTTAAGTGTATTTTTTAAATCAGACCATGAAAAACATAAAAAATGTTGGAGGAGGGGGAAGGGAAGGATGAGAGAGTGCTTTCCCTGAAAGTGACCAGAGGTGACCTCTGAAAATGGCTAGTCAGTTGATCCAGAAAAAAACCACAAAATCATGCGAATCAAAAGGTTCAAATCTTCATGTTCACTTTAAAAGCACTCTGATGAGCCAAGCCAGTGTGGCTCAATGATTGGGTATTCACCTATGAATCAGAAGGTCACAGTTCGATTCCCAGTCAGGGCACATGCCTAGATTGTGAGCTCGATCCCCAGTGGGGGTGGGGGGGCATACAGGAAGCAGCTGATCAATGATTCTCTCTCACCATTAATGTTTCTATCTCTCTTTCCTTCTCCCTTCCTCTCTGAAATCAATAAAAATATTTTTTAAACACACACACACACACACACACACACACACACAAAAAAAAAAAAAAAAACACTTGTGAAACTGCCCAAGCCATCAAGAGTATGCATATTAGGAAAGCCACCAAGTATCTGAAAGATGTCACTTTATAAAACAATGCACGCCAATTCGTTGTTACAATGGTGGGGTTGGTAGGTGTGCCCAGGCCAAACAATGGGCCAAAAAGACTGAATTTTTTATGTATATTCTTAAAAATGCAGAGAATAAAGCTGAATTTAAGGGTTTAGATGCAAATTCTCTGGTCAATGAGCACATTCAGGTGAACTAAGCTCCCAAGACTTGGGTACAACTTACAGAGTTCATGGGAAGATGATCCCACACGAGCTCCCTGTCACACTGACAGGATGCCTACTGAGAAATAACAGGTGATTTCCTGAACCAGAAAAGAGGCTGCACAGAAGAAAACAATATCCCAGAAGAAACTGAAGAAACGAAAATGTATGGCCCTAATAAATTCAACCTAACATAAATAATAATAAAAGTTAAAAGAAAAAAAACAGGAAAAAGTTTATCTGTAATCGGTCTCTGTATAGGATGATGGAAATACTTCAACAGAATTTTCAGCAGAATTTAATGGTTACTTTCTCAATATAAAAATATTCTATAAAAGAGTGAGCAAGTATTGACAGATTTAGTTGCCCATGATTTTAGAAGGTTGGTTATGTCATTTTTAAAGCTGAGCCTCTTGATAGAACAAAAGGCTCCATTTAGGTGCTTTTTAAGGTAATATGGATTATTTGAATCTGGATTTCACATCCATAAAATTCAGAAAATAAGTCCATGATAATAACGCTTCTAATCAGTAGCATTAAAACACTATTTGAAGAGTGTTTATAGTAACACATGGTTAATCAATTTCACTTCTACATATTTAAAAAATATTAGAAGCATTTCCACAATTATTTTTGTTTTAAAAACAGGAAAGGACCTAAAAATTTGTGATTTCCTTTGTATGAAAACATTCTTAGTATTACCTACTTCCTTCATCCTTGCTACTTCAGTCTCTTCTGAAAACATTTAATAATAACAATAGGGAGAAGAAGCATGAAGAGGAGGAGGGATGGGGGTAGTGGTAGTGAAGGGAGAGGGGAGAAATCCTGACTCCCACAAAACTTAATAGTGTTATAAAATAAGCATTCAATATGTATTATTTCCACTAGTCTGAAGCAATCCCAGAAGGTCCTTGGGACCTTTATTAGAAACATTAATCCTATCTAATAAAAGGCCAATATGCAAATCGTCCAAACAGCAGAACAACCAGTCACTATGATGCGCACTGACCACCAGGGGGCAGATGCTCAATGCAGGAGCTTCCCCCTGGTGGTCAGTGTGCTCCCACAGGGGGAGCACCACTTAGCCAGAAGCTCTGGGGAGTGGACCTAACCCATCAGTAAAGCATCCCCTGAGGGCTCCAGACTGCAAGAAGGCGCAGGCCAGGCCGAGACACCCCTCCACACTCCAAGTGCATGAATTTTATGCAATGGGCCTCTAGTGTGTGATAAGAGAATGTTTATTTCAATTCAAATCTCTTATAGCTATATGAGATTTTAATTGAAATGTAAAAAAAGCATTAAGCATTTGACTTAGTAAGTTTGGTGAAACTATTTGTTGACTCAGGTATCCCATGAATTCAACTAAGTTTCAGCATCCAAATTTCAACTAATGGCTTGAATTCAGATGTCATCACCAGTGATTCTAAAAAGATGTATGAGAGGTAATTTTTAAAACACTTTCCTTTCTGCTTTATTATCATCAAATTTCTAATTTTATTAGAATAAAATTATCCTAATATTCTAGTTCCTATTACTAACATCAAATAAGAATAAAGATATTTATACTCATCAAAGGAGGCTTTAAGGTTATTCAGGCAAAAAAGGAATTAAATTAGTGACACATGCTATAACATGGATGAATCTCAGTGAAAGAAGTCAGAAAAAAAGGTCACATATTGTGTCCTAGACAGTTTGCTCAGTGGATAAAGTGTCGACCTGCAGACTAAAGGGTCAAGGGCACATGCCCAGGTTCAGGCTTGATCTCCAGTAGGGGGAGTGCAGGAAGCAACCAATCAATGATTCTCACTCATTGATGTTTCTATCTCTCTCTCCTCTCCCTTCTTCTCTGAAATCAATAAAAATGTATTTTTGGGGGGAGGGGGGAAGAGTCACACATTGTATATGAAAAATCCAAAACATGCTAACACAGAAACATAAAACAGATTAGTGGCTGCCAGAGCCGGAGAAAGGCAGGAAAGAATAATGAATGAATGCTAAATGAGAATGAGGTTGCCTGTGAGGATGATGAAATGTTTTGGAACTAGACAGAGGTGGTGGCTGGAAAACACTGCTAATGTACTAAGTGGCACTGAGTCAGACACTTTAAAATGGTTAAGACAGTAAATTTTATGTTATGTGGCTTTTCCCTCAGTTGAAGAATTTAATGCACTGGGAGGGAAATCAGATGGTAAGTAGATGAAACATTAACAGAAAGTTGATGGTGTTGAGGCTGGATGCAAAGTGCTACACAAGAGCTAAATCAAGGATTTATTATACAAATATGGGGGAAATGACTGAAGTCAAATGCAAAACAATCAATACATGTTGTTACTCACACTTCTGAATAATTCATGTTAAAGAGAGAGAGAAAAATACTCCTTCATTTTAAACATTATAGAGGATAGGGGGAAATATCTTCCCATTTACAAATTTGTCAAGTAAAATTTGTTCTTAAAAAAAAAAAAAAAAAAAGCCTTTAAATTTTCCTTGAATGGTGAAGTTTTATTTGTTACAGATATAAAGGCCCAACATGAAGAAAGGGTGAAAACAGAAAGTACAATGATATTCTAAATCAAGACTTGGCTCTAAGTTGTCAATAATTCTATATAATATGTAATATGCAAATCAACCGAACTGCAGAACCATCAATCACTATGACATGCACTCATGCACTGACCTCCAGGGGGCAGACACTCAACACAGGAGCTGCCCCTGGTGGTCAGTGCACGCCCACAGGGGGGGCGCCGTTGAGCCAAAAGCCGGGCTCACGGCTGGCAAGTGCAGTGGCAGTGGTGGGAGCCTCTCGGACCTCCGCTGCAGGTGGGCAGGGAGGAGCGAGGGATCCCGGGCTGAGAGAGCCCTGGGCTGCAGCACCCACCCAACCCCCCGTCTCGTGTACCGGGGCCTCTAGTACCATAATAATTATATATGGTGTCAGATGGGTACTAGATTTATCAGCGTAATTACTTCTTAAGTTATGTAAATGTCTCATCACTGGGTTGTATGCCTGTATAATATTCTGACAACTGTAATAGAAAATAAATTTTTTTTAAAAGGCCAGTCCTAAAATAAAACTACTCATAACTAAGTGACCAGTCTTCACATAAGCCTCTCACCTCACCTCCTGTGAACTGTTATTACTTGCCCCAAAGCACAACAGAGCCCCTTAATGGCTGTACCGACTGAACTGTCCCCCCATCACTTCATATGTTGAAGTCCTAACATCCAGGACCTCAGAATGTGACTGTATTTGGAGAAAGGCCCCTAATCCATGACGGGTTTGCTTATAAGAAGAAATTAGGACACGGGCACTCATCAAAGGCAAAACATTTGAAAGCAAGAGAAAGATAGGTATCTGCAAGCAAAGGCCTCTGAAGAAACCAATCCTGCTCATATCTTAATCTGGAACTCCAAAACTGAGCAAACCTCCGAGTCTGTGGAAGTTGATTATAGCAGCCCAAGCTGACTATGAGAGTGGCAGAGTCAGAGCAAAATACCTGGATCTCCTGACTCTCCTTCAACACCAGTTGTCAAAAGATTTCAATAATGACTTTAACAGCTTTCTCTAGCTGAAGAGAGAAAACATGAGGTTGGAAATCAGTGACCCAGACAGAACTCAAGTCATTAAAACTATCCCTTCAGGCTTCACTCAGAACTATACTTCAAAGACACACACACACACACACACACACACACACACGAGGCCCGGTGCACAAATTCCTACACGGGTGGGGTCCGGCCGGCCCAGCCCCTATCGGAGCAGAACGAGGCTGGGCCTGTGAGGAGGAGGAGATGGCAGGAGGTTGGCTAGCCTAGCTGGCTGGGCAGTTGGCCAGCAGGCGCCCCCCCCCCCCCAATTGAGGTTAGGGGTGTGGTCAGGGTTGGGGCCAGCCAGGAGAAGGGGCTGTGGACAGAAGGGTGGGCAGCCCTGCCTCTGATTGGGTTGGGGGCTGATCTGGTGTGGGGCTTGGGGCTGGGCTGGGGAAGCGTATGCAGGAGGTTGGCCCCATACCTTATTGGATGGGGGGCTATCAGGAGTGGGGCCAGCCAGGGGCAGCGGCTGCAGCCGTGGGCCAATCAGGGTGGTGGGGGCCATCAGGAGCAAGGCTAGTGGGGGAAAGAGGGTGGGTATTTGGCCAGCCAGCCCTGCCCTTAATCAGGGTGGGAGAGCCTGGTAGTGGACAGTATTTATTAAAGGATACTTTTGAGAATCATAACTGGGAAGAATGGAAAAAGAGCAGATTTGAGGTCCTGAGAGACCAGGGATGGGGCAGAACCCCTGCAGCAATGATGCAAGCATCCTGCCCATCACTCAGCACCTGTGTATGCAAATTAACCACCATCTTTGTTTGGTTAATTTGCATCTCACCCTTGAGTGGCTGGTGGCATAGCGGAGGTATGGTCAATTTACATGTTTGTCTATCATTAGGTAATATTAGAGGCCCAGTGCATGAATTCCTGTATGGGTGGGGTCCGGCCAGCCTGGCCAGGGGAAGGGGACATGGGCAGTTGGCCAGCCTGTCTTCTGGTCGAACTCGTGGTCGAAGGGAAATTTGCATATTAGCTTTTTATTCTATAGGATATACACTGAGTGGCCAGATTATTATGAGTTCAAAGATCATAATAATCTGGGCACTCAGTTACAGACTAGAGGCCCGGTGCACAAAATTCGTGCACGAGGGGGGGGGGGTTCCCTCAGCCTGGCCTGCACCCTCTCCAATCCAGGACCCCTTGGGGGATGTCCTACTGCTGGTACAGGCCCAATCCTGCAGGCCTAAACCAGCAGTCGGACATCCCTCTTACAATCCAGGACCGCTAGCTCCTAACCACTCACCTGCCTGCCTGCCTGATCACCCTAACCACCTCTGCCTGTCGGCTTGATCCACCCCTAACTGCTCTCCCCTGCCAGCCTGATTGCCCCCTAACTCCCCTCCCCTGCCAGCCTAATTACCCCTAACTGCCCACCCCTGCTGACCTAATAACCCCCTTAAGAGCCCTCCTTGCTGGCCTAATCGCCCCTAATACCCTTCCCTGCCGGCCTTGATTGCCCCTAACCACCTCTGCCTTGGCCCCCCATCACCGTGGCTTTGTTGGGAAGGATGTCTGGAAGATGCTCAGTCAAATTAGCATATTATCCTTTTATTAGTATACATATCATCAAATTCAGGAAAAAATCAGAGAGTCATCCTTCATAAAAAGAATTACTGGGATTTCTACTCACTGCAGTATTCACTTGAGCTACTCTATCATAACACTACAATTTAAACTAGAAGTCAGACTTGTCACTATAGCATATTCATCTCAGATCTGGGGAATCATAAAAAATGCAATTCAAGAATTAAATCAGTGAGCACTAAAGTACTTAATAAGCTCTCAAGACAGATATGGACACAGACACACAAAGTCTGCTCTCAAGAGACTAACAAGATTTTCAGAAGGAAAAAAAAAAAAAAAAAAAAAAGCTAAAAAAAAAGCAGTATGAGAAACTACTATTTTCTGAGAGTCTACTATGCCTGTCTGCCAATAACTCTTATAGGAAACAGGGAGACGGTATGGCTTACAGCATAATTTAACCTTAAGAAGTTTTAAATTTGAAGCAGGATGGGGAAAAGGGGAGGGAAAGATACAGTTAGAAAATAAACAAAATACATGACACACTCACTCAGCATACCATGGTCAGCATAATCTTTCCCCAAATCAAACAATAAAAAATAACCTTCCCCAAACAAACATTTCTGACTCTTAACCATAACATCTGATCTCCAGCTAAAACACAGATAAGCCCGGCTGGTGTGTCTCAGTGGTCAATTGAGCATCGACCTATGAGCCAGGAGGTCATGGTTCGATTCCCTGCCAGGCCACAGGCCCAGGTTATAGGCTCAGTCCCCAGTGTGGAGAGTGCAGGAGGCAGCCAATCAATGATTCTCTCTCATCATTGATGTTTCTATCTCTTCCCTCTCCTTTCCTCTCTGAAATAAAAAAAAATATATTTTAAATAAAAAGATAATAATAAAACACAGATAAAAGGTATGCTATGTAATAAAAGCCTAATATGAAAATTGTCCCCTCGGGCAGTCATTCTATGACATGTGCTGAGCACCAGGGGGCTGCACGAAAGATGGCAGGTATTGGAGATGCAACGCTGGCAGCGGGTGACAGTGAGGCACTGCCGACCCCAATGAGACCCAATGAGAGTGGGATAACAGTGGGATGGTGGAGCAGGTGAGGGCATGGCACCAGGCCAAGACGGGTGGGAGCTGGGGCTCAACTGCCCCGCAGACGGTGACCAGCAGCAGCAACAGGAGATGGGGCCACCACCCAGCTCCCAGGCACTGAGGGAGCCGGGCAGTGGGCTAAGCCTTGATCGATCACCCTGCAGGCGGGATGGTGGAGCAGGTGAGGGGTGGCACCAGGCCAAGTCAGGGTGCTAGGTGGAGCACAACTGGGCTACAAGGCTGGGGACACAATCTGGGCCGGATCTGCACAAGCATCCCGAGAGACCTCACCCATGCACAAATTTGTGCCTCAGGCCTCTAGTATTTTTATAGGAAATTACCTTGCTAAAACTTAACTAATTCTACAAATTTGATCCAAAACTAATTCAGTTGAAAGCACCAAATACTTCACATAATTGAATAAAAAGAGCTCTAAACTGATTCAAGCAGAGTGGAAATGAAGCTCTGCATCAAAACAATCCTATCCCTGGAGAGTCATAACTGGGCCTGTAGTAGTTTTCTTCAAACAAGAAGTCATGCCCTACTGGTGGTTCCTGAACTCAATGTGGCTGACAACCAGCATTACTTTAATAATTGTAAAAATAACAAAACACAGAATACATAAGATTAAACTGCACAGTTTAAAGGAAAGAAATGATTTTGTGAAACTTATGGGTGCATTAAAATACCTAGGATAGCCAAAACCGGTTTGGCTCAGTGGATAGAGCATTAATCTGCAGACTGAAAGGTCCCAGGTTCGATCACGGTTAAGGGCACATACCTTGGACACAACCCCAGTGAGGGGCGTGCAGGAGGCAGCTGGTCAATGTTTCTCCCTCATTTATGTTTCTAACTCTCTATCTCTCTCCCTCCCTCTCTGTGGAAAATCAATAAAATATATTTTAAAAAATAAAATAAAATACCTAGGGTAGCAAGTACAATTACTATAGGGCTTTTAAAAATAATAAAGGTTTTTAGAGAATCCAAGATGGCTGCCCAGATAAACACCAAGCCGCAGCCGCACACAACAATTTCAATAAAATACAACTAAAATATAAAATGGACATTACCCAGAACTACAGGAAAGTCGACTAATGAAATTCTACAACGAGAAGCAAGGAGAAAACCAGAAGGAAGCGCGGAGGAGCTGTAAAAGCCTAAGGTACGGAGACACGAGGCGCGCGGAGAGGACGGAGCCGGAGAGGACGGAGGCCAAGTGCCTGGCTGGCATTCCCTAGCGGGAAAGAGATAAAACTCCAACTGTGCTGGGCCCCAGTTCTGACTGCTCTGAACCCCAGTTCTAGGCCAGACCCCGGGGACACAGGCTCAAACAGAGGGAGCTGGGCTGTAAGGCAGAACCCCGGGGGAGCGGCGAGAGGAGTTCCCGGTAGCGCGCACAATGCACGCAGAGAAGGGACGGTCGGCTGTGCCGCGGGATTGCCCTGGCGGGAAGGAGACAGGGGCTCCAGACTGCTCTGAACGCCACCTCCAACTCAACTGCCAACTGAACTGAACCCCAATACCGGGCTCATTGGGGGAGAGCCTAGACTGTTTGGTAGCAGGCGAAAATCGAGGGCACCTTTCTCTTTGCAGCGAGTACTGAAGGACCCTGAGACCCAGGAGCCGCATAGGGCAGGGCTGACAGAAGCCAAGGCTGTAGGCTCCACCCTGAAACTCCGCCCCATCTGTAGCTGTGAAATGCGACAACAAAATAGATCACAGAAAGAAATGGAGGACAACAAGCGACTGGATATAGAGTTCAAATCTACACTTATAAGGTTTTTCAAGAATTTCGTAGAAAAGATTGATAAGACCTAAGAGGATATGAAAAGAGAGCAACTAGAATTAATAAGGAATCAACAAGAAATGATAAGGGATCAACAAGAAATAAAGAATACATTGTCTGAAATAAAAAATATTATACAGAGTCCTAAAAACAGAATGGAAGATCGCAAGAATCAAGTCAAAGATTTGGAACATAACAAGCCAGAAGACACTCCTCCACAGAAGCTGGAAGGCAAGAGAATCCAGAAAGTTGAAGATAGTGTAAGAAACCTCTGGGACAACTTCAAGCGAACCAATATCAGAATTATGGGGTCCCAGAAGATGAGAGAGAGCAAGATA
The DNA here is from genome assembly GCF_964339955.1 of Pipistrellus hanaki. NCBI lineage: Eukaryota > Metazoa > Chordata > Mammalia > Chiroptera > Vespertilionidae > Pipistrellus > Pipistrellus hanaki. Next base: position 3,787,413 of record NC_140510.1, on the reverse strand, counting down.
TCGAAAGCATACTGAAAGAAATAGTGACAGAAAACTTCCCCCACCTGGTGAAAGAATTAGACTTACAAGTCCAGGAAGCGCACAGAACTCCAAACAAAAGGAATCCAAAGAGGACCACACCAAGAAACATCATAATTAAAATTCCAAGAGCAAAAGACAAAGAGAGAATATTAAAAGCAGCAAGAGCAAAGAAGGTAGTTACCTATAAAGGAGCTGATTTGTCAACAGAAACCATGCAGGCCAGACGGGAATGGCAAGAAATATTCAAGGTGATGAACAGCAAGAACCTACAGCCAAAGATAATCTATCCAGCAAAGCTATCACTCAGAATCGAAGGTCAGATAAAGAGCTTCACTAATAAAAAAAAAAGCTAAAGGAGTTCATCAACACCAAACCAGAATTATATGAATTGCTGAAGGGGGTTCTTTCAGAAGAGAAAGTAAATAAAGATAAAAATTATGAACAACAAATACGTAACTATCAACAAGTGAATCTAAAAACCAATGAAATTAAAAAAAAAAATCTGATGAACAATATTAACTGTTGAATATAATAGAATCAGAGGTATGGAAGGGGAGTGAACTGAAGATTCTTGGGGAAAAGGGGAGAGGGGGATGTGGGAAGAGACTGAACATAAACTGTGCACCTATGGATGAGGACAATGGGGGGTGGGGAAAGGGCAGAGGGTGGGGTGGGAACCTGGTGGAAGAGAGCAATGGGGGGAGGGGGAGTAACGTTTGTAATAATATGAACAATAAAAATTTATTTTAAAAAAAATTAAAAAATAATAATAATAAAGGTTTTTAGATCCCCACTCTCATTAACAAAATCCCGGTGCCCAAAGTCAGAACTTTAGCCTGGGAACCTCTATTTCAGATTATGTATCTCCAGACTAATAGAACCTGGGATGGACAGTCTACTTATCTGAACTTTGAAGGGATTTATGTGAGTGGTAAACAAGGCCAGTAACAAATTGAGCAGCTTGCTCTCTTCTTCACTGTCCAATCCTCCTATTTAATAAAAGGGTAATGTGCAAATTAACCATCACTCCATCACAAAGCTGGCGGCTGCGCCCAATCCTCTCAGCCCCGCAGGATTCCCCTAGTACAGGGCGGACTCCCCTAGTTACAGGGTGGGCAGCCGCTGAGAGTGACCTGGCAGAATGCTTGCTTCATCACCATGGCGACAGGGCAATCCTTCCTCGCCCGGTGTGGATGGGCCTCTGAGCCACGGAAAGCATCTGGGCAGTGGGCGCGGAGTAGCCAGGCCCTGCAGAGAGCTACTGATGCACTGATTCATGCTCAGGGCTACCAGGCTATATTATAATAAAAAGCCAGTGACCATAACATCGTAACAACCAAACCACTGGTCACCAGGAGGTGCTTGAAACACCCCTTGGTCCCTCCCCTGCCCACTCATGGCGGCAGGGCGGGGCTCGTGCAAAAGGGCTCACGCAGCGAGGCAGGGCTCATGGCTTGCGTGGCTTGCGATGGACTCACGCAGCGCGGTGGGCCTCACAAGAAATGGCTCGCAGCTTGCATGGTAGCTTGCGGCAGCAATCTACTCACACACAATTTCATGCCCACTGGGCCTCTAATCTTTAATAAATTCGAATCCAGAACAAATCAGGAGAAATTATATTAAAACCATTTAATCTTTTAAAAGAATAAAATACAGTAGCCATTTAAATAAGTGGATTTTAAAAGTTCACATGATCTTGTCCTGGCCAGGTGGCTCATTTAGTTAGAGCATCATCCTGTTACACAAGGGGTGTAGGTTCAACACCTGGTTGGGCCACATACAAGAATTAACCAATGGAGAAACCAAGATGGCGGCATAGGTAAACGCCTAACTGCAGCCTCACACAACGATTTCAAAAAATACAACTAAAATATAAAATGGACATTATCCAGAACTACAGAAAGTTCACTGACTGGAAATTCTACAACTAGAAGGAAAGAGAAAACCAGAAGGAAAATCAGAGGAGCTGTAAAAGCCTAAGGTACGGAGACACGATGCGCACGTGGGGAGAGGACGGAGCCGGAGAGGAGGGGTGGCTGAGTGCCTGGTTGGCGTTCCCTAGCGGGAAGGAGATAAAAGCTCCGGACTGTGCTGAATCCCAGTTCCGACTGCACTGAACCCCAGTTCTAGGCCAGACCCTGGGGACCCAGGCTCATACAGAGGGATTCTGGGCTGTAAGGCGGAAACTCGGGGGAGCGACGAAAAGCAGAGCCCCGGAGTCGTGCACAATGCACGCAGAGGACTGTTGACTGTGCCACTGGATTGCCCTAGCGGGAAGGAGACAAAAGCTCTGGACTGTGCTCAGCCCCACTTCGAACTGCACTGAACCCAGTTCTAGACCAGACCCTGGGGACCCACGCTAATACAGAGGGAATCTGGGCTGTAAGGCAGAAACTCAGGAGAGTGGAGAAAGGCAGAGCCCCAGAGTCGCATGTTACATGCAGAGGATGGTCTGTTGACTGTGCGCTGGATTGCCCTAGCGGGAAGGAGAGAAGAGCTCCGGACTGCTCTGAACCCCAGTTCCAGGTTCATTGGGGGAGAGACTAGATTGTCTTGTAGTGGGCGAAACTCGAGGGCACCATTCTCTCAGAGGTGCTTGTAGCGAGTACCAAAGCAGCGAGTACCAAAGGACACAAAGGAACACTGAGACTCAGGAACCTCATAGGCGGGGCTAACAGGAAGCCAAGGCCGTAGGCTCCACCCTGAAACTCCGCCCCATCCAAGCTAAGCACAGAGGCTTTTGAATAAGGCTGTCTCTCTGCTTAGACACAACTGATCCTCACAGCCAATTGGCCTGGAGGTCAGTTCCTCCCAGTGATACCAACAACAATCAAGACTTACCTACAAAAGGCTGTACACACAGTCAACAAAGGGGTGCACCAAGAGTGTCCACCTCAGATAACTGAGAGGCTGACCCACTGAACCACATAGGACACCTTAACACACAAAGCCACCCTACCAACTCAGGGAAGCAGCAAAAATGCTGAGACAAGGAAACAGATCACAAACGAAAGAAATGGAGGACAAAAAGCAATTGGATATAGATTTCAAAACCATGCTTATAAGGTTTTTCAAGAATTTCCTAGAAAAGGCCAATAAAATAAACAAGACCTTTGAGAATATGAAAAGGGATCAACTGGAAAAAAAAGAATATATTGTCTGAAATAATAAATATTATACAGAGTCCTAAAAACAGAAGGGAAGATCACAAGAATCAAGTAAAAGATTTGGAACACAAAGACCCAGAGGACACTCCTCTGCAGAAGCAAGAAGACAAGAGAATCCATAAAGTCGAACATAATGTAAGAAACCTCTGGGACAACTTCAAGTGAACCAACATCAGAATTATGGGGGTCCCAGAAAAAGAGAAAGAGCAAAATACTGAAAACATATTGAAAGAAATAGTGACAGAAAACTTCCCCCACCTGGGGAAAGAAATAGACTTACAAGTCCAGGAAGCGTACAGAACCCCAAACAAAAGGAACTCAAAGAGGACCACACCAAGACACATCGTAATTAAAATTCCAAGAGCAAAAGACAAAGAGAGAATATTAAAAGCAGCAAGAGAAAAGCAGGCAGTTACCTATAAAGGAGCACCCATAGGATTGTCAGCTGTTTTCTCAACAGAAACCATGCAGGCCAGACGGGAATGGCAAGAAATATTCAAGGTGATGAATAGCAAGAACCTACAGCCAAAAATACTCTACCCAGCAAAGCTATCACTCAGAATTGAAGTCCAGATAAAGAGTTTCACAAATAAAAAAAAAGCTAAAGGAGTTCATCACTGCCAAACCAGAATTATATGAATTGCTGAAGAAGGTTCTTTAGGAAGAGGAAAAAATAAAGATAAAAATTATGAACAACAAATATGTAACTATCAACAAGTGAATCTAAAAACTAAGGGAATTAAAAAATGTGATGAACAATATTAACTGGTGAATATAATAGAATCAGAGGTATGGAAAGGGAATGAACTGACGATGCTTGGGGAAAAGAGCAGCGGGGGGTGCAGGAAGAGACTGAACATAAACTGTGCACCCATGGACGAGGACAGTGGGGGGTGGGGAAAGGGCAGAGGGTGGGGTGGGAACCTGGTGGAGGTGGGGGAAAAATGAAGAACTTCTGTAATAATATGAATAAAGGTTTATTTTTTTTTAAATTAACCAATGAACCAATGCAACAACAAATTGATGTTTCTTTCTTTCCCTTCTTCTCTCGCTCTCTCTCTCTCTCTCTCTCTCTCTCGAAAAATCATTCAATGAAAATAAAAAGTTCACATGATCTTGACTGTTCAGATACACAAACCTATCCAGAAGGTTATGTTACCACATGATTCCATTTAAATGACATTGCTGAAATAAAATGACAGTGATGGAGATTAGTGATTGCCAAGATTAGGGATACGGATAGAGGTGTGGTTATAAAAAAGAAATCTTTATAGAGATGAACTGTTAAAAATCTTGACTATGGTGGTGGATACACAAATATACACATACAATGAAACTGAAAAGAAACACAAACACACACACACACACACAAAATTGAATAGAAAAATCAGGAAATCTTTAAGATCAATAGATATCAGTGTCAATATTCAATTTAAAATAATATTGTACTGTATTTTGAATGTTGTTACCATTGGAAGAAATTAGGTAAGTTATTCAGGATCCCTCTGAATTATTTTTTGCAAATTTACCATAGAATTACCTCGATTAAAAAAAATCAATTTTAAAATGTTAACATGAGCAATTCACAAGTTGGTTAGAACAAACAGCCCATGCTGAGAGCACAAATACTGGTATGGAAGAGTCAACTTAAAGGCAAGCATTTTAAGACTCTTACCATAAATTTGTTGATTAAACTTGACATTAAAAATCAATTTTGAAAAGAAACCAAGATGGCCACATAGGGTAGACACCGGAATGCAGCCTACGACAACAAATTTGAATTTAGAACTGAAAAACAGGGGAAACATCACCCTGAAGTGCCAGACGGCTGGCTGAGAGGAGGCTCTACCATCTGGGAAGGAGAAAGAAGGCGCGCTGAACCTCAGGAACTGTGAAGGTGCGGAGAACTGTGCGCGCGAAAAGGCGGCCGCAGATTTTGCTGCTGGCTTGCTTGCAGAGTGCAGAGAGGGCGGGCCAAGTTCGCTGCTGGCTTAGTCCCTGTGCGCCGAGAGGGCGAACAGCTAATGCGCGGCTGGCTTTCTTGTTCGGAAGGAAAACAGAACCACCCTATTGCGCTCATAGACGGCCCCAGACAGGAAGAGGCCAGACTGTCAGGCAGTGGGCAGAGATCTCTCGGAGGTGTGTGAAGCCAGAGGCCATTATTGCGGGACTCAGAAACCAGATCCTTGTAGGGAGGGGCTGAATAAAGCTTGTCTGCACCACCCGAGACTCCGCCCCATCCAAGCGGAGCACAGAAGCCCTTCCAGTGGCTAGCTTCCTCGTTCGCTGCCAATAGGACTCTCCTAGGGAGGGGCAGGCAGGAATCTAAAGCTTCTCTGCAACCAATTGTGCGGGATTCAACAAAGCTTGTCTGTGCCACCCCGAGACTCCGCCCCATTCAAGCAGAATACAGAAACCCTCCTACCTGAGACACTTCTGATCCTCATAGCCAATTGGCTTGGAGATCAACACTTCCCAGTGATACCAACAACAAGCAAGGCTTAACAACAAGACTGCACACACAGCCCACAAAGGGCTACACCAAGACTGTCCACCTCAGGTAACTGGGAGGCTGACTCACTGAACCATATAGGACATCTTAGCACACAAAGCCACCCTACCAACTCAGGAAAGCTGAGAAAATGCCGAGACAAGGAAATAGATCACAAACAAAAGAAATGGAGGAAAAGAAGAGATTGGATATAAAGTTCAAAACCACACTTATAAGGTTTTTCAAGAATTTCCTAGAAAAGGTCGATAAGACCTATGAGGAGATGAAAAGGGATCAACAAGAACTAATAAGGGATCAACAAGAAATAAAGAATACATTGTCTGAAATAAAAAATATAGAGTCCTAAAAACAGAATGGAAGATCGCAAGAATCAAGTCAAAGATTTGGAACATAAAGAGCCAGAAGACACTCCTCCACAGAAGCTAGAAGGCAAGAGAATCCAGAAAGTTGAAAATAATTTAAGAAACCTCTGGGACAACTTCAAGCGAACCAACATCAGAATTATGGGGGTCCCAGAAGATGACAGAGAGCAAGATATTGAAAACATACTGAAAGAAATAATGACAGAAAACTTCCCCCACCTGGTGAAAGAAATGGACTTACAAGTTATTACTAACTGGTGAATATAATAGAATATAATAGAATCAAAGGTATGGAAGGGGAGTGAACTGACGATTCTCGGGGGAAAGGGGAGAGGGGGGTGTGGGAAGAGACTGAACATAAACTGTGCACCTATGGATGAGGACGGGGGGGGGGGGGGGGGGGGGCAGAGGGTGGGGTGGGAACCTGGTGGAGGGGAGCAATGGAGGGGGGGGGGCAGAAATGAGGAACATTTGTAATAATATGAACAATAAAGATTTATTTTTTTAAATCAATTTTAATTAACTCTGGATATATATAAGTTTTCCAACTTTTTCAGCTTTTAGCCACAGACTTAACTGTGTAATTCTTCATAACTTATAGTAAGTAGTTTCCGTTGTATATTTAGCCATAAAGTTACTTAAACTTTTCAGTAGATAAAAAATGTAATGCACTAGACCAGTTTAATGTATCTTTACTTGATACTTTACTGGGCTTTTTACAATTAGTTTTCTGCAATAAATCAAAAGATGATTTTAATATATACTGCATATATGACCACAAATCTGGCTGTCTATTTAATTAGAAAGTGACAACTCAATATCTCAAAATGTGCTTCAGGGATAAAGAAACCTGTACCATCAATTGTTCTCACAGGAAATAAAAATCAGCAAGTTATTGGGTGTGGTTTTCCCCCTGGTCATAGAAAAGAGGGTTTCCCCATTTTCCCCTTGTGCTTTAATACATTAAGTTATCAACTATTTAAATCAATAAAAGACAAAATAATTCTCATTGGAAAATTGCAAAAATAAACAAAAACTAAGTTCCATTTTCTAGATAAGGTAAACATAAAATGACACCCCTAACCCCAAAGCTGGAATAAGGAATTCAAAGTCTCAAGTATGAGCTGAAACCCAGAGTTCCCAAAGCCAGGCTTGAAGGTTCTCATTTTCACTTCGGTTTAATGGTATGGGAAATAAACTTAGTAGCAGATATTTCTTTTTTTTTTTTTTTGAAAAAATAGGATTTTAATGTCTCTTTCTATTAATATCTTGCATTTTTATTTTTATTTATTTATTTATTTATTTAAAATCAATCTTTCTTTCTTTCTTTTTTTTAATAAATCTTTATTGTTCATATTATTACAAAGGTTCCTCATTTCTTCCCCCCTCCACCAGGTTCCCACCCCACCCACCTCCCCCTCCCCACCCCCCATTGTCCTCATCCATAGGTATACAGTTTATGTTCAGTCTCTTCCTCCGTCCTTTTCCCCCAGAACAGTCAGTCCACTCCCCTCCCATATCACAGACTCTACTACAATGAACCGCTATAATTGTTCATCAGGATTTTCAATCTCCTTTTGTTGTTGTTTTTTTTGTTGTTGTTGTTTTGTTTGTTTTTTTTAATTAATAAACTTTTACACTTCTAAGAATAAATTTTAAAATCTAATAATTTTAAACCTTGTTTTTTTTCTGCCCTGGGAATTGAGAGCAAACTTGTTTACATGTAAACTTGCCCTTAGGCTATCAAAAGGTGTAGCCATTCAAGTGTAAATGGACACATTGTTTAAACCAGTGATTCCCAAAGTGGTCTATATCGACCCCCAGGGGTCTATGACAACCTGCAAGGGGTCTACATCAGCGAAAAAAAAATTTGGGGGTCCATGAAATGAAAATGGGGGTCCACGATAGTGGATCTCAACATACACTGATAGTACCTATTTACTTACATCATATTATCTTATAATATAAAAACATATAAATTATTTATAAAAGTACCTATGAAGTAAAAAATTTATTATATATGTTTATAAAATTGTGTAAATTGTAGGATAAAAACCTCCATATAATGATATACCAGTATCATCTTGTTACAAGCATACGCGCAGTAAACATTCTTGCCAATTTTTGTCTCAAAGCTTCGCGAACTTGCACCGACTTGTTCAATCCGTCACTCTATAAATATGAATGTGAGAAAAATACGTTCATTCGTTTCCTGAATCTTGAATAGGAAAGTGCTGAGAAAATATTTAAAAAAATATAAACTGGTAGTTTATCATACAAATTATAGTGAATCAGTGTTATTTTGTTTGAGAATGCCGGAGAAAAGTAGGTACATTATTTTTTATTAAATTTTAACACTAAACTTCACTACAGTTAGAAATTTACAAAAAAATCAATATCAGGTAAGTAGGGGGTCTACCCAAAACCGAAAAACATGGCAAGGGGTCTACGGCACAAACAAGTTTGGGAACCTCTGGTTTAAACAGAGCTGCTGGTTGGAATCGGATTACCTGTTCTGGGAGGGAAGGGCTTGTCATTCCCTTTCTCCATTAAAATTAAGGTGTTAGTTAGCTTTAAAACCTCTTTTTGGCAAGAGACCTTAAACTTTCAGAACTTTAAATTTTTCAGATAGTAAATCAGTTACTTAGCATTTTCTCAAATCAATAATACCTCCACATGCCCAAGGATACACTTCACACAAAAGACATTTCCAAATCGATCAACCAACCTCATCCAGGCCCACACAAGGCACTCACAGATCAACACCCCAGCGCTATACTAACTCAACACATCCAGATCTAAGCCTTCCTCATTTGATTCTGCAGACCCTCAAGTTCCCCCAAAAGTTTCCAGCCATGTCTGAGAGGCAGCCTTGGGGCGGAGGCAGGTGAGGAGCAAGCTGTTCCAGGCCTGACTGCTCCGGGTCTGGCCACTGCCGCTCCCGACCTGGCTGATCCGGTCGTGGCTGCTGCTGCTTTGGGCCTGGCCGCACCCGACCCAGCTGCTCTGGGCCCGGCTGCTTCAGGCTCGGCCGCTCCGGGCCTGGCTGCTCCCAGTCTAGCAGCAGCAGCAGCAATTTCTAAAAGCTCCCAGGTAATACTAAACTGTGACAAAATTTGGGAACCACTGACTTACTTCTGAAAATTTCCTTATACCAACAAGTTCTTAATCTTTTTACTTCAGGACCTCTTTACTCTTAAAAATTGAGAATTCCCCCAAATTCGTTAATTGTGGTATTTATATCTATATAATTGTCATGTTAGAAATTAAAACAGAAAAACACAAAGTAATTCATTTTAAAATGATAAACTCATCAATTCCCCTAAGTAACCTGAGGTGACCTCTGAAAATGGTTCGCTATTCACTTGACCCAGAAACCCCCACAAAATCATGAAACTCAAGATTCAACTTTAACAACACTTTTGGCATTAATCCGAGCCATCAAGGGTATGCAAAACCACCAAGTACCTGAAGGATATGGCTTCACAGAAGCAATGTGTGCAATTTTATTCTGTCATTACGATGGTGGAGTTGGTAGGCCAAACAGTGGGACTAGACCAGGGGTGGGGAACCTTTTCTCTGCCAAGAGGCATTTGGATATTTATAATATAACAGCATTTGGGGGCCATACAAAATTATCATCTTAAAAATTAGCCTGCTATATTTGGTCAAACATTAACTCACCCCAATGCCTTGGCGGGGCCAGACCAAATGATTTCACTGGCCGTATATGGCCCGAGGACCAGATGTTCCCTACACCTGGACTACACAATGGGTTAGTGATCCAAAAAGAGTGAATTTTTGCTGCATGTGCCTAAAAATGCAGAGTAACGCTGAACTTAAGGGTTTGAATGTAGATTCTCTAGTCACTGAGCACATCCAGGTGAACAAAGCAAGATAGGCGGTAAAACTTCCAGAGTTCATGGGTAGATGACCCAACACATAAGCTCCGTGCCACACTGAGGATCCCTCCTGAGAAAGAGCAGATGGTTCATGAACCAGAGGAGGAGGGTGCACAGAAGAAAAAGATATGCCAGAAAAACATAACATGCTAATCTAAGTTTAGAAAAAAAGATAAACTCATTATAATAACTATACCCCCTCCCCAAGAACTAGTGAGAATGGCTTTTAAAAATACTTTCCTAAATCTCTTTAGTGTCTAGCTTAATTTAAAACAGTTGGATTCTCCTGTCTGCTTCTGCATTCAATCTGTTATACTGTTATTTGGGATGAAATATATGAAAAATATCTGGACCCACACAAATATTTATTTGGAAAAGGAGTATTTTAATACCCTTCTCAGATAATGTGGATACTTTTTGATATTCCAACAAAATTTGACAAGTGGTAGCCAAATAAACATTAAGTGTAAATGTGACATCTGAAATTACATCATTAAGCTGTTTGAACTCTGTCACATTTAAAGGCACTGGTACGCCGAAACCGGTTTTCCTCAGTGGATAGAATGTCGACCTGAGGACTGAAAGGTCCCAGGTTCGATTCCAGTCAAGGGCATGTACCTTGGTTTTAGGCACATCCCCAGTAGGGGGTGTGCAGGAGGCAGCTGATGGATGTTTTTCTCTCATCAATGTTTCTAACTCTCTATCCCTCTCTCTTCCTCTCTGTAAAAAAATAATAATAAATAAATTAATTAATTAATTTAATTAAATGTATTTAAAATAATTTTTTTTATAAAAAAGGCACTGGTTCATTTGGTACTTTGGAATGTTTATTGACCATTTGGAAAACACTGGTTCCACATAATTACACATATCTGTCACATTACTTATAAAATATAAAGTAATCATTTTAATTAAAATCATCACTGGTCTTATCATAAAAACTATTAATTATTAGGAAATTCAATCTCACATAGCAATCCAAAATTCCAATCTTTCTTTGAAAACTTAATTTTTTATTTATCACTGGCAACAAATACAATGGTTTTCCTTGAAGCAAGAGTTGAATATCATTGAGACTACACTGATCTTCAAAAAAACTGCAATATATTCAAGTTTGAATGCTTGTCATTCTTTACTTTTAAATTTACTAGTTTTTATACAGATTTTATTTGTTAAAGCAGTTTTATGTCCACAAGTGATAAAGATACACACAACACCCAGTATCATTTGTTTCTGTGTGCGTGTCTTATGGTATGCTTGTTAAAATCAGTGTACCAACACTGATACCTCATTAGCTGGCCTCACCCAAAACCCTCTTGATATTGGGTTTGACAAAATCTATGGGTTTTTGAGAAATGGGCTTCTTTCACTTAGTCATATGTGTGTAAGGTCCCTCCATCTTTTTTTATTTTTTTATTCAATAGCTCATTTCTTTTTAGCACTAAATATGATTCCATTGTCTTGATGTATCAATTTGTTTATCCACTTACCTACAGGCCATCTTGATTGCTTTTAAGTTTTGGCAATTATGAGTAAAGCCCTATAACATTCATGGGCATGTTTTTGTATGGATATATTTTCACTTTACTTGGATAAAAACCAAGAAGCATAATTGCTGGATCCTCTGGTAAAAGCATGCTTAGTTTTATAGGAAACTGACAAACTGTCCAATGACAAACTGTCAATCTCACCAGAAATGAATGAGAATTCTTGTTGTTCCACATCCTCACCAGCATTCGGTGTTGTCAGTGTTTGGGATTGTAGACATCCTAATAGGTGTGTAGTAGTATGTGATTTGAGCAGTTTGACATATGTATGTCTTTTCTGTTAATGTGTCTGTTCAGATCTTATATTCATGTCTAATCAATTTTTTCATTTTCTTATTGTTAAAATTTTTAAGAGTTCTTTATATATTTTGGATAACAGTCCTGTATCTTCTACAAAAATGTTTTGCCAGTCTATAACCAATCTTCTCATACTCTTAAAGTTTCATGCAATGAAATGAATGGTGTACATTTCTAAGTTTTTACAAATGCATAGGATTATGAACCAAGTACAATCAAGATACAGCCCAATTCCATCGCCCCCACATATACCTTGGTACTGACACTGTTAGCAATCTCCTACTAGTCCTAGCCCTGCAACTACTGATCTTCAAACTGACAGCAACAATACATTTTAGGTGTCAGATCACAGAGTCTTAGAAATATGGTTATAGGCTTTAACTAAAAGTTTCAATTGCTTTGGTTGTCAGGAGGCTTATAGTCAAAGATTAAGAAAGTGTGTTAGTCATGCTCTACAGCCCTGCTTGTAAAGTTCCAAGAGAAATGGTTGAAAGTACACTTTGCACCCAGCCAGTGTTTCTCAGTGGTTGAGCATCAGCCCATGAACCAAGAGGTCACCAGTTCACTACTGATCATAGCACATGCCCAGGCTTCGGGCTTGATCCCCAGTAGGGGGTATGCAGGAGCCAATCAATGATTCTCTCTCATCATCAATGTTTCTATATCTCTATCCCTCTCCCTCCCTCTCTAAAAAATCAATAAAAACATTTTTTTTTAAAAGAGTACACAGGCCGAAACTGGTTTGGCTCAATGGATAGAGTGTTGGCTTGGGGGCTGAAGGGTCCCGGGTTCGATTCCGGTCAAGGGCATGTACCTTGGTTGCGGGCATATCCCCAGTGGGGGGTGTGCAAGAGGCAGCTGATCGATGACTCTCTCTCATCGATGTTTCTAACTCTCTATCTCTCTCCCTTCTTCTCTGTACAAAATCAATAAAATATATTAAAAAAAAAAAAAAAAAGAGTACACAGTGCTTAAAAGAATAGAAAAATGTAGCTAGTTAAGCACAAAAAGATCAGACCTTTGTTCACATATACAAGCAAACTGCTCACTTCCTGCCCAGTACTTCTTGTTCTCACAATTTAGTGTTAAGTTGCTGGCGTGGTCTCTTTGTCAGGCAGGAGGAGATAACTTCAGGGTCCTGAGGAGAATTTGAGTTTGTTTTGCAGAAAGAATAAATGCTTTTTAAGAAAGCTGTCACTGTCCAACTTGCTGGGCACGATGGCTCCCACAAAGAAGGGTGGTGAGAAGGGCTGCTACCCAGCCAATGAGGTGGTGACCAGGGAGCACACCATCAACATGCACAGGGCATCTTCAGGGCGGGTTTCAAGAAGAGTGCCCCTCGGGCACTCAAGATCGGAAATTTGCCGTGGAGAGAGGACTCCAGACATGCGCATGGACACCCGGCTCAACAAAGCTGACCGGGCCAAAGGAGTAAGGAATGTCCCATATCGTATTCGGGTACATTTGTCCAGAAAAACAGTGAGAATGAAGACTCACCAAACAAACGGTATACATTGGTCACCTCTGTGCCTGTCACCAATTTCAAAAATCTACAGACCATTAATGGGACGAAAACTAATGCTGATGGTCACATGAAGTAACACAACTGCAAAAAAAGAAGAAAGTTGCCACCAAATGCTGACGTCCAGAAGTCTGGTTGTACAAAATGTTATCTGTGACTAAAGAAACACCGACTTCCCCCCAGTTCACTGAAACTCCTTCTCCCTTGTGTCCCAATCACCTAAAATTTTGCTTTTTGAAGAGGATGGATTTGAGAAGTCTCGCTCTCCCAGCTTCTCACTTTGGCCAAATCAAATAAACCATTCTCTATCTCCAAGCACGGCTGTCTCAGTGTTTGCCTTAGTGCATCAGGTACATGAACCTGAATTTTGCAAGGTGTAAATCTGTTTCCCATCATTTAAGCTTTTGTCTTTTCCAGAATGTCATATAAACAAAATCATGCACTGTGTAGCCTTTAGAATCTGGCATTTCTCATCCTATATAATAAAGAGCTAATATGCAAATGGTAGTCACACCCTCATATCATAACAGTTCAGACAGCACTGGGGGGGGAATGGGACCAGCCAGGCACAAATGAGCTCACAAGAGAGGAATGGAGAACAGCCAGGCACAAATGAGCTCACAAGAGAGGAATGGAGAACAGCCAGACTGCAACCCAGGAGAGGGACAAGCTGCCCACCCCACGGTCCCAGGTGCCAGGGCCTGCACCTACAGCCCGGCCCAGGAGAGGGACAAGCCACCGGCTCCGCAGTTTGGGGCGCCTGCAATTGCGGCCCAGGCGAAGCCGTCCACCCATGATCCCCTGCGGCTGCGGCCAGGTCCTGGGTGCCTGCAGCTGGCCAGAGAGAGGGAATCCTGGTTCCCGAGTGCAGGGCAGGCAGAGGTGGTTAGAGGCTATCAGGCCAGCAGGGGAACAGTTAGGGGTGATCAGGCAGGCAGAGGTGGTTAAGGGAGATCAGGCAGGCAGAGGGGTTAGAGGCAATCAGGCAAACAGGTGAGTTGTTAGAGAAGCCAGTGTTCCCAGATTGCAAGAGGCAGTTGGACATCTCCCACGGGGTCCCAGATTGGAGAGGGTGCAGGCCAGGCAGAGAGACACCCCCTCCCATGCACAAATTTCATGCACCAGGCCTCTGGTATCTAACATAATAGTTTTGGGATTCATTAATGATATTGCAATTATCAAAAAAAAAAAAAATTTTAACTGAATTCTATGGATATGCCACAGTTTGCTTATCCACTCACCAATTCAGGGATATTTAGATTATTTGCAGTACTTGGCAACTTGAACGAAATTGCTATAAACATTTGTGTGCAGTTCTCATGCAAACATTGTTTTCATTTTTCCTGGATAAATATCTAGGATTTAAACTGCTGGATCATGTAAGTTTACGATGAACTTTTTTTAATGTTTTTAACTGAATTGGGAGAGAAGGAGGGAAGGAAGGGAAAACATCGATATGAGAGATAAATCATCGGTTGCCTAAACCTGCAACCCAGATACATGCCCTTGATCAGGGATGGAACAAGTGACCCTTTTGGTCCTCCGGCGGAAAACCTCCGGCGGAAAACACTGGCAATTTACAGTTCATTTCAATAGGAAACTGCCAAACTGCTTCAAAGTGGCTTTTCTATTTTGCATTCCACCAGCAACAAATGAAAGTCCCAGTAGCACTACTTTCTCACTAACACTTGGTATTGCAGCTAGCACAAGCTAACAGCTGTTTATTTTCTTGATCATTGTAACAGGTCATCTTAATTTGCATTTCAATAATGATGTAGACCAGTGTTTCCCAAACTTCTCTCATGGTGAGAATCACCTGGTGGAGTTGTTAAAACTACAGATTCCTGAATCCCAACTAAGAAGTTCTAACCTAGAATTTTTGGGAACATAAAGGTAAAATTGTATACTTAACTAGTGCTCTAAGCTTAGTTAACTAGAGCACTAGAGCTTAAGCTTAGAGCACTAGTTAAGTATACAATTTTACCTTTATGTTCCCAAAAATTCTAGTTTAGCACTTCTTAATTGGGATTCAGGAATCTGTAGTTTAACAACTCCACCAGGTGATTCTCACCATGAGAGAAGTTTGGGAAACACTGGACTGTAGACCATGTTTTCAAGTGCTTGTTTGCTACCTACATATCTTGTCCGTCAGAACTTTTGCCTACTTTTTAATTGTGTTGTTTCCTAGTTTTATGAGTTCTCTCTGTAACTACAAACAAATCCTTTGTCAGATATGTGATTTGAAAATATTTTCTGTCTGCCACTTTTTCATTCTCTTCATAGTATTTTTCAAAGAGCACAAGTTTTTAACTATAATGAAATCTTAACAATATATTTTAAGTCTTTTTTTAAAATATATTTTATTGATTTTTTTTTTTTTAAAGAGAGGAAGAGAGAGGGATAGAGAGTTAGAAACATCGATGAGAGAGAATTATCGATCAGCTGCCTCTTGCACACCCCCTACTGGGGATGTGCCCGCAACCAAGGTACATGCCCTTGACCAGAATGGAACCTGGGACCCTTTAGTCCGCAGGTCGATGCTCTATCCACTGGGCCAAACCGGTTTTGGCTGTTTTTAATCTTATTTAAGCCAAGGTTACAAAGACTTTCCTGTGTTCTCTTCTGCCAATTTTATTGTTTCACATTTTACATTTAGATCTATGACCTATTTTGAGTTCATTTCTACATTAGGTATTAGGAATAGGCTGAGATTCTCTCTTTTTTACTCACATAATACCTAACTGTTCTGACTCTGTATGCTGGAAAAAGTCTATATTTTTTTTAACATTTTTTTTATTAAATTATTATCTGTGTACATATTTTAACATTGCCCCCCTCCCATACATACCCTCCCTCTCCAGAGTTTTGTGTCCATTGGTTGTACTTATATGCATGTATACAAGTCCTTCAGTTGATCTATTATCTCCCCCAGATCTCCCTACCCTACCTGCTGTAATTTGACAGTCTGCTTGTTGCTTTACTGTAAGAGTCTATATTTTTCTACTAAGTCACCTTTGTTAAAACCAACTGACTGTATTTTGTCGCAGTCTACCTTGGTATCTTGTTTTTTCATGTATTTTTAATTGATTTCAGAGAGAAAGGTAGAGGGAGAGAGCGAGAAACATTAATAATGAGAATCACTGAAAGACTACCTCCTGCACATCCTGTAAGATTGAGCTTACAACCCAGGCATGTGCCCTGACCTGGAATCAAACCATGGCCTCCTGGTTCATAGGTCGATGCTCAATCTCTGAGTGATGCCAGCCGGGCTACCTCAGTATCTTGATTACTGTAACTTTATAGGATGTCTTGAAATCAGCAAGATTTCACATCAGAGTCTCCAATTATGATGTTCTTTATCAAAAGTATTTTAGCAATTTATGTCCTTTGTCCTTCTATAGTTTCAAAAAGCAGATTATTGTTCATAGTCTACAAAAATTATTACTTAAGTTCTGATCTGGGTGTATTAATTTGAAGAGAAATTACATCTAATAATACTGAGTATTCAAAATTACATGCAGGCCTTCTTTAATTTCTTTCATCAGTGTTTTGTAGTGTTCAGCACACAAATTCTGTACACATTTTTGGGGGGACTATGTAAATGGTACCATTTTTTACTGATTTCCACAATTATACATTGCCTATATATCCTGCAATCTTGTTAAAACTCACTAAATCTAAAAACATTTTTGTAGATTCTTTGAGGTTTTATGACAAACAATTATGTCATCCACAAATAGGGGCAATTTTATTTCCTTTTTTATGTTCTAAAAGCCCTTTTATTTCTTTGTCTTGACATATTGCATGTGGAGGAGAAAGCATTTAGTCCTTCACTACTATGTATAACACTAGCTACAAATATTTGCAGATGCCCTTTATCAGGCAAAAGAAAATCCCTTCTATTCCTAGTATGTAAGAATTTTTACCATGAAGTATGAAGAATTTTGTCAAATGCTTATTCTCCACTAAATCAGATGAACATTTGCTTTTTCTTAGTCTGTTATTAAATTACTCCAACTGACTTTCAAATGTTGAACGGGCATGCATCCCCAAAATAAATCTCATTTGATCATGATTATCCTTTTATATACTGCTGGATTTTAATTACTAAAATTTTTAAAGATATATTTTTATTGATTTCAGAGAGGGAGAGAAATAGAAACATCAATGATGAGAATCATTGACCAGCTATCTCCTGCACTCCCTACACAGGGATTAAGCCTGCAACCATGACCTACTGGTTCACAGGTTGACACTCAAACAATAAGCAACACCAGCCGGGCTGAATTACTAAAATTTTTGCATCTGTGCTCATGAAGGATACTGGTGTAGTTTCTTTATAATATCTTTATCAGATTTGTATCAAGCCTCATTTGAGTTAAGAGGTGCTCCTCCTAATATTTCTTGGAAGAGACAGAATAGACATAGTAAGTAGGGAAAAAACTTTATCCACACTTCCCATTCCCTCCTTAAGAACTTAAAGAACTCGTCTGTGAAACCATTGGGACATAAAGTTTCTTTTGTTAGAATTCAGTTTCTTTAAAAAGTATAGGACTGTACAGGTTATCTATTTCTTTTTCTTTTTTTAATATATTTTTATTGATTTCAGACAGAGAGGAAGGGAGAGGGAGGGAAGGAGGGAGGGGAGAGAGAGGAGAGAGAGAGAGAGAGAGAGAGAGAGAGAGAGAGAGAGAGAGAGAGAGAGAGAGAGAGAGGAGAAGGAGAGAGAGAGTTCCATGATGAGACAGAATCATGGATCAGCCGCCTCCTGCACGCCCCACACTGGGGATCCAGTCAACAACCCAGGCATGTGCCCTGACCAGGAATCGAACCCATGACCTCCTGGTTCCTAGGTCGATGCTCAACCCCTGAGCCATACGAGCCGGGCAATTTCTTAAATGAGTTTTGGTAGTTTGTCTTGGAAGGAATTGATCAATTCCACTCAACTTGTCAAATATCAATGTTAATGATATTCCCTTAGCATTTTAATGTCTCTGAGATCTGTAATGACAGCCCCTCCTTTGTTCCTGATGTTAACTTGAGCCTCTCCCTCTCTAACTTCTCCCTATCTCGATCTCTTTGAACAGTGTATCATTACTTGAAGTAAAAAATGGGTTCCATGGCCCTTGTCCGTTTGGCTCAGTGGATAGAGCGTCAGCCTGAGGACTGAAGGGCCCCAGGTTCAATTCCGGTTGCAGGCTACATACCCAGGTTGCAGGCTTGATCCCCAGTAGGGGGGGTGTGCAGGAGGCAACTGATCAATGATTCTCTCTCACACCCTGGCCAGTTTTGCTCAGTGGATAGAGCATTGGCCTGCGGACTCAAGGGTCCCAGATTCGATTCCGGTCAGGGCACATGCCGGGGTTGAGGACTCCATCCCCAGTGGAGGGCATGCAGGATGCAGCCAATCAATGATTCTCTCTCATCATTGATGTTTCTAGCCCTCTCTTCCTTTCCCTTCTTCTCTGGAATCAGTAATATTTTTTAATTATTATCTCTCATCATTGATGTTTCGATCTCCCTCTCTCTTCCAGTCTGAAATTAATAAAAATATATTTTTTAAAATCCTAAGATAGTTTTTAATTACAAGTTCTGTAAGAATGAAAGACAATATGCTGCACATGTGAGAGACAGAGAATTCAAATATGTTATTTCTAGCTTCAACATTGTCTATATATCTATATTCTATCCTAAGAGTAACACACAAATTGACCATCACTCCCACACAACAAGATGGCTGCCCCCATGTGGACATAAGATGGCCAGCAGGGGAGGACAGTTGGGAGGGACCAGGCCTGCAAGGGAGGGCAATGGGGGTAATCAAGCCTGCAGAGGAGGACAGGGGTAACCAGACCGGCAGAGGAGGGAAGTTGGGGGTGACCAGGCCTGCAGGGGAGGGCAATCGGGCTGGCAGAGGAGTGGTTAGGGGGTGATCAGGCTGTCAGGCAGAAGCGACTAGAGATAATCAGAAGGCAGGCGGGCGAGCAGTTGGGAGTCAGCAGTCTTGGTTTGGGCCAGATGTCCTACTGGGATCAGGCCTAAACAGGTAAACATCCCTCAAGGAGTCCCAGATTAGAGAAGGTACAGGCTGGGCTGAGCAACACCCCCTTCCCTGTGCACAAATTTCTTGCACCGGGCCTCTAGTATTTAGCTATTTGTCAATTGCCTTCCATATTATTAGGTTGGGGGTGGGGGGAACCCTACACATTTTAGTTGTTTGAATTTTTATTTATTTATTTTTTTAAATATATTTTATTGGTTTTTTTACAGAGAGGAAGGGAGAGAGATAGAGAGCTAGAAACATCGATGAGAGAGAAACATCGACCAGTTGCCTCTTGCACACCCCCTACCGGGGATGTGCCCGCAACCAAGGTACATGCCCTTGACCGGAATCGAACCCGGGACCTTTCAGTCCGCAGACTGACGCTCTACCACTGAGCCAAACCGGTTTCAGCTAGTTGTTTGAATTTTTAATTAAAAGGCATATTTCTTATATCCCTGGAGTTAACAAGAAATACCTTAATAGGAAAAACACTGCTTCCCTGTGCTCAAATTACAATAAATCCTCCTTAATTAAATATTCCAAATTTGCAAATTTGCCTCCTAAAATTTGAAATTTATCTGCAGCCCCACAGTCAATACTTGCAGTCTTTGGTGGTTATTTATAGACATGCACAGAGCAGCAAAAATCTGAATCCCCCTTCTAGCTAAGCACTAACCAGGTGGTGGTCTGCCTTCTTGTTTCTACTCTCATACTGTAAGCAAGTGTTCTTTTGCAATTTACTGAATATCGTGTTTTTAACAAATTTGTTATTTTTATTATTTTGCTGCTTAAAATGGCACCCAAAAGTTGTGCTTAAGCGCTGTCTAGTGTTCTAAGTACAAGAAGTTTGTGATACGCCTTAAGGATAAAAAATATGGTTGAACAAGGCTTGGTTGAGGCACTGGTTCAGGCTTGAGCTGTAACGAATCAATAATGTACAATAAGTAAGGTATCTTTAAAAAGAAGCACACATAAAACAAGCTTATGTTTTGATTGGCTCCCAGGAATCTAACCCTGCATTTCCCCTAAAGCAGGGGTAAGGAACCTTTTTTTCTGCCAAGGGCCATTTGGATATTTATAACATCATCTGTGGGTCATACAAAATTATCAACTTAGCCGAAACCGGTTTGGCTCAATGGATAGAGCGTTGGCTTGGGGACCAAAAGGTCCCAGGTTCGATTCCGGTCAAGGGCATGTACCTTGCTTGCAGGCATATCCCCAGTAGGGGGTGTGCAGGAGGCAGCAGATCGATGACTCTCTCTCATCGATGTTTCTAACTATCTCTCTCTCTTCCTCTCTGTACAAAATCAATAAAATATATTAAAAAAAAAAAAAAAACTCTTAAAAAAATTATCAACTTAAATATTAGCCTGCTATATTTAATCAAACATTTAATTAACTCACCCCTAATGCCAGACCAATGATTTTGTGGGCCTTATGCAGGCCAGACGTTCCTGACCCCTGCCCTAGAGCAACAGGTCAATATTTGCTAGTTCAGTGTTTACAGTAACTTTGGAAAGCATAACTAGCATGAGTAACAAGGAACAGGACTAACTAGTCACAAGAAAAAATAACAGAATTGGATGGTACATACAATGCAAGGATATTTTCACTCTCTTTTGAAATTTCCTTCAACTGCAGAAACCCTACCTCAAGTCACATCTAAGAAGCAAATTCAAGATATATAAAAAAGTTGTACCACTCTAATATTATTCATAACTCCTCCACAGAATATCTAAACCTTGGGTGATGGAGTACAATATCAACAGAGTGCAAAGAGCAATGAACTAGGGAAGCTAGAACTCTGTGTAAGGCTTGGGCAACTTCCTTTCTCACCTTGAAGCAATTCTAACACCTCTGGATATTAGCTCAATCTTAAAATTAAAAGAGCAGGATTATGGGCTAGCAACATCATTCAATACTTAAAATTTGTAAAGCACAAAATGCTTATGACTTATAATCCTGTATTTTACAATCAAGAAATCTGCTATTTTTAAAGCATGTTACATTCTATGATTTAATAAAGATCCATGTGGACAATTAAAATATCCTATCTTGCCCTAATGATTTGACTCAGTGGACAGATCATTGGCATGAGGACCAAAAGGTCCCATGTTTGATTCCAGTCAAGGGCACATGCCCAGGTTGCATGCTCCATCCCCAGTAGGACCATGCAGGAGGCAGCCGACAATGCTTCTCTCACATCACTGATATTTCTTTCTTCCTCTCTCTTCCTGTCTGAAATAAGAATATTTTTATATACTATATATATATATATATATATATACACACACACACACACACACACACATATATATATAGTTTAAATTCTGTCTTGCAAAAAATTCAGCTCAAAGGCACAGGCAAGCAGAGAAAAAAGACTAAATTAATATGACCCATTTTATAACATGAACTTTTATACAATCATTAACATGCGTTTGAAATATTTTAAGCAAAAAAAATTTACGTTCTCTAAAGTTATGTGGGAAAATCATTTTAAAAATTACAATTATTTTAAAATATATTTTTATTGATTTCAGAGAGGAAGAGACAGGGGGAGAGAAAGATAGAAACATCAATGATGAGAGACAATCATTGATCGGCTGCCTCCTGCATGCTCCATGCTAAGGATCAAGGCTGCAATCCAGGCATGTGCCCTTGACCAGAATTGAACCCGGGACTTTTGACTGATGCTCTATCCACTTAGCCAAACTGGGAAGGGCAAAAATTACAATGATTTTAAAAGAACTCTGTTCTTTAATGTGAAAGTAAAAAAAATAAAATAAAAATAAATAAAAATGGTAAACAACATATAAAAAGGTAACAGTATGGAACTATGGCAAAATCTTGCCATTTTCTTTATACCTTGCGGTTTTCCAAGTGGTCGACAATAGATATAAATAACTTTTATAGAGAAGAGTGGAGTTTTTAGTTTTGAACATTCTAAAATCTCTAGCTTTGCCAAACATAGTCATGTGCCGCAGAGCATTTTAATAAATGATGGACCACATAAAAGATGGTGACCCCCACAAGATTACAATGGAGCTGGAAAATTCCTATCACCTAGTGACACAATAGCCATCATAATATCATAGCACAACGTATTATTCACCAGTCTGTGGTCCTGCTGGTGTATACAAACCAAATGCAATGCCAGTTATATAAAAGTACGGTGTATTTATGTGCATTACATACTTGGCAATCTTATCTAATAAAGAAGGAATATGCTAATTGACTCTCACACCATTGCAAAGATGGCAGCTCCCACAACCAATAAGGAAATATGCTAATTGAATGTCCCGCCCTCAAAGATGGCAGCTCCCACAGCCAGTAAGATGGGAATATGCTAACTGACTGCCCCATGCTGAAAGATGGCAGTGCCCACAACCACAAGATGGTGGCACCCAGTCCCCTTAGCCCCGCCAAGGTGGCAGGCACACAGCTGCTCTGCATGCCTGCCTTCAGAGTCCCCCAGTCGCCTCAGCCCCCTAGCCCCCCAGCCACGCAGGGCCAGCCCAAGGTGCAGGCAAGCCTCAGATGGCAGCTGCCCAGCTATCTTGGGCCGGCCTGAGACTCAGATAACCAGGGATGGCCAAGGCTTCCACTGCCAGCAGTGGCAGCAGCAGAGGTGTGATGGGACATCGCCTTTCACTGATCACCGGGTCACCTCCCACCTCTCAGGGCTCCTGGACTGTGAGAGGGGACAGGCTGGGCTGAGGGACACCCACCTCCAGTGCATGAATTTTCATGCACCAGGCCGCTAGTAATATATAACAACATTACTGGTTTCCTATACTATACTTTTTACTGTTAGAATGTACTTATTTTTTAAAAGCTTGCTGTAAAATAGCATGCTGTGTTATTCCAGAGACGACCTCATATATCTTGTTTATACAGTGTCACTTGAATGCACCATTTTATCTGTGCTTAATTTAACCTCGTATTGTTTTTGCAGTAACATGTGTGAAAGTTTGTAGCCTAGGAGCCATAGGCCTAGGTGTGTACTAGCTACGCCATCTAGGTTGGGTAAGTGCACTCTGTGATTTCACAAAATAGTGAAATCATTTAATGACGCATTTCTCAGACCTACCCCCAACATTAAGCAGCACATAAATGTACTTTCAAAACTTTTGGTATATTCCTATACCAATGTTCTCAAATAATTTTGTAAACTTATGCTTAACTTTACTCCATATATTCAGCAGTCTCTGTACTCCCAAAGTATACTATATATAATCCTAGGAAAGCATATACTGCAATGGTAAAAATTACATATCTGTCTGTCTGTCTGTCTGAACAGAAATTCCTTGGAAGCAAGGACTGAATGTCTTGAAGCTCTACTAGTATATTCCTAATAATTGGTATACAGCCTGGTACATATGAAAATTGTAATAGATTTATGTTAAAACATATGCTAACAGAAAATCACCAGTGGAACACCCTGCAACGCTTGCTGCAGACAATGAATGCTAAAATTAATGAGTAAAATATTTGAGAAGAGGGATTCCAAAATGGAGGCAGAGTAAATGGAAGATACACTGACACTCTCCCAGGACCAAACTGGAAATACAATTAAAATACAGAAAACGCCAAAACTGGTTTGGCTCAGTGGATAGAGCGTTGTCCTGAGGACTGAAGGGTCCCAGGTTCGATTCCGGTCAAGGGCATGTACCTTGGTTGCGGGCACATCTCCAGTAGGGGGTGTGCAGGAGGCAGCTGATCGATGTTTCTCTTTCATCAATGTTTCTAGCTCTCTCCCTTCCTCTCTGTAAAAAAGTCAATAAAATATACTTTAAAAATAAAATACAGAAAAGCCATTAAAAATTCAACTGAAGACTAGCTGGAGAGAATCCTGATAACTAAGGATGGAAAGTGGAGACCCCATAGTAATAAGTATGGAAGTGTGAAGAGGCTGGCTGGGCTCCCACTGACAGCAGCTGAAATGTTGTTTTTGTTTTGTTTGTTTGTTTTAAATATATTTTATTGATTTTTTACAGAGAGGAAGAGAGAAAGATAGAGAGTTAGAAACATCAATGCAAGAGAGACATCGATCAGCTGCCTCTTGCACACCCCCTACAGGGGATGTACCCGCAACCAAGGTACATGCCCTTGACCGGAATCGAACCCGGGACCTTTCAGTCCGCAAACGGAAGCTCTACCACTGAGCCAAACTGGTTTTGGCAGCAGCTGAAGTTTTGGAGGGATATCTCAACTAGTGGCGGAGGGTTTCCACCGAGAGCTCTGGGGTCTAAACCCCACACTGGGCTTCCCAGCCCAGAGCACCAGAACTGAGAAAGAAGTCCACTTAACACCTGGCTGTGAAAAGCAGCAGGATTGCTGTCTGCCAGAGATCTGAAAATGCAGGCACCTCTTTAAGGGCCAATGCACAAATTTCGTGTGCAGCCACTCACTTTGGTCTCCAGCAGTGAGAGAGAAGAGTGGACTGGAGCTGTGAGCAGAAGCCAGGGTTGGGGGCTCTGGGATTGGAGATCGGAGGGCAGCCACCCGGTTTCCTGTGCTGGGTCATTCCCTCATGCTGGAGAGGACATCTTTCTCCAGTGAACCTCTGCTATCCAGGCAGTTTTTGTCTGGGGGGTTGGGAGACCACCCTGTTGGAAGACCTCTCCCCCTACCTTGTGGCTGATAGCCTGAGACTAATCAAAACTAAGTGTCACTGAAGGCAGAGGCTGATCTCTGGAGGCTTGTAGTTTTTGCCTGATCTAATCCAGGACACAGGGCTAGAAAAAGCAGACCCTGGGGCATATCTTGGTCCTTTCAAAGGCACCCAGCCCCAGCAGAGGGAGTCACAAACTGTGGATTACTGATAGCCCCAAACAGGGTACTCAAGACCAGTCACAAATAGCGTCTGACACTGACCTTCACTAGAGATTGGGGCTCGTAGCAGATCTACCTAATACGCCAACACAAACCCAAAGATGCAGCAAAAATGGGGAGACAAGAAAAATAAAAGAACAAGAGGTATGAAGTTTATCAGACATAGAATTCAAAATACTGATGGCAAAGATGCTCAACAGAATGAGGATACAATAACTATGAAGAATGGCACAGCAATGATAAAGAATACACTGGAATACACAGCAGATTAGGAGAAGCCAAGGAAAAGATCAGTGAATTAGAATACAGGGTAGGGAAAAATCACACAATCAGAAAATCAAAAAGAAAAAACAGGGGTGGGGGATTGGAATGGGGTTGAGAACAAATATGTGATACCTTAATCAATAAAGAAATTTTTTTTATGGTAAATGGTGGAAGAGAAAAAAAAAGAAAAGAAAAAACAATTAAAAAACAGGACAGCTTAAGGAAGCAGTCGGCAAACCATGGCTCTCGAGCCACATGTGGCCCTTTGACCCCTTAAGTGTGACTCTTCTACAAAATATCACGTACGGGTACGCACATGCAGTGCTACTGAAACTTTGTGGCCCACGCACAGAAGTTGGTTTTCGGCCTGGGCGAGTCTATTTTGAAGAAGTGGTTCTAACACTGAGCCACACTCAAGGGGCCAAAGAGCTGCATGTGGCTTGTGAGCTGTGGTTTGCCAACCACTGGCTTAGGGAACTGTGGGACAGCATGAAACCTAACAATACTCTCATCACAGGAGTGCCAGGAGGAGAAGAAAGTAAGGGATCAGAACCTGTTTGAATAATGGCTGAGAACTTCCCTAACCTGACGAAAGAAAAAAATCACACAAGTTCAGGAGGCACGGAGTCCCAAGCAAGAAGAACCCAAATAGGCTCATACCCAGACACATCATAATTAAAATGCCAAAAATCATAGACCAAGAATATTAAAGGCAGCAAGAGAAAAGCAACCTGTTACCTACAAAGGAGCTCCCATAAGGCTATCAGCTGATTTTTCATCAGAAACTCTACAGGCTACAAGGGAAATGGCATGATGTATTTAAGGTGACGAAAAGAAAGGATCAGAAACCAAGTTTACTATATAAGGCAAGGTTATAATTCAAATAGAAAGTGAAATACAGAGCATCCAGACAAAAAAAGGCTAAAGGAGTTTGTCACCAGCAAACCAGAAATGCAAAAAATGCTACAGGGACTCCTGTAATAATCCCATTTCAAAAAAAATGGAATTTTATGCCAAAACCAGGTTTGGCTCAGTGGATAGAGTAGGGGTGTCGAACTCAATCAGAGAAGGGGCCAAAATCTAAAATCCAGCCTAAATCGCGGGCCGAATGGTTTACTGAACAGTCATAAACTGACAATGTCATAAACTGACAGCGGAGTGCAGTGATGACAGCGCGGTGCGGGCCACATTGCAAGGCCTGGCGGGCTGGATTTGGCCCGCGGGCCTTGTGTTTGACACATGTGGGATAGAGCGTCGGCCTGCGGACTGAAAGGTCCCAGGTTCGATTCCGGTCAAGGGCATGTACCTTGATTGCGGGCACATCCCCAGGAGGGGTGTGCAAGAGGCAGCTGATTGATGATTCTCATCAATGTTTCTAACTCTCTATCCCTCTCTGTAAAAAATCAATAAAATATATATTTTTTTAAATGGGATTTTTTTAAAACAAAAAATCCTATATCAAAATAAAAAGCTTGGGCCCAGCCAGCATGGCTCAGTGGTTCAACATCAACCTATGAACCAGGAGCATGCACCTCCCCAATAAGAGGCATTCAGGAGGCAGTCGATCAATGATTCTCTCTCATCATTGATGTTTCTCTCTCCCTCTCCCTTCCTCTCTGAAATCAATAAAAATATAGTTTTTTAAAAATAACAAAAGTAAAGTAAAAAACTTCTACACAGCCAAAGAAACCATCAACAAAGTGAAAATGGAGCCCACTGTACAGCAGAACATATTTGGCAATGATACATCTGAAAAAGGGTTAATATCCAAAATATATAAGGAATACATAGAACTTAAAAGGAAGACAGACAATCCACTTAATCCAATTTAAATGGGCAAAGAACATAAACAGACACTTCTCCAAAGTGGACATATAGATGGCCAAGAGACAAATGAAAAAAATGCTCAAAGTCAATGATCATCAGAAATGCAAATTAAAAGGACAATGAGGTATCACCTCACATCTGTCAGAATGGCTACCATCAACAAATCAACACATGACAAGTGTTGACAAGGATGTGGAGTAAAAGGAACCTTCATGCACTGCTGGTGGGAATGCAGACTGGTGCAGCCACTATGGAAAACAGTATGGAGTTTCCTCAAAAAATTAAATATGAAACTGCCATTTGACCCAGTGATACCACTCCTATGAATATATCCTAAGAGAAATGAAACACAATCAGAAAGGATATATGCACCCCTATGTTCAAAGCAGTACAATTTACAATACCTAAGATCTGGAAACAGCCCAAGTGCCCATCAGCAGATGAGTGGATAAAGAAGCTGTGGTACATTTACACCAGGGAATACTATGCAGCAGTAAAACAGAAGAATCTCTTACCCATTGAGACAGCATGGAGCGACCCTAAAGAGCATCATGCTGATTGAAATAAGTCAGTCAAGAGAAAGACAAGTATCGCATAATCTTACTCATAGATGGAATCTAATGAACAAAATAAACCGAGGAACAAACTAGACCCAAAGACACAGAAGCATGGAACATAGTGCGGAATCTCAGAGGGAAGGCATGGGAGGGTGGAGGGTGAGAAGTGATTAACCAAAGAACTCATATGCATATATGAATAACTCATGGACACAGACAATAGGGTGGTGAAGGTTGGGGTTGGGATGGGGGTGGAGGCAGGCAATAAGGGGTTAATGGGAGAAAAAAGGGAACATGTGTAATACTTTAAACAATAAAGATTTTTTTAAGTTTGAGTATAGTATGTTTACATAGTTTCAAAGTATCTCCTCCAAGATACATATTAATCTCAAAGGAATAAATAACCATACAGAAAAAAAAAAGTATTAACTCAGAACTATAATTTTTGTTTCTGTATCACAAAGAATGAAATATAAGTTTCACCATATTTGAAAAGATATGTTTAGGATAGTCTACCTTAAATCCTCCTATATAATAAAAGGCTAATATGGAAATCAGCCAAACAGCAGAACAGACATTCAATGAAGAAGCTGCCCCCTGGTGGTCAGTGCACTCCCACAAGTGGAGCACCGGTCAGCCAGAAGCCAAGCTCACAGCTGGTGAGCACAGTGGCAGCAGTGGTGGAGGCACTGATGGATGTCCCTGGGGAGTGAGCCTAAGCCATCAGTCAGACATCCCCTGAGGGCTCCTGGACTGCAAGAGGTTGCAGGCCAGGATGAGGGACCTTCCTCCCTCCCACCTCCCCAACCCCCCAGTGCATGAATTTTATGCACCGGCTTCTAGTACAAAATAACACTTTGAGATGGGAAGACAGCCCTTAGACGCACAAAGAGATGCAGTCCATTCTCCAGAACCACCATCAGAGGCATGCCTCAAGACTCTTGGACAAGGGAAGTGATGGTTTCAATTAGCCCTACATCAGGTTTGCTGCAAATACAGGCTTTATTTGCAACTGAGATATGTGAGCAAGTCTTTAAAAAAAAAAAAGCATATGTATGAAAAATAAAAAATTTTTTAAAAATCATGAAAACAGCTCAAGTTAGGACCGAAAGAGATAACCAGAATAAAACATTGAACCTTTGAATATGGATCAATTATTACATAATATTAAGGAATTATAGCTAATTTTCTTTGATGTGATGCTGCATACTAATATTGTATACTGAAGCATTATGTATCATGAGGTTTGCAACTACTCTCAAATAGCTAAAAACATGCATGTGTATATGTATTTACATATGTAGAGACAAGATGTATTAGCAATTTTGCTTATCAATACACATATAATAACCTGGGATCATGTTAAATCTACAAAGTTGAAAAGAACTCAATATCATGAATCTTTATATCCATGTTCAATAAGGACTGTCCCATTTACTTAGATCTTCTTTGATTTTTCATCAAAGTTTTATAGTTTTCCTCATGTACATCTTGTACATTTTGAGGGGATTAAAGTACCAATGCTGTTGTGAATGTAGAAGGCACTGATTTTTTACTTTTGTTTTTTAATATATTTTTATTGATTTCAGAAATAGGAGAGCCAAAACCGGTTTGGCTCAATGGATAGAGCGTCGGCTTGGGGACTGAAGGGTCCCGGGTTTGATTCCGGTCAAGGGCATGTACCTTGGTTGCGGGCATATCCCCAGTGGGGGATGTGCAAGAGGCAGCTGATCGATGACTCTCTCTCATCGATGTTTCTAACTATCTCTCTCCCTTTCTCTCTGTACAAAATCAATAAGATAAATATTTTTTAAAAAATAGGAAGAGGGAGAGATAAAAACATCAATGATGAGAGAAAATCATCGCCTCCCACATGACCCACACTGGGGATTGAGCATGTGCCCCAAGAGGAATCAAACCATGACCTCCTGGTTCATAGGGTAAATACAAAACCACTGACCCACACTGGCCACGCCTAGATGGCACTGTTTTTAGTTCCAAATTCCAACTGTTCATTGTGGTTATACATATAAAAAACCCAACTGGCTTTTGTATATTTATCTTGCATCCTGAAGCCTTGCTATAATTATAATCTCTTATTAGAGATTTTTATATTCTTTAGATTTTCTACAAAGACTTTTGATTCTTTATATTTTCTACATACATTTCTGTGAACAAAGACAATGTTAGTTCTTCCTTCCCAATGGGTATACCTTTTATATGCCCTTTTCTTGTCTTATTGCATTAGCTAGAACTTCCAGACAATGCTGAAAAGGAGTGGTGAGTGTAGCCATCTCTAACTTGTCCCTGATGTTAAGCATCTAGTTTCTCACTATTAAGTATATATTACCTGTGATGGGTTTACAGGTTTTCTAAATCAACTAGAGGAGGTTTCCTTCTATGTCTAGTTTGCTGAGCATTTTTAACATGAATGGGTATTGAATTCTGTCAAATGTTCTTTTGTATTCATTGATATAATCATGATTTTTCTTCTTCAGCCTGTTAATATGATGGATTTCACCAATTTAAGGAACCAGCTTTGCACACCTGAAACAAATCCCACTTGGTCATGTGCATAATTCTTTTTATTCAGTTTCATTAGATTTGCTAATATTTTATTGAAGATCTGAGTTCCAGAGACATTGATCTATAGTTTTCCTCCTATAATGTCTTTGTATGGTTTTGGTATTAGCTAATGCTGCCTCAAGAATAAGCTGGAAAGTATTTCTTATACTTTCCGGAAGAGACGAGAGAATTGGTATAACCTCTTTCTAAACTGTCTAGTAGCATTCACCAATGAACCCATCTGGGTCTGGTGTTTTCTGTTTTGGAAGGTTTAATCAATGATTAAATTTCATTCTCTTTCAAGCTTCCATATCATAAAATATTAAGATAGCATTGTTTAAATCCTTAAGACAGCCCAGCAGTTCAGTGGTTGAGCATCAACCCATGAACCAAAAAGTCACAGTTTGATTCTGTAGGGAACCTGTCCAGAGTACACCAGATGTTCAAGGCCAATTTGAGTGAGGGAACCCTAATCAGGATGTTCAAGGCCAATCTGAGCAAGAACACAGCGACTGTACTGTATGCAATGCAAGAAGTGTGCCCTTCTATATCCCCAAGATTGATGTCACTCTTTTGCCTAAGTTGGTATAAAGATGTGCTACTAACCAGGTAAGGCAAGGCTGCTTTCATGTAAGGATGGCTCCTATGGCTCCTAGGTGCTCAGCTGTTTTGTACACCAGATATACTGATTAATAATGCAGATTCTTTTCAATAGATAGAGTTACACATATGTTGATATATATATACGTGTGATTTGTTTTGTATGCTATTTTGTTGTATTGACAGCAAGCTTCAAAACTTCATATGTCAAATTTTCTGAGGGTTTTAACATATTTTTATGCTTAAAAATGTTGAATTTCATGCCAAAAAAAAAAAAAAGCATTTGCAGGAAGTTTTAATTCATCACTTTATTTTGAAGGAAAGTGCTGCTGAAAGTTATTTACTTCAGGAAGCTTACGGTGAACATGCTCCATCTCAAGATACTTGTGAACACTGGTTTAAACACTTTAAAAGTGATGATTTTGATGTGCAAGACTCTTTAAAGAACGTACAGGTCAAATAAAAAAGTTTGAAGACCAACAATTACAAGCATTATTGGATGAAGATGTGTGTCAAACTCAAAAAGAACTTGCAGAAAGATCAAGCCTTGCTCAGCAAACAATTTCCGATCATTTACAAGCAATGGAAAAGATTTTAAAGAAAGGAAAAAGGGTGCCACATCAACTGAATGAAAGAGAAATGGAAAACCAAAGTCATCAGTAAAATGTATTATAGTTTCAAAAGCACAAAAGAAAGTCTTTTTAACATCGAGTTGTGACTGGCAATGAAAAGTGGATTTATTTTGAGAATCCCAAATGCACAAAATCATGGGTTGATCCAGGTCAACCATCAACATCGACTGCAAGGCCAAATTGCTTTGGAAAGAAGACAATGCTCTGCGTTTGGTGAGATCAATAAGATGTATTATGAGCTTCTAAAGCCAGATGAAACTGTTAATACTGATCACTACTGACAACAAATAATCAATTTGAACCATGCTTTGATCATAAAATGACCAGAATGGGCCAAAAGACATAGCAAAGTAATTCTGCTTCATGATGACACATCATCACACACTTCAAAACCAGTTAAAGACACATTAGCCCTAGCCGGTTTGGCCCAATAGATGGAGAGTCGGCCTGCAGCCTCAAGGGTCCCAGGTTCGATTCCAGTCTGGGGCATGTGCGTTGGTTGCGGGCAGCTCTTATGCTTGCTATTGTGTTACCAAGACAGCTCCAAGTAGCAATGGCCACTTGGATTGCAATCAAGTTTCTCTCCTATAAGGAGAGAAACTTGATTACAATATGAGAAACGCCTTCTCATATCTCCTCTAAGGCCCAACATTCATGAAGGTCCAGTTCCCGGCAGAGGAGGACCTGTGTACCCCACAGTTAGCATAGTCTGGCAGGATGGAGTAAGTACTCCCACAGCTGCTGCTGCAAGAAGGATCAAGGAAAAACTTACTCCAACAATTGTCGCAGCGAGCAGGGTCAAGGAGGAACTTACTCCAACAAATTCCTAGTCAGAGCACAGGCCTAGGTTTTGGGCTCAATCCCTAGTCTGAAGTGTGCAGGAGGCAGCAAATCAATTATTCTCTCATCATATGTTCCTATTTCTCTCCTCTTCTCCCTTCCTATGAAATTAATTTTAAAAAAATTAAAATTTTAGCACTGGCTGGTTTGGCTCAGTGGATAGATCATCGGCCTGGAGACTGAAGAGTCCCAGGTTCAATTCCAGGCATGTACCTTGGTTGCAGGCACATCCCCAGTAGGGGGTGTGCAGGAGACAGCTGATCAATGTTTCTCTCTCAATGATGTTTCTAACTATCCTTCTCCCTTCCTCTCTGTTTAAAAAAAAAAAAAAAAAAAAATCAATACTTCAAGTGTATATGAAAAAGCAAAAAACAAAAAATAAAACACCATCATGTTATACACCAAAAACTAATATAATGTTATGTCAATTCTATCACAACTAGAGGCTTCGTACATGAATTCATGCATGGGTAGGGTTCCTTGGGGTGGCCTTAGTGGATAGGGCCTTAGCTCATACCCCCAGGCTCACAACCCCGGCTCAAGCCCCTAGCCTCCCAGCCCTGCAGCCCCAACTGGCACCCCACCCTGACACCGCCCCCTCACCTGCTCCACCATCCCGCTGCAGTCCCGCTCTCCTTAGGGCCCCTTGAGACCGGCAGTGGTGGTCATCGTAGGTCATAGTGAGCAGTAGGTCATAGTGAGCAGTCGAACTCCCAGTCAAACAATTTGCATATTAGGCTTTTATTATATAGGATTAAACTGAAAATGTCACTAATTGAAATCACTAACAGAAAAATACCAAAATTCACTGACTGCTCACTAGGTTAGACACTTCCCTTCACTTTTTTTTAAAAATATATTTTATTGATTTTTTACAGAGAGGAAGGGAGAGAGATAGAGAGCTAGAAACATCGGTGAGAGAGAAATATCAACCAGCTGCCTCTTGCTCACCCCCTACCGGGGATGTGCCCGCAACCAATGTACATGCCCTTGATGGGAATCAAACCTGGGACCTTTCAGTCCGCAGACCGACGCTCTACCACTGAGCCAAACCGGTTTCAGCTTCCCTTCACTTTTGAGATATTATAATTAACATTTTCATATAAAAGGAAACTGACACCAAAACCGGTTTGGCTCAGTGGATAGAGCATCAGCCTATAGACTGAAAGGTCCCGGGTTCAATTCTGGTCAGGGGCATGTACCTTGGTTGTGGGCACATCCCCAGTGAGAGGCAGCTGATCGATGTTTTTCTCTCATCGATGTTTCTGGCTCTCTATCCCTCTCCTTTCCTCTCTTGAAAAAAAATCAATAAAATATATATATATTTTTTAAAGGAAACTGAAGTATAATTAACTGATCTAGTAGAAGAAAGCTAGTTAGTGGTGAAACTGGCATTCAATCCTACCTGTGTCTCCTGATGAAACCCATGCCCTTTCCAATGCTACTCAGCCCTGAGAATTTATAGGCACTCAAATTATTAATATAAGGTACAATAAAAACATTATGAAATTAGTCACTCTACCAGAAAACACCAAAATGTTCAAGGGCGAGAAAAGATGAGAGTAATGTAAGTAAGATTTTCCAATATACCGGTATTTAAAAGCTTCTGTGTCTAGGACTAGTGTAAATGCTTTGCAATGGGGAGAGAAATGTTACCAAAGAGAAATTGTGTTCAACTAACAAAATTTTGAACCAGTAGATCTGCCAAAGACAAAAAACTTTTAAATAGTAAGAACTATGATCAGCTGACTAACTTGTCACACAACACATTACAGCAACAGAAAAACTTGCACCATTTTTTTTTTTTGGGGGGGGGGAGGTGATTAACATCTCTTATAAGCAAAAGTTTCAACACAAATAAAATCTAAGAGTAATGGCCCTAGCCAGTTTGGCTCAGTGGATAGAGTGTCAGCCTGTGGATTGAAGGGTCCTGGGTTCGATTCCAGTCAAGGGCACAAGCTTGGGTTGTGGGCTCAGTTCCCAGGAGGGGCCTCTGGAGGTCAGTGATTGTCTCTCATCATTGATGTCTCTCTCTCTTTCTCCCTCTCCCTTCCTCTCTGAAATCAATAAAAATATATTTTTTTTAAAATCCAGGAGAAATGTTTGGCAGAAAATTAGGTCAATTTAAAATCTTTTTTTTTTTTTTTTAATATATTTTGCCCTAGCAGGTTTGGCTCTGTGGATAGATCATTGGCATGTGAGCCAAAGGGTCCTGGGTTCAATTCAGGCACATACCTCAAATGCAGGCTCCTCCCTAGCCCAGACCCTGGTCAGGGTACGTGTAGGAGGCAACCAACCAATATGTTTCTCTCAAATGGATGTTTCTGTCTTTCCCTCTCTCTAAAATCAAAAGGGAAATAATTCTGGGGTGAAGATTAAAATACATTTTTAAATTCATTTCAGAGAGGGAGGGAGAGAAAGATAAAACCACCAATGATTAGAGAAAATCATTGATCAACTGTCTTTCCATACTCCACACTAGGGATTGAGCTCACAACCCAGCCCCACCGAGAATCGAACTGTGATTTTCTGTTTCATAGGATGCTCAACCAGTGAGCCATGCTTGCTGGACCAATTTAGAATCTTAAACAACCAATCTGGAATACGTAAACAACTGGTAATCTTTTTGATATCTAATAAGCGTTTTCATAATGAAGTTTTCTAATATGCAGAGTCCAACTAATCAATACTGTTTTATCTGAAAACACTGGTAAGTCTTAATCTTTTCCTAAGCAACTTCCCAGGAATTATGTAAATAAGTGAATAACTTTCACTAATATCTTTGCAAATGCATTTGCTGTTATAGAGGTTTACTGAAACCTTACTTTCTTATTCTGAAATATGGAACAGTTCAAATTTCAGCAACAATCAGATTACATGTTTTTCCCAAAGTAATGTGAAAAAGAAAAGTATATGGACTTATACTTAGCAAAGAGTTCAAAAAAGCGCATAAAGTGGTTATTGAAGTATAATTAAAGGACCAGCCAGAGCTCAGTGGTTGAGCATCAACAACCTATGAACCAGGAGGTCATGGCTGGATTCTGGTCCGGGCACAGGTTGCATGCTCAAGCCCCGGTAGGGGGCATGCAGGAGGCAGCTGGTCAATGATTGATGTTTCTCTCTCTCCCCCTCACTTTCTCTCTGAAATCAATAAAAAAATTTTAAGTGTAATCAAAGCCTTAAGTTAAAACTGTGATTGCAAAATCTGTCCTTTAAATATTTTTTACCAACCGAACAATGCAAGTTAAGCATCAACTTCATAAATAAGGATTTATTTTTTTCCTAAAGCACTGCGATGTAAAACCAACTTTCTACCAATATCCTTCCCAAGAGTATGGAAAGATAAGCTTTTACAAGAAAACTGGCTAAATATGTAACTTTAAGCCTCAGCACAAACTCAAATCCACCCAGTATTTTTATCTTCTTGGAAAGGATATCAATTAAAAAGTGTGAAAGTTTAGTAATAAAAGTTGGGTGCTAAGTATAATTATTATTAGAGGGGAAAAGCTATCAAGAGAACAGTAACATGTTTCTTTTCAAGTCCAAGTTTTATTTGCATTAAATAGATCGACCCCTGCACGTTAACAGGCAAAAAATACAACGTGCACTAATAGTGTACCTAACAGTCGGCTCAGCGCTCCCAAGAGGCAGTCCTTTTAACACAGGCTTGTTGTTCATATTCTGTCTTCCCAAGTTCCTGAAGAGTTAGTTACCTTAATGTCATCTGTGCAGTAAGTACTTCAAAATATTCTTAACAGGCTTTGTATAAATAATCCGTATTTTTCTAATTTGATTTACACGTTTCCAGTTACGGAATTCCCTATCCACTCCCCTTCTCCCAATGGGCTACTAACCACAAGGGTCACAACTAACAGAATTTCTCTCTTTAAAAAAAAAAAAAAAAAAAGAATACTTTCTAAGAGTCTGAATATTAGCTACCAGAAGGCAACTTAACATCGGAGCTCTTCAAGGAAGCATTACTTGAGCAGGCTTTCTGCCTGTTGCCTATTCTTGTTACAAATACTAATTACAAGCCAGGTAATACCGAGGCATTAACTTCCCGTGACCCCGCGAACAGCCCTGGAACCGCACGCCGCTCAGCTCCGGCCCAACCCCTTCCACTCCCGCCCCCACCGCGGCGACGCGCTTCCCTCCGCGGCCGCTCACCGGCCTCCCCCGGCGCCCGGCGCTCCGGCCCGGCAGCCCGGGTCCGGCCGCCCTCCTCCGGCCCCTCGAGCCTCCAGCCGTGCCCTCTGAGGTCCAGCCTGCCTCCGAGAGCCCTCCGGCGCCGCTCTCCCCGCTGCCGGCCAGGCCCCAGGCCCTCCGGCCCCACGCAACGGCCGCGCTGGAAAATGGCGGCAAGCGCCGCCCGCCCGGCGAGTGCCGGCCGCACTCACCTCGGCGCGGAGCACAGCTCCTAGCGGAGGGCGAGCGCACGTTCGTGTTCACCGTTGGGAATGTCTCTCCTCTCGGCCTGCTCCCTCCGCCCCTCTCAGTCGCACTCCTCCACGGCAGCAGCCGCCATCTCCCCGCATTAGCCACCGAGCGCACGCCCGGCGTCACCACGCACCGGCGTACGGCCGTGCGTCACCGCGCCTGAGCCGCGGGGTCCGTGCGGATCAACTGCGCATGTGCGTAGGCGGGGCGGGCCGGCGCCGCCGCTTCCGCGCTCCCTTTGTCCGGCGGGGCTGGGCCTCCTGGGCGGGCGGGCGGCGCCCGCGGTGCCCGCGCTCCGCCCGGGGAGCAGCCTCGGGGCTTCCAGAGCACTCCGCCGGGTTTGAGAAAGTTCCCCTGTGGCCGGGACCCGTTTGGCTGAATGGATAGAGCGTGGGCTTGGGGACTGAAGGGTCCCCGGATCGATCCCGGTCAAGGGCATGTACCTTGGTTGCCGGCACATCCCCAGTAGGAGGTGTGCAAAAGGTGTGCAAGAGGCAGCTGATCGATGACTCTCTCTCATTGACGTTTCTAACTCTCTATCTCTCTCCCTACCTCTCTGTACAAAAACAAAAACAAAAAAAATGTATATGTATAAAAAATAAATAAATTAAAAGTCCCGGGTTGGATTCCGGTCAGGGGCGTGTACCTTGGCTGCGGGCACATCCCCACTAGAGGGTGTGCAGGAGGCAGCTGATCAATGATTCTCTCTCATCGATGTTTCTAACTCTCTGTCCCTCTCTCTTCCTCTCTGTAAAAAGTCAATAAAATATATTTTTTATTTTTTTTATTTTTTTTTAAATATATTTTATTGATTTTTTCAGAGAGGAGGAGAGAGGGATAGAGAGCCAGAAACATCGATGAGAGAGAAACATCGACCAGCTGCCTCTTGCACACCCCCTACCGGGGTTGTGTCCGCAACCAACGTACATGCCCTTGACCAGAATCGAACCTGGGACCCTTCAGTCCACAGACCGACGCTCTACCACTGAGCCAAACCGGTTTCGGCAAAATATATTTTTTAAATAAACATTCAAACCTGTAAAGAATTTTTTTAAAAAGAAAGAAAATAATTACTGATAAATACAACAACCTGAATGATTATCACAGATATTGGTTAATCAGGCACAAAAGAGGACAGTGGGTTATTCCATTTATATATGAAGTTCAGAATACAATCTCAAACCAAGCAAACTGTCTTCTAAGTTTTGGAAAGTAAATTGGAAATATGAAACAAGAATATATCTAACCGCTATATTGTACACCAGAAACTAATATAAAATAATGTTGAATGTAAACTGTACTTGAAAAAAAAAATGTTTAAAAGAATCTTTAAAATTACGTTTGACTTTAATCCTTCTAAAAATCTATAGTCTGCCGAAATAGGTTTGGCTCAGTGGATAGAGCATTGATTGGCCTACGGACTGAAGGGTCCCGGGTTTGATTCCTGTCAAGGGCATGTACCTTGGTTGCAGGCACATCCCCAGTAGGGGGTGTGCAGGAGGCAGCTGATCGATGACTCATCGATGTTTCTAACTATCCCTCTCCCTTCCTCTCTGTGAAAAAAATCAATAAAATAATATTTTTTTTAAATCTATAGTCTGAGAAATGTGAAAAAGATTTGTAGACAAACCTGTCACTGAGGTAGCATTGATGATCAAAAAAAATGGAAGCAACTTAAATGACCAACACCAGCAAATGGTTAACAACACTTCATACAACAGAATACCATGCAAACAATACCGAGTATATACTACAAAATGTTTATGATGACATCACAAATACTTATAATCTAATTTTAGTAAGGCATGAATATGAGCAACTGTAAATATTTATTTCTTAGAAATAGCTAAGAAATAAAATGGTAGTATTAAGGATGTCTGTTTACTTCAAATATGTTTTGCTTTTGTAATCACTAAGGGGGAAAGGATGTTGATTTTTTTGTTGTTGGATTTTTTTTTTTTTAACAAAATAGCAAGTACTGACATTGTATGTTGTTATTTATTATTATTTTTTATTTGCATTTTTATTTGTTAACACTTACAATATCCAATTTCCTGTATATTGTTTAACATTACACATCACTTAGGGAATCTTTCCATTTTTTCATTAGTTTGTATTAGGCTTGGAAACCACTGGTTGTTATAAATAAACTAGAGGGCCGATGCACGAAATTCATGCATGAGCAGGCCTTCCTTCCCCCGGCTGCTGGCACCGCCTTCCCTCTGGCCCCAGGACCCGGGCTTCCCTCACAGCCCGGCTTCCTCCAGATGGATGTCCGGAAGGACGTCTGGTCTAATTAGTATATTATGCTTTTATTACTATAGATATTAGGACTCTACAACTCCCCAGCTGTCAAGAGTATAGTCTTTCCCCAATTACAGGAAGACAAAGATTATAATAAACTTGAAAGCAACAGCAAAGATTTGGGAAAGCAAGAATTATACTCCAGGCTATTATTAAAAAACAAAATTTAACTGAATAAACTTTAAAGATCTATTGACTTTACTCAATGATTCATGATTTTGACAGCATCCAATATAGCAGACAGAAAGGAGCTTCAAGGAGCTATATAAAAATGAAAGATATATAGGCAGAAAGGAGTAGAAACAAGAAACTACACCAAGCAGAAAAGCAGGTTGGTTATGGCAAAGTCACTCTCCTTAGGGGTCTATCAGGCAGATTACCAAGCTAATGCCTGATTCACTAGGGTAAGAGTTCACTTCAAGGCGAGCCAAAACTATAAGTCTTGATTTGGTGACATAGGTCTTAGCATAAGTGACTCCATTTGAACCTGTTGTCTTGTTTGTAACACTAGGATATGTAAGTGAGTATATACCCTCAAAGAATATGCTAGAGGTGGGAGTGGGAGAAGCAGGCTCAGGTGGTATGGAATAACCCATTACTCAGTCAACAAACCACTTATTCATAAAACAAATAGTCCCTGCCCTTCACTTCTTCTAACTTCTGGGCACAGAATTAGCCAGATCTCAAGGAATTCCTTATAGTATAAGAGACAGTTCTAGTTCTATGTGGTAAATGTAGATCAGGCTGGCAGGAACTTGAAGGAAAGCCAGAATAGCAGGCAAGA
Organism: Pipistrellus hanaki; assembly: GCF_964339955.1. Classification (NCBI taxonomy): domain Eukaryota; kingdom Metazoa; phylum Chordata; class Mammalia; order Chiroptera; family Vespertilionidae; genus Pipistrellus; species Pipistrellus hanaki. Next base: position 3,747,395 of record NC_140510.1, on the reverse strand, counting down.
TTTCTATGGGCTTAAGAGAAGAATGTGGATGAGAAACCAAGATGGCAACATAGATTAACATCTGAACTTGCTGCCTCGCACAACAACTTCAAAACTACAACTAAAAGACAAAACGAACATCATCCAGAACCACAGGAAAGCTGGTTGAGTGGAAATTCTACAGCTAGAATGAAAGAGAAAAGCACACTGAGACTCAGGAGCTGCAGAAGTACAGTGCAGAGGTACAGAGGTGCACGTGTGGAGAGGGCTGGCAATGAGGATGCGATTGTCTTTTTCAATTGGGAGGGAGACACAAGCTTCCGACTGTGCTGAACACCAGTTCGAGGCGAGACTCTGAAGACCCAGACTCGTACGGGGAGAAACTGGACTGCCTGGCATGGGGCAGAACTCAAGGGTGGCTTTCTCTCAGAGGTGCTTGCAGCAATTACTAAGGGACACTGAGACCCAGGGGCCCCTTAGGGCAGGGCTGAGGATCAGCCATAGCTGTTTGCTCCTCCCTTTTGATCCTCTGAGACCCCACACCACCCAAGCTGTGTGCAGAGACTTTTGCATATGAATGGCCTGGCCATTTGCAATCTAAGATTACCTAACTGAAGCTGGGTCAGAGAGACCCAGAACATCCAAAAAAAAGGCCCAAAGCCCCACAGCAGCTTGCAATGCTTCACAGCTGGGCCTCATCTGGGCACCTCCAAACCCCAAACAAAGAAGAGGAATCTTTAGATCTCTCTGTAGCTCCTGTTTGGTGGCCTCAGGCAGATGCTAAATTTGCACTTCTTGGAGATCCAAGAGCCAGTGTACCCAGGATCAGAGTAGTACTATCCAGATTACAACTCCTCAGATCCATAAGGGACACACTCAGGGGCAGACTCAGTGAGCACCAAAGCCCCACTGAAGCAAGTTCTGCCCCATAAGGGTGTCTCCAGCACAGAGGTTCTCTCATCATAGACACAGCTGATCCTCATAGCCAGTTGGCCTAGAGGTCAATTCCTCCCAGTGATACCAACAACAATCAATGCTTAACTACAACAACACTGTGCACAGAGCCCACAAAGGATTGCACCAAGAATGTCCACCTCAGGTAATTGGGGAAGCTGAGCCACTAGGCTCTATAGGACACCTAGCACACAAAACCACTCTGTCAACACAGGGAAGCAGCCAAAATGTGAAGACAAAGAAACAGGTCACAAATGACAAAAATGAAGGAAAGCAAACTACTGGATCTAGAGTTCAAAACCACGGTTATAAGGTTACTCAAGAAACTTCTAGAAATTGCTGATAAATTTAGCAAGACAATCGAGGATATGAAATAGGCTTACAAGTCCAGGAAGTACAGAAAACCCCAAAGAAGAGAAATCTAAAGAGGACCACACCAAGACATATAATGAAAATGCCAAGAGCAAAAGATAAAGAGAGAATATTAAAAGCGGCGAGAGAGAAAAACAGTTACTTACAAGGGAGTAGCCATACGATTGTCAGCTGATTTCTCAACAGAAACTATGCAGGCCAAATGGGAGTGGCAAGAAATATTCAAAGTGAGGAATATCAAGAACCTACAACCAAGATTACTTTACCCAGCAAAGCTATCATTCAGAATTAAAGGTCAGATAAAGAGCTTCACAGATAAGAAAAAGCTAAAGTTCATCACTGCCAATCAGTATTATATGAAATGCTGAAAGGTATTCTTTAAAAAGAGGAAAAAGAAGAAAAAGGTAAAGATAAAAATTATGAACAAATACATATCTATCAACAAGTGAATCTAAAAATGAAGTGAATAGCCAAAACTGGTTTGACTCAGTGGATAGAGCGTCGGCCTGTGGACTGAAAGGTCCCAGGTTCTATTCCGGTCAAAGGCATGTACATTGGTTGCGGGCACATCCCCAGTAGGGAGTGTGCAGAAGGCAGCTGATTGATGTTTCTCTTTCATTGATGTTTCTAACACTCTATCCCACTTCCTTCCTTTCTATAAACAAATGAATAAAATATATTTTAAAATAAAAATCAGCCGAAACCGGTTTGGCTCAATGGATAGAGTGTCGGCTTGGAGACTGAAGGGTCCCGGGTTCGATTCCGGTCAAGGGCATGTACCTTGGTTGCGGACTTATCCCCAGTGGGGGGTGTGCAAGAGGCAGCTGATCGATGACTCTCTCTCATCGATGTTTCTAGCTCTGTATCTCTCTCCCTTCTTCTCTGTACAAAATCAATAAAATATATATTTTTTTAATAAAAATCAAGTGAAAAAAAATCTAAACAGAATAAACTGGTGCATATAATAGAATCAGGGGCATAGAAAGTGAGTGGACTGACAATTCTCGAGTCGGGGGGAGAGGAGTGGGGGTTCAGGAAGAGACTGGACAAAAATCTTACACTTATAGATGAAGACAGTAAGGGCGGAGGGTGTTGGTGGGAACAGGGTGGAGGAGAGCTATGCAGGGGGGGGGGGAGGAACAATTGTAATAATCTGAACAATAAAGATTTATTTTTAAAAAATGAGTTGGGGGTGTTGGGGGCGTATACTCATTAGCTGTTCCTAATGAGTATACCCTTAAGTTGAGTTCTAAAGGTAAGTAGAAAAGTGACAGACAATAAGTCCATTCCTAGAGCGGCCAGGCCCAGAGCAGCCAGGTCAGGTGCGGCCAGGCCCGGAGCAGCAGCTGCCAGGCTGAGAGCGGCCAGACCCGGAGCAGCCAGGTCTGGTGCGGCCAGGCCCGAAGCAGTGGCTGCCAGGCTGGGAGCGGCCAGGCCCGGAGCAGCCGGGTCTGGTGCGGCCAGGCCCGGAGCAGCGGCTGCCAGGCTGGGAGCGGCCAGACCCGGAGCAGCCAGATCTGGTGTGGCCAGGCCCGAAGCAGCGGTTGCCAGGCTGGGAGCGGCCAGGCCCGGAGCAGCAGCTGCCAGGCTGGGAGCGGCCAGGCCCGGAGCAGCAGCTGCCAGGTTGGGAGCGGCGAGGTCCAGAGCAGCCGGGTTGGGTGCAGCCAGGCCTAGAGCAGCAGCTGCCAGGCGGCCGGGCCTGGAGCAGCCGGGCCCAGAGCAGCCGGGTCGGGTGCGGCCAGGCCTGGAGCAGCAGCCAAGTCCAGAGCAACTAGGTCGGGAGCGGCAGTGACCAGAACTGGAGCAGCTGGTTGTGGAACGAACCAGAGCAACAGAGGCCAGGCCCGGAGCAGCCAGGCCCGGAACAGCTCGCTCCTCGCCTGACCCTGCCCTATGGATGCCTCTCAGACATGGCTGGAAACTTTTGTGGGAACTTGAGGGTCTGCTGAATCAAGTGATGAAGGCTTAGATCTGGATGTGTTGAGTTAGTATAGGGCTGGGGTGTTGATCTGTGAGTGCCTTGGGTGGGGCCTGGATGAGGCTGGTTGACCTATTTGGAAATGTCTTTTGTGTGAAATGTATCATTGGGCATGTGGAGGTATTATTGATATGAGAAAATGCTAAGTAACTGATTTACTATCTGAAAAGGGATTTACTATCGAGGAAAGGGAGGGAGGAAGAGACTGAACATAAACTGCACCTATGGATGAGGACAATGGGGGATGGGGAGGGGGCGGAGGGTGGGGTGGGAACCTGGTGGAGGGGGGAAGAAATGAGGAACCTTTGTAATAATATGAACAATAAAGATTGATTTTAAAAAAAATTAAAAAAAAATAAGTCCATTCCTAGATATAGCTATAAGAGGTAAGGAAGGCACTCAAGCACATTAAAGTGTCTCAGCCCTTTAGAACCCTTAAAATGTGCTGAACTGCAGGATCAACCTATAAAGCCATCATAAAATGTCATCATAAAAAATGTATTATATTTCATGCACCTCTCAAAATCACCAATTTAATCATAGGCTACTCACACCCCTAATCTCACCTGTCCTTCTGGGAAATTTTTTAATTGATTAGGAAATACACTACCAGTATGCAAATAGCAATAATCTATATTCTATGGAATTTTATATGTGATTTACTGCCTTTAAAAAGATTATTTAGGCCCTAACCGGTTTGGCTCAGTGGATAGAGCATTGGCTGGCAGACTAAAGGGTCCCAGGTTCTATTCTGGTTAAGGGCATGTACCTTGGTTGCGGGCACATCCCAAATAGGGGGTGTGCAGGAGTCAGCTGGTTGATGTTTCTCTCTCATTGATTTTTCTAACTATTTATGTTAGGGGTGTCGAACTCAATCAGAGAAGGGGCCAAAATCTAAAATCCAGCCTAAATCGCGGGCCGAATGGTTTACTGAACAGTCACAAAATGACAATGTCATAAACTGACAGCGGAGTGCAGTGATGACAGCGCGGTGCAGACCACATTGCAAGGCCTGGTGGGCTGGATTTGGCCCGAGGGCCTTGTGTTTGACACATGTGATTTATGTCTTGAGAGGCCAGGGCAGGGTGAGGCGAACTCCTGACTAGAACCCTGACTCTACTGTGGGACAGGGCGGAGTTATCCTCCATTTTGTTTAACTGGACGCTGGCCTCACCCAACCAATCAGGGTCAGCCAAAGCAGTAACATCACCACCAGTGTTAAACCCCTGGACTTGAAATTCGCTCTCTGGTTCGCCATGCTGTAGGTGTGAGTGGGACAGAGCCCATGTTAACATGGAACAGGCTCTGTTGTTAATTGCATCGGACTTGGCTCCCTGATGGTCTTTGGGGAACCACGGAATCTCGAACAACATTTGGTGTCTCGCCCTGAATTTTCCGGGAGTTCCAAGATTTTGAGGGACCCCAAATTCGGAAAGCCTCATTGACTGCATTGAGTGTCTGTGTGCTTGTGGTAGCTGGCTCTGAAGAGACACAGGATCTCTGTTGGTGGTGCCATTAAGGACTACGGGCCAGAGAGTGGGAGACATACCCAATCTCTCTCGGGGAAGTCGGTGTGTGAGCACGCTGGTGTGCAGGAGACCAGCGTGAGCTGAGGTCTCAAATGTGGGAAAGGGAGCCTTTCCCAGGCCTGATTTTGGTGTCGGCAGGCGGCACGGCGCCCCCAGATAGAGCCGGCAAAGCGAAGCCGGCGTGGCAGTGCAGGGGGCCCCTGGCGATGTGGGGTCAGAGGGGGGGCTTCCACAGGGCTCTGTCTGCACCTTCGAGCGCGGCTGGGAAGCGGCAGCAGCAGCAGCCTAGCTCTGAGGCCCGGGCTGGCATGGTGGCACAGGGGTCCCCCGGGCGGCATCGGGTCCGGGAGAAGAGGCCTCAAGGGCGAATTTCTGTGCTCTTGTACAGGCGGGAGAGAAGTGGCCCTCTCCCAAGTCTGGTTTTAAATTGAAATGTTGCTGTTGAGCGCCCTCTTGTTGGTTGTTGTGATTTCCTGTGTTGTGGAGGTCCGGAATGGCCATGGCAGACTTGTTCTAGGGGGTGGCCTTTCAATGTCGGAGGGCCACCGGTCGGCGTGAGGCCGTCGTTTGGTTTTGCTTCCATGGAGTTGGAAGACTGTTCTCCGGTCCTCTGTCTGTTTCTGTGTTTTTTGTTCGTATGTTTGTATAAGTAAAGGTTTCAGTTTGCTCTTGTTTGTAAATTTGCTACTCTCTCCCCCGAGAGCAGGCAGGAGGCGGGGGAGGAGAGACATTTGGCTATTCAATGTGAAAACCACTCCCCAAGAAAGTTTTTATGCATCGGGGATTTCTGTGCTCATGTAAAGCAAAAGGGCTGGTTCAAAACGACTGAGCATAGTTTTGGGCTGTGCTTAAACTCTTTTCTGTGTACAGAATGAGCTTAAAGATGGTGCAGATGAACTGGGAGATAAATTAAAGCTGGTTTCCCAAGGGATTTTAAGCAGCTTTTGAAATTCCTGCCCTGAGGCAGGTAAACAAAAAATAAATAACAGGTTTATTGAAGTGTTGATCCAAGTATGCCTTGCATGAAGTCTAGAGAATTGCATTAAAAATGTAAAAGTATTATTGATTTGGGAAATGCTAAGTATTTGATTTGCTACCTGAAAAAGTTAATGGAGGAAGGGGTGGCATGCCCTTCCCCCAGCTTCAGGAAGGCAAGTTCCTGCCTTCAGCCATGCTTAAAGAATGTGTTCATTTGCATTTGAATAGCTGAACATGGCTCCTTTGAAATCAACTTTCTGCCGGTAGTCATTTTTTAAAAAAGGTGATTTAAATTTATTCTTAAAAATATAAAAGTTTAGAGAGAAACCAAGATGGCGGCATAGGGTAGATACCCGAATGCAGCCTACCACAACAAATTTGAATTTAGAACTGGAAAACAGGGGAGGCATTGCCCTGAAGCACCAGACAGCTAGCTGAGAGGAGGCTCTGCCATCTGGGAAGGAGAAAGAAGGCACGCTGAACCTCAGGAATTGTGAATGTATGGAGAACTGTGTGCACGAAAAGGCACTGGCTTACTCGGAGAGAAAGGGCCAGACCGAGATTGCTGCTGGCTTACACCTGGTGCGCAGAGAGGGCGGACAGCTAACGCGAGGCTGGCTTTCTTGTTTGAGAAGAAAACAGAATCACCCTATTGCTCTGATAGAGGGCCTCAGACAGGGAGAGGCCAGACTGTCAGGCAGCGGGCAGAGATCTCTTGGAGGTGTGTGAAGCCAGAGGCCATTACTGCGGGACTTGGGGAGAAGCCCAAGGGAAAACAAAGTTTGTCCACGCCAACCCGAGACTCCGCCCCATCTGTGGCTGAGCACAGAAGCTCTCCCAGAGGCTGGCTTTCTCTAAGGAGGGACTGGCCGGAATCCAAAGCTTGTCTGCGCCTTTACCAAAGAGGTGCGTGCGCCTGCAACCAATCTTCCGAAATTCTCCACAAACTTTTCTAAGGCGAGACTGACAGGGAACCAAAGATTGTGTGCGCCACTCCGAGTCCCCGTCCCATCCAAGCAGAGTACAGAAGCCTTCCTAGCTGAGACACTGCTGATCCTCACAGCCAATTGGCTTGGAGATCAATGCTTCCCAGTGATAATAACAACAAGCAAGGCTGAACAACAAGACTGCACACACAGCCCACAAAGGGCTACACCAAGACTGTCCACCGCAGGTAACTGGGAAGGCTGTGCTACTGGGCTCTACCAGAACACCTAGCACACAAAACTATTCCATCAAATCAGGAAACAACTAAAATGCAGACAAGAGGAAGGACACAAAGGAAGGAGATAGAGGAAAAGAAAATATTGGACATTGAGTTCAAAACTACAGTTATAAGGTTATTCAACAATATCCTAAAAAAGGCTGATAAAATAAATGAGACCTATGAGGATATGAAAAGGGAGGAACTAGAAATAATAAGGGATCAACTAGAAATGAAGAAAACATTGTCTGAAATAAAAAAATATTACACAGAGTCCTAAAAACAGACTGGAAGATCGCAAGAATCAAGACAAAGATTTAGAACACAAAGAGCCAGAGGACACTCCTCTGCAGAAGGGAGAAGATAAGAGAATCCAGAAAGTTGAAGATAGTGTAAGAAACCTCTAGGACAATTTCAAGTGAACCAACATCAGAATTATGGGGATTCCAGAAGAAGAGAGAGAGCAAGATACCGAAAGAATACTGGAAGAAATAGTGACAGAAAACTTCCCCCACCTGGGGAAAGAAATAGACTTACAAGTCCAGGAAGCACACAGAACCCCAAACAAGAGGAATCCAAGGAGGACCACACCAAGACACATCATAATTAAAATGCCAAGAGCAAAAGACAAAGAGAGAATATTAAAAGCAGCAAGAGAAAAGCAGGTAGTTACCTATAAAGGAGCACCCATAGGATTGTCAGCTGATTTCTCAACAGAAACCATGCAGGCCAGACGGGAATGGCAAGAAATATTCAAGGTGATGAATAACAAGAACCTACAGCCAAAAATACTCTACCCAGCAAAGGTATCACTCAGAATCAAAGGACAGATAAAGAGCTTCACAAATAAAAAAAAGCTAAAAGAGTTCGTCACCACCAAACCAGAATTATATGAATTGCTGAAGGGGGTTATTTAGGAAGAGGAAGAAGATAAAGATAAAATTATGATCAACAAATACGTAACTATCAACAAGTGAATCTAAAAACCAAGGGAATTAAAAAATCTGATGAACAATATTAACTGTTGAATATAATAGAATCAGAGGTATGGAAGGGCAGTGGACTGACAAATCTCGGGGAAAAGGGGAGAGGAGGGTGCTGGAAAAGACTGAACATAAACTGTGCACCTATGGATGAGGACAATGGGGGTGGGGAAAGGACAGAGGGTGGGGTGGGAACCTGGTGGAGGGCAGCAATTGAGGGGGGGGAAGAGGATCACATTTGTAATAATCTGAACGATAAAGATTTATTTTAAATAAATAAATGAATAAACTAAAATATATATATAAAATTTTATTAATGAGAAGTTGCTGGATGTTTGGCTTGTGAGCTCTGAACATTTTGGGATTGGGATATGCTTAAAGAATGTGGTTTCCTTTTTTTAAACATATATTTTATTGATTTTTTACAGAGAGGAAAGAGAATGATAGAGAGTTAGAAACATCGATGAGAGAGAATCATCGAGCAGCTGCCTCTTGCACACCCCTTACTGGAGATGTGCCCACAACCAAGATACATGCCCTTGCCTGGAATCGAACCCAGGACTTTCCACTCCGCAAGCCAACACTCTATCCACTGAGCCAAACCGGTCCCAGCAAGAATGTGGTTTCTTGTTCAAATTAAAATCTTAGTTTGTATTTGGAATTTAAAATCTGTGATAAGAAGTTGAAACTATGAGGAGAGGTTCGGGGTGGCAGGAGAGTGCAAGACTATTTGCTCTCCTGCAAAGAGATTATTCAGTGCTTTGTTTGAAAATTATAAAAAGTTCACAGGGAAATGCTGATCTTGGCCAAATTGGGTGAAAAAATGTGTGGCCAGGTCTGTTGCTGAAACTTCTCGCTAAGTAAGCAGGATGTGGGAGGAGGAAGAGACATAAAAAAGTAAAATTTAAATTTGCCTCATAAAAATCTAGAGGACAGAATTGAAGCTCTTAATTGATTATATCTTGTATTTTTCTTATTAATCTGGGAAATGCAAAATATATTCGACTTGCCAGTTTTAAAAGTTCAAAGTATAAATTAAATTGGGAGGAGTTAATTGCGGTAACTAAATGCCTAGATTACAAATAAGAGACAAGAGCCTGGAGAGAGATATTAGAATGTTATATGGAGGCTGAACTGTATTACATGTGTTAAAAAATAAGCAGTAATGATCAAAGATCTCAAGGATTGATTTGTTCTCATTTGTCAGATGAGGAATCTATGTGATGCTTACACTTAAAAAAATTATTTTAAGTCAGTGATGCAGTATTTTTTTGAAGTCAGTTTTTCTGAAGTGATGTTTTAATGTAACATGTACAACTTTTATATTTGATCTGTTTTATTTATGCCATTGTTGTTGTCATTTGTAATTACATTGTAAGCTTGAATTTGGGCTTGTACTTGCATCTTGTATGTAACCAATACATACATTCAGTTGTTTAAACTTTGGGAATCATTTTTGGTTTCAGTCATGTGTGTCTACTTTATAGCTTTAAGTAGACTTCATCACAAAGGTTTATAATTTATTTAGAATTGTGTTAAAACAATGTGAAAATAATTATTTGTATGATTGAACCCCCCGCGACTGCTTGGACAATTTTCACTGATGTTCTGTGGGGAAGAGTTGGAGGAGGGCTTAGAGATGCAGATAAATCTGTATCTGTAGGAAAAATGTGGCATTTTACATTTCAAGCGGCTGGAGGCCTGGGAACAGGGTACTGGACCTGCTCCCTCCTCCCTTGCCTTTTCTATAAGATTTGAGGCAAGTTTATGTATTTTTGAAGGATATAGAAAGAAGGTTTGGAAGTTAAGTTAAAATTATAAAAGGCCAGCAACTAAAGGAAGGAATTAGTATGCTTATTGTAGAAAGCAGGGTAACCTTACAAGTGAGACCATACCTGTTTCACTGGGGTAGCCTATTCAGTCTTGACAGAGCCAACAGGACCTGTACATCAGTCCAGGGAGCCTCCTTGGACATCAAAGAAGGTCTGTGGACCTTGTAAGGAACATGTATTGAGGGAACACAGCTGCTGAACTTGACCAAAGTGGAACAATGGGCCTTTGAGGAGCTAAAGAAGGCTCTCGTCTCAGCACCTGCCCTAGCCTTGCCAGATGTCACGAAGCCCTTCCACCTCTACGTGAGTGAGGTAAGAGGCATTGCCAAAGGGGTTCTCACTCAGACTCTAGATCCCTGGAAGAGACCTGTTGCCTATCTGTCTAAGAGGCTAGACCCTGTGGCAGCAGGGTGGCCAGCGTGCTTCCAGGCAGTGACCACCACAGCACTGCTGGTGAAGGAGGCAGTTGGGCCAGGAGCTAACCCTGATGGGTGTCTAACACCAGAATCAGTGCCAAGCTCTTCTCCTGGACCAGCCCTGTGTCCGGTTTCATAAGACTCTGACCATCAACCCAGCCAGCCTGCTTCCAGATGATGGAGGAACCCATTCATGACTGCACAGAGGTAACAGACGACAAGGTACAGTTCTTGAAAGCAGTAAGAGAAAAACAGATAGCTATCTACAAGGGAGTACCCATATGATTGTCAGTTGATTTCTTTTTTAAAAAAATTTTCTTTTATTTATTTATTTTTTTACAGGAAGGGAGAGGGATAGAATTAGAAACATTAATGAGAGAGAAACATCAATCAGCTGCCTCCTGCACCCCCCGCCCCCCACTGGGGATGTGCCTGCAACCAAGGTACATGCCCTTGATAGGAATCAAACATGGGACCCTTGCCAAAACCGGTTTGGCTCAGCGGTAGAGCGTCGGTCTGCGGACTGAAAGGTCCCAGGTTTGATTCCGGTCAAGGGCATGTACATTGGTTGCGGGCATATCTCCGGTAGGGGGTGTGCAAGAGGCACCTGGTCGATGTTTCTCATCGACGTTTCTAGCTCTCTATCCTTCTCTCTTCCTCTCTGTAAAAAATCAATAAAATATATATTAAAAAAACAAAACAAAACAAAACAAAAAAACATGGGACCCTTGAGTCTGCAGGCTGACGCTCTATCCACTGAGCCAAACTGGTTAGGGCTGTCAACTGATTTCATAACAGAAACTATGCAGGCCAGAAGGGCTTGGCAAGAAATATACAAAGTGATGAATACCAAGAACCTACAACCAAGATTACTCTACCCAGCAAAGCTATCATTCAGAATTGAAGGTCAGATAAAGAGCTTCACAAACAAGAAAAAGCTAAAGGAGTTCACCACCAAAACAGAATTATATGAAATGCTGAAAGGTATTCTTTAAGAAGAGGAGGAAGAAGAAAAAGGTAAAGGTAAAAATTATGAACAACAAAAAAAAAAATTATGAACAACACAGTGACAATGCAAACATATCTATCAACAAATGAATCTAAAAAGTGAATAAAAAATCTGAAGAACAGAATAAACTGGTGTATAGAATACCGTGTTTCCCCGAAAATAAAACATCCTCCGAAAATAAGACCTACTTACAGGTTTCCTTCTGAGTGAAATATAAGGCATCCCCGAGAAAATAAGGCCCCCCTAGGCTCTGTCTCAGAATGAAAATTAATTTACCATAATCAGAAAAATGATTCCCGCAAGAATAACGGCCTATCTCCAGACTCTTGATATTGCAATAAACAAGCCGTTCAAAGACAATTTGCGCATGGAAATTAATGACTACCTTGAAAATAGAATGGAGAGAAATCAGCGTGGAAACTTTGTGATACCTAAACTACAAGAAGTTGTGACTTGGGTGAAGAATTCATGGGAGAAAATCACTGACAGTTGCATTGCAAATGCACTGCAAGCAGGCTACCTTGACAAGAAGTACTCATTTAAAGACAGTGCTATTACTAAACATAAGAGATTTGGTCCACTGATTCTGAAAGAAATGGAGTCACAAGAAATTCACCAGGAAATTCAGGAATTGGATTGTTATGATGATGTTCCAGAAGATGATGACATGATTGTCATTGAATAAATGAGTAAATTCTTGATACTGTAGGATTCAGTTTGTCTGGTTTGTGTTGACAACTACTGTACCGTATACAGGTAATAAATTTCCTTTATTTTCATTTAACAATAAATGCGTACCGTATTCTTCTTCATGGAAAAATAAGACATCCCCTAAAAATAAGATCTAGCGCATCTTTGGGAGCAAAAATTAATATAAGACACGGTCTTATTTTCGGGGAAACAGGGTAGAATCAAGGGCATAGAAAGGGAGTGGACTGACAATTCTCGGGGGGAAGGAGTGTGGGGAGCCGGGGAAATCATTGGACAAAAGTCTTACACCTATGGATGAGGACAATGGTGGGGACAGTAGGGCATGGGATGGTGTGGGAACTGGGTGGAGGGGATCTAGGGGTGGGGAGGGGGGAGAGGTACAACTGTAATAATCTAAACAGGAAAGATTTATTCCAAATTAATTAGTTAATTAAAATAAAGTAAAAGTGTTCAAAAATCTCTTGGTCTTTAACTCTTGGAATTTTAATTATGATGCCTCTTTTGGTTCCTCTTATTTGGGACTCTGCACTTGCTGGATTGTAAATCTGTTTCTTTCGCCGAAACCGGTTTGGCTCAGTGGTAGAGCATCGGTCTGTGGACTGAAAGGTCCCAGGTTCGATTCCGGTCAAAAGCATGTACCTTGGTTGCGGGCACATCCCCAGTAGGGGGTGTGCAAGAGGCAGCTGGTCAATGTTTCTTTCTCATCGACATTTCTAGCTATCTCCCTTCCTCACTGTAAAAATTCAATAAAATGTTTTTTGTTTTTTTTGTTTTTAAAATCTGTTTCTTTCATCAGTTAGGGGAAGTTTCCTGTCATTCCTTCAAATAGGTTTTGAACATACTATTCTCTTCTTCTCCTCCTCTCCCTCCTCCTCCTTATTCCTCCCTCCTCCTCCCTTCTACTCCTCCTTCCTCCCTTCTCCCTCCTCCTCCATCTTCCTCCCTCCTCCTCCTTCTTCCTCCCTCCTCCTTCCTCCAACTTCTCCCTCTTCCTCCTTCCTCACCCCTCTCCTTCTTTTCTTCTTTCTTCTGCTTGAAGGTGTCCCAGAGGTTCCTTACACTTTGGATTTTCTTCTTTTTGGGTGTTTTTTGCTTCCTCATATTCCAAATAGGTTATTTGAATCTCAAAATCATCTACTCTACTGTCGAAACCCTGTACATTATTCTTTATTTTAGTTTGTGTCTGAATTTCAGTTAATTTCTGACTAGTCCTTTAGCATGTCTTTGACATTCCAAGATCCTTGAAAGCCTCATGAAGTCCCTTGAGTAAGCTTATAACTATTGTTTTGAACTCTGTATCCAGGAGTTTGTTTCCATTTCCTTCATTTGTAACATGTTATTTTGGCTGTTTCTCTGTGTTAGTTTCTGTGTATTAGGAAGAGTTGCTATGTCTCCTGGAACTGGTAGAGTACCTTGTGTAATAGGTGTCCCGTAGGGCCCAGTGACTCAGCCTCCCCAGTCACCTGGGCTGGGCACTCTAGGTGTAGCTCTGTGTGGGTTGAGTGCAGAGTTTTGTAGTTGAGCCTCAATTGATTGCTGTTGGCATCACTGGGAGGAACTGACCTCCAGGCCAATTGACTGTGAGGACCCACTGTGTCTACACAGGAAGATCTGTTGCCCAGGAGACAGCCTATGGAGCAGGGCTTGCTTCAGTGGGGTTTTAATGCTCACTGAGTCTGCCCTTGCATGTGTTGCTTGTGGGTGTGTAGAGCTGTAATATGCTGTGGTCTGAAGCTGTCCACCAGGTGCACTGGCTCTGGGGCCTCCAGGGAGGCACAAAGACAGCCTCTGCCTAGGGCAACTCAGCAGGAATTACAGAGGGATATGTAGATGACTGCTACTTGTGTTTGGCTTAGGACTGTCCAGGGGAGGCCCAGCTGTGATATAAGTGGGCTGGTGCAATCAGTGGGTCTTGGGCTTTTTATTGATAAGTTTGGAGCATGCTGACACCAGCTGCAGCTTGTTTGAGAGATCTTAGGAAAGTCTAAATCCTAAGCCAGGGCAGGCTACTCATATGGAAAAGCTGCTGAAAACAGGTTGAGCAGGGCTGCCAATTGGATTGGACAGGGCCTCGGGGAATCACCAGGGCAGTGAACAATGTGAGCCTGGCTAATGAGACTCAGGATATGGCTGAGAGTCAGCCCTGCAAGAGGAGAGCGCCCAGCACAGGAACAAGGATCCCTGCAAACCCGTCTGGGGGAACTCCACCCCCAAGTTCCTGCCCTGATGCCAGACAATCCAGTTCCTCCTGTGTCTGGTCCCCCAAAGCTGCCCAGTGCTGGCACTCAGATGGATTGAGTCTGATTAAGTTCATGCACCAGCCTTTAAAAAAAAAAAAAAAAAAAATATATATATATATATATATATATATATATATATATATATATATATTATTGATTTTGTACAGAGAAGAAGGGAGAGAGATAGAGAGCTAGAACCATCGATGAGAGTCGTCAAACAGGTGCCTCTTGCACACCCCCTACTGGGGATATGCCTGCAACCAAGGTACATGCCCTTGACCGGAATCGAACCCGGGTCCCTTCAGTCCCCAAGCCAACGCTCTATCTATTGAGCCAAACCGGTTTCGGCCATGCACCAGCCTTTTAAGAGGGGCTACCTGGGGCTCCAACAGCCTCTGTGCCACTCAGGCACAATCCTTATGGTTTTTACAGCCAGTTATAGGAACTTCTCTTCCCAACTCTCGAACCCTGGGCTCGGGCTCTGGGGTGGGGCTGGGACCCCTTGCTCCTCACAGATGGCCTTCTCAGAGATAATCTCCCTCCCTGTTAGAACAGCAGCACAGGTGGTTATCGAAGCAGACGGTTCCACACCTCTGCCCTCCCATCACACTCAGTGTGCTTTCCTCTTCACTTCTTACGCTGTAGGACTTCCAATCGGCCAATGTCCAGGCAGTTCTGAATGGCAGTTCTTCTGTATTTTAGTTGTAATTTTGATGTGGTTGTGGGAGACTGTGAGTACAGGCATTTACCTATGCCACCATCTTGGTTCTCTCTGAGCATATCGCAAAGTTGTTTTTTTTGAATAAATATATTTCATTGATTTTTTTACAGGGAGGGAAAGTGATAGAGAGCTAGAAATATCAATGAGAGTCAATCAAGTAAAAGCCCTCGACCGGAATCGAACCTGGGATCTTTCAGTCCACAGGCCGACGCTGTATCCACTGAGCCAAACTGGTTAGGGCTTTTTTTTATTAATAAAATAAACATCTTTGAAGGGTGGAAGAAGGGGATAAAGGTTTGATAAATGGTAATGGAAGGAGACTTGATTTGGAGTAGTGAACACAGAATACAATATACAGATGATATGCTATAGAACTGTACACTTTAAAGCTACTGTGTTTTCCAGCGTATAAGACGACCCCCCTAATTTTACAGTTAAAACATAGGTTTAGGACTATATTTGCTGTATAAGACTACCCATGACTTCAAAGAAAAGACTTACTTTGCTGTCAACATCTGCAGGTAATTTTTGTGCAATTTTGGTCTTTTGCCCCCGATTTTCGGTTGACTTTTTTTCATTTCAAAAGTAGTCTTATATGCCGGAAAATATGGTATATAATTTTATTAACCAATGTAACCCCAATAAATTCAATGAAAAAAAGAAAAAGGGAGAGGAAAACCAAGATGGCTGCATAGGTAAACACCTAACTGCAGCCTCACACAACAATTTCAAAAAATACAACTAAAATAGCCGGGACGGGTTTGGCTCAATAGATAGAGCGTCGGCTTGGGGACTGACGGGTCCCGGGTTCGATTCCGGTCAAGGGCATGTGCCTTGGTTGCGGGCATATCCCCGGTGGGGGGTGTGCAGGAGGCAGCTAGTCAATGACTCTCTCTCATTGATGTTTCTGACTCTCTATCTCTCTCCCTTCCTCTCTGTGCAAAATCAATAAAATATATATTTTTAAAAAAATACAACTAAAATATAAAGTGGACATTATCCAGAACTACAGGAAAGTTGACTGACTGGAAATTCTACAACTAGAAGGAAAGAGAAAACCAGAAGGAAAATCAGAGGAGCTGTAAAAGCCTAAGATACGGAGACATGGTGCGCACGTGGGGAGAGGACGGAGCCGGAGAGGAGGGGAGGCTGAGTGCCTGGTTGGCGTTCCCTAGCGGGAAGGAGATAAAAGCTCCGGACTGTGCTGAATCCCAGTTCCGACTTCACTGAACTCCAGTTCTAGGCCAGATGCTGGGATCCCAGGCTCAAACAGAGGGATTCTGGGCTGTAAGGCGGAAACTCAGGGGAGCGGCGAAAGGCAGAGCCCCAGAGTCACGCACATTGCGCACAGAGGACTAACTGTTGATTGAGCCGCTGGATTGCCCTAGAGGGAAAGAGACAAAAGCTCCTGACTACACTGAACCCCACTTCCAACTGCACTGAACCCCAGTTTGGGCTCATTGGGGGAGAGACTAGACTGTCTGGTAGTGGGCAAAACTCGAGGGCACCTTTCTGTCAGAGGTGTTTGCAGCGAGTACCAAAGGACACTGAGGAACACTGAGATACAGGAACCTCATAGGCGGGGCTGACAGGAAGCCAAGGCTGTAGGCTCCACCCTGAACTCCGCCCCATCCAAGCTGAGCACAGAGGCTTTTGAATGAGGCTGTCTCTGGCATAGACGCAGCTGATCCTCACAGCCAATTGGTCTGGAGGTCAGTTCCTCCCAGTGATACCAACAACAATTAGACTTAACTACAGCCGAGACCAGTTTGGCTCAGTGGATAGAACCTGCAGACTTAAAGGTCCCGGGTTTGATTCCGGTCAAGGACATGTACCTTGGTTGTGGGCACATCCCCAGTAGAGGGTGTGCAAGAGGCGGCTGATTGATGACTCTCTCTCATCGATGTTTCTAACTCTCTATCCCTCTCCCTTCCTCTCTGTAAAAAATCAATAAATTTATTTAAAAAAAAAAAAGACAACCACAAAAGACTCTACACACAGTCCACAAAGGGGTGCACCAAGAGTGTCCACCTCAGATAACTGGGAGGCTGACCCAATGAACCATATAGGACACCTTAACACACAAAGCCATCTTACCAACTCACGGAAGCAGCAAAAATGCCGAGACAAGGAAACAGATCACAAATGAAAGAAATGGAGGACAAAAAGAGACTGGATATAGAGTTCAAAACCACGCTTATAAGGTTTTTCAAGAAATAAACAAGACCTATGAGGATATGAAAAGGGATCAACTAGAAATAAAGAATACATTGTCTGAAATAAAAAATATTATACAGAGTCCTAAAAACAGTATGGAAGATCACAAGAATCAAGTAAAAGATTTGGAAGACAAAGACCCAGAGGACACTCCTCCGCAGAAGCAAGAAGACAAGAGAATCCATAAAGTTGAAGATAGTGTAAGAAACCTCTGGGACAACTTCAAGCGAACCAACATCAGAATTATGGGGGTCCCAGAAAAAGAGAGAGAGATAAACATATTAAAAGAAATGACAAAAAACTTCCCCACCTGGGGAAAGAAATAGACTTATAAATGCAGGAAGTGCACAGAACCCCAAACAAAAGGAATCCAAAGAGGGCCACACCAAAACACATCATAATTAAAATTCCAAGAGCAAAAGACAAAGAGAGAATATTAAAAGCAGCAAGAGAAAAACAGGTAGTTAGTTACCTATAAAGGAGCACCCATACAATTGTCAGCTGATTTCTCAACAGAAACCATGCAGGCCAGACGGGAATGGCAAGAAATATTCAAGGTGATGAATAGCAAGAACCTACAGCCAAAAATACTCTACCCAGCAAAGCTATCACTCAGAATTGAAGGCCAGATAAAGAGCTTCACAAATAAAAAGAAGCTAAAAGAGTTCATCACCACCGAACCAGAATCATATGAATTGCTGAAGGGGGTTCTTTAGGAAGAGGAAGAAAATAAAGATAAAAATTATGAACAAATATATAACTATCAACAAGTGAATCTAAAAACCAAGGGAATTGAAAAAAACCTGATGAACCGAAACTGGTTTGGCTCAGTGGTAGAGCGTCGGTCTGCGGACTGAAAGGTCCCAGGTTCGATTCCGGTCAAGGGCATGTACATTGGTTGCAGGCACATCCCCGGTAGGGGGTGTGCAAGAGGCAGCTGGTCGATGTTTCTCTCTCATCGATGTTTCTAGCTCTCTATCTCTCCCCCTTCCTCTCTGTAAAAAATCAATATATTAAAAATAAAATAAATAAAAAACCCTGATAAACAGTATTAACTGTTGAATATAATAGAATCAGAGGCATGGAAGGGGAGTGGACTGATGATTCTTGGGGAAAAGGAGAGTGGGGGGTGCAGGAAGAGACTGAACATAAACTGTGTACCTATGGATGAGGACAATGGGAGGTGGTGAAAGAGCAGAGGGTGGGGTGGGAACCTGATGGAGGGTGAAAAAAATGGGGAACTTTTGTAACAATATGAACAATAAAGATTTATTAAAAAAAGAAAAAGGAATCACCCTTTGCCTGTCTTCTGTGTTCCAAATTTTTGCTTTTAGTAATGTTAGTTTTTATTTTTATTTTTTAAAAATATATTTTATTGATTTTTTACAGAGAGGAAGAGAGAGGGATAGAGACTTAGAAACATCAATGAGAGAGATTCATCGACCAGCTGCCTCTTCCACACCCCCCACTGGGGATGTGCCCCCAACCAAGGTACATGCCTTGACTGGAATTGAACCCGGGACCTTTCAGACCACAGGCCGATGCTCTATCCACTGAGCCAAACCAGTTTCGGCTAGTGATTTTAGTTTTTAAATTTACATAATCATGTCTTTTTTGTTTTTTTTCCACTCCCATCACTAAATTGAGAAAGCATTATCAAACACCTCACAATTTCAGTTCCCTCTGAACATGAACTGTTAAGTTCTCTATAAATAAAAATATATTTGGGACATGCATGACCCCAGCCCAGTATTAAT
The DNA here is from genome assembly GCF_964339955.1 of Pipistrellus hanaki. Lineage (NCBI taxonomy): Eukaryota > Metazoa > Chordata > Mammalia > Chiroptera > Vespertilionidae > Pipistrellus > Pipistrellus hanaki. The sequence goes on along the minus strand of NC_140510.1, from coordinate 3,728,515 downwards.
ATCGCTCAAGAGATAGTCTGAATTAAAAGGACACCAGTCCCTGTTCCTGACCCACCTTTAATAGAATTACAAATATGAACATTGGAAGCTTTAAAAGATGATGCATCTTGGGGTTTTGATTTGTTAGTTTGATTTTGTTCACCCTCACCTGACAATAGTTTTTCCACTGATTTTAAAAATATATATATTTTATTGATTTTTCACAGAGAGGAAGAGAGAGGGATAGACAGTAGGAAACATCGATGAGAGAGTCATCGATCAGCCACCTCTTGCACACCCCCTACTGGGGATGTGCCCACAACCAAGGTACATGCCCTTGCCCGGAATCGAACCCAGGCCAACGCTCTATCCACTGAGCCAAACCAGTGCCAGCTCCACTGATTTTTTAATTTTTATTTTTTTAACGAGAGTTGGAGAGAGAAAGATCCAGTAAGAGGGACACATTGATGACTAGTTGCCTCCTGCACACTTTCTTCCAGGGCTGAAGACTGAACCTACAAGGGAGGTATTATGTGCCCTTGTCTGGAAAATGGTCCTGGGACCGTTGCTGTGCAGGCTGTCAAGCTAACCACTGCATAATGCAAGCCAGGGTTTACGATTTTGTTTCTTAAATTCAACATACAAGTTATCAGCCCACTGAAAAGGCAAAATTAGGAAAGAGGTTCTTCCAAAAGATGTTAATCACTTTTTCACTATTTCCAGATGTTTCCTTCAAATAGCTTTCAATAGGGGGGAAGAAAAGGGGGTAATGGGGGAATAAGGACACATATGTAACACCTTAATCAATAAAGAAATTTATTAAAAAAAAAAAAAAGCCAAAACCGGTTTGGTTCAATGTATAGAGCGTCGGTCAGCAGACTGAAAGGTCCCGGGTTCGATTCCAGTCAAGGGCACACACCTTGGTTGCAGGTAGATCCACAGTGGGAGGTGTGCAAGAGGCAGCTGGTTGATGTTTCTCTCTCATCAACGTTTCTAACTCTCTATCCCTCTCAATTCCTCTCTGTGTAAAATCAATAAAATATATATTAAAACACACACACACACACACACACACACACACAAAACAAATAGCTTTAAAAATTTTTTGACATTAGTAAAGAGGTAGACTTTTAAAAATTTTTTTAAAATAAATCTTTATTGTTCAGATTACAGTTGTTCCTTTTGACCCCCATAGCTACCCTCCTCCTGTTCCCATCTCACCCTGTTCCCTTTCTTCCCCCCACACTGTACTCATCCACAGATGTACAATTTATGTTCAGTCTCATCCACACCCCCCACACCCCCACACCCCTTTCCCCCTGAGAGCTGTCAGTCCCTTTCTATGCCCGATTCTATTATATTCACCAGTTTATTCTGTTCCTTAGATCAATAATTCACTCAATTTTTAGATTCACTTATTGATAGATATGTATTTGTTGATCATAATTTTTTATATTTACCTTTTTCTTCTTCCTCCTCTTCCTAAGAATACCTTTCAGCATTTCATTTCATACTGCTTTGGTGGTGATGAACTCCTTTAGCTTTTTCTTATCTGTGAAGCTCTTTAGCTGACCTTCAATTCTGAATGTCAGCTTGGCTGGATAGAGTACTATTGGTTGTAGGTTCTGGCTGTTCCTCAATTTGAATATTTCTTGCCACTTCCATCTGGTCTGCATAGTTTCTGCTGAGAAATCAGCTGACAATCATAGGAGTTCCCTTGCAGTTAATTGTTTTTCCCTTGCTCCTTTTAATATTCTTTTTCTTTTGCTCTTAGCATTTTATTCATTTACATATTTATTTTTAAAATAAATCCAATTTTTTAAAATAAGTTTTTATTTATCATATTATTACAAATGTTCCTTCCCCCCCCCCCCACCATTGCTTTCCTCCACCAGGTTCCCACCCCACCCTCTGCCCTTTCCCCTCTCCCCATTGTCCTCATCCATAGGTGCACAGTTTATGTTCAGTCTCTTCCCAGGCCCCCCTCCCCCCTTTTCCCCAAGAATTGTCAGTTCACTCCCCTTCCATACCTCTGATTCTATTATATTCAACATTGTTCATCAGATTTTTTTAATTTCCTTGGTTTTTAGATTCACTTGTTGATAGTTACGTATTTGTTGTTCATAATATTTATCTTTGTTTACTTTCTCTTCTGAAAGAACCCCCTTCAGCAATTCATATAATTCTGGTTTGGTGGTGATGAACTCCTTTAGCTTTTTTTTATTAGTGAAGCTCTTTATCTGGCCTTCGATTCTGAGTGATAGCTTTGCTGGGTAGATTATTTTTGGCTGTAGGTTCTTGCTATTCATCACCTTGAATATTTCTTGCCATTCCCTTCTGGCCTGCATGGTTTCTGTTGAGAAGTCAGCTGACAATCGTATAGGTGCTCCTTTATAAGTTACTACCTTCTTTGCTCTTGCTTCTTTTAATATTCTCTCTTTGTCTTTTGCTCTTGGAATTTTAATAATGATGTGTCTCGGTGTGGTCCTCTTTGGATTCCTTTTGTTTGGAGTTCTGTGCGCTTCCTGGACTTGTAAGTCTAATTCTTTCACCAGGTGGGGGAAGTTTTCTGTCACTATTTCTTTCAGTATGTTTTCGATATCTTGCTCTCTCTCATCTTCTGGGACCCCCATAATTCTGATGTTGGTTCGCTTGAAGTTGTCCCAGAGGTTTCTTACATTATCTTCAATTTTCTGGATTCTCTTGCCTTCTAGCTTCTGTGGAGGAGTGTCTTCTGGCTCTTTATGTTCCAAATCTTTGACTTGATTCTTGCGATCTTCCCTTCTGTTTTTAGGACTCTGTAAAATATTTTTTATTTCAGACAATGTATTCTTTATTTCTTGTTGATCCCTTATCATTTCTTGTTGACTCCTTATTAATTCTAGTTGATCTCTTTTCATATCCTCATAGGCCTTATCCATCTTTTCTAGGAAATTCTTGAAAAACCTTATAAGCGTAGATTTGAACTCTATATCCAGACGCTTTTTGTCCTCCATTTCTTTCGTTTGTGATCTATTTTGTTGTCGCATTTCACAGTTACAGATGGGACGGGGTTTCAGGGTGGAGCCTGCAGCTTTGGCTTCCGTCAGCCCCGCCCTAAGCGGGTCCTTCAGTGCTCGCTGCCGGCGCCTCTGAGAGAAAGGTGCCCTCGATTTTCGCCTGCTGCCAAACAGTCTATGCTCTCCCACAATGAGCCTGGTATTGGGGTTCAGTTCAGTTGGAAGTGGAGTTGGAAGTGGCGTTCACAGCAGTCTGGAGCCCCAGTCTCCTTCCCGTCAGGGCAATCCCGCGGCACAGCCGACCGTCCCTTCTCTGGGGGCAGTGTGCGCACCTCCGGGACCTCCTTTCTCCACTACCCCGGGGTTCCGCCTTACAGCCCAGCTCCCTATGGCTGAGCCTGAGTCCCCGGGGTCTGGCCTAGAACTGGGGTTCAGAGCAGTCCGGGGCCCAGCACAGTCGGAGTTTTATCTCCTTTCCGCTAGGGAACGCCAGCCAGGCACTCGGCCTCCCTCCTCTCCGGCTCCTCTCCGCGCGCGCCACGTCTCCATACCTTGGGCTTTTCCAGCTCCTCCGCGCCTCCTTCTGGATTTCTCCTTGCTTCTCGCTGTAGAATTTCCAGTCAGTCAACCTTCCTGTAGTTCTGGGCAATGTCCGTTTTATATTTTAGTTTTTTTTTATTGAAATTGTTGTGTGCGGCTGCAGCTAGGTGTTCACCTGGGCGCAGCCATCTTGGATACTCTCCACACCTAGAGTCTAAATCCACTTTTTTAAAAAATATATTTTATTGATTTTTTTTTGCCCCCCTCCCTCCCTCCCCAGAGTTATATGTCCATTGGTTGTACTTATATGCATGTATACAAGTCCTTCAGTTGATCTCTTTATTTCCCCCAGATCTTCCTCCCCTCCCCACTGTAATTTGACAGTCTGCCTGTTGTTTTACTGTCTCTATATCTGTCTCTTGGTTCATCAATTTATAATGTTCTTTATCATCCACAAATGATAAAGATATTTAAAATATATTTTATTGATTTTTTACAGAGAGGAAGAGAGAGGGATAGAGAGCCAGAAACATCGATGAGAGAATCATCGATCAGCTGCTTCCTGCACAACCCCCACCGGGGATGTGCCCGCAACCGATGTACATGCCCTTGACTGGAATCGAACCTGGGACCTTTCAGTCTGCAGACCGACGCTCTAACACTGAGCCAAAAATGGTTTTGGCTGCCCTTGGCATTTTATTTTTTTTTATTTATTTATTTTTTTTTTCTTTTTCTTTTTCTTTTTTAATTTATTTTTTATTTTATTTTTATTTTTTAATAAGTTTTTATTTTTCATATTATTACAAATGTTCCTTTTTTTCCCCCCACCATTGCTCTCCTCCACCAGGTTCCCACCCCACCCTCTGCCCTTTCCCCTCTCCCCATTGTCCTCATCCATAGGTGCACAGTTTATGTTCAGTCTCTTCCCACGCCCCCCTCTCCCCTTTTCCCCAAGAATTGTCAGTTCACTCCCCTTCCATACCTCTGATTCTATTATATTCAACAGTTAATATTATTCATCAGATTTTTTTAATTTCCTTGGTTTTTAGATTCACTTGTTGATAATTACGTATTTGTTGTTCATAATTTTTATCTTTGTTTACTTTCTCTTCTGAAAGAACCCCCTTCAGCAATTCATATAATTCTGGTTTGGTGGTGATGAACTCCTTTAGCTTTTTTTTATTAGTGAAGCTCTTTATCTGGCCTTCGATTCTGAGTGATAGCTTTGCTGGGTAGATTATTTTTGGCTGTAGGTTCTTGCTATTCATCACCTTGAATATTTCTTGCCATTCCCTTCTGGCCTGCATGGTTTCTGTTGAGAAGTCAGCTGACAATCGTATAGGTGCTCCTTTATAAGTTACTACCTTCTTTGCTCTTGCTTCTTTTAATATTCTCTCTTTGTCTTTTGCTCTTGGAATTTTAATAATGATGTGTCTCGGTGTGGTCCTCTTTGGATTCCTTTTGTTTGGAGTTCTGTGCGCTTCCTGGACTTGTAAGTCTAATTCTTTCACCAGGTGGGGGAAGTTTTCTGTCACTATTTCTTTCAGTATGTTTTCGATATCTTGCTCTCTCTCATCTTCTGGGACCCCCATAATTCTGATGTTGGTTCGCTTGAAGTTGTCCCAGAGGTTTCTTACATTATCTTCAATTTTCTGGATTCTCTTGCCTTCTAGCTTCTGTGGAGGAGTGTCTTCTGGCTCTTTATGTTCCAAATCTTTGACTTGATTCTTGCGATCTTCCCTTCTGTTTTTAGGACTCTGTAAAATATTTTTTATTTCAGACAATGTATTCTTTATTTCTTGTTGATCCCTTATCATTTCTTGTTGACTCCTTATTAATTCTAGTTGATCTCTTTTCATATCCTCATAGGCCTTATCCATCTTTTCTAGGAAATTCTTGAAAAACCTTATAAGCGTAGATTTGAACTCTATATCCAGACGCTTTTTGTCCTCCATTTCTTTCGTTTGTGATCTATTTTGTTGTCGCATTTCACAGTTACAGATGGGACGGGGTTTCAGGGTGGAGCCTGCAGCTTTGGCTTCCGTCAGCCCCGCCCTAAGCGGGTCCTTCAGTGCTCGCTGCCGGCGCCTCTGAGAGAAAGGTGCCCTCGATTTTCGCCTGCTGCCAAACAGTCTATGCTCTCCCACAATGAGCCTGGTATTGGGGTTCAGTTCAGTTGGAAGTGGAGTTGGAAGTGGCGTTCACAGCAGTCTGGAGCCCCAGTCTCCTTCCCGTCAGGGCAATCCCGCGGCACAGCCGACCGTCCCTTCTCTGGGGGCAGAGTGCGCGCCTCCGGGACCTCCTTTCTCCGCTACCCCGGGGTTCTGCCTTACAGCCCAGCTCCCTATGGCTGAGCCTGAGTCCCCGGGGTCTGGCCTAGAACTGGGGTTCAGAGCAGTCGGGGGCCCAGCACAGTCGGAGTGTTTATCTCCTTCCCGCTAGGGAACGCCCGCCAGGCACTCGGCCTCCCTCCTCTCCGGCTCCGTCCTCTCCGCGCGCCGCGTCTCTGTACCTTGGGCTTTTCCAGCTCCTCCGCGCCTCCTTCTGGTTTTCTCCTTACTTCTCGCTGTAGAATTTCCAGTCAGTCAACCTTCCTGTAGTTCTGGGCAATGTCCGTTTTATATTTTAGTTGTATTTTATTGAAATTGTTGTGTGCGGCTGCGGCTAGGTGTTCACCTGGGCGCAGCCATCTTGGATCCCTCCTGCCCTTGGCATTTTAATTATGATGTGTCTTGGTGTGGTTCTTTTTGGATTCCTTTTGTTTGGGATTCTGTGTTCTTAGACTTGTAAGTCTATTTCTTTCACCAGGTGGGGGAAGTTTTCAGCCATTATTTCTTCAAATAGGTTTTCAGTATCTTGTTCTTTTTTTCTGGCACCCCCATAATTCTGATGTTGGTATGCTTCAAGTTGTCGCAGAGGCTTCTTACACTATCTTCAAATTTTTTGATTTTTTTCTTTTTGCTTTTCGGGCTAAGTGATTTTTGCATCTTTGTATTACAAATCTTTGATTTGATTCTTGCATTCCTCTAGTTTGCTTTTGGGTGCTGGATAATATTTTTTATTTCAGTCAGTATATGTTCAATTTCTAGTTGGTCCTTTTCCATATCCACAAGGGTCTCACTAAACTTATCGGCCTTTTCTAGGAAATTCTGAAAAACCCTATAACCGTGGTTTTGAACTCTGTTTTGTTTTCCTCCATTTCTTTTGTTTGTGATCTGTTTTGTCTGTCTCCGCATTTTCACTGATTCCCTGAGTTGGTAGGGTAGCTTTGTGTGCTAGGTGTCTTATATGGCCTGGTGGGTCAGCTTCCCCAGTTACCTGAGGTAGACACTCTTGGTGCATCCCCCCCCCCCCCTTTTTCTCTCCGTGTGTGTGTGTTTTAATTAATTGTTTGCAGAATGCCGGACAGAGAGGAGGTTTTCTGGGGAGAAGTCAGCTGTGTGGAAGCTCGGAAGGCGGCATGATTTTCCTTTAGATAAAAGCTACACACGGGAACCCGTGGGGTTTTGGGGGACCCCCTGCCCCCCATATCAGGGTGAGGGAGGGGGCGTCAGTGCTCGTGATCGGAGAGGGTCTTGTCTTAGGTCCGCGCCCAGGGTTGCCAAGATCAGCTGGGGGGACGGGAGGGTGTCTGGTCGGCTGGGGGGCTTTGGGGCCCGGTTTGGCGGTACAGCATGGGAATGGGGGCTATCAGTGGTCGTGATCAGAGAAGGTCTCATCCTAGGTCACCGCCAGGGGCTGCCATGATCCGGCTGGGGGGACGGGGGTGTCTGGTCAGATGGGGGGGGAGGCCGTGGCAAGTTTGGGGGTACAGGGTGGGAACTAGAGGCATCTGGTCGTGATCGGAGAGGGTCTCGTCCTAGGTCCCCGCCTGGGACTGCCATGATTGGGCCGGAGGGATGGGGGTGACTGGTCAGATCGGGGCCCAGTTTGGGGGTACAGGGCGGGAACAGGGGTGTTAGTGGTTGTGATCAGAGAGGGTCTCGTCCTAGGCCCTGCCTGGGGCTGCCATGATTGGGCCGGAGGGACGGGGGGTGTCTGGTCAGCTGGGGAGGCCCCCAGACCCCAAAGCCCGGTTTGGGGGTACAGAGGGGGAACGGGGGTGTCAGTGGTTGTGATCAGAGAGGGTCTCGTCGTAGACTCCCTCCTGGCACTGCTGTGATCCGGCTGGGGGGACGGGGGAGTCTGGTCGGCCAGGGGATTCGGGGGGCCCCGGGGCCGGCGTGGGGGCAGCGTGGGAACGGGGGCCTAGAGGACCTTCATGAACTCGTCGCAGAGCACCGGCACGAAGGTGCCGCCCAGGCCCCGCAGCACGCTGGACCGGCCCCCTGGGAGAAGGCGCCGCCCTCGCCCGGAAGACCTTGCGCCGCAGTCGATGATGTCGGCTCCTTTGCGCCCTGACTGCACCACCATCCGCCGCCTCACGGTGTCGAAGGGTGGACCGCTGGGCGGCCCCCGGCCGATGGAGACGGGGCGCTCTTGGGTCCGGGAGCATGCCTTTGTGTGTGGTGCCGCCGAAGCAGGTGGCGCGGTGGGTGACGATGCCCTGCTCGGCCGGTGAAGCCGGTACAGGCCCGGACGCCGCCCGAGCGGGTCACCGGCACCAGGCGGTCCCCGAGACCCTGAACTGCCCTCGCACGTCCGTGGCGAGGCGGGTGCGGGCGAAGTCCAGCGGGCACAGGAAGCAGAGCGACGTGGCGCCCGCCGCGCCAGAACTGCGTGTGCTTGTCCTTGAGGGCGAAGCGGAGGGCCTGCGTGGGGAAGCAGCGGATCACGCTGGCCAGGCTGCCCCACAGAAGCTCAGCGCGCCTGCCCCTTGGGGATGCGCATGATGCCCCTGTCCTGCTTGTCCGCCGTGGTCTGCGGGCTGGCGCGCTGCACCTGCAGCAGCAGCTTGACCCTCTCGATCGGGGCCACCGTCTTGGAGATGGTGGCGGCGACGCACCTGGTCAGGAAGTCCTTGGCGAAGGAGATGGTCTGTTCCGTTATGGTTTCGGGGAGCGGAGTGGATTCTCGCGGAGCAGCCGTGTGGGCGCCGCCGGGACCGAAAATCTCTAGTTAAGTCGATTGTTGTGGATATCACTGGGAGGAGTTGACCATCAGACCAACTGGCTGTGAGGATCAGCTTTGTTTTTGCCGGGAGACAGCCTTGTTCATCAAATACATACCTACCAACAAGTGAATCTAAAAATCAAGAGAATAAAAAAAAAAATCTGAAGAACAGAATGGACTGGTGAATATAATAGAATCAGGGACATAGAAAGGGAGTGGACTGACAATTCTCAGGGGGAAGGGGGGTCTGGGGGGTGTGGGAAGAGATTGGACAAAAATCTTACACCTATGGATGAAGACAGTGGCAGGGGGTAAGGGCATGGGGTGGTGGGGAATCAGGTGGAGGGGAGATATGGGAAAACCTGTAATAATCTGAAGAAAAGTTTATTATATTTTTAAAAAAAAGTAATTCTGGAGACTTTAGGAATAAGCAATTTGGTTTCCTAGTCTGATACCAGTACAATTTGATATGTTACCAAATTCTTGCACTACTTTCTATGAAGCAAGCTGATTTATCACCTATTCCTGTTCATCTACTGAACATAATAACAGCCAACATTTACTGGAACAAAAAATATATGATATTAATGGGTTGCTTTTAATATTTCTCATTTGATATTCTCAAAATTTAGTGCACACAAATATTATTTTCCACATTTCACAACTGAGAACACTGGTCAGTCTAAAAGAAGTGAAGTTGTCTAAAGATGAACACATTACTTCAATTTTTATAAGTTGAAGAGTTGTCATTTGTTTCATATATATATATATATATATATATATATATATATATATATATATTTACTTTTAGAGGTAAAGGGAGTCGGAGGGAAAGACAGAAACATCCATCAGCCACCTCCTGCACGCCTCCTGCTGAGAATCCACCAGCAAGCTCTGGGTGCAGGTGATGACAACCACTCACCCACATCAGTCAGGCTGTCATTCCCTTTAAACATTAATAAGAATACTGGTGACAAAACCACGTCATTTAAGAATTTATAAAAATAAACACATTTTATTTTTGTCTAAGCAGCTAATATAAAACTATCTTGGCCTTTAAAACCAACTTTGTTCTTTCCTCAAGCTCTTTTTTTTTAAATTAAATATATTTTATTGACTTTTTACAGAGAGGAAGGGAGAGGGATAGAGAGTTAAAAACATCGATGAGAAAGAAACATCAATCAGCTGCTTTTGACTGGAATCGAACCTGGGACCTTTCAGTCTGCAGGCCGACGCACTATTCATTGAGCCAAACCTGTTAGGGCTCCTCAACCTCTTTTTTAAAAAAATATTTTCATTGATTTCATAGAGAAGAGAAAGGGAGAGAGAGAAACCTCTGTGACGAGAGAGACGCGTAGATGTTTCTATGTGCTCTTGACTGGAATTGAACCCGGGACTCTTCAGTCCGCTGGCCAACACTCTACCTTAGGGGTGTCGAACTCAATCAGAGAAGGGGCCAAAATCTAAAATCCAGCCTAAATCGCGGGCCGAATGGTTTACTGAACAGTCATAAACTGACAATGTCATAAACTGACAGCGGAGTGCAGTGATGACAGCGCGGTGCCGGCCACATTGCAAGGCCTGGCGGGCTGGATTTGGCCCGCGGGCCTTGTGTTTGACACATGTGCTCTACCTACTGAGACAAAACAGCTAGGGCCTCAACCTCTTCTTTGGATCATGAATTCATTTCAAGCCAACAACAAAAAAATCCCAAATTGTGAAGACACCAGGCATATTTCCCTTCATAAAAATCAAAGCTAAAATGTTTAGCTCTTAGAAAGGTTTCACTGCAGTGTTTCAGGAAGGGGCAAACTCTGTGCTTCCAGAATACCGCTTCAGCAAACATCTGTGGCCAAAACCCAGCAGAGGTTTGGATGGTTGCACAGACAAAGGATTTCAAAGTGTTGCCCTAGCCAGTTTGGCTTAGTGGATAAAGCATTGGTCTATGGACCAAAGGGTTCCAGGTTTGATTCCAGTTAAGGGCATGTACCTCAGTTGCAGAATACTCCATGGTCCAGGCCTTGGTCAGGGCATGTGCAGGAGGCAATCCAATATAGATGTTTCTCTCATATCAATATTTCTGCCTTTCTCTCTCTCTGAAAATCAGTGGAAAAATATTCTCGGGTGAGGATTAAAAAAACAAAAACAAGCCGGGACCAGTTTGGCTCAGTGGATAGAGCATCGGCCTGCGGACTGAAAGGTCCCAGGTTCGATTCCGGGCAGGGGCATGTGCCTTGGTTGTGGGCACATCCCGAGTGGGGGGTGTGCAGGAGGTAGCTGATCGATGATTCTCTCTCATTGATGTTTCTAACTCCCTATCCCTCTCTCTTCCTTTCTGTGAAAAATCAATAAAATATATTTAAAAAACAAAAAACAAAAAAAAACAAAAAAAGTGTTGAGACCTTCATGTCTGGCATGAAGAAAAAACATCTTAGTTTAGGAGTGAAAAATTAAGTACATTAGGATCACTTAGTCCAAAACTACATTCTGCAACAGTGTAAGAAAAAAGGCAAAGTGCTGTCTACCTCAAGTCTACAGGCTCCACTCACTCAGCAGTGATCCTCTGACATAACTGCTTTCCCTCGTGAGCTTCCTCCTGTCTCCGGGTTAAGCACAAAAATGTCAAGGCTCTCTCTGGTAATCAACACAACCATCCTATCTTCAAGAATTTCAAACATTGATACAGGTCTGGCTTAATTCTTCCTTGTGTATTTAGGTAAGACTGTTGTTTACCATTCCAGCTTTATATGTTTCACAAACTATAAAGACATCGAAACTAAAACATGAACTACGAGGAATAAAAAATAACACAGGGCCAAAACCCTCGGTATGAGGTAGACAACAGCATGGTTTATAAGCAATCACCCCCTCACCCTCTCCAGGGGGAGCTCAGGCAGCCAGCAAGCAGCACAGCAAGGTCTCTCCAAGACTCTATGGTCGTCATGATCTAACAGCCAAGTCTGAAACAGCAACCCAAACCAAGACCCAGCGGTGCTGCTGTCCCCGTGTCCCGTGTCGCCTGGGGGAGTTTCCGGTCCTGGGAGACGTGCCACGCGGGGGCGCCCTTGGCAGCACGGTGCTGGAGGTCAGTACTGGAAGCTGCGCTTGGTCTGGATGTCGTCGAGGATCTGCTGCAGCTCCTCGTCTTCAAATCGCCCCTCCAGGCTGCAAGGACACAGCAGCAATGAGTGTCTCAGCGGCTGACAATGTGCCCACACTCACGTTAACTCAAGCCAGTATTTATCCAAGTTGCCCACCTCTCCATTTATCCCTAAAAACCGACACTTTTACCTTTCCATCTTAATTTCTTGCCATCCTTTTAAAAAACATTTTGAAGTGTTTAAAACATATTAAAGGTATAGGAAATAAGGTAACCTTCATAGTTACCCTTAATTGATTTAGATTTCTTTAATAAACACAACAGGAAAAAACTGATGACTGCATACTTGTCCATCCCAAAACCTTCCTCTCCTTCCCCAGAAGTGACTACTGTCCTGCATTTGGCATTTATCATGCCGATAAATATTTTTGTGCTAACAATATGTACATGTAAATACACCTATAAGAAATATCAGCACTGTAAACTTTGTAAGAAAAATCATCATACTGCACTTATCTTTCTGAAACTTTCTGGCTCAAAATTCATTCTGGCATGTGGTGGCATTATTTCATGTTGTTCTAGTTCATTCATTTTTTTACTGCCATATAACACATGACGTATAGTCATATGATGATGTATTTGTAGTCTCTTTTTTTTAATCTCTATTATTGAAAGTATTACATATGTCCCCTTTTTCCCACCATTGACCCCTTCTAACCGTCCTCCATCTCCTGCCCCAGGACTAAACCACCCTATTGTCCGTGTCCATGGGTTGTGCATACATTTTTGGTTGAAAACTTCTCACACACCTTCTCCTCCATGCCATCTCTCTAAGGTTCTATAGTCTGTTCTATGCTTCTATATCCCGGGATCTATTTTGTTCATCACTTTATTTTGTTTGTTAGATTCTACATGAGTGAGATCATATGGTACTTGTCTTTCTCTGACTGTCTTATTTTGCTTAGTGTAATACTCTCCTGGTCCCTCCATGCTGTCTCAAAATGTAAGAGATCCTTCTTTTTTACTGCTGCATAATACTAGGTATACCAGTTAATAATGCGGATTTTTTTTTATAAATGGAATTACACATATATTCATATATATGCAATTTGATATGTACGCTGTTTTGTTGTATTGACAACAAGCTTCAAAATTCATATGCCGCCCTGACCGGTCTGGCTCAGTGGATAGAGCATTGGCCTGTGGACTCAAGGGTCCAAGGTTCGATTCCAGTCAAGGGCATGTACCTTGGTTGCAGGCATATACCCAGTAGGGAGTATGTAGGAGGCAGCTGATTGATGTTTCTCTTTCACTGATGTTTCTAACACTCTATCCCTCTTCCCTTCCTCTCTGTAAAAAAAAATCAATAAAATAGGAAGAGAAACCAAGATGGCGGCCAAGGTAAGCAACGAAGCTGCAGCCTCACACAACAATTTCAAAACAACAACTAAAAGAGAACAGACTTCATCCAAAACCACAGGAACGCTGGCTGAATGGGAAATCTACAACAAGAAAGAAGAAGAGAGGCTCACAGAGAAGGTAACCCGGCGTAGACACAGCTGATACTCACATCCAATTGGCCTGGAGGTCAATTGCTCCCAGTGATACCAACAACAATCAAGACTTGTTGAAACTGGTTTGGCTCAGTGGACAGAGCGTCAGTCTGTGGACTGAGGGGTCCCGGGTTCAATTCCGGACAAGGGCACGTACATTGGTTGCAGGCACATCCCCAGAAGGGGGTGTGCAGGAGGCAGCTGGTCGAAGATATTCTCTAGCTCTCTCCCTTCCTCTCTGTGAAAAATAATTTTTTAAAAGAGAGAGAGACTTAACTACAATAAGGCTGTATGCGCAGTCCACAAAGGGGAGCACCAAGAGTGTCTACCTCAGGTAACTGGGGAGGCTGACTCACCAGGCCTTATAGTACACCAAACACACAAAGCCACCCTATCAACTCAGGGAAGCAGCAAAAATGAGGAGACAGGAAATAGATCTCAATAGAAAGAAGTGGAGGAGAATAAAAGATTGATTATAGAGTTCAAAACAATAATTATAAGGTTTTTCAAGAATTTCCTAGAAAAGGCCAATAAATTTAACGAGACCCTTGAGGAAATGAAACAGGTCCAACATGAAATTAAACTTACACTGACTGAAATAAAATATATTATACAGCCATAACCGGTTTGGCTCAGTGGTAGAGGGTTGGTCTGCGGACTGAAAGGTCCCAGGTTCGATTCCGGTCAAGGGCATGTACATCGGTTGCGGGCACATCCCCGGTAGGGGGTGTGCAAGAGGCAGCTGGTCAATGTTTCTCTCTCATCGACGTTTCTAGCTCTCTATCTCTCTCCCTTCCTCTCTGTAAAAAATCAATAAAATATATTAAAAAAAAAATTATACAGAGACCCAACAGCAGACTAGAGCACATGTGTCAAACACAAGGCCCGCGGGCTAAATCCAGCCCGCCAGGCCTTGCAATGTGGCCGGCACCGCGCTGTCATCACTGCACTCCGCTGTCAGTTTATGACATTGTCAGTTTATGACTGTTCAGTAAACCATTCGGCACGCGATTTAGGCTGGATTTTAGATTTTGGCCCCTTCTCTGATTGAGTTCGACACCCCTAGACTAGAGGAATGCAAAATCAAGTCAAAGATTTGGAATACAAAGAGGCAAAGGACACTCCTCTGGAGAAACAAGAAGCGAAGAGAACCCAGAAAGTTGAAGATAGTGTCAGGAGCCTCTGGGATAACTTCAATTGTACCAACATCAGACTTATGGGGGTGCCAGAGGAAGAGAGAGTGCAAGATACTGAAAACCTATTTGAAGAAATAATGACTGAAAACTTTCCCACCTGGTGAAAGAAATAGACTTTCAAGTCCAGGAAGCGCACATAATCCCAAACAACAGGAATCCAAAGAGGACCACACCAAGACACATCATAATTAAAATGCCAAGGGCAAAAGACAAAGAGAATCTTGAAAGCAGCAAGAGAAAAGCAGTTAGTTACCTATAAGGGAGCACCCATAAAATTGTCAGCTGATTTCTCAACAGAAACTATGCAGGCCAGATGGGATTGGCAAGAAATATTCAAAGTGAGGAATAGTTGCCGGGACCGGTTTCGCTCAATGGATAGAGCGTCGGCTTGGGGACTGAAGGGTCCCGGGTTCGATTCCGGTCAAGGGCATGTACCTTGGTTGCGGGCATATCCCCAGTGGGGGGTGTGCAAGAGGCAGCTGATCGATGACTCTCTCTCATCGATGTTTCTAACTCTCTATCTCTCTCCCTTCCTCTCTGTGAAAAATCAATAAAAAATATATTAAAAAAACAAAAAAAAAACAAAAACAAAGTGAGGAATAGCAAGAACCTACAACCAAGATTACTCTACTCAGCAAAGTTATCATTCAGAATTGAATGTCAGCTAAAGAGATTCACAGGTAAGAAAAAGCTAAGGAGTTCATCAACATCAAACCAGTATTATATGAAATGCTGAAAGGTATTCTGTAAGAAGAGGAAGAAAAAGAAAAAAGATAAAAATTATGATCAACAAATACATATATATCAACAAGTGAATCTAAAAGTCAAGTGAATTAAAATCTAAGGAACAGAATAAACTGGTGAATATAATAGAATCAGGCGCAAAGAAAGGGAGTGGATTGATAATTATCAGGGAGAAAGGGGTGTGGGGGTGCAGGAAGAGACTAGATTAAAATCGTACACCTATGGATGAGGACACAATGGCGGGGGGAGGTAAGGGCAGAAGGTGGGGTAGAAACCAGGTGGAAGGGAGCTATGGGGGGAAAAAGGAGAAACAAATGTAATAATCTAAGCAATAAAGATTTATTAAATTTTAAAAAATCAATAAAATATATTAAAATGTACATAATAAAAAAACTTCATATGTCAAATTTTCTGAAGGTGTCAACATCACAGGTATTTTTATGCTTAAAAATTTCATGCCAAAAAGAAAAGAAAAAAAGCGTTTGCAGGAAGTTTTAATTCATTACTTTATTTTGAAGGAAAGTGCTGCTGAAAGTTATCATATACTTCGAAAAGCTTATGGTGAACATGCTCCATCTCAAGAAACTTTAAAAGTAATGATTTTGGCCGAAACCGGTTTGGCTCAGTGGTAGAGCGTCAGTCTGCGGACTGAAAGGTCCCGGGTTCGATTCTGGTCAAGGGCATGTACCTTGGTTGCGGGCACATCCCCAGTAGGGGGTGTGCAAGAGGTGATCGATGATTCTCTCTCATCGATGTTTCTAACTCTCTGTTCCTCTCTTTTTAACCATTTGTCTCGCGGAGTTTTAAAAAAGTCCCGATTTTTGGAAAGATTCTTTTAACTCTTTTGGACTTTTTAAAAACGCCATGGGACGTGGGACAAATTGTTAACAATTGGGACTGTCCCGCCAAAAGCAGGACATCTGGTCACCTTATTGTGTGCTCTTGCCTCCTTTGTCACATATTGAGCATAATGGCGTGGGTCAACTTCTGGGGTCTCTGTTGCATCCTAACGATCTACATGCCTATTCTTGTGCCAGTACCAGGTTGTTTTGATCACTGATGGCTTTGTACTATAACTTGACATCTGGCATTGTGATCCCTCCAGAATTGTTCTTTCTCAAGATTGTTGGGGATGTCCCGGTCTGTTTAGTCAGTGGACAGAGCATCAGCTGTGGACCAAAGGTTCCCCCGTTTGATTCCGGTCAAGGACATGTACCTTGGTTGCTGGCTTCTACCGGGCCAGAACCCTAGTAAGGGCTCATGCAGAGGCAACCAGCTGATATTGTTTCTCTCACATCACTATTTCTGTCTTCCCTCTCTAAAAATCAATGGAGAAATATCGGGGGGGGGGGGGGGGGGGGGGGAGGGGGTAGGGAGAGTTTAAAAATAAATAAATTTCCCTAACTGGTTTGGCTCAGTGATAGAGTGTTGGCCTGGGGACTGAAAAATTCCAGATTCAATTCCCATCAAGGCATATACCTTGGTTGTAGGCACATTCCCAGTAGGGAGTGTGTATGAGGCAGCTGATCGATGTTTCTCTCTCATCAGTGTTTCTAACTCTTTATCCCAATCTTTCTCTCTGTAAAAAAATCAATAAAATATATTTAATAATAAATAAATTTTAAAAAGATTGCTGGGGATACTCAGAATTATTTTTGGTTCCATATAAATTTTTGGACTATTTGTCCTAGATCTGTAAAATACGGTATTTGTAATTTAATTGGGATTGTATTGAATCTGTAGATTGCTTTGTGTAATATGGCCATTTTAATGATGTTAATTCTACCAATCCAAGAAGATGGTATATCATGGTATATTCTTCCAGTTGATATCTTCATCTTTTTTTCCAATGTCCTGTAGTTTTCTGTGTACAAGTATTTTATCATCTCCTTAATTTTTTCCTAAGTATGTTAATTTATTTGTTGCAATAATAAATGGGCTGTTTGTTTACATTCTCTTTCTGAGGATTCATTATTATTGTATAAAAATGCCATTGATTTGTGATGGTTGATTTTTCACCTGTTACATAGGTGAAACGATTTATTAAATCTAGTAGTTTCTTGATGGAGTCTTTAGGGTTATGTACAATATCATGGCATTGGCAAATGACAGTTTTACTTCCTCCTTTCCAGTTTGGAGGCATTTATTTCTTCTTGTCTGATCACAGTGGTTAGGGTTTCCAATACTATGTTGAATAGAAGTGGTGAAAACAGACATCCCGGTCTTGTTCCTGTTCTTAGGGTAAATGCATTAGTTTCTGCCCATAGAGCAGTGTTTCCCAAACTTTTGACATATGTGTACCCCTTCTATAATTTTTGTAATGCTGAGTACCCCTCGTACTCATGAGAATGTAGAATTAGGTGCAGCTAAGCATGGTGCAGTGTATATCCCCACCAAACTCCGGTGCAACGCGTACCCCCACCAAATTCTTCCCGTACCCCTGGGGGTACACGTACCACACTTTGGGAAACACTGCCATAGAGTATAAGATTCACAGTATGTTTGTCATATATGGCCTTCATCATGTTGAGATATGCACCCTCAATTCACATTTTGGAAAAAATGGCTGTTGGATTTTATTGAATATTTTTTCTGCATCTATTTATATAATCGTAAGATTTTTGCCTTTCAATTTGTTTATGTGATATATCACATTTATTGATTGTGAATATTGTTACCAACCTTGCTTCCTGGAATAAATCCAACTTGGTCATGGTGTATGATCATTATAATATATTGCTGGATCCTATTTGCTAATATTTTGTTGAGGATTTTAGCATTTATGTTCATGAAGGATATTGACCTGTAAATCTCTTTGTAGTCTATAACTGGTTTTGGAATTAGGTTAATGCTGGTCACATAAGAAGTACTTAGAAGTGTTCCTTCCTCCTTG
Source organism: Pipistrellus hanaki (assembly GCF_964339955.1). Taxonomy (NCBI): domain Eukaryota; kingdom Metazoa; phylum Chordata; class Mammalia; order Chiroptera; family Vespertilionidae; genus Pipistrellus; species Pipistrellus hanaki. The sequence goes on along the minus strand of NC_140510.1, from coordinate 3,710,459 downwards.
ATTTTTTTGAATAGTTTCAGCATAGATGTTAGTTCTTCTTTGAATGTTTGTTTAAACTCCCCTGGGAGCCAAAACCGGTTTGGCTCAGTGGATAGAGCATCAATCTGCGGACTGAAAGGTCCCAGGTTCAATTCTGGTCAAGGGCATGTACATTGGTTGTGGGCACATCCCCAGCAGGGGGTGTGCAAGAGGCAGCTGGTCAATGTTTCTCTCTCATGGATGTTTCTAGCTCTCTATCCCTCTCCCTTCCTCTCTGTAAAAAAAAAAAAAAAAAAAAAAAATCAATAAAATATATATATATATATTAAAAACAAACAAAAAATCTCCCCTGGGAAGCCATCACTTCTGATTTTTTTGTGGTCCTCTTTGTTTTTTGATGAAACCAGCTCTTGGTTTCATGTTTTTAAAAAGTCTCCATGTTATTTATTTCTCTTCTAATATTTATATTTATTATTTTTTTTAATGTCCTTCTTTCTACTTACTCTTATTTTGTCTTGTTCTCTTTCTAATAGTTTACATTGCAGGGTTACATAGTTTATTAGTAATTATTCTTGTTTTCTTGAGATAGGCCTGTAGTGCTATGAACTTCCCTCTCAGAGCTGCTTTTTCCGTGTCCCAGAGATTTTGAGTTGTTGTGTATTCATTTTAATTTGTTTCCAGGAAGTTTTGTATTTCATTGGTAACCTATTGATTGCTTATTAACATGCTATTTAACCTCCATGTGTTTGAATGTTGTTTTTACTGTAGTTTACTTTTAATTTAATTCCATTGTAGTCTGAGAAGATGCTTGATATGATTTCAATCTTCTTAAACTTGCAGTGGCCCATTTTGTGTCCTAACATGTGGTCTATCTTTGTGAATGACCCATGTGCTTGAGAAGAATGTATATTCTGTAGCTTTGAGATGAAATGTTCTATAAATGTCAATTAAATCTAACTGATTCAGTGTGTCCTTTAAAATCAGTTTCCTTGTTAATTTTTTGTAAGATCTATTCAGTGAAATCAGTGGACTGACTGTATTGTTGACAATCTCTCCCTTAAGGGCCTCCAGAAGTTTTTTTAGATATCGTGTGCTCCTATATTGGGTGCATATATGTTTACTAGAGTTATATCTTCCTGTTGGATTGATCACTTTAGTATTTAGTACTACGTAATGATCTTTGTTGTCTCTTGTGATGGCCTTCATTTTGAAGTCTATTTTGTCAGCTATGAGTACTGCTACCCCAACTTTTTTTCATTTCTATTTGCATGGAAAATTTTTTCCATCCCTTTACTCACGTTGTGTGAGTTCTTTGTTTTGAGGTGAGTCTCTTTTAGACATCATATAGTTGTGTCATTTTTTTTTATCCATCCAACTTCCCTATGTCTTTTGACTGAGTATTTAATCCGTTTATATTTAAGACTAGATGCCCCTTGGAGGAAGATTCCTGCAATAGGGCTTCCTGCTGCAGTCACTGCACCTGCTTTCCTCCCTTCTCCCCACCCTGCCTGCTTCCCTTCCTTCTCCCCAGCCCCACGTGCTTGCTTCTCCACAGTGCTTGGCTTCTTTCTACTCGTCTTCAGTCTTCACTCGGCCTGGACATGCAAATTAACTTCCATCTTGGTTGGGTTAATTTGCATACTCGCCCGATTGGCTTGTGGGCGTAGCGAAGGTGCGGTCAATTTGCATGTTTTTCTTTTATTAGGTAGGATTATCATTGACTTGAGCTCAGTGCAGGAAGTTTATGCATGGGTCAGATCCTTAATGGCTGCTGGCAGGGCCTCCCTTCTCCTAGCTGCCTGCCACCATTGCTGGCCGCAGTGGGCCAGCCAGGGGAGGAGCCATGGGCAGTTGGCTGGATGGTCCCACCCCCTGGTCGAATGAATAAATTGCATATTAGGCTTTTATTATATAAGATAGGTGCTCATTTATTGCAATTTTACTTCTATGTGCCTGTCTTTCTATTTATTCTTATTATTATAGCAGTACCGTTAGCATTTCTTGTAGTGCCGATTTGATGGTGACAAATTCCTTTAGCCTTTATTGCCAAGGAAGATCTTTATTTCACCATCTATTTCGAATGATAGCCTTGCTGGATATAGTAATTTTGATTTCAGATCCTTACTTTCTATTACTTTGAGTATTTCATGACATTCCCTTCTGGACTGTAGAGTTTCTGATGAGAAATTAGCTAACACCCTTATGGGAGCTCCTTTGTAAGTAACAAATTGCTTTCCTCTTGCTGACTAAGATTCTCTGTAGTTAATTTTTGGCATTTTAATTATGATGTGTCTGGGCATGGCCTGTTTGGATTCTAATAGCTTGGGACTCTTTTTCTGCCTCCTAACATGTAACTTGTGTGCATTTTCCTTCACCAGGTTAGGAAGTTTTCTGCCATTATTTCTTCAAATACCTTCTATGTCCCTTTCTCACTTTCTTCCCCTTCTTGCTCACTTATTATGCAAATATTGTTATGTTTCATGTTGTCCCACAGCTCCCTTAAACTAGCCTCTGTTTTTTTGTTTTGTTCTTTAATATATATATATATATATATATATATATATATATATATATATATATATTGTATTATTGATTTTGTACAGAGAGGAAGGGAGAGAGAGAGTTAGAAACATCGATGAGAGAGTCATCGATCAGCTGCCTCTTGCACACCCCCTACTGGGGATATGCTTGCAACCAAGGTACGTGCCCTTGACCGGAATCGAACCTGGGTCCCTTAAGTCCCCAAGCCGACGCTCTATCCATTGAGCCAAACCGGTCTCCGCTGTTTTTTTTCTCTTTCAGTTTTCTGATTGTGTTATTTTTTCTACCCTACCTTCTAATTCACTGATCTTCCCCTAATCTGCCATGTATTCCTTCCATTTCCATTGTGTTCTTTATTAGTGCTATGTCATTCTTCATAGTTACTATATCTTTTCTTATGATCTTGAGAATCATTGCCATCATTATTATAAACTCTCTGATAAATTTCTTATTTCCATTTCATTTAGCTCTTCTTCTGGACAATTCTCTTGTTCTTTCATTTTGGGGTGGTGTTCTGTCTCCCCATTTTGGCTGCCTATTTGGGTTTGTGACTATGTATTAGCTATATCTGCTAACTCCCAATCTCTAGTGTAGGACAGTATCAAATGCTATTTCTCTCTCATTAGCTCAGGCAAAGACTTAAAGCCTCCAGAGACCAGCCTCTGCCTGCAGACCTATTGGGTTAAGTCTGAATAGCCTCAAGCTATCATCCACAGGTTGGGGAGAGGTTTTCCAACTGGGTGAGGTAATTGCTTCTGCCTGGAATCTAATTGTTATTCTCAGTGTCTTAATGGGCCTCAGAAACTACAGAGGATGTAGCAAGGGATTTCCCAATGGGGTGGTCTTCCCCAACACTCCAGGCAAAAAAATCACCTGGATAGCAAAGGTTTGCCTAAGAAAGATGTCCTCCACAGCATGAGGGAACAGCTCAGCACAGGAACCCAGGGGGTCCGCTCTGAACTCCCTCTGTAGGAGCCCAGTATGAGTGGCTGTACACAAAATTTTGTGTTTTGGGAAGATGGCTGCTCGGGTAGGCACCTAGCCGCAGCCGCACGCAACAATTTCAATAAAATACAACTAAAATATAAAATGGACATTACCCAGAACTACAGGAAAGTCAACTGACTGGAAATTCTACAACGAGAAGCAAGGAGAAAACCAGAAGGAAGCGCGGAGGAGCTGTAAAAGCCCAAGGTACGGAGACACGCGGCGCGCGCGAAGAGGACGGAGCCGGAGAGGAGGGAGGCCGAGTGCCTGGCTGGCGTTCCCTAGCGGGAAGGAGAGAAACACTCCGACTGTGCTGGGCCCCCAACTGCTCTGAACCCCCGTTCTAGGCCAGACCCTGGGGACCCAGGCTCATCCAGAGGGAGCTGGGCTGTAAGGCGGTACCCGGGGAAGCTGCGAAAGGAGGTCCCAGAGGCGCGCACACAGCGCCCAGAGAAGGGACGGCCGGCTGTGCCGTAGGACTGCCCTGGCGGGAAGGAGACAGGGGCTTCAGACTGCTCTGAACGCCATCTCCAACTCCACTTCCAACTGAACTGAACCCCAGTTTCGGGCTCATTGCGGGAGAGCCTACACTGTTTGGTAGCAGGCGAAAATCGAGGGCACCTTTCTCTCAGAGGCGCTTGCAACAAGTACTGAAGGACCCTGAGTCTCAGGAGTCGCATAGGGCGGGGCTGACAGAAGCCGAGGCTGTAGGCTCCACCCTGAAACCCCGCCCCATCAGAAAAGCTGCCTGTGAAAATGCCTAAACCAAATAGATCACAAACGAAAGAAATGGAGGACAAAAAGCGACTGGATATAGAGTTCAAAACCACACTTATGAAGGTTTTTCAAGAGTTTCCTAGAAAAGGCCGATAAAATAATTGAGACCTATGAGGATATGAAAAGGGATCAACAAGAAATAAAGAATACATTGTCTGAAATAAAAAATATTATACAGAGTCCTAAAAACAGAATAGAAGATCGCAAGAATCAAGTCAAAGATTTGGAACATAAAGAGCCAGACGACACTCCTCTGCAGAAGCTAGAAGGCAAGAGAATCCAGAAAATTGAAGATAATGTAAGAAACCTCTGGGACAACTTCAAACGATCCAACATCAGAATCATGGGGGTCCCAGAAGATGAGAGAGAGCAAGATATCGAAAACATACTGAAAGAAATAGTGACAGAAAACTTCCCCCACATGGGGAAAGAATTGGACTTACAAGTCCAGGAAGCACACAGAACTCCAAATAAGAGGAATCCAAAGAGGACCACACCAAGACAAATCATAATTAAGATTCCAAGAGCAAAGGACAAAGAGAGAATATTAAAAGCAGCAAGAGCTAAGCAGGTGGTTACCTATAAAGGAGCACCTATACGATTGTCAGCTGATTTCTCAACAGAAACCATGCAGGCCAGACGGGAATGGCAAGAAATATTCAAGGTGATGAATAGCAAGAACCTACAGCCAAAAATACTCTACCCAGCAAAGCTATCACTCAGAATCGAAGATCAGATAAAGAGCTTCACTAATAAAAAAAAGCTAAGGGAGTTCATCACCACCAAACCAGAATTATATGAATTGCTGAAGGGGGTTCTTTCAGAAGAGAAAGTAAATAAAGATAAAAATTATGAACAACAAATGTGTAACTATCAACAAGTGAATCTAAAAACCAAGGAAATTTAAAAAAAAAATCTGATGAACAATATTAACTGTTGAATATAATAGAATCAGAGGTATGGAAGGGGAGTGAACTGATGATTCTTGGGGAAAAGGGGAGAGGGAGATGTGGGAAGAGACTGAACATAAACTGTGCACCTATGGATGAGGACAATGGGGGGTGGGGAAAGGGCAGAGTGTGGGGTGGGAAGGGGGGGAAGGAACACTTGTAATAATATGAACAATAAAAATTTATTAAAAAAAAAAAAAAAAAAATTTTGTGTTTTGGACCTTTAAGAGGGTGCCTCCATTTCTAGCTCTCTCTCCCTGGCATATTGTAACGCTGCTGCTTTTCTTCCTTTTTTTTTCTGAACAGGTTTTATTATGCAGACGGGGTGGGGTTAGTCCTTCTTGGCTGTTGCCTTCCTCATGGCTGCAAGGACGTTGCTCAGCTCCCCTCTCTTCCTCTTGGTGTGAATGTGTGTCCCCACCCTTTTCTTGATGAATTTCAGGGCCCTCTTATCCTGAGAGACCTTGAGCAGCTTCATGGCACACACTCGTTAGGGGAAAGCCGCACACCTCTCAGATCGTGTCCGCACGAACTTGGTGTGCTTGGTGAGGCGCCCGCGGCGGCGGCTGTGCCTCGGCTTGCTCACGTTCTTGGTCACCTTGTGGCCCTTGTTGAGGCCCATGGCCATGGGCTAGCGCAAAGCCATGGCTGCCACTGCGAAGCAACGCTGCTGCTTTTCACAGACCGTTAGGTGGGCACCTTTCTCAGTCCTGGTGCTCTCTGCTGGGGCCCAGCTTTGGGTTTAGATCCCAGAGCTCTCAGCAACCCCTAGAGCTGAGATGTGCCTCCAGACCTTCCATTGCTTTCTGTGAAAACTCTTTCAACCAGTCTTGTATCTACCTGGTCTCCAGTTAGCCTATACACTGTTGTCATATTTTTGCTATCACTAACATGTAGCAATATATCCTGGAATACACATCTACTTCTAAACCTATAAGTAGGTCTGAAGGCATCTATTCAGGAATAAATTTTGGGGTCATGAGGTATATTCACTTTTACCTATATTAGATGTGGCCAAATTGCTCTCCGAAGTGACTGTACTAATTTGTACCCCATCAATGTTTGAGAGTTACGGCTATTCCACATTTCTGCTAACCGTTGGTTTGCTACAAACTCATCAATTTCACACTGTTAAAAGAGGCCCTCTCAATATTTACGTCTATCCAGATTTTAAATGCACCCACTTTTTAGACAGTAATTCTAGTTGTAGAAATATATACAAAACACATCGAATTTATCATACCCAGTACTAACCTTGGAATGAGAGCCTTGGACTCCTCAGCAGTCTCTGGACAAAGGTTGGCCAAACATGCCAACTCAAACTTATGAAGCTTCTTCTGGAGCAACAAGCTGATCATAAGGAAGAAAATCATAACCAAACATAATCCAAAAGTGATGAATAAGAAATGGGGGTGGGTGGGAGGGGGGGTTGTGTGTGTGTGTGTGTTTTCAAATGAAACAAGAAATAGGAAAATAAAGCACTTGCAATCTTTTTGTAATGGTTAGGGCGGTTGCAAAATCCTACTTTTAATTTACTTTGTGGTCCTATTCCTGGGGAACAGGAAGTTACAACAAAATGAAGGAAACAAAGTTATGAAATCACATGCAGTCAGAGAAGCCCTGCTATTGCAACTGATGAAAAACCACAATATGTCTCAAGGAGTGTGCAATGTTTCCCCAGAAATTTATTTTGTTGCTCTCTGCTCTTCTTACCACTCTGCCTTGCTTCCATTAATTTTGTCAAACACATATTAGATGCTCCCAACCTGTTAGGTGTTTGACCTGGAGAAAATTCTTTTAAATTTATAAAAATAAATACATACATACATATCTTACTTTGTACAAAAATATATGTAAACTGCATCTTATTTTAAATGCCAAACTGTATAAAACAACAGCCAATGCCCTGATTTCTCTGCTCGGTGGTTCAAGTGTTGGTCCGTGCACCAAAATGTCAAAGATTCAATCACAGGTCAAGGGTACATATCTGGATTGCAGGATCGAGCCCCAGCCCAGGTCAGGCAACCAACCTATGTCTCTCTCATATCAATGTTTCTTTCTCTGTAAAAACTACTAAAAAATCTTTAAAATTTTTAAAAATGTATTTTTATTGCTTTCAAAGAGGAAGGGAGAGGGAGAAAGACGGAAACATCAATGATAAGAAATAATCATTGATCAGCTGCCTCCTGCACACTCCACATCATGGATTGGGCCCACAAACTGGGCAATGTGCCCTGACTGGGAATTGAACTGTTACTCCTGGTTCATAAGTTGACATTCAACCACAGGGCCATGCTGGCTGGGCCCAATAAAAAATATTTTAAAAGAATAAATGGCCCTGGCTAGCTTGACTCAGTGGATAGAGCATCGGCCTGAGGACTGAAGGGTCCCAAGTTCGATTCCAATCAAGGACACATGCCTGGGTTGTGAGCTCAATTCCCAGTAGGGGGTGTGCAGAAGGCAGCCAAATCAATGATTCTCTCTCTTCATTGATGTTTCTATCTCTCCATCTCCCTTCCTCTCTGAAACCAATAAAAATATATTAAATAAATAAAAAAAAAAAATAGAGCTCATCAATGGTAAATGTGGTTTCAAAGAAAACTTTATCTGTTCAGAAACAAAACACTGTGTTTATCACTCTATTACAAGCATATTAATGTACAAAATTTAGAAAATACAGAAAGGCAAAAAAAAAAGTGTGATCTACCTAGCCATTTTACCACATAAACAAATATCAACATATCATATTAATATAGCATTCTAGACATTTTTCTATGTTTCAGAATATAAACTCACACATTCTGTTAGTAACTTCCTGTCACTTGAAGCTATTTTCATTTTGTAAAGAAAATGCAGTAAATTTAAATTTTACTTAAGTTTATGAAGAGGGTCATAATGTTTTAAAAATGAGCACATACTCATTTACAAACAATCCCAAAAAAGTATCAATAGCCCTGACCAATCTGCTACCGTGTTTCCCCGAAAATAAGACATCCTACGAAAATAAGACCTAGCGCATGGAAAGATAAGACATCCCCTGAAAATAAGACCTATTGCAACTTTGGGAGAAAAAATTAATATAAGACACTGTCTTATTTTCGGGGAAACAGGGTAGCACTTGAGCATTGCCCTGTGGACCAAAGGGTCTTGGGATCAATTCCTGATCAAGGGTACGCACCTTGATTACAGGCTCAATTCCCCACCCCTGTCAGTGTGTGAGTGGGAGGCAACCAACTGATGTGTCCCTAACACAAAGATGTTTTTCTTTCTCTCCCTCCCCCATCCCATCCACTATCTCTAAAACATAATAAAGAATTTACCCTCAGTCTTTGGGTGAGGATTAAAAAAAAAAAAAGTATTGCTCTGGCTGGTTTGGCTCAGTGGAGTCAGCCTGTGGACTGAAGGGTGCTGGGTTTGATTCCAGTCAAGGGCACATGGCCAGGTTGTGGGCTCCATTCCCAGTAGGGGACATTTAGGAAGCAGCTAATCAATGATTATCTCTTATCATTGATGTTTCTATCTCTCTCTCCCTTTTCTATCTCTCCCTCCCTCTCCCTTCTTCTCTGAAATCAATAAAAATATATATTTTTAAAAAGGTTCAGTAATGAAAAATAATGTAAAATTCTTCCCAGAAATAACCAGTATTAATATTTTCATAGCTCGGCCAGCATGTCTCAGTGGTTGAGCATTGACCTATGAACCAGGAGGTCACGGGTTTCATTCCCTATCAGGGTACATGCTTGGGTTTGGGGATCAATCCCCAGTAGGGAGCATGGATGACACAGCTGATCAATGATTCCTCTCATCAATGTTTCTATCTCTATCTCCCTCTCTCCTCCACTCTGAAATCAATACAAATATATTTTTTAAGCTATAAAAAGGAATCCTAACATGTTATTCTAAAATTGGCCCTTTTTCTTTTTTCTTTTCTTAAGCCTCACTAGAGAGTATTTTTTCCATTGCTTTACAGAGACTGGAAGGGAGGAATGGAGGAGGGTAGGAAGGTGTTGAGAGAGAAACATCAACGTGAGAGAGACACATTGACTGGTTTCCTTTGACAGGTATCCCTTAAGAGGCTTGGGTAGTGAACCTGAAACCCAGGCACATGCCCTGACCAGGAATTGAACCCCTCCCTTCTGGTTTATAGGTTGACGCTCAACAACTGCACCACAACAGCCAAGCACAACTGGCCATTTTTCACTCAACAACATAGTAATTGTTTTCCATGTTAGTACACACATGACTACACATTCCACCGAAACGTTGTGCCATAACTTATCAAATTTCCTCTTGTTGAACGTTTCATTTGTTTCCAATGCTTTTTGAAAATCATTGTAAATGAATACTTGTTTGTGTAGTTGATTGCTGTGTGTTTTAAAAATAAATTCCTGGAAGTAGGATTATTCAAGGTAAGACTGTTGATTGGGGGGGAAATGGCGATAGAATAGACCGACGTGTCCCAAGCCTCGTCCCAGAGCAGATAGAAAGAACAGCTAAGGGTCGCATAGGGAGTGTCTGTTGGTGAGCTGAGGGACAGCTATACTCCAGGAGAAAGTGGGGACTGCTGCTGGGTTCCCTCCTGGAGCCACCAGCTCGACAAGGAGACTGCGTCACCTTGAAGGGAAGAGTGGATGCTATTGAAAGCCTAAACATCTATAACTACGGCGCCCCCGAACAGCTGTGAACCCCAGAGCATCGGTCCCCTATTGGCCCAAACATTCAAGGGAGCTCTTCACTCCACCACCAAGGAAAGGAGAGAGAGAACTACATAACCAAACACCCAGAGAAGGAGACCATGTGAGTCAAAGTAACAGCCCGCATGTAAAAGAAAAGCAGGCATCACCAGAAAAGGAAGTAAACAAAATGGAGGCAAGCAACCTGTCAGAGAAAGAATTCAGAGAAATGGTCACAATGTGGCTCAAAGGTAAGACTGTCTGGAAGGCTTCTGAGAGACAGTGCCTTCAAGGGCTTCACCAATATATGCTCCCATCAGCAATATGACAGTGCCCATTTCTCCTGCCTGTCCTACAAGGTCTCCCATTCTCTTTAATCTTTTCTAAGTCTACTTAAATATTTCACCATTGCTTTGATTTCCTTGAATATGATCATTATTTCATGAGAACTAGACAGTCTTAAAGTTGTGATATAAATCAACCCATTTTTATGAACTGGGTATCATCTAAGGATATCAATCCTTCTCCAGTTTACTCACACTTACATTGTACACATTGTATTTTATTTGATATAAGAAAGTTTAAGGGGGGAAGAAAAGAGGAACCTTTTTAATAATATGAACAATAAAGATTGATTAAAAAAAAAGTTTAAATACATTTATGCAATGTATTTAAACTTTCTTATATCAAATAAAATACAATGTGTAAAATGTAAGTGTGGGTAATTTCAATTCCCTCGACGATTTATTTATTTTTATTTTTTTAAATAAATATTTTATTGATTTTTTACAGAGAGGAAGAGAGAGGGATAGAGTTAGAAACATCGATGAGAGCCAAAACCGGTTTGGCTCAGTGGATAGAGCGTCGGCCTGCGGACTGAAAGGTCCCGGGTTCGATTCCGATCAAGGGCATATACATTGGTTGCATGTACATCCCCGGTAGGGAGTGTGGAGGAGGCAACTGTTTGATGATTCTCTCTCATCGATGTTTCTGGCTCTCTATCCCTCTCCCTTTCTCTCTGTAAAAATTCAATGAAATATATTTTTTAAAAAAAGAAAAAAAAAAGAAACATCGATGAAAGAGAGTCATTGATCAGCTGCCTCTTGCACACCCCCTACTGGGGATGTGCCCGCAACCAAGGTACATGCCCTTGACTGGAATCGAACCCGGGACTTTTCAGTCTGCAGGCCAACACTCTATCCACTGAGCCAAACCGGTTTTGACTTCTCAACGATTTAGAATAGCAAATGTATACATTAACTTGGGGCAAATTGACATTTTTACAATATAAAGACTTTTCACTCATGAATGTGTTTAAATCCACCTTCATTTGTTCAAGTCATCTTTTAGGCCTACCAGTTTATGGTTTTACATGAAAGGTCTGCACAGTTCCTTCTAATCTTTTCTCCATGCATACATCCACACTTGTCAGAATAGACTATATTCCACATACAGTTTTATCACCTTCATTTTCTGTACACTTAACATATGTAACCATCTTTCTATTTCTTTTTCTATCATAGGTTTTAATGACAGCATAGTAGCCCATCAAACAGATTTATCACAACGTAATTAATTACTGTCAGGGATGGGGCTGGTAGGCAAACCGCCCACAGCTCCTCTTCCCCAGCCAGCCCTGCCCAAGGCCCCTCACCCCAGCCAGCCCACCCCAATGGCCCCCACTGGGGCAGACCAGCTGAAACTCACCAGTGCACAAATTCGTGCACCAGGCCTCTAGTTCATATATATTTTTTAGTCCAAATATGCTGATATACATACAAATCTTTTAAATCACCTATCAAGTAAAACTGATACTTCCAACCCTAGTTGATTTGGCTCAGTAGATAGAGCGTCGGCCTATCCGAAGGGTCTTGGGTTCGATTCTGGGTCAAGGGCAAACACCTTGGTTGTAGGTTCCATCCCAACCCTAGTCAAGAGGCAACCAATCGATGAGTTTCTCTCACATCGATGTTTCTCTCTCTGTCCCCTCCCTTCCACTTTCTCTAAAAATCAATAAAAAAATCTCCTCAGGTGAGGATTAGCAAAAACAAACAACAAAAAATTAACCCTTTGGGAAGATGTGCTATTCTTCCTGTGGCCTTCAACACCCCAAGCACATCACTGTTTCTCACATCCAACCCAATGTGTGAAGCAAACATAGATGTTTCCCTTTGTCTTTCCCTCTCTCTTAAACATCAATGGAAAAATAACCTCAGGCGAGGAATCACAAAAAAAAAACAAAAAAAAAACACACACACAAAACACACAGACACACACAAAATGCTGTTTTAAAAAAAAAATTTTTTTTTTAATTGATTTCAGAGAGGAAAGAGAGAGAGAAATATCAATGATGAGAATCTGATTGGCTGCCTTCTGCAAACCTCCTACTGGGGGGATTGAGTCCCCAACCAGGCATGTGCCCTTGGCCATAATCGAATCTAGGACCCTTTAGTCTGCAGGACAACGCTTTGTCCATTGAGCCAAATCTGGTAGGGCCAAAATGCTGTCTTTATACAACATATATATGAACGTATGAAAAAAAATATCTGAAGGGGTAACAACAAACTGCAAATAGTTACTTTGCAAGGAGGTAACTGGAATTTGGGATATGTGAGAAGGTGGCCCAAAAGAAATTTGGCCTTATAAGCAATTTTTAATTTTTGACAAATTATTTTACATACATTCATCCTAGAGATGATGAGGGGTAATAGCCTACCCCTGTAGATGTCCAATAGTCTAGATTAACAAACACTTTCTTTTAGCCCAGCAGGCATGATCCTCAGTGTGTGGTATGCATGGCGCAGCCAATCAGTGATTCTCTCTCATCACTGATTTTTCTCTCTCCCTCTTCCTCTCTGAAACCAGTAAAAATATTTTATTTAAAAAACGCCCTTTAGCACTCACCTTCGGACACTGGCAATGGTCTCTCTGTTTTTGAAACGACTGAAACGAGCTGTGTAGTTTAACGTCTTCATGAAGACCTCAGAAAGTTCCTGTTCGTCCTCCGCACTCTCGTTCTGCTGCTTTCGATGCTCCAGGAGCATGTGAACTTCTGAATTTAGAAGTGTCTCAGCTGTCTCAAACTCTATTTGTGAGAAGCATAAACGTTAGCTGAAAATATTCCTTCAAAGGTGAGCTTCTAAATGTTGATTTTTTCCTTTGAGACTTATAGCAATCTATTACATTGTTAATATATTGTATTGGGTTATTACAATAGTTTCAGGTGTACAATATAGTGGTTGGACATTTCTATACCTTACAATGTGCCCATCCATTCCATTAATTCTAGTGATCATCTGCCACTGTGCAAACCTATCACAATATTAGAGTCCTCTCCCCCTCTCCACACAGCCGAAAACGCCCCCTCAGTCTGTCTCTATCAGTCTTTTTGTTCATTTGTGTTTTCTGGGTCCCACATATAAGTGAAACTGCACAACATCTCTTTCTCTTACTTATTTTCCTTTAGCATAATACTCTCTAGGTCACTGGTTCTCAACCTTTCTAATGCTTCGACCCTTTAATACAGTTCCTCATGGTGTGGTGACCCCCAACAATAAAATTATTTTCGTTGCTACTTCATAACCGTAATTTTGCTACGTTAATGAATCATAATGTAAATATCTGTGTTTTCCGATGGTCTTAGGCTCTACAGCAGCAATTCTCAACCTGTGAGTCACGACACCTAGGTTGCTTCTGTACCTTGCCTATCATAAAAAATGCTGCAGTGAACAGAGGTGTATATATATTTTTGAATTCATGTTTTGCTTTATTTACGTAAATACCCAGAATTAGAATTGCTAGATCTATTTTAGTTTTCTAAGGAACCTCTACACTGTTTTCCACAGTGGCTACACCAGTCTGCATTCCACCAACAGTGCATGAGGGTTCCTTTTTCTCCCCATTTTTGCCGCGACTTGTTCTTTTTTGATTTGCTAATAGCCATTCTGACAAGTGTGAAGTGATATCTCATTGTGGTTTTAATTTACATTTCTCTGATGATTAGTGATGTTGAGCATCTTTTAATACTCGTAGGCCATTTGTATGTCTCCTTTGGAGAAAAGTTTTTCTGCCCATTTTTTCTAGTATATGTGCTGCAGAGGTGCATACTGTATGGCCATTTTACGATAGCATTATCTTTTACTGAGCTATATGGTTCTTTATATATTTTTGCCATTAAATCTTTGTCTGATACATTTGCAAATATACTCTCATTTTAAGAATTATTGTTAGGCCCAGGTAGCATGGCTCAATGCTTGAGCATCGACCAATGAACCAGGTGGTTACATTTTTGATTCCCAGTCAGGGCACATCCCGAGGCTGCAGGCTCAATTTCCAGTACGGAGCATGAAAGAGGCAGCCAACTGATGATTCTCTCTCATCACTGATGCTTCCCTCTCTCCCCCTTCCTCTCTGAAATCAATAAAACAAAATAATACCCTCTTTCCCTGCCGCAGTGGAGTTGCTCGGAGGCGGACGCTTGCATGTGTTCAAGATTCCGCTCTACCCATAACCCACCGCCATGCCGAGGAAGGCATTGCCGCTGGAGGGGTAATGGACGCGAACGCGGCTTTGCAAGAGGCGCTGCAGACCGCCCGATGCCCGCGGCCTGCGCGGGTTCGTGACGCTGCCAAAGCCACCTTTGCGCACTCGCATCCAACTGTGATGAGCCCATGTACGTCAAGTTGGTGGAGGCTCTTGTGCTGACCACCAAATCAACCCATAAAGGCTGACAACAACAAGAAACTAGGGCAATGGGTAGGCCTCTGTAAAATCGACAGAGAGGGAAAACCCCGTAAAGTGGTTGGCTGCAGTTGTGTGGTGGTTAAGGACTATGGCAGAGTCTCAGGCAAAGGATGTCATTGAGGAGTACTTCAAATGCAAGAAATGAACCAATAAACTTGGCTTTTGTTTATAAACACACACACACACACACACTCTAGAGGCCCGGTGCACGGCCTTCACCCTTTTCAATCTGGGGTCCCTCAAGCGATGTCTGACCCCGGTGGGATTGGGCCTAACCGGGCATCGGATATCCCTCACAATCCAGGACTGCTGGCTCCCAAATGCTCTCCTGCCTGCCTTCCGGATTGCCCCCTAACCACTCCCCTGACAGCCTAATTGATGTCTAACTGCTTCCCTGCCAGTCTGTTTGCTAACTTCCTTCCTCTGCTGGCCTGGTCACCCCTAACTGCCCTTCCCTGCAGGCTTGATCACCCCCAGCTGTCCTCCCTTGCAGGCCTGGTCTCTCCCAACTACCCTCCCCTGCTGGCCATCTTGTGTTCACATGAGGACAGGATACTTGACCACATATTACTCTTGTGTGTTGGAGTGATGGTCAATCTGCATATTACTCTTTGGTGCATGGGTGGGGGCCAGCTGGTTTGCCCTGAAGGGTGTCCCGGATCAGGGTGGGGGTTCTCTTGGGGCATGGGGTGGCCTGGGCGTGGTGGTGTGCAGGCCGGCCACAGGCCCCTGTGACCCAAGGGACCAAAGAGAGGCCCTGGCATCTGGGATTTATCTTCTACAATTGAAACTTTGTAGCCTTAAGTGGAGGCCTGCACCTGCCAGGCTGTACAGAAAGCTTAGCTTCCTCCATCGCCGGGGAAATCCAAGCCTCCCTCCTGTTCTCCCCGTGACCGCAGCCATCTTGGTTGTGTTAATTTGCATACTTACTCCTGATTGGCTGGTGGGTGTAGCAGAGTGGTGGTTAATTTACATATTACTCTTTCATTAGATTGTGTGTGTGTGTATAAAGAAATACTATGTTAGAGAGGGCTGAATCTTTGGAAGCAAACATTAATGAAACACTCCAAATTACATTTTTGTTTGCAAGAGACCACACTAAACCAACTGAGTCATACTTGCCAGGGCAATTGATGATTTTAAGGCTTTTGTATATAACAGGAGTTGAGCTTGCAGATAAAAACATCCATTCCCTCTATATTTCATAGTCAAAGTACTCTATCAGGTGAACCTAACCTATTTAACTTTTTAAATTGATTTCGGAGCAGAAACCAGTTTGGCTCAGTGGATAGAGAGTTGGCCTGCAGACTAAAAGGTCCCAGGTTCGATTCCAGTCAAGGGCATGTACCTTGGTTGTGGACACATCCCCAGTGGGGGGTGGGCAGTAGGCAGCTGATCAGTGATTGTCATCAATGTTTCTAACTCTCTATCTCTCTCTTCCTCTCTGTAAAAAATCAATAAAACATATTTAAGAAAATAAAATAAAATAAATAGATTGATTTCAGAGAGGAAGAAAGAGAGAGATAGAAACATCAATGATGAGAGAGAATCACTGATTGTCTGCCTTCTACACACCCCCTACTGGGGATCAAGCCTGAAACTAGGCATGTGCCCTTGACAGGAATCAAACCTTGGACCCTTTACTCCGCAGGCCGACACTCTATCCACTGAGCCAAACCTGCTAGGGCAACTAAATCTAATTTAAATATTAGCATGGCACTCATCCTATATAATAAAAGGGTAATGTGCAAATCGACCAAACGACAGGTCACTATGATGCTGACTGACAACCAGGGGGGCAGTTGCTCAACACAGGAGCAGCCCCCTGGTGGTCAGTGTGCTCCCACAGGGGGAGCGCCACTCAGACAGAAGCCGGGCTCATGGCTGGCGAGCTCAGTGGTGATGGCAGGAGCCTCTCCCACATCCACGGCAGTGCTAAGGACCCCAGGGGTCACGGACTGCAAGAGGGTGCAGGCCGGGCTGAGAGAGCCCCCGCCCCCAGTGCACGAATGCCATGCACCAGGCCTCTAGTATAAAATAATTCTCTTGATCAATGATAATGCTATATAATAAAAGCCTAGCATGCTGTGTCTGGTTGTCCAATCAATCAAAGCCTAACTTGCTAATGATGATATGCTAAGGCTGCTCACTCACTCACTCACTATGACATGCAGTGACCACCAGGGGGCAGACAGTCGACAGGTTGACTAGTGGCTATGATGTGCACTGACCACCAGGGGTAGATGCTCAGGCTGTTAGGTGATAGCTTGCTGCTGGGGTCTGGCCGATCCGGACTAAGCGAGACAGGCCAGACACACCCTGGAGCCCTCCTGCAGTCCCTCCCCAGCTGGCCAACTTAACGTGTCCCTCCCCAGGCCCGACTGTGCACCAGTGGGATCTCTCGGCCTGGCCTGCACTTTCTTGCATCCGGGACCCGCAGGGGATGCCAAAGAGCCAGTTTTGGCCCGATCCCGCAGACCAGTCTAAGGGACCCCACTGGTGCATGGATTCATGCACCTGGCCTCTAGTACCTATATAAGCAATCTTTAAAAATTGTTTTTAAAAAAGGAAAAAAACCACACATACTTTTGGTTCTTTTTCATGAAATATGGCAACGTTTTCCTATATTTTCAGGATGACATTGTTAAAATGCTATTATTCCTTGGGAAAATCGTTATCTTCCTCACATTCCCAAAGAAGCATATTTTCCTAATACTTATTATAAAATATTAGAGCTGGTTTTTAACTGCCTTTCCCTTATCTGTGAGTTCCCCTAGAGTAGAAATCATCCATAAACATGATTCATGTTTATAATGCCACAATGATGAAGAGGAAGCAATAATGAGAAAACTCCAGTTACTTGCAATTTGGCATTCACATGTGATATGAATATGTCTACTATTGGGGAAATCACAAACACCTCCATTGGATTATTGCCTTCCATTCTCAGGCCAGGTGATAAGAGCTTCACTTTTTTCACAACTGTCTGGGGAGAGGATGTCAAAAGGAAACTTTATGTGAAAGTTCTCATAGCTACTAAATATAATGGCCACCGCTAACCTATTTTCAGAGGTCAGCATAGTTTGAAAAAGAGGACCATCAAGAGTTAATTCTAGCCCTAGCTAGTTTGGCTCAGTGGACAGAGCATCAGCCTGTGGACTGAAGGATCCCAGGTTCGATTCCGGTCAAGGGCACATGCATGTGATGTGGGCTCAATTCCCAGTAAGGGGTGTGCAGGAGGCAGCCAATCCATCATGATTCTCTCTCATCATTGATATTTCTCTTTCCCTTCTCTTAAATCAATAAAAAAATATATATATTTTTAAAAAGTTAATTCCAGTCAAACCTTTTGAGGTAGTGTACAGGTGAAGAAACTATTGCCTCAGAACAATGGACCGAGAAAGCATTAAATACCAGAAAATATGACCCCAAATTTCTGAAGTGAAAGTAACAAGCGAGGTAAAGAGGGAGGGGGGAGGCAGCAGTAGCTAACAGGGGTCAGTCTCAGGTTCTGAGGCAACAGCATTAATATAGCCTTAGAAAATGAAAATTAAGACTCAACAAGTTACTAATAATCTGAATTTCTGAAGTGAAAGTAACAAGCGAGGTAAAGAGGGAGGGGGGAGGTAGCAGTAGCTAACAGGGGTCAGTCTCAGCTTCTGAGGCAACAGCATTAATATAGCCTTAGAAAATGAAAATTAAGACTCAACAAATTACTAATAATCACCTCCAAGTTTGTTACAGCTGCTGCTGCTGCTACTGTGTGTGTGTGTACATATTGTGTTTTTATTGATTTGAGAGAGGAAGAGGGAGAAAAATCAATGAGAGAGAACCATCAGTCAGCTGTCTCCTGCATGCCCCTTAGTGGCGATTGAGCCAGCACCCCAGACATATGCCCTGACCAGCAATTGAACTGGTGACCTCTCTGTGCATAAAACCACACTGAACCAACTGAGTCACACCTGCCAGGGCAGTTGATGTTTTTAAGCTTCTGGAAAATCGCCCAAAGTTAGAGATGCCTACCTTTCGGCACTAAACAAATTTACCTGTGAAATGTAATGGTTGGAACTTAGGACATCAGGAGACGAATCACCTGTCACTACTCTTCACTGAAGGCAAAGACCACGTACTATTTCCACACCACCCTCACTCTTCAATCAATGAAAGGACAGGTAGCTAAATTGTGACTGGAGGATCTAAGGGGTGCCTGAGTCCAACTTACATCGAACTTCCTTTCTCTCTCTCCCCACCCCTCCTCTCCCCCTTCACGCTCTCTAAAAATCAATGGAAAAAATATTCTTTAAAAAAAATATATATATATATATTTTATTGATTTTCAGAGAGGAAGGCAGAGGGATAGAGCTAGAAACATCGATGAGAGAGAAACATCGACCACAGCTGCCTCCTGCACACCTCCTACTGGGATGTGCCCACAACCAATGTACATGCCCTTGACCGGAATCGAACCTGGGACCTTTTAGTCCACAGACCGATGCTCTATCCACTGAGCCAAACCGGTTTCTGTGGAAAAAATATTCTTGAGTGTGGATTAATAACAACAAAAAACAATAAAAACTTATCCTTGGGTGAGGATTAAAAAAAACCTATATAATAAAGAGCTAATATGCAAATGGTGTCACATCCTCACGCCGGGGCCAGGGGACCTGAGGCCACGCCCCTCGCCCGGCAGGGCTTGATGGGGGACCTGAGGCTGCACGCCCTCCCCCACTCCTGCGGGTCTTGACGGGTCTGGCTGGATCTGGGTCTTGCGTGATTTCGAAGTGCACATGCGCAGGCGGGTGGGGACTTGACTCTGGGTCCCACAGTGCACCCCAGACTCTGACAGGAGAAAGATTTTCATATACATTTTACAATTTTTCTTTCATCTCTACCACTTCTATTACAGAGAAAGGCTAATAGCAATATTAAAGTATCTCCTCTAATTAATTCTCTTCTAATGTGTAAAAATTTCACGCATCAGGCCACAATAATAATAATAATAATAATAATAATAATAATAATAATAAATGAGAAGAGAAGAGGTGGTGAAACACTTTTTTTATAACTATGGAGAACTAGGACCCAAGACCTCTACCCATAACTAACAACAACCACTTTTTAGATGTAATCTCTCACACTCACACTATACATAATTTATTTGGAAAAGGAAAGGAAATAGATTATGGGATCTGCAAGTTATGAACCCCCTGTGCAGGTATTTTTAAAAAACATTTCTTTATTGATTTCAGAGAGGGAGAGGGAGAGATAGATAGAAGTATCAATGATGAGAATCATTGATTGGCTGCCTCCTGCACACCCCACACTGAGGATTGAGCCCACAACCCAGATATGTGGCCTTGGCCGGAATCGAACCTGGGACCCTTCAGCTCTATCCACTGAACCAAACCAGCTAGGGCACTGTGCAGGTATTTTAAGAGCATCCTTATAGGAGGAGGGACAATTCACTAATCCCTCCTCCTATAAGGAAAACAATTCCTTGGCCAGCACGTCAGTTGGGAATTCCCTTGAAGACCCTTCATTGCAGCCACTCATGTTTTATGATAGGGCTGCAATTTCAGATGGTATTCTTCTATTGTACATTTTTCTCTAGTACAAAATGGTTTAGGGGATTTCTTTACTCGAGGGAGGAAGTGACTGGGATGATATAATCCTCTTTAGAAAAATTACTTTCTAATACGTATCTTCAAGAGTTGCT
This sequence comes from Pipistrellus hanaki, assembly GCF_964339955.1. Classification (NCBI taxonomy): domain Eukaryota; kingdom Metazoa; phylum Chordata; class Mammalia; order Chiroptera; family Vespertilionidae; genus Pipistrellus; species Pipistrellus hanaki. The sequence continues at coordinate 3,690,093 of NC_140510.1, read as the reverse complement.
GTTCATTATGTCACATAGATGAAGGGTAAATTTTATTTGTGGGCAAATATGGTTGTGAAACCTACCACTAAAAGTACTTAGAAGCTTTGAGTCCCACGATTATTTTCACACGTTTGTTTACATCCCATAGCACAGTCTTTCCTATCTCTTATGTACTGTTGTTTTAAAATACATAATACAGGCAGTCCTCAGGTTACTTCGGACTCAATGTACATCGTTATGTCACTATCTCCAATTTACTTATTAAAAAAAAGTTCCGTCATTTTGACATATGTACATATGTGCTTTATGTTCTTTATTATTTATTTACCACAAGTAAAGGTCAGGAATTGTTATCTTTCTTTTAATTTTTTTTATTGTTTCACTTAATTACTGCTGTGTGTGTGCACCAGTGAGTGACATAGGTGCTTATGTAGGTGGGTTCTGACATGGCTAAAATCACATTACGCGCAACAGGGACGGATCTCCGACGTAACCAGAGGACCTACTGTACTTTATTTGCTTGTATCAGCTGAGAAGTTAAAGATAATAGCTTGATAGGGTCTATGATCTAATTATACCCAATTCAATAAAATTCTCTTGTATACCAGATGCTACCTGCTTTTATCAAATCAAGTGTTTTAAGAGTATATATATAAAAAAATAACACTAAGTAAAAAGTACCCAGAGAAAATCCAAACACAAAAAACCAGCTTAAGGATCCAAGATGGTTGCTTACGTAAACATACCTAAAATGCTACCGTGCATAATTCACAATTTCAAAACTACAACTAAAAGACAAAACGTCTACCACCCAGAACCACAGGAAAGCTGGCTGAGTGGAAGCTCTTACTATACTGACAGATAAAGGAGCATTCAGGGCACAAACACGGAAAAACAGGTAGGAGGATGCACACATGATACGGGCTGGTTACAGATCCCGGCTGACAGAGGGCATTGACTTTCTTTAACCCGAAGAGAGACAAGCTCCCAATCTCTCTGAAATCCAGTTTCTGGGGAGAAGCCAGACTGTCTGACATCGAGTTGGAAAGTGAGGGTGGCTTGCTTGCAGAGCTGTACACAAGAATAATTGTTTGCTGTGCTGGGTTGCGAGACGCGGAAATGCGGTCAGAGGTAGAGAAGGTTGACTGGCAGCCACTGCTGTTTGCCACGCCCCAGCCTAGTGAGACTGCCCCGAACAGTCTAGAAACGCACCCAAGCTCCAAGCAGCAGCTTCTGCATATGAATGGCCTTCTCTAGTGCAGTTTAACCTAGCAAACTTGCAACCTGGTGCAGACAACTCCAAAGCCTCCAAGCTCCAAGCAGGAAGGAGAGGACTGTGGTTCTCGCTGTAGCTCCTGCAGGGTGGCCTCAGACAGTAGCTGAACTGCACCCCATTGGAGATCCAGAGGCCAGGGTACCTAGTGGTCAGTATGAGACACCAGATTGCAACTCCTTACATCCATAAGTGACACATTCAGGAGGTGGACTCAACAGCAAAGCCCCACTGAAACAAGGCCTGCACCATAAGTGTGTCTCCAGCGCAGCAGTTCTTCCTTTATAGATACAGCGGGTCCTCACAGCCAATGACCTGGAGGTCAATTCCTCCCAGTGTACCAACAGCAATCAAGGCTTAATTACACCAAGACTTTGCACTCAGCCCACAAAGGGGTGTAACCAAAAGCAACTACCTCGGGTGATTGGGGAAGCTGAGCTATTGGCCCCTATAGGCCACCGACCACACAAAGCCACTCCATCAACACAGGGAGGCAACCAAAATGCGGAGACACAGAAGCATGTCACGAATGGGAGACAGAGAAAAGTAAACTACTGGACAACAGAGTTACTCAAGAATCTTCTAAAAACCACTGAGAAGCTTGAAGAGACCTTCTAGGACCTTAACGAGAATGCCAAGAAAAAAAAAAAAAAAGGAAACAAATTAAGGTAGAAATTAAGCATACACTGTCCTAAATAAAGAATACACAGAAACTCAACTGTAGATCAACATACCCCACGAATCAAACCAAAGATCTGAAATATAAGGAAGAAAAAAATCACCGAACCAGAGAGGAAGAAAGAAGAATCCAGAAGTCTCAGGATAGTGTAAGGAGCCTCTGGGACAGCTTTCAGCGTACCAACACCCGGATTTTTGGGGTGCCAGAAGAAGAGAGAGAGCAGGATATTGAAGGCCTACTGAAAGAAATAATAACAGAAAACTTTCCCTACCTGGTAAAAGAAATAGACTTACAAGTCCAGGAAGCACACAGAACCACAAACAGGAATCCAAAGAGGACCACACCAAGACACATCATAATTAAAATACCAAGGGCAAAAGACAAAGAGAGAATCTTGAAAGCAGCGGGAGAAAAACAGTTAGTTACCTATAAGGGAGTACCCATAGGACTGCCAGCTGATTTCTCAACAGAAACTATGTAGGCCAGAAGGGAGTGGCAAGAAATATTCAAAATGATGAACAACAAGAACCTACAACCAAGATTACTCTACCCAGCAAAGCTATCATTCCGAATTGAAGGTCAGATAAAGAGCTCCACAGACAAGGAAAAGTTAAAGGAGTTCATCAACACCAAACCAGGATTACATGAAATGTTGAAGGGTATTCTTTAAGGAGAGGAAGAAGAAGAAGAAAAGTAAAGGTAAAAATTATGAACAACAAAAAGACATAAAATACATACTTACCAACAAGTGAATCTAAAAATCAAGTGAATAAAAAATCTGAAGAACAAAATGGATTGGTGAATAGAATCAGGGACATAGAAAGGGATTGGACTGACAATTCTCAGGGAGAAGGGGGTCTGGGGGATACGGGAAGAGATTGGACAAAAATCTTACACTTATGGATGAAGGCAGTGGCAGAGAGTAAGGGCATGGGGTGGGGTATCAGGTGGAGGGGAGCAATGGGAGAGGGAAGAGGAACACCTGTAATAATCTGAACAATAAAGATTTATTATATTAAAAAATAAAAATTTAAAAACTGGCCTAATTTCTCACAAAATTAAGAAAACAATTTCCTTCTTAGTTATTACATTTTTAAAAAGAAACACATGTATATTGCCATCATGCAAAAAACTTTTGTGAAGTTATCCTATGGAAATATTTGCACCTGAGTTTATGAAATAAAAAACTGCCCTGGCTGGCATGGCTCAGTGGTTAAACATCACAGTTGGATTCCTGGTTAGGACACAGACCTAGGTTCAATCCCTAGTAGGGGGTTTGTAGGAGGCAGCCAATCAATGTTCCTCTCTCCCCCCTTCTCCCTTCCTCTCTGAAATCAATAAAAAAAAATTTTAAATTGGAAGCAAGCTATCTATAGATAAACAGTATTATAGTACAACCATTAAGTACTAATCCCATTTTGCAAAGAAAAAAATGTACGAGTATATTTATGAATAAAAATAAATTTGGGTAAGCAATGAACTATTTACAGTACTTGTCTTGGAGAAAGGTTGTGGTTTCACTTTTTATTATGAAAATTTATATAAGCCCTGGCTGGTGTGTTCAGTGCTAGAATGTCAGCACCTGGTACTGAAGGGTCACAGGTCCAATTCCAGGTCCAGGGCAGGTGCATACCTGCAGTGCAGGTTCCATTCTGGTCGGTCTAGCAAAAGACTATCTCCCTCTCTCACATGAAGTTTCTCTCTCTCTCCTCCCCTCCCTTCTACTCTCTCTCTCTAGAAAAAAATAAATAAATAATATATATATATATATATATATATATATATATACACATACACACACATTTATATGAATGGGAAAATATTCTTGGGTGAGGATAAACAAAAATAATAGCAATTTAAGTATAATTTTAATTATATAATTTAGTTATAAATATATAAAGTTTCACAATAAATACAATTACACGATTTTTTAATAAGAAGGGTACTGTTAAGGTTTCCTCCATTTGCTTTGTTTTTCCATACCTACAAGATAACATCTTATGCTCTCTCTTCATTCTTGGCTTCATCACACTGCACAGAAGTTCCCAAATAGCATAATGTGCTCTTTGGGCCGCCCAAACTCAGCCAGAGCCCTCCGCCCCCTTCCCGACCGGCCTCCGAGGCCGGCCCAGAGGACAGCCCCGGGGATTCCTAGGCCGCACACCTCAGGGGGCCGTGCCCGCTCCCGGGGGGACAGTGCCCGCTCCCGGGGGGACAGTGCCCGCTCCCGGGGGGACAGTGCCCGCTCCCGGGGGACAGTGCCCGCTCCCGGGGGGACAGTGCCCGCTCCCGGGGGGACAGTGCCCGCTCCCGGGGGGACAGTGCCCGCTCCCGGGGGGACACTGCCCGCTCCCGGGGGGACAGTGCCCGCTCCCGGGGGGACAATGCCCGCTCCCGGGGGACACTGCCCGCTCCCGGGGGACCGTGCCTGAAGGCGCGGGCGGGAACTCCACGCAGCGGCTGCAGCGGCGGGCGAGAGCGCCCTCTGCGCCGGCGCACGCCCCTCCCGCCGGGTCCCTTCCCCGCCGCGGGTCTGGGCTCGGCCTGGCGGGAGCCCGGGCCCTCGGTACCAAGGAGCCGAGCTCGGCCCGCGCGGCCTCCTAACGGCTGAGCCCTGGGCCCCTCGGAGAGTCGGCTGCGGCCCCCCATGGCCGGCGGCTGGGCAGCCCGGGCCCACCTTTGGGGAAGATGAGCTGCGAGGCGTCCTCCTCCACGTCGCCTGCCCTCGGGTCGCTGCCGCCCGCCGCCATCGCGCACCGGTCTGCCTCCGCCGGAAGTGGAAGCGCGGGCCCCGCCCACAGCGGAAGGGGCGGAGCCTCTAGGTGGGCGGAGCAGCAGCTGAGGCCCCGGGGAGGTGCGCGCAGCTCTCCGCCCCGCCCCGCCCCTCAGCCCCGCCCCCGCCTATCCGCCCCTCCCCCCGCCCTGGCCCCGCCCCTCCGCCCCGGAGGTTTACCATACATGAGCCCATTGAGCCAAACCGGTTTTGGCTGTTAGGGATTTTTATCCTCAGACTGTCAGTGTTGTTATTTTTGGTCCCGGGTTTGCAAGGACTGCTCTTCAGGCCTCCCCTGAGCTTGTCAGGTTTATCCTGAGGCCCCATTTTGGTCCTCAGGTAAAGTAATGGTAGACTAGGTAGCATTGCCAGAGCTTGCTGTTTTGAAGAGCTGCGAACAGAGGTACTGAAAGGAATCCCGAGACAAGCAGCCGCTGGTGTGGGCAGTGGATTCTGTCCATCTGTCCATCCTGCAAGCCTTTGCAGAGCACCTGTTACTCTTTACTGTGTGCTGCCCCAGGGGTTAGCTGGGTACTCAGCGCTTGGTGCCCTCTGCACACACCATGGTAGAAAAGAGAGGAGAAGAACAAATAATACATATAGTGATGTTCACAATATGCACTTGGTTTGTCCACATTTTCATGCAGGAAACCACTGTAAATATATATGTGCAACACTCTAGGGTTAAAAAAACAATGCCATCACTGATATAGATCCTCCCTTCCCCCAAATGATGGACGGAGTATGATGTAACCTGCACCTGCGGCTTAGACATTCCTGAGCACCTAGCCAGGCACCTTACATGGACTGTACATTGAACCACCAATCAGCACCTGCCAGATACCCTAAGCCCCTGATTCCTAAGTGCATAATCATGTGCCTTATATGAAACCACCCATCAGCGTGTGCAGAGTATCATAAGCACCATCCCTTCCCCTTCCTCCCCTCAGAAGGCGTGTTCCCTCTGCACGTGTGGCTACTCTCCCCTTGTGACAGCTCAGCAAGGTCCTTCTCTAATAAAGCCTGTAGTCCTGGTTTTCGGCCTCTGTCTCATCTTTCATTTGGTGCTGAAGTCTGGGAGAGGTGCACCGGAGCATGGACAATCCTCAAGCCTTCTGAATCCTGCTCGGGCTTTGCTGGGTGGCATGGTTCTGAGTTGATTGGCTCACTCTGCACACCTCTCTAACCCTGCCTTACCATGGCCACCCTCTGGATCCAGACCTCCTGGACTGCCCAGGCCCTGACAGGGCCCCACAGACTTACATCACCAGGACAGAACCTCAGGTAACGACTGTGGTGGTAGTTTTTTGCAGTATAGAATGCAGGCGTTCACCAACCAGAAGGTGGGAGAGATCTATCTGGCCTTGAATTCAGAACCTAAAGACACCTAGGTCACCAGAATCCTTGAGACCCCTGGTAGACACACCTGACAACGTCCCCTCAGCAGGAGGTAGCTACGGAAGACGGACCTTCACCCCCTGTCCTTGCCCGGACTCTCAATTTTTAAAAATGTTACCAAAAGCCGGGAATGACAGGTGCTCCCTTCCCCCAACTGGTGGACGGAGGATAACGTAACCTGTACCTATAGCCAGACATTCCTGAGCACCTAAGCAGGCACCTTACATGGACTGTACACTGAACCACCAATCAGCACCTGCCAGATACCCTAAGCCCCCGATTCCTAAGTCCCTAAGTGCCTAATCATGTGCCTTATCTGAAACCACCGATCAGCGTGTGCCGAGTGCCCTAAGCCCCGTCCCTTCCCATTCCTCCCCTCAAAAGGCGTGTTCCCTTCTGCATGTGTTGCTACTCTCCCCTTGTGACAGCTCAGCAGGATCCTTCTCTTCCAATAGAGCCTGTGTCCTGGTTTTTGGCCTCTGTTTCATCTTTCAATCACCCTATCTCAGTGGCCAGCAAACCACAGCTTGCAAGCCACATGTGGCTCTTTGGCCCCTTGAGTGTTCTAACACCATTTAAAAAAAAAAAAAACAAAATATATATATATATATATATATATATATATATATATATATATGTATATACAATATATATATATATATATATATATATATATATATATATATATGATTTTTTACAGAGAGTAAGGGAGAGGGATAGTCAGAAACATTGATTGAAGAGATACATCAATCAGCTGTCGCCTGCACATCCCCTACTGGAGACGTGCCCAAAACCCAAGATACATGCCCTTGACCGGAATCAAACCTGGGACCTTTCAGTCTGCAGGCCAACGCTTTATCCACTGAGCCACACCTGTCAGGGCAACCTCCCCCCTTTTTAATCTCCTGGACTCTGTTTTGTCTCCTGCATAGCAAACCTCTCAGAAGGTGCCAAGGTCAGCAACTGAGGTATTTCTTTGGCTGCAGACTAGACTGGCCACACTGGGAGAGGGGCTGGGACCAGACTGGCCACACTGGGGGAGGGGCTGGAGACCAGAAGGGTCACCCTGGGGGAGAGGCTGGGGACTGCCTGGCACTAGGAACTGGAGTGACTGGGTGAGCCTGAGACCTCTCTCATTTGGTTCCACATCAAGTGTTGTTTTGAAATCAGAGTCACTCCTTTTTCAGTTTTCTGTAGTCTACATAGAAACCGAGGGAACCGAAACCAGTTTGGCTCAGCGGTAGAGCGTCGGTCTGCGGACTGAAAGGTCCCAGGTTCGATTCCGGTCAAAGGCATGTACGTTGGTTGCGGGCACATCCCCGGTAGGGGGTGTGAAAGAGGCAGCTGGTTGATGTTTCTCTCTCATCGACATTTCTAGCTCTCTCTCTCTCTCTCTCTCTCCCTTCCTCGCTGTAAAAAATCAATAAAATATATTAAACTAAAAAAAAAAAAAAACCGAGGGAGTAAGCAACAGAGACCCTAGAATCTTTGTCGGAACTTCTTTTTAAAATGTTAGTTTTGTTGTGTGATTTTTTTATTTCAGAAAGTAAGAGAGGGAGACAGCGACATCAATGATGATTCATTGATCAGCTGCCTCCTGCATGTCCCCGACTGGGGATTGAGCCCAAAACCTGGGCATGTGCCCTACCCAGGAATCAAACCGTAACCTCCAGGTTCATGAGTCAACACTCAACCACTAACCACTCAACCACTCACTCAACCTGCCAGGCAGAGCTTCATTTTATTATTATTTTAATACTTTTTAAAATTGATTTCAGAGAGGGAGATAGAAACATCAATGTGAGAAAGAATCATTGATTGGCTACTAATGCACGCCCCACATTGGGATCGAGTCCACAACCCGGGCATGTGCTCTGACAGGGAATCGAACCATCACCTCCTGGTTCATAGGTTAACACTCAACCACAAGCCATGCTGGTTGGGCCAGGGTGGCATATTTCATGTTAAAGTGTACCATCACCATCACCACCACCAAGTCCTAACCAAAACAATGAGGTTAAAGTCTTGGCTGTTTGTATTACAGTGTGGAATATTAATCTCTAGAACCATAATTTCTCTCGAAGGAACAATTCCTCTCACATAGCTCAGTTATTGCCAAACTGTATAGTCAGTTGTTCCTAGTTTTTCCAAAATTATCATATGAACCTGACATCTAACATGTGGTCACATGTTTATGACTTCTGCCAAGTGTAAGGGCCGCAGAACTGGGTATTTTAAGAAAAAGTTACATCCTTCTAAATAAAAATTTAAACCAAAGACTGACAATCTCAGAATGTTTGTTTGAAAACGATTAGTCATTTTTCTCCAAACACATCTCATTTTTCTGGGCCTTTTCTTTAGGTCAGAACATACTAGTGTCCCAGGGTGGATTAATGTCACCCAATGGTATTTCTCCCCCCTCTTCAGGTTTTAACTTTACGGGCAAGGTGAGTTTTATTGGAAAAGCTAACGAGATCTATGACCTTCTTTCCAAAGACCAAACAAGGTTCACACCCCCTGGCTCAGAAAACGCGGCTCTAACAAAGCAGTGCAGTGGCATTGCCCCGAACACGAGACAAGTGCAGTGTAGGAGGCCATGACACCACACAGAATATGTAGCCTGAAGGAATACCATTTAGTTGGCTATCTTTAAAAATAGGATGACTGGGACCACTAATGAAAAAAATAAAAAGAAGATGCCCGGCCAGACTGGCTCAGTTGGTTGGGCATAGTCCTGTGTACTAGGTTAGATTCCTGGTCAATGGGTTGTGGGCTCAATGCAGTAGGCAGCCGATCAATTATTCTCACATCAATGCTTCTCTCCCCCTTTCTAGCTTCCTCTTTCTAAAAATCAATAAACTACTTAAAAAAAAAAAAAAAAGCAAAAGGCAGGACAAAGAACAAATTTTACTCATAATGATTTATTCTCTACAATACTTCATTAAAGAGTTCAATGATTTGCACTCAGCAGTTATATAGCCAAGAGGCAACCAAGTGTAATACGAAGAATTGGTCTGAAGTCCTTGCACTTGAAGGCTATACAAAGTCTCTTGCTTCAAAGAAATAGGGAAATTAATAAAAAATACACAAGCTCCCTAGGCTCCAGAATCTCAACAGAAAATAACATCAACAGTTAGTGAAATAGGTGTTAACATGGAAAACAAATCTTGTGCAAATATTAACACCTAGGACTTCTGTATAGGTTTTTATTACAAACAATAAAATGTTATGTCTCCATTACAAACCTTTCATATTGAAAGGATCTCTAACATGAATTACTTTAATATTAATTATGAAGCAAAAAAAGTTTAAGAACCTCACAGTGGAAACAATGCAACACCGACCAACTCTAGCGATGAGACATTCTCCTTTAATGTAAGACAAACGCAATTCGTAATGACACGCAGAATGTCCTCGCTGTGGGCGTCAGGAGACAAGCTCACTTTCCAGACCAAAGGCACTCGCTGCAAGGGAGGAAACAAGCTCCGAGCCAGACCCGCACGTGGGGCTGGTCCCGTGACAACAGTGGTCACCTACTGTTCAGCTTGAGCAGCCCAAGGGCAGACGGAGCGAGCAAAACCAGCCTTCTCTGTCAAGCCGCCGCTCACACGCTGCGCAGGTGGAGGGAGGGGCGGTTCAGGTCTGCACAGCTGCCACCCGGACGGCTCAGTGCCTTTCTGAGGGCCACCTGCCACACCTCCATGTGGCCACGGCCATGCACTCCCATACCGCTTCCCGACTAGGCCCGTTGAAGACCGACAGGGATGGCGCCCTTCCTTCCAGGACCACATAGCTTTCCTCGGTCAACTCCGGAGTCCCCGTGATGAGCAAGGGACCCCGAGCATCTCCTCCTGGGCCTGAAGCCCACTCAGTGTGGTGCTGGCGTCACCAGCCAGGTCTGTGCGGATTCCCCAGCCCCTCGTGTGTGGGTTCAAATGTTTCTATTCATTTTCTTAACGGCAGGTATCCTACCCCACCCTAATAAGATAAAACAAAAAATCACACTCTACATTGGGGAAGACAGACAGGGCAGCATGTCTACGAGAAACAATAGGCTTGAAAAGCATGGCACTGTAAATGCTTGCATGACCAGTTTCACTGAGCGTGCTCAGGGGTAAAATTTTAGCACCATTTTTTTTTTTGCTTTTTTTTAATCTTTAGAAATTAAACACAACTTTTAACATAGAACACTTGAATAATAATGAAGTGTAGCCCTATAGATCAACACTGTTGTACAAATTGAAGGTGGGTGGTTTAGTCCCAAACTGACCACCCTGATGTCAATCCATGGCACCGGCACCTAAAAGTAACTGTCATCACGTTTTAACATTTATTATTCTCAGCAGCAGGAAATCATGAAACAATCCCTTCATCTTCAATAGCTTTTGCATTACCTCTGCAAGGAAAAGGGGCACAAGTGAGAATCAGCCCAGCCTGGGCATCCGATGCCAGCCGATTGCCCTTGCGTGCGCCGCAGCCTGAGAGGATGACGCCAAGCTAGTCTGCCCACCTTTATTCATCTCTTCCAGGAAACAGACAGCTGTGCCTGTAATAGCATGTGTGGTTTCTTACACCGTGTCCCGGTCCACCCCCTTCCCTAATTCTGGCAGAAGAAAACTCAAAAGGTCTTTTGACTTGACTATTTGCCCATTCTGGAAAGCCACACCACCACCACATAAACTTTTAAAAATAAATTAAATAAAAACATTGTGTCCACCAGGTTGACATCTAATCCACTTCAAGAGTTCTCCAAGTGCTGCTGGAGTGTCACCCTCAGGGTCTCCCCTCTCACCGGCCACGCCTCCTGTAGCCCTCCAGCACTGTGCTGCCAGGTCCCCGCTGCCCTCAGCTCTGCACCAAGGGAGTGGAGGGGGGCTAGCGGGAGGAGGACGCGTTGACAGGCCCTCAGGGTTACGGGAAAGGGAGAAGTGCCACGGAGAACGGAAGAGCAGAGCTAACGGGAGCTGTTGGGAAGCTGCCCGGGTGGGGGAAGATTCCCAGCATATTAGGCAAGATAACGATTCGCCTGTGTGACCACACAGCGTTGCTCTAAGTCCCGAAAAGGCCAGAATCAACTGTCTTCTCCTCCTACAGGGAAAGCAGGAAAAGGAATTCCTCTGCTTTTAAGTCCCTTAAAGATGTTTGCCTGAAGGAACACAAACAGCTTGGAGACCCTGGATTTTCTCCTGTGACAATGTCTTTCTACAGCCCAACCCGGGTGCGTGTCTGAACACCTCCGTCTTCCGGGAACCTAGATGCGGCTATAGGCACTGCTGCCAGGCGAGGAGTGAGGTAGCCGGGGTGAGGAGGCCTCTCCTTTCACGCTGCACACAGCAAGGATGTCAGGACCTCCCGCAGGCATCCCAGTTCATTCCTCAGCAGGTGACACCACAGAGCTCTGGAGAGTACCAGGAGACTCCATGCGAGAAGAGCGCCCGAAAATCCAACGTCAGCAGGGTTAGAACGAAACCTTGGAGATCGATTGAGCAACAAATGAGATCTGCCCCGCCACCCAAAGGGCTTTCCATCTGGAAGTGGGTGTCTGTCCAGGAGCCTCACAGGACTCACGGCGTCCACTCATGAAGCATGAAGGTTGTAACCAACTGTTGGTATGCAATAAACTGGACGTTTAAAAAAGGAATTTAAAACAACCTAAAAATGTGTCTTGTTGGTCTCCGTTGCCCAGACTGCCAGGGGAAACACATCTACTCGATCTAGGAGGCTACAAGGTGCAAGTGGGTCAACCTTCAGGAACCATGAATTCCAGCTCCCACTGTGTAGCCAGCAAGCAGGTGCATGCCGAGGGCCTTCTGAACCCACAGGCAATTCTCACTGGTCATGGAGGAGCCCCAATCCAACGGAACCCCATAATGAGGAAAGGCTGAAGTAAGGCTTGGGCCCCTCAAGTTCTGTTTCATTCAATGTGACCCCGCCCTCCCACCCCACACCCCCAAGTCAGCTGGAGGCAGACTTGGCAACGGAAGCTAGCATCATAAAATGGTGCAGTAATAGAAGTAACTGGACCAGGAAGAGGAGGCGTCCGCTCCAATGATGTCATAGCCATGGGTGGCCACAGGGGGGTGGGACTGGTCATGCAGCCGTGTGTCAGGAGTAATGATTGTAGAGGGGCGGGGCATGAAGAGTGCCATTCTGGAGACAGTGCTGTCGAGAAGCAACATATTCTGCATAACTGATTGTCACCTTCTCACTTCGGTACCTGTGTGAGGAGACAGGGAAGGGTATTATGAACCCCAAACACTTCATTCAGTAAGGTCACTCAGCATAGAAAATCAAAAGCTTATTCCACATTTTGAAAGAATAAAATGGAAGACCAAGAGCAACCTTACTTACAGAAAATGAAAGACAGCACAAGAAAACAATGTTGTTATTACAAATGAACGAGATGAAAAAGCACAACCACATCTCCCTGAGAAGGTGTTTTCTGCACATCCCACCTTTAATACTACATATACTTATCGTCAGGCTGCTCTTAAGCAATCTGCTACGGGGTCTGGGGGGAGTATCTCAAGTCAGAGGACATGGGTGGCAGAGTGGAAAAGGACTGCAACGAAGGCCCAGTGTAAACTGCAAGTCTAGTTTCAGGTTAAAATGAGGTAAAATGACAGAAACACAACCTCCATTTGCAAAAAGTAACAAGCGAGTTATTTATAACCAAAAGGGCACAGATACCTAATTCTGGGTCAAATTCTCATGAAGCAGGTTAAAGGATCCTGGGGCTATATAGGACAGCCTCAATTTCTGGATGAATATGCCATCTATCACAGGGTCATCAGAACAGAATTCATAGCACTTTGGCTTTGCTCTGGAAAGAGCCATGAGTCAGGATGCGAAGCATGGGTGTTACAGACCTATGGAGCCTACTACAGACCACAGGAGCTGGGCGTGACAATCCTTACCCAGAGCCATCTCTTTCCCACTGTAATCACTCCTCCACTGCAAGGTGATTATTCCTGAATTTTGACAGGGAAATGGCTGTTCAAATAAATTATAATAATAATAATAATAATAATAATGATAATAATAATGCTTTGTATTTGAAAGTCTATTTTTTAATTTTTCTTGGAATCCAAAGCATTTAAAAAACACTGGGTTATCTTCCAGATAGACCTGTGGGGTTACTATATGATTACTTAGCATTTTACAGATCATGGGGCCAGAAGCCTACAGAAGCCCATAGAAGCTAAACCTCTCTGTGTTTTAGATTTCAGTAGGGATGGGAAGAGAACTGACATCTATGCTTGGCCCTGGTTTAGAAATTCCTCATATATTACCTTACCACAACCTAAAACAACCCTAAGGCATTCACTTTTTACAGCCAGCAGAGTTTTTCCATTTAAGAGTGGCAGAATAACTGACCGGGTCCCATGGCTAAGTGGTGAGGCTGTTTCAGACCCCAAGGCCTCATATTCTACCACGCTAGGCAGCCCCCCAAAGAAGCATTCACTCCCAACAGGCAGGGGCGTTCCTTTCCAATCTTCCTAAGAAGCGTTTTCTCACTATTCCTTTAAGGTGCCACTGACCGCATCAGCCTCCCCCAAAGCGAGTCTGGCACAGACACCACGACTTGCTCAGTGGCCTCGCCTGCTCCCTGCTCTCAGCTTAGCTGCCGGGACACTCAGGAGGCCGAGTCTGCTGTGCTGCCACTGTCTCCGCACGGCCTCACGCACCGCACTTCTGTGGTGAGGAGACAGCAGACACTTTCTTCCCCTGCCCACCAACAAGTACCCTCCATGCAAACCCAACTAGATTAAAATGACAAGGAAAACGAGACACGGGGTTACCTGGTGAGTCTGATCGTTTTTCTGAATTCACTGGTAATTGGAGCCTTAAAGCCACCTTTCCTGAGCAAGGAGTCTATTGTCTGGATCTGATCCCAGTCTGAGGAGAGGAGACACACCGAGGTCAGGCACAGTGACAGAGGGTCATGCTCTCACACAGGGAGCGGCGGAAGCGGCCACGTCTGCCAGGGAGGAGGAGGGGGAGCCCTGGGACCCCTCCCTGGCAGTCCAAGGGAGTCCTTGGCCACCTGAGATGATGGCCTGACATATGCCGCACGGCTGGCTCCAGACCCCTGCTTCTGTATCTTTCCTGTCAGTGTATCAGGAACAAACATGGTTCCAGCTTAGACTGGCTGTGGACCTACTGCTGGGAGCCAGGACTGTTCTGTGGAGAGAAAGCTCAGTTCTGCAGCTTACAGTCCTTGGTGCGGCCTTCCTTCATGTGATTTCTTGGAGTCCAGTTTTCAATGTCAGAGAGTTAACAGCAGGAGGGAAGCTATTCCTTTAACAGGATGGGAAAGTTGTTCACACAGTGCTGCTGTGTTGTTCTTGCATGTTTCTAACAGATACAACCAAATATACCAAACTGAGACCCAAAAACTCCCTAAATTACTGCACTATGTGCCATGTTTTAATTTTTCCAATCAATATTCAAATGGCAAAAGTACTTTGATTATTTACCTAAGTTATCGTCACATCTCACATAAGTATTAGAAAATACTTATGATGTGCCCTCTTGTACAGAATATGGGATTTATGATTTCAAAAAGGTGGATAAAAGGCTTCTGTTTTATGTCACGTCCTCACTGTTTTTGAAAGTTTAAACACAACCACAATGAAAACCAACAAGGCAACTCGCTGGCCACATGATTAGTTCACTGACATATTAAACTGGACATTTTCTCTATTTCAGGTTCACATCTAACAAATACTGTGTGCGTGTGTTAATTTACATATTGATTAAAAAACAAAACAAAAACGGAATTCCAAGAAAGGAAGAAAATGAGATTACATATCACAGAATATACAAACAACATTTACAGGTATTCTCTTAAAAGGAAACCTGTCCAACCCATTTCCCATCTCCAATGTCACAGTTTAACTACCAAGTTCCTTCGCCCCTAATACCTCTACTACCAAGTTCTTTAAAAAGTAGGATTAATTATGTTTTGCCTTTTTCCAAGTATAATACTGTTTAATAATTCATGACCAAGAGTTCAAAACTCCTGATAAGGGGAGCTTCCCATTACAATGAACTCCACAATATGGTCAAGCTGATTGGTGGCATTTTGCTTCTATCACCAATCTTGGAGGACAAGAAATAAAGCTATTCCCTGAAAGTGAAATAAGCAGGTACGTAGGAGAAATCACATCACCCCCGCGTCTGCATCGTTCAGAGTTCACTCCTCCCTGGAAGAAGCTGGTAGGCATTGAAGGGAAGAAGGGCACTCATTCTTAGTGGCACTTGGACTGAAAGACCACACTCTATTCTCCTGCCTGGTAGTCGGCAACACCATGTCCAATGTTGTTCAATGACACTCCATTGTCCAACTCACCTTGCTCCTTAGCAACCTCAGGTAAATATGTGGCTGTACGTTTGACACCTTTTTCATTGATGAATTCAATTCGAATCCCATGGACCCCTACCTACAAAAAAAACAAACAAAAAAAACCCACAACCAAATAAATGGCACTGGTTTATACTAAGGAAATTTGAGCCACCCAAACATAAACAGGAGAAGCTCTTGATTTTTACCACCAATGCTCTGTCAGAGATAAAAGCCAAAAAAACTAGCTTGAGATGGGATTCCACATGTAGTCACCTCTCGGAGTATGAAGGCTATAGAAATAGTTCCTTTCAATTGCTCATCTGGTCATCCTCAATACTCCTTAATCTAGTCCATTAAAGGAGCATACCACAGGGTTTGATCTGGCTTGGGGCTCTTCACAAATGACTCTGAACAACAACTTTGACTCAAGGGCTCACCAAGAAGGATCTGGAATATTCCACTTTAACATGATTGCTTCTTTTGTTGTTTGTTCAATATTATTGTCATAATTTGTAATTTATCTTTATTGTTGCAAGTATTACAGATGTCCCCCTTTTCTCCCCACCTCATTATCACTTCTTATTAGTCATGGGAGAAGGACGTGAACCCAAGTAGACTTGGGAGGAAAAAGCCTTCACAATTCTTTCTGCTTCTGATATCGTAGCACCTTTCTGTCCACCCATTCTGCCCACAATTGTTTCCAAACTCAACTTTCACATTCTTATGCCCTCTCAATGAAGGAGATACATCACCATGTACTAACCCGAACCCAAATGCAACGAGACGCAGAGTTCCAAATGCAGCTGTTCTCACCTCCCAGTCCAGATAATCACTGGCATCCTCAAAGTTAGTGAGGAGGGAGACAGAGCAGGAAAGTTTAGGCAGCTCCTCTCGGGTCAGGGGGGGGAAGCGACTGTCCTTAAGTGCACTGGAAGGGGACAAAAAAACGTAAGTGAGCTGCTCTGGTGTGGGAGCATGTGCCCGAGCATTTACAACTGGAGCTCCGCAGAGAACGTCCATTACCATTCATACCAATGTGCTCAGACACAACTGACGCTATGAACCGTCTACACCGGAACCATAAGTGACTCACCAGATGAAAGCCTCCACAGTTCCTCATTACCAAGAAGAGAACACTCATTCTTTATTACTTTGAAGACATAACGTCTGGCAGTTGTTTTCGATTCTGTAGATAAATTTGATCGCCATTTTTTCCACCAATCGTGTGCCTCGTGTAATTACCTGGTTAACGTGTATTCCCTGAGTCCTGAGTGAAGATTCATGGCTGAGAAGGTCCCAATGCAGCCACGAAGCCGCTTGTCCCGCCCTGTCTTCCATGTCACAAAGAGCGGACTAAAAAGCAAAACACAAAACACTCTCCAGCCCCAAGTCAAACATGGATCAGAACAGACCGTGGCTTTATTGCTGCTCATTTGTTATTCCCCATAAGGACTGCCTTCTGAGCTGCCAGCTAGCTGCAGGACCCTATTCCTTTCTGGGAGGCGAACAGTCCCGGGGACATGAGGACACCTCGAAAGGCGCGAGCAGAAGGCCCTCTGGGCAGCCTTCCCGGGGGCCTTGCTGCACATGCATGTGCTACAGTCCTCCTCCTGTCCGGACTTCACTGAGTTTCCTTCTAATTCTCCACGTCTTTCTCCTCGTCTTTGCCCTATTGTGGATGTATAAGTTCCCTAGTCCATCGTCATGAAGGGCCTGTGCACCTCCTTCTTACCTGCACTCCCTACAGCCCATACTGTTCCCACTTATTTCTGCCAATGGCAACTACAAATAGTTCCTGCTCATAAATGTCCAGAGAAGAAAAACAGTGTTTCCCGAAGAGAGCTTATTACTAGCAGAAATCGCCACCTGTTCTAGGCTACATCAGGTGGATGGTGACAGGGGTTCTAAAAGTCTCCGGTCTGTCTCTCTTCCTCCAAGCCCCTATGCCTTTACCTCTTTGATGCTTGAGTTAAACACTTCCTAAAAGCAACTTAAAAACTTGAAGTTACCTACTTCTTTGATCGTTGTTACAAAGCGGATCTCCCACCCACACGTCTTTCCCTTGTCCTGTAACAGTTGAACAGCACCAGCCTGAGTTACTGTCTCAAAACTACTCCACAGCCTCAATAGTCCAGTGTTTCCAGGAGGAAATACAAGCCCGAATATAATGGCCCACAACGCTGCAGCCACCACCCTCCCGCAAACCTGTGTTGGTCTCCGTTACCGACACACCTGCTCCAGCACACCCAGTGATGACCTGCACCTGCGCAGCAGGGCTCTCTGACAATGGCACCCTGAGGCAGTGCTGCCCTGAAAAGTTAGCACTTCTTCTCTTCATCTCTTCTCCTCTGACACCATCACAAAGGAGTGACGACTCCCACTCTACTCTGCCCACAGTGCACCACACACTATTTAACTCTGTGCCTGTGGTTGGCCAACTCAACAAGTCTCCCGAGAACAAGGACTTTTCCTCCTCCTCACTCTCTGCCCGTGGGCTGTGCAATGCCTCCCTCTGCTGAGGGAGTGACCTGAGGTCATGAGCGCTGCAAGCATCTCAAAGAGCAGCTCTTACAAGGCAACTCAGAGCTGCTTCCAATTCTGAGGAAGGAGCCAACACTGGCAGGAGTTTCTTCACTTTACGCTTTCTACACACACTGCTTACATCATTGGCATGTGAGAGGGCTGGGGACAAACAGCAGAGTCTTGAATTAAAGAGAGTAAAATAGAGCCCTGGCCGGTTTGGCTAAGTGAATAGTGTCGGCCCGTGCACTGGGTTTGATCCTGGTCAAATGCATGTACCTCGGTTGCAGGCTCAATCTCCAGCCCTGGTGGGGGCACGTGAGGGAGGCAACCAGTTATTGTCTCTCTCTCACATCAATGTTTCTCTCTCTCTCCTTCCCCCCTTCTACTCACTCTAAAAATCAATGGAAAAATATCCTCAGGTGAAGGTTAACAAAACCAATCAACCAACCAACCAACCAGCCAGTAAAGCAGACTCTGACACCTGGGAGGGGTGCCAGCAGCCCTGAGATATCCATGCGATTGCTGATGAACAGAGGGAGAGGACCCCTATAAAAGCATCACAGCTCCCATTAAATGAACTCCTAGTTTCCAGCCTGGCCCTCAGGCGCTCCCAGTTCACTTGAACCTCAACACTACTGGGGTCCATGATGTGACATGTAACGATGTGATAGTGTGACCTGTACATCTGAAACAACTGAAGACCCAAGAAAAAAAATCCCCATTTCCAGAACATTATTTTCACAAGTTACACCTCCTCCAAATATAACCTAGTCCCTTTCCAATACTGAACCCAGTGGGTACTCCAGATGTTGCTGGACATTTCTCACCATTCTATTCCCAAGTCACATTCAAGTTTTATAAGTAGCGGGAAGATGCCATCTGCCTTTCTCATTGTCCCTGCTCTGATGGATTTACTCACTAGGGGTCATTGGTGAATCTAGGAAGTCGTGGCTGAGGGAAGCCATAGAGGTGACAGTAGAGGACATCAAAGCAGTAGCAGCACATCTCTGCAGTCACCACCAGATTCTTGGCGGTGTTGGCAGTTCCATTGGGCCGGGGAAGAGGACTCAGAGCTCCCGATGCGGGATTCATTCGTGTAATGGGAGAGTTTCCAGGTCCCAGAGTTAAGTCTGACACATTCTCCCGACCATTGCTGCCATCCACATGCTGGTGGTTTTGAAGAGGTCCTGAACTAGAGCCGGGGACAGTGGTGGCCTGGTTTCCGTGAGTGTGTGTTCCACTTCCAGATAACTTGGGCTTCTTGACCCCACAACAGCCTGCTGCCAACTTGGGCTCGAGTGGAGGAACGCAGCGTCTTTTTCCCATCCTGACTCAGTGCTCGCAGTCTGGAATGTACAGAACCCTAACCAAAAAGAGAACAGATAAGCATTGACTCAAATGGTTAGCTAGAAAGAGAAAACAAAAAACAGAAGAAAGAGTCTCCACACAGAGGCAAGAGTCCTCAATGCTTTCTCCCCCTGGTCACACGGCCAGCTTGACGAGAAGAAACCCTGAGTTCCGCAGCAGGAATGCCTGAAGGGAAGCCATTTTTTATTTTCCATAAAGCTATGGTCAGCGTGGATGGAGGCTGGTAGCAAAGAGTTCTCTTGCCTGGGCAGAAGGAAGGGTGGGGCAGCCGTGAGGCTGGATGGCGGAGGGCATTGCAAGGCTGGCTGGAGGGCTGCACCGGACCTGCCAGACTCATCATCAGGCTGCTTTCTCCACCGCCTCAGAGGATCCAAATGGAACCACCCTCATTTCAGAGGAGCCCAGAGGAACATCATGCTTTTCCTTGTTAACCACATCCTTTCAGCATTTCCCATCACTATCAGAAATATGCGTGTCCTCAGTCCCCGACCTTCGTGAAGGTGAAAAGCAGTGAGCTGCCATTTCAAAAAGAGCACACCTCCCAACACAAGGCTCCCATCTTTCTGTCCTCACAGCGATCATTCGAAAATGCTACTCATTTTCTCTGGTTTTCAGAACTCCACTTCTACACATCTCGCTATCCTTTTAAGACCTCATTTAAGAAAAGCTACACCTAGTAGAAACCTTTATTCCTACAAGCTTCGTAGTCCTTTTGTAAGGTAGCAAAACAGACATATGCAAAGCCACTCAGCTTAACACAGTGTGGCAGCAGGTGGGCCAGAAAGCCATCTGATCATGGGAATGGGAGGATCATTTTACTAAACGTTTTTTTCTTAAAAAGCCGAAGGTAGAAATGTACAATTGTGACATGACCAAAACCCTCTTTCTGTTGTGTTAATGATCACAGAACTAGGAAATAGATCCTAGTTACTTCAATATTGATTATGCCAGTTTGTAAAATTCTGTTGACTTGAGAAAAGTATACTGGTTTTTCTCAAGTGACTACATGTTTGAGCACTTCCCCAGATATTCTCCCTAAATTTTCTCTGATTTGAACACATAGCACATCACTGCCTTTTTACGCATTGCTCCAAAACAGTGTTTTGGTTATAAATTCTACAGTTTTAAATCAAATTAGATGTTTACCTACCCACTTGCAATGGCATTATTCCTACAAAAACAGCTTGTGACTTTTAAGTTGAATGAGACAAAAATCTCACAAGTTTTACTCATTTATGTTCTTTTTTTTTTAAAATATATTTTATTGATTTTTCACAGAGAGGAAGAGAGAGGGAGAGAGAGTTAGAAACATCGATGAGAGAGAATCATCGATCAGCTGCCTCTTGCACACCCCCTACTGGGGATGTGCCCGCAACCAAGGTACATGCCCTTGACCAGAATCGAACCTGGGACCTTTCAGTCTGCAGGCCGACGCTCTATCCACTGATCCAAACTGGTCCCGGCTCACTTATGTTCTTGATATATGGTGATCCATAACAAAATACACATTTTTGTATCAAGGGCAATTTGTAGTGAGTTGAAAGAGCCGAGAAATATACTTCTGTACTCTTCAATATTTGGCTTGAAAATAGGATTAGTTTTGAGAAACCCTTATGCACTTGATCCATTAAAACTTCTAGAAACTATAATGATTCTGAGCAGAGACTTCATTGTCTTGTTGAGACAATTAAGAGAGGGAGCAGAACATCTTGGTTGAAAAATACTGACTCCAGAACCAACTGGCCAGGGTTCAAATCAGTATTACCTCTATCTCAGTTTCCTCATAATGGGAGTAACCAGATTGGCCTCGTGTGTTTGTTAGGAAAACGAGTTAACACATGTGAAGTGCTTAATACAATGTCTGCCATGTAGTAAGTGTCAATTTATTCAGCTGCTCTCACCATCTGGGTTTTGAGGGCCAGGACTTCACTGTGGAGTGGATGCCCTGAACACAGTGGGAGTGGCCCTAAACAGGCAGTCAGACACCACTCTTACAATCCAGGACTGCTGGCTCCAAATCGCTCGCCTGCCTGCCTGATTGCCCCTAACTGCTTCTGCCTGCCAGCCTGATCACTCCCTAACCACTTCCCTGCCAGCCTGATTGCTCCTAACTGCCCTCCCCTGCAGGCCTGGTCACCCCTAACCGCCCTCCCCTGCAGGCCGGATCACCTCTCCCCCACCAACTGCATTCCCCTACAGTAGGGGTGTCAAACTCAATCAGAGAAGGGGCCAAAATCTAAAATCCAGCATAAATTGCGGGCCGAATGGTTTACTGAACAGTCATAAACTGACAATGTCATAAACTGACAGTGGAGTGCAGTGATGACAGCGCGGTGCGGGCCACATTGCAAGGCCTGGTGGGCTGGATTTGGCCCGCGGGCCGTGTGTTTGACACATGTGCCCTACAGGCCTGGTCCCCCCCAACTGCCCTCCGTTTCAGGCCTGGTCCCCCTCAACTGCCCTCCCTTTCAGGCCTGGTCCCCCTCAACTGCCCTCCCTTGCAGGCCTGGTCCCCCCCAACTGCCCTCCCTTGCAGGCCTGGTCCCCCCCAACTGCCCTCCCTTGCTGGCCTGATTGCCCACAACTACCCTCCCCTGCTGGCCATCTTGTGTCCACATGGGGTGGCCAGCTTAAGTGTTGGAGTAATGGTACATTTGCATATTATCACTTTATTATATAGGATGTGTTAAATGAAGCAGAACAATCTAATCTCTAGATAGTTGGAGTTTTAAGAGGACAACAGGGCCTGGAAGCTGTGCCTCCAGAGACCCAAAATTCAAAGAAACCAAAAGAAAGGATGAAACACCAAGGTTAAAGAAACCTTTGCTCATTCTCATTACACCAAGCACACCTGAAGGAAGAGCTAGATGTTATGAGATTGTAGCAACTCTAAGTGTTATCAACTACCTAATTGGGAAACACCCTGGAACCGAGCAACAGAAGAGATTGTCACACCACACCAAGGCAGAAGAAATGAATTCTGGGAATATTCTACCTACACACAATGTACAACCACTGATGGGCAGTGGGAACAAACACAAGAGGTTACAATTCCCCCACACCCTTCCAAGCTACAATTTGAAACCAAGAGTACCAACCCAAATCATGTGACTCTTTAGGTCCAAGTATTTCTTGGGAGGCCACTAAGCAAGTAATTCAATCCATGTTCTCCAGTAGTGCCCAAAGGCAGCCCTGTGTCTTCAGAGCAATGTTAAGTGAGCACATAAGGGATGTGAGTAGCCCTGGCCCGGGGGCTCAGTTAGTTGGAGAGCTGCCCCGATGCCGCAGCCAGGGCACATGCTAGTGAGTGCACGGATAAGTGAACAACAAATCCATATTTCTGTCTCTAAAAATCAGTAAGTAAATAAAAAGAATGCTATGTAAATCAGGGTGCTGGTAGGAAATACTTTTATTTTTACATTAACTACTATCCACCAATTTTATCAAAACTTATTCTTTAGTTAGAGCCTCTTCTAATCCTACTCCAACAAAGCAGGCATCTCACCACAACCAGACAGTCCCAGACTCGGCTCCCAGGAGCACCCTACAATAAGCACTCATTTCTCCAACAGCGTGGCACCTGAGAGTACAGCGTAAAACATCTCAGAATAACAGCTCAAAACAAAATAAACAAACAAAAACCCCCTAAAGACATACTCAACTTCTCTTCTAAACAATGTGGGAATTTGTTCTTACTCTTCCTCAAAACCTCATAAAAACTTGCCAAAATGGTACTTTGATCCTAGTACGAGCAATAAGTGGAAACTAGTGTAAAAATCCTTGCTTTACAGACACCTTATATCACTAGGACCCTCGCAAGCTTTCAGCTGGCTATCTTCAAAGCTAAATTCCCCCGCCCGGGTGGCTCAGTGGTTGAACACCGACCCAGACACTAGCAGGTCTCAGGTTTGATTCCTGGTCAGGGCACATGCCTGGGTTGCTGGCTCAATTACCAGTAGGGGATATGCAGGATGTTTCTAGCTCTTTCCTTCCCTAATAAGTAAATAAATAAATCAATAAAAATGTAATTAAAAAAAAAAAAAAAAAAAGCTAAACTCAAGGGCCATTGTAAGAGCCATAGTAGTGATCTCATTTTCCTCTGTTCACCGGATATCAATGAGAATGAATGAGGTAAAATGGATTTCCACCAGATGGAGACAAAGATGTACTTCCACAGAAAGCTGGAGGAAATAAAAGGAATGACTGTTTCACCTCCTAACTTAGCAAGTGTCAAATAAAAATGTTCTCGGTGCTGAAGAGTCATCCACCTTCCTTAGGGTCCATAACAGGCCAGCTGGCAAGTCCTCCTCCCTTTCTGCGGGGAAGCGGGCAGGGTTCTTCCATCACTTCAGTCCCAGCCAGCCCTGCAGCCACCCTCACCCTCACCCAGGGCTGGATGCCTTTACCTCTCACTACACCTAACCTGGTGCCCTGAATAAGGAATACACACCAGCCATCTTATTTACAGATTTCCTAGTTGACTTCATTTAAGTTTGCCATTTTATGAGAACTAGAGGTTCAGTGCACGAATTCGTGCACCAGTGGGGTCCCTCAGCCTGTGAAACTGGCACTCCAACATCCCCCAAGGGGTCCTGGATTGCGAGGGGCACAGACCAGGCTGAAGGACTACACCGGTGCACAATTGGGGCAGGGAGGGCCGCAGGAGGTGGCCGGCTGGAGAGGGACCGCAGGAGGGCTCCAGGTGTGTCCAGCCCTGTCTTGCTCAGTCCCAATCAGCAGGACCCCAGCAGCAAGCTAACCTACCAGTTGGAATACCTGCCCCCTGGTGGTCAGTGAACATCATAGCAAGCAGCTTAGTGGCCTTAACATATCACGCTTTGGACTGGACACTTAGCATCTTGGGCTTTTATTATATAGGCTGTTTATGGCACAACCTAATCTTTAAATACTTGGTTCCATTCTGGTGCTAACTGGAGAGTGTGTCAGAAACTGGAGTTAGAGAGAAGAGGAGGAGAAACCAAGATGGCGGCCTAACTGCAGCCTCACACAACAATTTCAATAAAATATAAAGTGGACATTATCCAGAACTACAGGAAAGTTGACTGACTGGAAATTCTACAATGAGAAGGAAAGAGAAAACCAGAAGGAAAATCAGAGGAGCTGTAAAAGCCTAAGGTACGAAGACACTGTGCACACGTGGGGAGAGGACGGAGCCTGAGAGGAGGGGCGGCTGAGTGCCTGGCTGGCGTTCCCTAGTGGGAAGGAGATAAAAGCTCGGATTGTGTTGAACCCCTGATCCGACAGCACTGAACCCCAGTTCTAGGCGAGACCCTCGGGCCCCAGGCTCATACAGAGGGAATCTGGGCTGTAAGGCAGAAGCTCAGGGGAGCGGCGAAAGGCAGAGCCCCCAAGTCACGCACATTTCGCACAGACAGACTGTTGACTGTGCCACTGGATTGCCCTAGTGGGAAGGAGACATAAGCTCCGGACTGCTCTTAACCCCACTTCCAACTGCACTGAACCCCAGTTGCAGGCTCGTTGGGGGAGAGACTAGACTGCCTGGTAGCGGGTGAAACTCTAGGTCACCTTTCTCTCAGAGGTGCTTGCTGCGAGTACCAAAGGACACTGAGGAATACTGAGACTCAGGAACCTCATTGAGCGGGGCTAACCGGAAGCCAAGGCTGTAGGCTCCACCCTGAAACTCCGCCCCATCCAAGCTGAGCACAGAGGCTCTTGCAGTTTTCCAAGTCTAGTCGAATAAGGCTGTCTCCTGGCATAGATACAGCTGATCCTCCCACCCTACCAACTCAGGGAAGCTGCAAAAATGCCAAGACAAGGAAACAGATCACAAACAAAAGAAATGGAGGACAAAAAGTGACTGGATATAGCTTCAAAACCACACTTATCAGGTTTCTCAAGAATCTCCTAGAAAAGGCCGATAAAATAAACAAGACCTATGAGGATATGAAAAGGGATCAACTAGAAATAATAAAGGATCAACTAGAAATAAAGAATACATTCTCTGAAATAAAAAATATTGACCAGTTACTGGTGTGTTTTAGCAAAGAAGATAGCTACTAGCATAAATCAAACTAGGAAGTTCATGTAGGGGATATTTCACCTAATTTTTGAATTATCCACATTGGCTATCCATTTTCCTAAAAACAGAATGGAAGATTGCAAAAATCAAGTCAAAGATTTGGAATACAAAGAGCCAGAAGACACTCCTCCACAGAAGAAAGAAGACAAGAGAATCCAGGAAGTTGAAGATAGTGTAAGAAACCTCTGGGACAACTTCAAGTGAAGCAACATCAGAATTATGGGGGTCCCAGAAGATGACAGAGAGCAAGATACCGAAAACATACTGAAAGAAATAGTGACAGAAAACTTCCCCCACCTGGTGAAAGAAATAGACTTACAAGTCTAGGAAGCGCACAGAACTTTAAACAAAAGGAATCCAAAGAGGATCACACCAAGACACATCATAATTAAAATTCCAAGAGCAAAAGACAGAGAGAATATTAAAAGCAGCAAGAGAAAAGCAGGTAGTTACCTATAAAGGAGCACACATACGACCGTCAGACGGGAATGGCAAGAAATATTCAAGGTGATGAATAATAAGAACCTACAGCCAAAAATACTCTACCCAGCAAAGCTATCACTCAGAATCGAAGGCCAGATAAAGAGCTTCACAAATAAAAAAAAGCTAAAGGAATTCATCACCACCAAACCAGAATTATATGAATTGCTGAAGGGGGCTATTTAGGAAGAGGAAGAAAATAAAGATAAAGATTATGAACAACAAATATGTAACTATCAACAAGTGAATCTAAAAACCAAGGGAATTAAAAAACCTGATGAATAATATTAACTGGTGAATATAATAGAATCAAAGGTATGGAAGGGGAGCGAACTGATGATTTTCGGGGAAAAGGGGAGAGGGGGGTGCGGTAAGAGACTGAACATAAACTGTGCACCTATGGATGAGGACAATGGGGGCTGGGGAAAGGGCAGAGGGTGGGGTGGGAACCTGGTGGAGGGGGAAAAAATGAGGAACTTTTGTAATAATATGAACAATAAAGATTTATTAAAAAGAAAAAAAAAGAAACTGGAGCTAAATTCTAAGTATTTATTCTTATCAACAATGTCAATTCTATTCAGCCCAAACCTAGGAATGATTTAATTCATAGGAAAATGGATAGCCAATGTGGATAATTCAAAAGTTAGGTGAAATATCCCCTACATGAACTTCCTGGTTTGATTTATGCTAGTAGCTGTCTTCTTTGCTAAAACACACCAGTAACTGGTCAATCCTGAACTTAGCCTCAGCTGATACTAACTTCAGATTGCTTGAGGCTTTCCTCGAGCAGACCATATCTACTTTTTAAACTGCACTTGAGAAGAATTTTCTTTCTTTTTGAATTGATGGGCACTTTAATTTGCCTGAAGGGCAATTTATCATTTCAGGAGTTAATACAAATGTTGTCTTATAAATTGCTGATGTTTACAAACAAGGTATAAAGATCAGTACTGGGGGGAGGACACCCTGACTGAAGTGGCCTTCCTCTCCCCATATCCTAAATCACTGCAAACGGCAAGCTGACGCTCCCAGAACAGTTTCCATCTTCAGAGTACAGGACCTAGGCTGTGGGGTTACAGTCTAGGCTCAAATCCCAACTATGATTTGACACATACTGGCTATGCACTCAGGCAGGCTGCCACATCTGTGTGGCCTTAGGCTCCTGCTACCCACAGAGTTACTTGTGAGTAGTCAATGAACAACACATTAAGAGTATTTAGCAGTTCTTTAACTTATAGCTATTATTTATTAAAGTACCTGCTATAACCAATACTACCAGTGTCTCTATTAATAAAATAGAGATACTGGTAGTTTTCAGTTCCAAAAACAACATAGCTCTGAATCCTTACCATCTCTACAGAAATAAGGAGAAGTCAACGGGGGAAAAAGGGGATTCATGTAATACTTTAAACAATAAAGAATAACAAAAGAACCACCTTGTAGTTTAAAAGATTGTGATATTAACATGTGATTATTACTCCGATGACTGTAAGGCTTGCCTCCTGGGAGAGCATTTCTAGTAAACCACCCGCTGTCCTTGTCACCAAGTGCCAGGCCACACAGAGAACTGTGGGCTAGAGAGTGGCACACAGTTTTCCTCTGTCTGGCTCCTCTAAGTTTATACTACAAAGAAACTAAACTTGCTAGATATGCTATTATTTTAGAAGTCTTGATATATATTGAGCACTGAGAGGACTCCATCAAAGTTAGACTGCAAAATAATCGGATTAAAGTATCTAGACAAGTCTGGAGGTGAGAAAATTCATGCCAGGTTCAAACAGTTAACTAGGAGGCACCACCATACTGCAGGAAAGGTTTGTAGTAGGAGTAGCAAAGAGGCCAAGAAAAATGAGGTCTCTGAATATTTTTCTCTTATTAGTGTACAGGTAACTATTCAAATCAAGCTTTAATACAGAAGGGAACAGAATTTTCCTTTGTGTGTCAGAGAGTTAAATAAAACTGCATCACATGAGTAGTGAGATGGCACTTGAGATATAATTCTGGCTGACTTATGGAACTATTCCAAACAATAGTCAAATGGAAAACCCACAAACATTCTGGTAATCATTTCAAACAATCATTTCCATATTTTTGAAATCCCATCATACCCAAAATACTTGCTGTGTGAAAAATTTCCCTGCAAAATATAGATTTACCTATATAATTAAAAGTTTCTTAAGTTACAGAACTATACATTTTCATGTTAACTTAAAAAAACACACAAATACAGGATCAAAAGTTCTACTTTGTTTTTAGATTCCTTCACATTACTACCTGCCAGATCTTTCTGGGCTTCAGTTCTTTCTATTTAAAAAAATAAAAATAAAAAATAAATGTTTTAATTGATTTCAGAGAGGAAGGGAGAGGGAGAGGAAAAGAGAGAGAGGGAGAGAGAGAGAGAGAGAGACATCAATGATGAGAATCATTGATTGGCTGCCTCCTGCACACCCCACTGGGGTTCGAGCCCGCACCCAGGCATGTGCCTAGGATCCTTCAGTCTGCAGGCTGATGCTCTATCCTCTGACCAAACCAGCTAGGGCTGGGCTTCAGTTCTTTCATTTGTAAAATGAAGTATTTGCTCCTGCCTCCCTTACAGAGAAACGGTTTGTGAGGCTCCAATAGATATAAACCATGCCCTCGCTGGTTTGGCTCAGTGGATAGAGCTTCAGTCTGCGGACTGAAGGGTACCGGGTTTGATTCCAGTCAAGGGCACATACTATGGTTATAGGCTCAATCCTGGCCCAGGTAGGGTGCGTGCAGGAGTATCAATAATTCATGTGAGTTATTGATACTCTCACATTGATGTTTCTCTCTGTGTCTCTCTCCCCCTCCCTTTCACTCTCTCTGAAAACCAATGGAAAAATATCCTCAGGTGAAAATTAACCAAAAAGAAAAAAGCAAAGCACTCTGAAAAAAAAAACAACCTAAAGTGTTTGCATACCATCCTACTTAATCCTATCTAATATTAGAGTAATATGCAAATTAACCATCACTCCACAACAAAACGGTGGCCCCCATAGCCACAAGATGGCTGTACACAGTCCCCTCAGCCCCGCTGCTGGAGTGTCCGGCCTATCTCTGGAGCAGCGAGGCTGGATCTGCCTCTTCCCCGCTCCACACTGCTGCAGTGTCTGGGCCTATCAGCCCCACTGGGGTCTGGATCTGCTCTCAGACCTGGCAAACAGAGCCCGGACAGCAGGGCATGGGGGCTTCCTTAGCGCTACAGCAGGGAAGCCCCAGGCCCCACAGGCAGAGCCCGGACAGCAGGGCTCTGGGGCTTCATCTCCATGGCTACAGTGAAACCTCCAGGCCCACAGAGAGCAGAGAACCATGGGGAGTGGGCCTGAGCCAGCAGTAGGACATCCCCTGAGAGCTCCTGGATTGTAGAGGGTGCAGGTTGGGCTGAGGGACTCCGTGCACCGGGCCTCTAGTTATTAATAAACTCAAAGGGCCCAGCTGGCGTGGCTCAGTAGTTTAGTGTCGACCTATGAACCAGGAGGTCATGGTTCAATTTCAGGTCAGGGCATGTGCCTAGGTTGTGGACTCAATCCCCAGTGTGGGCATGCAGAAGGCAGCTAATCAATGATTCTCTCTCATCACTGATGTTTCTATCTCTCATTCCCTCTCCCTTCCTCTCTGAAATCAATAAAAAATATATATTAAAAAAAAAAAAAAAAACCTCAAAGGAAGCCCTGGCTGGGTGGCTCACTTCGTTGGAGTGTTGACTCATGCACCAAAAGGCTGCAGGTTCGACTCCTGATCAGGGCGAGTACAGGAGGCAACCAATCAATGTTTCTCTCTCCCCACTCCTCTAAAAATCAAGAATAATTTTTTCCCAGAACTTTGTTTTCATGTAGAATTTTAATTATTTTCAAGATAATAGCATCACCGATTTAGGGCAAACTGTTCCAAATATCTCTGAACACTATAACTGTATGGAAGAGACCCAGTAACTGACCTTGATAGGAACTGAACGAGTTATGCTCTTTGTTTTTGTGGTGTGTTTTTTTTTTTTTTTTTTTTTTTAAATATATTTTATTGATTTTATACAGAGAGGAAGGGAGAGAGATAGAGAGTTAGAAACATCGATGAGAGAGTCATCGATCAGCTGCCTCTTGCACACCCCCTACTGGGGATATGCCCCCAACCAAGGTACATGCCCTTGACCGGAATCGAACCAGGGACCCTTCAGTCCCCAAGCCAACGCTCTATCCATTGAGCCAAACAGGTCTCGGCTTGTGGTGTTTTTTTTAAAGGGTAATTTGTGAAGGGACAGAGCCAGCTTACGTATTCAGACAAAGAGGGTAAGTGTAATGCTACATATACTCCACCTAGGTCAATCCACTGGAATTATGAGCAATAAACTTGTCTTTACATATTTAAATTTTTAAAAAGAGCAAGTGGAAAGAACTTCAACAGTAAGACCCCCCACCTGGAAGTAGAAAAATCAAGTAAACAAAGTAAAATCTATACCCGCAAGTCCTAACACAGGCCTAAAACAAACAATGAACTTACATTCTAAATATCCAAAGTAATACTCACTGAAGCAGGAAGTTTGTCTTGCCAGGGGAAACAGCTATAACAGAGGAGGGGAGCTATTTTGTCTCTGAAATGAATTTTCTTCCTTCCGTTTCCATTCTTTCTTCCTGTACCTAAGATGGAATGCAGGTGCAGTGAATGAACAAAATCAAGGTAGTGTAGATCAGTGTTTCCCAACCTTCTCTCATGATGAGAATCACCTGGTGGAGTTGTTAAAACACAGATTCCTGAATCCCAACTAAGAAGTGCTAAACTAGAATTTTTGGGAACATATAGGTAAAATTGTATACTTAACTAGTGCTCTAACACAGATGTTATATACAGAGCACTAAGTTAGGTATGCAATTTTACCTATATGTTCTCAAAAATTCTAGTTTAGCACTTCTTAGTTGGGATTCAGGAATCTGTGTTTTAACAACTCCACCAGGTGATTCTCATCATGAGAGAAGGTTGGGAAACACTGGTGTAGATGTAAGAGACGGGTTCAGAAAAACTACAATTCAACAGAGCAACTTCTAAAAACACAAACAGGCTGGCTCTCCGAACTTCAAACATCTCAAACCCAAACCCCGGGCGGCAATGGCCGTCCCAGGCATGGTTCACCTCCTCCTCGGCATCATCACAGTGAGGCCGCTGAGAGTCAGAGGTTTTACTGAACCTGAACATGAGGCCCACATGAAACTTTCTCCACCACTAATTTATAACAAAACCTGCTCTCAGGCCGAGATATACCGTTCCAAGGCTCTCCACCGGTTTCAGAATACCAACATATTCCCAAATCCTCTGCTGCAGAGATGGTGCTGGCTACTGGACAGCAGGCCAGGGTCCGAGGACAGGCCCTCGTGCAGCAGCGGAGGTGCTGCCTGTGGCTAAGAGCCATCCATCCTTACTCCGACAGGCCCATCAATCTCAGTCTCCATCCATCTCACCAACTCTCCCACCCCTAAGAGCAAAGAACAGCTCTTTCCAAACTTGTCAACAGGAGACTCCAGGCCCCACCTACTCGCCGAGCAGAGGGCAGTGAAAGCCGAGAGGCCCGCGGGGATGGGGTGGAGCGCGGGGCGAGTTCAGGTCGGGACACGGCCCCGAGAAGGGCAGGGGATGAAGGGCAAAGCCACGCCGGCAGGAGGCAGACAGCGGGGAGGTGGCAGGCGCAGGGACGGCGCCGGGAGGCAGGGGGCCCGGGGGCTGGCCACACCAGCACCGGGAAGCAGAGCGGAGCGTGCGGAGGGCGGCGCGAGCGCGCGAGCCCGAGGGGCGCAGGGGCCGCGGGGGCCCAGGCCGGGGAGGGGACGCGGGAGGGAGCCGGGGCCGGGAAGACCGCACGGCGACGGGTGGGGCCGAGGGGCCGACCGCGGACGGGGAAGCCCCTGGCAGAACGAGGAGGGGGCGGGGGCAGGGAGGGACCGCCGGAGGCCGAGACCCCCAACTTTACCCGGACCCGAAACTGTTTCCGGAGGCCGCGCGGGAGGGAGCGGGGCCCGCCTCGCCCTCCGCCGCCGCCCTCGCGGGACACGCGGCCTCAGCCCCCGCCTCCCCCGCCCTGGCCGGGCCTCGCCGCGACCCCGGAGGAGGCCAGCGGCGGGGGCGCCGCCGAGTCCCACCTTCTCTCCCGGGCCAGGCGCAGCCGGGGCGGGCGGGACCTCTCGCGCGCCGCCTTGGCCTGCCTCATGGAGCCATGCGCCTGGGGCCCGGAGGAGCGGCCCGCGGGCGGCGGACGGGCGGGAGACGCGCCGGCGGCGGAACTGGAGGCCCCGCGGCTGGAGGTCTGAGCGGGACCGGCCCGAGCCGCCCGTATCCCGGCAGCCACCGGGGCAGGGTGACGGGAGCGCCGAGGGGCTCTCCAGGGGCCGCGAGCGTCGCCGGGCCCCTCCGGCGCCGTCACGTGGCCCCGCCGGCGCGCGGTATTGGCTGGCGTTGGCGGAGAGGCGGCTTTGTAGGGTCCGCTGTCGGGCGGTGGGAATGGAGAGGGACCCGCGGCGAGGAGCCCAGGAAGGCGGGCCGGCGGCGCCGCACACCCTGCGGAGGCCGCTCGGGCCGCGTCGGCGGCAGGCGCGGTGCATGCCGGGCCGACCCCGCGAGCGCTGGGCGCGCCGGGTCTTGTAGTCCAACCTCGCCCCGCCCCGCGAGCCTCCAGCCCGGGCCTCCGCTCTTAGCACCGGGCCCCGCCGCCGCCCTGACTCGGCCGTGGCCTGACGAGCAGCCCAGCCAGCGGGAAGGGCCGCTCTGGCCAGCTTTCAGTTTGGCCGACTCGCGGGCCGGAGGGCCAGCTGCACCAGCCTGGGTCCTGTCCGGAGTCTCCACACCTCGCGCGGACCCAGACCAGGGCTGCTGGTGACTTCGGCGGTGTTAGCCACAGTACGGAGCTATTCTATAAACATCAGCGCCAAAAAACATCTTATTGAAGTTAGGAGTAAGTTATTTTAAGTTCACATACTTGCTGTTGGATTTGAATTGATGACCGCGTTTCTATTTTTTTTAAACAGATTTCTGTTGATTTCAGAGAGGGACAGTGAAAGAAACAGACATCAATAATGAGAGCAAATAATGATTGTCTGCCTCCTGCACTCCCCACACGGGATGAGCCCGCTGCTGAAGCGTGTGCCCTTCAAACAGCGACCTCTTGGTTCTGTTTTTATTTATTTTATTTTTATTTATTTATTTTTAAAATATATTTTATTGATTTTTTTACAGAGAGGAAGAGAGAGGGATAGAGAGTTAGAAACATCGATGAGAGAGAAACATCGATCTGCTGCCTCTTGCACACACCCCACTGGGGATGTGCCCGCAACCAAGGTACATGCCCTTGACCGGAATCAAACCCCGGACCCTTGAGTCCGCAGGCGGATGCTCTATCCACTGAGCCAAACCGGTTTCGGCGTTGGTTCTATTTTTAATCACAGAGTTGCATTGAAAGTCCTAGTTTCGCCCTGCTCCCTCAACCTACCCATATTATATAGGCTCTGCAGCATAGACACGCCCTGTTGTTTATATATTTATTAATCCTCCCCTGAGAATGTTGATTTTTTTTTAAGAGAGAGAGGAAGGAAGGAAGACAAAAACTTGGATGTGAGAAACATTGATCAGTTGCTTCCTGAAGGGGGATTGAACCTGCAACCTAGGTATGTGCCCTGACCAGGAATCCTGGAATACAATGGGACCTTTTGATGCACCAGAGGAGATGCTCCAACCAACAGGGCCAGGGCAAAGCATGGCAGTCTTGTTAGCAACACAGACTCAATCTCACATACTAGTATAGACTGCTATGTCTTGCTGTTCTGTTTATGCACAAAGGAATTCTTAACATGTTTGTTCCCAGTGAGCCAAGAAAAGTATCCTATATAAAATGTATATAATATGAAAGTGTTTGTTCATTCAATCGTCTGTTCAACCAATCAAAACATAATATGCTAATGATATACCAAGGCCACTTAACCTCTTGCTATTATGTGCACTGACCACCAGGGGGCAGACACTCCAACTGGTAGGTTAGCTTACTGCTGGTGTTTGTCTGATTGGGACTGAGTGAGATGGGCTGTCACGCCCTGGAGCGCTCCCAGGTCCCTCCCTGGTTGGCCAGCCTCCTGTGTCCCTCCCCGGCCCCAATAGTGCAACTATAGGGTCCCTCAGCCTGGCCTGCACCCTCTCACAATCCAGGCTGAGGCCCCACCCCCTGAGTGTACAAACTTTGTGCACCAGGCCTCTAGTATAAAATGCAAAATGGCCCTGGCTGGTGTTCGCAGTGTTAGAGCACCCTCCTGTACATGGGGAAGGTCTCCAGTTCAGTTTCTCGCCAGGCCACATGCCTGTGATGCTGGATTGATCCCCAGCAGCGGGTGCACATGAGGTGACCCATTAATGTTTCTCACATCCATGTTTCTCTTCCTCTTAGAATCAATGTTATCAGGTGAGGATTAAAAAAATAAAAAATAAAATGTACTCAAGTAGGATAAGATCTACTACTACAGACTTTTAGCATTATTGCATGTAGGCAACACAAACAGGAAATGGAATGTTTGGGGTGCCTCTTGGACAGAGGACTCTCAAAGAGAATCTGGCAAAGGACAAGAGGGAAAGGAAGAGAATGAAGTGCTTTGTACAACAGGTGACTTTTTGAAAGGGGATTTCTATAACAGTGTTCATAATTCCTCAGTCTTTTATTTTATTTTATTTTATTTTATTGATTTTTTACAGAGAGGAGAAGAGAGGGATAGAGAGCTAGAAACGTCGATGAGAGTGAAACATCGACCAGCTGCCTCTTGCACACCCCCTACCAGGGTTGTGCCTGCAACCAATGTACATGCCGAAATCGAACCTGGGACCTTTCAGTCCGAAGACCGACGCTCTATCCACTGAGCTAAACCGGTTTCGGCTCCTCTCAGTCTTGACACACTATCTGCTGTCGAGGTCACATTTGCCAGATTCTAACCCTGGTCTGCCTGAAATACACAAACTAGATGTTCGGTCTGCCTTGGAACGGGTGGGGAACAGCAGGTCCACTGGCTGTATAAGACCCGAGAAATCATTTGGTCTGGCGCTGCCAAGGCCTTAGGGGTGAGTTAATTAAATGTTTGGCCAAATACAGCAGGCTAATTTTTAAGGTGATAATTTTGTGTGGCCCAAGAATGATGTTATAACTATCCAAATGACAGAAAAAAAGGTTCTCCATCCCTGGCCTGGAGCCAGAAATGTGGGAGGCAATAGCCAGAGGTCAATTTACGGGTTTGCTTCTGAATAAGATCAGATCTTGACTTACAATAATCAGAATAAATTTCACATAACGAAGGTCTTTCCACTGACAGTGTTAAAACATGCATCTGAAAGAGGGCCTTATGCTGCTGCTCCCAGGGCGGAACTACAATATATCGCCCACAGATAAGGGGATTATTGCTCCCTGCCTGTCCAGCTGTGGGGAGGTAAGTGATGGAACTAAGTTGGACTTGAAACATTACCAAATTAAAACAAAAAGAAACCTTGTTTTTTGCTATCAAAAAGGCACGTCACTGAGAAGTAGTACCTAAATGCTGCTACTGTTGTTTAATACCAAAAAGCAAAGATGAGATTTTTTATTTTTTTATAGGAGAACATTTAGTTGTTTGTTTATTTATTTATTTTAGTCTTTATTGTTGATGTCCCTTACAGATGTCCCCTTTTCCCCCAGCATCACCCTCAACCTGGTTCCTGCACGCCCTAGGCCTTCACCATCTTATTGTGTCCATCCTAATGCCTACTTACAATAATAAAAGGGAAATATGTGAATTAGGCCAGACATCCTTCCGGATGAAGCTGGGGCTGGAGGGAAACAAGTCCGGATCCTGGGTGACAGGAAGCCGGTGCTGGCAGCCAGGAGAAGGAAGGCCTACTCTTGCATGGATTTTGTGTATCCGTCCTCTAGTCTATATATATAAAAGCCTAAGTGACTGGAACAATTGGTCCCTAGGGTGTGCACTGACTAACAGGAGGCAGATGGTCAACGCAGGGGCTACCCCTGGTGGTCAGTGCGCTCCTACAGCCAACCTCTCATGGCCAGCCAACCTCCCCTAGTCCTTACCTCCAGCCAGCAAGCCTCCTGCGATCCCTGCCCTGTCCCTTCAGACCTGTCCAGCAGCCTGAAGCCCAATCAGGACTGGGTGAGACAGCCTTTATAGGCCCTGATTGATGGCCAGGCCTAGGTACCTCCACCCATGCATGAATTTAGTGCACCAGCCCTCTAGTCTATCCTAATATATAAAAACCCAAGGTGGCCGGGACCGGTTTGGCTCAGTGGTAGAGCGTCGGCCTGCGGACTGAAAGGTCCCAGGTTCGATTCCGGTCAAGGGCATGTACCTTGGTTGCGGGCACATCCCCAGTGGAGGGTGTGCAAGAGGCAGCTGGTCGATGTTTCTCTCTCATCGACGTTTCTAACTCTCTCTCCCTCTCAATTCCTCTCTGGGTAAAATCAATAAAATATATATTAAAAAACAAACAAACAAACAAAAAAAAAAACCCAAGGTGGTAACATCCAAAACAACTGAAAGCTCGACCAACTAGACGTCAGTGCTGGGTTGCCATGGTGACCCAGCACTGACTGCTGAGGGGGCTTGTGGATCAGACCCAAAGAGAGGCCCTAAGAGAGAGGCAGGGTCTGATCCATAGCCTCTGTGGCAGCAGTTGATCAGCACTTGCCTCTCTCTTTCTCTCAGGGCCTGGCCGGCAGCTGTACCTCTCTTTCTCTTGGGACTCCACTGGGCCTGCTGATCAGCCCCACTTCTCAGATCAGGCCTGTTCATAGGCCTGGAGATGCTGACTGGAATAGAAACCAACCAATCAGAACCAATCTAGGTGAAGTGCGAGGAGACAACTGCTGCCTAGGAGGTGGAGCTTTTGACGCAGACTGGCATAGAAACCGGCCAATCAGAACCTAATCTGGGTGAAGTGCGAAGGCAGAACCTAAGGTGGGGACTGAGGGGGGGTTTTAAGGGCAATAGCTGTTTCGTGTAAGATGTAAGAAAGCAGTTCAAATTTTAAAAAAATATATTTTATTGATTTTGTACAGAGAGGAAGGGAGAGAGATAGAGAGCTAGAAACATTGATGAGAGAGAGTCATCGACCAGCTGCCTCTTGCACACCCCCTACCTGGGATGTGCCCGCAACGAATGTACATGCCCCTGACTGGAATCGAACCTGGGACCTTTCAGTCCACAGACCGACGCTCTACCACTGAGCCAAACCAGTTTTGGTGCAACAGCAACTTTTAAAATATATATGTATTTTCTTGATTTTTTACAGAGAGGAAGGGAGAGGGAAAGAGAGTTAGAAACATCAGTGAGAGAGAAACACTGATCAGCTGCCTCCTGCACACCCCTTACTGAGGATGTGCCTGCAACAAAGGTACATGCCTGTAGGGAGCAGCTATGGCTTAAGCCTAGGACTGACTTGCTGACAAAGCCACAAAAACAAGTCCCAGCTTAGAGGGCACAGCACTCTTAGCATAATTTAGCTTGACCTTATGACCTCCCATAGATCCTTCCTGGGTAGCGAATGGGCTGTAGGAGGTGCAGCAAGTGCTGCCAAAACAAGTGAAACTCACAAGAAAATTGTAACTATGGTGACCACTACCTTGTTTACTTCTAGTCATAAAATAAAGGCTCAGCTTACCATCTGGATCTCTCTCTGTGGCCTTAGCCAGACCCATCTTATTCTTTTTGTCTTTTCTTCATCCTTCTCCGGCTCTCCCTCAGGCTCATTGAACCCTTGGCCGAACTGGCCCAGCACACATGCCCTTGACTAGAATCGAACCTACTATCCCTCAGTCCACAGGCCGACTCTATATCCACTGAGCCAAACTGGTTTGGGCGCGACAGCAACTTTGCAGTGTCCTCATACACTCCAGGACCTCTTAGGGGATGTCAGACTGCTGGTTTCGGCCCAATCCCCAGGGGCCGGGCTGAGGGACCCCACCTGCTGAAGATATTCCATGCACTCCGCAGACTCCCTTCGAGGCCCAGTGCTCCAGGATGTGTGCAGCCCATCTTGCCCATTCTCGCCCTGACAGCTACCTTCTAATTAATTTCCTTTCAGTGTGCACAAATATGTGCACTGGGCGTCAGGTATGCACATAAGTTCTTTGGTTAATCTCTTCCTGTGTGCACCCTTTCCCAAATGAGATTTATCAATCTGTTTCATGTTTCCATGCCTATGGTTCTATTTTATTCATCAGTTTATTTTGCTCATTAGATTCCTTGTTGTTTATTTTAATTTTTTGATTCAATTGTTGATATCTATGTATTTATTGCCATTTTATTGTTCATATTTTAAAAATATTTTTCTTCTTTTTTCTTTTCCTGCTCCCTGACCCAGGACCATTCCCCTTCCTACCCCCTCCCCCGCACTTCTTACTCTCCTCCCCATCTCCCTCCTCTTTCTCTCTGCAAAGTTTCTGTTGAGAAATCAGCTGACAGTCCTATAGGTGCTCCCTTGTAGGTAACTAATTGCTTTTCTCTTGCTGATTTTATGATTCTCTCTTTGTCTTTAGCCCTTGGCATTTTAATTATGATGTGTCTTAGTGTGGGCCTCTTTGGGTTCCTCTTGCACTTCCTGGATTTGGAAGTCCATTTCTTTCACTAGGTAGGGGAAGTTTCCTGTCATTATTTCTTCAAATAGGTTTTCAATATCTTTTTTTTGTTGTGGGGTCAAACCCTGGGTTCAAAATAAGACCACCGGAGGCTGATTAATTAAAAAAGCAGGCAAGGATTTCTTGACTGGCCAGGACAGCCACAAGAGCACCACACGCAGGTGGACTCCAAATGACTGCACCGTTTCAGGGGTAGGCAATTCCTTTTAAAGGTTTAAACCACAAGAATTTTCCTTTTGTTCCTAAATCCTAAAGACTAAATTCTAAAGACTGGGGACAGCCTGCAAGGTTGGTTCCCAGTCACATCCTGCTGGACATTGGAATGTAGCCCTATCTTGCGATAGCGATAACACAGAGGCAGAGCTCAGCGGTTAGACTCTAAAGGTTATCTACAGTTTCTATCCCTGAAGCTACTGAGTCAGTGGGACTCAATCTCCTGTGGTCCTGGTTCCAGGCAAGGGAAAATTGCCTTAGCCTCCAGGTCTTCACCTGGAAGCTGAGGTAAGTACCCAGTGTTTTAATCAAATGCAAGAGCCAGACTTAGCAGGGTTAAAATTCAAACAGCAGTTTTTACCAAAGTATGGTTGCCACTATATTTAATTTTTGTTTTTGTTTTTAATTCTCACCTGAGTATATTTTTCTATTTATTTTTAGGGAGAGTGTTAGAGAGAGGGAAATATAGAGCAAAAATTAATGTGAGAGAAACACATTGATTGGTTGCCTCCTGCATGAACCCCAACTGGGGGAGGAACCTGAAACCAAGGTATGTGCCTTTGACTGTACTTGAACCTGGGACCCTTTGGTCCATACGCCTTATCCACTGAGCAAACCTGGCTAGGGCAGGTTTTCAATATTTTGCTCTCTCTCTTCTTCTGGTACCCCATGATACAAATGTTGGTATGCTTGAGGTTGCACTACTGGACCTGGGCTTCCCCCGAATCCTTCCCGACCTGGGCTTCCCCCCGAATCCTACTGGACCTGGGCTTCCCCCGAATCCTACTGGACCTGGGCTTCCCCCGAATCCTACTGGACCTGGGCTTCCCCCGAATCCTTCTGGACCTGGGCTCCCCCCGAATCCTACTGGACCTGGGCTTCCCCCGAATCCTACTGGACCTGGGCTTATCCCGAATCCTACTGGACCTGGGCTTATCCCGAATCCTTCCCGACCTGGGCTTATCCCGAATCCTACTGGACCTGGGCTTATGCCGAATCCTACTGGACCTGGGCTTCCCCCGAATCCTTCTGGACCTGGGCTTCCCCCGAATCCTACTGGACCTGGGCTTCCCCCGAATCCTACTGGACCTGGGCTTATGCCGAATCCTACTGGACCTGGGCTTCCCCCGAATCCTACTGGACCTGGGCTTCCCCCCGAATCCTACTGGACCTGGGCTTACCCCGAATCCTACTGGACCTGGGCTTACCCCGAATCCTACTGGACCTGGGCTTATCCCGAATCCTACTGGACCTGGGCTTCCCCCGAATCCTTCCCGACCTGGGCTTCCCCCGAATCCTACTGGTCCTGGGCTTCCCCCGAATCCTACTGGACCTGGGCTTATCCCGAATCCTACTGGACCTGGGCTTCCCCCGAATCCTACTGGACCTGGGCTTATCCCGAATCCTACTGGACCTGGGCTTATCCCGAATCCTACTGGACCAGGGCTTATCCCGAATCCTTCCCGACCTGGGCTTATCCCGAATCCTACTGGACCTGGGCTTCCCCCGAATCCTACTGGACCTGGGCTTATCCCGAATCCTACTGGACCTGGGCTTCCCCCGAATCCTACTGGACCTGGGCTTCCCCCGAATCCTACTGGACCAGGGCTTCCCCCGAATCCTTCCCGACCTGGGCTTCCCCCAAAGTTTTTGAAAAATGTCAATCTAAGAAATGCTGGTTGTTTACTCTTTTGGCCAAAGCTGGTTATTTGTGAATAGGTAGAAATGCTTGTGAAAGTTCTAAATCAGGGCCTGATCAACCCTGACATCCAAAGAGACCCATTCGCTAAACCCCATATTATGCCCTAATACACTCCAGAAGAACTTCAGTTCCCATTAGCTCTTGGGGCCACTCAGGAAGATCCATGGCTAAAACTTCTGGGAAAATATATCCTTTTCCAGGGACAGGCCCGTGATATCTTACAGGCTATTCACAATTCCCTGCATATAGGGTACAGACAGCTTCTACAACCCCTAATTCCCCTCATCACCTATCCTAGCCAGGCCTCCCTACTGCAAGGTATCCCCAAACCTGTTCCACTTGGTACTCAGTATCTCCCCAAGCACCTTCTTTCCCCACTCCTCAGCAAGGGGCCAAGTCCCTGGACAAGACTGGCGAATTGACTTCACTCACATGCCCCTATTAAAAAACATATACACAAATATCTCTTAACCCTCGTAGATACTTCTCAGGCTGGGCAGAAGCCACTCCCTCCACTAGTCTGACCCACCTCATTACAATCAGATAATGGACCTGCTTTCAGGCCTCAAATGACTCAGCAGTCTCCTCCACTCTGAACATCCAGCGGAACTTAACTCAGTCTCACCTAACTAAACCAACTCTCAAAACTAAAGAACTGAAACTGCTCTCCTACCTCCAGGCCTTCTGTGCAACAGGACAACCCCCGTGCACCCTCCTTTCTCAGTCCCTGTGAACTCATGTGTTAGGAAACTTCCCTCCACAGGGACCCCTCCAGGAGACTGAGTCCCCATCTTAAATCTCGTCATATAATTACCAAAGAACCTGCTGATCAGGTCCTCCCTTGACCTGTTACAGGAACACCCCCTACTCCTCCTAAAGGAAATCTGCCATAATTCATAGCCCTGAAGGAAAGGCCCTGATCAGGTGCTCTTAACCACCCCAACTGCAGCTACACTGTTGGGGCACACCCATGGTTCCACCTTCCAAGTTATAACCCGCCCCAGAACAACTCCACGATGTGAGCCTGAGTCCCTAAGTATCACAGCTACCAGATTGGGCCCACCAGACCCACTTTGCCACCTCCCAGAGGCAGAGGACGAATGAGTGAGCGCCCGCACGTGCCCCTGTGTACTGCCCCTACCAACCCAGACCTCCCTGGAAGCCAGCTCCTCTCCCAGGACACACCCTCCAGGTCCTACAACTGCCCCTTCCCCTTCGCACCAGGACTCTCACCTTCCTCTGGGACTCCCTTCTCCAAGGGACTTCGTTTACCCATGGGGTGAGATTGCCTTCTTCCTAAAGCCTAAACATCCCCGTCCCCCATTGGGCCATCCCTGCCTGGAAGTGGGGATTAGCTCTCCTCATCCCATCCCAGCCCTCCTCTCCTCTCCCATAAGGAACGTTCCCCCTCCACTCATCCCCAACAAACACCATTCTCGCCCATCCCTCCTAAGCCAGGACTGCTGGCTCTGCCTCCCCCTCTCCTCTTCAGTGAACACCACCATCCCTACTCCAATCCAGAGATGGAGCCAGGCAAAACCACTCTGGCTTATAAGAAGGGAAAGGGAACTCTGTTTCTCAGAAAGGCAGACACTTCTAGGTAATTATCCTGCAACCAGGCATCAAGCCTCCCTCCTTTTCCATTCTTACATTCTATCTCCTACTAAGGTGGCTCCTTCCTCCACCCAGTCACAGGTCCTATCACCCTACACACCCCAGTAATCACCCAGCTCCTTTGTGCTTTACAAGGTCACAGGCTAGTATATCAATAGGCCACCTCCCTCATCAGCTTGTAACCCCCCAGTTAACCTAGAACTACCAACACTTAACTCTTGTCCCAATGGGTGACTACCAGGTACCCTGGAAGCCAATGGTTATTTCCCGCAGCCTGTCTTTTTACTTCTTCTTCTTTAAAAAAAAAAAAAAAAAAAAAAAAAAAATATATATATATATATATATATATATATATATATATATATATATATATATATATATATATTATTGATTTTTACACAGAGAGGAATTGAGAGGGATAGAGAGCCAGAAATGTTGATGAGAGAGAAACATCGACCAGCTGCCTCTTGCACACTCCCCACTGGGG
The DNA here is from genome assembly GCF_964339955.1 of Pipistrellus hanaki. Lineage (NCBI taxonomy): Eukaryota > Metazoa > Chordata > Mammalia > Chiroptera > Vespertilionidae > Pipistrellus > Pipistrellus hanaki. The sequence goes on along the minus strand of NC_140510.1, from coordinate 3,647,539 downwards.
ATGTGCCCGCAACCAAGGTACGTGCCCCTGACCGGAATCGAACCCGGGACCTTTCATTCCGCAGGCCGACGCTCTATCCACTGAGCCAAACCGGTCTCGGCTCTTTTTACTTCTTATCCAACCATGCAGGCCCCAGGCTTCAACTGCTCCTTCCCTTGCCTTCTCTTTTCCCTTGGATAACAGCCCATCATAGCGTTTCCGCCCACTTTCACTGCAATAAATTCTCAACCACTCGTCTGTCACCCTTATGAGTAGAGCCATGGCAACAACCCTCTCAGCTTGGACCACTGAACCAGGAAAAGGAACCTCATACCCTTTCGTCACCTCTTCTCCCCACACCTTTCAGCGTGTCTCCAAGCTGGGGATTTCCTTTCTCTGGGGGAGAACACCTACATCTGTCTCCCCATCAGCTGGACAGGAGCCTGTACTCTCATCTGTCTCTCACCCAGAGTAGATGCAGCCCCAATGATCAGTCTTTGCCTGTCCCCTAACCCACCGTATCTGACACAAAAGGGCGGTCCAGATCATCCCTCTCCTCGTCACCCTCGGCATCACAGCAGGGGTTGGAACTGCCACAGGGAGCTTACCCACTGCTCTATCTACTCTGAAACCCTGTCTCAGGACCTACAAGAAACATGTGGATGCCGAGCAAGGGGTAAATCTGGGAAAACAAGAACCTCACTCCCAGGGTAACCTCTCCTCCCCTGTCACATCACTAATAAGGCAACTGACCCCTACTCTCTTCCCTCCTAAAAATAGCATCTAGGTCTCAGTTGTATTTCAGCTCCAGGCCCAGAAAAGCAGCAAAACCAGACAAGTGACGCTGTGGCCGCCTCAGGACCAGCTTTTACTCCCCAGTCACTCAGCAGGACCATTTTTGAGCCTTCACCAACCAGTGTCTTGGGGAAATCGTGCTGATTACTATCAAAGTTCATCCCCCTGTGATCTCGAAGCCCCCTCTCAGCAGGAATTAAATACGGAAGACACATCTTTGTCCCTACTCCATAAAACAAAAAGGCTGGAATGTTAGGTCTGATCAAATAATTGAATCAATTCCCCCTCCCCTGGGGACTGACCTTCAGGCCATTTCACAGTGGACATGCCACTTGCTTAGACCACATTCCACTTGCTAAGACCATTCTCTCTCCCCTCAGAGTTTCCCAGGACCCGGACCAGCAAAGAGAATTCCCCGCCCGGATAAAGCCCCCCCTAGATCCTTTAAGACCTCTGACTCCCCATTCTGGGGGCTGGCGCCATTTCGGGGCTCAGCCCATCTGCTTTCCAGATGACCTAACACATTTATAATCCCTCACCACTTTGGTCTCGTGCGTTCCTCTCGGCGACCTGCACAGTGACATCTTGTGAATGGACCCAATGAGCAGGAAGTGGCAAGTACCTTACATGCTAGAAAGTCAAAATTGTGTGTGCCCTGGAGAGAAAGTCCTTTGATGGGAACCCTGAGAAGGCATTTATCTCCTGTGATGTACTCCCATGGCCAATCGGGAACAATGAACAATGAACAATGAACAATGAACAATGAATAATGAATAATGAGAGCCTAGCAGCCATTTGCTGTCGGGAGCTTCTCATTACTCTATACATTGGAACATTTTCAGACTGAACCCTCAGCTTCCCATACTACACCAAGCTTGTTCGCATCTGATCAATCACTGCAAGAAAACCTTTTGTCTTTCTACCAATAGACTGAGACCTGTCCTGTCCAATCAGAACTGCACAATTTACATGAAAAAGACATAATTGAGAACCTGGAAGGGAACTTTTACTATAAAAAATGGGCCCTCCCCTTTGTCTCCACACACTGTTTAGATTGCTACCTGAATCTGTCTCCCAGCTGCAGCTCCTTTTTCCTTAAGTAAATGCTTTCTGCTTTTATTACAAACTAAAATTAGTTTTGGTTTGCAGTAATGGAGGCAGCAGTGGGGCCCAGAGTGGGGACCCCTGCCCGGTGCCTGTGCATCTGGCTGGCACCAGAGCCACTGGGTCCTCTGGCCCCTGAGCTGATGTGTCTTGGCAGGAAGTCCTCCTGGTCTGAACATCTCTGTGTAGTCAAGCCTGTTCTGACTTTGTGAGCGTACTTTTTCTGTTTGCTGGCTCCACTTGTCTAAGAGGGAGATTCAGATTCATGAATTTCTATCTCTTTTTGTTTTTAAGTCAGAGATTCGAGTTCCAGTTTTTTCTTTCTTTTTTTAAATATATGTTATTGACTTTTTTCAGAGAGGAAAGGAGAGGGATAGAGAGCTAGAAACATCAATGAGAAAGAAACATCCATCAGCTGCCTCCTGCATACTCCCTACTGGGGATGTGCCCACAACCAAGGTACATGCCCACGACTGAAATCGAACCTGGAACCCTTCAGCCTGCAGGCTGACGCTCTATCCACTGAGCCACACCGGTTAGGGCGAGTTCACATGGGGCTCTCAGGGAAGGGACCCCAAGGGCTCAGATGGTGTGTCGGTCCAGGAGAGGAGGCCTCACCGGGTCGGTAAGGTCTGCAGGGCGTGGGCCTCTCTGTGAGGCAGGCTTGTCTCCGCAGAGGCTGAGGACACCCACCCTGAGGTGCCCTCGAGGGGCCCTCCGGCTCTGCCACCCGGTGCAGTGCAGGTGGCTGGTTCTTAAACCAAGGGCACTGGGATTCCTGCGTCCGGCTCCCGCCTCGGGCCTCCCGGGCGCCTGCTCCTGCGCTTGGCCTCCCCCTCCACTGCAGGTCCCAGCTTCAGAAGGAACCGTCCGTCTGCCTCTCCCCGGCATCTGTCTGAACAGCGCCTTCACCAAGGGGATCTCAAGCCTCTCAGAGACAGTGGAAAGTATTTTTTTAATTTTAAAGTCAGCTTCAAAGGAATTTCTTTTAAAAATATTTTTATTGATTTCAGGGAGGATGAGAGATGGAAACATCAGTGATGAGAGAGGGTCATTGGCTGCTCCTGCACGCCCCTCACTGGGCCTGAGCCTGTGACCTGGGCATGTGCCTGTTGGGCAATCAATCCGTGACCTCCTGGTTCATGGGTCGATGCTCAACCACTGAGCCACACTGGTCGGGCCAAAGGAATTTTATAGCATGAAAAAGTTTTGGCCATCTGAACAAAATCTGAATTTAGTCCATCTGCTAGAAACATAATTTGGATCCAGTTTTTCTTCTTAGTTTTGTAAGCTGTAAAGAAATAAAAATTTTTAAATGAAAGCTGCGACAAAAAACAATTTAAATGAAATTTGTGAGACCCTGGATGGTTAGCCTCGTTGGTTAGAGAGTCCTCCTGATTCACTAAGATTGTGGGTTCAGTTCCTGGTCAGGGCACATACAAGAAACAACTAATGAATGAATAAATAAGTGGAACAACAACTCAACGTTTCCCTCTCTCAAGATAAATAAAAAATAAAATGAAAGCCATGAGATCTCTGTATTTGTATGTTATTATATGGCTACTCTGTTTCCCCGAAAATAAGATAGTGTTTTATATTAATTTTTGCTCCCAAAGATGCGCTGGGTCTTATTTTCAGGGGATGTCTTATTTTTCCATGAAGAAGAATACGGTACACATTTATTGTTAAATGAAAATAAATGAAATTTATTACCTGTATACGGTACGGTAGTACGGTAGTTGTCAACACAAACCAGACAAACTGTGAATCCTACAGTATCAAGAATTTACTCATTTATTCAATGACAATCATGTCATCATCTTCTGGAACATCATCATAACAATCTAATTCCTGAATTTCCTGGTGAATTTCTTGTGACTCCATTTCTTTCAGAATCAGTGGACCAAATCTCATGTTTAGCCAAGGGGGGCCTTATTTTTTGGGGGAAGCCTTATATTTCACTCAGAAGGAAACCTGTAAGTAGATCTTATTTTCGGAGGATGTCTTATTTTCGGGGAAACACGGTATGAATGTATGATAAAGATATGGCATTTTTCTATTGGAAGGCATTGCTAAATTTGATTTGTAATATCAAAATTAGGTTAAAAGAATTCTTATTCAGTTGACTTAAACAAATGAATCTACAATAATAATCTATAATAATAAAAGATATTAATGAATCTACAATAATAATCTATAATAATAAAATCTATAATAATAATATGCTAATTAGACCAAACACCCTTCCGGGCGTCATTCCAGCCGTCCTTTGGGACGCCGCGGGCCACAGGCAGCCTGGTCCTGCGTGCGGGGAAGGCAGGCCTATTGCACACATTCCCGCATCGGCCTCCAGTACGTATACATGGTGAGCTGGAGAAACAGAAACTGACCCAAATTCTTTTTAAATGCACATGACCTAGCGTTACTTTTTAGTAATAAAAGTTGACTTAATTAAAATGGCAATGTCTTTACTTATCAAAGCTGAGAAATAATGCAGACATGCAGCTTTTATTCTACCTAGGCTAAAAACAATGTTTTTGTTGATTTTAGAGAGAGAAGAAAGGAGAGGGAGAGAGAATCATCAATAAGAGAAAAACCTTTATTGCCCCACTCCTCTCCCCTCGGGATAGATCCTGAGTCCTGGGCCTGGGCCCTCAGCCCGCGAGCAAACCGCAGCTCTGGTTTCACCAGACACTCAGAGCGACATTGACGAGGGCCGTTCTGCATACTTCTATTAGTCACATAAGCTCACATTTTATCATTACAAAATTTGTTAGCAAGAAAAATAATGTAAGCCCCAGCTGGTGTGGATAGAGCATCAGCCTGCGGACTGAAGGGTCCCGGGCTCGATTCTAATCAGGGGCACACTCCTGGGTTGTGGTTCAGTTCCCTGTGCGGGGGCGTGCGGGAAGCAGCTGGTCAGTTATTCTCTCACATCTTTTTAAAATATTAAAAAATATATTTTTATTGATTTCATATAGAAAGGGAGAGGGAGAGAGAGATAAAAACATCAATGATGAGAATAATATTTTTTACTTCAGACAATGTATTCTTTTTTTCTAGTTGATCCCTTATTATTTCTAATTGATCCCTTTTCATATCCTCATAGGTCTCTTTATTTTATCAGTCTTTTCTAGGAAATACTTGAAAAACCTTATAAGCATGGTTTTGAACTCTATATCCAGTCACTTTTTGACCTCCATTTCTTTCGTTTGTGGTCTGTTTCCTTGTCTCGGCATTTTCGCAGCTTCCCTGAGTTGGTAGCCTTAAAAGCCTCTGAGTTCAGCTTGGATGGGGCGGAGTTTCAGGGTGGAGCCTACAGCCTTGGCTTCTGTCAGCCCCGCCCTGTGAGGCTCCTGAGTCTCAGTGTTCCTCAGTGTCCTTTGGTACTCGCTGCAAGCACCTCTGAGAGAAAGGTGCCCTCGAGTTTTGCCCACTACTGGACAGTCTATGCTCTCCCCCAATGAGCCCGGAACAGGGGTTCAGTTCAGTTGGAAGTGAGGTTGGAAGTGGGGTTCAGAACAGTCCGGAGCTTTTGTCTCCTTCCCGCCAGGGCAATCCCATGGCTCAGTAAACCACCCGTTCTATGCGCGCAATGTGCGTGCCTCCGGGCCTGGCATCCGCTGCTCCCCTGAGGATCCACCTTACAGCCCAGACTCCCTCCTTATGTGTCTGGGTCCCCAGGGTCTGGCCTAGAACTGGGGTTCGGTGCTGACAGAACTGGGGTTCACTACAGTCCGGAGCTTTTATCTCCTTCTTGCTAGGGAACACCAGCCAGGCACTCAGCCTCCCCCTCCTCTTCGGCTCCGTCCTCTCCTGGTGTGCACCGTGTCTCCGTACCTTAGGCTTTTACAGCTCCTCTGATTTTCCTTCTGGTTTTCTCTTTTCTCCTCATTGTAGAATTTCCAGTCAGTTGAGTTTCCTGTTGTTCTAGGTAATGTCCATTTTGTATTTTAGTTGTATTTTATTGAAATTGTTGTGTGAGGCTGCAGTTAGGCGTTTACCTATGCCACCATCTTGATTTCTCTCATAAAATCTTAAGAAGTAATCTAAATATGATTGTAAAAAAATAAATGGCTATATATAAATACTAGAGTCTCCAGGCACAAAATTTGTGCATGGGGGGCAGTGTCCCACAGCTTGGCCTGTACCCTCTCCAATCTGAGAACCCCTCAGGGGATGACCGACTGCTGGTGTAGGCCTGATCCCGACAGTTGGACATCCCTCTCACAATCTGGGACCACTAGCTGCTAACGGCTCGCCTGCCTGCCTGATTGTCCCTAACCCTTCTGCCTGCCTGCCTGATCTCCACCTCACTGTTCCCCTGGTGGCCTGATAGACGCTGATCGCCCCAACTGCCCTCCCTGCTACAATCTGTCTCCTCGGCCTGTGGAGGGCCACCAGCCCCCGCCTCCACTGTGTGTGTGGCCATCTTGTGACGATGCCACATGCAAGGGCGTGAGAATCCCCTAGGCTTTTATTAGTATAGACTATAACAGTTTCTCAGTAAACTTTTCAGCAAATAGTTTCCAAACATTTTGGTAACTTGAAATCCTAGAGTTTTGCTTAGGACAATGAACACACAGTACCAGACAGATGATGTATACAAAATTGTACACCTGAAACCCATATAACTGTATTAACCAATGTCACCCAATAAATTCAATAAAAAAGAAATCCCAGAGTTTCACAAGTTAATTGATGAGTCAAGTTCATTGAATATCTAAATCATTTCCAAATAAAATACTGAAACATTAATTGTTAACATTTTTTTACTTCCTATTACTGAGAAACTAAAAGATAAATTTGAAATTGTTAATGAAAATGTTTTGTGCTTTGTTGAGTAAGCATGTTTCTAAAAATTATGAAGTATATTTGCCAATAAAGAACCCATGTTACCAAAACCGGTTTGGATCAGTGGATGGAGCGTCAGCCTGCAGACTGAAGGGTCCCAGGTTCAATTCCGATCAAGGGCATGTACCTTGGTTGCAGGCACATCCCCAGTGGCGGGTGGGGTGTGTGTATGTGTGTGTGCAGGAGGCAGCTGATTTATGTTTCTCTCTCATTGATGTTTCTAATTCTCTATCCCTCTATTTTCTTCTGTGAAAAATCAATAAAAAATATATTCTAAAAAAGAACCACTGTTTGTAGAAAATATGAAATAGATTAATAAATTTGTTAGTCTAAAGAATGCTGGTGGAGAAGACAAAAGAATAGCTTGGTGGATTCTGAGCCTTGTCTCGATGCAGAAAGAGAGAGCAGCTGAGGGCCACGCTGGGAGTGTTTATTAGCAAGCCAAGAGACAGGCAAACACCAGGAGAAACTGGGGGGCAGCTGATCAGGGTGCCCCTGACAGGGAAGCACCCATGGCGGGGCTAGGTCCCTTCCCGGAGCTACCTACTGGCTTGGATGGGGAAATCTCGCCGTCTTGAAAGGAAGAGGGGATCGTGTCAGAAGCCTGAATACCCACAGCCACAGCAACCACCAAGCAGCTGTGAGCCCCAGAACACTGATCCCAGGTGCTGCCAACACTTGGACTCAAAGGAGTGCCCCGCAGCATGGAGAAAAGGTCAGACTTTGCGGAGATAGGGAGAGAGAGAACTACATAACCAGACATCCTGAAAAGAGAGACCATGGGGAGACAAAGAAATAGCCCACAGATGAAAGAAAAGCAGGCATCACCAGAAAAGGAAGTAAACGAGTAAGAGGCAAGCAACCTACCAGAGCAAGAATTCAGAGTAATGATCATAAGATGGCTAAAAGAATGGAAGACAAATTTGACAATATGAGTAAGAACCAAGAGGAAATGAAAAATGACATCACGACTGTAAAGAACTCAATAGAAAGCATCAAGAGTAGACTAGAAGAAGCAGAGGACCACATCAGTGAGCTAGAAGACAAGATGGAAAAAAAAATACCCAATTAGAGCAGCTTCTGGAAAAAAGAAATTAAAAAGCAGGAGGAGAGTCTAAGGGAACTTTGGGACAATACAAAACAAAACAATATTAGATTAATAGGGGTTCCAGAAGGAAAGGAAACTGAGGAAGACATGGAAAACGTGTTTCAAGAAATAATGACAGAAAACTATCCTGAGATAGAGAAGAAAAAACCCACACAAATCCAATATGCTTGCAGAGTCCCAAGCAAAATGAATCCCAAAAGACCGATGCCAAGGCACTTTATAATTAAACTAGCAAACACCAATGACAAAGTAATTATCTTAAAAGCAGCCAGAGAGAGGAGGATCCAAGATGGCTGCTCAGGTAGACACCTAACTGCAGCAGCATACAACAATGTCAATGGAATACAACTACAATGTAGAGTGGACATTGCCCAGAGCTACAGGTAGTCGACTGACTGAAAATTCTACAACAAGAAGGAAAGAGAAAACCAGAAGGAAAATCAGAGGAGCTGAAAAAGCCTAAGGTACGGAGACATGCTGCGCACACGCACAGGCAGGAGCACTTGGAGAGGACACAGCCAGAGAGAAGGAGAAGGCTGGGTGCCTGCCTGGCGTTCCCTAGCACGAAGGAAATAAAAGCCCCGGCCTGGGCTGAACCCCAGAACCGGCAGCGCTGAGCCCCAGTTATGGGCCAGACCCTGGGGACCCAGGCTCGGGCAGGGGGAGACAGGGCTGTGAGGTGGAATCCCAGGGGAGTGGCGAAAAGCAGAGCCCCTGGAGTCGCGCACATTACGCGCAGAGGATGGAATGTTGACTCTGATGTTATGTTGCCCTGGTGGGAAGAAACAAAATCTCCGGTGGTGCTGAGCCCCAGTCCCGACTGCTCTGAACCCCAGTTCTAGGCCAATCCCTGGGGACCCAGGCTCAAGCAGAGGGAGATGGGGCTGTGAGGTGGAGTCCTGGGAGAGCGGCGAAAAGTCGAGCCCCCAGAGTCGCGCACATTGTGAGCAAGGGAAGGAATGTTGACTCTGATGCGGGATTGCCCTGGTGGGAAGGAAACAGGAGCTCCGGCCGTGCTGGGCACCAGTTTCGACTGCTCTGAACCCCAGTTCTAGGCCAGACCCTGGGGACCCAGGCTCAGGCGGGGGGAGACGGGGCTGTGAGGCGGAATCCCAGGGGAGCGGCGAAAAGCAGAGCCCCCGGAGTCGCGCACATTGTGCGCAGAGGATAGAATGTTGACCCTGATGCTGTATTGCTCTGGCGGGAAGAAACAAAACCTCCGGCGGTGCTGAGCTCCAGTCCAGACTGCTCTGAACTCAGTTCTAGGCCAATCCCTGGGGACCCAGGCTGAAGCAGAGGGAGACGGGGCTGAGAGGTGGAGTCCTGGGGGAGCAGCGAAAAGCGGAGCCCCGAGTCGCGCACATTACGCGCAGAGGACAGTCTGTTGACTCTGATGCTAGACTCCCCTAGCGGGAAGGAGGAAAAAAGCTCCAGATTGGAGGAACGTGACGAGGAGCTGACACTGGCCAGCTGGGCACCAGCAAGGAGCCGGGCTTCGGGGCCCCCAGGGGGGGGGTGGGTGCCCCTGAGCCTTCGACTGCTGAGCGCGGGCCACGGAGCCGAGGCCGGGGGCTGCTTCCTGGGCGGCGCCGACCCCTGCAACAGGCTGAAGCAGAACAGGAGCCCACAGAGAACAAAGAGGTGCTGCAGGCCAACCTGCTGAGCTTCCAGGACAAGGAGGAAGAAACAAAGAAGTTTTCAATGTGAAGAAATCAACTGAGAGCAAAAGATAGTAAAATTCCTTAAGAAAGAATACAAAGAAGAGCTAGAAAAATCGAATACTAAGTCAGAATTCAACTCAGCAGCCAAAATTGCAACATAAATGCGTTTTGTTTTTTTTTTAAAGGACAGAATGTTGGGACGGTGGCAGCCAGGCCTAGAGTGGCCAGGCACAAGGCAGTGGCAGCTGGGCCTGGAGCAGCAGCAGCCAGAACCAGAGCAGCAACAGCCAGGCCTGGAGCAGCCAGACCTGGGGCAGTGGCAGCCAGGCCTGAGGCGGAAGCGGCCAAGCCCAGGGTGGCCAGTCCAGGAACACCCAGGCCCGGATTGGCTGGGCCCGGAGAAGCCGGGCCCAGAGCAGCTGGGTTGGGAGCAGCCAGGCCCAGAAGAGCAGCAGCCAAGCGTGGAGCATCCAGGCCAGGAGCTGCCAGGCGCGGAGTGGCCATGCCTGGGGCAGCCGGGCCCAGAGCAGCCGGGTCGGGAGCAGCCAGGCACAGAGCAGCAGCAACCATGCTTGGAGCAGCCAGGGCAGGAGCGGCCAGGCCTGGTGCAGCCGGGCTCAGAGCAGCAGGGCCCAGAGCAGCCGGGTCAGAAGCAGCCAGGCCTGGAGCAACAGCTGCCAGGCTGGAAGCGGCCAGGCCTGGAGAAGCCGGGCCCAGAGCAGCCGGGTCTGGTGCGGCCAGGCCCTTAGCAGCAGCAGCCATGCCCGGAGCTGCCAGGTCAGGAGCAGCAGTGGCCAGACCCTGAGCAGCTGGTTGTGGAGCGGACCAGAGCCACAGAGGCCAGGCCCGGAGCAGTCAGGCCCGGAACAGCTCACTCCTTGCCAGCCTCCACCCCAGAGGTGCCTCTCAGACATGGCTGGAAACTTTTGGGGGAACTTGAGGGTCTGCTGAATCAAGTGAGGAAGGCTTAGGTCTGGATGTGTTGAGTTGGTATAGCGCTGGGGTGTTGATCTGTGAGTGCCTTGTGTGGGGTCTAGATGAGGTTGGTTGATCTATTTGGAGATGTCTTTTGTGTGAAGTGTATCCTTGGGTGTGTGGAGGTATTGTTGATTTGAGAAGATGCTAAGTGACTGATTTACTATCTGAAAAATTTAAAGTTCTGAAAGTTTAAGGTCTCTTTCCAAAAAGAGGTTTTAAAGCTAACACCTTAATTTTGATGGAGAAAGGGGATGACAAGTCCTTCCCACCCAGAACAGGTAATCCAATTCCAACCAGCAGCTATGTTTAAACAATGTGTCCATTTGCACTTGAATGGCTGCACCTTTTGATAGCCTAAGGGCAAGTTTACATGTAAACAAGTTTGCTCTCAATTCCCAGGGCAGAAAAAAAACAGGGTTTAAAAGTATTAGATTTTAGAATTTGTTCTTGGAAGTGTAAAAGTTTATTAATTAAAAAAAAAAACTACAACAACAACAACTACAAAAAAAGGGAGATTGAAGAACCTGATGAACAATAATAGCGGTTCATTGTAGTAGAGTCGGCGATATGGGAGGGGAGTGGACTGACTGTTCTCGGGGAAAGGGAGGGAGGAAGAGACTGAACATAAACTGTATACCTATGGATGAGGACAATGGGGTATGGGGAGGGGGCGGAGGGTGGGGTGGGAGCCTGGTGGAGGGGGAAGAAATGAGGAACCTTTGTAATAATATGAACAATAAAGATTGATTTAAAAAAAAAAAAGCAGCCAGAGAGAGACAGAAAGTTACATATAAAGGAACCCCCATCAGACTAGCAACTGATTTCTCCACAGAAACTCATCAGGCCAGAATGGAATGGACTGAAATATAAGAAGTCATGCAAAGGAAGGGTCTGAATCCAAGAATACTGTACCCAGCAAGGCTATCAATCAAAATTGAAGGTGAAATCAGGAACTTCACAGACAAAAACAGACTAAGGGAATTTATCACCACCAAACCAGCAATACAAGAAATGCTAAAGGGTCTGCTGTAAAAATAAAGTAATAGGAAGCAAAGAAGGAACATGTTACGCCCAGACTTCGTGATCCCCAAGGACCACCAGGGAGCCGAGTCTGATGCAATAAACAAAAGAGCCTTCTCCATGCTAGCATGGGCTCCTCCCACTCACGCCGGCAGCATGGAGGAAGAGAGAGCGAATTTTGCCCAGTCCAGGGGTTTTACTCCGGTCGGTGGTGATGTCACTGCCTGGGCTAACCCTGATTGGTTGGGTAAAGGCTAGGGATAACTCCGCCCTGTGGGGCAGAGTCCGGAGCTCATCCTCGCCCCTCCCTGCCCTCTCATTCCCCCCTTGTCTAATGTGCCTAGTCAAATCATTGACTCAGCCTACTTCCTTTCAGCATAAACAACAAATACAAACCCTTAGTACCACAGTTCCCATCAGTATTGTCCTCACTGAAGTCCAGTTCCCCTCCTGCAGGAATCAGTTCTCCTCCTGGCCTGTAGTTGCCAGGATCCAGGCCATGCAGGAGCTGGGAGTCATGTAGTCAGGTCTGGGTGCCATCTACTTCAACAGCAGTGGGTGTGCTCAGGATAACAGTGTAGCGTCCTTTTGAGTCCTTGGGTAGTGAATTTCTTTACCCACATTGAGTTCCGGGGCTACAGGGTCTGCAGTGGGCACTGGCAGTGCATCTGGAACAAGCAAACTGCAGAGCCTGTAAGGACTTGAGCAAGGGAATGGTTACCATACATGATCCCCTCCCCAAAAAAGGGAAACTTGTCCCAGTAAGGGGTACACCTGGCCCTCAAGAGGGCAAAGGACAGGGGGTTGGTCCAATTTTCACTGATTCTAGGACACATTTAGTTAAACCCCTTTTCCAGAGTCTCACTTATCTGTCCTAAGGCTAGAGCTATACTCTGAGATACCTTAGCTACCAAGGTGGGGCTGTTATCTGATACTGGCAGCCTGAATCTAGGTATAATCTCCTGGAGTAATTTCTTGACTACTATAGAGGCAGTTTCTGTCTTAGTGGGGTATACTTCAACCTAATCTGAAGTGTCTACAAAAACTAGACCTTAATGCTGGTGGTTTAATCTCTAAAATCAACCTACCAATGCTCTCCTGGGGAAGATCCCTGGGACCAGAATTCCCAGGGGAACCCCCTTACCTTGCTTAGCATTTACCTGTGCACAGACAGTACTTCTAGCAACTCTGCCTCACAGAAGTTCAGAAGTCTTGGTGACACTTAAGTGGGTAATCTGGTGTCACTGGGCAACTCTGACCTAGAGCCTCTGGACCAACAGTCTTGTCATCTGGAGGGTCCACCAAACATCTGGTCTGTCAGGGGCTTGCTTCTGTTCAGCTGATTGTTCCGGCTGCAGTTTGTAACCCTCTTTTCTGGATGGCACAGTGTCTCCATCAAAGGGCCTGGATTAAGGCCAAAAGTTCTGGAATTGTGTTCAAATGGTGTGGTCCAGGGTGACTACCACTGCCCCTGCATATCAGGTCCCATCCTGAACATAACTGCTCCCATCCGTGAACAGTACCTTGCCGTCTGTTACCTCTGTGCAGTCATGAATGGGTTCCTCCATCATCATCTGGAAGCAGGCTGGCAGGGTTGATGGTCACAGTCTTATGAATCCAGACACAGGCTGGTCCAGGAGAAAAGCCTGGCCCATCCAGGTTAGCTCCTGGCCCAAAGTCTGCTTATCTGCCTCCTTCACCAGCAATGCTGTGGTGGCCACTGCCTGGAAGCACGCTGGCCACCCTGCTGCCACAGGGTCCAGTCTCTTAGACAGATAGGCAACAGGTCTCTTCCAGGGACCTCGAGTCTGAGTGAGAACCCCTTTGGCAATGCCTCTTACCTTACTCACGTAGAGGTGGAATGGCTTCGCGACGCCTGGTGAGGCTAGGGCAACAGCTGAGAAGAGAGCCTTCTGTAGCTCCTCAAAGGCCCGTTGTTCCACTTTGGACCAGTTCAACAGCCTGCATTCCCCCAGTACGTGTTCCTTCCGAGAACCACAGTCCTTCTTGATGTCCAAGGAAAACAAACAGTTTGTCCGGTGGCTTCCTGGGTTGATGTATGAGTCCTATTGGCTCTCTCAAGACTAAATAGGCTTCCCCAATGCCCATCAGGAAACTAACAGGCTTGCCTCTCCTAGCTAATCTGTCAGGACATTCTCTTTATAATTTTTATAAAAATCTTATCTTCCAAAAATACATAACCATGCTTCAAAATTTAAAGAAAAGGCAAGGGAGGAGGGAGCAGGTACAGTACCTGTTCCCAGGCCTCCAGCCGCTTGAAATTTAAAATGCCACATTATTCCTACAGATACAGATTTATCTGCATTTCTAAGCCCCTCTCTACTTCCCCCCACAGAACATCGGTGAAAATTGTCGCAGGGAGTTAAATCATACAAATAATTGTTTTAACACAATTCTAAATATATTATAAATCTTTGTGATGAAGTCTATTTAAATCTATAAAGTATACACCCATGACTGAAACCAAAAATGATTCCCAAAGTTTAAACAAAATACAAGATGCAGGTACAAGCCCAAATTCAACAACAATGGCATATAAGAAAAGCAAAACAAAACAAATTAATATGGCTATCACTTTTTTACATTAAGAGAAAAATATATGACTTGGCCTACTTTTTCACAAGAGGCACACTATAAATTTCCAACAAATTTACTTAGGTCTGTATGAAACAACCTGGATAGGGCTCAAGCATCATATAGATTCCTCATCTGACAAATGAGAATAAATCAATCCTTGAGATCTTTGATCATTACTGCTTATTCTTAACACATATAATACAGTTTAGCCTGCTATATTCTAGGCATCTATAATAGTTACTGCAATTAATTTTTCCTAATTCAATTTATACTTTGAACTTTTAAAGCTGGCAAGTCAAATATATTTGGCATTTTTTAGATTAATAACATTATATTTCTAATACATCCTGCTTACTTAGGGTAAAGTTTCAGCAACAGATCTGGTCATACATTTTTTCAGATCTCAAAATTTTTCTTCTGAAGTTCAAACAAAGCATTGAATAATCTCTTTGCAGGAGAGCTAATAGTCTTGCCCTCTCCGGCCTCCCCTAGACCTCTCTGCACCAGAGGCAGTTTACTAAGATTCAAGACAGGGAGGGAGGATCCAAGATGGCTGCTCGGGTAGACACCTAGCCGCAGCAGCTCACAACAATTTCAATGGAATACAACTAAAATGTAGAGTGGACATTGCCCAGAGCTACAGGTAGTCGACTGACTGAAAACTCTACAATAGGAAGGAGGGAGAAAACCAGAAGGAAAATCAGAGGAGCTGAAAAAAGCCTAAGGTATGGAGACATGCTGCGCGCACGCACGCACGCGCGCAAGGAGAGGTCGCAGCCGGAGAGGAGGAGAGGGCTGGGGGCTGCCTGGCGTTCCCTAGCAGGAAGGAAATAGAACCCCCAGCCTGGGCTGAACCCCCGAACCGGCAGCGCTGAGCCCCAAGTTATGGGCCAGACCCTGGGGACCCAGGCTCGGGCAGGGGGAGACGGGGCTGTGAGGTGGAGTCCTGGGAGCGCGGCGAAAGGCCGAGCCCCCAGAGTCGCGCACACTGCGCGCAGAGGACAGTCTGTTGACTCTGATCCTGGACTCCCCTAGTGGGAGGGAGAAAGAAAGCTCCAGACTGGAGGAACGCGACGAGGAGCAGGAGCCCCTGCCGGACACCGGCCAGCCGGGCGCCAGCAAGGAGCCGGGCGACGGGGCCCCCAGGGGGGGGGGTGCCCCTGAGCCTTCGACCGCTGAGCGCTGGCAACGGAGCCAAGGACGGGGGCTGCTTCCTGGGCGGCGCTGACCCCGGTAACAGGCTGAAGCAGCACAGGAGCCTGCGGAGAACAAAGGGGTGCCACAGGCCAACCTGCTGAGCTCCCAGGACAAGGAGGAAGAAACCAAAGAAGTTCTCAATGTGAAGAAATCAAGTGAGAGCAAATGATAGTAAAATTACTTAAGAAAGAATACAAAGAAGATCTTGAAAAATCAAAGACTAAGTCAGAACTTAACGCACCAGCCAACATTGCAACATAAATGCGTTGTTTTTTTTGCTTTTTTTTTTAAAAGAAAAAAAAAGAGAAAAAAGGGACAGAATGTTGGAACAGCGGCGACCAGGCCTAGAGTGGCCAGGCACAAGGCAGTGGCAGCTGGGCCCGGAGCAGCAGTGGCCAGGCCCCAGAGCAGCAGCAGCCAGAACAAGAGCATCAACGGCCTGCACTGGAGCAGCCAGACCTGGGGCAGTGGCAGCCAGGCCTGAGGCAGAGGCGGCCAAGCCCAGGGTGGCCAGTCCAGGAACACCCAGACACGGAGTGGCTGGGCCCGGAGAAGCCCGGCCCAGAGCAGCCGGGTTGGGAGCAGCCAGGCCCAGAACAGCAGTAGCCAAGCACGGAGCATCCAGGCTGGGAGTGGCCAGGCTCGGAGCAGCCGGGTCGGGTGCGGCCAGGCCCGGAGCAGCGGCTGCCAGGCTGGGAGCGGCCAGGCCCGGAGCAGCTGGGTCTGGTGCGGCCAGGCCCGGAGCAGCGGCTGCCAGGCTAGGAGCGGCCAGGCCCGGAGCAACAGCTGCCAGGCTGGGAGCGGCCAGTCCCAGAGCAGCCGGGTCTGGTGCAGCCAGGCCCGGAGCAGCGGCTGACAGGCTGGGAGCGGCCAGGCCCAGAGCAGCCGGGTTGGGTGCGGCCAGGCCTGTAGCAGCAACAGCCAAGTCCACAGCAACTAGGTCGGGAGCGGCAGTGACCAGACCCGGAGCAGCTGGTTGTGGAACAAACCAGAGCAACAGAGGCCAGGCCCGGAGCAGCCAGGCCCGAAACAGCTCGCTCCTCGCCTGTCCCTGCCCATGGCTGCCTCTCAGACATGGCTGGAAACTTTTGCGGGAACTTGAGGGTCTGCTGAATCAAGTGATGAAGGCTTAGATCTGGATGTGTTGAGTTAGTATAGCGCTGGGGTGTTGATCTGTGAGTGCCTTGAGTGGGGCCTGGATGAGGCTGGTTGACCTATTTGGAAATGTCTTTTGTGTGAAGTGTATCATTGGGCTTGTGGAGGTATTATTGATATGAGAAAATGCTAAGTAACAGATTTACTATCTGAAAAGGGATTTACTATCGGGGAAAGGGAGGGAGGAAGAGACTGAACATAAACAGTGCACCTATGGATGAGGACAATGGGGGATGGGGTGGGGGCGGAGGGTGGGGTGGGAACCTGGTGGAGGGGGGAAGAAATGAGGAACCTTTGTAATAATATGAACAATAAAGATTGATTAAAAAAAAAGATTCAAGACAATGTCAGAAAAAAGAATGAATTTTGTTCATAGGTCAATCAAAATTCATACTTAAGCAGCTATATGACTCTGCTTAGCTGATACCAATGACAAGGAAGACTAACCATTGTAAGCAAGTCCATCTGTGCTGCTTGCCACGAAATCACCAGCCACTCCCAGCAGATCACTGAAGTAGCATTCAAATGCAAATGAACACATTCTTTAGCTGAAGACTCCCAGCCATTACCTTCTAGTTTCCACCTCCCGGCGGGGAATTTCAAAAGCTGCTTACAATGACTTGGGAAACCAGTTTTAATTTATCTCCCAGTTATCTCCACCACTTTTAAAGCTCATTCTGTTCACAGAAAAGTTTTAAGCACAGCCCAAAACTATGCGCACTTGTTTTGAACTGGCCTTTTTCCTTTACTGAGCACAGAGATTCGCCCTTGAGCTCTTCTCCCGAACCCGACACCGCCACGGACCGGAGGCCTCCGCGCCGGCCCAGGCCCCCGGGGCGAGGCTGCTGCCACACTGCTCAGGCGGTCCCGCGGAAAAAGCGAGGGTCGCCCCAGCGGCTTCCCGGCTCCACCTCCCCTTCTCCAGGCGGACAGCAAATTAACCCAGGTGCCTGCTCCCCAAGCGAGGCCACCACTGCCCAGCCGCGCTCCACCGCGCAGACTGAGCCCCGCGGGAGCCCCAACTCTGACCCAACGCCGCCAGGGAGCCCTGCACCGCCACGCCGGCCACACTTCGCCGGCTCCATCCTGGGGCGCCATGTCGCCTGCAGATACCAAACTCAGACCTGGGAAAGGTTCTGCAGGTGAGGCAACAGCTCATGCCGCTCACCTAGTCCTGGGAGAGGCTTCCATTCCTCTCCCCACACGAGGGTCCCTCTCGGGCCCTCCTGGGAGGTCAGAACGTCTTCTGAACTCCTACCCGTGGTCTTATGGCACGTCTGCCAGACGTATTCGGGCACCAATTCCACGAGGGGTTTTACGTCCCTCCAGAGCGCTCACACAAGGACAGACAAACATACACCTACCGCGGCCAGTCAGGCTCTCCAGATCGGAGTCCCTCATGGTCCTGGCTGGGGATCCTGGACGTGCCCCCATATGTTATGCCAAGACTTCGTGATCCCCAAGGACCACCAGAGAGCCGAGTCCGATGCAATAAACAAAAGAGCCTTTTCCATGCTAGCATGGGCTCTGTCCCACTCACACTGGCAGCATGGCGGAAGAGAGAGTGAATTTCGCCCAGTCCAGGGGTTTTACTCTGGTCGGTGGTGATGTCACTGCCTTGGCTAACCCTGATTGGGCTGAGTCCAGTTACCAAATGGAGGATAACTCCGCCCTGCCCCACAGTGGAGTCAGGAGCTCATCCTCGCCCTGCCCTGCCCTCTCACATTCACCTATCCTTGCCAGGTCCCTACCTCCTCAAACCTCTGTGATTCTGGTCGGGAGTCTGCCAACTATTTTCCCAGGCGCCTTTCCGCCTGGTTTCCTTTCAGGGTCTACCAATGGAGGTGCTGGCGGAGGACTGGGAGTGGGAGTAAGAGGGAAAGTGAGACGTTTGGGGGCTAGCAATCCAGCCACTGCCCCTTTAATTATCTGGCCCTGCAAGCCCTGGTCACTCCCACTTCAGAGGGACCATAAACCACCCCAGACCAGTCATCAGTGCTGGCTCCAGGCCAGGACTGAAGATGTGGTGCCACAGCCCCGTCCGAGCAGATAGGGCTTTTAGCAAAGCCTGTGAAAGGTCCAGAAGTCTGATCCATATTTGGGGGACAAAGGGATATAAAGGGAAAGCTTCCTCCATATTGGGGGCTCCGGATTTGGAGAGAAACAGACTCCCCTCAGCCATATGTGAAAAGTCTGGAAATAAATGGGTTTTTCCTGTGCCTCCGGTTCTCCTGGGCAGTTTTCTGGTCGCCGGTAAATTCTGTAACAGAAGGAGCACCTCCCCTTGTCAGGCGCTGCAGGGAGCCCCCTCTCCGGCTCACGGAGCCTGGGCCCAGGCTCCGCCCAGCGCCGAGCACCGCCGAGCACCGCCGCTTCGAGGCCCGGCACCGACGGACAAGCCGCGCCCCAGCCCCGGCCCACCCTTCCGGACGCTTCTTCCTTTCATTTTGGAAACCTGAGGTGAGGGCTGCCAGCACGTGCTGGAGCGGCCAAGCTGCTGCTCTGAGTCCGTATCTTCCAAATTCTGTTCACTACACTGACCGTCAGAGCAGGTTCCTTCTCGCACCTGCCCATGGCACTAGCTGGCAGGGTGAGCCCGCTGCCCGGGCTGGGCCTCCTTGGATGAGGTTTTAGGGAGAAGCCAGGAGAAGCTGTGGGTGAGGGAGGATGAGTCTTTAGTGCAGAAGCCAGTGGCCAGAGAGCCATTGGATGAACTGGCAGCCACACCTGCCCCTAGACCCACTCTTGCATGGTGCACCCCGAGCTCCCCGCTCAGCCTCTGGCCTGGCCCCTCTCGACCTCTGGCCTTGCCCCTCTCGAAGCAGCAGCACAGCAGCACACCAGCTGCTCAGTGCCGCGTTGTACTGCGTAGGCTAGAGAGGCCAGTTGCCAACAGTGACACAGGGCACAGTGTGCCGTGTGATTGCTGTGGCCTCCAGCTGTGTAGTCCTCGGACACCCCGATTAAGAGTCCCATGTTCAGAGTGACCTTGGTCATCAGTGTACGGAACAACAAGGCCTCCACACTCTAGTTAGCCTTGGCTGGCTGGCGACACTGGCCTGGTTCCCACACTGGGGGGGCTAATTTGGGGGCCATCTGCTTCATCGCTCTAGACTTATAACAATTGGAATTGTGTAACCAATTCCTCGATTAAAGCCCTTTTGCTGAAGTGACTCGTGTGGTTTCTGTTTCCTACACCTTAATTGATACAGTGCATGGTACCAGAATTAAGGGTTTTTCCCACCTTTTGGAATATGTAAGTGAAAAATATTTTAGATAGTAATAACAACACAAAAAGCATTTATGGGTCGATGCTCACACACTGAGCAACATCGGCCAGGCAAGGATAATTTCTTTTTTTTATAATAAATCTTTATTGTTCAGATTATTACAGGTGCTCCTCTTTCCCCCTCTTCCCCCATAGCTCCCCTCCACCTGATCCCCAACTCCACCCCATGTCCTTACCCCCGCCCCTGTCTTCATCCATAGGTGTAAGATTCTTGTCCAATCTCTTCCCTCACCCCCTGAGAATTGTTAGGCCAATCCCTTTCTATGTTCTATTATGTGCACCAGTCCATTTTGTTCTTCAGATTTTTTTATTCACTTGATTTTTAGGATCACTTGTTGGTAGGTATCTATTTGATGTCTTTTTGTTGTTCATAATTTTTACCTTCACTTTTTTCTTCTTCCTCTCCTTAAAGAATACCCTTCAGCATTTCATGTAATTCTGGTTTGGTGTTGATGAACTCCTTTAACTTTTTCTTCTCTGTGAAGCTCTTTGTTTGACCTTCAATTCTGAATGATAGCTTTACTGGGTAGAGTAATCTTGGTTGTAGGTTCTTGTTGTTCATCATTTTGAATATTTTTTGCCACTCCCTTCTGGCCTGCATAGTTTCTGTTGAGAAATCGGCTGACAGTGGTATGGGTGCTCCCTTGTAGGTAACTAGCTGTTTTTCTCTTGCTGCTTGTAAGATCCTCTTTTTGTCTTTTGCCCTTGGCATTTTAATTATGTTGTTTCTTGGTGTGTCCCTCCTTGGATCCCTCTTGTTTTGGGTTCTGTATGCTTCCTGAACTTGTAAATCTATTTCTTTTACCAGGTAGGGAAATTTTTCTGTCAATATTTCTTCATTAAGCCTTCAATATCCTGCTCGCTCTCCTCTGGCACCCCAAAAATCCAGATGTTGGTACACTTTAAGCCCTCCCGGAGGCTCCTTACACTATCCTCACACTTTTGGATTCTTCTTTCTTTTTGCCTCTCTGGTTGGGTGGTTTTTCTTCCTTATATTCCAAATCTTTGGTTTGATTCTTGGAGTATGTTGATCTATAGTTGAGTTTCTGTATATTCTTTATTTCAGAGATTGTATGCTTAATTTCTGACTGGTCCATTTCCATTTTTTTGGTATTCTCTTTAAGGTTCTTGAAGGTCTCATCAAGCTTCTTGGAGGTCTCATCAAGTTTCTCAAAGGTTTTTAAAAGATTCTTGAGTAATCTTATAAATGTGATTCTGAACTGTGTATCATCCATTAGTTTATTCTCCTCCATCTCTCCCATTCGTGTCATGCTTCTGTGTCTCCTCATTTTGGCTGCCTTCTTGTGTTGATGGAGTGGCTTTGTGTGGTAGGTGGCCTATAGGGGCCAGTAGCTCAGCTTCCCCAATCACCTGAGGTGGTCACTTTTGCTATATCCCTTTGTGGGCTTAGTGCACAGTCTTGGTGTAATTAAGCCTTGATTGCAGTTGGTACACTGGGAGGAATTGACCTCCAGGCCAATCGTCTGTGAGGACCTGCTGTGAATATAAAGGAAGAACAGCAGTGGAGACACACCTTGTTTCAGTGGGGCTTTGGTAAGACCGTCTCCTGAATGTGTCACTTATGGGTGTGAGGGATTGAAACTGAGCACTAGAACTCTGGTTTCTGGGTCTTAGTGAGGTGCAGTTCAGCTATTGTCTGAGGCCAGTACTGTTGCAGAATCTACAGTGTGAACTACAGTCCTGTCCTCCTTGAATCTGTTTGCCCCAGGTTGCAATTTTGCTAAACTGCAACTGAGAGAGCCATTCATATGCAAAGTCCGATGCTTGGAGCTTGGATGTGTTGTGAGGGGCGGAGTCTCAGGGTGTCACTAGGCAGGGGCATGGCCAACAGCAATGGCTGCCCGGCCGCCTCTCGGATGGCGTCCTTGTGTCTCCCCTTGTCTCGTACCACAGCACAGTAAAAAATCTCAGCTCTGCAAGCAAGCCAGCCCCACTTTCTGACCCGATGGCATACAGTCTAGCCTCTCCCCAGAAACTGGATTTCAGAGAGATCAGGTGCTTGTCTCTCTTTGGGTTGAAGAAAGCACTGCCCTCTGCGCACCGGGATCCTCCACCAGCCCTTATCACATCCGCGCCCCCCTACCTCAGTTTTTCAGCGCTGTGCCCAGGATTCTCCTCTTTCTCTTTCAGGCTAGATGTAGGGCTTCCTCTCAGCCAGCTTCCGTTTGGTTTTTGGGAGATAGACGTTTGTTTTATAGTTTTTCCTTGGACTTGTTGTGCCCAGCAGCTATTTAGGTGTGTATACCCAGCGCCGCCATCTTCCTTCCCTCCAAGGATAATTTATTTAAAATTAGCCACAGGGTCTCTTAATAAAGCAGGTATGTCCATCCCCAGGGCATCCTTTCCAATTTCTGGTGATGACTTCAAAAGAGGGAGGCTCAGACTACGCCATAGCAGGGAAGGGCTTTGGCCAAGGCCGGTTAACGGCTTCAACAAGTTGAGTTTTGACTATCTCATTGGTCGGTTCTACAAAGCTACAGGACTGGGGATGACCATCCCATGGAAGTGCTGCAATCTCTGCCACTATTTGCATATCTGGTGCAGAATTTGTCTGGGGAAATGGGCTCCCCTGTTGCTAGGAGGCTCTGACAGGATTTTTCCAGCAGGAAATGCCCTCTTGAGGTATTTCAGTAACTGAGCAGCTGTGGCCCTTCAGCAGGGGGATGATCTGAGGATATGTGCAGACCGTCACTAGTCCATGGTTCTCTTCAGGAAGGCGGCAATTAGATTAAAACCGCTTTCCAAATCACAAGGAATTAGTTTCCCATTCCCCTTTTGTGAAGAGACTCACTTATGTTACTTATCTATTTAATCATGGTAAGAATGAAAAACAAGCAATTACAAATATTTAAATGATTAGAAGCAAAGTTTAGCTATTATAAAATTGAGAGCCCTAACCAGTTTGACTCAGTGGATAGAGCGTTGGCCAGCAGTCTGAAAGGTCCCAGGTTCGATTCTGGTCAAGGGCATGTACCTTGGTTGCGGCCTCATCTCCAGTAGCAGGTGTGCAGGAGGCAGCTGATGTTTCTCTCCCATCCATGTTTCTAACTCTCTATCCCTCGCCCTTTCTCTCTGTAAAACATCAATAAAATATTTTTTTTAATTGAGAAAATTTGGTTTACTTGAGCAATTAAAAACCAGATGATGCAGAGCACAATAAATAATTTTAATGAAATCTTTATCTTCCCTTTATAGTTTATTATATTACAGTTTACATGTATTAATTTCAGGTGTACAGCATAGTGGTTAGACAATATGATACTTTACAAAGTGTTCCCCTTGGTATTTCCAGTAAGCATCTGACGCCATACATAGTTCTTAAAATACTAGAGGCGCAAGGTATTGGAGAGGAGGATCCAAGATAGCTGCACAGGTTAACACCTAACCGCAGCCACACACAACAATTTCAATGGAATACAACTAAAATATAAAATGTAAAATGGACATTGCCCAGAACTACAAGAAGTCGACTGACTGAAAATTCTACAAGAAGGAAAGACAAAACCAGAAGGAAAATCAGAGGAGCTTTAAAGCCTAAGGTACGGAGACACACGGTGCACGTGGAGAGGACAGAGCCAGAGAGGAGGGGAAGGCTGAGTGCCTGGCTGGCGTTCCATAGCGGGAAGGAGATAAAAGCTCTGGACTGTGCTGAACCCCAGATCCGACAGCACAGAACCCCAGTTCTAGGCCAAACCCTGGGACTCAGGCCCAAACAGAGGAAGACGGGGCTGTGAGGCGGAATCCCAGGGGAGCGGCGAAGGGCAGAGCACCTGGAGTCGTGCACATTGCACGCAGAGGTCGGAATGTTGCCTCTGATGCTAGACTGCCCTAGCGGGAAGGAGAAAAAGCTCCAGACTGGGAAGAGCGCGATGAGGAGCAGGAGCCACCGCCTGGCGCTGGCAAGGAGCCTGGGGACAGGGACCCCGGGAGGGAGGTGCCGCTGGGCCCTCGACTGCTGATCGCAGGCCACGGAGCCAAGCCCGGGGACTGCTTCCTGGGTGGTGCCGACACCGGCAACAGGCTGAAGCTGCGCAGGAGGCTAAGGAGAACATAGGGGTGCTGCGGGCCAGCCTGCTGAGCTTCCAGGACGAGGAGGAAGAAACTGAAGAAGTTTTCAATGTGAAGAAGTCAAGTTATAGCAAAAATATAGTAAAATCACTTAAGAAAGAATACAAAGAAGATTTTGAAAAATCAAAGATTAAGACAGAATGCAACCCATCAGTCAACATTGCAACATAAATGCCTTAAAAAAAAAAAAAAAAAAAAAAAAGACCGAATGTTGGAGTGGCAGTGGCCAGGCCCAGAGCAGCCAGGCCCAGGGCAGTGGCAGTCGGGCCCTGAGCAGCAGCATCCAGACCCGGAGCAGCCAGGCCTGGGGCGGTGGCAGCCAGGCCTGGGGCGGCAAGGCCCGAAGCAGCCAGACCCGGAGCATCCGGGCCCGGAAAAACCAGGTCGGGAGCATCCAGGCCTGGAGAAGCAGCATCCAGGCCCGGAGAAGCCAGGCCGGGAGCAGCCAGGCCGGGAGCAGCAGCAGTCAGGCCCGGAGAAGCCAGGCCGGGAGCAGCCGAGCCCAGAGCTGCCGGGCCCGGAGCAGCCAGGTTGTGAGCAGCCAGGCCCGGAGAAGCCAGGCTGGGAGCAGCAGCAGCCAGGCCTGGAGCAGCTGAGCCCAGAGCAGCTGGGTCGGGAGTAGCCAGGCTTGGAGCAGCAGCAGCCAGGCCCAGAGTAGCCAGACCTGGAGCAGCAGCAGCCAGGCCCTGAGCGGCCAGGCCCAGAGCAGCCGGACCCAGAGCAGCTGGGTCGGGAGCAGCCAGGCCTGCAGCATCAGCAGCCAGGCCCGGAGCTGCCGGGTTGGGAGCAGCCAGACCGGGAGCTGCCAGGCCCAGAGCAGCCAGACCTGGAGAAGCCAGGTCGGGAGCAGCCAGGTCAGGAGCAACCAGGCCCGGAGCAGCAGCAGCCAGGCCCAGAGCAGCCAGGCTGGGGGCTGCCAGGCCCTTAGCGGCCAGGCCCAGAACAACCAGGTCCAGAGCGGCCGGGCCCAGAGCAGCCAGGATGGGAGCAGCCAGGCCCAGAGCAGTAGCAGTCAGGCCTGGAGCAGCAGCAGCCGGGGCCGGAGCAGACTGGCTCAGAGCAGCAGCATCCAGGCCCAGAATATCCAGACCCAGAGCGGTCAGGCCCAGAGCGGCTGGGCCCAGAGCAGCCGGGCCTGGAACAGCCAGGTCAGGAGCAGCCATGCCAGGAGCAGCATCGGCCAGACCCGGAGCAGCTGGGCATGGAGCGGCCCAGAGCAACAGAGGCCAGGCCCATAACAACAGCGCCAGGCCCAGAGCAGCCGGGCCTGGAACAGCTCGCTCCTCACCTGCCCATGCCCTAGGGCTGCTTCTCAGACATGGCTGGAAACTTTGGGGGGAACTTGAGGGTCTGCTGAATCAAGTGATGAAGGCTGAGATCTGGATGTGTTGAGATATTATAGCGCTGGGGTGTTGATCTGTGAGTGCCCTGTGTGGGGCCTGGATGAGGTTGGTTGACCTATTTGGAAATGTCTTTTGTGTGAAGTGTATCCTTGGGAATGTGGAGGTATTATTGATTTGAGAAGATGCTAAGTAATTGATTTGCTACCCGAAAAATTTAAAGTTCTGAAAGTTTAAGGTCTCTTTCCAAAAAGAGGTTTTAAAGCTAACACCTTAATTTTAATGGAGAAAAGGGAATGACAAGCCCTTCCCACCCAGAACAGGTAATCCGATTCCAGCCAGCAGCTATGTTTAAACAATGTGTCCATTTACATTTTAATGGCTACGCCTTTTGATAGCCTAAGGGTAAGTTTACATGTAAACAAAGTTTGCTTCTCAGTTCCCAGGGCAGAAAAAACAAGGTTTAATATTACTAGATTTTAAAATTTATTCTTAAAAATATAAAAGTTTATTAATTAAAAAAAACAAAACAAGGAAATTAAAAAACCTGATGAACAATATTAACTGTTGATTATAATAGAATCAGAGATATGGGAGGGGAGTGGACTGACAATTCTCAGGGGGGGGGGAAGGGGAGTGGTGGATTCGGAAAGAGACTGAACATAAACTGTGCACATATGGATGAGGACAATGAGGGGTGGGGAAAGGGCAGAGGGTGGGGTGGGAACCTGGGGAGGGGGGAAAAAAATGAGGAACTTTTGTAATAATATGAACAATAAAGATTGATTTAAAAAATAAAATAAAATAAAAAATAAAATAAAATACTAGAGGCCCAGTGCACCAACTTCATGCACAGATAGGGTCCCTATTGGCTGCCGGCTCCCAACTGGAGCCTTCCCCTGGTGGTAAGGGTGTGCCATAGCGAGCGATCAAACTCCTGGACGGTCGAACTCCCGAGGGGACACTTTGCATATGAGGCTTTTATGTATATATAGATTATTGGCCATATTCCTATGCTGTACTTTCTGAAACTATTTTCTAACTACTGATTTGTACTTTAAAAAAAAAATTCTTTCCCTGAAGATAGAGGAAAGGAGAGGGAGAGAAACATTAAATGTTGCCTCCCAGATGTACCCTTACCAGGGACTGAGCCTGCAATCTGGGTATGTGCCCTCACCAGGAATTAGACCCACAACCTTTCCAACCAACTGAGCTTCACTGGCCAGGCCTCCAATTTGTACTTTTATTTTTTTTATTTTAAAAAAATATATATTTTATTGATTTTTTTTTACAGAGAGAAAGGGAGAGAGATAGAGAGCTAGAAACATCGATGAGAGAGAGAAACATCAACCAGCTGCCTCTTGCACACCCCCTGCCAGGGATATGCCCGCAACCAATGTACATGCCCTTGACCGGAATCGAACCTGGGACCCCTCAGTCTTCAGACCGACGCTCTACCACTGAGCCAAACCGGTTTCGGCCAATTTGTACTTTTAATCCCTTCATCTTTTTCACTCAGGCTGCATCCTCCTCTCACCTCTGCAATCCATGAGTCTATTCTTTGTATTTGAGTCTGTTTCTGTTATTTTTATTGTTTTTATTTCACTCAGCATAATGCCTTCTGGGTCTACTCATGCTATCACAAATGGCAAGATTTTATTCTTTTTGGGGCCAAGTAATATTCTTTTTTTTTTTTTTTAAATATATTTTATTGATTTTGTACAGAGAGGAAGGGAGAGAGATAGTTAGAAACATCGATGAGAGAGAGTCATCGATCAGCTGCCTCTTGCACACCCCCTACTGGGGATATGCCCGCAACCAAGGTACATGCCCTTGACTGGAATCGAACCCGGGACCTTTCCGTCCCCAAGCCGATGCTCTATCCATTGAGCCAAACCGGTTTCGGCAGGCCAAGTAATATTCTATTGTATCTATGTGCCATAGCTTTTTTATCCACTCATCTATAATAGTATTGATGGGCACTTGGGTTGCTTCCAAATCTTGGCTATCCTGGTTAATAAAAGTGTAGAATGCAAATTGTCCTCTTCACCAGGAGTTGTCTGGGAGTCCAACCAGGGGGCAGGGCTGGCTGGGGGGGAGAGAGGAGGCCCCAGCCAGCAGTGGCGGCAGTCGACCAGGGAAAGGCAGAGAGTACCCAGCTGGCAGGCAGCAGCCACCAAGGACTCTACCAGTGCATGAATTTTGTGCACTGAGGCTCTAGTTGTAAATAATTCTGCAATGAGCATAGAGGTTCACATATTCTTTGGAATTGGTTTTGGATTTTCTCTGATATATACCCAGAAAGGGGGATGGGGAGCTTCTTAGTGAGGCCTCTATGCGGGTCAATCACAGGCATTTCCCACAGTTAGCTGTTGCCTATCTGTTTGGAGCCTCAGAGCAATCCAGTTTGTGGCTGCCTCTGCTGAGTATACATGGGAGGGACCACGCTCAGGTCAAGGCCGGAGGCCCCCCCCCTCCCCCCCGGGGGCAGGTCAACAAAGGCCAAAGGCACCTGGAGCTCCCCTTGTCCCGGCCCCACCTGTTAGTCTCAGTCACCGAGGAGCCTCTGGCAGTGTGAGGTATGTTCTCGGGGGCTGGGTGTGCGGTTCTCACTGTGTGGTTGTGCTGGGTCTGAGGCCCCTCAGCAGAAGACTTAAGGCGGACCAAGGCCAGTCTCTACCACAGGAAGCTATGGGCCTTTGAGGTGGTGGGTCTCAGAGAATCACCAGAGGAGGGCCAGCAGTTTCTCAGGCCCAAACAGACCAAGATGTGGCCATGTGAACACAGGGCTCTCACAAGATGGTGGCACTTGCCAGGCATGTGAGGCAGAAGTGGCTCTTGTCTTAGAGTGTGGGGGCCAGACGTCCCGCTTTTAGGGGGACAGTCCTGATTTCTAACAATTTGTCCCACGTCCTGAGGCGTTTTAAAAACCTCCCGATTTTTGGAAAGAATGCTCGACAAGCTAGGGAATAGCTGGAGAACAGGAAGGGAATATACAGTTTTCAGAGGCCATGTGGCCATTTAACCAGGATATGAGTTTTATATTATTTTTGTTAATTTTATAATGTTAAACTTTAATAATAACAAATAATTGTTGAGAACTGATTATTGAGAACTGCTTATCAAAGTTCGCATTGTTGATCAGTTGTTAAAATTCAACCACCATTGTTTGGACTTAATGAACAATGGCATTTTTTGGGAATGGCAATGATGAAAACATTTTGTAACTGTCTCTCAGACGATACACAACGTGCTGCATGCTAGTAAGCTAGTTAAACAAAGATGTCATTACTTATCAGCTATTCAGATAATTTAGATAAGTAATTTATTTATTTCATAAATACATAAATTTTCTTGAATTTAGCAGACAGTACTTGTATTATTTATATTTTATAGTGGCAGCAAAAAATCTAGCACCAGCCTTGAAAGTGACACTTACAACTTACGTTACGGAAAATTCAGAGGAAAAATAATACAAGTTAGTATTGTTATTATTTAGAAAGAAATATAGGATTAAAATTAAAATAATTTTTAAAATATAGTTACTTTATAACAATGTGAAGGAAAAGAGCTACATGCTAACCTGACAAGCTCAGGAGAGGCCTGCATGGCAGTCTTGCAAACTCAGAGACCTAAGATAACCACAAAAGATGGTTTGAAAATTAAATATCTAACTACAAACAAGTTATAGTGGGCAGTCATGTCCTAGGCTAATATTTCACCTGACAAAGATCAACTTAGATCTTCTTTACTGAGCCCATTTGCCTTCCAGCCTCTAAGATAACATATCTGTGAGATGTCTGGGTAACTTGTAACTTCCCTTTTTTCCGGAGCCCCTGGGGCACAACCAAATGGGGTGGGTGCCAGGACAGATGCCTCAAATTCCTTCGTTATCATGTTAATTGTCCCTACACTCACCTGAGTACACGTCCATCATTTTACTTTTTATCCAGTCCCAGGAGTTTCCCACCGCTTCGCTTTCTCCCACCTCTTTACTCCATCACCAATGAATTTCATGTAACCCACCTATGTCCCTCCTCTGATGGCAATGTATAAATAGAAATGTAACCCGCCATTCTTCGGAGCATTCTCTCAATTCATTGAGATTCTGCCTCCCGGCATATGTCGACAGTAAGGCTCAAATAAACTCACTAAAATTCTTTACGGGGTTTCAATGTTTTTTTTGTTAACAACAATCAAATTAATTTAATTTATAAACTAACAATAAAATATGTTTGTTCCAACTCAGCCTCAGGTGGGAACATATGCACAGGTGACGGGTTCCTCAGCCAGAACTGGACTTATACGGATTGCCCACAGTTCTTACTGAGTGTGACCGAGCATGAACTAAACACAAGAGACAAACATTTAAGATGCACGAATCACACAGTTTATTACCAGAGTCCTGATGGTTTCCAGAAGCCTAGGCAGGTCACCTGGAGATCCGCGCCAACAGACACACACACACACACACACACACACACACACACTGGATGGGAACACACACACACACTGGACAGGAACACACACACACACACACACACTGGATGGGAACACACACACACACTGGACAGGAACACACACACACACACACACACACACACACACTGGATGGGAACACACACACACACACACACACACTGGATGGGAACACACACACTGGTTAGGAACACACACACACACACACACACACTGGATGGGAACACACACACACACACACACACACACACACACACTGGATGGGAACACACACACACACACACACTGGACAGGAACACACACACACACACACACTGGATGGGAACACACACACACACACACACTGGACAGCAACACACACACACACACACTGGACAGGAACACACCCCCCCACACACACACACACTGGACGGGAACACACACACACACACTGGACGGGAACACACACACACACACACAGTGGACGGGAACACACACACACACACTGGATGGGAACACACACACACACACACACACTGAATGGGAACACACACACACACACACACACTGGATGGGAACACACACACTGGATGGGAACACACACACACACACACACACACACACACACACACTGGATGGGAACACACACACACACACACTGGACAGGAACACACACACACACACACACACACTGGACGGGAACACACACACACACACACACACACACACACACACACACACTGGACGGGAACACACACACACACTGGACGGGAGCAGGCACCTGGGTTAATTTGCTGGCCGCCTGGAGAAGGGGAGGTGGAGCTAGGAAGCCGCTGGGGTGACCCGCGCTTCCTCCTCGGGGCCGCCTGAGGAGTGTGGCTGGGGCGGCGGCAGCAGCCTCGCTCCGGGGCCTGGGCCGGCGCGGAGGCCTCCGGTCCGTGGCGGTGTCGGGTTCGGGAGAAGAGCTCAAGGGCGAATCTCTGTGCTCATGTAAAGGAAAAGGCCAGTTCAAAATGAGTGCACATAGTTTTGAGCTGTGCTTAAAACCCTTTTCTGTGAACAGAATGAGCTTTAAAAGTGGTGGAGATAACTGGGAGATAAATTAAAATTGGTTTCCCAAGTCATTGTAAGCAGCTTTTGAAATTCCCCGCTGTGAGGTGGAAACTAGATGGCAATGGCTGGGAGTCTTCAGCTAAAGAATGTGTTCATTTGCATTTGAATGCTACTCCAGTGATCTGCAGGGAGTGGCAGGTGATTCCATGGTGAAGCTGCCCAGATGGCCTTGCTTACAATGTTTAGTCTTTGTCATTGGTTTCAACTAAGCAGAGTCATATAGCTACTTAAGTATGAATTGTGATTGACCTATGAACAAAATTCATTCTTTTTTCTTTTCTTTTTTTTTTTTTTTAAATCAATCTTTATTGTTCATATTATTACAAAGGTTCCTCATTTCTTCCCCCCTCCACCAGGTTCCCACCACACCCTCTGCCCCCTCCCCATCCCCCATTGTCCTCATCCATAGGTGCACAGTTTATGTTCAGTCTCTTCCTCCCTCCCTTTCCCCGATAGTAAATCCCTTTTCAGATAGTAAATCTGTTACTTAGCATTTTCTCCTATTAATAATACCTCCACATGTCCAATGATACACTTCACACAAAAGACATTTCCAAATAGGTCAACCAGCCTCATCCAGGCCCCACCCAAGGCACTCACAGATCAACACCCCAGCGCTATACTAACTCAACACATCCAGATCTAAGCCTTCATCACTTGATTCAGCAGACCCTCAAGTTCCCGCAAAAGTTTCCAGCCATGTCTGAGAGGCAGCCGTGGGCAGGGACAGGCGAGGAGCGAGCTGTTTCGGGCCTGGCTGCTCCCGGCCTGGCCTCTGTTGCTCTGGTTTGTTCCACAACCAGCTGCTCCGGGTCTGGTCACTGCCGCTCCCGACCTAGTTGCTGTGGACTTGGCTGTTGCTGCTACAGGCCTGGCCGCACCCGACCCGGCTGCTCTGGGCCCGGTTGCTCCGGTCCCGGCCGCTCCGGGCCTGGCCGCTCCCAGCCTGTCAGCCGCTGCTCTAGGCCTGGCCTCACCAGACCCGGCTGCTCCGGGCCTGGCCACTCCCAGCCTGGCAGCTGCTGCTCCGGGCCTGGCCGCTCCTAGCCTGGCAGCCGCTGCTCCGGGCCTGGCCGCACCAGACCCAGCTGCTCCAGGCCTGGCCGCTCCCAGCCTGGCAGCCGCTGCTCCGGGCCTGGCCACACCAGACCCGGCTGCTCCGGGCCTGGCTGCTCCCAGCCTGGCAGCCGCTGCTCCGGGCCTGGCCGCACCCGACCTGGCTGCTCCTAGCCTGGCCGCTCCCAGCCTGGATGCTCCGTGCTTGGCTACTGCTGTTCTGGGCCTGGCTGCTCCCAACCCGGCTGCTCTGGGCCGGGCTTCTCCGGGCCCAGCCACTCCGTGTCTGGGTGTTCCTGGACTGGCCATCCTGGGCTTGGCCGCCTCTGCCTCAGGCCTGGCTGCCACTGCCCCAGGTCTGGCTGCTCCAGTGCAGGCCGTTGATGCTCTTGTTCTGGCTGCTGCTGCTCTGGGGCCTGGCCACTGCTGCTCCGGGCCCAGCTGCCACTGCCTTGTGCCTGGCCACTCTAGGCCTGGTCGCCGCTGTTCCAACATTCTGTCCCTTTTTTCTTTTTTTTTCTTCTTCTTTTTGTTAAAAAAACAAAACGCATTTATGTTGCAATGTTGGCTGGTGCGTTGAGTTCTGACTTAGTCTTTGATTTTTTTCAAGATCTTCTTTGTATTCTATCTTAAGTAATTTTACTATCATTTGCTCTCACTTGATTTCTTCACATTGAGAACTTCTTTGGTTTCTTCCTCCTTGTCCTGGAAGCTCAGCAGGTTGGCCTGTGGCACCCCTTTGTTCTCCGCAGGCTTCTGCGCTGCTTCAGCCTGTTACCGGGGTCAGCGCCGCCCAGGAAGCAGCCCCCGTCCTTGGCTCCGTTGCCCGTGCTCAGCAGTCGAAGGCTCAGGGGCACCCCCCCCCCTAGGGGACCCCGTCGCCCGGCTCCTTGCTAGCGCCTGGCTGGCTGGTGTCCTGTCCGGCAGGGGCTCCTGCTCCTCGTCGCGTTCCTCCAGTCTGGAGCTTTCTTTCTCCCTCCCACTAGGGGAGTCCAGGATCAGAGTCAACAGACTGTCCTCTGCGCGCAGTGTGCGCGACTCCAGGGGCTTGGCCCCTCGCCGCGCTCCCAGGACTCCACCTCACAGCCCCGTCTCCCCCTGCCCGAGCCTGGGTCCCCAGGGACTGGCCCAGACCTGGAGTTTGGGGCGGTCTGGACTGAGGCTCAGCTCCGCCGCCGGAGGCTTTGTTTCTTCCGGCTAGGGTAGTCCAGCATCAGAGTCAACATTCAGACCTCTGCGCGCCATGTGCGCGCAACTCCGGGGGCCCCGCCTTTCGCCGGGATTCCGCCTCACAGCCCCATCTCCCCCTGCCGGAGCCTGGGTCCCCAGGGTCTGGCCCATAACTTGGGGCTCAGCGCTGCCGGTTCGGGGGTTCAGCCCAGGCTGGGGGTTCTATTTCCTTCCTGCTAGGGAACGCCAGGCAGCACCCAGCCCTCTCCTCCTCTCCGGCTGCGACCTCTCCGCGCGCGCGTCCGTGCGAGCGCGCAGCATGTCTCCGTACCTTAGGCTTTTTTCCAGCTCCTCTGATTTTCCTTCTGGTTTTCTCCCTCCTTCCTATTGTAGAGTTTTCAGTCAGTCGACTACCTGTAGCTCTGGGCAATGTCCACTCTACATTTTAGTTGTATTCCATTGAAATTGTTGTGAGCTGCTGCAGCTAGGTGTCTACCCAAGCAGCCATCTTGGATGCTCCTCAGTATAAGCCAAATTTCATTCTTTTTTCTGACATTGTCTTAAATCTTAGTAAACTGCCTCTGGTGCGGAGAGGTCTAGGGGAGGCTGGAGTGCGCAAGACTATTAGCTCTCCTGCAAAGAGATTATTCATTGCTTTGTTTGAACTTCAGAAAAAAAATTTTGAGATCTAAAAAAATGTGTGACCATATCTGTTTCTGAAACTTCCCCCTAAGTAAGCAGGATGTAAAAGAAAAAAAGACAGGAAAGTAAAATTTAGATTTGCCTCATCAAAAATCTAGAGAACAGAATTGAGGCTCTTAATTATGATGTCTTGTATTTTTTCTTAGAAATGTAATGTTATTAATCTAAAAAAATGCCAAATATATTTGACTTGCCAGCTTAAAAGTTCAAAGTATAAATTGAATTAGGAAAAGTTAATTGCAGTAACTAAATGCCTAGAATATGGCAGGCTAAACTGTATTACATGTGTTAAGAATAAGCAGTAATGATCAAATATCTCAAGGATTGATTTATTCTCATTTTGTCAGATGAGGAATCTATATGATTTAGAATTGTGTTAAAACAATGTGAAAACAATTATTTTTATGATTTAACCCCCCGTGACTGCTTGGACAATTTTCACTGATGTTCTGCGGGGGAGAGTAGAAGGGAGGCTTAGAAATGCAGATAAATTTGTATCTGTAGGGAAAATGTGGCATTTTATAAAGAGAATGTCCTGACAGGTTAGCTAGGAGAGGCAAGCCTGTTAGTTTCCTGATGGGCATTGGGGAAGCCTATTTAGTCTTGAGAGAGCCAATAGGACTCATACATCAGCCCAGGAAGCCACCGGACAAACTGCCTGTTTTCCTTGGACATCAAGAAGGCTCTCATCTCAGCAGCTGCCCTAGCCTTGCCAGATGTCGCGAAGCCCTTCCACCTCTACGTGAGTAAGGTAAGAGGCATTGCCAAAGGGGTTCTCACTCAGACTCGAGGTCCCTGGAAGAGACCTGTTGCCTATCTGTCTAAGAGACTGGACCCTGAGGCAGCAGGGTGGCCAGCGTGCTTCCAGGCAGTGGCCACCACAGCATTGCTGGTGAAGGAGGCAGATAAGCAGACTCTGGGCCAAGCTTTTCTCCTGGACCAGCCTGTGTCTGGATTCATAAGACTCTGGCCATCAACCCTGCCAGCCTGCTTCCAGATGATGATGGAGGAACCCATTCATGACTACACAGAGGTAACAGACGACAAGGTACTGTTCACGGATGGGAGCAGTTATGTTGAGGATGGGACCTGATATGCAGAGGCAGTGGTAGTCACCCTGGACCACACCATTTGGGCACAATTCCAGAACTTTTGGCCTTAATCCAGGCCCTTTGATGGAGACACTGTGCCATCCACAGAGAAAAGAGCATTACCAACTGCAGCCAGAAGGAATCGGCTGAACAGAAGCAAGCCCCTGACAGACCAGATGTTTGGTGGACCCTCCATATGCAAGACTGTTGGTCCAGAGGCTCTAGGTCAGAGTTGCCCAGTGACACCAGATTACCCACTTAAGTGTCACCAAGAGTTTTGAACTTCTGTGAGGCAGAGTTGCTAGAAGTACTGTCTGTGCACAGGTAAATGCTAAGCAAGGTAAGGGGGTCCCCCTGGGAATTCAGGTCCCAGGGAACTTCCCCAGGAGAGCATTGGTAGGTGGATTTCAGAGATTAAACCACCAGCATTAAGGTCTAGGTTTTGTAGACACTTCAGATTAGGTTGAAGTATACCCCACTCAGTCAGAAACTGCCTCTATAGTAGTCAAGAAATTACTCCAGGAGATTATACCTAGATTCAGGCTGCCAGTATCAGATAACAGCCCCACCTTGGTAGCTAAGGTACCTCAGAGTATAGCTCTAGCCTTAGGACATGTGAGACTCTGGAAAAGGGGTTTAACTAAATGTGTCCTAGAATCAGTGAAAATTGGACCAACCCCCAGTCCTTTGCCCTCTTGAGGGCCAGGTGTACCCCTTACTGGGACAAGTTTCCCTTTTTTTGGGAGGGGATCATGTATGGTAACCATTCCCTTACTCAAGTCCTTACAGGCTCTGCAGTTTGCTTGCTCCAGATGCACTGCCAGTGCCCACCGCAGACCCTGTAGCCCAGGAACTCAATGTGGGTAAAGAAATTCACTGCCCAAGGACTCAAAGGGACACTACACTGCTATCCTGAGCACACCCACTGCTGTTGAAGTAGATGGCACCCAGACCTGACTACATGACTCCCAGCTCCTGCATGGCCTGGATCCTGGCAACTAGCGGCCTCACCTGTGAGATCCCCAGCCTGGGCTCCACACAGGCCAGTAGGAGAACTGATGCCTGCAGGAGGGGAACTGGACTTCAGTGAGGACAATACTGATGGGAACTGTGGTACTAAGGGTCTTGGTAACTGTATTTGTTGTTTATGCTGAAAGGAAGTAGGCTGAGTCAATGATTTGACTCAGGCACATAAGACAAGGAGGGAATGAGAGGGCAGGTCGGGGTGAGGATGAGCTCCTGACTGCACTGTGGGGCAGGGCAGAGTTATCCTCCATTTTGTAACTGGACTCAGCCCTATCAGGGTTAGCCAAGGCAGTGACATCACCACCGACCGGACTAAAACCCCTGGACTGGGCGAAATTCACTCTCTCTTCTGCCATGCTGCTGGCGTGAGTGGGACGGAGCCCATGCTAGCATGGAAAAGGCTCTTTTATTTATTGCATGCGACTCGGCTCTCTGGTGGTCCTTGGGGATCACGAAGTCTGGGAGTAACAAATGATGACATGGCTCTCACTTCCAAGTTTTACCAGAGAAGGAACTTGCCCTCTGGTTTTGCTGGGAACATGCCCCTAACAACTTTTTAGGGCACACGTGTCAAACACAAGGTCCGCTGGCCAAATCCAGCCCGCCAGGCCTTGCAATGTGGCCCCCACCGTGCTGTCATCACTGCACTCTGCTGTCAGTTTATGACATTGTCAGTTTATGACTGTTCAGTAAACCATTCGGCCCGCGATTTGGGCTGGATTTTAGATTTTGGCCCCTTCTCTGATTGAGTTCGACACCCCAATTTTAGGGTCTTGGCTGAAACCTTAAAAGTTCTGTGCCTTTTCCCAATGATGCTGAAAGCTGCTAGAACTGCCTACACCAGCATTCTGGTGGAGCTCCTGCTCTTCCAGCTCCTGCAGCGGCTCAGAGGGAGCGCGGCCAGGTGGGCCAGGGCGCTGAGGCGGCCGGCCGGAGGCGTTTCCGTTATTCTCCCCGCACACCAGGCTGGGCCGGAGGAGGCATTCCGTTATTCTCCCCGCACACCAGGCTGGGCCGGGGGCATTTCCGTTATTCTCCCCGCACACCAGGCTGGGCCGGAGGAGGCATTCTGTTATTCTCCCCGCACACCAGGCTGGGCCGGAGGAGGCATTTCCGTTATTCTCCCCGCACACCAGGCTGGGCCGGAGGAGGCATTTCCGTTATTCTCCCCGCACACCAGGCTGGGCCGGAGGAGGCATTCCGTTATTCTCCCCGCACACCAGGCTGGGCCGGAGGAGGCATTCCGTTATTCTCCCCGCACACCAGGCTGGGCCGGAGGAGGCATTCCGTTATTCTCCCCGCACACCAGGCTGGGCCGGGGGCATTTCCGTTATTCTCCCCGCACACCAGGCTGGGCCGGAGGAGGCATTTCCGTTATTCTCCCCGCACACCAGGCTGGGCCGGAGGAGGCATTTCCGTTATTCTCCCCGCAAACCAGGCTGGGCCGGGGGCTCCGGCTCCCCTCCCTGAAGACCCGTCTTCTGCATGTCCTCTTAGACCTTCGGGGGGTGGGAATGGAAGATTAGGGACTCACTGTGTTATAAGGAACATCCGCCCTGCTCCGGGCTCTGATTAGGAGGCAATAAGCACTGGAGCTGTGAGCTGGGACCGGAGCGCACACCGAGCAACAGTCCTCCCTCCTCCGGAGCCACGCTCACCCCGGCCGGACGTACAGCTTCCGTTTGGAGCGATCCGGTCCTGAGGCCCTGCTCCTGCCGGCAGCCTGTTCCCGTGACCTGGCGCCGGTGCCAGCGCCCACCTCCGGGGACAATCCGACCCCCTGCACCTCCCCCTCCCCGCACCCTGTCCCCCTTCCCCTGCTGTCCCCCTCCCCCTGTTCCCTTCCCCCTGCCATCCCCCTCCCCGCACCCTGTCCCCTTCCCCCGCTGTCCCCCTCCCCCTGTCCCCCTCCCCCTGCCCCCTCCCCCTGCCCCCCTCCCCACGCTGTCCCCCTTCCCCCGCTGTCCCCCTCCCCAGTCCCCCACCTCGCGCTGTCCCCCTCCCCCTGTCCCCCTCCCCCTGCCCCCTCCCCCTGCCCCCCTCCCCACGCTGTCCCCCTTCCCCCGCTGTCCCCCTCCCCAGTCCCCCACCTCGCGCTGTCCCCCTCCCCCTGTCCCTCTCCCCCTGCCCCCTCCCCCTGCCCCCCTCCCCACGCTGTCCCCCTTCCCCCGCTGTCCCCCTCCCCAGTCCCCCACCTCGCGCTGTCCCCCTCCCCGCTGTCCCCCTCCCCCTGTCCCCCTCCCCCTGTCCCCCTCCCCCTGTCCCCCTTTCCCCGCTGTCCCCCTTTCCCCGCTGTCCCCCTCCCCCTGTCCCCCTCCCCGCGCTGTCCCCCTCCCCCTGTCCCCCTTTCCCCGCTGTCCCCCTCCCCCTGTCCCCCTCCCCCTGTCCCCCTTTCCCCGCTGTCCCCCTTTCCCCGCTGTCCCCCTCCCCCTGTCCCCCTCCCCGCGCTGTCCCCCTCCCCCTGTCCCCCTTTCCCCGCTGTCCCCCTCCCCCTGTCCCTCCTCCCCCTGTCCCCCTCCCCCTGTCCCCCTTTCCCCGCTGTCCCCCTCCCCCTGTCCCCCTCCCCGCGCTGTCCCCCTCCCCCTGTCCCCCTCCCCCTGTCCCCCTCCCCCTGTCCCCCTCCCCCTGTCCCCCCTCCCCCTGTCCCCCCTCCCCCTGTCCCCCTCCCCCTGTCCCCCCTCCCCCTGTCCCCCTCCCCCTGTCCCCCCTCCCCCTGTCCCCCTCCCCGCGCTGTCCCCCTTTCCCCGCTGTCCCCCTCCCCCTGTCCCCCTCCCCCTGTCCCCCTCCCCCTGTCCCCCTTTCCCCGCTGTCCCCCTCCCCCTGTCCCCCTCCCCGCGCTGTCCCCCTCCCCGCGCTGTCCCCCTCCCCCTGTCCCCCTCCCCCTGTCCCCCTCCCCCTGTCCCCCTCCCCCTGTCCCCCTTTCCCCGCTGTCCCCCTCCCCCTGTCCCCCTCCCCCTGTCCCCCTCCCCCTGTCCCCCTCCCCCCTGTCCCCCTCCCCCTGTCCCCCTTTCCCCGCTGTCCCCCTCCCCCTGTCCCCCTTTCCCCGCTGTCCCCCTCCCCCTGTCCCCCTTTCCCCGCTGTCCCCCTCCCCCTGTCCCCCTCCCCCTGTCCCCCTTCCCCCGTCCCCCTCCCCCTGTCCCCCTTCCCCCGCTGTCCCCCTCCCCAGTCCCCCACCTCGCGCTGTCCCCCTCCCCCTGTCCCCCTCCCCCTGTCCCCCTCCCCCTGTCCCCCTTTCCCCGCTGTCCCCGTCCCCCTCCCCCTGTCCCCCTCCCCCTGTCCCCCTCCCCGCGCTGTCCCCCTCCCCCTGTCCCCCTCCCCCTGTCCCCCTTTCCCCGCTGTCCCCCTCCCCCTGTCCCCCTTTCCCCGCTGTCCCCCTCCCCCTGTCCCCCTCCCCCTGTCCCCCTCCCCCTGTCCCCCTCCCCGCGCTGTCCCCCTCCCCCTGTCCCCCTCCCCCTGTCCCCCTCCCCCTGTCCCCCTCCCCCTGTCCCCCTCCCCACGCTGTCCCCCTCCCCCCGCTGCCCCCCTCCCCCTGCTGTTCCCCTCCCCCCTGTCCCTCTCCTCCCGTCCCCCTCCCTCCACTGTCCCCCTCCCCCGTCCCCCATCCTGTCCCCCTCCCCGCGCCCTTCCCCCCTCCCCCTGCTCTCCCGGGTAAGCAGCTGAGGAGCTGCTGTTCCCCTCGCTGTGGCATGGAACAGCCCGTCCCTGAAGCTGGCCCTCGCATGACAGCGGCGTGGATTCACTGGCTCTGGTGACAGAACCTTGGCACACATGCAGGGTGGGCACAAGTAGGCTTACAGTTGTGACTACCAGAAACAGGTTTTATTGTTATTTATTAATTATCGTATTATTTCCCATAGGAACAACTGTGAACCCACTTTTGCCCCACCCTTGACAGAGAGCCCAGACATCCTAATTCAGTGATCCTCTTTCTTCTTTAATTTTTTTAATTAAAACTTAAAAAAAAAAAAAAAAACCTGGAGAAGGAACCTGGGTTCCCTAAGATCAATGCTGGGGCCCCGCCAGCAGGCGAAGGAATCCTAAGGCAGGTGCTGGGCATGGAGGCCACGGGGGCACAGGCTACCAAGGAGACAGAACTGAACCTCACGTCACCCTGCTTGGCCCCGGAGGATGGCTGGTTAGCCAGAGATGGGTAAGATTCCTCAGGGAAGGAACAGCCTAAGACAGGCACAGCCGCAGGGGGCCATCAGGAGAGAACTTAGGGGTCAACGGAGGTGGGGCACAGACCCTCACTCCCCCAACTCTGCAGGGGCCTGGACCCTCACCCCTGCTGAGGGAGTCTCCTGCCCCCCATGGCTGCTTACCTTCCCAGGCCCAGCTCAAACCGGGACCCGGTAACAGACTTGGCTGACAGCAGCTGCCCTCTCACCACTACAAGACTTGTTTGAGTTGTCTTGCGAAGATGGTGTGAGGGAGTGGGTTTTTGATATCTAAATCCAGCCTACCACCAGGAATGCTCAGAGCCTACTCAAGAAAGCAAATAATCCTTTCCCCTAATATTTAAATGGTAAAATGAGATTGTTTTATTTATGTTAAATTGTTTTATTTTATGTTAAATTTGACAGTAAAATAGTAGACAAGTTTTCAGGCTAATTTAAATTGGCTAATAGAAATAAGTGAATATCCTAGAAAAACTAATTGCACTGGACAAAAAGCTGTTCCTAATTTTAATTGGTAGTTCATCTCAGGATAAAATCTCTCAACAGGAAATGAACCTAAAGCAGTCATATTATAGTGCAAAAAATTAAAATTTAAAAGCTATCAAGACTACATTATAAAAATTTCAAAATCCTCCTAATATTTAAATAAAAAAGGGGGAAAATAGAAGAATATCAAGTAAGAAAAAATATCCTGAAAATAAATTACATCTAGAAAATTTGTACTTTAGAAAATTAATTGTAATGCTATCAACAAGACACCCATGAAAAACACACATGGTGTCAAAACAAGACAGAGGAAAATCATTTGGGCAAAAAATGAGAAAAGATCGCAAGTCAAATTTATAGAAAATATCCCTTTATTAACTTTTGGTCTAGAATATGTTTGTATATTTTCAGAAAACAACTCCGAGACCATGTGGACTCTGGCAACAGAGAGGAATTGACAGGATTACTCCAACCATGAAGGCAGAAGAGAAGCAGTCCAGAGATGGAAGTCGCTGATGACACTTTACCATAATAGCAGTCAGCAGCTGTGTATCACTGCAGGTTCCCCAGGACCAAACTAGAGAGGGTTGGGTTTGCATCACCACCATTTGTCCACCATCCAGAACTGAAATATTATTGCTGACATGTACACATAAGGAACTGTTTGACACTGAAATTGGGTCTCAAAAGAACTGTTGGCCCAGAAAGAAACTCACCACAGACTGATTCATATGCCTCTCAGCATAACGATTATTGCTTGTCTCATTTTTTTTATTCTCATACGTATATTTCCAGTAGGACATGATCTCACTCATCTGGGGGAAGGGGTGAACAACACAGACAAATGAACAAGAACAGACCCAGAGACAAGGAGCCATGGGTCAGACTACTGGACCTCAAAGGGAGGGTGGGGATAAAAGGGAGAGATCAACCAAAGGACTTATGTGCACACATATGAGCCTAACCAATGGTCAAGGACAATAGGGGGGTGGGGGCATGAGTGGGAGGTGGGGGGTTACAATGGGGGGGGTTGAGGACAAATATGTGATACCTTAATCAATAAAGAAATTAAAAAAAACTTAAAAAAATCCTCACCTGAGGATATTACCCATTGCTTTCTTTTTTAGAGAGTGGAAGAGAGAGAGAGAGACAGACAGATAGAAACATCCATGTAAGAGAAACACATTGATTGTTGCCTCCAACACATGCCCCAACCTGGGCTGGGCTGCGGAGGAGCCTGCAACTGAGGTCCCTGCCCCGAGCCAGAATCAAACCCAGCACCCTTCAGTCCCCAGGCCGACTCTATACCCTGAGCCAAACCAGTGAGGGCTATTTTCTTTAAATTAAATCTTTACTGTTGAAAGTATCACACATGCCCCCCTTTTCCCTCATTGACGCCTTTCTAGTCCACCCCTACCCCGAAACCCCAGCTCCAGGCACTGGATTATGCATATATGATACAGGTCCTATGTTTGACCACTTCCCACCCCCACCCTCCCCCGCCTTCCTGCTGAGATTCGCAGTCTATTCCATGCTTCTCTGTCTCTGGATCTATTTTGTCCCTTGGTTTATTTTGTTGGTTAGATTCCACATATGAGGAGCTCCAGTGGCAATCAGTTAGCACACGGTACTTACAAGATTCCACATATGAGTGAGATCATGGGATACTTGTCTTTCTCTGACTGGCTTATTTTGCTTAGCATAACACTCTCCAGGTCCCTCTGGGCTGTCTCAAAGGGTAAGAGTTGTTTATTTTATTTTATTTTATTTTTTTACTGCTGCATAGTATTGTGTAAATGTCCCACAGTTTTGTAATCCATTCATTTACTCATGGGCATGTAGGCTGTTTCCCAATCTCAGCTATGGTGAATTGTGCTGCTATAAACATAGGGGTGAATGTATCCTTTCTGATTGGTGTTTCTGGCTTCTTGGATATATTTCTAGACGTGGCATCACTGGGTCAAATGGCCGTTCCATTTTTAGATTTTTGAGGAAACTCCACACTGTTCTCCACAATGGCTGCACCAGTCTGCATTCCCACCAGCAGTGCACGAGGGTTCCTTTTTCTCCACATCCTCGCCAGCACCTGGCATTTGCTGATTTGTTGATGATAGCCATTCTGGAAGGTGTGAGGCATCTCGTTGTCGTTTTGGTTTGCATCTCTCACATGATTAGTGACTTTGAGCATGTT
The DNA here is from genome assembly GCF_964339955.1 of Pipistrellus hanaki. NCBI lineage: Eukaryota > Metazoa > Chordata > Mammalia > Chiroptera > Vespertilionidae > Pipistrellus > Pipistrellus hanaki. Next base: position 3,604,901 of record NC_140510.1, on the reverse strand, counting down.
TTCATACGTCTCTTGGCCAGTATTTGCTCTTTGAGAAATTATCTAGTCAGGTCTTTTGCCCATTTTAAAAAAAGTATTTGTATTGATTTCAGACAGGAAGGGAGAGGGAGAGAGAGATAGAAACATCCCATATAATAATCCTATATAATAAAAGCCTTATATGCTAAGTGTCTGGTTGACAGGTTTGCCATTCAACCAATCAAAACATAATATGCTATGCTAATGATATGCTAAGGCTGCTCAACTGCTTGACACTCCAATTGGTAGGTTAGCTTACTGCTGGGTCTAGCCAATCCGGACTGAGCAAGACATGCCAGATACAGTCTGGAGCCCTCCTGTGGCTGCTCCCCGCTGGCCGACCCCCTGCGTCCCTCTCCAGACCGCTTTGTGCCCCTGTGGGGTCCCTCTGCCTGGCCTACGCCCTCTCCCACCTGGGGACCACTCAGGGGATATCCGAGAGCTGGTTTTGGCTCAAACTTGCAGGCCACACCGAGAGACCCCAGTGGTGCATGAATTTATGCACCAGGCCTCTAGTCAATGATAAAAGGGAATCATTGATTCGCTGTCTCCTGCATGTCCCCTTGTGGGGGTCAAGCCTACACCCTGGGCATGTGCCCTTGACTGGAATTGAACCCAGGACCCTTCAGTCCACAGGCTGATGCTTTATCCACTGAGCTAAACCAGCTAGAGTTTCCGCCCATTTATAAAAATTTAACAAATCTTTATTGTTCAGATTATTACAATTATTCCTCTTTTCACCCCATAGCTCCCCTCCACCTGGTTCCCACCCCACCCTCTGCCCTTACCCTCCCACTGTTCTCATCCATAGGTGTACGATTTTTGCCCAGTCTCTTCCCGCACCCCCACACTTCTTTCCCCCTGAGAATTGTCAGTCCACTCCCTTTCTATGCCCTGGATTCTATATTCATCAGTTTATTCTGTTCATAGATTTTTTTATTCACTTAACTTTTAGATTCAATTGTTGATAGATGTGTATTTGTTGTTCATAATTTTTATTTTTCTTCTTTTTCCTCTTTTTAAAGAATACTTTTCAGCATTTCATATAATTCTGATTTGGTGGTGATGAACTCCTGTAGCTTTTTCTTATCTGTGAAGCTCTTTAACTGACCTTCAATTCTGAATGATAGCTTTGTTGGGTAGAGTAATCTTGGTTGTAGTTTCTTTTTTCTTTTCTTTTCTTAAAATAAATCTTTATTGCTCAAATTATTACAAATGTTCCTCTTCTCCCCCCCCCCCATTGCTCTCCTCCACCAGGTTCCCATCCCACCCTCTGCCCTTTCCCCACTCCCCATTGTCCTCATCCATAGGAGCACAGTTTATGTTCAGTCTCTTCCCGCACCCCTCTCTCCCCTTTTCCCCAAGAATCTTCAGTTCACTCCCCTTCCATACCTCTGATTCTATTATATTCAACAGTTAATATTGTTCATCAGTTGTTTTTTTTTTTTTTAATTTCCTCGGTTTTTAGATTCACTTGTTGACAGTTACGTATTTGTTGTTCATAATTTTTATCTTTATTTACTTTCTCTTCTGAAAGAACCCCCTTCAGCAATTCATATAATTCTGGTTTGGTGGTAATGAACTCCTTTAGCTTTTTTTTTTTTTATTAGTGAAGCTCTTTATCTGACCTTCGATTCTGAGTGATAGCTTTGCTGGGTAGATTATCTTTGGCTGTAGGTTCTTACTATTCATCACCTTGAATATTTCTTGCCATTCCCTTCTGGCCTGCATGGTTTCTGTTGAGAAATCAGCTGACAGTCCTATGGGTGCTCCTTTATAGGTAACTACCTTCTTTGCTCTTGCTGCTTTTAATATTCTCTCTTTGTCTTTTGCTCTTGGAATTTTAATTATGAGGTGTCTTGGTGTGGTCCTCTTTGGATTCCTTTTGTTTGGAGTTCTGTGCGCTTCCTGGACTTGTAAGTCTAATTCTTTCACCAGGTGGGGGAAGTTTTCTGTCACTATTTCTTCCAGTATTCTTTCGGTATCTTGCTCTCTCTCATCTTCTGGGACCCCCATAATTCTGATGTTGGTTTGCTTGAAGTTGTCCCAGAGGTTTCTTACATTATCTTCAATTTTCTGGATTCTCTTGCTTTCTTGCTTCTGCGGAGGAGTGTCTTCTGGTTCTTTATGTTCCAAATCTTTGACTTGATTCTTGCGATCTTCCATTCTGTTTTTAGGACTCTGTATAATATTTTTTATTTCAGACAATGTATTCTTTATTTCTTGTTGATCCCTTATCATTTATTGTTGATTCCTTATTAATTCTAGGTGATCCCTTTACATATCCTCATAGGTCTTATCCACCTTTTCTAGGAAATTCTTGAAAAACCTTATAAGCGTATATTTGAACTCTATATCCAGTCGCTTTTTGTCCTCCATTTCTTTCGTTTGTGATCTATTTTCTTGTCTCGGCATTTTTGCAGCTTCCCTGAGTTGGTAGCCTTAAAAGTCTCTGTGTTCAGCCAAGACCGGTTTGGCTCAATGGATAGAGCGTTGGCTTGCGGACTGAAGGGTCCCGGGTTTGATTCCGGTCAAGGGCATGTACCTTGGTTGCGGGCATATCCCCAGTAGGGGGTGTGCAAGAGGCAGCTGATCGATGACTCTCTCTCATCGATGTTTCTAACTCTCTCTCTCTCCCTTCTTCTCTGTACAAAATCAATAAAATATATTTTTTAAAAAAAGTCTGTGTTCAGCTTGAATGGGGCAGAGTTTCAGGGTGGAGCCTACAGCCTTAGCTTCTGTCAGCCCCGCCCTATGCGGCTCCTGAGTCTCAGTATTTCCTAGGGTCCTTCAGTACTCGCTGCAAGCACCTCTGAGAGAAAGGTGCCCTCGATTTTCGCCTGCTACCGAACAGTCTAGGCTCTCCCCCAATGAGCCTGGAACTGGGGTTTAGTTCAGTTGGAAGTGGATTGGAAGTGGGGTTAAGAGCAGTCTGGAGCCCCTGTCTCCTTCCCGCCAGGACAATCCCGCGGCACAGCCAACCATCCCTTCTCTGCGCGCAATGTGCGCGCCACCGGGAACTCCTCTCGCCGCTCCCCTGGGTTTCTGCCTTACAGCCCAGCTCCCTGTGGATGAGCCTGGGTCCCCAGGGTCTCGCCTAGAACTGGGGTTTGGAGCAGTTGGAACTGGGGCCCAGCACAGTCCGGATCCTTTGTCTCCTTCCCACCAGGGCAATCTAGCAGCAGAGTTAACAGTCCGTCCTCTGCGCGCAATGTGTGCGCCTCCGGGACCTCCTTTCGCTGCTCCCCTGGGATTCCGACTCACAGCCCAGGCTCCCTCTGTTTGAGCCTGGGTCCCCAGGGTCTGGCCTAGAACTGGGGTTCAGGGCTGTTGGGTCTGGGGTTCAGCACAGTCAGAGCTTTTATCTCCTTCCCACTAGGGAACGCCAGCCAGGCACTCAGCCGACCCCTCCTCTCCAGCTCTGTCCTCTCCCCACGTGTGCACCGTGTCTCCGTACCTTAGGCTTTTACAGCTCCTCTGCTCTTCCTTCTGGTTTTCTCCTTGTAGAATTTTCAGTCAGTCGACTTTCCTGTAGTTCTGGGTAATGTCCATTTTATATTTTAGTTGTATTTTATTGAAATTGTTGTGTGCGGCTGTGGCTAGGTGTTTACCTGTGCAGCCATCTTGGATTTTCCTCAGTGCACATTTTTTGGTTGTAGTTTCTTGCTGTTCATCACTTTGAATATTTCTCGCCATTCCCATCTGGCCTGCATGGTTTCTGTTGAGAAATCAACTGACAATCGTATGGGTGCTCCTTTATAGGTAACTACCTTTTTTGCTCTTGCTGCTTTTAATATTCTCTCTTTGTCTTTTGCTCTTGGAATTTTAATTATGATGTGTCTTGGTGTGGTCCTCTTTGGATTCCTATTGTTTGGGGTTCTGTGCACTTCCTGGACTTGTAAGTCTAATTCTTTCACCAGGTGGGGGAAGTTTTCTGTCATTATTTTTTCAAATAGGTTTTCAGTATTTTGCTCTCTCCTTCTGGCATCCCCATAATTCTGATGTTGGTACACTTGAAGTTGTCCCAGAGGCTTCTTACAGTATCTTCATAATTTTTTATTCTTTTTTCTTTTCCGGTTGGGTGTTTTTGTTTCTTTGTATTTCAAATCTTTGACTTGATTTTTGTGATCCTCTAGTCTGCTGTTAGATCTCTGTATAATACTTTTTATTTCAGTCATTTTATGTTTAATTTCTAGTTGGTCCTTTTTTATATCCTCGAGGGTCTCACTAAATTTATCGGCCTTTTCTAGAAAATTCTTGAAAAACCTTATACCATGTTTTTGAACTCTATATCCAGTCATTTGCTTTCCTCCATTTCTTTCATTTGTCATCTGTTTGTTTCCTCATTTTGGCTGCTTCCCTGAGTTGATAGATTGGCTTTGTGTGCTGGTGTCCTAAAGGGCCCAGTGGCTCAGCCTCCCCAGTTACCTGAGGTGGACGCTTTTGGTGCACTCCTTGTGGGCTCTGTGCACAGTCTTGTTCTAGTTAAGCCTTGATTGTTGTTGGTATAACTGGGAGGAACTGACCTCCAGTCCAATTGGTCGTGAGGATCAGTTGTGTCTATGCTGGGAGAACTTCTGTGCTGGAGACACCCTAATGAGACAAGACTTGAAAAGCCTCTACGCTCAACTTGGGTGGGGCAACGTCTCAGGGCAGAGAAGACAGCATTGATTTCCCATCAACCCTGCCCTAATAGGCCCCTGTGTCTCAGGGTCCCTCTGTAATCACTGCAAGCACCTCTGAGAGAACATATATAGATGTATACTTCTAGAAATATATCCAAAGAAACCTGGAGTTTTGCCCACTGCCAGACAGTCTAGTTTCTCCCTGAGTGAGTTGGGGTCCCCAGAGTCTCACCCGGAACTGGAGTTCAGTGTAGTTGGGAGCTTTTGTCTACCTCCTGATTGAGAAAGCCAGCTGGGCACTCAATTGCCAATCCTCTCTGCGCGGGCATCTCAGTACCTCTGCCTCAGTACCTCAGTACCCGAGGCCTCCACTCAAGGCTACAAAGTTTCAATTGTAGAAGGTAAATAAATCCCAGATACCAGGGCCTCTGCTTGGCTCATCAGGGGGCGTGGCCAGCCTGAAAACCACCACAGCCCCCTTGCCCAGACTGCCCCACGACCCAAAAGAACCCCCACCCTGATCCAGGAAACCCTTCAGGGCAAATCAGCTGGCCCCCACCCATGCACCAGGCCTCTATCCTATCTAATAAAAGAGTAATATGCAAATTGACCATCACTCAACTCACAAGATGGCTGCCCCCATGTGGTCAAAGATGGTGGCCCCATGTGGACACAAGATGGCCGCCACAAGATGGCCAGCAGGGGAGGGCAGTTGAGAGGGAACAGGCTTGCAAGGGAGGACAGGACCAGGCCTGCAAGGGGGTGATCAAACCTGCAGAGGAGGGCAGTTGGGGGTGACCAGGCTGGCCGAGGAGAGAAGTTGGGGATGACTGGCCTGCAGGGAAGGGCAGTTGGGAGGGACTCAGGCCTGCAGGGGAGGGCAGTTTGTGGTGACCAGGATGGCAGGGAAGCAGTTAGAAATCAATCAGGCTGGCAGGGGAGTGGTTAGGGGGTGATCAGGTTGGCAGCCAGGCAAGCAGTTGAGAGCCAGCAGTCCTGGATTGTGAGAGGGATGTCTGACTGCCTGTTTGGGATTGGACCCCTTGAGGGGTCCCAGATTGAAGAGGGTTCAGGCTGAGCTGAGGGACAACCCCCCACCCCTGTGCATGAATTTTGTGCACCGGGCCTCTAATTTAAATATATAAAAGCATAAGAAACCATTATGACTGAACAACCAGGACGACAGGTCGACCAGTCACTATGATGCACACCGACCACCAGGGGTCAGACGCTCAATGCAGGAGCTGCCTAACTCCCACAGGGGGAGTGCTGCTCAGCCGGAGCAGGGCTCACGGCTTTTGAGCACAGCGGTGGTGGCAGAGCCTCTCCCACGTCCGCGGCAGCACTACCAAGCGGCCTGCGGTGGCAGGCGCTGTGGGCCGGGCTGAGTGAGAGCGACATGGTCCCTGGCCCTGGCTTGGGCTCCTTCCTGGCCACCCACTTCCCTTGCCTGTGGGGATCGGGCCTAAACCAGCAGTAGGACATCCCTCAAGGGGTCCCAGGTTGTGAGAGGGTGCAGGCCATGCTGAGACACCCCCCGGCCCTCCCTCTACCCATGCATGAATCCATGCAGGAGGCCTCCAGTTTTATATATTTTGGAAATAGCCCCTTATTAGATATGTCATTGGTAAATATATTTTCCTATTCAATGGGCTCCCTTTTCATTTTGTTGGTTTCTTTTGCTCTGCAGAGGCTTTTTACTTTGATATAGTACTATGTATGCATTTTCTCCTTAGTTCCCTTTGCCCTAGATGTGTTGGTAAACATATCACTAAGATATGTTGCCTATCATCCTTTCTAGGATTTGTAGTTTCATGACTTACTTTAAGCTTTTTATTCATTTTGAGGTATTTTTTGTGTGTGTATGGTGTAAGTTGCTGGTCTAGTTTTATTTTTTTGCATGTAGCTGTCCAATTTCCCCAGCACCATTTATTGAAGAGACTCTCTTGACTCCATTGTATGCTCTTGCCTCCGTTGTCAAATATTGAGTGTAATTTTCTGGGGTCTCTGTTCTGTTCCATTGATCTATATGCCTATTCTTGTGTTAGTACCAGGCTGTTTGATTATGGTGATATCTTATATAATTTGAAATCTGGTATGTGATTCCAAAGCTTTGTTCTTCTTTCTTATGATTGCTACAGGTATTCAGGGTCTCTTTCAATTCTCCAAAAGCGAATTTGGGGAGTATTTGTTCTAGATTTCTGAAATGTGCCATTTGTATTTTTTTATTTGATACGGATTGCATTGAATCTATAGATTTCTTTGTGTAGTATGACCATTTTAATGATATTAATTCTACCAATCCATGAACACAGTACCAGTATATTCTTCCACTTTTTTTCCCTCTATCCTATAGTTTCTTCTTTCTCTGTCCTATAGTTTTTCAAGCACAGGTTTTTTTCCTCCTTGGTAAGTTTATTCCTAGGTATTTTAGTTTTTTGTTGCAATGGCAAATGGCATTTTTTTTTTTTTAAAGTTTCTCTTTCTGAAGGCGCCGGCAGCGAGCACTGAAGGACTCGCATAGGGCGGGGCTGACGGAAGCCAAAGCTGCAGGCTCCACCCTGAAACCACGTCCCATCTGTAACTGCGAAATGCGACAACAAAATAAATCACAAACAAAAGAAATGGAGGACAAAAAGCGTCTGGATATAGAGTTCAAATCTACGCTTATAAGGTTTTTCAAGAATTTCCTAGAAAAGATGGATAAGACCTATGAGGATATGAAAAGAGACCATCAAGAAATGATAAGGGAACAACAAGAAATAAAGAATACATTGTCTGAAATAAAACATATTTTACAGAGTCCTAAAAACAAAAGGGAAGATCGCAAGAATCAAGTCAAAGATTTGGAACATAAAGAGCCAGAAGACACTCCTTCACAGAAGCTAGAAGGCAAGAGAATCCAGAAAATTGAAAATAATGTAAGAAACCTCTGGGACAACTTCAAGCGAACCAACATCAGAATTATGTGGGTTCCAGAAGATGAGAGAGAGCAAGATATCGAAAACATACTGAAAGAAATAGTGACAGAAAACTTCTCCCACCTGGTGAAAGAATTAGACTTACAAGTCCAGGAAGCGCACAGAACTCCAAACAAAAGGAATCCAAAGAGGACCACACCAAGACACCTCATAATTAAAATTCCAAGAGCAAAAGACAAAGAGAGAATATTAAAAGAAGCAAGAGCAAAGAAGGTAGTTACATATAAAGGAGCACCTATACGATTGTCAGCTGACTTCTCAACAGAAACCATGCAGGCCAGAAGGGAATGGCAAGAAATATTCAAGGTGATGAATAGTAAGAACCTACAGCCAAAGATAATCTACCCAGCAAAGCTATCACTCAGAATCGAAGGTCAGATAAAGAGCTTCACTAATAAAAAAAAGCTAAAGGAGTTCATCACCACCAAACCAGAATTATATGAATTGCTGAAGGGGGTTCTTTCAGAAGAGAAAGTAAATAAAGATAAAAATTATGAACAACAAATACGTAACCATCAACAAGTGAATCTAAAAACCAAGGAAATTAAAAAAAAATCTGATGAACAATAGTAACTGTTGAATATAATAGAATCAGAGGTATGGAAGGGGAGTGAACTGATGATTCTTGGGGAAAAGGGGCGAGGGGGGCGTGGGAAGAGACTGAACATAAACTGTGCACCTATGGATGAGGACAATGGGGGGTGGGGAAAGGACAGAGGGTGGGGTGGGAACCTGGTGGAGGAGAGCAATGGTGGGGAGGGGGGGAAGGAACATTTGTAATAATATGAACAATAAAAACTTATTAAAAAAAATAAAATAAAAATAAAAATAAATAAAAATAAAAAAAATAAAAATAAAAAAAAATACAGTTTCTCTTTCTGAGAGTTCATTATTGGTGGATAAGAATGCCATCAATTTCTGGGTGATAATTTTGTATCCTACTATAATGCTGAATTAATTTATTAAATCTAATTTTTGGTGGTCTTTAGTGTTTTCTATGTATAATATTATATCATCTGCAAATAATTGACAGTTTTACTTTGTTCTTGCCAATTTGGATGCCTTTTATTTTTTCTTCATGTCTGACCACTATGGCTAGGACTTTCAGGACTATGTTGAACAGGAGTGGTGAGAGTGGGCATCCCTGTCTTGTTCCTGTTTTGGAAGGAAGTGGTTTTAGTTTTTGCCCTTTGAGTACGATGTTGGCTGTGAGTTTGTCTTATATGGTCTTTATCATGTTGAGGTATGATCCCTCTATTCCTACTTTACTGACAGTTTTTATAAAAAGTCGGTGTTGGATTTTGTTGAATGCCTTTTCTGTGTCTGTTAATATAATCATGTGATTTTTCTTTAAGTTTATGTGATGCGGCACATTTGTTAATTTGAAAATATCATACCAGTATTATGTACCAGCCTTGCATCCCTGGAATAAATCCCACTTGAGCATGGTTTATGATCTTCTTAATATATTGCTGGATCCAACTTGCTAATATTTTGTTGAGGATTTTAATATTTATGTTCATCAGATACAGGATAATGGCCTGAATTTTCTTTGTAACCTCTTTATCTGTTTTTAGAATTAGGTTAATGCTGGCCTTGTATAAAGAGCTTGGAAGTGCTCCTCTTGTATTTTTTGGAATAGTTTGAGGACAGGTGTTAGTTCTTCGAATGTTTGATAAAACGCCTGTGAAGCTGTCCAGACCCGGGCTTTTGTTTGCTGGGAGGGTTTTGATTACTGCTTCTATTTCATCGATTGTTATTGGCCTATTCAGGTTTTCTGCTTCTTCCTGATTCAGTTTTGGGCGATTGCATTTTTCTAGGAACTTGTCCACTTCATCCAGGTTGTCCAGCTGGTTGGCGTATAGTTGTTAATAGTATAATACTTTCCCACAATCCTTTGTATTTCTGTGGTGTGGTCACTTTATCTTTCATGTCTGGTTTTGTTTGGGTCCTCTTCCTTTGTTCCTTGATGAGTCCTGATAAAGATTCATTAATCTTGTTTATTTTTTAAAAAAATATATTTTATTGATTTTGTACAGAGAGGAAAGGAGAGAGATAGAGCGCTAGAAACATCAATGAGAGAGAATCATCGATCAGCTGCCTCCTGCACACCCCCCACCGGGGATATGCCCGCAACCAAGGCACATGCCCTTGACCGGAATCGAACCCAGGACCCCCTAGTCCCCAAGCCGACGCTCTATCCATTAAGCCAAACCGGTCTCGGCAATCTTGTTTATTTTTTAAAAGAACCAGCTCTTGGTTTAATAAACGACAGAAAGACTAAAAAATGTATATATACAAAAGATAAATTGATCTTTTGTATATATATATTTTTTAGTCTTTCTGTCATTTATTTCCATTCTGATCTTTATTATATTCTTCCTTCTACTTTCTCTTGGCTTTTCTTGTTTTCTAATTTTTAAATTGTAGGGTTAAATAATTCAAATTTTTTTAAAAAATATATATATATATTTTATTGATTTTGTACAGAGAGGAAGGGAGAGAGATAGAGAGTTAGAAACATCGAGTGTCATCGATCAGCTGCCCCTTGCACACCCCCTACTGGGGATATACCTGCAACCAAGGTACATGCCCTTGACCGGAATCGAACCCGGGACCTTTCAGTTCCCAAGCCGACGCTCTATCCATTGAGCCAAACCGGTTTCAGCAAAATTTTCTTGTTTTTTTATGTTGGCCTTTAATGCTTCCCTCTCAGCACTGCTTTCACTGTATCCCATAGATTTCCACTTTTTGTGTGTTCATGTTCATTTGTTTAAAGGAAGTTTTTTTTTTTTTTTTATTTCTTTCTTGATCTCATTGGTGACTCACTCATCCTATATAATAAAACCTCAATAAGGCAAATCGACTGAATGGTGGAAGGACTGGTTGCTATGACACACACTGACCACCAGGGGGCAGAAACTCAACCCAGGAGCTGCTCCCTGGTGGTCAGTGTGTTCCCATAGGGGCACCGCCACTTATGGCTGGTGAGCATAGTGGCTATCCCTCGAGGGGTCTTGGGTGGCAAGAGAGTGCAGACCAGGCTGAGGGACCTCCCACCTCCCGCCCAATGCACAAATGTTGTGCACCTGGCCTCTAGTTATTTAATAACATGCTATTTAGCCTCCATGTGTTTGAATGTTTTTGGGTGTTTTTATTGTAGTTGATTTCTAGTTTCATGCCATTAGGATCCGAGAAGATGATGACATAATTTGAATGCTCTTGAACTTGTAGAGACTTAATCTATGTCCTAACTTCTGTTGTATCTTCGGGAATGTCCCACGTGCACTTGAGAAGAATGTATATTCTGCAGCTTTGGGCTGAAATGTTCTGGACATGTCAATTAAATACATTTGATATAGTGTATCCATTAGGGTTGCTGTTTCCTATTTTTTTTTATCTAGAAGATCTATTCAGTGAGGTCAGTATTATGTCCAATAGCCAAAAGGTAAAAACAAAGTGTCTATGAATTGATAAATGGATAAAATAAAATGTGGTACATACATACATATAAAGAATTTATTAAGACAGAAAAGGGAATAGAGTTCTGATTCTTTTTACAACGTGGATAAACATGAAAAATCTTATGCAAAATGAAATAATCTAGACATAAATGGACAAATATTGCATGAATCCACCTGTATGTTACCTGAATTAGGCAAATCCATAGAGACACAAAATAGTTTAGAGATTATCAGAGGTTGGGTTAGGGAGAATGAGGAATAATTGCTCAATGATTACGAAGGGGCAATAAAAAGACTTTGGATATAGATAATGGCGATGTTTGCATAATATAATGTAACAAATGCCACAAAATTGTATATTTAACATGGTTACAATGACAAATTTTGTGATATATATATATATATATATATATATTTACAACAATTTAAAATTGCAAAATATAAAAAACATTGAATTAAATTATATACCTTAAATAGGTGAATTGTATTGGTTATAAATTATATTTCAAACTGTTTCAAAATAAATAACAGAGTGCACTTCCAGTTCTGCCTGAACTGTGCTGGAGGTGTACTAAAAAATCAATTGCAGTGTACAGTAGTAATGAGTAAATAAAAGTAAAATTAAGAGGATAAGTTCATTTACACTGGCTCAGCTGATGACAGCATCGCATCAAGGCTGTGGATGGGATCCCCGGTCAGGGCACATACAAGAAGCAACCAACGATGAGGTAGAAAAACAAATCGATATTTCTCTCTCTGTCTCCCTCTCCCTCATTCTCCCTTCCTCTGTTTCTAAAAATCAATTAAAAAAAAAAAATTAGGAATGAGTTGAACAAAAAGATTTTACTCTGAATACTATAGAACACTAATGGAGGAATTAAATTACTACTAAATTAATAGAAAGACAAGCTATGATCATGGCCAGAAGACTATAATAAGGTGGCAAAATTTCCAAAATTTATACTCAATATATCTTCAAAATTTCCAATGACATTTCTGCAGAAATTGACAGGCAGATCATAAAATTTAATTTAACCTAATACCGAACAGCTAGAATGATGTTTTAAAAACATAACAAAATGGAGAACCCACACTTTGCAATTTCACAACAGGCTTAAAAGTTTCAGTAGATACCAAGTGTTTGGCAGTGGAAGGCTGGACGTAGATGAGTGGAATATGGCTCAGAGTCCAGACACAAGCTTTCACCTAAACAGACCGCAGATCATCCCCTGCTGAAAAAAGACTTTCCAGCAGCTTGTCAGCAAACAACAAACAGGCCTTAACACAGACCTTATACTTCAACAAAACTACCTCAAAGTGATGCTCCATTTTGTAAATCACAAAATTATAAAAAGCCTGTAACAAGCTCTGGCTGGTGTGCTCAGTGGTCAGTGCATGGAAGGGTCACAGGTTCCATTCCTGTTCAAGGACATGTACCTGGGTTGTGGGTTTGCTCCTGGGCGCATGCAGGAGGCAACCAGTCATTGTGTGTCTCTCTCACATGGAAGTTTCTCTCTCCTCTCTTTCCTCCCTCCTCACTCTCTGAAAAGCAATGGAAAAGTGCCTTCACGTGAGGACCAACAAACAGGCGATCACCTTGTTTGGTGATGAGTCATTAGATATAACTCAGAAGCACAGCCTAGGAAAGGAAAACACTGATGCTGTAATCTATTGAAGTAAAAAACTTCTGCTCTTCAAAAGATAAGCCACAGACTGTGAGCAAATATTTGCAAAACGCATATCTGAAGGACTGATATCCAAAATATATTAAGTACTCTCTTAAAACTCAGTCAGAAAACAAACAATACATAAAAAAACAATACAAAAATGGCCAAGGAATATATAAAATACTTAACATCATATAACATTAGGGAACTACAATCAGTGAGATACCACTACACACCTATTAAAATGGATAAACTACCAACCAAGGACAACACTGAATGTTGGTAAAATGTAAGCCCAGAAACAACTTACTGCTGGTGGGAATGCAAAATAGGACTGTCACTTTGGAAGGCAGTTTCTTTTAACACAGTTCAGTTTTTACCCAACTGACTTGAAAATTTATTTCCACAGAAGAACTGCATGCAAATGTTTATAACAGCTTTATTCGTAAAAGTCACTACCTGGAAGCAATAGGTCCTTTAATAGGGAAATGAATAAACAAACGGTTGCAGTGTCTCACAGAAGAATACCACTAAGCAGTAAAATGAAATGATTATAATACCTAAAAAAAATGTTTGAATCTCAGGTTATGCTGAGCATAAAAGCCAGACACAAGTAATATGGATGGTACAAGGCCATTTACATGAAGTTCAAGGACAGACAAACCCATGACAGACCAGTGTTACCTTTGCGGGGGGGGGGGGGGGGGCAGAGGCATGCTGACTACAAAGGCACGTTCTGGAGTCTGGAGAGGTCATGGGTCTTCACGCAGGTGTTGGCTGTGGGCACACGTATTTGTCAAAATGCATGAAATCGTACATTAAGACCGGTGTTTAGTCCATGCATTATCACACTACAATAAAGCCGGTTAAAACAATGTCTAGATGCTGGCTTTTGGAGGGACATGGGTTGTGATTGGGTGGAGCAGTGTCAGGGCTGCGAAAAGACCTGTGGTCACCTGGGCTCGGACTCGTCACAGATCTGGCAGCCGTTGTTCAGAGGTCCCACAGGCTGTTGCAGGGAAACCCAGCTGGGCTGCCAGCCCCCTGGCCTCCAGCAGGGCCTCCTGCTCGCTGCGAGTTGACCCTTAGAAAGCAGTTCCTAGGATAGAATTTGACCAATAGGACTTGGTCTTCCCTGTCCAATTGGAGCTGTACAGCTATATCCCTATTTGCACCTTCACCATCCAATCAGAGCAGTTCCATTCCTACCGATCAGCAGTGTTGTTTGGATTAATCAAGCTGTGGAGACCTGGAGTCCTCATTTGCATAGAAGTGGACCAATCAGGGTCAGGGACGGGCACTCTGTGCTTCACCTGGGCCTCCACAGAGCATTCCTCCGGTTCTGGCTGACCCGGTCATCCCCCAGGGTGCTGGAGCTGTCCCTCCCAGCATGGGCCGAGCTGGCTCACTGGAGCTACACTGTGACCCTCCCCCCGGGGGCCTGAGCTGCCACAGCCCTGCTGCTGAGCAATGTGCTGTCCAGTTAAACCACTGGAGTCTCCCACACCCTAAACTGGGGACCTCAGCACTGACCGGCCACGTGGCTTTCCAGAGGCCACAACCCCGCGATGCTTAATGACATGTCATCACATCGGTGGTCTTCATAGCACCACAGAAATGTTAGAAGATGCAAAGACAATTTTTCAATTAGAACCCGATGCCTTAGAACCCAGCTCAGCGGACGTTGCAATTTTGAAAGTTCCGTTTATATGAAAAAATTGGGGACAATATAGACCTTGCTGCTGCTAAAGCTTAAACATTTTGCCCCGCCAGTGTGGCTCAGAGGTTGAGCATTGAGCTATGAGCCAGGAGGTCATGTCTCAATTCTGTCAGGGCACATTCCCAGGCTTGTGGGCTCAAACCCCAACAGGGGGTGTGCAGGAGGTAGCTGATCAATGATTCTCATTATTGATGTTTCAATCTCTCTCTCTCTCTCTCTCTGAAATCCATTAAAAAATCTGTATAAAAAGTTAAATATTTGGAGGAACGAAGATAGCAGCATAGGTAATCTGCTGCCGTGCACAACAATTTCAAATATACTATAAAATAAAACGTCTATCACCCTAAACCCAAGGGAAATCGGGCTGAAAGGAAGCCGTACAACTAGGCTGAAAGAAAAAGAGAATTCAGGGCACAGCGCTGAAAAACTGAGGTAGGAGGGAGCAGACAGGATACGGGCTGGTTACAGATCCCGGCTGACAGAGGGCATTGCTTTCTTCAACCCGAAGAGAGACAAGCTCCCAATCTCTCTGAAATCCAGTTTCTGGGGAGAGGCTAGACTGTCTGCCATCGGGTCCGAAAGTGAGGGTGGCTTGCTTGCAGAGCTGCACACAGGAATTTTTGTTTGCTGTGCTGGGGCGCAAGACACGGGGAGATGTGGGTCCGCAGGGACGCGGATGGGAGAGGTGGCTGATTGGCAGCCATTGCTGTTGGCCATGCCCCAGCCTAGTGACACCCTGAGACTCCGCATTGAGACTCCGCCCTTCACAACACACCAAGCTCCAAGCAGCAGCTTTTGCATATGAATGGCCCTCTCAGTTGCAGTTTAACCTAGCAAAGGAGGACAGGTCTGTGGTTCATGCTGTAGCTCCTGCAGGGTGTAGTAGCTGAACTGCACCCATTGGAGATCCAGAAGCCAGTGTTCCTAGTGCTCAGTTTCAACCTTTCACACCCATAAGTGACACATTCGGGAGACGGGCTCAGTAAGCACCAAAGCCCCACTGAAACAAAGTGTGTCTCCAGCGCAGCAGTTCTTCCTTTATAGACACAGCGGGTCCTCACAGACAATTGGCCTGGAGTCAGTTCCTCCCAGTGTACCAACAGCAATCAAGGCTTAATTACACCAAGACTGTGCACTAAGCCCACAAAGGGATATACCAAAAGCGACCACCTCAGGTGATTGGGGAAGCTGAGCTACTGGCCCCTATAGGTCACCTATCACACAAAGCCACTCCATCAACACAGGGAGGCAGCCAAAATGAGGAGACACAGAAGCATGTCACGAATGGGAGAGATGGAGGAGAATAAACTAATGGATGACACACAGTTCACAATCACATTTATAAGATTACTCAAGAATCTTCTAAAAACCTTTGAGAAACTTGATGAGACCTCCAAGGACCTTAAAGAGAATACCAAAAAAATGGAAAGAGGCCAGTCAAAAATGAAGCATACAATCTCTGAAATAAAGAATATACAGAAACTCAACTATGGATAAACATGCCCCAAGAATCAAACCAAAGATCTGAAATATAAGGAAGAAAAAAATCACCGAACCAGAGAGGCAAAAAGGAAGAAGAATCCAAAAGTGTGAGTGTGAGGATAGCATAAGGAGCCTCCGGGACAGCTTAAAGCGTACCAACATCTGGATTTTTGGGGTGCCAGAGGAGAGCGAGCAGGATATTGAAGGCCTTTTAGAAGAAATAATGACAGAAAACTTTCCCTACCTGGTGAAAGAAACAGACCTACAAGTTTAGGAAGCACAGAGAACCTCAAACAAGAGGAATCCAAAGAGGACCACACCAAGACACATCATAATTAAAATGCCAAGGGCAAAAGACAAAGAGAGAATCTTACAAGCAGCAAGAGAAAAACAGCTAGTTACCTACCAAGGAATACCCATATGACTGTCAGCTGATTTCTCAACAGAAACCATGCAGGCCAGAAGGGAGTGGCAAGAAATATTCAAAATGATGAACAACAAGAACCTACAACCAAGATTACTCTACCCAGCAAAGCTATCATTCAGAATTGAAGGTCAGGTAAAGAGCTTCACAGACAAGAAAAAGTTAAAGGAGTTCAACACCAAACCAGAATTACATGAAGTGTTGAAGAATATTCTTTAAGGAGAGGAAGAAGAAGAAAAAGGTAAAGGTAAAAAATTATGAACAACAAAAAGACATCAAATAGATACCTACCAACAAGCGAACCTAAAAATCAAGTGGATAAAAACTCTGAAGAACAGAATGGACCGGTGAATACAACAGAATCAGGGACATAGAAAGGGAGTGGACTGACAATTCTCAGGGGGAAGGGGGCCTGAGGGGTTTGGGAAGAGAGTGGACAAGAATCTTACACCTGTGGATGAAGACAGTGGCGGGGGTAAGGGCATGGGGTGGGGTTGGGAATCAGGTGGAGGGGAGCGATTGGGGGGAGGGGGAAGAGGAACACCTGTAATAATCTGAACAATAAAGACTTAAAAAAATAAATAAAAATAAAATGAAAAAAAAGTTAAATATTTTATAATACTTTAAAAACTTGCTTAACCAACTTGAATATTGTTTAAATGATATTTCTCTTCTTCAAAAAGATATTCAGGCAAAATTATCTTTTGTAAAAAAATTTTCATTTATTTTAATGGAAACTTGTCTATTTTCATGTCTTGCTTATTTATTTTATATTTTTAAGGATATTCGTCTGTGTATTTTGCATAATGACAATATGAAGTATAAGGGTTTTAAGTCATACTATTAAAATCAGCTAAGAAAAAAAAAAAGGTTGTATGAAGTCCTAGCTGGTTTGGCTCAGCTGTTAGAGTAACGGCTCTCAGATCAAAAGGTCGTGGGTTCGATTCTTGGTCAAGGGCATTTGGGTCTGTTTCCGGCTTTATCCCTGGCCCAGGTTAGGGTGCATGTGGAAGGTAACCAATAGATGTCTCTCATAGATGTTTCTCTCTCTCCCTCCCTTCCACTTCCTCGGCAGTCAGCAGGGAAATGACCTCGGGTGAGGGGGACAGGAAGCGCGTGCCCCAGAGCAGAACGCGCAGAGGGCTTTACTCCAACGACCAGCGGCAGCGGCAGCGGCAGCAGTGTGCCTTTCCCTGTGACGGGGACCCAGCTGTGGGACAGCCCGAGGAGGGAATGCTTGCTGATCAGCAATAAAAAGCAATAAACAACGTCACCTCAATACACTTAAAATAAAGCTATGAACCCTTGAAACTAGCGACATGAATATAACTCAGTATAAATTTCCATTACCCTGTGTAAAAAAGTCAGACTCCTTCCCATAAAAAATAACACACTGGTGATCCCATTCCTACATCCTAGAAAACGCACAAGGGGCAGAGCACAGGAGCTGGAACTGGGGAGGCAGGTGAGGGCAGGAGGTCACAGGTGAAGGAAACGTGGGGCTCAGACACGCTTACCATTCTGCTTTGGCTTCCGTGGGTGCAAACAAACGTCAAGCCGAAGGGCATGCTTCGGGGTGTTAGTTCACTGTACGCAGCTGGTGCTCCGCGAACAGCTCACTGAGTCTGTGCGGTGGCCAGCGCACCGCTTCTCCCTCCTGCTGCTCTCCCCACGGAGAAGGCCGGCGGGCACTGGCTCTGCCTGCGCTGGCCCTGCGGAGGGCTCCTGGGCCAGGGCAGGGAGTCTTGTTTAATGCAGGTGCTAATCCTCGGACACACACACACACACACGAACACACACACACACACACACACACACACACAGGCTTGTGAAGCAACGTCCCAATACCTGAGTCTGCCCGCCACTCGCCAGCAGCCCCCCAGCCACGGCCACGTGCACGAGGACCGGGGCCGGCGGCACCAGCGCCGTCCCCGGAGGCGTGTCCCAGGCTCGGCCCCGCGCCCGGGAGCGCGCCGGCTCCAAGGACGTCCGCTTCCCATGGTCGGTCATCAGGTCTGTGTCTGACCCAGAAGCCAGAAGCCTCTCCTCCAGCCCTTCCCGGGCAGGGAGCGCGCCCCGAGCGAGGCCCGGTCACTCGGGCAGACTCAGTCTGCGGGACCGGGCTGAGAAGAGCAGGCCCCGCGGGGGCCACGGGGCCTCCAGGCGCAGCCAGCAGGCCCGGCGGAGGGACAGGCTGTGGGGCCGGGGGCCGGCCACCGCACCCGTCCGGCCAGCGGCCCGGGAGCAGGTAACTGTGCCGACCGCAGACCACACGCCTGGAGGCCGCACCCACCACTGCGCCTCCGAGGTGCTCACTCCGACCCCGAGGACCGCACCGCCCAGCCTCGCCCTGGAGGAGCAGCGCCCACGCCCAGGCCCAGGGCCAGGCGAGTGGGCCCGTTGTGCGAGACACGCCGGCGGTCAGCGTGCCAGCGCGCTCAGAGCACGGACTGACACCACACGATGCTCGTGTACAAACCTCGCGGAGTCTTTATTGTCCTGGGAGGTGTGTGTACACAGGCTGACGCGTCCCCGGCCGCAGCAGCAGACAACCGCGAGCCACTCCACAGCGGGCCTCTGGCCCTCGTGCGGCCCGCTCTGAGTCTCTGCAAACCCCATGGACACACGCAGGACAGACACAGGACAGCTTCACTTTGAAATGTTCTTACAAATGACAATAACTGATAGTCCGGGGGGGCCGTGGCCAGCGGAGGCGGCAGGACAGGGCCGGGGCCTCGTGCGGGCGGACAGGGGTCCGGCGGCTGCGGGCGGAGCCTCCGGCCGGGCCGCGCACGGCGGCAGCCACGACAGTTTAACAGGCACACACCAGACGGCGGCACCGGCCACCGATGCCCGCGGCATCCCGATGCCGGCGCCTGAGGAGGAACAGGCCGGGACAAGTAGAAGCCAGGTGCCAGCCTCCGCCTTCACTGGGCTACGGAGCTTCCTTCTCTCAGGCTCCACCTCCCGCCCCGCCTGCCCCCTCCTTCACACGCTCCTCCTCCACGTCTGCTCCTCTGGAGCTAGACCTTCTCTTTCCGCTTCAGCTTGGACACCTTCTTGACAGTCCCATTCTTGTTGAGAAGCTTCAGGACACGGTCCTTATGGTCCAGAACCTTGAGCATGGAGTCCCTGGCCTCACTGATCTGGTCCATCACCAGCTTACACCGCTGCATGTTCCCCTGGAACAAGACAGCCGTCAGCCAGCCCGGGGCACGCGGGGCTTTCACACCCAAGACGTTTCAGCCTTAGGGGCAATGCAGGCTGACGTGCAAGCTCTGGTAAACCCGAGCGGGTGAAGGGGAGAAAGGAAGAACCACACAGGGGGGGGAGGGGGGAGGGGAGGGAGGGGGGACAGGAGGGGAGGGGGCATGGGGAGGAGGGAGGGAAGGGGGGAGAGGTGGAGGGGAGGGAGGAAAGGGGGGAGGGGGGAGGGGGAGGGAAGGAAAAGAGGGAAGGGGGAGGGGAGGGAAGGGGGGAGAGGTGGAGGGGAGGGAGGGCAGGGGAGGGGGGAGAAAGGTGAGGCGGCCCACCTGGATGAGCTCGCTGATGCGGTGCAGGTCGTCGTCAGTGGCTGCTTTCTTCTTGGGGAGGATCCCCTCCTGTAGGGTGGTGAGTCTCTCATAGACATCATGTTCTAGATTCGTCTGCAACACACAGGCGGAGACGGGGACCTCAGAAATGCTTCCTTTGGCTCAGCGCCAGGCCGCCTTTTAAACTGCGCGAGGGCCGTCTGGGCGGGGGAACCCTTTCTCAAAGTGGCCGAAGTGGCCAGGAACACTTACAATACAGCCTGCTGTGATTCAGATCCATATTCAAGGGTAACTGTTTTTGGTTAATCCTCACCCAGGGATATTTTCCCGGCCGATTTTTTTAGAGTATGGAAGGGAGGAGAGACTGAGAGAAACTTTGATGTGAGAGAGACACATCGACTGGTTGCTTCTGCACAGGAATCAAGCCTGCAACAGAGTATGTGCCCTTGACCTAAATCGAGCCCGGGACCCTTCAGTCCATAGGCTCACGCTTTACCCACTGAAACAAACTGGCTAGGTTAACTTAAAAAATGTATTTCTATTGATTTCAGAGAAGGAAGAGGGAGAGAGAAACGCATCAATAAGAGAGAATCACTGATAGGCTGCCTCTTGCACGCCCCCCACTGGGGATCGAGCCCAAACCCGGGCCGGTGCCCTGACTGGCAATCGAACTGTGACCCCTGGTGGGTGGGTCGGAGGAGGGCAGCATGTGCCTCTGGGACAAGTCCATGCGGCGCACACACGTGCTTCTGTGAGGACAGGACTGGCTCGCTCCCCGCCCCCAACTTATACCCAAACCACGCTGTCGGGCCCGTTCTTCCAGCGATGGAGACTTCTGCTTCCCGGTGCCCTCCCTCGCGTTGACGGGGAGACCCGCCCCAGGACTCTGGACACGGCCGAACCGAGACCGTCCCCGACTATGGACACGTGGGGTCACACTCCACCTCGGGCCCGGGGTCAGAGGGCAGCGAGCTGGCCCAGCCCCCAGCAAACAGTGGGGCCATGCTGGTGCCGGGGAGCAGAGCGGGGAGGGCGCACAGTGGCGTCTGAGGCCTATTTCATGTCACCGCGCTGAGCTGTGCTGCGGGCTCACACCAGAGTGCGCCTGGGCTTTGGTTCAGCGGACCAGAGTAAGGTATGTTAGATCGGTTACACCTGTGAGGCAGACACGGGAAAAGCACCCCAAAAACCCTGAGCCATGGCGACTGGGTGGTGGAATCGCCCAGGAGAACGCCACCCGCCTCGGCAGCCCACCCCACCTACCAGCTGTAGCAACTGGGCAGCACAGAGGTGGACTTTCCAGCCCTGGGCCCGGCAGGACACCCCCTTCTGGCTGGCGATTTCCTGCAGCATGGCTTTCTTCTCCTCTGGAACGGAAAACAGAAAGTGCACTCAGTGTTCAGGAAGCTAAAATCCTTAGTGCTCACGTTATTCAAATGCTACTATTTTATCAAGAATTCCCAAAGGACTAGTATGCAGGCAATGAGCATGACCGAGGACAGACACTGGGCGGTGGGGCTTGCCCTCGGGGGTGGGAGGGCTGGGGGATCGATCGGGGAGAAAAAGGAGACATGAAGTAAAACTTTAGACCATAAGAAACAAAAGGATCCCAAACTGGTTTGGCTGAGGTCAGAGCATTAGCCTTTGGGCTGAGGGATCCCAGGTGTGATTCCGGGCAAGGGCATGTACATTGGTTGCGGGCACAACCCCAGTAGGAGGTATGCAGGAGGCAGCTGATCAATGTTTCTCTCATCGATGTTACTCTATCCCTCTCCCTTCCTCTCTGTAAAAACCAACAAAAAATATTAAAACACACACACACAAAAACACACAAAAGGATTTCTTTACTTAAATGTCTTTAAGTCTTTTCGTTTAAGCTGTTAGGCACAGAAGTCACAACATAATAAGGCTCTTTGTCCATCACTAAGAATGCTTGACAGACAGGCTCTGCTGACGGAGTGAGCGCCAAAGCCACAAGTGATTATTCTCCTCTCTTAAAAGAGGGAGCCGGTCACGGGGGTGTGACAGTCCTCAGGGGGCGTGTCGCTCACAAGCAGGTGGGAGTTGGGCGAGACGTCCTCAGAGGCGCCACAGCGCCACCAGGTCTCAGGGAAATCACGAATCAAATCTGTGTGACGCTCCCGTTTGGGTAGAGAAGTCCAGGAATCGGAATTGTGTAGTACGACACAATTGTGTAGTATTTTTTAAAAATTTAAGAATTCTTAAACAACCCCCCCCCCCCCCCCCTGTATTTGTGCACACCCCGCCCGGAGCCCAAGGCCCACAGGGAGGCATCCCGGTGACAAGCCGCCCACGGCAGGAGGCGCGGGGGCGGGGGCAACCTCGGCACTTTAATTTTGTTGTGAACCCAAACTTCTCTAAGAAGTTTGTCAATTAAAACACCCCAAACCCTGTTTGGCAGGCAAACATCAGCATGAACGCTCCTGAGCGATGTTTGAGCCTTGGAGGTATCGGTAGGCGATCGGTCTCCCGCAGAACACTGCTGCCCGCACCTCGGACCCACGGGAAGCGCTGGAAAGCACGGTGTGTGAAATAGAGATTCACAGGAGATTGCAAAGATAGCAGAGATATGTTTGATAAGGACTTTTACCTTGCACACATGAAGAATTACAACTCAGTAATAAAATGGCAAACCAATTAAAAAGGGCAAGACCTCCAAAGGACACCTCCGGGGGAGCCTCTGGGGGGAGCCTCTCCGGGGGGGAGCCTGGGGGGGGGGGGGCCCCTCTCCGGGGGCGGGGCCTCTCCAGGGGGGAGCCTCTCGGGAGGGGGGGCGGAGCCTCTCCGTGGGGGGCGGGGCCTCTCCGTGGGCGGGGGGAGCCTCTTCGGGGGAGCCAGGCCACCAGGGACACGGCGACGAACCGCAGGGCGGGCTGGCGGGCGACGGAGCTGTCCGAGGCCCGGCCCCAGGCAGGACATGTGGGAGGCAGCCCCGCTGTTCCCCACGTCAGCGTACCCTTGGCGAGGATTAAAACAGAATCAAACCAAGCAGCCATGCCAGCCACCAGCATGTGCGATAAAGAAGCCAGTGAGCTACGATCGGTTGTGGAGCAATCAGACGCCTCTCACAGCTGACGGAAACAAAGTCTAGCGTCTGTTGGGATGTCACATACAGCGTTAGTGAACAACCCAGCAGTTCTGTTCCCAATTATATGTCCAAGCGAAACGACAGGGTACCCCACAAAGCGGACGAATGTTCACAGCAGCATTTTCATAATTAACACTGGAGAAAGCCCAAATGCCTATGAAGAGATGACGGCTAGAACACGGTACGTAAGCGGGAATAAGGAATGAAGTGCTGGTCCATGCTCCGAGTGATTCTGTGCACCTGCCGTGTGAGCGCGGGGCGCTCCCCTGGGGGGCGGGCAGCACGGGAGGCCAGCCAAGGCCAGAGGGGAGTCCAAAGCGAGCTGCGGGCGGAGGCTCCATGTGGTGAATGCACGAACCATCGCTCCATTGCCCATTGTAACATGTGAATTCTCTCAGTAACGCTGCTAAAAATAGTAGAGTCAGGTTCACACCGGTGCATCTGCCATCACCAGAGAACAGGATCACACCCAGGAAATGGCCGCGGACGGGAGCATCTAAACGCTCCTGTCCGTGTCCCGCCGATGCCGAAGCCGGTTTGGCTCAGCGGTAGAGCATCGGCCTGCGGACTGAAAGGTCCCGGGTTCGATTCTGGTCAGGGGCATGTAACCTTGGCTACGGGCACATCCCTGGTAGGGGGTGTGCAGGAGGCAGCTGGTCAATGTTTCTCTCTCATCAACGTTTCTAACCCTCTATCCCTCTCCCTTCCTCTCTGTGAAAAATCAATAAAATATATTTAAAAAAAAAAAAAGAAAGAAATGGGCCCGCCGAGCCCTCCTTCACCGCCTAGTCCCAGCTGTATCACAAACAGCTGCTGGGGCATCTGGGCACATGTCCTCCTGCTTCCGGGGAGTGCAGCATGGAGCTGCTGGTCAGGGAAGTGTGCCTGTCCTGTTTATGAAGTGTTTTCCTGAGCAGCCCCGCGTTGGGAGGGTCTGTAACGGCGCCCCAGGAGACGGTGGCCATTCTACAACCCGAGCCCCGGGGAGGTGAGGGCGAGCGACAGTGCACACACCTCTGCCCAGTGCCGGGAGGAGTGGTCAGAGGGGAGGGGAGGGGAGGGGAGGCCCAGCGGGGCCCAGGCAGGGCCGTGCAGGCGGAGAGGGGAGGGGAGGGGAGAGGAGGGGACGGGAGGGGAGGGGGGAGAGGGGAGCGGAGGGGAGGCCCAGTGGGGCCGGGCAGGGCTGTGGCTGGTGGAGAGGGGAGGGGAGGGGAGGGGAGGAGAGGGGGGAGGAGGGGAGGATGGGAGGAGGAGGGAAGGTGGGGAGGAAGGAGGATAGGAGGAAGGAGGGAGGATTGGCCAGACCCCAGCATCTACCCCTGGTGGTCAGTGCATGTCATAGCAAGCGGTTGAGCTGCCTTAGCATATCATTAGCATATTACCCTTTGATTGGTTGAATGGCCGCCTGAACACTTAGCATATTAGGCTTTTATTATATAGGATGCTTTTAATGGTTGCACAATATGTAGTAATATTCCGTTTCACTCCTGATAATTCCAATTTGCCTCTTTTTCAGTTTTGCTTAGAGATTTGATTTTATTGATATTTTTTCAAAGAACCAGTTTTTGTTTTATTGATTTTATTTAACTTCCTCTTAAGAAAATTTTTTAAAATTGATTTTAAAGAGAGGAATGGAAAGGGAGAAAACATTGATGAGAAAGAAACATTAATCAGTTGCCTCCAGCATGTCCACTAGTGAGGACGGAGCCTGCGCCCGGATATGTGCCCTGACTGGAACCGGTGACCTTTTGGTGTATGGAACAACACTCAACCCAGACACACTGGCCGGGGCTCAATTTCCTCTTCAATTTCACTGATTTCTGGGGCCTTTCCTGTTTTCTTCCTTCTATTTGCTTGGAGTTTATGTTGCTCTTTGTTGTTTTTGTTGTAGGAACTTTGAGCAGTTTCTTCTTGTCTAATGTAGCATTTAGTCTATAAATTTCCCTGTTGACACTGCTTTAGTTGCCACCCAGATATTTTGGTTACCCTTCATTTTAGTTACATTCACTTTATTTTTTTAAAAAAACGCTGAGACTTCCTCTTTGACCCATTACTTAGAAGCAATTTAAATGTTTAAATTTCTATGGTTTGGAGGTTTTTGGGTTATCTGTTTTTGGTTTCCAATGTGATTCCATTATAGGAAATGAAGATAATCTGTATAATTTCAATGCCTTTAAATCTGTGGAGACTTGCTGTCGGGTCCAGGACACGTCTGTCTTGACATGCTCAATGTGCGCTTGAGAGAACGTGTCCTCACAAGTGAGTATGCACATTTCTTAGATGCTGGTATTATGGTGCTCAGCTCTATTGGTACATCCGTGCTGACTGTCAAGTGCTCCTGCCCCTGCTGAGACCGAGGCGTTGAAGCTCTCCCGTCACCGCACATCCGCCAGTCTCTCCTCCAGCTCCGGCATTTTGTGTGTGTGTGTGTGTTTTTTTAATAAATCTTTATTGTTCAGATTATTACAAATGTTCCTCTTTCCCTCCCTCCCCAATTACTCCCCTCCACCAGGTTCCCACCCCACCCTCTGCCCTTTCCCCACCCCCCATTGTCCTCATCCACAGGTGCAGTTTTTGTTCAGGCTCTTCCCGCACCCCCACTCCCCTTTTCCCCGAGAATCG
The DNA here is from genome assembly GCF_964339955.1 of Pipistrellus hanaki. NCBI lineage: Eukaryota > Metazoa > Chordata > Mammalia > Chiroptera > Vespertilionidae > Pipistrellus > Pipistrellus hanaki. The sequence goes on along the minus strand of NC_140510.1, from coordinate 3,579,256 downwards.
TCAGTTCACTCCCCTTCCATACCTCTGATTCTATTATATTCACCAGTTAATATTGCTCATCAGGTTTTTTAATTCCCTTGGCTTTTAGTTTCACTTGTTGATAGTTACGTATTTGTTGATCATAATTTTTATCTTTATCTTCTTCCTCTTCCTAAAGAACCAGTTCCGGCATTTTGCTTAGAGTATTCTGAGGCTCTTGGTTTTTGTTGCTTCTACATTGTTTAATGGCAAACAATGCTCTTCTTTGCTTCCAATAATTTCCTTTCCTCTGGTCTACTTTTATTTGATATTAATATAGCTACTCTTGCTTTTTAAAATTTTCCCATTGCATATTTTTCTATCTGTCAATCTGCATATGTCCATGTACGTATTTGAAGTGAGTTTCTTTTTTTAAAAAAATATATTTTATTGATTTTGTACCGAGAGGAAGGCAGAGAGATAGAGAGTTAGAAACATCGATGAGAGAGAGTCATCGATCAGCTGCCTTTTGCACACCCCCCACTGGGGACATGCCCGCAACCAAGGTACATGCCCTTGACCGGAATCGAACCCGGGTCCCTTTAGTCCCCAAGCCGATGCTCTATCCATTGAGCCAAACCGGTCTCGGCTGAAGTGAGTTTCTTATAGACTGAATATAGGTGGATCTTTTTCCCATCCATTCTATCATATGTGTTTTAATTGGTATATTCAGATTATTCACATTTAAGGTAATTATTGATATGTAAGGTTAAGTCTGCCACATTATTATTGGTTTCCTGTGCTGCTTCTATTTTTTTAATCCTCACCCAAGGGTATTTTTTCCACCATTTTTTTATTTGTTTGTTTTTTTAGAGACAGTGTAGGGGAGGGAGGAAAAAGAGAGCGAGAGAAACATTGATGTGAGAGAGACACAGCAATTGGTTACCTCCTGCACAAGCTTGCAACTGAGGTATGTGCCATTGACTGGGAATTGAACCCGTGACCTTTTGGACCTGGGCTGACACTAACCAGTTAGCCAAAATGGCCAGGGAATTTCTTGGGTTTCTTGATCTTGCTTTTCTTTTCTTCCTGTGAATTACCTGATCAATTTTTAACACTTCATCTTGATTTATTTTGAAGACTATGATTTTAAAACTTTGGCAAAGCAGTTCAAAGGTGATGAATACGGACATGCTCAAACAGAAGATGTACAGTTACGGGGAGTCCCAACAAGCAATCAGAATCTTTTAGTATGGCTTAAAATGTTACTTAGGGAGCCCTTTAAATGTTCACTGCGAGGCTGTGGAATTCTAGCGTGAGGAGAGGTCAGTGGTCCACACCCTGCTTCTTCCTTCATAGGCCAGCACTCTCTGCCTTTGGAAACCTTACCTGCTCTTCAAACCTCAGGGAATACTCATGAGGAAGAAAAGCGGGAACATGTTGCCACGTGTACTTCCATTTAGAGTAAGCATGTCAAACTCACGGCCCGTGGCTGTATGCAGTCCATAACGAATATTTTTGCAGCCCAGCCAATATAACGTGATGTAAGAAACATTTTAATAAAAATTTCATAAATTAATTTTTACAATATCCCGTTGTACATAATTACTAATAACGAACTACAACGTTCACTAATGACTGATTACTATAATCGTGTTGCATTCATTTCCCTTATGCGACTTATGTGCAGGCACACCATTTCTCTCCACTAACACCAATAGCGAATATTTTAGCAGCTGATGGCCACGTCATTAGTCTTGTATTGACTTACTTGGTGTGCACAACAGGAAATATTTCGCTTTTGGAGAATAAGAAAAACAGGTTTATTTATGTTACACTAATTAATTATTCAGTGACTAGTAAGTTAATGTTCAAGCAAAAATATTAATTTTTATTAAAATGTTCAGTTATTTTATGTTAACGGTGACTCATTTATTTCAGCCCTTTGTATTCAGCATTTCTCTATAGAAATAAACCTACATTTCTTTGGAAATGGGAGCTTTTGTTTTTCTGTGGTCCACATACATGTGATCCTTGTTTAGTTGGCCCGTATTAGCCTGTGAGTTTGACATGCTGCTGTAGAGACTGAACTGCTCGAAGAGATGAGTCAGTGCAGTCCAGCTCTGCCAGCCTTGAGGCTGCGGAAACCCTCAAGGGGTGTCCCAGTGGCTACACGAGGCCCGGGAAACATGGCCAAGCCTCCGCTACCTTACACTTCTTTGTGTGAGGACCGCACCTGAGACCAAGGACACTACCGTCTACCGGCACCAGTATTCACTAAGCACCACCAGCATTTTTATCACAGGTTGGTCAATCAAAATGTTCTTACGTTCAACAACAAGAGTGAACGCTGCCCACTGCCGGAGTCACACGCTAGGTACAGGCGGTCCTTTGGGAGACACAGCTCCCTGGAGCTTAGGTTGCGCGTGCATCTGAGCGTGCGCGGAGCTCAGCTCCCTCCTCAGCTCCGGGCGGAGCAGCATCTGCCACCACCCGAGGAGCTGGGAGCATGTGAAATTTACCAAGAACAATGTCGTCACTTGTTTATTAGACTGAGTTTCTAATAAAGCAGACACAGCTTTCTCAGGCAAAGTCATTTTCCAAATTTTATACCCAAATGTACATTTTGTCTAAGTAAAACATTAAAGTTTTCAGATTTTATAACAAAAACTTAAGGTTTTTTAGAAAGTGAAAACTTGTGAACCTGTCTTTTCCTCTGTGATTGTAATACAGGCAAGTCAAAGACCAATTCCATGCATTAACAATGAAGTTTCTGGGGAGCTAACCTTTAACCCGGACGTCACTGTATCGCTGGAAGTGGTGGTAGGCAGCTTTCCAGGGGTTCCGATAGTGACGGAGCAGAGTAATGGGCGGCCTTGGACGCACAGGGACATACCGCACTCCTTCTTCATCTGTTAAAGGGGACAAAAAGAAGATGCTAAGTAGCTTATTACATACTAGAGGCCTGGTGCACAAAACTCATGCACTCGGTGGTGGTGGGGGTCCCCTCAGCCCAGCCTGTGTTCTCTTGCAGTCCGAGAAACCTTGGGGATGTCCGCCTGCCGGCGTAGACCCACTCCCTGCACTAAGCCAGCCGTCGGACATGGAGGGCTGCCTCGGAGAGGGGAGAGGCTCTGCCACCGCAGCTGCGCTCGCCAGCCGGGAGCCTGGCTTCTGGCTGAGCAGCGCTCCCCCTTGGAGAGTGCACTGACCACTAGGGGGCAGACACTCAATACAGGAGCTGGCCCTGGTGGTCAGTGCACCAGAGTGACCGGTCGTTCTGCAATTCAGTCCATTTGCACATTAGCCTTTTATGCAATAGGATTCACCACATCCTGGAGGTAAATCCCAGTGAGTGAGCCGTGGTGGAGTCTGACTATGTAAACAGCTTTGGGAAAGCTTCCCCGACACAGAGTCCCAACGGCCGTTACCAATGTACTCCTTGGGAGGAGACTTGCGCTTCTCCGCCTTCACCAGGAGACTCTTGGCCGTGGACTTCTCGTCGTCCGTGCTGTTGGTCTCCATCATGTCCCCCTCTTCTGTGGAGATCACGTGCTGTTGCTTCCGAGGCTTTTTCCTTGGGGAGGCGCCAGGCGGCAGGTCACTTGTAGGCATGGAGAGGTTGTTAGCCAGCAATGCAAGAGACGGCGACAGGGTGCTGGCAGCCAGCGGAGGAACGGCTGCGGGGGAGAGAGCGCACACGTGTGTGAGAACCCGCCGCAGCGGAGAGCGCCACCTGCTGTCCATCAGTGGCTCTCCTTTGTGCAGAGGGCCAGGTGTTTCCTGACCCCACTCTGTCCTTGCAGGAGGCCCAACTGCTTCCGGGCAGGAGTGACCGCCGGCCTGGAGCAGCTCTGGAATCACAAGCACCGGTGTAAACCGTGGAGGGCAGGGCCAACCCTGAGGACCTCACGGGGCCCACACACCACTCTGAGCTTCTCGTCCAAGGGGAACAAGAAACCACATTTCAAGCCACTCTTTCAAGCTTTTGAGCATGACTTCTTAGAAGTTACCCTGCTTACTCATATACTCTTAAGATAATCTGAATCAGTAGGCATGTTGTATGCCTCCCAATTTAAAGATGAGAGAACAAGGCCCAGGCCACGGCAAGCGCAGGACAGCCGGAGCTGGGCTGCTCCGCTCTGGCCGCCACGGCGCCCAGCCTCCTGCCAAGCAGCCTCCCCGGGGAGGGAGCACTGGCCTGGGCGTGCGTGACTCTTACACCTGGGGCTTACAAATCATGACACAAGTTCGCCTCCACCTCACTTCCAACCCCCACATCCCTAAGCCCTGGCCCTCCCGCCTCGGTGCCCAGGCCCAACAGGCCCCTTGAACACTCGCCTCTTCCCCTCAATTCTAGCTGCCGTCTCCGCTTTCCAGGTCCCTCCTTGGCGGCCGCTCCCACTGCCCATCCCGCTAGGAGCGACCAGCCACTCATCCCACCTCCCTCTTTCGTTGCTGTTGGTTATCCCTCTCCCTTGACTGGTTTTTAATTCTACCACCGATTTTCTCCCTGCGTTCTCCTATGCACCTCCCCTGGCTCCTGTGCACACTGTCTCTGGCAGCCCGCACCGTGCTCATGCTCGCCGACTCCGGCTCACTCGCTGGCCTCGGCCTTTCCTGCTGCGGGCGACCCCAGAGCATCTGCTAAACGCACTCTCTCCACCCGGCCACTTCACCCTCCCTCTCACTCCCAGCACCTCTTCCCCAGCCCTGCTCTTAGCTCATCACCTTGCTTTCAATTTTACAGCAAGTGAGTGAGTGAACACAATAAAAGGAACCACCAGAAAACGCCCATAACCCCATCACATACACCCGCTTCCTCGCACGGGGACCACACGGTCCAGCCCTCACATGGCCCAGGAACCTCCTCTCCCAGCACCTTCGGTTCTGTCCGGTGGGAGCTCCCACAGGGATTAACACTCCTCTGGGCGTCCCGCCCTTCCTCTCCCATCCCTTCTACACAACCTCAGGGCCTGCCCACGGGCCCCACGCTCCTCTCCAGCTTGCCAATCACCCTTGACTAATGGCATCATGGACACAGCTCTTCTCAGGATCGCCACGCCCCAGCTGCTAAAGCCAATGGTCGCGGTTCAGTCCTCATGTTTTTGAAAGTTTTATGTTTCATTAAGATTTTTTCCAGTTCGTTTATTTTCATAATTACTTGGTATTAGTTTCAGGTGGCAGCACAGAGGTCAGACAGTCAGACACTCGACCAAGTGAACTGGTGTTCCCGCCAGTGCTACCCACACTGCTCCTCGCTGGGCTGGCGCCCCAGACGGTTCTGTAACTGCCCACCCTGCTTCTCAGCCCTGCCTTCCTCACCGCCCCTCCAGCCCCCTTCCCCGGCAACCATCGGCTGTTCTCTGCACCCAGGCCTGTTTGTTTTGTTCGTTATTTTGTTCTTTAGTTTCCACATATAAGAGAAATCACATGGCATTGGTCTATCTCAGACTGACTGGTTATATTAGCATAATACCCTCTGGGTCCATTCACGAGTCTTAAGCTAAGCTTTCAGCAGCGATGACCCCATCCCTGAGGCATTTCTGCCTGCTCCCAGGACAGCACACCCGCCAGGCACTCTCCACGCAGGCCCCCCCCCCCCCCCCCCCCCCCCCCCCCCGCCCGCCCAAGGCGCAGTGGCTCGCGAAGCTCAGCACAGGCCCGTGTGATCTGCGCTTTCCTCTCGGGATCGCAGTGGACTCACGGCCTTCCCCACAATGACAGCTACTCTCCGTGCTGCCGCCCACTTCCGACTCCAAAACCAGGCTCCCCCGTCACACCCCAGTCCCTCTTACAGAACGTGGTCCTCCTGCCACTGCCCTCTCCCGGTTGTCCGCAGCTCTGCTTTAGAAGTGCCCCTGACCCGCGCATCTCCAGCACTCCTGTTGCTACTGCCCCGGCGGAGGCCTCACTGCTCCCTCAGTTTATGCAATAACCTCTCCAGAGCTCCCACAGCAGCCGCGTGGCCTGCAGAAACGCAGGACTGCAGGCCTCTTCTGCGCTGACCCTCTAGCACAGCGGCCAACCTTCCGAACGTCGTGACCCCCAGGCTGAGAACCGTGGCTGTAGAGCCTAAGGCCATCGGAAAACACAGATATTCACATCAGGATTCATAACAGCAGCAAAGTTACAGTTATGAAGTAGCAACGAAAACGACGTCATGGTTGGGGGTCACTACATGAGGAACCGCATTAAAGGGCCACGGCATCAGAAAGGTTGAGAGCCACGTCCTCACAGCGGGCCATGCTCAGGCTCCACCCTGCTCCTCTGGCTTTGCCTCTGCCCACACCTGGGCACGTGGCTCCCCCGTGTGCTCCGCTCCTGCTGCCAGGTCCCCACCCGAGGTCCTTCCTCAGGAGGCCTTGCTTTAAGTCTTTTAAATATCACAGCTCCAGCCCTACCTTTCCCTTGTATTTTGTCCCTGCCTTTTTTTTTTTTAACTGTCACATTTGGTAGATGACAAGAGTTGTGCTTTTTCCACTGGGACTTTGTCTGGTTTCATAATTTTTAAAAAATATATATATATTTTATTGATTTTTTACAGAGAGAAAGAGAGAGGGATAGAGTTAGAAACATCAATGAGAGAAGAATCATCAATCAGCTGCCTCTTCAATATCCCCCACTGGGGATGTGCCTGCAACCAAGGCACATGCCCCCGAACAGAATTGAACCCAGGGCCCTTCAATCCGCAGGCCAACGCTCTATCCACCGAGCCAAACTGGTTTTGGCTGTTTTTATAAATTTCTTTCTTTTAAAAAAAAATATATTTTATTGATTCTTTACAGAGGAAGAGAGAGGGATAGAGCGTTAGAAACATCGATTAGAGAGAAACATCGACCAGCCGCCTCCTGCAACACCCCCCACTGGGGATGTGCCTGCAACCAAGGCACATGTCCCCGATCAGAATCGAACCTAGGACCTTGCAGTCCGCAGGCTGATGCTCTATCCACTGAGCCAAACTAGTTTTGGCTGTTTTTATAAATTTCTTATCACTGAAAGTTACTTTCGTAGTTATGAAAAACAGGATCCATAAGAAATTATTAAAAAACAAAATCAAACAGAAAGAAAACTTCCAGTCATCTGCCTTTACAGAGAGTTTACAGTTGAGTAGAGGAAAAAGGAATAATTAATAGTTTGAAGATTTTACTAAACACATATTAAGTTTGTCAAGAGCGTATTTTCAACAACATAAATCTTATTTTATTGTGTAACAATAATATAGGCAGGAGATAAATTGTAAATAGCAGGACTTAGCAACGACTGATCCTCTTACATGGCAAGGTTTTCTTCTTTGGGGCAGTATTTTATTAAAGAATACAAAAAGCTATCGTAATTAATCTTTTTTATAATTTTGGTTAATAAAATTAATTATAAAATTAGCAAAATGGAGCTTCCATTTATTAAAAAGTAATAAAGTGCAAATTTAAGATGAGAATGGAGGGGCCAGCATTCCTGGCGAAGAGGAACACCAGCTGGGATTCTGAGGAGTGAGGAAAAGGGGAGGAGCAGCTGCCCACACCGAATCCTTGGAATGAACTTACCAGAAACTGGCCTCATGATGTCCATTGGTTCCACTTCTTCTTTCACTTTTATCTCAGGCACAGGAGGGCCCAGGAGCGAGGAGGGATTGCCACCTGCGGCTGCGCCGGGCAGGGGCGCGGCCGCGCTGGTGGTGCTGGGCGGAGTGACGGGCACGGCCCCGGGAAGGGTGGAGAGCGCAGCCGCCGGCTGTGACGGGGGGCTCGCCGCAGCCACGGCTGGAATGGCTGGCGGAGGCTGCTGCGCAGTGGGAGGGACTGCAATGGTGGGCTGGTCATTCTGATTGGACACAGTTTCCATGGACACGGTGGCTGGAGTGGCCATTGATACGTGGGTTTCTGACTTAGGTTTGGCACTGAAACACAAAAGCAGAGATAATGTAGCAAACAACAGAAAACTTCCTCAACCTGCAACGTCTTAGACTTAGAGGATGGACACTGATCGAATTCTTTCTATAAGACACAGCAAAACTAAAATATTTCTTGATTCTAAAAGTTGAACTCTAAAGTTTAAAAGGGAATTAGTTTTAAAAATACCTCTCCTTGTGTCACCCAACATGTTTTTTAATTTAATTTTATTAAATTTAATTTTATTTAAGCAGCAGTAAAATTAATTTAGAAAACCAAGTCAATTGTAAAGAAATCAAAGTCATCAAGAACGACCAATTTTCATTATGTTGTGCATTTTCCTCCCAAAATTCCTTAATGCATATGTATTTTAGGTCTTTCGATTGATTACAACTGTATTCATACTTCATATGTAGCTTCTCTTATAAAAGAGGAAACTCATGCACATGGCAAAGATAGAAAATAATACAAATTAAAAGTAATTTCCCTCCACTTCACATACACAGACCTCTACCCAGAGGCACCAGAACAGTGGAACCTCAGTTCTCGAACTTAATTTGCTACGGAAGGATGTTGGAGAACCAATTTGTTTGAAAAAACGATTTCTTTTTTCCCCCCTTAGAAATAATGTTAATAGAATTAATGCGTTCCAGACCCCCAAATGATGTTTTAACTTTTCTTATGTACTGTACATGTCCAATATACTGTTTCATCTATAAGCAAACACTTCTTTTCTTAAATTTATCAACCCCTCACCAGCCTTAAACAACGTCTTATGTCGCTGCCTCGGAAATGCCGTCACCGCTGACCGCTCTCCTCGGTGCCACCCGCAGCGGCTGCGCCCGGGGCTGCTGCTGCCGTGAGCACGCCACCAGAGCCACGCGGCACTCCGGGGGCCTCGCTGTGCTTTAAAGCGGTGCTGACCGCACATTTACCCGCCACCGAAGTGTTCTCTCCCCTGCCTCCCGCTGTGAGGTGCTTCCTGCCACCTGAGCTATCAGCAAAAGGGCTGTCAGGCCCAGAACCGAAGTTCTGGTAAACAACCAAGACATTTTTTCTGGGCACAACATGATGGAGAACCGAATTGTTCAAGGTGGGAAACATTCGAGAAATGAGGCCTGACTGTATATTTTACCAGAGATACTTCAGACATCTAAAGTAGCTACAAATACAGTGTTTAAAAATGTACATCCTATTTTTTCAGGTTTTTAAAAAATATTTTTACTGATTTCAGAGAGAAAGGGAGAGGGAAAGACAAAGAGAAACATCAATGTGAGAGGGAAACATTGATTGGCTGCCTCCTGCATGAAATCTACTGCGGATTTGAGCCTACAACCTGGGCCCGTGTCCTGACCCAGAACCGAACCAGGGACCTTTCAGTGTGCGCGCCGCCGCCCAGCCCACTGACCAGAGCTGAACCAGCACCTCCCAGTGGGGTGCTGCCCCGCCCACTGCACCTCACCAGCCAGAGCCTGATTTCTCAGGTTTATAAGAACAACTCATACATGTCATTACAATTGCTTAAACATTATTTTTAAGTGGAACAATTCATTTAATAGCTGCAAAGATTTACCTACTTGCATTACTACTAGAGGCCCGGTGCATGGATTCGTGCCCTGGTGGGGTCCCTCAGCCTGGCCTGCACCCTCTTTCCAATCTGGGACTCCTTGGGGGATTGTTCAATTGCTGGTTTGCCTGATCCCTGCAGGCCAGCCTGCAGTCTGACATCACCCGAGGGATGTAGTAGTGCGTGAAGCAGCAGTAGCTGGGAGGAGCCCTGAGCCCAGGCTGGGCGCCACACTGCTCCTGCTCATTCCCCCCACACTGCCCCCACCACTCAGCAGTGCTGCCTCAGAGGCAGGAGAGGCTTGCCCCACCGCAGCTGCGCTCGCCTGTCCTGAGCCTGGCATCTGGCGCCCATCAGCCAGCTGAGTGGAGCTCCCACTGTGGAAGCGCATTGACCACGGGGGGGAGGGGGGGGGCGGGCCGCAGTGCGCAGCTCCTGCATTGAGCGTCTACCCCCTGGTGGTCGGTATGTGTCAAACAGTCGTTCAGTTGCTTAAGCTTTTATATATATAGAAAATTGCTGAAAATTCAGGATATAAAAAACAACACAAAATGATACCTCTTAAGTTCAAACCAAAACTAAATGGACATTTATAGGCAAAAAATTAAAGTCAGCCTATAAACCTCAGACCATATACAAAATTGGACTCAACCTGGTCTAAACCTCAATGCAAAATGTATATAAGAAAATACAAAAGAAAACCTAGATGGAGGTGAAGTTCTTAGACGTGACACCAAAAGCACAACCCATGAAAGAAAAACCTGATACACGGAGCTCCATTACCATGGAAAATGTTTCTTGTGCCTATGGACATACTTTTGTGCTAAATTTCCATTGTCCTGGCTAAGTCTGTGATTAGCACAATAAGTGGAAACATTCCGAGAGGCTGAAAAACCAAGTGGAGATTGAAAAATATATGGGACCACATGAGACAGGATGCACTTGGTGGACAATGCTAGTGAAATCAGCCCATCACAGAAAGACAAATATTCTATGATTTCACTTCTTTGAGGAACCAACAGCAGTCAAATTTATTGAAAAAGGAAGTAGAATGGTGATTTCCGGGGGTGGAAGGAAGGAAAATGGGACTTGTTGAGTTATTGGCACAAAGATTCCGATTCAGATGGCAAATGGCGCAGGAAGGACACTCCACAGGGCCAGGTGAGAGATCCGTGTGAAGCAGAGCCGGGTGCAGCACCACACCCGTGAGGACGGTGAGAGTAAAATTTACAAACCTTATACCACTAAGTGCATGAAAGGGTGTGAAGCAACTACATCTACAAAAGGGGATCCTAGCACAAAAGACGGAAATGTATTTATTTATCCATCCATCCTTACTCAAGATATTTTTTCTTTTTTCCCCCCCCCAGAGAGTGGAAGGGAGGGAGAAAAGGGGGAGAGAAACATAGATGTGAGACACACACATTGATTGGTTACTTCCCACAGGCACTCAGATCAGAGCCAGGGATGGACCCTGTAACCCAGGTACATGCCTTGACTGGAAATCGAACCCTCAACCCAGAGCACGGGCTAATGCTCTAACCATTGGGACATCAACCAGGGCCAAACAAATGAATTTATTTGGCAAGGTTGTAGGATAAAATAATCTCATATGTTGCAGGTAAAAATTTAAAACGGTACTGCAGCTCTGGAAAAACAGTTGGGAAGTTTCTATAAAATTAAAAAATATTCAACTCAGCTAGTGCACTCTTTGGATTTATCCTAGAGAAAGGGAAACGTGTTTCTACCAAGGAAACTATACAGGAATTTCCACAGCAGCTTTATTTGTTAATAGTTCCAAACTAGCAACAACCCCAATGTATTTCAATAAACAAATAGACAAATTCCGTACATTCCTATGATGCAATATTACCCACTCAAAAAAGAACTATTGATACAGCTGCAACTTGAATGGATCTCAAAAGAAAATGTTGAGTGGATATAAGCCAGTATTGTTAGATTATTGTATGCAATATATATAATTTATGTAATAATTATGATTCTGTTTACATAAAACTTCCTTTTAAAATATATATATTTTTATTGATTTCAGAGAGGAAGAGAGAGGAAGAGATAGAAACATCAATGATGAGTGAGAATCATTGATCGGCTGCCTCCTGCAGGGCCCCCACTGGGAATTGAGTTCACAACCTGGGCATGTGCCCTGACTGGAAATCAAACAGTGACCTCCTGGTTCATTGGTCGATGCTCAACCCCTGAGCGACTGGGCTAAATGAGCAATTTTAAATAACTTCAAAGAACTACAGACCATGGCCAAAGAACTTCATTAAAAAAAAAAGAAGATAATGGAAATGATGTCTCAGCAAATTGAAAATGTCAATACAGAGGAATTATAAAATAGGTGAAATTGAAAAAATATAAAAGCTGAAAGGAAAAAAGTCAATTGAAGGTTCAAAAGCATAGTTTAAGAGGCATAAGGAAAAGACCCGCATACATGAAGACAGGTCAATTGAGATGCGCCAGCCTGAGAAACGGAAAACAAAATGGAGGAACAGAACGGGGAGGAAGGAGAGGAAGGGCCAGAGGACATCTAAGTAACGGCCAGCAACGCCCACATGTGACGAAACCATTCGTCTATATACACACACAACTTCACCAATCTCTAAGTAGAATACATGAAAAGAAACCCACATCTAGATATATCATAATTGTCAAAATTCACAAGAAATATTTAAAAGTGAAATTCTGTAACTTAACTGCACCAAAAAAGACAATATATGGTAAATTGTCAAAAGTTAAACCCAGTTGAATATTTTCTCTACATTTGTAGATTTTCATATTAACAACTTAAAAAAAGAGAGTGCTGTAAAAGAAGTTGAAGGTATCTAAAAAGAAGATTTTCAATTTAAAGCTCGCCTCGCCATTCTATCGCCTGAGCAGGGGCAGGATGAGGCTGCAGGCACGCCTAGGCCGGCTGGCAGCGAGCGGGCAGGGCGGCTGCAGCTCCGGGTCCCGGGCCTCGTGGCCCAGACTGAGGGCTCGGGAGCGGCGGCAGGGACGTCCTAGGGCGCTGACAAAGGGCGTCCCAGCCAACGTCTGTTCTCTGCAGCCGAGAGGGCTGCTCAGCACGAGAGCTTCGGAGCGACACTCAGTCCGGCGGCGGCGCCCCCTGCTGTCTCGCTCCTGCTATCCGGTGCGGGCAGAGCCAAGCAGGGAGCCGGGACCCCACGCCTCAATGCCCCCCCCCCCAGCTGCTTAAACAAACTGTCACCTAAGTGTGGGTCTCAGAATGCCCCCGCCGCCCGGGGACACAGACACCACTGTCCACTCCATCGGGAAAGCACGATAGGTGACAGAGCCGCCAGTTGGCTGGACCCTAATGCAGACACCAACACACCGAAACAGAAACATATCAGTAAGGACATCAAAGTTAATAAGCTCCCTGGATAGTCCCAGTAGTAGAGATGAGAGGCCACGACCAGGCCTTTGAAGACAAAGCAGTATTAGTTACTAATCTCCACAAGAGAAAGCAGAATGAAGAGTGAAGGCAGAATAAATACATTTTTTCTGATATAAATGTCCAACTTTGGCATCTTCTGTCCTTCGCTGCTACAGGTGCTCCCAACGGGAGAGGAGACGGGGAGTGTAGGCCAGTGTGAGCTGCAGGGAAAGGAGCTGCACGGAGAGGAGAGGCGGCAGGAAGACGCTGACAGTCACGAAGAAACCCAGGCCGACGGCACGGCGGAGGCCCTCGCCCAGGAGGAGAGGAGCCCACAGGGAGCTTAGAACAGCGGCTGCATTTAGCGCTCTAGGTTGGGCGGCAATTGAGGATTTGTTAGTGCCTGGCAGACGTTATCAGTACCGCCTGGTGCCTGCTTTAACCACCTGTACACTGTAAGTGCCTAGAGACGCAAGCGGCAGCCCTTTTTAAATGAAAGGCAAACTCATGCAGTTCACTGGGTGATGGTCAGCTTGGCCCGCCAGAGTGGCTCTGCTGGCTGGAGTGCCGTCTTGTGCACATACCTGGGTTGCGGGCAAATGATCGATGTTTCTCTCTCTCTAAGCAGGCACAGAGTGAGGATTAAAAAATAATGAGTTATCTTACAGTGAGGAAGGGAGAGGGATAGAGAGCTAGAAACATCGATGAGAAACATACATCGACCAGCTGCCTCTTGCACATCCCCTACCGGGGATATGCCCACAACCAATGTACATTTCCTTGACTGGAATCGAACCTGGGACCTTTCAGTCCACAGACCGACGCTCTACCACTGAGCCAAACCAGTTTCGGCCTTTGGTTTTGTTTTAAATTGGTACTATTTTCACATTTCATAAATAGAGGTCTCCCTCACTCCCCAAACCCATCTAATACCATCACGTAATACCACTATTTCCTTATTTCATTGAATCGTAGTTGCCAACAATTATAGGACACACCAATATTTTGTGTACCACTTAAGGATATAACAGTCAATTACAGAATATTAACATGCTATCAGATTTATTTATTATTTTTACAAATGTTTTCTTTCTTTCTTCTTTTTAAAAAAAATATATTTTATTGATTTTTTACAGAGAGGAAGGGAGAGAGACAGAGAGCTAGAAACGTCAATGAGAGAGAAACATCGACCAGCTGCCTCTTGCACACCCCCTACCGGGGATATGCCCGCAACCAATGTACATGCCCTTGACCAGAATCGAACCTGGGACCTTTCAGTCCGCAGACCGACGCTCTATCCACTGAGCCAAACCGGTTTCGGCAATGCTATCAGTTTAAATCATATACTGATTTTAGAGATGTTGACATTTGCATGTTGATCTGGTATCTTATTATGTTCTGTATGATTTTTATCTTTCTCTTAAAAGTTTTATTCACTTTTTCATTTCTATCCTCTATGACTAATTATTTTATTATTATTTTTTAAATCCTCACCTGAAATTTTTCCCCCATTGATCTTTAGAGAGAGTGTGGAAGGAAGAGAAGAGGGGGAAAAAGAGAGCTAGGCATTGATGTGAGAGAGACACACTGACTGGTTGCCTCCCACATCTGACCCAACTGGGAATCAAACACAAGACCTTTTGGTCAGGGGCCGACACTCTAACCAAGGAGCCAAACCAGGCAGGGCTGTTTTTAATTCTGGCTTATTCTGTGATGGTTTCTTCCAGAATCTTCAACGAGTTTTGTCAACTCATCTGTCATCTCTTTTCACTTTATCATTTGCTCTTGGAAGTCTCTGTATTTCATCTTTGCATTTTCCTTCATGATTTTGTGGTTATTTCATTAAGTAACAAATTCAGTCAATTATTCTGCTATAGATTTCATCCCTTTCTGGAGATGGAGGCCACACCTGGGCAGATGCTCGGACTAGAAACTGAACTGTGACCTCCTGGTGAAGCACCATCTTATATAAAAACTACTGTTTGAAACTTTAACCCTGCTATTTGGCTTCTGTAAATGCTTGCTTGCTTGCTTAAATAATAAGGAAAATAAGACTATTCCCACTTCAGTGAGGCCATTAAACCTTCCCAGGCCAGGCCTCTGGTTGAGGCCACAAGGCCCAGCACATACGGGCTCTTTAAGAACTTGCAAAAGAGGGAGAAACCAAGATGGCGGCATAGGTAAACACCTAACTGCAGCCTCACACAACAATTTCAATAAAATACAACTAAAATACAAAGTGGACATTACCCAGAACTACAGGAAACTCGACTGACTGGAAATTCTACAACGAGAAGGAAAGAGAAAACCAGAAGGAAAATCAGAGGAGCTGTAAAAGCCTAAGGTACGGAGACACACTGCACGCATGGAGAGGATGGAGCCGGAGAGGAGGGGGGGCTGAGTGCCTGGCTGGCATTCCCTAGCGGGAAGGAGACAAAAGCTCTGGACTGTGCTGAGTCCCAGTTCCAACTGCACTGAACCCCAGTTCTAGGCCAGACCCTGGGGACCCAGGCTCATACAGAGGGAGCCTGGGCTGAAAGGCGGAAGCTCAGGGGAGAAGCGAAAGGAAGACCCGGAGGCACGCACATTGCGCGCAGAGAACGGGCGGTTGACTGTGCCGCTGGATTGCCCTAGCGGGAAGGAGACAAAAGCTCCGGACTGCTCTAACCCCACTTCCAACAGAACTGAACCCATTCCGGGCTCATTGGGGAGAGCCTAGACTGTCTGGTAGTGGGTGAATCTTAAGGGCACCTTTCTCTCAGAGGTGCTTGCAGCAAGTACCAAAGGACACTGAGGAACACTGAGACTCAGGAACCTCATAGGGTGGGGCTGATGGAAGCCAAGGCTGTAGGCTCCACCCTGAAACTCTGCCCCATCCAAGCTGAACAAAGAGACTTTTAAGGCTACCAACTCAGGGAAGCTGCGAAAATGCAGAGACAAGGAAACAGATCTCAAACGAAAGAAATGGAGGACAAAAAGCGACTGGATATAGAGTTCAAAACTACGCTTATAAGGTTTTTCAAAAATTTCCTAGAAAAGGCCGATAAAATAAATGAGACATACGAGGACAGGAAAAGGGATCAACTAGAAATAATAAGGGATCTACTAGAAATAAAGAATACATTGTCTGAAGTAAAAAATATTATACAGAGTCCTAAAAACAGAATGGAAGATCGCAAGAATCAATTAAAAGATTTGGAACATAAAGAGCCAGAAGACAAGAGAATCCAGAAAGTTGAAGATAATGTAAGAAACCTCTGGGACAACTTCAAGCGAACCAACATCAGAATTATGGAGGTCCCAGAAGAAGAGAGAGAGCAAGATACCAAAAACATATGGAAAGAAACAGTGACAGAAAACTTCCCCCACCTGGGGGAAGAATTAGACTTACAAGTCCAGGAAGCGCACAGAACCCCAAACAAAAGGAATCCAAGGAGGACCACACCAAGACACATCATAATTAAAATGCCAAGAGCAAAAGACAAAGAGAGAATATTAAAAGCAGCAAGAGAAAAGCAGGTAGTTACCTATAAAGGAGCACCCATACGATTGTCAGCTGATTTCCCAACAGAAACCATGCAGGCCAGACGGGAATGGCAAGAAATATTCAAGGTGATGAATACCAAGAACCTACAGCCAAAAATAATCTACCCAGCAAAGCTTCACTCAGAATCGAAGGCCAGATAAGGCCTAATAAAAAAAAAAAGCTAAAGGAGTTCATCACCGACAAACCAGAATTATTGTATATGAATTCCTGAAGGAGGTTCTTTAGGAAGAGGAAGAAGATAAAGATAAAAATTATGAACAACAAATACGTAACTATCAACAAGTGAATCTAAAAACCAAGGGAATTAAAATATCTGATAAACAATATTAACTGTTGAATATAATAGAATCAGAGGTATGGAAGGGGAATGGACTGACGATTCTCGGGGAAAAGGGGAGTGGGGGTGTGGGAAGAGACTGAACACAAACTGTGCACCTATGGATGAGGACAATGGGGGGTGGTGAAAGGGCAGAGGGTGGGGTGAGAGCCTGGTGGAGGGGAGCAATGGGGGGGGGGGATGAGGAACACTTGTAATAATATGAACAATAAAGCTTTATTTAAAAAAAACTTAAAAAAAAAAAAAAAAGACTTGCAAAAGAGGCCGGAAACACTCCATATTTGGGAGACAAAGAAGGTAAAATCATATAAATAGGGAGAGTTCCTGCATGTTGGGGCCCAGAATTTGAGACATTTTCCTCTGGACCCTCGAGTAATAAATGTAACTCCGAACTCTCTGAGCATTGCTTAATTTATTCCAGTTCTCTGTAACACTGGTTTATGTGTCAATGTTCAATCACTGAGCCACACCAGCAAGCTCCATATGCTACTTTAAAGAAAAGTATTTTAAACAATAAAAAAAAATATTTACCATTTATAAAATTTAATATGCAGTGTTGGCAAAAATGTGGAGAAATTTCACCCAGAAAAAAATCGAAGAATTTTGGAGAAATAATTCATGAAGATGCGAACAAGTATAGTGAGTGGAAATCAGAATTCACAGGGCAAGAGATGCAAGGCAGCATTGATCATGACGGCAGTGACGGAAATAACTGTTCATTAACTGGGGCTAGTCAGGGCACCAATGCACCTGGGAAAATCACGTCGTATAGGAACAGTGGACTGACCTCGAAAGACAGCGTGTCCTGCACGTGGTCTCGCACCCTCTATTTTCTACTCTCGCGCATTGCAAATGGGTTCTCGTCCATGCTCATGTGTTCCAGATTTGTTTGCTGGAATTCCCAAATCTTAATCACCCGTATGGACCTTCATCTTCAAGTCGAATTTTACATCCAACAATGCAACTGACACCTCCACTTGGGTGTGTCTAACCACAAATGTTTAAAATAAAACTCGATTCCCTGCCCCATGAAGATCTCAGCCACCCTCATTTAGACAGAAGACCAGGCCGGAGGCACTGCCTGCTCCCTCAGAGCATCTGCAGCTGCACCTTCAACAGTGCCCGAGCCGAGCTCTTCCCAAGGCTTTCCTCCCTCCATGCCGGTCCAGGGCTCAGAGACAACGTGTCTCCATCACCCCCCACTGGCCTACCTCCTCCACTCTCGCCTACTTGTAGTTCACTTTCATCAGGAGCCAGAGTAATTCCTTTTTATTTATTTTTTTAAAATTTCCTTATTGATTATGATATCACATAATTGTCCTCATCCCCCAATTCTCACGCCAAACCCCTCCCCACGTATGTCCCCACCCCCCGTTGTCTATGGCCACTGGCCAGGCCCATATGCATGCACACAAGTCCTTTGTTGATCTCTCTCCCTTACCCCCACTCCATGAGTGGTGAGGCTGAGGGTGGGTAACGGGATGAAGCGAGGCCTAGGAACAATGCTGCCAAGGCTCCCTGCGAGGCCTCTGGGAGACAGTTCACCCTGAAAGCCAAAGGGTGCCATGCAGGCCAGAGGCGGGGCGAGCTGGCGGGCAGGATGGGAGCTGCCTCCTGCGAAGTGCCCACTGGAAGAATGTACGCCTCATTTGGAGCAATTTCTCCCAAGAGACGAGTGATGGACATTGAGCAGCTTCTGCACAACAAAGAGAGAGACCACAGAGAGAAGGCTGGCAAACCGCCAAGCTCTTTGGGAGCCGAGGGAACGTGCAGAACCACGGGGGATGGGAGCGTGCTGGCTGGCCCTGCGTGAACTGCGGGAGCCTGCCAGGTGTCAGGCTGACCTGCAGGCCACGATCCCAGGAGATACGCCAGGAAGAACAGGGAAACGCCAGAATGACAAGCACAGGGTCTCTACACCCAGTATTTCCAAGGTGCCCTTTGCACGCCCACTGGCCTGCACGAGCCTGGAGAGAGTGAGGAGCCAGCAAAGTGCTCAGTGTGGAGCCGGCACGGAGGGATGCGTGTGGGAGACACGGCAGAGCTAGCGGGGAGCTTCTGCATGCACATGTGGGGCTGTGTCTTCCAGACAAAGTGCCGAACTAGAGGGGCTGCTGCACGCACAGGTAGGGCAGCCCCGCCCGCATATGTGTGGGAGCACGCAGGGCTGCTCCGCCTGTAGAAAGTGGGGAGCGTGTGGGGAGCTGCAGCACATACCCTCAGGGCGGCCCCGCTCGGACCTAATTTGGACAACAAACAATTAAAGAGAAAATCAAACAGAAAACCCCAAAATGCAGGGACACCAGAAAGCTCCACGTGTACCAGAAGGGCAGGGAAGGCCACACGCTCAGGCCGCCTGCCTCCTCTGCTCCACCACGGACAGCCAGGACGGACCCGCGGCCAGCCAGGACTGACGCCGCACTCCGCCCCCCACCGCCGCCCCCGCCCCCCCCCATGGCAAGGTAAACAACGTGTGTTTGAATTTAAATGCCAATTAGCTTTACACAGACTTCTGTAGATATGGGTAGATATACATGAACCTCATGATAACCACACCCTACAAAAACTTATAAGAAATACACAAAAAGAAAGAGAAAGGAACCCAAGGAAATCACTAAAGAAAACCAGCAAATCAAAAGAGAGCAAGAGAATAAGGAACAGAAAAGACCAACAAAAACAACTATAAAACGATGAACAAAATGGCAATCAGTAAGTACTTTAATTGCAGATGAACTAAACGTTCCAATGAAAGACAGGGTGGCTTAAAGCAGCGGTCGCCAACTTTTCGGACCGCACGGACCACAGTGGTCCACAGACACCGGTTGGTGAGCGCTGGCTTAAAGAATAGAACAGTAAGATCCACCTGTACGTTACCTCACGGAGACTCAAGTGAGATAGACACACAGACAGAAGGTGAAGGGATGGAACAAAAGTTTTATGCAGATAGAAACAAAGAGCAAGCTGTGGCAGCAACACTCAGACAAAACAGAGAATGTGAAGAGTCCAAGGACATTACATGATGATGAAGGATGATGAAGCAGAGGCTGTCACCACATACACTGCGCCCACAGAGGAGCACCAAAGCACATGAAGCAGTATTAATGGACACACAGGCAGGAGGGAACAGCTAGTACCACACCCGCCGGGGACCTCAGCACCTTACCCACAATGCACAGATCACCCACAAAAGGCAGTTCCAACTGTAAGGAAACAATGGCTGCAATGTCCTTTTCGAGCAGATCACATAACTAACACTTACAGAACATTTCACCCCCAATCTAGAGGTACACATTTTTCTCACATGCATATGGACAAACCACATTAGGGCATTAAACAAGCCTCAAAGAATTAAAGATTGAATTTATTTTTATTTTATTTTTTACATATATCTTATTGATCTTTTACAGAGGAAGAGAGAGGATAGAGAGTCAGAAACATCGATGAGAGAGAAACATCAATCAGCTGCCTCAGCTGCCTCTTGCACACCCTCTACTGGGGTTGTGACCACAACCAAGGTACATACCCTTGACCGGAATTGAACCTGGGACCTTTCAGTCCCTATGCCGACGCTCTATCAACTGAGCCAAACCGGTTTCGGCAGATTGAATTTATAACAAGTGTAATATCTGCCCACAATGGCATAAAAATAGAAATTAACTACAGCCAGAAAATTAAAAACAACACACAAACATGTGGAGACAAAATAACATGCTACTACATAGCCCATGGATCAGAGAAAATCAAACAGAAAATCCACCACCACCACCAAAAAACAGTTCTAAGAGGGAAGAGACGTGTCTTCAAAGACACAGAGATGGCCAACGGCCGTATGAGAACTTGCTTAACATTAGTAATCATTAGGGAAACGCATGCAAAGCCAGGCGGCCACCTCCCACCTGCGGAAGGCTCGGAGCAAAGCCAATGCAGTGAGTGCGGCGAGGCGGGCAGAGAAGGCCCGGTGGGCACTGCTGGCTGAAGGGTGAACTGGCGTGACCCTATGGGAAACCATCTGCCTCTGGACCCAGCAATTCCCCTTCTAGGTTTTATTAGAGGGAAATGAAAAACACCAATTTTCAAGATCCCTGCCGCTGCCTGCAGGGCCTGTACCCCCAGATCCCCCTGCTGCCACAGTGCCTCCTGAGAGGGAGCTGGGCGCGGTGCGGCTGCCGGGGTTCCTGCCGGCCCGCCCTCCTCTGGCCAGATGACCTTGCTGGTGTGCTCTTTACCAGCCCATGCCATGCAACTGTCATGGCATTTAGTTAAACTATTTTCAAAAAATGTTATCTCAAATAGCCAAGATGGAAGTAACTTAGGTATCCAAGTTGAATGAGTAAGGAAGATGGGGTACATATATATAATGGAGTATTACTCAGAAATAAAAAGAATGAAATCCTATTTGCACAACATAAATGGATCTGAAGGGTACTATGCTAAGTGAAATAAATCAGAGGAAGACAAATACTGAGTAATTTAGTTATATGTAGCATAAAAAAACAAACAAAAAAACCCAAAAAGACTTACAGAAGCAAATAGTGGCTGCCAGAGCTGAGGGCTGAGGCTGGAGGGGAAGGGGAAGGGGTACAGTAAAGAATACGGGAGAGCACACTGTAAGCTACACAAACTCCAACCGTCGTTTTAGACCGAAAACTACTGGAGGGGAATCTTGGTTCTCAAACCTAGTTTGTTCCAGAAGGCAATTCAAGAAGTGATTTGTACAAAAACCGTATCATTACTTCCCTTTGGAATTAATTTAAATCTAGTGAATCTGTTCCCAAACCCCCCAACAATCCTGTTTTAACCTTTCTCATAGACAGCACAGCCTCAGCTCTGTTGTTGTTCACTGTTCACTTTGCTGCTATTGCTAACTTCTTAGGATCCATGGTGACTTACTGTGTGAATTAATAATAAGCTGCAGCAACTAAGTCAGAAAAAGGAAACCCAGCAAAATATTCACGGCACAACTTCCTGAGACGTTACTGTGAGGGTTAGTGGTGAACTGAATCACACCGTACTCTCTCTTTTGCTGGCTGCCTGAGAGAAGTGTGGCTGATCCTACAGGTATCAGTATGAAAGCGGTGTTAGGTTGAAAAAACCCAAGTTTTGCTCACAACTGAAACATTTTTTTTCTTTTTCTTTTTAAAAAAAAATACATTTTATTGATTTTTTTATAGAGAGGAAGGGAGAGGGAGAGAGAGTTAGAAACGTCGATGAGAGAAAAACATCAACCAGCTGCCTCTTGCACACCCCCAATTGGGGATGTGCCTGCAACCAATGTACATGCCCTTGACCGGAATCGAACCTGGGACCACTGAGCCAAACCGGTTTTGGCTGAAACATTTTTTCTGTGAACAACTTGGTAGAGAACCGAACTGTTCAATATGGGAGATAACTGGGATCCGAGGTTTGACCATGTAAGATTGTATGCCAACTGTACTAACAAAGAGTGCCAGGAGATCCAAACTCAGAAAGGCTGTGCGGTTCCCCACGGCAGAGACAAACTCCTGTCCCGCATCCAAGCTACACACGTGAAGGTCAGCGTGTTCCCAACACTCCTGAATCACTTTAAGAAAGAAAGCATTTGAATTCTCCATATTTCTAATGTTTTGAATTACAGCATACTAAATATTATTTTCACTATTTTTTTCATTTCCTATCTATTATAACTGACAGTTAATATTTTCACAAATGTTTTTAAAGCTCACATAATTTTATTTGCCTCCCTGATTAAGATCACTTTGCAGTTTAACATTCCTGCATCAGCGTGCAAAGTCATGGCCCCGAAAACTCTTCTATCAAACCCTGGCCCCGCTCTCGCCTCTGCCGCCCAGAAGCACAGGGAGCCCCAGGGAGCTCGGCTTCTCCGTCCGCACCGCAGCCTCTGGGAGGAGCCGTTCCGCACCCCGCCCCTCTGCCTCCGTCACTGCACAGGCACTTCATGCTTTCCTTATGGTTTCTTTACACTCGTTAGAAACAATGATAGCCACTCTTATGAAATCCCAGATTCTAAAAGGACCTTTGGCACATACGAGGCATTCATAATTATTTTGAATGAAGTAGATCTAAAAATATTAACATGGTAAGCTATTAGTGATAAGTATAAAAAAGTAAGATACAGAAAAATCTTGTTTTTGAGGAAGGATCTGTCAATCTATCTATATGTTTATGTAGAAAAAGACATGGAAAGATACTTAACAAAACTATAACCAATCAATAATATTCTGGGGAATGGTGGGTGAAGAATAGAACAATGATTTTCACTTTATATTGTACTTTAAATGCTGTTATATTGTCTCATTTTTATCCAAAATAATTTCACTTCTGAAACTAAGATGACAAAAAGAAAAGAAAAAAGCATGAATGAACTATTGTCATGCCATTATGACAGCAGAAATAACTTGGTGTTACTATGACACAGGTTCTAAGTACTTTTAATGAGTCATTTTATTTAAAAAGTTAAGTACTGCCCTGGTTCAATTCTATTCAAGGGCACATGCCTAGGCTGCAGGCTTGATGCCTAGTAGGAGGTGTGCAGGAGGCCGCCGATCAATGATGAACTCTCATCATTGACATTTTTATCTTTCTCTCTCTCTTTCCCTTCCTCTCTGAAATAAATAAAAATATATTTTAAAAAACTCATTAAAAAATAAAAAGATAAGTACCTGATGAAGTGAAGCAAATGAGAGTTAGAGAGGTTGAAAACCGTGTGCGGCCATACAGCCAGTAACAGCACATAATGACAACAAGCAGATGGTGTGAAACCTGTCACATGCGTGGCACTCTGCTTCCGCATGGCGTGCTGTTGGAGCCGAGTGGAAACAGTGAGGCGCTCACCCTGTGGGCCTCGGGGACCCGGATGTGCTCCGCACGGAGCCCTCCACTCGAGGACTGGCTACTTCCGGAGGCTGAGGAGGAATGAGGGTTTTCCGAACTGCAATTCTGAAAGAGACAAACCCGAAAACTGAAGGAAGTACCAGGCATATGTACAGCAAATAAAAGCACTGCACTGGCTAAGTATTTTTCATGGATTTTAAAAAATTTTGTCAATATAATATAGGCATAATATTACAAGAATAGTCAAATAGTATTACAAGACAACACACAGCCGAAACCGGTTTGGCTCAGTGGATAGAGCGTCGGTCTGCGGACTGAAAGGTCCCAGGTTCGATTCCGGTCAAGGGCATATATCTTGGTTGCAGGAACATCCCCAGTAGGGAGTGTGCAAGAGGCAGCTGATTGATGATTCTCTTTCATCGATGTTTCTAACTCTCTATCTCTCCCCCTTCCTCTCTGTAAAAAATCAATTAAAAAAAAAGACAACACACAGCAGGCCCCTGCGCTGTCCTCCCCAGTGCTCTGGGAAGCAGACGGTGTGACTCCTCTGGCTGTTTTCTAGCACGCCTTACCTCCTTTCTACTTCACACTAACATCTGAATCCATGGTAAGGATTTACGATCATCACTGTGTCAGTGTATCTGTGCTGACCTAGCCAGTTCCTGGCAGCCAAGTCAGACACATGGATCAAGGTGGTCAAAGACCAGTGCTGCTCAGACTGAGAACTAATGCTGATTTCACAAGGGAGAGTCCGGAAGGAGCGCGGCACGGACAGGCTCGCAGAGTGGGAGCAAATGTTAGACCAGAGTGGGTCTGAGAGAAGGGCTCCGGCCAGAATGTCCTGTTACAGAGCCTGACAACCATCCAGACCCTGGTCCTCAAGGCGGCTGACACCTCCACCCCACACGCACCCTGTCTCCTGGGACCCACACAGCTGGTGAGGGTACAAGTGGACAGAAACATGCGGGAACACTACTGGCATGATCGTAGAGGTGAACACAAGCACAGCCTTCAGCCCAATCAGACCATTGTGTAGGTGACACCAGTCCCGGAGGGTTACCGCTCTCCTGGGCCCACTCACCCATCTGCGGCAGGCTTCTTCCGAAGGATGCTCGGCCGGGGGGAGGAGCCCTGGGCGGGTGCGCTGGTGCTGGAGCTCTGGCTGTGGGTCTGCACCACGGTGGTTGCTGCCGGAGTAGCACTGAATGGGCTGCTAATAGGGTTGGCTACAATTGTGGCTCCATCTGCCAGCACCATTGCTGAGAGACAGGCAAGGGCGGGCAGACAAGAACAATGAGGAGAGGGAAATGAAAGAAACATTACTAAAGTCTCACATAGACAACTAGAAACAATCAGACTGCCAGACTCAGAGTCTCCATGTTCTGACTGGCCAAATTCAAGACGATAAGAAACAGGAACATCATGTTCATGCGCCCAAAAGCAGAAGGCAAGTAGGAGGTTACTCATCTAGTGGGGCATGATCAATAACCATTTTTCACTGGTCTATAATCATAATTATTAATAAACGAGAAAGATACGTAACTGTATATTTCAGGAAATCTTCTTCCAGTTTTGGTAAAATACAACCACTTTCAATCCTAAAAATGGTGCCAACATTCCAGTCTATCCTAATTTTACTGCGTTACATAAACTCTTCTAAAAAATCCTACAAGGAATGAGAGTCCTTCGATTACAAGGTGAATTGTTCTCTCAGCTTAGAACTCTTTCCATGGAGTGCTCCTTACCCTGTGCAAACAGCTGAAGGCTGTTTATGCATTTCTAAGGCAACAATGACCCTGACAGATAAGTTCTAAGCATCTCTTGTTACAAAGTGAAAATGAAAGCTTAGAGAAATTATGAGACCACAAGCCAGCAAGTGGCAGATTCAGAATTTAAGCCCAGTGACTCCCTTTTCTCCACATCAAGTTTCATGCCAAACATTAAAATTACCTGACGTTTTTCCTTCGGGCGGAGGCTGCTGAGTACCCACTGGTGCAGGCTGAAGCCCTTGGGTGCTGATTGGGGTTGCTGAGTGAATTCCCTGTGTACCAATTGGTGCCGGCTGTATTCCTGGGGTCCCAATGGGGGCTGGCTGTATCCCCTGTGTACTGATGGGTGCAGGCTGGATCCCTTGAATATGCCGAGCATGAGATGCATCCACTGCCATCAACTGCATGGGGTTGAGGTGAACTGTAGATGCCACCCCAACACCAGTCGGAGCTGTTATGGCAGAGTTAGGAGCCTGAGCTGAAACTGAAAAGGATGCAGACACTGACTACAATGGCAGCTTTGATTAGACACAGTCCACATAAGAAGAAAAACACTAAATTGAAAAACAGAATTTTTCTACTGCACAAGATCTAAATTCTAATAAAATGAAACAACAACAAGAAAAACTTAGCCCGGCCAGTGTGGTTCAGTGGTTGAGCTTTGACTTATGAACTAGGAGGTCACAGTTTGATTCCTAGTCAGGGCACATGTGGGATTCTGGGCTTTGTCTCCAGTGAGGGGTGTGCAGGAGGCAGCTGATGAATGATTCTCTCTCATCATTGATGTTTCTTTCTCTCCCTCTCCCTTCCTCTCTGGAAAAAAACAAACAAAAAAAAAACCCACAAAAAACTACAGCCACAGTGGGTGTTGCTTAGAGGTTAGAGTGTCTGGTTCGATTCCCAGTCAAGGGCACATACCTGGGTTGCAGATTCGATCCCAACTAGGCCCCAGTCAGGGCCTATGTGGGAGGCAACTAAATGGATGTCTCTCCCACATGGATGTTTCTCTTTCCCCTCTCCCTCCCTTCCACTCTAATAATCAATGAAAAATATCCTTGAGTGAGGATTAACAAACAAATAAAAATAAAAATCACTACATGAAACTATATATGAACACGTGAAGTGCCAAGCCTGTTTTGTCTTCCTTTCCGTTTAGCCGGTAATATCTGATTTTACCGATATGCTGGCGGCCAGAGGTCTGGGTGAGACTGCGCTAAGGCTGCGTGCGTATCTGCAGATACGTTTCTTGTACGAAGTTATCTCAACCTGTACTCCGTGTTCTCTTAGAAATGCTTTCTCTTCAGTCAGTGGCCTGTGGTTTGCATTCCAGTGCACTTTAAACCATTTTTCTTTCCCCGTAACAGTGACAATGTCAGAAGAAGCGTGTGAAAGCGATTCAAGTGAAATCAGTTTTCCTAAGATACGTCGTAGAGTTGTTCTTTTCTCGTCATCATAGGATGAGGATTTTGAAGAATGGCATGATCTAAGAGGTAATCTACCAAGGATATAACCAAGGATCATGCTTTTCACCTGCCTGCCTGCCTTTAGGATTGAATACTTGAATGTAGTCATGTGTAACAGCAGAGGATTCTTATAAACTGTTTGTGCCTAATGAATTGTTTGAGGACATTGCCAAACGAACGTATATGCGCCACAAAAACTAGGGGTTGAAAACTCACAGCGTTTGTGTAGGTGGACTGTGACCAACAGAAATGAAAAGAAAAGATGTTTTGGTTTATTCTATGGATTGGACTCGTTAGACTACCATCTTTATGCTTATATTGGTCCCGTGATCCTGCATATATACAAACTTTCCCGGGGGGGTGGGGGAAGGGGGAAGGTCAAGAAGTAGATTTGAAATCTTATTATGAATGCTGATTTTCCAGACAATAGGGAGACAGATGTTTCCAATCGTTTACGCAAAATACAATTAATAGATAACATGGAAATAAATTTTAAAAAATATTATGATTATCTGAAGTTATATGTATCAATGAATCTTTGATACCATTTTGTGGCTGCATAATATTTAGGTAATACTTAAAACAAAAACACCACCAGTATGGTCTTCAATTATTTAAGTTGTGCAGCAGATCTGGGTACACGTATGCTTTCCGTGTATATGCAGGGAAAAGTTTAGAAAAAGAAAATAAAACACCAACTAATGTTGTTATGTCTCTTTGTAGAGATATATTCAGTAAGGGACAGACATTGTACACAGACAACTGGTACACGAGTTTAGATTTAGCATATAAATTACTCGGTAATAATACTCATTTAGTAGGAACATTACGCTCAAATCAACAGGGAAATCCTCATGAAGTAACGTCAAAGAAGTTAAAATGGGGAGAAATTATAGCAAAAGAGAACAAAAAAGGAATAACCATTTTAAAATGGAAAGATAAGCCGGACATCTTTTTTCTTTCAACAAAACATACATCAGAGATGGTGAATGTTGAAAATAGATCAAGTCACTACTTGAAACCAAAAATTGTAGTGGATTATAATGCAGGAAAAGCAGCAGTTGATATATCTGATCAAGTGAGTGCCTATAATAACCTGTTACGAAACCAATTAAATTGTATAAAAAGCTAGCCTCTAAGCTCCTACTAAATACTGTTCTCAATGCTCATATTTTATTTTAAAATATTAGCAAGAAGAATATGAGTATCACAGAACTTTGGAAGAAATTAGCTGTCCATCTAATACATTGTCAGGATGAAGAAATACCAAGTAGCAGTACTGTAAATACACCTCAAATATCTCATCACTAACTGCAACAAAAAACTGGAAGAGTGTCTACAGTCCGAAGACATTGTAAAAAATGCTATGAAGATAATGCAGCATGATTTGGGCGAGATATTGCCAGAAAGTTGACAAGTTATAACATTCTGTGAAAACTGCACAGGACAAGTATTTTTGTGTACACCGTGTTTTAATAATATTTATTAAAAAATTTTTGGTAACAATAATAAGGTTCATTCTTTTATGATCTCCAAATTACTTAAAATTAATAGAAGAATATAATTTTTAAATTGTATATCGTTGGGCACCAGTGAAGAAAAAGTATACTGCCTGTGACGGACACTGTCCGGACGGAGAGCCTAGTGCCAGTCACCAGTGACTGACGTGGCGCTTAACGTGCTAAGGGGTTCTTCTCCACTCACCTACCCATTTGATAGGATTTATTTGCAGATTACTAGAAATTGCATTTAAAAAGGCAAAAAAGCACTCTATTAAATTCCAAATGTGAGCCAGGCAATTGTGCTAAATAAGTAACCTAAAACTTCTCAGATACACTCATAGCTCCCAAGTTAAGAATTTTTGTTTTAATTTATAGAATCACTCTATAGGCATTTCTGAAATACAGCAGTTATGAATTTTAAATTCCATATACTTATTAAAAAGAGACAAGCAAGTTTCCTTTTTCCTATCAGGCAAGCACATTATCTGTGTGTACATTAAAAACAAACTCAAAACAACAAAACTGAAAATAAAAGCTCTCCCAGGAAGCAACAAAAAAAGAACTTGCTCACTTCTTGTGGAAAGAAAACAAATACAAGTTACCAAAAAAATCCACAAGACATCCACACCCTTAGTGTCTGCTGACAGGTGAGTAGATGAAGGAAATAGGAAACAAACACACACACACACACACACACACACACACACACACGGATACTGCTCAGCCACAAAGAGGAATGGAGTCTGCCATCTGCAACATGGACAGACCTTGTGGTATTATGCTGAGTGAGTAATCCAGGAAGAGACAGATACTGTATGAACTTATCTATATGTGGCATCTGAGAAAAAACAAACATACTAGTACACCAACTTCAGACACAGACAACAGATTAAAACTGGTGCAGAGGCGAGGCTGGGGGAAGCGGGAGGGCTGGAAGGGTAGGTAAAAATGGATGAAGGGGTTAAAAGGTACAAACGATCAGTTATAAAATAAGTAAGTCATAGGATGTAACATGCAGCACGGTGACTGAACTGCATATTTAAAAGCTGCTATGACAGAACTTAAAAGTTACTGCCCAGCTGGCATAGCTCAGCGGCTGAGTGCTGACTTATGAACCTGGAGGTCACAGTTTGATTCCTGGTCAGGGCACATGCCCAGGTTGCGGGCTCGATCTTATGTGGGCAGTGCAGGAGGCAGCCACTCAATGATTATCTCTCATCATCGATGTTTCTCTCTCTCTCTCTTTTCCTCTCTGAAATCAACAAAAATATATTTTAAAAAGTTATTAAAGAAATTATCAAATCATTATATTGTACACCTGACACTAATGTCATATGTCAATTGCATCCCAATTTAAAAAACAGATATAATTAAAAGTTTTATAAACCAGAGGAAAAAAAAGATTAAGTTTTTATTATGATCAAGAAAAAAAGAGTGAAAGTTAGTACACAGGTGAATTTACAGCCACTGCTACATGTCATTCTTCCCTGCTGCCACAGTAAGTAACCCTCAGAGCATAATTGTGTCCCTGAGAAGTGATCTTTGTTGTCTCTGCTCAGGGAAGCTGGGCCGTCTGCCTGCAGAGCATGCAATTCCCCTCAAGGTCACTCACTGTGCTCAGCCAATACTGAACCACCTGCTACAAGCACGAAGTCTATGCTTTATGCACGGACAGAAATATCCTTTTCTGTGGCTGCACCATGCCTCTTTCCCCTCCATTCTGAGCGATGCTTCCAAACATTACTTCCCATGGGAAGACCATTCCTGACGTCCAGCCCTACCGGCTCACAGAAATCACGTCTCACACCTCAGAAGCAGCATGGGTTTGCTCAAGCCTCTCTTCTGGGACTCCGTACTTGGTCTATTACAGTATCTCTTCATATCCTATCTCCTTATTAGACTCTAAGCTTGTTGAAAGCAAGATCTGTTTAAGAGTCGGCTTTATGTAGGTCTGTGGACTAAAGGGTCCCGGGTTAAGGGCACATGCCCAGGTTGTAGGCTCGATTCTGAGCAGAGGGCATGCAGGAGGCAGCTGATCAACGATTCTCTCTCATCATTTATATTTCTACCTCTTTCCCTCGCCCTTCCTCTCTGAAATCAATAAGAATATTAATACATAAATAATTTTTTAAAAATAATAAATCTTTATTGTTCAGATTATTACAGGTGTTTTTCTTCCCCCCACCCACCCATATCTCCCCTCCACCTGATTCCCAACTCCACCCCACGCCCTTACCCCCGCCCTTATCTTCATCCACAGGTGTAAGATTTTTGTCCAATCACTTCCCGAACCCCTCAGACCCTCTGCCCCCTGAGATTCGTTAGTCCAATTCCTTTCTATGTACCTGATTCTATTATATTCACCAGTCCATTTTGATCTTCAGATTTTTGATTCACTTGATTTTTAGATTCACTTGTTGGTAGGTATGTATTTGATGTTCATCGTTTTTACCTTTACCTTTTTCTTCTTCCTCTTCTTAAAGAATACCCTTCAGCATTTCATCGAATCCTGGTTTGGTGGTGATGAACTCCTTTAACTTTTTCTTATCTATGAAACTCTTTATCTGACCTTCAATTCTGAATGATAGCTTTGCTGGGTAGAGTAATCTTGGTTGTAGGTTTTTGTTGTTCATCATTTTGAATATTTCTTGCCATTACCATCTGGCCTGCATAGTTTCTGTTGAGAAATCAACTGACAGTCGTATGGGTGCTCCCTTGTAGGTAACTACTCTGTTTCCCCGAAAATAAGAGTGTCTTATATTAATTTTTGCTCCCAAAGATGTGCTAGATCTTACTTTCAGGGGATGTCTTATTTTTCCATGAAGAAGAATACAGTACACATTTATTGTTAAATGAAAATAAAATCCTGAATTTCCTGGTGAATTTCTTGTGACTCCATTTCTTTTAGAATTAGTGGTCCAAATCTCTCATGTTTAGCAACAGCATTCTGAGACAGAGCCTAGGGGGGCCTTATTTTCAGGGGGTTGCCTTATATTTCTCAGAAGGAAACCTCTAAGTAGGTCTTATTTTCGGAGGATGTCTTATTTTCGGGGAAACACAGTAGCTATTTTTCTCTTGCTGCTTGTAAGATCCTCTCTTTGTCTTTTGCCCTTGGCATTTTAATTATGATGTGTCTTGGAGTGTTCCTCTTTGGATTCCTCTTGTTTGGGGTTCTGTGCACTTCCTGAACTTGTAGGTAAATTTCTTTCACCAGGTAGGGAAAGTTTTCTGTCATTATTTCTTCCAATAGGTCTTCAATATCCTGCTCGCTCTCTTCTTCTGGCACCCCAAAAATCCAGATGTTGGTACGCTTTAAGCCGTCCTGGAGGCTCCTTACACTATCCTCACTTTTGGATTCTTCTTTCTTTCTGCCTATCTGGTTGGGTGATTTTTTTCTTCCTTATATTCCAGATCTTTGGTTTGATTCTTGGGGCATGTTTATCCATAGTTGAGTTTCTGTATATTCTTTATTTCAGAGATTGTATGCTTAATTTCTGACTGGTCCTTTTCCATTTTTTTTGTATTCTCATTAAGGTCTTGAAGGTCTCACAAAGCTTCTGGGAGGTCTCATCAAGTTTCTAAAAGGTTTTTAGAAGATTCTATATATATATATATATATATATATATATATATATATATATATATATTATTGATTTCTTAAAGAGAGGAAAGGAAGCATAGAGAGAAATATTCATCAGCTACCTCCTGCACACTCCCTATTGGGAATGTTAGAAGATTCTTGAGTAACCTTATAAATGTGATTGTGAACTCTGTGTTGTCCAGTAGTTTACTTTCCTCCATCTCTCCCATTCGTGTCATGCTTCTGTGTCTCCTCATTTTGGCTGCCTCCCTGTGTTGATGGAGTGGCTTTGTGTGGTAGGTGACCTATAGGGGCCAGTAACTCAGCTTCCCCAATCACCTTAGGTGGTCGCTTTTGCTATATCTCTTTGTGGGCTGAGTGCAAAGTCTTGGTGTAATTAAGCCTTGATTGCTGTTGGTACACTGGGAGGAATTGATCTCCAGGCCAGTTGTCTGTGAGGACCAGCTAAAGGAAGAACTGCTGCACTGGAGACACACTTTGTTTCAGTGGGGCTTTGGTGCTCACTGAGTCCGTCTCCCGAATGTGTCACTTATGGGTGTGAGGGGTTGAAAATGAGCTCTAGAAACACTGGCTTCTGGATATCCAATGGGGTGCAGTTCAGCTACAGTCTGAGGCCGCCCTGCAGGAGCTACAGTGAGAACCACAGTCCTCTCCTCCCTGCTTGGAGTTTGGAGGCTTTGGAGCTATCTGCACCAGGTTGCAAGTTTGCTAGGTTAAACTACCACAGAGAAGGCCATTCATATGCAAAAGCCACTGCTTGGAGCTTGGGTGAGTTTGTAGACTGTGCAGGGCAGAGTCTCAGAGCATCACTAGGCTGGGGCATGGCAAACAGCGATGGCTGCCCGCATCTGCCTTTCTGACAGCATCTCCGCGTCTCCCCGGGTCTCACGCCCCGGCACAGCAACAATTATTCTTGCGTGCAGCTCTGCAAGGAAGCCACCCTCACTTTCCGACTTGATGGCAGTCTAGCTTCTCTCCAGAAACTGGATTTCAGAGAGATTGGGAGCTTGTCTCTCTTCGGGTTGAAGAAAGCAATGCCCTCCGCCAGCTGGGATCCGCCGCCAGCCCGGACTGTGTCCGCGCCCCCGTACCTCAGTTTTTAGCACTTGTGCCCTGAATGCTCCTCTTTATCTTTCAGTCTAGTTGTAGAGCTTCCTTTTAGCCAGCTTTCCTGTGGTTCTGGGTGATAGACGTTTTGTCTTAGTTGTAGTTTTGAAATTGTTGTGTACGGCAGCAGTTTAGGTGTGTTTACCTAAGCCGCCATCTCGGCCTCCTCTCGGCACATCTTGTCAGTTGGCCAGTATCAGAGAAATACAGACTGCTCACACGTTACCTTCTGCAGAAAGGCAAAACAACTGCACTGTGAGCGAAAGCCAAGGGGTTAGAAGGAGGTAAGTGCTGCCACTGAGAAAAAGACTTAAGACTTTTCAGCAATAAGCATGGTACTTCTGGCAGCAATCAAGCATTACTTTATCTCTGTAAGATTGTTAATAAAGAACATGGTTATGAATGTCCTTTAAAAATATGTTAATTTGGAAGGAGGATCCAAGATGGCTGCTCGGGTATACACCTAGCCGCAGCAGCTCACAACAATTTCAAGGGAATACAACTAAAATGTAGAGTGGACATTGCCCAGAGCTACAGGTAGTCGTCTGACTGAAAACTCTACAATAGGAAGGAGGGAGAAAACCAGAAGGAAAATCAGAGGAGCTGAAAAAAAAGCCTAAGGTACGGAGACATGCGGCGCGCTCGCACGCACGCGCGCTCGGAGAGGTCGCAGCCGGAGAGGAGGAGAGGGCTGGGTGCTGCCCGGCGTTCCCTAGCAGGAAGGAAATAGAACCCCCAGCCTGGGCTGAACCCCCGAACCGGCAGCGCTGAGCCCCAAGTTATGGGCCAGACCCTGGGGACCCAGGCTCTGGCAGGGGGAGACAATCCCGGGGGACGGCGAAAGGCGGGGCCCCCGGAGTCGCACGCACATGGCGCGCAGAGAACTGAATGTTGACTCTGATGCTGGATTACCCTAGCCGGAAGAAACAAAGCCTCCGGCGGCGGCTCTGAGCCTCAGTCCAGATCGCCCCGAACTCCAGGTCTGGGCCAGTCCCTGGGGACCCAGGCTCGGGCAGGGGGAGACGGAGCTGTGAGGTGGAGTCCTGGGAGCGCGGCGAAAGGCCGAGCCCCCGGAGTCGCGCACACTGTGCGCAGAGGACAGTCTGTTGACTCTGATCCTGGACTCCCCTAGTGGGAGGAAGAAAGAAAGCTCCAGACTGGAGGAACGCGACGTGGAGCAGGAGCCCCTGCCGGACACCGGCCAGCCGGGCGCCAGCAAGGAGCCGGGCGACGGGGCCCCCAGGGGGGGGGGGTGCCCCTGAGCCTTCGACTGCTGAGTGCGGGCAACAGAGCCAAGGACGGGGGCTGCTTCCTGGGCGGCGCCACCGACCCCGGCAACAGGCTGGAGCAGCGCGGGAGCCCTCGGAGAACAAAGGGGTGCCACAGGCCAACCTGCTGAGCTCCCAGGACAAGGAGGAAGAAACCAAAGAAGTTCTCAATGTGAAGAAATCAAGTGAGAGCAAATGATAGTAAAATTACTTAAGAAAGAATACAAAGAAGATCTTGAAAAATCAAAGACTAAGTCAGAACTCAACGCACCAGCCAACATTGCAACATAAATGCGTTTTTGTTTTTTTTTTAAAAAAGAAAAAAAAAAGAGAAAAAAGGGACAGAATGTTGGAACAGCGGCGACCAGGCCTAGAGTGGCCAGGCACAAGGCAGTGGCAGCTGGGCCCGGAGCAGCAGTGGCCAGGCCCCAGAGCAGCAGCAGCCAGAACAAGAGCATCAACGGCCAGCACTGGAGCAGCCAGACCTGGGGCAGTGGCAGCCAGGCCTGAGGCAGAGGCGGCCAAGCCCAGGGTGGCCAGTCCAGGAACACCCAGACACGGAGTGGCTGGGCCCGGAGAAGCCGGGCCCAGAGCAGCCGGGTTGGGAGCAGCC
Organism: Pipistrellus hanaki; assembly: GCF_964339955.1. NCBI lineage: Eukaryota > Metazoa > Chordata > Mammalia > Chiroptera > Vespertilionidae > Pipistrellus > Pipistrellus hanaki. The sequence continues at coordinate 3,544,404 of NC_140510.1, read as the reverse complement.
AGGCCCAGAACAGCAGTAGCCAAGCACGGAGCATCCAGGCTGGGAGCGGCCAGGCTCGGAGCAGCCGGGTCAGGTGCGGCTAGGCCCGGAGCAGCGGCTGCCAGGCTGGGAGCGGCCAGGCCCAGAGCAACAGCTGCCAGGCTGGGAGCGGCCAGGCCCGGAGCAGCCGGGTCTGGTGTGGCCAGGCCCGGAGCAGCGACTGCCAGGCTGGGAGCGGCCAGGCCCGGAGCAGCCGGGTCTGGTGCGGCCAGGCCAGGAGCAGCGGCTGCTAGGCTGGGAGCGGCCAGGCCCGGAGCAGCAGCTGCCAGGCTGGGAGTGGCCAGGCCCGGAGCAGCCGGGTCTGGTGCGGCCAGGCCCGGAGCAGCGGCTGCCAGGCTGGGAGCGGCCAGGCCCGGAGCAGCCGGGTCTGGTGCGGCCAGGCCCGGAGCAGCGACTGCCAGGCTGGGAGCGGCCAGGCCCGGAGCAGCCGGGTCTGGTGCGGCCAGGCCAGGAGCAGCGGCTGCCAGGCTGGGAGCGGCCAGGCCCGGAGCAGTGGCTGCCAGGCTGGGAGCGGCCAGGCCCGGAGCAGCAGCTGCCGGGCTGGGAGCGGCCTGGCCCGGAGCAGCCGGGTTGGGTGCGGCCAGGCCCGGAGCAGCGGCTGCCAGGCTGGGAGCGGCCAGGCCCGGAGCAGCAGCTGCCAGGCTGGGAGCGGCCAGGCCCGGAGCGGCCGGGACCGGAGCAACCGGGCCCAGAGCAGCCGGGTCGGGCGCGGCCAGGCCCGGAGCAGCAACAGCCAAGTCCAGAGCAACTAGGTCGGGAGCGGCAGTGACCAGACCCGGAGCAGCTGGTTGTGGAACGAACCAGAGCAACAGAGGCCAGGCCCAGAGCAGCCAGGCCCGAAACAGCTCGCTCCTCGCCTGTCCCTGCCCACGGCTGCCTCTCAGACATGGCTGGAAACTTTTGCGGGAACTTGAGGGTCTGCTGAATCAAGTGATGAAGGCTTAGATCTGGATGTGTTGAGTTAGTATAGGGCTGGGGTGTTGATCTGTGAGTGCCTTGGGTGGGGCCTGGATGAGGCTGGTTGACCTATTTGGAAATGTCTTTTGTGTGAAGTGTATCATTGGGCATGTGGAGGTATTATTGATATGAGAAAATGCTAAGTAACAGATTTACTATCTGAAAAGGGATTTACTATCGGGGAAAGGGAGGGAGGAAGAGACTGAACATAGACTGTGCACCTATGGATGAGGACAATGGGGGGTGGGGAGGGGGCGGAGGGTGGGGTGGGAACCTGGTGGAGGGGGGAAGAAATGAGGAACCTTTGTAATAATATGAACAATAAAGAGTGATTTAAAAAAAAAAAAAAATATGTTAATTTGATGAACAGCAAAAAAATGACAGAATATTCAGAAGAATTCAGCTACTTTTCCACATTAGAGATAAAAATTAGATTAAAACTTATATTAAAAATAAAACAAACCAATATATAAAAACAATGCATAGATGAAGAAGCCTTTGTGTGTGTGTGTGTGTGTGTGTGTGTGTGTGTGTTTTAAATATATTTTTATTGATTTCAGAGAGGAAGGGAAAAAGAGAGACAGAAACATCAGTGATGAGAGAGAATCATTGTTGGGCTGCCTCATGTATGCCTCACACTGGGGATCAAGCCCGCAACCTGGGCATGTGCCCTTGACTGGAATTGAACCCGGGACCACCCCATCCAAAGGATGATGCTCCATCCACTAAGCCAAACCAGCCAGAGCACGAGCTTTGTTTTTAAAGTGATTTAAATATAATGTTTTCAAAGTTTTAGACCAGCATTCCAATTGAAATAAAAATTTACTTAGCCCAATAAATAAAGTAATATAAAGTAAAAAGACACAGCCAGATTAGTATTAGTATATGTTTAAGATATTTTTGGATTATATACAAAATATTATCATTTTAAAATGTAATCACTATAAAATTTTTATTAAGTTATGTTACACTCGCTGAAACCAGTTTGGCTCCGTGGTAGAGCGTCGGTCTGCGGACTGAAGGGTTCGATTCCGGTCAGGGGCATGTACATTGGTTGCAGGCACATCCCCAGTGGGGGTGTGCAGGAGGCGGCTGGTGGATGTTTCTCTCTCATCGACGTTTCTAGCTCTCTATCCCTCTCTCCTCCTCTCTGTAAAAAATCAATAAAATATATTTAAAAAAAAAAAAAGTTACGTTTCACTTTATTTCTATAGTATGTCTTCAAATTTCAGGGCATATTTTGCTATTAAAGCACATTCTCAATTCAAATAAAATATTTATTAAAAATATTGGATTTGTCCCATTTGATCCAGTGATCCCACTTCTAGGAATTTGATCCAGTGATCCCATTGCTATGCTGTGGTAAAAAAGAAAGAATTCTTACTATTTGCAACAGCATGATGGAACTGGAGAGCATTATGCTGAGTGAAATAAGCCAGTAAGAGAAAGATACATTTCATTTATGGACTATAATCAACAACACAACTGATGAACAAAAACAGATCCAGAGACAGAGAAACATCGATCAGACTGTCAAACCTCAGAGGGAAGGTAGGGGAGGGTGGGTGTAAGGGGGAGAGAACAACCAAAGGACTTGTATGCATGTATATAAGCTTAACCAATGGACACAGATAACAGGGGGTGAGGGCATGAGTGGAGGTGGGGTGGGGGGTAATGGAGGGATAAGGGCACATATGTATGTAATACTGTTTTTTTAAAAATATACTTTATTGATTTTTTACAGAGAGGATAGGAGAGGGATAGAGAGTTAGAAACATTGATGAGAGAGAGAGAAACATCGATCAGTTGCCTCCTGCACATTCCCTACTGGGAATGTGCCTGCAATCAAGGTACATGCCCTTGACCGAAATTGAACTGGGACCTTTCAGTCCGCAGACCGACGCTCTATCCACTGAGCCAAACCGGTTTCGGCTGTATGTAATATCTTAATCAATAAAGACATTTAAAAAAAAATTATGAGAACTAAATGTGAGTCATGATCCTAGAGTAGGTTCTGGACCAGGAAGGAAAAGTAGACATTGAAAAAGTTAGGATATTTGAATGAGGTGTTTTGGAATGAATTGAATGCTATTATTGTATCAATATTAATTATCTGGTTTTGGATGCTTGTATTAGTATTCTGTAGAAAAGTGTCTATGTGAATAAACTAAGGAAACAAAAAATAAAATAAAATAAAATAAACCCCCAAATATTGGATTTATATTTTGATTCCATAAAATCTACATTTTGAAAAAGTAGTTTCATATGAGTTTTTCCAAACATGTTTGAAGTTTGTGTAGCTTTAATTAAGTTAAACAAAGAATTTCGTTCTTTGTTTGCACCGAGTCCCCCACCTCCTCTCTTCAAATCCTCAAGCCATCTGTGGCCCTGGCTGCAGGCCTCGTCTGCACAGCAGAAGGCAATGTCCACAACTAGACAGCCAGGCTCTCTCATGCCTAAAGTGAGCTGAGTCCCAAGGAACATATTATACAGACACTGATGTCTAAGAATTATTTTATAGATTAAAGCAAACACACTATTTAGAAGAAAGAATAGTAGGTGTTGAACATAAGTAGACTAACGTGAAAAACACAATAAACACCCCAAGAAACAAAAGAAGAGAGCAGCTTTACTCGTTTTAACGGCACTACCATTTTAAGGTGCAACAAAAATTGTTAACATAATTGTCCTCAGGTGGGACAAAAATCATGCAAATATCACTAACAATACTAACAACTTTTTAAAGAAGAAAGAGATGGTAATTTAAAACGTTAAAGCTTCACATGTTATGTGAACGTAGTTGAAATGAAGTTGAACGTAGAAGCTGGAGTAGTTAAACCCATACAAAATACTCAGTGATCAATTTTTATCTCACTGCTTGAAAAAATGAAAATGTTAAGTCATCTTCACAGTGGGAATCATACCTGGATACTGTCGGATGGTGGACACAGAGCTGGTGATTGGGGTATATGTGTGTGCCGTTAGAGGGTATGCAGAAGGTGGGTATGTTGGCAAAAAGTACTGGAACTGGACTGGAACAGACGGTCTATGGATGGAACACAAATAATAATGAGCTAAAGTGATCTATTGACTTACCTTCAAATGACCCTGTCCCCCAACCTTCTTCACACTCCCACTGCCATAGCAACACCCCACTGGGCTCTCATAATCAGATCAAAGGAAAGAGATCACGGAGTAATGTCTGTACACTGGAGGCCCGGTGCACAAACTCAAGCATGGTTCGCTCCCTAGGCCTGGCCCCACTCTTGTTTGGGGCTGGGCTGGCTGGGGCCAACCTCCCATGGCTATTCCCCCCGACCAGCTGGCCCCCTCACTGGCCCTGATCAGGGGGCCAGCCAACACCCAAGGTTCTTCCCCCTTGCCGGCCGGCCCCTCTGATAGGCCCAGATTGGGGAGAGAGCATTCAAACATCTCCTGAGGGCTCCCAGACTGTGAGAGGGTGCAGGCCAGGCTAAGTGCACCCCCTGAGTGCATGAATTTCAGGCACTGGGCCTCTAGTTCTATATAATAAAGAGGTAATATACAAATTGACCCTCCCACCTTACACAAGATGGCCACCCCCATGTGATCAAAGATGGCTGCCACAAGATAGCTGGCAGGGGAGGGTAGTTGTGGGCAATCAGGCCAGCAGAGGAGTGTAGTTTGGGGCGACCAGGCCAGCAGGGGAGGGCAGTTGGGGGTAACTGGGCCAGCAGGGAGGGTAGCTGGGAGCAATTTGGCCAGCAGGGGAGCAGTTAGGCGTTGATCAGGGTGGCAGGGGAATGGTTTGGGGGTTATCAGGTTGGCAGGCAGGTAAGTGGTTAGGAGCCAGCAGTCCCAAATTGTGAGGGATGTCCCAGATTGGAGAGGATGCAGGCTGGGCTGAGACATCCCCATCCCTAGGTGCATGAATTTTGTGCACTGGGCCTCTAGTGGCCAAGTGTCCATCTGACTGGTAGCTATGACATTTAGTGACCACCGGGGGGCAGATGCTCAATGCATACACTGCCAAGATGCAGTGATTTGGCAGCGGCAGTGAAGCACCCCGGAACCAGAGAAGAGGGAGCCCGATTCCTTGCGAGGCCAGGTGATTCCACCATTCGGCTGTGGGTTATTTTGTTGCGGGGGCCCTGTCGCCCGAATCTGGTTTACTGCTCACTTGCATTTGCGTTCCACACCCTGTACAACAGCAACTTTGCAGAGTGCCCTCTCGTTCTTGGGGACCCCTTAGTGGATGTTAGAGAGCTGGTTTCAGCCCAATCCCTGCAGGCCAGGCTGAGGGATCCCACCTGCTGGAAGGACCGTGGGAGGTTGGCTCCTGGGTGTGTCTGGCCTGTCTTGCCCAGTCCCGCCCTGCTGGCCACCTTCTAATTAATTTCTTTTCAATGTGCAGGAATCCATGCACTGGGTCACTAGTTACTATATAAAATTAAATACATCATTATCAAATAAGCTTTACCACAGGAAAGTAGGAATGACTCAATATCAGAATTTCTATTTATGTTTTAAATCATATTAAAAATGTAAAAGAATCATTGGAAACTTTGCAAAAGATATAAAAATGCTATTAAATTATCATTCAATACTCAATGTCTAAGAAAGCAGGACAGAAACAAAACTCTGCTCCTCAAACTGAAAACAATATCTACAAAACTTGATTATGAAATTTCAGAGACTTCCCATTTAGGTCAGGAACAAGACGAGGATGCTCACTATTTCTGTTATATTCAACATCACATAGGAAGCTTAGCCAACAAGAAAAACCTAAGTATATAAAATAGAAATGAAAAAAACTCCCTCATCCCTCAAAAACCTGACCTTATCTGTAGATGAAATAAACATTTACGTAGAAATCCAAAAGGACTCACAGCCTTTCAGCGCTAACAGGCATGCTCAGCTGAAAGGACGGACACGGACAGGAAAAGCTGGAGCATTCCTATGTGCCATGTGGGTCAGGACAATTTAAAGTGACCAGATGCTGCCCTGCAGTTTAAAACTAAAAACCCAGCCCTAACTGGTCTGTCTCAGAGGACAGAATGTTGGCCTGCAGACTCAAGGGTCCCAGGTTCGATTCTGGTCAAATGGTTGTGGGCACATCCCCAGTGTGGTGTGTGCAGGAGGCACCTGATTGATGTTTCTTTCTCATTGACGTTTCTGGCTCTCTCTCCCTCTCCCTTCCTCTCTGCTGAAAATCAATAAAATATATTAAAAATTTTAAAAAGTGACCAGCTGCTGAAGTGACTTCCTGTGCAAGTATGCAATGGGGGCGGGGACCGGGGGAATTAGAGGTATAACCATGTGCTAAGTAAAGAATTTGTAAAGTGTTACATACTTCTTACCTCTGTCTGCTGAAAGAGCCTAGAGAAAACGCAAACAAACAGCTAATGCCTGGTTTCTAAATGATGAAAGGAACCAGGCTCCTTGGAGAAATGGTGGACTCCAAGATGCTGACAAAGTTTAGGAGGGGCCTGGGGAATCATATTGTGGGAAGGGCTGGAATGACTAGGACACGGCAAAACCACAGGAACTAGTCCGAAGGGGCTCCCATGAACCAAGCCAGAGACAATTTGAGCATCAAAATAGATAGTATTGAGCCTGTAGTAATGAATAAAACCAAATCTATGAGCCCAGGCTAATACTAAAAAAATGAAATACACAAAAATATAAATGGGGAAAAATGAGAAGATATCTATATATCAGAATGTCAACTGATAAATGTGAAAGCAACAATAGTTAGAAAGAGTCACTATTTTGCAACCATCATATTGCAACAACCCTCAACTGATTCAGCCAAGAATCATCAGTAAACAAACTACTTTGTGAAAGTTTACTGGGGGAAAGGATATTAATAGCCTCAAAGTATTTCCACATAGAATACTTAGTTATAAAGAAGAAAAACACTATTTTATAGTAAGAAAATCTGGCAAACATCACATCTTCTCTAAGTAACTAATACGACAAAGAAAGAGCATGAGCTCTCTGATGTAATAGTAGTGAGAAGAACGTATCAAACAATGGTATTCACTCCAAAAATGCATAGCTTGAATTTAACTATGAGGAAACAATCTGACAAGCCCATATTGAATATTCTACAAAAACTGGTCTATCCATATCTTTAAAAAATGTCGATGTATGAAAGAGGGCAGAAAGCTAAAAAATTGCTCCAGGGGTAAATATACTTTCAAGATTAAATAAGAATGCCTTTGTTCTTCAGAGATGAAAATGGAAATATTTAGGGTCAGCAACCTTAACTCTCAAAATAAATCATACATAGAAACATAGAAAACAAAACAATGGATCCTAAGAGAACACCCATCAAAAGGAGAATGGTTGAATACAGACATTTTCTTAAAACTGCAAGAGAAATAATACAATGACCCTACTGGTGCATGAATCTGTGTACTAGGCCTCTAGTTTAAAAATAAGTACATACACTGAGTGGCCAGATTATTATGATCTCTGAACACAAAATAATCTGGCCACTCACCAAAATGCTTTGTACCCATTTGTATCTCAAATGGGTACCAAAAGCATTCTAAACTTTTGTTGGAGATCAACCACCTATTGGCCCTGAGCTCTCTTATCAGCCAGTGCAAAGGGGAAAACTGATCAGGTGCACCATTTATAGTATTTATGGTATCAAATAAATGGGGTACTCAAGAGAAGGACAGTGAGTGGCCAGATTATTATACATTCAGAGGTCATAATAATCTGGCCACTCAGTATATATGCCTTATTTGTGGAACATTTTATATTATTGAAAATCAAAACAATTAGTGACACACTAAGCAGTGTAAATGGCAGGCTGTCTCCCACCTGTTGTCACTTCGAGTCTCCATGGCCACAGGGTTCGGAGAGGCCCGATGTCCTGAAATGGGAAGCAGGCTGCTCCTCTCCGCTGGGTAGTCAGGCTGGATCCTAGGAGAAGTGTGTGTGATCTGCTGAGGCACCACCTTAGCTACAGAACGGAAAACCAATGACATTATTGCTTGTATGCTTTCACTGTCAAACCAAATCATTCTTGTATAACAATCTTAATGCAAATAGTAATAAGAAGTCTAGATTTTTAGTTGTTCTTTTTAAAATACATCTTATTGATTTTTTTACAGAGAGGAAGGGAGATGAATAGAGTTAGAAACACCGATGAGAGAGAAATATCAATCAGCTGCCTCCTGCACACTCCCCACTACATGTCCTTGACCGCAATCGAACCTGGGACCTTGGAGTCTGCAGGCCAATATTCTATCCACTGAGACAAACCAGTTAGGGCTGGATTTTTAGTTTTAATCAAAATAAAAAATGAAAGATGAGTACACAAGGTTCAACAAAATTATTTCAACGTAATCTATAATAATAAAAGCATAATATACGAATTAGACCGGACAGCCGAATGACCTTCCAGACAAAGCTATGGCAGTGGGGGCCAAGGCAGAGACAGTTAGGGGCGATCAGGCAGGCAGGCGAGTGCTTAGGGGAGATGAGGCAGGTAGGCCAGCAGTCCAAGATTGAGAGAGGGATGTCCAACTGTATCTCCAGAGGGGTCCATGATTGTGAGAGGGTACAGGCCGGGCTGAGAGACCCCCCCATGTACAAATTTTATGCATGGGGCCTCTAGTCTATATATATAAAAGCCTAAGCAACTGTTACGACTGGTCAACCAGATGGTGGCTATGGTGTGCATGACCAGCAGAGGGCAGACACTCAATGCAGGAGCTGTGCCCTGGTGGCCAGTATGCTCTCACAGCCAACTCCTATGGCCAGGCAACCTCCCACAATTTCTCCCCCTGGCCAGCTGGCCCCAATTGGGACTGGACAAGATGGCCCTGATCGCCGGCCAGGCAGAAGGACCTGACCCATGCAAAAATTCAGGCAATGGTAATCTAGTCCACTTATATAATATTTTCACCCTATCAAAACAGGGTTCAGCATTACTCCTTTAACAAAAATATTAGCAACCAGGCCTCATTCCCTGACCTGAGATCCTTTTTTTGAGGAGAAAACTTTTGATTAAAAAACAAACAAAGCAGAAACAAATGAAAATGTAAATATAGGAATGACAAAGTCCTTAGATTCTACTCCTTAACCGGGTCCATAAGGAAGCAGCAATGTGGCTTATTACTACTGAGTATATCATCTTAATTTCTCCCATCCAAGTACTAACCAGGCCCGACCCTGCTTAGCTTCCGAGATCAGACGAGATCGGGTGCGTTCAGGGTGGTATGGCCGTAGACTATCATCTTAATTTCTAAGTCCCAGCTTCATCATCTCTAGATAATAATTTAATTTTTAATATCCTATGACTTTACCTAATACCTTACAGCAAAGTCAAAATAAAAAACAGAGTTTTCAAATTAATATCAGGCTCAAAATTTGCTTTCCTCTACAATTTGCAATCAAATTTTGATTCGAAGGTGTAGGTGAACTGGGACATACTTTATGGTTCTTGAGACACCTATCTGTTAACTCTATGCCTCTAAATTTGCAAAGAAAAGCTGATAAAATAAACAAGACCTATGAGGATATGAAAAGGGATCAACTAGAAATAATAAGGGGTCAACAAGAAATAAAGAATACATTGTCCGGCCGAAGCTATCACTCAGAATCAAAGGTCAGATAAAGAGCTTCACAAATAAAAAAAAGCTAAAGAAGTTCATTACCCCCAAACCAGAATTATATGAATTGCTGAAGAGGGTTCTTTCGGAAGAGAAAGAAAATAAAGATAAAAATTACGAACAACAAATACGTAACTATCAACAAGTGAATCTAAAAACCAAGGGAATTAACAAAAATCTGATGAACAATATTAACTGGTGAATATAATAGAATCAGAGGTATGGAAGGGGAGTGAATTGATGATTCTCGGGGGAAAGGGGAGTGGGATGTGTGGATAGAGACTGAACACAAACTGTGCATCTATGGATGAGGACAATGGGGGGTGGTGAAAGGGCAGAGGGTGGGGTGGGAACCTAGTGGAGGGGAGCAACGGAGGGAGAAAAAAATAAGGAACATTTGTAATAATATGAACAATAAGGATTTATTTAAAAAAATAAATTAAAAAAATAAATAAACTCTTAAAATGTTAAATAAATAAATAAATAAATGAAATGTTAAAAAAATAAAATTATTTAAAAAATTTTTTTCTAAAAAAAAATAAATAAATAAATAGTTAACCCTAAATGGTTTGGCTCGGTAGATAGAGCATCAGCCTTTGGACTGAAAGGTCTCACGTTCGATTCTGGTCAAGAGCATGTACCTTGGTTGATGGTACATCCCCAATAGGAGGTGTGCAGGAGGTAGCTGATCAATGTTTCTCTCTCATCGATGTTTCTAACTCTCTATCCCTCTCTCTTCCTCTCTGTAAAAAAATCAATTATACATATACATATATATATATGTGTGTGTGTGTGTGTGTGTGTGTGTGTATATATATGTATATATATAAAAAAAATCTGATGAACAATATTAACTGGTGAATATAATAGAATCAGAGGTATGGAAGGGGAGTGAATTGATGATTCTCGGAGGAAAGGGGAGTGGGATGTGTGGATAGAGACTGAACACAAACTGTGCATATATTGATATATGTATAATTGATTTTTTAATATATATAAATTTAGCCTGCTAGGCTGGCTGGTGTGGCTCAGGGGTTAAGCGTTGACCTATGAACTAGGAGGTCATCATTTGATCCCCAGTGGGGGAGGGAAGTGCAGGAGGTAGCTGATCGTGTTTCTACCTCTCTCTCCCCCCCCTCCTTCCTTCTCTGAAATCAATAAAAATATAATTTAAAAATTAGCTATATCTGGTCAAACATTAACTCACCCCATAATGCCTTGGTGTGGCTTTTTATGGTCCCCTACCCGACAGAAGGACAAAAGTTTTATCTGTGTGAAGACCTGTTACATCAGTGACAGCACAGAACCACTAGAGACTAAGATGATGCCCCCCATTACCCAGAGTGCAACGCATCGAACCCCAAAGGAGAGCAGCACAACCACCATGAGGCCCAGGAGTTTCTGGGAGTTAGCTGGAGAAGTTCCTGCAGGATGCCCTTGGGTGGCCCACTGGAACACTGATGATGGCATCTGTTGGCTCATAGGGAGGAGCTGGCATGGCAAATTCTCCAGCAGTAAGAAGTAGAGTATTGAGTGGAAAGCAACTAAGCCTTGTTTTTCACTCTTCCCATAAAAGGCAGAAAAAATAATCCTTCCAAAGAATGCAGCTGTCATTTGTAGGATAACTAAACAGTGGTTCCTACCAGTAAACACACTCCAAATTTTAAATCTTTACTTTTTTCTAATTAAAAAAAGCCACATTCTCTATTATTAAATAAAATTTAAGGAAAAATATAATGCAGAAACCATAACTTGGCTTTAAGGCTACTACATCCAAAGGTAATTTCATTGTCTAAATGCTGTGACTAACTCGGCTTTGTATGTTCTAAGACATGGGCATGTGTGGGCCAGAGGAGAAAACAGATGGTCATCTACTGGAGATAAGCGTTCATTAGAGGAGAAAACTCTACGTTCATTTTTAATCACTTTTATTCCTGACCCAATATATTCTTACAGGTAACAATGGCTGAATTCAATATTCAGTCTCACCTGGAAAAAAACCACTTAAGTGATTTAATATATCCTCAAGAACTAAACTTGAAGATCAATTCTCTAAGTTTAATGTCAAGTTTTCCTTCTCAACCTTTGTACAGGGATCCTATTATGATGTAACAAAAAAGTATTTGGGTTACTATAAAATAAGAAAACAAAACTAGAGCAAAAACCTAACTGAACTTAGATGAAACCAATCACATTAAGGTGGCAGATGTTAAATGCTTAGATATTTCTGTCAAATGATTTTCATATCTAGATTCAGTAAATGGTTAAAATTCAAAAATAAATGAGCTAAGGAGATACAGAATACAGAACTAAGTTACTGTATTAACTTAGGACAGGAATAAAGTTGCTAGTTTTAGCAAAAATGTATGAACACAGTTCTGTCTCCTGGTACTTTTAATTAAAATTTTTATTTATTGATTTGAGAGAGAGAAAGGGAGGGAGGAAGAAGATATAAACACAATTCTATCTTCTTGTACTTTTACTTAAAATTTTTATTGATTGATTTGAGGGAGAGAGAAAGGGAGGGAAGAAGGGAGAAAGAGAGAGAGAAAGATAAATAGATTTTGTTGTTCCACTTAATCGTGCATTCATTGGTTGGTTCATATAAATGCTATGACCAGGGATCGAACCTGCAACATTGGTATATTGGGACAGTGCTCTAACCACTGAGGTACCAAACCATTCTGGTACATTTAGTGAGGTGACTTCCTCTGTGATCTCTTAAGAAGATACGTGACATTAACAAGAACTAATCTCAAAATAATTTTTCAGAGGGATCAAGAGAAAACCAAAGAGGCCCTATAAGATACACTGCCTCCTCTTCACTGGTCTGATTTTCTTCACAGCTGCAGATTCCCTCATGAGAGTCTGGACTGCAAACGTGAAAAGAACGGGCTGGGCTCTGATGTTACAGCTGAGGATAACTGCCGACAATGGCAAGTATAGCCAGACGTTGGTTTGTCACGACAATACGGAATTATCAAGATTGAGTCAGAAACATCGATGGGAGAGAAACATCCATCAGCTACCTCCTGCACACCTCCCACTAGGGATGTGCCTGCAACCAAGGCAAATGCCCTTGACTGAAATTGAACCTGGGACCCTCCAGTCCGCAGGCCGATGCTCTATCCACTGAGCCAAACCGGTTTCGGCTCAATGATCTTTTCAATAACAGTGCATTACTGACGAAACCGGTTTGGCTCAGGGGATAGAGCATTCGATTCCGGTCAAGGGCATGTACCTTGGTTGCATGTACCAAGAGGCAGCTGATCGATGATTCTCTCTCATTGATGTTTCTAACTTTCTCTCCTTCTCTCTTCCTCTTTGTAAAAAAAAAAAATCAATAAAATATATTAAAAACAAACAAACAAAAAAAACCAGTGCATTACTGCTGAAACCAGACACACACAACAAACTTCCTTTCACAGAAGAGAAGTGAGCTCCGAAGGGCCATGAGAGAAGTGTGGTGGAGGCTGAGCGAGCAGTGACAGGAGGAAGAGCCAGCAGCACTGTCTTCTCGGCTACCTGTCTTTGGGGGTGCATAGTACCAATTTAGGGTGGGCACAGCCCCGTTATCTGGGTTACCATTATTTGAAAAGTGTCCTCAAAGTTTGGTAAGAGGGCCGTGCAGCTGCAGTCTGTCTCGCATCCGCAAAACGCAAGCAGGGAGAAGAGCAGCCAGGCTGGAGGAGCACATGGGAGCAGGACCCCTCTGGTCTGGCCATTAGACCCCAAGGCCTCGTGCTCAGCACGTCAGCATGCCAGCGGACAGACACAGCCTTACTTTGGGCGCGAGGGCACGCTCATCACGCGGCCCGACGCTAAGCTAACACCAGAGCCAAAGGACGCGCGAGAGCAGCCGCTAGGCCGCAGTCTGTCTGCGAGACCATGAGAGGGACAGCGGTCCTAGGATCGAGGCTGGCAGCCTGTGCCCCGAGAGCCAAATGCTGCCTGCTGCCCGCTGCCGTGAGGCCTGGGAGCTAAGCAAGGCCTGCGGAGTGAAGTGGTTGAGGGGAGAGGAGCATTTTGTGACACTTAAAATGATATGAAATTCAAGTTTCTGTGTCCAGAAAGTCTCCCTGGAACATGGGCACGCCCCTGTTCACACTGGCCACTGGCAAGCAGCTGGGCAGAGACCTGGGAGGCCTGAATTGCCTGCATCTACCAGATGGCCTATCATATGGGACGTTTGCCAGGTCCTACTCCTAGTGACTCAAGTGTGCTGCCAGAACCTTCCGAAGGTTTTTTAAACATTCAAAGTGTGCACTATGTAAAAGGGGGGATAGTGAAGACTAGAAGGAACTTTAAGGCAGTTATGAAGTGTTCACTTCAAGGAAAACCTACGTTTAGCTCTCTTCCCACTACTGTCAACCAAAGATTTTTCCTGAACAATCCATCACTTCTCCTCATTCCAGATCTTTGCTTCTCACTTGCTTTCCCTATCGTTTCTCTGTCAGTAAAGTTAATCTATTTCTTTAAAAGCTACACATAAAAAGAGTAAAGTTTGATTCTTAAGGCAGTTAAAAGTCGAGTTAAAGTTTACTTTGAGCTCTCAAAGATTATTATTCCTTTCTCCCTACCGTCATGCCAAACCTGTACAACAAATATTGTGAAAAGTTAAATTCACTGCTACTTTGAAACTCAACAGCTAAAAAAATCAATACTATCCATAAGAAGAGCTCATCAGAGAGGCTGAACAATCCCCTTTTAGCTTCTGTCTGACGGGTGTACCACACTTACCAACTGGGATGTTGGAGGTGGTCACAGCGGTGGCATGGGATGAATGGGAGGGCATTGTCATGGTAACAATTGTACTCGTGGAGGCTTGTGTGTGTGACACAGATCCTAAAAAGGGAGAAAAAAGGAAAATTCTTCAACAATTGCCTCTGAACACATTGCAGGTTCTCACAAACCCAAGACAAGCTCTTGAGAGAAGTTAAGATAGTTTTCATGGCCTACTCTTTTAGCGGAGGGGTGAAAGGAACCGGGGAGAAAGCAGGAGCAGGGCTGCTGACTCACCGGCTGTGGTTGCTGAAGAGATGGTGTTGGTTGCCAAAATAGGTGCCACTGTTGCCGCAGCCACTGGGGTGCCCGTGCTGAAGATCGTTTTCTGTGGGGAGACCCAGAACAGAGTTATAGACAAGCATCTGCCACTCCGTCCAGTTAGGAAGCAACCACGGCCTTCAGGATTGCACATGCTTCGGACTTCTGCCGTTCTCACTGAACCACAGCAGCAGCACACAGCCGGCCCGCCCTTGCCTTACCTGCGCCATGGTGTGAAGCTGCTGCTTTGGTGTCCCCAGTGCAGGGTGCGAGGGCAGTGTTATTCTTGCTGCTGCGTCCCGTGACTGGGGAGGGCGCTGAATGCTGATGGCCGCAGATGGTGGGTGCTGGATAGACAAAGCTGGCCGACTGGAAGGACAGACAGACGTGACTTGTAACTTCTCTGCAGACACAGCACAGGCACCAACGCCATTGACTCCCTGGGACTAGCCATCGTCACAGAGAGGTAGTTTTGTTGTTAATCCACACTGGAGGCTATTTTTTTTTTTTTTAATATATTTTGATTTTTCACAGAGAGGAAGGGAGAGGATAGACAGTTAGAAACATTGATGAGAAATAGGCATCGACCAGCTGCCTCCTGCACACCCCCCACTGGGGCTGTGCCCGCAACCAAGGTACATGCCCTTGACCGGAATCGAACCTGGGACCTTTCAGTCCGCAGGCCGACGCTCTATCCACTGAGCCAAACCCATTAAAGCCGAAGGCCAAGGCTAAGTTTTTCTCCCTTGATTTTTAGAGTGGAAAGGAAAGGGGTGGAAGGAGAGGGAGAGAAAGAGAGTAAGAGAGAGAAACATCAACCCAAGAGACACATGGACTGTTAACCCCCCACATGTGTCACGACCAGGGCTTGGAATTGAACCTGCAACCCAGGTGTGCACTCTTGACAGGGAATCAAACCCATGACCTTTTGGACATTGGGCCAATGCTCTAACCACTGAACCACTGGCCAGGGAGAGTTGTATTTTTTTCAGAAGTCTGTGAGGTCCACTGTCGAACCAGTTAAGTAAAAGGCCCATCAAGTTTTTCTTCTGAAATTGTGAGCACCATTTAAAAAACAATCAACATGTACCATGAACTGAAGAAGTTAAACCTAGTTATTCTCAGCACCCTCCATATAGTTCATCAAAGCTCCCTGACAATCTCAAGGAAGCCTCTATATATATATGAAAGGCTAATATGCTGCATCCCTCCACCTGTCCGACTGGTTGCTATGGTGTGCACTGACCACCAGGGGCAGATGCTCAACGCAGGAACTGCCGAAACATGTACTTGCCGTTTACAGAAATGGCAATGCAGACCTGGCGCTGACAAAGCAACACTTGGTTTCCTCTAAGTCGGACACAGGCCCTGTCACCACCCCAGAGTGACACCTCCCCAAATCGCAGCCTATGCTGCCGAGGCGCTGTCTGTGGGCACCAGGTAATAACATTACACTGCAACACCTGGCTTCCTCTCCCTAGCGACTAGCCTCCTTGCAGTTTCTTCAGCCCAGGAGCACGACTCACTTTATAGCCAGGTGGAAACATTTCACGCTGTAACCAAATGCCTGTGAAGCGTTTTCTGTACCTCATCTCATTTGATCCTCACAGAAGTCCTGGGGTAGGTAGATAGGAGACTCGGTGGAATCCTATTTTCTTTTCATTAGCCAAAAAGCAGATACTTAGAAAGCTTAGAAACTTGACCTGACTGAAAAGAAGTAAGAAATGGTGGACCTTGAAAATGACTCAGGTTTTCTCACTGCACAGAATAGAGTCGAACACTGCTGCAGTTAATATTTCACCCTTTTTCCCCCATGCGTGATCTACAATAATAATCTGCTTCCTGTTGATATTAACTACTGTGCTGCTTACAATTACCTGAAAGAGACGTTGGGGTGCTTCACTGGGCTGGTAAAAGTTTAGCTACATCAGAAAGCAGGTCTAATGAAGCAAGTTTATTCTAAATCTATAAAGGGCTAAGTTGACTCACGCATACACAACACATATAAAGCTCTCACTGTCACCAATTGCAATACTCTTTATTGTATACATTCCTATCCTTTTATATTTTGGAACCATTTACACTAATAAAAGAGAAACATGCAAAGTAACCATCACTCTCCTATTTCCACCAGCCAGTCAGGAGGGAATATGCAAATTATAAAGAGAAAGATTGCCACCGCCCAGCTGCTCTGGGCACGGAATGGCCGGGCAGGGCAGGGCGCTTGCTATGAGAGGGAGGGCAGGGGTGAAGGGATCTACAGGAGCAGCACTCTGGCCACAGCGAAGATGAAGATTGCATACTCCGGAGTCTGCAGTGAAGACGAAGGCAGACTGGCCGGTGCCCGCAGCAAAGGCGGCAGACTCTGGCCGGAGCGAAGGCCTGGCTCCCGGGTGCCAGCGGAAAATCAGTGCTGGAAGCCAAGGGAAGGAAGGCCTATTGCACAAATCTCTTCGTGCAATGGGCCTCTAGTGTGAATATAAAGCAGAGAAGAAAATGGGTTAAGTTGAGCTGTAAGGGTGAAGATGTGACTCTTAGGATAGTATCCTTCTAGAATATGAAATTCAATGCAATGGTTACTAAGATTTCATGTGTCCAAACTAAGCAATGGTTTTTATCATAAGGATTCCGTCTCAAAATGCTTTAAAATCAGACCTAGCTGGCTGGCATGGCTCAGTGGTTGAGCACTGACTTATAAACCAGGAGGTCATGGTTCAATTCTCAGTAAGGGCACAGGCCCAGGTTGCAGTCTAGATCCCGTGTGAGGCGTGCAGGAGGCAGCTGATCCATGATTCTCTCCCATCATTGATGTTTCTATCTCTCACTCCCTCTTCCTTCCTCTCTGAAATCAATAAAATCAGAGAGCTACCGGGGAATCAACTTTACAAAGGACAGCTTTCTCCCCGCAGAAAGAGAACTAAAGGTATCATCCCAGCTCCAAGGGAAGCGGGAAGCCAGGGCACACATGCAGCTGTGGACACTGCTGGAGCTCACCGAGGAGGAGGCACATGCCTGGAGCTGACGGTGCAGGCACCACGCAGCGCCATGGAAGCCAGGCATGCCCAGCACTTCCAATGAGAAGCAGAGATTCATGCACACATAATGAAAAATATGACAGGTTTTAGGATAAATGAACCTAATTACGGAAACCATTTTGGACATCCTTTAAACAAAGAACAATGTGATTAGAATCGCTTGGAAAGGGTCTCCTTAATTCAAACGTAAAGACATTCGTATTTTAAGAGATCCAGCTTATACATAGATATACCCCCCAATGAATACTTACGTAGGATAGGGGCAAAGTAGGGTTACAATTGTGAGTACATGAAACACAAACAGTTTATTCTTGTATATTACTGAGTATTGTATCACTAGAGGCCCCGTGCACAAAATTCATGCACGGGTGGAGAGGGGTCCCCTCAGTCCAGCCTGCACCCTCTCCAATCGGGAACCCCTTGGGGGATGTCCCACTGTCTCTCACAATCTGGGACCACTGGCTCCTAACCACTCTCCTGCCTGCCTGCCTGATCACCCCTAACCCCTCTTCCTGGCTGCCTGATCATCCCTAATCTCTCTGCCTGCCTGTCTGATTGTCCCTAACCACGTATGCCTCCCTGCCTGCCTGATTGTGCCTAACAGCCTCTGCCTCGCCCTTCACCCGGGACCCAGGATTCCCTCCTTCGGCTGGTCGCAGGCACCTGGCACCCGGACCAGCCCCAGCTCTAAGGACCGTGGGTGGGCGGCTTATCCCTCTCTCAAGCTACAGCCTGGCTGGTCCCCATTCCACTCTCTTGAGCTCATTTGTGCCTGGCCAGTCCCCATTCCTCTCTCCCCAGTGTTAAGTGTCTGAGCCATTATAGTGTGATGACCATTTGCATATTAACTCTCTATTATATAGGAGGAAGATTTCCAAATTAACAAATGTAAACCTACTTGTGCCCATCCTGTATATATAATGCACACTACACACTAGATATATTTTATGTGCTTTACCTACAGTAAATAGTTACTCCTCAAAATGATCTTTGAAATAGTAATATTATTGCCATATTTTAGGTGAGAAACTTGAGGCATTTATTCTCTGACCTAGGACTACCACTTACACCATTACAAATATGCAACCGCATATGGTACAATGTCTGTCACTTCACCCTAAAAGGGGACAAAGAGAATGAGTAAGATGTGTCTTCCTACAGAAGACAGTAAAACCTCAATATAAGGGAATAATCGAGTGAGGGAGTGTCTGTTAAAGCCAAAAGTCCGTTACATAATAAAATAGGTTTAATGAATGCATGTTAAAAATTTGACGAATTAGTTTACCTGTTTTTACATAATGTGACACATTGGTGTAATTATAATTACTAGTAAGTATGTATGAAAGTTTAATTTCACAGAAGTTTCCTATGTGTTACTGTAATTTTAACTTTAATCTGAGTAGGCCTAGTAAATGCATGTGTTCACCAGTCACTGCGTACACAGATGCACAGGTTGGTGTGTGGCCTAGCACACGTGGGAACATGGGCCGGCCGGCACACATTAACTGCTGCTGTCATGCCACATGACAATAGAAGCCATTATTGGTCATGTTCTAATCATCTGCTGAACATTGTTTATGAGCAGAGACTCTTGGATTTAAATATGTAGACTATAGTTGTAGATTTGCAATATTTACTTATGTTTGTGAAATTTCTAGTGTTTCTTCCAGCATAAGGCCTACTCACCAAAATTTGTTAAAAATAATCAAATAGACAATAACCTGCTAATCTTGGTTAAAAGCATTTTAAGTTAAAAGAGTGTTAATTCTCACATAAGACATATGGACTGGAAATTTTGTCTGTTAAATCTGAAGTATGTTCGATTGAGGTCCACAAAATCAAGGGTTTACTGTAGACTCTTAAGAGAAAAAGGCAAGTAAGAAACAGTATGTATAAATATAGCATGCTGCATGTCCTGTGAGAAAGTATCGGACAAAGGAACACATGTGTTTATCTGCGTATACACGCATGCGTGTGGAAGAAACCTCTGGGAGGACAAATCAGATGACAGGCAGCCTCCCAAAAGCATGGTGACTTGGGAAGGGGGCGGGGTCCTTGCAGTTCCATCTTTACATTAGCTTTGGTTTTTGAACCAAATCCATACCTTCTATGTTTGAAAGAGTTCACAAAGCAAATCCAAAAATTAAAATCTAATTTAAACAAATAATCACAACTATAAATTATGTAAATTATGTAAACATAGACTGGAAAGACAATAAAAATATTATCAGGTTACCTTAAAGAGCAAAGGGATAGGAACATGGAAAAGTGGTATTTATGGGATGGAGAAAAGAGTAACTTTTTTCTTTTTCTTTCTTTTTAAAAAAAATATATTTTATTGATTTTTTACAGAGAGGAAGAGAGAGGGATAGAGAGTTAGAAACATCGATGAAAAGAGAATCATCGATGAGTTAGTTGCCTCTTGCACACCCCCCACTGGGGATGTGCCCGCAACCAAGGTACATGCCCTTGACCGGAATCGAACCTGAGACCTTTCAGTCTGCAGGCCGACACTCTATCCACTGAGCCAAACCGGTTTCGGCAAGAGTGACTTTTTTTAAGTTTATATTTTGGAAACATGTGAACATGAATTAGGAAAAAGGAAGTGTTGTTTCATGTCCTACAGGGAAAAGAATCACTTCAAGTGACTTTTAACACATTCCCACTCTGCTTATGGGATGTCTGAAGGCAAGAATATAAAGACATCTCAAATTTTACTCAGTAATCTTACTATTAGTAGAAATCTACAGAAAACAAGGGGTTCATTTATGACAAATGGACTTGGAACTCTGATTTGTTACTCTGAAACTTTTTTTACTAGTATGGATGAAAAAAACCAAGTAGTTATATTGTCTTTAGGAAACAAGGTTTTCAGTATCAGAGACAAAAATACAAAATCTAAGAAAGCAAGAAAAACCTGTACTGTGAAATCTCATTTGGAAATATCAGTATCAAGACCTGTATTTATTGTATTGACTATCTCTGTCTAGAAAAACAGCCTAACGCTATGATACCTCAGAAGCAATGTGTACCCCTCGCACCCAGATCTTGGGTTCTAAATACTGTTCCCACTAACATGAACCAAAGAACCTCGAGAAATGACTGGTTTCTAACCAGGGAAGCAGAGACAGGCCACGAGCCTGACTCAAGCTGTACGAGGAGAAAGCGCTCAGACGAGCAGGAGTTACCCAATGGGCAGTGGAGCCCGCGTGCAGGGCTTCTCACCAGCCAAACTGCTACTAAGGTATTGGGATACCTGGGGAAACGATTTTAATCATGTGAAAACTAATATTAAAACATCAGTCCTGCCAAGACCGGTTTGGCTCAATGGATAGAGCGTCGGCTTGGGGACTGAAGGTCCCGGGTTAGATTCCGGTCAAGGGCATGTACCTTGGTTGCGGGCATATCCCCAGTGGGGGGTGGGCAAGAGGCAGCTGATCGATGACTCTCTCTCATCGATGTTTCTAACTCTCTCTCTCCCTTCCTCTCTGTACAAAATCAATAAAATATATTAAAAAAAACAAAAAAAAAACAAAAAAACATCAGTCCTACAAGCTCTTCTTTTCTTTTTTAGACTTAAAATTTTTAATTTAAATAATTTTTTCAAAAAGTTTAAATTGATTTTGAGAGAGAGAAGAAACTTAAGAGAAGAAAGAAGGAGAGAGAAACACCATGTGAGAGTGAAACATTGAGGCGCTGCCTCCGGGAACTCATGACCCCACTGGGAATCGAGTCTCATCTTGGGCATAAGCACTGACCAGACCGAATCTGTAACCTCTGGTGCACAGGACAAAGCCCAACCAACTGAGTCACCCCGGCTGGGGCTGAACCATTTTTAATTTTCCATTACAGGTGCCATACATTATATTAGTGTTAGGCACCCCCCAGTGATTAGACATTCTAGAACCTACTAAGTGACCATCCTGAATAAATCTAGTACCCATCTAACTCCACAGTTATTACAATATTAACAATGCTCTCTAGCTGTACTTTACATTCCCATGACCACTGTGTAACAATTTGTACTTCTTAATCCCTTCACCTTTTTCACTCATCCCCCTAACCCCTCCTCTCATCTGGCAACTGTCAAAATGTTCTATCTATGAATCTGTTTCTGTTCTGCTTCTTCATTTTTTAAAATTCATTTGTTTACAGATAAGAATTTTTTGCCAAATTATTGTGCATATTCTTATCTTCTCAAATAAGATCCTTTAACATTTCTTGTAATATTAAGTTTGGTGGTGATTAACACCTTTAGCTTTTTCTCATCTGGGAAACTCTTTTATCTGCCCTTCAATTCTAAATGATAGTTTTGCTGGGTAAACTAATCTTGGTTGTAGGTTTTTGCTTTTCATCTTTGAATATTTTTCAATCCCTCTTGGCCTGAAAACTTCATTTTGATAAACCAGCTGACGGTCTTATGGGAGCTGCCTTGTACAGTGCAGATGAAAATGGGGAGCCATTTATATCAGGTCCAGCATTTGCCACGGACAAGATGCCAGGACCCGTATGCTCTCTCTCTCCCTCCCCCTTCCTCTCTGAAATCAGTCTATATTAAAAGGATGAAATTCTTATCATCAAATTTCTCCCCATAGTCCAGCCAACTTGGATCAGTGGGTTGAGCATTTACCTATGAACCAGAAAAATCACATCTGATCTCCAGTCAGGGCACATGCCCAGGTTGCGGGCTCAATCCCATTTGAGGGGCGTGCAGGAGGCAGCCAATCAATGATTCTGTCTCATAAGTGATGTTTCTCTCCCTCCCTTTTCCTCTCCCATTCTCTCTGAAATCAATAAAAATATATTAACAAAATAATTTCTCGTCATAGATGGACTTGCAGCCTGTGCTATTATGGTGTGTGAAATCACCAGCCTGACATATAAACCCTGGAATAATTCTGACAAAGCAGGAACCTTTATAACCAAATCCTTTCTACTCAGTGCTCAGAGCACGAGGTTTCTGTCTTTGAAACTTTGTCTGCAAACAGCTTGTAGACCACCCGGCCCAAGGCTCACCATCCACAGTGACTTCCAAAACACGGTGGGATTCACCATGGCAGGGGACAGGCGGCTCCAGGGTGCAGCCCTCTGCAAGGCCTCTGAAGTTCACAACGTCCTGCTCTCTTCCTCCTTCCCGCCCCCTCTGCTACAAAGACTGGTACACTTGGAGTTGTTCCAGAAGCTCCTTACACAATCCTCATTTTATTGGATTCTTTTTGCTGTCCTGATTGGATGTTTTTGGCTTCCTTATATTCCAAATCAGAGAACGAAATTTGATTCTCAGCTTCATCTACTCTACTGTTGATTCCCTGTAATTTATTATTTCAGTTAGTATATTATCCTTCATTACTTTTTTTTTTTTTTTTTTTTTTTAATGCTGCTGAGTTGGGTTGTATACACCCTCCCATTGTATTGAGCCTTGATTGCTGTTGACACATCAATGAGAGGGATGGACTCTCAGGTCAATTCATGGCTGCTGCAACGACCACCAACGACTCACTTCAGCAAGGCTCTACCCCTTGAGCGTGATTCTGTGGTTGGGGATGTTGCAACATGATCTGCAGCTGTCCACAGGATACCCATGCCCTGGCTGTGGTTCCTCCAGCGAGAGGCTGACCTAGGTTGCAAGTTCTATCCCTGGTCAGTTGTTTCTCTCTCTGAGCTTAGAATTCAGGTGAGGCCCCCTTGCAGATGTTGAAGAAAAATTTCACATACCAAATGTCAGTCTGGAACCAGCTTTTGCCTTCCAGGCAGGGTGGGACAGGAACCCCAACATGCTACAAATTAGCTGTGGCTGTTCCTGCCCAACTCCACAGGATCCTATAAGCCCTTCTTCTTTTTTAAAAAAATAATTAATGTTGGAAGTATTATATACTAGTGGACCGATGCACAAATAAAGATTCGTGCAAGAATGGGCCTTTGTTGCACTGGCTTCCGGCACAGTCTTTGCTCTGGCCTGAGTAGCCTTTCTGCCTTCCCATGCTGCCCAGAGGCCCTGAGCGACTAGGGTGATGCGGAATGCCTGTGTCGTCACCATGGCAACGATGCATGTGTCCTGCCCTGTCCCTGGTTGCTCCTGCATATGCAAATTAACCCAACAAAGGTGGGTTAATTTGCATACTCACTCCTGATTGGCTGGTGTGTATAATGAAGGTATGGGCAATTAGCATCTTTTATTAGGTAGATATCCCCTTTCCCCCCCTGATACCTGCCCCCTCTTGCCAGCCCCAGGCTCTCACAGGCCCATTGTCTGTGTCCATGGGTCATGCCTATATGCAAACAAGGTCCTTGTGGTTGATTACCTTCCTGTCCCCCCAAGCATTCCCTCTGAGATTCCCCACTCTGTTCCATGCCTAATCAGCCCTTCTCAAAGAAAGTAAGACAATTTCATTCCACTAAGTAATGTAAAACAACAAAAATAATCAAATACTGATAGAAAGGATTGAATCATTTAACGGTCACCTATCACCTAAGTTTTTATTTTAACTTTCCTTCTTTTTCTCTCTTGAATCAATTTAACCATCATTGGTTTATCTGCTCTTTGGGAGTTTGGTAGGACTCAGTGAAATAATCTGGTGCTGGTGCTTTTCTGGGAGATAGTACTTAAAATTTTTTTTCTATTTTGTCTATGGAAAATGGCCTGCTTAAATTTTCTATCTCCAGAATTCAAAGGGAGTTAGATACTAGCAATTTATCACATTTATGTAATTAGAAAAATCATCTGATTATTAGGGTTTTTGTCTGTTTAATTTACTAATGTATTTCTAGTGTCCAGAGCAATGACTGGTACACAATAAATACTTATATGAATGAATGCTGAAGCAATCTGACAAAATTCAATGTCCATTTATTATTAAAAACTCAATACACTAGAAAATATAGATGCTCCAATAAAATGGGGGGGGGGGGGGGGGTTTAGACACTCTACTCTAGCCCTAGAATTCATTGCATACATATTGCATACATATTTATACTTTTGAGTTTCAACATAACATCTGAATCTATTAACTTTTTAAAGGTAACATAAAGTTAAAATGATTACACCCAGTCTATTTTATGTTGGGCAGTTGTGTCTCTGTGCCTCAGGCAACATAGTCAATTACCAGCGAAGTAACATGTCCTCACTTTATTGAAGAGGGGACTGAAAGTGAGGGGAGCTGAGCAGCTTGCCTGATGTCACACAGCTAGTAAGCGATAAGAGCTAATATTTAAGGTGAGTTCTAGGCACTATTCTGCATTTAAACGTTATTTTCTTCCGTTTGGTTCTAAGCCCTTATTACTCTACTAGTAGCCCTGCACACGATTAAACCGCTCAGGTTCCCTGGGCCTGGCTGCAATCAGGGCCATGTCTGCTGCCCAGCATCACTCCTCCACCTCTGTGGCCCCCGCCCCATGACCTCCACGCTAACAGGCCCTGCCCCACGAGGCTCCTCGGGCTCTACTGCCCATGCCGCATGACGCTTTCTGCCTCAGCAGCCCCTCAAAGCGCCATGCTCACTGCCCCTGCCCTGCGAGGCTCCTCAGCCTGCTCAGCCCCGCCCCCCACACCGTGAGAGCTGGCCCGGTTCTTTGGTCATTTGGGCCCACAGTTTCCTCCTCCCAGGCGCTGCCACGGACAGCCAGGGGCCTACAGCTCCAGCTCCCTCAGATCCCTAGCCTGGCATCTGGTCGAGCCTGTGGTCATTACTAGTCGTTACGGACCCAGGGTTTTTATACATTAGGATTAGGATTGATTTCTCCTGAATAAACTCAGATACTTCACACATTTAATTGTAGGTCAATGACTTTCCAAACCCATTCTCTCTTCAACCATCTGTTAATCTCAGCCATTTGGATAGTCCCTGAAAAGCCCAGTATCCTAAGTGCAACCTTCTTTCTTGTCCTTGTTTCCTTTCAATGTACTTGGTCCGGCAAGAAGGAAATCCAGGCAGAGCCCCAGTCTCCCCACTGTTCTAGTCTCTCCTGCCTCCACCTGGTCATGGAGTTTTAGGGAGAGTCTCTAGTTTTTGACAGCTCTGTTCCTCATGCCTACTACTCCTGCTTTCCTTTAGCGAATCACTGTTTCCACTGCCACAGGTTTCCCTGGCACCCACACACAGGGATAAATCAAGAAAGACTACCAGAACTCTGTGTACTCCTAGCAAGACAAATCCCACTGCCTGCCCCAAATACATTTCCACCATCCCACTGTACCCTCGGACTCACAATTCATCTCTAGTAAAATCCCATGTATCCTCCGCCTCATCTCTGAATATACCCTTACCTTCCTGCCCTAATAAATCTTGCTTCTTCTGTGAACACTTCTTCCCCTACAGCTCTCTCAACTGGGAGCCGTTTTTCCCTCATAAACCTCTTGCCAAACTATACTGTCGTACTAAGTTTTCTACTCCAGAACTCCTCCCTGGCTCCAAATTTGTATATAATCCTATCTCAGTATCTCCACTTGGATGCTCAGAAGTCAGTACAACCTTAAAATACCCAGAACTAAAGTCTGGACTTCCTCCCCAAAACTGATTCCCCACTGTTCTCCATCTGAAGTTAATGCAGCTGCACCCTCCTGGCTGCACAGCCACCTAGTGCTGGCCTAATGCTAGCTCTTTTTTTTCTTCCCTGGTTCTCTATGCAATTCCTCCACAATTCTATTTAGAATCTAAACCATATAATTTTATCCCCAACAATCATCTCTCCTGGGTTTCTGCCATGCCCTTCCAAACAATTCCTCTGTTCCCAACTTTGCCTCTCTAAAGCCTACTCTATCCAGCAACCAGGCTGATCCTCCTAAAACGTCAGATCAAACTCTCACTGAGGCTCTCACTGAAACCCAGCACAGTCTAAATCATAGTGTGGGCCATACACCCGATGACTGGGGAACCCTGCACACTCCTAAAATAACCTCCTGCTGCTCCTTTCATGGGCAAACATATCCTGTCTCAGGGCCCACCGTACAATGCTCTTAGCCCGACAGCCATGTGGTTATCACATCTGCTCAGATGTATTCTTATCAAAGCCCTCCCTGGTCACGTTATGGAAAACTAGCCCCCATCATTTCAAATGACATTCACCCTATCTAATTTTCCCCAGAAACATTTTTCATCATCTAAAAAAGTGTATATATATATTTTAATTGTGTCTCCAGACCCTAAAATAGAAACTCTGAGGTAGGAATTTGTCTTATCCTCAGTAATTAGAACACCTAATAACTCATTTTACAAAGGACCCAGTAAGTATTTATTGAGTTAGGAAAGGTATTAAGGATGGAAAGGAGAAAGGGAGAGGAGAAGGAAGAATGGCTTGATCATCAAACACCCAGACATACCTCAGTGCTGAATCAGCAGCATGTGCCGCTGTTGTGGTGATGACTGGAGACTGAGCTCTGGTGGCTGAGACAGTTGCTACCACAGCAGGAGGGATGGTATTAGAAGTCGTCACAGGTGGACGAGACTACCAAGGCAGAGAAAAAAATATTTCAGTTAAAACAAAAAACAAAACAACATATAGTAAGACAAACACTAAAAGTATAATTTGAAATCTGGGCCTTCAAGTAAGTATGTTTATGTACCATTCTTATTAAGGAATTATCTTTTTGGCTATGTTGTTATCCAAGAGTCAGACTTATAAAAAAGAAATCCAATTTTGGTTGGATAAAACACAAGTCCCTTCTTTCTAAGTACAACTGGATTAAAAATTCTGTCTTACTATCAATGTCAGTACAAACTGGCCTGAACCTTTCAGATCCAGATCTCCCACATGTCTGCTGCTGGCCCTGGTGCAGACAGCTGACACTACCACGCAAACCAGTGCTGTCCGCACAGGGCTCCTCAGCCCCTGGACAGAGCGAGTGGCTGGCCCTCAGGGCATCCACGTTAGCGTACTAAAGGCAAACACACAGTGGTGGCCTTCTTGCTCTCAAAAGATTCAGTGTCCAGATGCTCTCTGGAGGCGTTCACATGGACACACTTCCCTTACCGCTACATGCGTGTGAGACCTTCACCTGACAACTGAGCTCCACACGGGCTTCCCCTGCTTGTCCACTGTCAATCCTGCTATTTATCGGAGCTCCTCTCAGTGGGTCCTCTTTCTTGACCTTGTTACATATACTTAAATCTGCAAACTCTGCCCACTGTTTTTGTTTTTGTTTTTAATCACAATATGTTTTATAGATTTCAGAGAGGAAGGGAGAGGGAGAGAGAGAGAGGAAAAAAAAACACATTATGATGAGAGAGAATCATTGATCCTCCTGGGGATCAAGCCTCCAACCCAGGAATGGAACCGTGACCTCCTGCGCGGCACCAGCCAGACAAACCCTGACCATTCCTGAGCTCTGTGCTTCCCTCCGTGCCTCTTCCCTCCGTGCCTATGGTTACAGCGTGCTGTCTGACCTGAGAGCTGCTTCACTGTCCTCGCTCAGTTCCCCTCCGTCTCCAATCCTCCCTATCTGCCACATGTCTTCCTGGGGAACCTCATCAGTTTCTAACTGCTTTGTTAGCCAGCAAGGTCTTTTATTCTTTTTAATTAGAAAGCTCTAGGCTGGACATGTACTACCCAGTGTCCTAATCAGCACTTTTCCTCACTGTTTTAAACCTGTTCTGATACATATCACCAATCTCGTCTCCTACATGTAATTCAGCTATGTTCATCTCTCTCAGATACTTGTCTGATTATACATTATTCAAAAAACTTAAGTAGCTCTCTGCAGCGTACAAAATCAAGTTTACTTTCTATATCTTAAGAGTTCTGTTTTGAGACACAGCAATATCACTTAATCTTGCATTATACTTCAGTAATACCGAGATTGCAAATTTCCTTGAAAAGAAGCTGAAAAGCATACATAGACTGTCTTCCTCAAAAAATATACATATGTGTGTAAAACAGGGGTTCCTAAACCCCTATCCAAATTAGAGCCGCTCAGCTCTCACTAGCCTTTACCAATAAACACTGTAGGGAACAATCACTATCCTCCTTGCCACTGCTCACGGCACTGCCCCCACCTCCTCCTAACAAAAGCCTTGCCTGCCAGTGTGGCTCAGCTGGTGGGAGTGTCGTCCCGTGTACCCGAAAGTTTCAGGTTTGATCCTGGTCAGGCACATACGGGAGGCAACTGATGGATGTTTCTCTCACAATAATGTTTGTCTCTCTCTATTTCCCTTCCTTTCTCTAAAATCGATAAAAACATATCCTGGGGTAAGGATTTAAAAAAAAAAAAAAAAAAAAAAGCCAATTTTCTTTACTACCTCTTTTAAATTCTATTTTTTTAAAAATATATTTTATTGATTTTTTTAGAGGAAGGGAGAGAGACAGAGCTAGAGATGTCAATGAGAGAGAAACATCGACCAGCCGTCTCCTACACACCCCCTACCGGGAATGTGCCCGCAACCAATGTACATGCCCTTGACCGGAATCGAACCTGGGACCCTTCAGTCCGCAGACCAATGCTCTACCACTGAGCCAAACCGGCTTCAGCCCTCTTCTGAATTCTTACAGAGGATCAGACATTGTATATGATTCAACCTTCCCTTCACTTGAGGTCAAAGGATTCTCACTGCCTAGCAGAACGAATGACTCAAGAGTAGGCATTCACACTTCCTGGTTGACACCCTACACCCTACACGTACCTGGATTGGCTGGTGAATGATGTGCTGGACTGCTGGTGGAGCTGCTGCAGCGTTTGGCAACTGGGAAGTCGGCCTCAGGACTGTGGTTACTTTAGAACTAGACATCACAGCAGCAGCTGCTGCACCTGGAAAATATTTTTTTCATTAGTAGACTCAAAATTTAAATAGTTCTCATTATATTCCTTGGGACTATAATCAGAATTAATAAAACTCAATGTCAGTATTCAGTGGAAATTCTTCCTATTTCATCACATAGGAAATTAAGAAACTGTGCACTCAGGGCTGAGATTTAACAAGTTTACTGATCTGTATTGCTTCTTAAAACACATTCTTAAATGAAATTCGGTGTTTTTTTTTTTATTTTCTTAGCTGCAAGTATGTAGCAATGAAGCAGTGAGGAGCCTGTTTTGGTGCCTCTGCTGATGCAGGCCAACCCTCCAACAATCTAACCACCAGACAGACAGGGAAGGTCCACCAGATCCACCGCTGCCTTTGCACCGTCAGCGCAATGCCAACGCTGTGACAGGCAGAAGATGACTCAGTATATTCATGGACAGTTTTGATCTTACAAAGATGCCTTGCCATCTGTGAGCCTCACCTTGTGACTTACAAAGTTACATTAAGCCAGAGTAAACCTGATTTTGCATTTTTTAACCTAATTTTGCAAGCAATGATTTTATTTTATTTTTAAATATATTTTATTGATTTTTTACAGAGAGGAAGGGAGAGAGATAGAGAGCTAGAAAGGTCGATGAGAGAGAAACATCGACCAGCTGCCTCCTGCACACCCCCCACCAGGGATGTGCCTGCAACCAATGTACATGCCCTTGACCGGAATCAAACCAGGGACCCTTCAGCCCGCAGACCGACGCTCTACCACTGAGCCAAACCAGTCTCGGCGCAAGCAATGATTTTATACACTCCATGAGAAAGTAACATTTTTGACCAGGAAGTTGAAAAACCTCATTAAATTTAATAAATCATAACTGACTTGAACTTAATTGCAAGACATCTTACTGCTATGAGAATAAAAAATTTTGGTTAAAACTTTAAACATATAGGAATTAGTATTTGCAACTCATCAGTATTTGTATTTGCAATTTATTAAAAATAAGACCATGTTTAGGCTATCATAGCCTTGGGGAGTTCTTTAAAAAGGACCATTTTTAGACATTAAAAATCTAAATTGCAGAAACCAAAATGGCTGCATAGGTAAACGCCTAACTGCAGCCTCACACAACAATTTCAATAAAATACAACTAAAATATAAAGTGGACATTATCCAGAACTACAGGAAAGTTGACTGACTGAAAATTCTACAACTAGAAGAAAAGAGAAAACCAGAAGGAAAATCAGAGGAGCTGTAAAAGCCTAAAATACGGAGACATGGTGCGCACGTGGGGAGAGGACGGAGCCGGAGAGGAGGGGTGGCTGAGTGGCTGGTTGGTGTTCCCTAGTGGGAAGGAGATAAAAGCTCCAGACTGTGCTGAACCCCAGTTCCGACTGCATTGAACCCCAGTTCTGGGCCAGACCCTGAGGACCCAGGCTCATACAGAGGGATTCTAGGCTGTAAGGCGGAAACTCGGGGGAGCGACGAAAAGCAGATCCTGGAGTGGCGCACATTGCACGCAGAGGACTGACTGTTTACTGTGCGCTGGATTGCTCTAGCAGGAAGGAGACAAAAGCTCCAAACTGCACTGAACCCCACTTCCAACTGCACTGAATCCCAGTTGCAGGCTCGTTGGGGGAGAGACTAGACTGTCTGGTAGTGGGCGAAACTCGAGGGCACCTTTCTGTCACAGGTGCTTGCAGGGAGTACCAAAGGACACTGAGGAACACTGAGACTCAGGAACCGCATAGGGCGGGGCTAACCGGAAGCCAAGGCTGTAGGCTCCATCCTGAAACTCCACCCCATCCAAGCTGAGCACAGAGGCTTTTGAATAAGGCTGTCTCCCCACAGACACACAGATGATCCTCACAGCCAATTGGCCTGGAGGTCAGTTCCTTCCAGTGATACCAATAACAATTAAGATTTAACTACAAAAGACTGTAAACACAGTCCACAAAGGGGTGCACCAAGAGTGTCCACCTCAGATAACTGGGAGGCTGACCCACTGAACCACATAGGACACCTTAGCATACAAAGCCACCCTACCAACTCAGAGAAGCAGCAAAAATGCCAAGACAAGGAAACAGATCACAAATGAAAGAAATGGAGGACAAAAAGCGACTGGATATAGAGTTCAAAACCATGCTTATAAGGTTTTTCAAGGATTTCTTAGAAAAGGCCGATAAAATAAACGAGACCTATGAGGATATGAAAAGGGAGCAACTAGAAATAAAGAATACATTGTCTGAAATAAAAAATATTATACAGAGTCCTAAAAACAGAATGGAAGATTGCAAGAATCAATTAAAAGATTTGGAACACAAAGACCCAGAGGACACTCCTCCGCAGAAGCAAGATGTCAAGAGAATCTAGAAAGTTGAAGATAGTGTAAGAAACCTCTAGGACAACTTTAAGCGAACCAACATCAGAATTATGGGGTCCCAGAAGATGAGAAAGAGCAAGATACCAAAAACATACTGAAAGAAATAGTGACAGAAAACTTCCCCCACCTGGGGAAAGAAATAGACTTACAAGTGCAGGAAGCACACAGAACTACAAACAAGAGGAATCCAAAGAGGACCACACCAAGACACATCATAATTAAGATTCCAAGAGCAAAAGACAGAGAATATTAAAAGCAGCAAGAGAAAAGCAGGTAGTTACCTATAAAGGAGCACCCATAGGATTGTCAGCTGATTTCTCAACAGAAACCATGCATGCCAGACGGGAATGGCAAGAAATATTCAAGGTGATGAATAGCAAGAACCTACAGCCAAAATTACTCTACCCAGCAAAGCTATCACTCAGAATCGAAGGCCAGATAAAGAGCTTCACAAATAAAAAAAAAGCTAAAGGAGTTCATCACCACCAAACCAGAATTATATGAATTGCTGAAGGGGGCTATTTAGGAAGAGGAAGAAAATAAAGATAAAAATTAGGAACAACAGATTCGTAACTATCAACAAGTGAATCTAAAAACCAAGGGAATTAAAAAATCTGATGAACAATATTAACTGTTGAATGTAATAGAATCAGAGGTATGGAAGGGGAGTGGACAGACGATTCTCAGGGAAAAGGGGAGTGGGAGGTGCGGGAAGAGACTGAATATAAACTGTGCACCTATGGATGAGGACAATGGGAGGTGGTGAAAGAGCAGAGGGTGGGGTGGGAACCTGGTGGAGGGGGGAAAAAATGAGGAACTTTTGTAACAATATGAACAATAAAGATTAAAAAAAAAATCTAAGTTGCTTTAAGTTTACACACACATACACATACTTGTTGTATCTATAAAAAGCACATACTACATGATGCTAAAAACATGTACTGCCCTTATTTCTACTGTCTTGTCATGTGAATAAACTGGTTCCGGATATGTTTTGTGTAACCGTATCTTCTACCAAATGTATACTGCATTTCAAGAATTTGAACAAAACGTGCAGACTTTACCTCGAGGTAAATGCGAAGCTCCGATGTGCAGCGGTGGCCCAGGAGTGCTGCTGCGGATAATGGACATCTGCACGTTGGTGGTCATGATGTGGTGCAGGTTACTGGGATGGCCCTGCAACAGACACGAGGCAATGTTCTCCCCCTGCGAGTCGAAGCCCCTGTGGCTTAGATGTTACTTCTGGTAGGTCCGCGGTCTCCAAATGTGGACCAGCTGCTCATTTCAGAGTGCCTCGCCCAGGGAAGGACACTGAGCTCTTCCCACAGCATGCTGCACGGTGGCCTGTGGGCAGGCCCGGTGAGTGACTGTGAACACATCCACTAGCTGGACTCGGGACACATGCCACAACTGACTGGCCACTTCTGGACACTCTCATCTTCATATTACTCTTTCAGGCTTGTTTTCTGTCGTGGCCAAAAGCTTATTTTTTTTTCCTATTCTCACCATTTCCTTTGCATGCCATTGCAGTCATCCATTCTTTATGCTCTGTTTCTAAGTAAATGTCAGCATCCAGCAAATACTCCTATACTGGTTCTTCAGTTCACCCCTACACACCCCTTCCTCATATTCTCCCAACCCTAATGCCAGTGTTTCTCGTGTGTGTGTGTTTGGGGGCAGGGCAGGAGGCGGGTGGGGGGAGGGGGCAGACAACTTCTTAGAGTACTCAGCAATGGGACAAAAGTAAAACACAATGCACCTTTTTGGAATACCGATTTTTTTTTTCCCTTGAAAACTTAAAAGGGAAAGTTTTGAGGTTTAGAATTTTTCATGGGTAATTTAAAATATTTAAGTAAATCAAATACTGTATATATTATGCAGAAGAATTACATTTTCAAAAAAAAAATTTTAAGTTAAAACACAAGACTTTAAGTCCTAGCCAGTGTGATTCAGTGGATAGTGTCTGTCTGCAGACCAAAGGTTCCCAGATTCAATTCCATTCGAGTGCATGTACCTCAGTTGCAGGCTCCTCCCTGGCCCAGGCTGTGGTCAGGGCATATGCAGGAGGCAACAAATCCATGTTTCTCTCACATCAATATTTCTGTCTTCCCTCTCTCTTCCACTCTCTAAAAATCAATGGAAAAATAACACACACACACACACACCAAAACCCCCAAAAGACTTAAAAATAACTGTTCCTGATCGGTGGACTGCTAGAGAACCCGCCAGTCACTCAAGAGAGATACAGTTGCTGTCCTCAGAGCAAAACCTAGAAAAGCAATACTGCTGTGCGAGCTCTCAACCCACCCACATGCGGAACTACAACCAAGCACCACCGGGCTCTGAGCGCAAGGACACGGACTGTCTTCTCTAGATCTGTATCTCAGGGCAGGCAGTGCCTCACCCAGAGCAGATCTCGGCCTTTACTGGCCAAACGACAGACCACTGTGCATTTGGTTTTATTCACCGTAGCTACTTCTCTCTCAAACCTACCATCTTCCTCTTGCAGATATGAATGCCTGTTTAACTTTTTACTTAGTGCAGTGCCTAATACACTGCTGACATTCAATAAATAATGGTCTAGTTTGGCATCTCAGTTTGAAAATCAATAGATTAAGAGGGGAAAACCTGTTGTCCACTGATGGTCGCCACAGGAATGGCTGAAGCTTGAGGAATGCTGCTCTCCATGGTAACTGTGACCTGCCCTGGAACCTTGGGAGGGAGTGACAAGGTAGAAGGTGGAGCAGGAGCGATGGGACGGCTAGGCATCGTGGGCTTCGGGGGCGGCTGCAAACCGAAAAGCACACGGAACGTTACCCACAGCGTTGCATGAGTAACGTATTTCGTGTTAAAGTTAAAAGTACACAAGTCAACTCTGGAGGGGGCAGACAACTTCTTAGAGTACTCAGCAATGGGACAAAAGGAAAGATGCCAGAAGCCTTGTATGTTTCCTCTCATCATAGCTTTTCCGCTGGAGGATCAGCACAGATGAGGAACATGCAAAACAAGTCTGTCATTTGCTCAAAGACACACGAAGAGCAACAACGGGAACGGGCATAAAGTCCAGATCTATACGGCTTACAGCCCACATTCTCCTATACAATGCTGCCTCCCCCAGGAGTGAGCAGAAGCGAGCAAACCTCACAGGAACTGAAACATGACTACAAGCTAATATACAAGGCAATATTCTCATTTATCCCCAAATTAGCAAGCTATTAAAAGAAAACCTAGGGCCTAGCTGGTTTGGCTCAGCAGATAGAGTGTCGGCCTACGAACTGCTGGGTCCCAGGTTTGATTCTGATCAAGGGCATATGCCAGAGTTGTGGGCTCAATCCTCAGTGTGGGGCGTGCAGAAGGCAGCTGATCAATGAGTCCCTCTCTCTCCCTCTCTGACATCAAGAAAAATATATCTTAAAAAACGAACAAAAAAATGACACACACACACACAAAATAAAACTTTGGCCCTGGCCAGGGGCTCAGTTGGCTGGAGTGCCCTCCCATACCCTGAAAGGGTGTGGGTTCAATTCTCCGTCAGAGCACATAGCTAGGTTGTGGGTTTAATCCCCACCCAGTGCATGTATGGAAGGCAGCCAATGATGTTCCCTCTCACATGGATGTTTCTCTCTCTCTCCCTCTCTCTCTCTCTCTCTAAAAAAGATAAGTAACCATATCCTTGGGTGAAGATTAAAACCAAACCAAACCTTGGCAAAGAGTGCCACTCCAGTCCTAGCCAGTTTGACTTGGTGGATCGAGTGTCGGCCTGTGGACGAAAGGGTCCCAGGTTCAAATCCAGTCAAGGGCACAGGCCTGAGTTGCGGCTCAATTCTCAGTGGGGGCATGCAAGAGGCAGCCAATCAAAGATGTCTCCCTCATCATTGATGTTTCTCTCTCTCCCTTCCTTTCCGAAATCAATTAAGAAAAAAAAAAAAAAAAAAAAAGAGTGCTACTCCCAGAGAATCATTGATCAGCTGAGTTAGCATGTCTATAACTTGAATAAAATCAATGTCAAATGAGTACTGGAAAAGTTCCTAAGATGACACTGCGGAACAGCAGAACTCCGAGTTCCAAGAAGAGCTGAACTGATAGGTCAAAGCAAACTATGGTACTAGGACACAGCCTCAAACGTGGTGAAAATGGTCAGCAATATCACAGCCAGTCCTTAGCTGTGGTTCAATGTGAAGTTTTAAAGCTCTGCGTTACCTTCATAAGGCCCTCCGAAAAGGAGAGCGGCACTGCAGGCGTCAGGTGTGCTGGTGGGGCTGTCACGGCCACAGGGGTGCCCGATGCCACGGCGTGGTGTGCAGGCAGCATCTGCACCTGCGGATAGGGCCTTACCACCACCGGCTCCTGCTTCTCTTCCCGGGCCTGGAGGGAGCTGCTGGATCCCAGGTGCTCCCTGGCTGTGACTTCAGCATCTCGAGAAGACTCATCATTGACTAGTGAAGATGAAGAAGGGTAGCAGAGCATGTCATGCCTTTCCAATAGTGATTAATATAATAGCATATACTAGAGTGGAACTTGCAGTTAATGTCAGTTGATAAACTGACAATTTCCTTGCAAGGTGTTCTTAAGAGAATTTGGGCACTAAGTTCCCCTGATGGAGAGCAAACCAAAAGTCACACCTGTGAGACTTATTTTGGTTCCTGTGGCTTTCCCATTCCTATGAACCAAGCACTTGACAACTACTAAAATGAGCTCAAATTATTGAAAGAGCAATACATGATATAATTTCATTTGAAATATTTATTTAAAATGTCATAAAAACTGCCGTAACTGGTTTGGCTCAGTGGAAAATGTCATAAAAACTAACATTAAAAAGATAATCTAAGCCCTAGCTACTGTGGCTCAATTGGTTGGAACATCATCCTAGACAACTGAAGGGTCAGGGGTTCAATTCCAGTCAAGCACATATTAGGTTGTATGTTTAATCTCTGCTCTGGGGCAAATTATTATTACTTTGTTTTGTTTTGTAATGAAGGGCATTTTTTTTTTTCCAGATTCTTTTTTTTTCTTTCTTTTAATCCTCACCCAAGGATGTGTTTTCACTGATCTTAAGAGATGGATGGAGAGCCGAAACCGGTTTGGCTCAGTGGTAGAGCATCGGTCTGCGGACTGAAAGGTCCCAGGTTCGATTCCGGTCAAGGGCATGTACCTGAGTTGCGGGCACATCCCCAGTAGGGGGTGTGCAAGAGGCAGCCGGTCAATGTTTCTCTCTCATCGACGTTTCTAGCTCTCTATATCTCTCCCTTCCTCTCTGTAAAAAATCAATAAAATATATTTAAAAAAAAAAAAAAAAAAAAAGAGATGGAT
Organism: Pipistrellus hanaki; assembly: GCF_964339955.1. Classification (NCBI taxonomy): domain Eukaryota; kingdom Metazoa; phylum Chordata; class Mammalia; order Chiroptera; family Vespertilionidae; genus Pipistrellus; species Pipistrellus hanaki. Next base: position 3,507,304 of record NC_140510.1, on the reverse strand, counting down.
GGAGAGAGAGAAACATAGACATGAGAAAGACACTGATTGGTTGGCTCCAGCATAAACCCCCACTGGGGCCAGGGATGGAGCCTGCAACTGAGATACTCTTGATCGGAATCAAACCCAGGACCCTTCAGTTTGTAGGCTGTGGCTTTATCCACTGAGCCAAACTGACCAGGGCTATTTAACTTTTTAATTGAAATAAAACCCTCAAAAAGTGCACAAATGTTAACTGTACAGTTCAATGATCTTGAACAAACTGAATACACGCGAGTAACCAACACCCCAGATCAAGAAACACAACAACCCAGACAGCGTGGCTGTGGGTGAGCGTTGACCTTTGATCTAGGAGATCACGGTTCGGCTCCCAGTTAGGGCACATGCCCTGGTTGTGGGATTTGTCCAGTGTGGGGCGTATAGGATGCAGCCAATCAATGATGCTCTCTCATCTCTGTTTCTATCTCCCTCTCCTTCTCCCTTCCTCTCTGAAATCAATATATATGCATAGAGGCCCTGGTGCACAAAATCTCATACACGGGGAGGCGTGGAGGGGAACCTCGGCCCGGCCTGCGCCCTCTTGCAGTCCAGAAAAGTCAAAGCTGTAGTGATAGAAAACACAACAATGGTTTTTAAGGAGTAAATGTAGAAGAGAATTCACTGCAAAGGGCCATGATTGAACTTGTTAGATAGGAAATGTTCTATATCATGATTATGGTGTGGTTACAGTACTGTGTACTTTTTTTTTTTTTTAAATATATTTTATTGATTTTTCACAGAGAGGAAGAGAGAGGGATAGAGAGTTAGAAACATCGATGAGAGAGAATCATCGATCAGCTGCCTCTTGCACACCCCCTACTGGGGATGTGCCCGCAACCAAGGTACATGCCCTTGCCCGGAATCGAACCCGGGACCTTTCAGTCTGCAGGCCGACGCTCTATCCACTGAGCCAAACCGGTCCCGGCAGTACTGTGTACTTTTATAAAAATGTACCTAATTTTAAACGAGGAATTAGTGGATTTTATGTGTAAACTGTACTTCAGTAAGGCTGATTTAAAAAATGTAAAAAAAAAAAAAAGCCCAGCTGGTGTGGCTCAGTATAGATTGGTAATCCATGAACCAAGAAGTTGCTGGTTCTATTCGTGGTCAGGTCACATGCCCAGGTTGCAGGCAGAGAATCACTGATTGGCTGCCTCTTGCACATATCACACTGGGGATCTACCATGCAACCAGGTTTGTACAATGACTGAGAATCGAATTCTTGGTTCATGGGTGGACCACTGGTCCACACTGGCTGGGCTACATATATACTTTGAGTCTTCATTAAATTTTAGGAAAAATTTTCCAAAAGTACAAGTGTTAGGTGAAAAGATAAATATATATTTAATATTTTGGCATATTGACTTTTCTCCCAGATCAGATTTTTCTAAATTTTATATTTATATATATATATATATATATATATATATATATATATATATATATATATATATATTGGTTTTTACAGAGAGGGAGAGCTAGAAACATCGATGCGAGAGAAACATCAATCAGCTGCCTCCTGCACACCCCCCACTGGGGATGTGCCCGCAACCAATGTACATGCCCTTGACCAGAATCAAACCTGGGACCCTTCAGTCCGCAGACAGACGCGCCACCACTGAGCCAAACTGGTTTCTATTATGTTTTTGAGGCTCATCCATGTGGTTGTGTATACCAGTAAGTCTGTTTCCTTTTATTGCTTTGTGTTCCATTGAATGGAGAAAACAAACTTTGCTTATCTAGTAACCAGGTGAGAAAATGTGGGTTGTGCCGAAACTGGTTAGGCTCAGTGGATAGAGCGTCGGTCTGCGGACTGAAAGGTCCCAGGTTCGATTCTGGTCAAGGGCATGTACATTGGTTGCGGGCACATCTCCTGTAGAGTGTGTGCAGGAGGCAGCTGGTCGATGTTTCTCTGTCATTGATGTTTCTCTCTCTTCCTCTCCCTTCCTCTCCGTTAAAAATCAATAAAATAAAATTTTAAAAATGTGGGTTGTTTTCAGTTTGTGGCTATCCCATATAATAAAAGCCTAACGCTAAGTGTCTGACCAATCAGTTGCTATGATGTGCACTGACCACCAGGGGGCAGGTGCTCCAACCAGTAGATTAGCTTCAATGTCTTGATTAGTGTAGCTATAACAAAGTCTTGAAGTAAGACAGCAGAGTTCTCCAAATTTCTCTCCCCAGCCAGCCACTTCCCACAGTCCCTCCCCATCCAGCCAGCTCCAATTGTCCTTGATCAGGAATGGGAGAGACTGACTGGACATGGGCCAGACACACCCTGGACAAATCTGTGCATGGGGCCAGATTCAGCCTGATCCCTGCAGACCAGGCCAAGGGACCCCACTGGTGCATGAATCCATGCACTGGGCCTCTCGTTATGAATAATTTTCAATAAACATTGAAGGGTAAATCTTTCAATGTATGATGTCTTGGGTAAATACCTATGAATGGGACTGCTGGGTTGGATAGTAATTGTGTATTTATGTAATCTTATAAGATACAAAATGTTTCTGAAGGTGGCTAGATTACTTTGCATTTCTAAAAACAATGTATGAGTTCTACTTACTCCATAGACATCAGAGCTTGGTATTGGTGGTCTTTTCATTTTAATGACTTCAGTGGATGTGTAGTTTCCTACTGAGGTTTCAATTTGCACTGCCCCGAGGGTTAATTCTGTTGAGTATCTTTTATGTGCTTATTTGACATTAAAGAAGTCTTCGGTAAAAGTATCTATTCAAATATTTTGCCCATTAAAAAACAATCAGGATGTTTGTCTTTTTACTATTGAATTACAAGAGTTCTTTATGAATTTAGGATAGAAGTCCTTTGTAGATACATTTATTGCAAATTTTTTCTCAATCTGTGGCATACCTTTTTATTTTATTAACAGTATCTTGACAAGCAGTCATTTTTAATGTATCAGTTGCTTCTTTATACAGTGTGGGGGGTTTTTGTGTGATGTCGGGCCATTTTTACTTATTCTAAGTTGGCAAAGTTTCTCCAATGTTTTGCTTTAGAAAATTTAACTTTTGAATTAGATCCATGATGACACATTTGGTGTTATTTTTGTGTATGGTGCAGGTAAAGGTCAAGGTTCATTTCCCCCCACATGTGTATTTTGGTGTTCTGGCATTATTTTGTTGGAAAAAAACTATCACTTCCCTATTGAATTACCTATGTACAATATTTTTGTTAAAAATCAAGTGACCATTATGTGTGGATTTACTTATACTTTGTTCCAATGATACATACCTCTATCTTTATGCCAAAACTACACTGTCTTGATTAGTGTAGCTATAACAAAGTCTTGAAGTAAGACAGCAGAGTTCTCCAAATTTCTCTTTTTAGTCAATAGTGCTTTGGCTATTTTATTTAAGGTCTTCAGATTTCCACATAAATTTTACATTTAGGCCGTCAATTTTTACACTGAGCCTGATGGGGTTTTTATTAGAATTTCTTTGAACCTTAGATCCCTTTGGTAGAACTGATCCCTTAAAAATACTGAGTTTTCTGCTCTAGCCAGTTTGGCTCAGTGGATAGAGGGTCAGCTGGGTCCTGGGTTCAATTCCAATCAAGGGCACATACTGGTAGCAGCTTGATTCCTGGCCCTGGTCAGGTACATGTGGGAGGCAACCAATCAAAGTGTCTCTCTCACATAGATGTTTCTCTCTCTCCCCCGCCTTTCCACTCTCTCTAAAATGAAATGAAAATAATACCCTTGGGTGAAGATTAATGAAAGAAATAAAATCCTGAGTTTTTCAACTTTGCTGGTGTGGCTCAGTTGGTTGTCCCATGCACTGAAAAGTTGCTGGCTTGATCCTGGGGGTGGGAGGGACTGACATTGTCGGAGACAACCTCCAATAGATGTTTCTATCTCTCTCCCCGTATAAAAATAAACTATTTAAAAAAATACTGAGAACCAAGATGGCGGCATAGGTACTTGCTGCCTCTCACAACCACAACAAAATTACAACTGAAAGGCAGAACTACCACCACCTAGGACCACAGGAAAGCTGGCTGAGTGGAAGTTCCACAGCTAGAGAGGTGAAGAAAGCGCAGTGATAGTGGTAAGAGGTGCGGAGGTGCAGAAAGTGTTGGCACATGGATGTGCTGCTCTTTTAATCGGGAGGGGGATACAAGCTCCCACTGCCTCTGAACTCAAGTTCTGGGTGAGACTCTGGGGGACCCGGCACATATGGGGTGAAACTGGACTGTCTGACAACAGGACAGTAATGCAAGGTCGGCTTTCTCTCAGAGGTGCTCGCAGTGATCATTGTTCCTGCAAGGGGATGTGGGACGTGGAGATGCGGGGACCTGTCCAGTGCAGGGCTGACTGGCAGCCATTGCTGTTTACTCTGCCTTGGTGATTCCCAGAGACCCTGCCCCACCCAATTTACAACAACCCAACTCAAGCTGTACGCATTGGTTTTTGCATAGGAGTAGCCTGTCCTTTCTCTGCCTAAAGCCTGTCCAACTGCAGCTGGGTCAAAGATTGCCGGAGCTTCCAAATGAAGGCCCAAGGCCCAGTAGCAGTAGCCTGCCTTGCTTCACAGCTGGGCCCCGTCTGGGCACCTCCAAACCCCATACAAAGAGGAGGAATCTGCAGATCTCTCTGTAGCTCCCGCTGGCTAGCCCCAGACAGTAGCTGACCATGCACCTCCTTGGGGATCCAAGTGCCAGTGTACCCAGTGGTCAGTATGAGACCATGCTGGGCTACAACTCTTCACATCCATAAGAGTCACACTCAAGGGGAAGACTCAGTGAATACCAAATCCCCACTGAAGCAAGTTCTGCCCCATAAGGGTGTCTCCTGCACAACAGATCTTCCAGTGTAGACACAGCTGATCTTCACAGTCAACTGGCCTGGAGGTCAATTCCTCCCAGGGATACCAACAACAATCAAGGCTTAACTACAACAAGACTGTGCATGCAGCCCACAAGGAGTGCACCAAGAGTGTCCACCTCAGGTGATTGGGGAGGCCGAGCCACTGGGCCCTATAGGATACCAACCACACAAGGCCACTCTATCAATTCAAGGAGACTTAGCAGCTACTCAGTCCATAGAAACAAACACAGGGAAGCAGCCAAAATGTGGAGACAAAGAAACAAGTCACAAATAAAAGAAATGGATGAAAACAAAATACCACGGTTACAGTGTTACTCAAGAATCTTCTAGAAACCTCCCAAGATATTTAGTGAGACCTTCAAGGATATGGAAAAGGACCAATCAGAAATTAAGCATACACTGGCTGAAATAAAGAATAATATACAGAGATACCAAGAGTAGATTAGAGGATTGCAGGAATCAAGTAAAATATTTGAACTACGAAAAAGCAAAAAACACCCAACTGGAAAAGAAAAAAGAATCCAAAATATGAAGATAGTGTAAGGAGCCGCTGAGACAACTTCAAAGTGTACCAACATCCGAATTATGGGGGTGCCAGAAGAAGAGAGAGAGCAAGATACTGAAAACCTATTTGAAGAAATAATGACAGAAAACTTCCCCTACCTGGTTAAAGAAATAGATTTACAAGTCCAGGAAGCACAGAGAACCCCAAACAAGAGAAATCCAGAGAGAACCATACCAAGACACATCATAATTAAAATGCTAAGGGCTAGCCAAAACCGGTTTGGCTCAGTGGATAGAGCGTCGGTCTGCGGACTTAAAGGTCCCGGGTTCGATTCCTGTCTAGGGCATGTACCTTGGTTGTGAGCACATCCCCAGTGGGGGGTGTGCAGGAGGCAGCTAGTTGATGATTCTCTCTCATCGACGTTTCTAACTCTCTATCCCTCTCCCTTCCTCTCTGTAAAAAAAATCAATAAAATATATAAATAAATAAAAAATAAAATGCTAAGGGCTAAAGACAAAGAGAGAATATTACAAGCAGCAGGAGAAAAACAGTTAGTTACCTGCAAGGGAACACCCATACACTGGTGCTATGCAGGCCAGAAGGGAGTGGCAAGAAATATTCAAAGTGATGAATAGGAAGAACCTACAACCAAGATTACTCTACCCAGCAAAGCTATCATTCGGAGTTGAAGGTCAGATAAAGAGCTTCACAGACAAGAAAAACAAAAAGGAAAAAAAAAAAGCTAAAGGAGTTCATCACCACCAAAGCAGTATTAAATGAAATGCTGAATGATACTCTCTAAGAGGAGGAAGAAAAAGGTAAAGATAAAAAATTATGAACGAAGTGACAACAAATACATATGTATCAAGTGAATCTAAAAATCAAATGAATTGCCGAAACCGGTTTGGCTCAGTGGTAGAGCGTCAGTCTGCGGACTGAAAGGTCCCAGGTTCGATTCCGGTCAAGGGCATGTACGTTGGTTGCGGGCACATCCCCGGTTGGGGGTGTGCAAGAGGCAGCTGGTCGATGTTTCTCTCTTATCGCTGTTTCTGGCTCTCTCTCTCTCTCCCTTCCTCTCTGTAAAAAAATCAATAAAATATATATTTTTTTTAAATAAAAAAAATAAGCTGAAACCGGTTTAGCTCAATGGATAGAGCGTCGGCTTGGGGACTGAAGGGTCCCGGGTTCGATTCCAGTCAAGGGCATGTACCTTGGTTGCGGGCATATGCCCAGTAGGGGGTGTGCAAGAGGCAACTGATCAATGACTCTCTCTCATCGATGTTTCTAACTCTCTATCTCTCTCCCTTCCTCTCTGTACAAAATCAATAAAATATATTTAAAAAAATAAAAATAAAAATAAAAAATAAAAAATAAAAAAATAAAAATAAAAAAAATAAAATAAAAATCTAATGAATAAAAAACCTGATGAACAGAACAAACTGGTGAATGGAATAGAATGGAAAGGAGTGGACTGACAATCCTCGCGGGAAGGGGTTGTGGTGGGTGGGGGAAGAGATTGGACAAAGAGCTTACACCTATGGATGAGGTCAGTGGGGCGGGAGGGAGGCCTGGGGGATAAAAGGAATATCCTATCTAATAAAAGAGTAATATGCAAATTAACCACCACTCTGCTATACCCACCAGCCATGTCCACCAGCCAATCAGAGCGAGTATTTAAATAAACCCAAAGCTACAGAGAACAGGAGGGAGGCTTGGGTTTCCCAGGCAACAGAAGAAGACAAGCTTTCCTCCTGCCCTTGCCCGCCTAGGCCTCCACTCAAGGCTACAAAGTTTCAATTACAGAAGGTAAATAAATCCAAACAGAAATGGTGGCAGCCATGGAGTTGGACTGCAATGGAGGAAGCAAAGCATTTCACATACCCTGGCTACAAGGTTTAAATTATAGAAGATATATACATGAACCCGAAAAGAAATGGCTGCTGGCCACAAAGCGAGCAGGAGGCTTGGCTCTGCTCCAGGCTAAAGTTTCAACTGTAGAAGGTGAATAAATTCCAGATGCCAGGGCCTCTGCTTGGGTCGCCAGGGGCCATGGCCACTCTGCAAACTACCAGAGGACCCTCGCTCAGGCCACCCCATGCCCCAAGGGAACCTCCACCCTGATTTAGGACACCCTTCAGGGCAAACCAGCTGGCCCCCACCCATGCACCAGGCCTCTATCCTATCTAATAAAAGAGTAATATGCAGACTGACGATCACTCCAACACACAAGATGGCTGTCCCCATGTGGACACAAGATGGCCACCACAAGATGGCCAGCAGGGAAGGGCAGTTGGGAGGCACCAGGCCTGCAAGGGAGGACAGGTGGGGGTGATCAAGCCTGCAGGGAAGGGCAGTTAGGGGTGACCAGGCTGGCGGAGGAGGGAAGATGAAGGCAAACAGGCTGGCAGGAGAGTGGTTAGGGGGTGATCAGGCTGGCAGGCAGAAGCGGTTGGGGCAATCAGGAAGGCAGGCAGGCGAGCAGTTGGGTGCCAGCAGTCCTGCATTGTGAGAGGGGTCCCAGATTGGAGGATGCAGGCTGGGCTGAGGGACACCCTCTTTGCCCCCCGTGCATGAATTTTGTGCACCGGGACTCTAGTCTGTAATAATGTGAACAATAAAGATTTTAAAAATAAATAAAAAACATTGAAAATGAATAGATCAGTGTATAAAAAATATTTATGAACATGACAGGTCTTATATTTATCTAGATCTTTAATTTCTCTCAGCAATGTTTTACATATCTTTCTAATCTTAGGTCTTACACATATTTTGTTAACATGTTCCTGACTTTTCTATGGGCTTTTTTTTTTTATGCCACTGTAACTGACGTTTAAAAAATTTCATTGTTCAATAGAATTGATTTTTGTATATCAAACATTTATCCTGAAACCTTTATTAATTTCACTTATTAGTTCTAACAGCTTGTTACAAACATTCTTTAGGATTTTCTGCATACATGAGCATGTTGTTTATGAATAAAAGCAGTTTTACTTCTGCCTTTCATTATCAATTTTTAGAAAAATCTAAACAGATTTTCCCCCTAATTAAAATTTTAAGGAAAATGGACAATTTCATGAATTTCCTCCAAATCAATTTGTTCAGGAAGACTTTGATTACTGACAATTTCATTAATATATAATGTACTAAAATCAAAACTTTGCTTTGGGAGAAACCAAGATGGCAGCATAGGGTAGACACCCGAATGCTGCCTACCGCAACAAGTTTGAATTTAGAACTGGAAAACAGGGGAGGCATTGCCCTGAAGCACTGGACGGCTGGCTGAGAGGAGGGTCTACCATCTGGGAAGGAGAGAGAAGGCACGCTGAGCCTCAGGAGCTGTGAAGGTATGGAGAACTGTGCGCACGAAAAGGTGCTGGCTTACTCCCGGCCCACGGAGAGGGCGGACAGCTAATGCGAGACTGGTTTTCTTGTTCGAGAGGAAAACAGAGCCACCCTATTGCTCTGATAGACAGCCCCAGACAGGGAGAGGCCAGACTGTCAGGCACCGGGCAGAGATCTCTTGGAGGTGTGTGAAGCCAGAGGCCATTACTGCGGGACTTGGGGAGGAGCCACTTGGGGAGGAGCAGATGGGAAAACAAAGCTTGTCTGCACCACCACGAGACTCCGCCCCTCCAAGCTGAGCACAGAAGCTCTCCCAGAAGCTGGCTTTCTCTAAGGAGGTACTGGCCAGAATCCAAAGCTTGTCTGTGCCTTTACCAAAGAGGTGTGCACACCTGCAACCAATCTTCTGAAACTCACTGAGAAGACTTTTCTAAGGCGAGACTGACAAGGAACCAAAGATTGTCTGCGCCACCCGAGACCCCACCCCATCCAAGTGGGGTACAGAAGCCCTCCTAGCTATGCTTCCCAGTGATACCAACAATAAGCAAGGCTTAACAACAAGATTGCACACACAGCCCACAAAGGGCTACACCAAGACTGTCCACCGCAGGTAACTGGGAAGGCTGTGCTACTGGGCTCTACCAGAACACCTAGCACACAAAACTATTCCATCAAATTAGGGAAACAATTAAAATGCAGACAAGAGCCAGGACACAAAGGAAGAAGATGGAAGAAAAGAAAAGATTGGACATTGAGTTCAAAACTACATTTATAAGGTTATTCAACAATATCCTAAAAAAGGCCGATAAAATAAATGAGACCTATGAGGATATGAAAAGGGAGGAACTAGAAATAATAAGGAATCAACTAGAAATGAAGAAAACATTGTCTGAAATAAAAAATATTATACAAAGTCCTAAAAACAGACTGGAAGATCGCAAGAATCAAGACAAAAATTTAGAACACGAAGAGCCAGAGGACACTCCTCTGCAGAAGCAAGAAGATAAGAGTATCCAGAAAGTTGAAGATAGTGTAAGAAACCTCTGGGACAATTTTAAGCGAACCAACATCAGAATTATGGGGTCCCAGAAGATGAGAAAGAGCAAGATACCAAAAACATACTGGAAGAAATAGTGACAGAAAACTTCCCCCACCTGGGGAAAGAATTAGACTTACAAGTCCAGGAAGCCCACAGAACCCCAAACAAAAGGAATCCAAGGAGGACCACACCAAGACACATCATAATTAAAATTTCAAGAGCAAAAGACAAAGAGAGAATATTAAAAGCAGCAAAGAAAAGAAGGTAATTACCTATAAAGGAGCACCCATACGATTGTAAGCTGATTTCTCACCAGAAACCATGCAGGCCAGATGGGCAATGGCAAGAAGTATTCAAGGTGATGAATAGCAAGAACCTACAGCAAAAAATACTCTACCCAGCAAAGCTATCACTCAGAATCGAAGGCCAGATAAAGAGCTTCACAAATAAAAAAAAGCTAAAGGAGTTCATCACCACCAAACCAGAATTATATGAATTGCTGAAGGGGGCTATTTAGGAAGAGGAAGAAGATAAAGATAAAAATTATGAACAACAGATTCGTAACTATCAACAAGTGAATCTAAAAACCAAGGGAATTAAAAAATCTGATGAACAATATTAACTGTTGAATATAATAGAATCAGAGGTATGGAAGGGGAGTGGACTGATGATTCTCGGGGAAAAGAGGAGTGGGGATGCGGGAAGAGACTGAACAAAAACTGTGCACCTATGGATGAGGACAATGGGGGGTGGGGAAAGGGCAGAGGGTGGGGTGGGAACCTGGTGGAGGGGAGTAATTGGGGGGAGGGGGGGAGAGGAACACATTTGTAATAATCTGAACAACAGAGATTAAAAAAAAAAAAGATATAATGTACTGCCTGGCCAGTGTGGCTCAATGGTTGAGCATCAACCTATCAACCAGGAAGTCACAGTTTGATTTCAGGTTGGGCATATTCCCATACTGTGGGCTCCAATCCCCAGTGTGGGGCATGCAGAAGGCAGCCGATCAACATTCTCTCTCATCACTGATGTTTCCATCTCTTCCTCCTTCTCTAAAATCAATAAAAATATATATTTTTAAAAAGTTATTATATACTGACCATCTTCCTTAAGCTCTTTTTGGAACTATTTATCATTTCCTTACAGAAATCTGGAGTTCTCAATTTCAGTTTATTTTTACCAAAAAAGAATCTTGAAGCAATAGAGAATTGTTGTAATCTATACTTCTGAACTTTGCAATTATAGACAATTTTGGCCTAAGTCAATGATTTGCTTCTCAACAAAATATGAGGGCAATTACTGCTAACAGCTTTTAAAATGAGCAATATAATTCCATGTAAGAAGAGATGTTCAAAAATATTATCTTAGCTATGCTCTTTTAAATTATTCTGTTGTGAACTTACACCAAAGACAAAATAGGGTGAAAGTGATGAAGGAGTAAGGCACTTTTCAGTTACTCTACAATAACTTGCTGACTACCACTTTGTGTCCTACACTGGTTAGCAGAAGGGCAGGAGACAATCAATTGTTATGGATGATGGGAGTCAGCAAAGCTTCCTAGAGAAAGTGACATCTGACTCAAAACCTAAGAACAGAAATTAGCCAGACAAATAAGTGTGGAAAGGAAGAAGCAAGATTGTGGCAAAAGGAACAAATGTTCAAATTCTCAAGGTCAAGAAAGCCTAGAATTTGCCGAAACCGGTTTGGCTCATTGGTAGAGCGTCGGCCTGTGGACTGAAGGGTCCAGGGTTCGATTCCGGTCAAGGGCATGTACCTTGGTTGCGGGCACATCCCCCAGTAGGGGGTGTGCAAGAGGCAGCTGATTGATGATTCTCTTTCATCGATATTTCTAACTATCCCTCTCTCTTCCTCTCTGTAAAAAATCAATAAAAAAATTTTTTAAAAGAAGCCTAGAATTTGTTATAATGAGTTCAGAAAATGTGATAGATACAATTATGCAGGAGACATAAGAGTTGCTTCAAGTTACCACTTCAAGAATAAACAGAACTAAAATAAATTTGTAACAAAAACTAAGTTGGCAGAGGGAAGCCAAGTCATAGAAAAGAGGCTGAAACATTAGACAGAAGGCCATAGCTTATGTGGAAGAGACAAAGAGCAGTTAAAGATGTCTGAGTTCCTGGTTTGAGCAATGAGTAGACAGTGGCACCATTTACCACAATAAAGAACAGAACAATCACATAGCAAAGAAAAATAAATAGGAAAAAGTGCTTCGTTTCACTTTGCAGTGCCATCTTTTTACGTGATATCTAAAGAGAAGGAGACTATTTAAAGTTCTTCCCCTCCAGCACTGTTAATTCAACAGAATTCCTTCCTGCATACTGGAGAACGGTTAGCAGCATCTCTGCAAGGCCTATGCCCGGCACCGCTTTGGGCTCTTATTACCATATCTCCGGGCCTTAAGGAAATGAGAAGGCATTTATGCATCTATACTATAACTTTCATGAATAAACCAGTACACGTGAATGATGTGACTAAAATAGGGGAGGGGGGAAGAACTGCTTAAATTTAAATTAGAATTGTAACATGTCCTTTCATTAAATTTGACAACTTAGTCTTTACTAAAATCACAGGAGAAATTTGCTAACTTTTAATGAGAAAACTGACAATATTCTTAAAACGGAAACAACACAGTATCTCACGTCTCACCTGCAGCTGCTGGGTTTATCAGTCCTGCCGAACCACTGCTGGCGATCTGTGCCGGAGCAGGGCTTAGCCCAGCGGCAGGAGCTCCTAACCGAGGAAACTGCTGAGAACTCATTTCCACCTGCATGCATACAATCATATGGTTATTACTGGGTTCTTAGATTAAAATCTATAATGAAAAATTAAAGCATCTTTAGTACCTATATCTCCCCTCAGAAACAATCACTGCAGCATTATTCATCTATAACAATTACTTGTGATCAATATACAGTGCAGAAATTATCTAAATTCTGTAATTTTGGATGTACCTAAGTTTAATTAATAGCAAAGTCTTTTACATGGTGTTGGGGGATACTGGCCCTCCACAAATATTTTTTAGGGTTTCCACGTTAAAACACCTGAATCCTGCCTGGCAGCCACAATACAGTACGTGGTATCTGTGACCCTCACAAGGGGAGCAGCAGGGGTCACAGATACCACAGAAGGAGATGCCCAGTCCTCAGAAAGAATCAGACCTGACCCAAAAGGAATTCCCAAGAGCTGTCTCCCTTTCAGACCCCCCGAGCCAGAGGGACCGGGACCTCCACGCCTTCTCTGAAATGTACTCCCTGGCCCCTCGAAGCCAAGCTCTCGGACGCCCCTGTTCGCCCCCACCCGGCGGAGATGGAGGGCCTCCGAGGCTACGAGGAGCGGGAGCCGGCGTCCGGGACCCCGGCGCAGCCGCGGGTCTCTACCTGCGGCCGCCGCCCGCCGCCCCCGCCTGCATCTCGCCGGGCTGGGCGGGCCGCGGAGGGCCCATCTCGGCGGCAGCGCGGAGCTCCGGGCCGCAGACGGGACTCGAGTGCCCTTCGGGCTCGACCACATCCAGCCCTCCGCTCGCTCGCCCGGAGCCGAGCCGAGCCGAGCCGGGCCGGGCCGCCCCGGACCGCGCCGCGCCGCGCCGCCGGGGGTTCCAGCCCTTTCCCCGAACCTGCCCCCAACACCCCTGTCCGCCCATTGGCCCGGGACGGCCGTCACCGAGCCTGGCACCAATCCGCCGAGCCCTGCGCAGTCAGGTCCCGCCCGCCGACTGCCAGCCAATCAGGCGCGAGCCTGGCCGCGGCCGTCCCAGCCCGCGAGGCGGAGCCAATGACAGGGAAGACGGGCTCTCCGGCGCGGGGGGCGGAGAGCGGAGGCCTCGCCTTCGCCGGGGTCTAAAAGCGGCGGGCGCAGGGCCCGGATGTGGAGAGTCACTTTAAACTGCTCCTGGAGCCAAACTCCCAGGCTGCCCGCCCGCCCGCCCCGCCGCTCGCCTCCTCGCCAAGGCCCAGGCCCACCCGAATCAACCCAGCGCCTCTCCCCTCTGGCTGCAGGACGCCGGGTCCGCCCGCCGAGCCCCGCTCGCCACACAGCCTGGGGCCAAGCCACTGCGGACCCGGCACCGCTGCCCTTCCCCGGGGACGCGCAGCGGGACGGACGTTGCAGCCCGGCTCGACCGCCCCGCCCCCTCGTCTCCTCCCCTCTTCGCCCCTCCGTTCCCGGCGCCCGTCCCGCCATTACTTGGGCGCTGCACCGAGTGGTCGCCGCGCAGCCTCGAGCTCGTTCCCGGGTGCTCGCAGCTTGGGGGCCCACGTCTTCGGCCCCGGACCCTCCACTGCAGCCGCCGCCCCCGCCGCCGCCGGGGCGCAAGCACTCTGTCCCCCACCACTTAGCCCAGCGCCGCTGCTTCCGCCGCCGTAACGAGCACCCCTCCTATTGGCTAAGGCAGGCCCCGCCCTCCTCCGGGGAACCAGTCACCGCCAGTGTGAGCTAGAGGGAGGGCGGGTCTGCCCTCGGGGCCGCGAAGGCCGGCGGGAAATGTAGTCCCCGGCTCTGGGAGGCGGGCTTGGGCGGGGCCTCCCGGCGGTTCAGCAGCGGCCTAAGGCCCGCCTCGAGATTCAGGGTTGGTTCTGGCCTTTCCTTTGCGCGTTAAGGAGAGTGGATCCCGCCCTTTTGCTTCTGCCCAGGCACTAGCTTTCATTTTCCCCAGGGGAGTGCGGCGCGGGTGAGGGAGGCCTGCAGCAGCGGAGAAGGGGCCGAGGGCTTTCCCGAAGAGGCTGCCTTCCCCGCGCTGCTTGTGGCACTGATGCCGCCGCGAAGGCCACGGCCGGCGAAGCCCATCTGGGGACCGATTCGGTTTGCCCGCCCCGGAGCCGAGCCCCGGTGAAGCCCCGGCTTCGACAGCGTTTCTGGCGCTGACGGCGCTGCACCTGCTGTCTCCGGATCACGAGGAAGCGAAGGGGATGGTATTGTTGGGTTGGGCGGTGGGGAGGGGTGCAGGGTGGGAGTTCATAGGCGCGAAAAGTCTCAGCCAAAGCTGTGAAGCAGGATTTGGGGCTGATAATAAACATGACGTCCCTCTGCTTCACAGGTGGTCATCCAGATCCGGAGCTTGTCCCTGCGTCCTATCCTGCACCGCTGCCTGGATACCTGCTACATCAGGAGCCCTCCTTCCCAGGCCTTCTCCTTCCGCACTTTCTTCCCTTACCGAATTTCTTCCGAAATAACTGCTGCAGTGTACTTCAGCCTCCTCTCTCCTCCAGGCAGGCTCCACACTGGATGGATCCTGCTTCCACCCTTATTAAAATGCCCCCCAAATCTGCAGGCGACTTGCTCAACTTCTCACCTTGTCTAATTTATGATAATCCTGCTTAAAACGTTCTCCCCTTGGCCTCTGTATCCACCCTTTTTCCTGCTTCTCCTCTTATCCCTATACATCTCCACTATACCTTCTTCACCAAAACTGTGTAGCATTCTCCAGCCCTCTTTTATAATGCTGTACTGTCTTCCTAACTGGTTAAATGCACTCTCAGTTCCAAATATTGTTCTTGAAAATAATTCAAAAATGTATCTACATGGTAGTGAGTTTTGCACCTACAGTTCCACCTGCTGCCCCTGAAATGTAATATATCAATCACCTTTATTAATTTGCTTCATCTCTACTCCTCCTGATGTCTGGGTTTGGTTAATGTCATCACCATTCTTTCTGCCTTTAGTTTTATCTTGTTTTTACTCTTTCATCTTACAGAGTCATCATATGTACCTCTCTACCCGTTTCCATCCCTTCCATAAGCCTTGAGTCACACTTTAAAAAAAAAAAAAAATATATATATATATATATATATGTACTTTTCTTGATTTCAGAGAGGAAGGGAGAAGAGGAGATAGAAACATCAATGATGAGAGAGAATCATTGATTGGCTGCCTCTTGCACAGTCCATGCTGGAGGTCAAGCCTGCAACCCCGGGCATGTGCCCTTGACCAGAATAGAACCTGGGACCCTTTGGTCCTCTGTCCAACGCTCTATCCACTGAGCCAGACCAGCTAAGGCTTGGGTCATACTTTCATTATTGCTTGTGTGGATTACAGGAGTGCTGCCTCTATCAACTCTCTTCCTACTCACAATCTGTTCTCCACACAGTTTTTTTCTAAAACATTAATCTGAGTTCTTTTCATCCACGATATTCTAATAAATTTAGAATATATTCCAAATATCTAGACCCAGTATTCAAAGGCCTTAATAATTTAGCTTCTCTTACCTCTCCAAACATTGGATCTCAACAATAGTTCCACCAATTCTCCACAGTTTGGCTCCAGGGTTTTGCGAAAGCCTGAAGTGCCTTTTATTTATTTTTTTAAAGGAGAACCAAAGAGAAATTTCATCTCTCTTTTTAAAAAAATATATTTTATTGATTTTTTTACAGAGAGGAAGGGAGAGGGATAGGGAGCCAGAAACATCTGTGAGAGAGAAATATCAACCAGCTGCCTCCTGCACACCCCCTACCAGGGATATACCCGCAACCAATGTACATGCCCTTGGCCGGAATCTAACCTGGGACCTTTCAGTCCGCAAGCCGACGCTCTATCCACTGAGCTAAACCGGTTTTGGCTGAAGTGCCTTTTATTGACCTCAACCTTTAATAGTCACCTGGTAGAGTGCTTCCAGTCCCATAGTGCCTACCTAGAAAGTGTCAAGCAATGTTCATTAGCGCCAATTCAATGCCAACAGGAATCCCCAATTTGGGGTGCAGTGAAGAAGGAAACTAGTGCAAAACAGGTCAAGACATCAAAGACACCACATCTGCTGGTTGGTTCCCTAGATAAAGGCAAACAACTTTTGTGGGTTTTTTTTTTTAAGTCCAGACACCACCCTTGGCCAACTCCCTAGCTAGGAAACTACTAGTTTCTTCCAGTTCACTCATTCATAAAATGAGAATACTGTTACTTACCTCAATCTGATTGTATCGGTTAAATGAACAACACATATAATGGTTATGAAACTTTTGAACTTGTTTACATCTGCTGTTTTTATAACCTTCATCTGTTTATTACCTAAGCCACGCTCAGCATCTGTCTCCTCCAAGCACCACATTCTGTAACACTGTTCCTATACCAAATGCACATATGCTAGTTGTGGCAACAGACCCTAAATGACCTCACATTATTCCTCTTCTGGTGTTCATGCCTTTATATAATTCGTTTTCCTTGAATGTGGGCAGGACTGTGATCTTATCCAACATACTGTGGCAAAAATGATGGGATGTCACTTCTTGTGTTGTATCATAAGTCAGCAAATGCGATACAAGACACCTTAATGAGCCAATTAATTAGGAGTTGCTTATTGCACACTGCCCAGAGGGAGGTGTCTCCTCCGAATCTCTGAGCCCCACATACAGGAAGTTTCTCGTATTTATACTTTTCAAGCCTTTGTTTGCAGAGACAATTTGTAACCATGAGTATCATATCATATCTATACAGACATCTGTAACCTTGACTATCATATCTATACAGGCACCTGGCATCATTATCAGCATATCAGTTAGATGGCTAGCTTGCAAGGTCATACAGTTAAGTTTATCTTTTTCTATTACTTGATCTAAACAAATTTTATAGAATAAGAGACTGTGACAGAGTTTACAATGACAGAGTTTACAGGACAAGGGATTATCTAACAAGAACAGAGAATTTCAAACAACAGTCTTCTATACAAGATGGAGGTGACTATGCCTCACTTGGGCCATGTGACATTACATAAGACTGCCTCGCTGCCAGGCTAGAGACTCTCCTGGTTGGCCTGACGAACCAGCTCTGTGGCTCACGTGGCGAGGACTGCAGCCAGCCTGTGGCAACTCCAAGAAACCTCCACGAATCAGGGTGGCTCCAGCGAAGCACCTGCAAGAGGCTGGACCTAATTTCACACATCAAGGAAATGAATTCTGCCAATAATCTGCGTGAGGGTGGGAGCTGGTTCTTTCATAGTTGAGGTTCCAGAGGAAAACCTAGTCTAGCTGACACCTTAATAGAGCCTGTGATACCTGGGCAGAGGACTGAGCTAAGATAGGCCAGAACTCCTGAACACACATACTGTGAGCTAAGAAATGTGTGTTGTTTTAAGATGCTAATTCTGTGGATATTGTTACACAGCAATAGCTAACAAATACACCAAATGTAGATTGGCATCTGCTGCTAGGGCAGCTATTCTATAGTCTGTCTGAAAGGAAAGGTCTGTACACACTAAAAAGAATATAGATAACCTCACTTCTCTCCAGAATTTGAAAGTGATGTAGCAAGATTAGAAGGCTAAAAGCCTGAGCTCCATGCAAGCCATGAGAAAGCTGAACCGAGAATAGGCTGAAGCATGACAGAAAAGTGTAACATGGAGTTATGACAGAAAAGTGTAGCATGGCAGGAGAATCCAAGATGGCTGCTCAGGTAGACACCTAGCCGCAGCCGCACACAACAATTTCAATAAAATACAACTAAAATATAAAATGGACATTACCCAGAACTACAGGAAAGTCGACTGACTGGAAATTCTACAACGAGAAGCAAGGAGAAAATCAGAAGGAAGCGCGGAGGAGCTGGAAAAGCCTAAGGTATGAAGACACACGGCACGCGGAGAGGACGGAGCCAGAGAGGAGGGAGGCCGAGTGCCTGGCTGGCATTCCCTAGCAGGAAGAAGATAAAACTCCGACTGTGCTGGGCCCCACTTCCGACTGCTCTGAACCCCAGTTCTAGGCCAGACCCCGGGGACCCAGGCTCACCCATAGGGAGCTGGGCTGTAAGGCGGAACCCCGGGGGAGCGGTGAAAGGAGGTCCCGGCAGCGCGCAGATTGCGCGCAGAGAGGGGCCGGCCGGCTGTGCCGCAGGATTGCCCTGACGGGACGGAGACAGGGGCTCCAGTCTTCTCTGAACGCCACCTCCAACTCCACTTCCAACTGAACTGAACCCCAATACCGGGCTCATTGGGGGAGAGCATAGACTGTTTGGCAGCAGGTGAAAATCGAGGACACCTATCTCTCAGAGGCACTTTACAGCGAGTACTGAAGGTCCCTGAGTCTCAGGAGTCGCATAGGGCGGGGCTGACAGAAGCCAAGGCTGTAGGCTCCACCCTGAAACCCTGCCCCATCTGTAGCTGCGAAATGCGACAACGAAATAGATCACAAACGAAAGAAATGGAGGACAACAAGTGACTGGATATAGAGTTCAAATCTACGCTTATAAAGTTTTTCAAGAATTTCCTAGAAAAGATGGATAAGACCTATGAGGATATGAAAAGAGATCAACTAGAATTAATAAGGAATCAACAAGAAATGATAAGGAATCAATAAGAAATGATAAGGGATCAACAAGAAATAAAGAATACATTGTCTGAAATAAAAAATATTATACAGAGTCCTAAAAACAGAATGGAAGATTGCAAGAATCAAGTCAAAGAGTTGGAACATAAAGAGCCAGATGACACTCCTCCACAGAAGCTGGAAGGCAAGAGAATCCAGAAAATTGAAGATAATGTAAGAAACCTCTGGGACAACTTCAAGCGAACCAACATCAGAATTATGGGGGTCCCAGAAGATGAGAGAGAGCAAAATATCGAAAACATACTGAAAGAAATAGTGACAGAAAACTTTCCCCATCTGGTGAAAGAATTAGACTTACAAGTCCAGGAAGCGCACAGAACCCCAAACAAAAGGAATCCAAAGAGGACCACACCAAGACAAATCATAATTAAAATTCCAAGAGCAAAAGACAAAGAGAGAATATTAAAAGCAGCAAGAGCAAAGAAGGTAGTTACCTATAAAGGAGCACACATAGGATTGTCAGCTGATTTCTCAACAGAAACCATGCAGGCCAGACGGGAATGGCAAGAAATATTCAAGGTGATGAATAGTAAGAACCTACAGCCAAAGATAATCTATCCAGCAAAGCCATCACTCAGAATCGAAGGTCAGATTAAGAGCTTCACTAATAAAAAAAAGCTAAAGGAGTTCATCACTACCAAACCAGAATTATATGAATTGCTGAAGGGGGTTCTTTCAGAAGAGAAAGTAAATAAAGATAAAAATTATGAACAACAAATACATAACTATCAACAAGTGAATCTAAAAACCAAGGAAATTAAAAAAAAATCTGATGAACAATATTAACTGTTGAATATTATAGAATCAGAGGTATGGAAGGGGAGTGAACTGACGATTCTTGGGGAAAAGGGGAGAGGGGGATGTGGGAAGAGACTGAACATAAACTGTGCACCTATGGATGAGGACAATGGGGAGTGGTGAAAGGGCTGAGGGTGGGGTGAGAACCTGGTGGAGGAGAGCAATGGTGGTGGGGGGAGGGAGGAACATTTGTAATAATATGAACAATAAAAATTTATTAAAAAAAGAAAGAAAGAAAAGTGTAGCATGGAGTTATGACAGAAAAGTGTAGCATGACAGAAAAGTGTAGCACAATAAGCAATTGAGGACAGATGTAGAAGCTGGAAACGTAGAGGGACCAATTCACCAGGCAGTGGGTGGGGCATGAACAAACGCCTCTTAAGCCAGACTGGCCAGCTACTCAGTCTCTAAATTTATCAGGAACCTCATGAGACAACCTACAGCCTACTGTTTCTGAGACACAACAAGCACCCATCTTTAAAGCCATGCATAATTCTTTGATAAATTCACCTTAACCTGTGTGAGTCTGATGGTGGTGGCCAGAAGCCGTGAAGTTAAAGTGTAGCATCTGTAGAGTGCAGAGTTGGTGAGGTGGCTGCACATTCTAGAAGGGGCCAGATGACTAGCTTCTGCATTTCATTCTCTGGCTCCTGATCCAAGCTGGCAGCAACAGCTCTAGCCATTTGGTCTAACACTGAATGAACCACAGTTCAACTCTGACACTAACCACCTGTTAACGAAAAAACACATTGGAACCTGTAAAGAATTTTAGTGAGTTTATTTGAACCAAACTGTCGACATATGCCGGGAAGCAGAACCTCAACAGATTGAGATAATGCTCTGGAGAATGGCGGGTTACGTTTCTGTATTTATACATTGCAATCAAAGGAAAGGGACGTAGGTGAGTTACATGAAATTCATTGGTGATAGATTAGGGAGGTGGGACAGAGCAAAGCGGGGAAACCTCTGGGATAGGGTAAAAGGTGAAATGATGGACATGAGCTTCCTTTACAGAGAGGATACAGGATACTCTAACGTAATTAACAGTTGACAATTAACTTGATCACAGTAACAATGAGGGAATGTCTTGAAGCCATTTGTTGTGCCCTGAGGGATCCGGGTTAAAAGGAAGTTACAAGTTACCCAGACATCTCACAGATAAGTTATCTTAGAGGCGGGGAGGCAGATGGGCTCAGTAAAGATGAAGCTGATCTTTGTCAGGTGAAATATCTGGGACATGACTACCCACTATAACCTGTTTGTAGTTAGATATTAAATTTTCAAACCATCTTTTGTGGTTATTTTCTTTCACACACCCATTTAGCACAGGGTCCACCGGTTGAGGGCAGAGTTTCCCACAAAGCTGCTCTTACTTCAGACCCCAGCCATAAGTCTAGTGATTCCCAGACCATCTGCACTCTGACTGCCTGCTGTAAACGTGGGGGTGCTCATAGATTTGCTCAATAATTAACTAGAACAACTCACAGAACTCAAAGCGCTCTACTTACGATTACAGTTTTATCACAAAGGATACGTATTGATATGCTGGGAGGATGTCCTGCATAAGGTAACTCCTGTGGGCCTCTAACTAGCCTTATTTCCGTGGGAGGTGAAGTGCAGGGATGTTTAGACGTGGGAATGGGAGGGGGCTGGAAGGGGCTGGTGATTTAAGCTCAGGCATGTGGCCAATGACTTACTTTATCATGCCTACATAGTTAAACCCCAATAAAGACTCGGACATTGGAGTGCAGAGGAGTTTTCTGGTTGGTGAACATCTGAGAGCGACACAGAGCTTCCATGCCCTCCTCATAGGATTGAGGCAGGACACCCTCCAGCATATCAATATGAAACAAATGATTTATTATACCACACATTTACATCTTCATTCTAGTAGGAGCTAGGGCCAGACAGGGCCCTGCTCCGTCTCTTTAAAGACATTTACTGGAAGCTGCATGGGATATTTCACTTACAGCTCAATGACCAGAACACAGACTCTGTGCTGCAAGTTTCTGTTTTTTTACCTTGAAAGCAATATGGCAATGTATCTAGCTAAAAATTGAAGATACAATTTTTAAGAAAGAGAAAAGACTGGCTATTCAGTAGGCAATGAATGGTATTTGTATAGAACTCATGCAAAAGATAAAGAGAAACACAAAAGGTAGAAAGCTCTTCCATTTCAGCCTCTATGGAAAGTTGAAATTCAAGGAACCCATAGCATAGTTGTGAGCAGTTTCCAAGGTAACAAATGCCAGGGTTGTGGCCTGAGACCCGGGGATCTGGCTGTTGCAGTCAGCGGCAGAGCTGAGTGTGCCCACATCACAACTTCCGCCTGTGGGACCAGCAGGCAGGAAAGATCATCCCCAAGTTGTAACTGTGCGGAAACTGCACAGAAACTTCATTCCTTTAATCTGGAATTTTCTCCTTTCCTTTTGGTTCAAACTGGCCTTGTCCATCCTAGGAGCACCCTGAACTCAGCCACCTACCTCTCCCTTGCACAACCAGTCCTTTCAGGACAATAAGGCTGTGGTCAGTATCAAATAATCTTCTGAATAAAGCCTCAGATCTGTTGATCACAGAAATTGAGTTTGAATCAAGCTGAAAATAATACGTAGACATCAGTTGTGTTTCAGCTCCAGACCCAGAAAAGCTGACTGGCCTCCCTGACCACATCCATGTGAAACCCAACAGAGTATTGCAGGGCTGACATCAGGACTTCCCACCCTGACACCTACCAATCAACAAAGACCGTGAGCCTAATGCCCTTGGTCACCATGATTAAGGATTTCCCCCTATAGAGCCCATCCCCTGGAAGCCAGAGGGAGCCAGGTCTTAGAGCAACAGCTCATCTGTGACCCCTGGTTTAGCATCATTTTCTGAAAAATAAACATTTCCTTTCTGATAGATCCTCCCTTCCTCCAGTTGATGGACAGACATAAACTCCACCTGCAGCCAGACATTCCTGAGCATTGAACCACCCATCAGCACCTGCCAAATACCCTAAGCCCCCGATTCCTAAGTCCCTAAGTCCCTAATCATAGGCCTTACATGAAACCACCAATCAGTGTGTGCTGAGTGCCCTAAGCCCCATCCCCGCTCTTTCCTCCCCTTAAAAAGTGCTTGTACCCCAGCCCTAGCTCTCTTCTGCTCTTCTCTCTCTAGAAGCAGCCAGCAATGGTACTCTTCTCTTCAGTAAAGCCTGTGTCCTGGCATCCTGGTCTCCGGCTCCCTCTCTCTTTCATTTTTCACTTTCTTTGCTGCAAACTCCCGTTCTCATCCGAGTGGGCTCTGATGAGTTCAGGTGAATAACACTCTTTAGTTTGGTAGCGTAGCCAGAGAATAAATAGCACTCATCCCATAGGCCAACAGGAAGAATGGATACTCACCCCACAGTAGATGAGCGACAGGCACTCCACAGAGGCTGAACGTGCAGGGAGTATATGTAAATACAGTAAAACTTCCCTACAGGGGAGTGGAGGCAGAGTCAAAGGATTCATAATTTGCTGCCATTATGATGACAGTGCTCTTCCAGTGAGGTCTATGTGGCGATGAAATCTCACTGAAGAACGGTTGTTCAAAAGTTTTTAACAGAAGAACCATGATTGAGCATTGCGGTGAGCAACTGTTGTCCTTCTTTTTAGGAACTCCTTATCTTCCCAACCCCCCATGAAATGATGACAATCCCACGGCTCTCTCCCCTGACCACAGGATGGGTGTGGGCCCCACTGGAAGAGTGAATCCTCTTCCATGAACTGGAAACTTGTATGGAGACATGTGGTGCATGGAGCCCCGTCACTGTGGCAGGCAGTCCCTCAGAGTTCTGATAACCCCTGTGCTCCTGCCATTCTGAGATCTGCCCCTTCAGCTCTGCCTTTGGTTCTGTGCGTTCTCTAGTATATATCTGAAACAAACAAACAAATAAAAAACTCCACAAATTTTTAAAAAGTGATTTCAGGCCAAGACCGGTTTGGCTCAATGGATAGAGCGTCGGCTTGGAGACTGAAGGGTCCCGGGTTTGATTCCGGTCAAAGGCATGTACGTTGGTTGCGGGCATATCCCCAGTAGGGGGTGTGCAAGAGGCAGCTGATCGATGACTCTCTCTCATCGATGTTTCTAACTCTATCTCTCCCTTCCTCTCTGTACAAAATCAATAAAAATATATAAAAAAATAAATAAAATAAAAATAAAAAGTGATTTCAGGAATGAAGGGAAAGGGAGAGAGATAGAAACATCAATGATGAGTGAAAATCATTGATTGGCTGCCTCTCACTTGCATTCTCCCCCCCCCCCCCACCCCCCACCCCCACACACACACTGGGGATCCAGTCCACAACCTGAGCATGTGTCCTGACCAGGAATCCAACCGTGACTTCCTAGTTCATAGGTTGATGCTCAAACATGGAGCCACATCAGCCAGGCAAAAAACACAATTATTATCTTACTGTTGTGCAGGCATCCATCTGATATGAAACTTACCAGGAATCAAGTAGGCTGCTTTCTTTTCTGGAGAATCTGGAGAGAACCCATTTACTTGCTTATTGTGGCTATTGGCAGAACTCACTTCCTTGTGGTCTTAGGACTGAGATCTGTGTTTTCCTGCTGGTCTCAGCTGACAGTTGTTTCTAGCTTCTAGAGGCCACCCACATTTCTTAGTCCTGGAGCCTTTCTCCACCTTTAAAGCCACCACTGCAAGTTAAGTCCCTCTCATGTTTCAAATCTCCTCTCCTCCTTCTACCTCATCTCTCTGACCAACCCAAGAAAACTTCTGTGCTTTTAGGAATTCATGATTAAACTGGGTTATCCACTGGGATAATCCAGAATAACCTTCCCGAGGTTCATAACCTTAAGTACATAAACAGATTCCTTTTTCCATGTAACTACCGGGGATTAGGTTGAGGTCATCTGTGCTAAGCTGCTAAATTACATCTGATTAATGCCTGAGGTCTGGGGATCTAATTAAAAAAAAAAAATCTTTATTGCACAGATTATTACAATTGTTTCTCCTTTTCCCACCATAGTTCCCTTCCACCCGGTTCCCGCCCCACCCTTTGCCCTTACCTCCCCCCCCCCATTGTCCTCATCCATAGGTGTACGATTTTAATCCAGTCTCTTCCTGCACCCCCACACCCCTTTCCCCCTGATAATTATCAATCCACTCCCTTTCTTTGCCCCCGATTCTATTATGTTCACTAGTTTATTCTGTTCCTCAGATTTTTTAAAAAATATATATTTTATTGATTTTTTACAGAGAGGAAGGGAGAGAGATAGAGAGCCAGAAACGTCGATGAGAGAGAAACATCGACCAGCTGCCTCTTGCACACCCCCCACCGGGGATGTGCCCGCAACCAACGTACATGCCCTTGACCGGAATTGAACCCAGGACCCTTCAGTCCGCAGACCGACGCTCTACCACTGAGCTAAACTGGTTTTGGCTGTTCCTCAGATTTTTAATTCACTTGATTTTTAGATTCAATTTTGATATATATCTTTTTATCTTTTTTCTTCTTCTTCCTCTTCTTAAAGAATACCTTTCAGCATTTCATATAAAGTGAACTCCTTTAGCTTTTTCTAATCTGTGAAGCTCTTTATCTGCTCTTCAATTCTGAATGATAACTTAGCTGGATACAGTAATGTTGGTTGTAGGTTCTTGCTATTCATCACTTTGAATATTTCTTGCCACTCCCTTCTGGACTGCATAGTTTCTGTTGAGAAATCAGCTGATAGTCATATGGGTGCTCCCTTATAGGTAACCAACTGCTATTCTCTTGCTGATTGTAAGATCCTCTTTTTGTCTTTTGCCCTTGGCATTTTAATTATGGTGTGTCTTGGTGCCATCCTCTTTGGATTCCTCTTGTTTGGGGTTCTGTGTGCTTCCTGAACTTGTAAGTTTATTTCTTTCACCAGGTGGGGAAGTTTTCTGATATTATTTCTTCAAATATGTATTCAGTATTTTGCACTCTCTATTCTTCTGGCACCCCATAATTCTGATGTTGGTATGCTTGAATTTGTCCCAGAGGCTCCTTACACTATTTTCAACTTTCTGGATTCTCTTTTCTTCTTGCTTCTCCAGAGGATTGTCCTTTGGCTCTTTGTATTCCAAATTTTTGACTTGATTCTTGTGTTCCTCCATTCTGCGGTTGGATCTCTGTATAATATTTTTTATTTCAGTCAGTTTATGTTTAATTTCTAGTTGGGTTTCATTAAATTTATCGGCCTTTTCTAGGAAATTCTTGAAAAACCTTATAACTGTGGTTTTGAACTCTATATCCAGTTTTTTGTTCTCCTCCATTTCTTTCGTTTGAGATCTGTTTCCTTGTCTCAGCATTTTTGCTGCTTCCCTGAGTTGGTAGGGTGGTTTTGTGTGTTTGGTGTCCTTTATGGCCCGGTGGGTCAGCCTCCCCAGTTACCGGAGGTAGACACTCTTGGTGCTCCCCTTGTGGACTGTGTTTACAGCCTTGTTGTAGTTAAGTTTTTATTGTTGTTGGTATCCTTGGGAGGAATTGACCTTCAGGCCAATTGAATGTGGGTATCGGCTGTGTCTACTCCAGGATACCTTCTGTATTAGAGACAGTGGTGTTTTTTTGTTGTTGTTGTTTTGTTTTGTTTGTTTGTTTTTAGAGACAATCATGGTCTTTTTTTAAATATATTTTTTTATTGATATTTTATAGAGAGGAAGGGAGAGAGATAGAGAGCTAGAAACATCGATGAGAGAGAAACATCAACCAGCTGCCTCTTGCACATCCCCTGGGGATGTGCCCGCAACCATCGTACATGCCCCTGACCAGAATTGAACCTGGGACCTTTCAGTCTGCAGACTGACACTCTACCATTGAACCAAACCAGTTTCGGCTGAAGACAGTCTTATAGGATCAGACTTGCAAAATTGCAAAAGCCTCTGTGCTCAGCTTGGATGGGGCAGAGTCTCAGGGCTGAGCTGACAGCCTTGGCTTCCCGTCAGCCCTGCGTTGTGGGCTTGCCTGAGTTTCCGCCTGACCTCTGCCATCCCAACTCCCCTGAGTTTCTGCCTGACAGTCCAGATTCCCCGTGCAAGAGCATGGGTGCCCCAGGGGCTCACCTGGAATTGGGTTGGGTCTCTGTAGCCTGGAGCTTCTGACTCCTGCTATGGAGGGGCTGTGGAAACCTCCAGTCAGACCTCTTTGTGTGCACTCACTTGCGTGCAACTGTAGACCCTGCCTGCTGTGGCTCCTGGCTCCCCCAGTCTCCCAGTCTCTGAGTCTCCAGGTACCTTTCTCTACAGCCCAGACTCCAGCCATATGAGCCTGGGTCCACGGGATTTTGGCCAGGGTTGGGGTTCAGTACAGTCGGAAAGCATTCAGTGCCATCAGGGACTTCCTTTCCCCTCCTGCTGTCCTTCCTCTCTGCGCATGTGTCTCTCTAACTCAGCACTTTGCGGCTCCCAATCTGATCCGTGAGCCTCTCTCCTTCTTTCTGTTTGTAGATTTCCCACTCTGCCAGCTTTCCTGTGTTTTTGGATGATGTTCGTTCCGATTTTAGTTGTTGTTTTGAAATCGTTGTGCGAGGCGGCAGCTTAGGTGCTTACCTAACCAACCTCTTGGTTCTCTATGGGGATCTAATTTCTATCCCAATTTTGCTTCTAGTCAGCTGTCTGACTCTAGGTCAGACACTTCCTATCTTTGATCTAACACATCATACCAGGAGGTCAGGTCCTGGTAAGCCATGTTGGTCTGACTCAGGACACATGAAACAGGTTAGTGTCCTAGAGGCATTAGGATAAACTGAGCTACCTGGAAAGCAAGGCTGCTCCTGCAGAGGAGAGCCGTGGGCTGCAGAGAAGCCTTAAAGGCAGAGCAAGAGCACTGTGGTCAGGTGCTGCTGGAGACCAGGTGTAGCTGGCAGAGTCCTTGCACCCAAAGGGACTGACAAGACTCAGTTCCTTACCCACATGTGTTCCCAGGCTTGTTTGGATGGTGATTATCAGTAGAATGAGAGCAACCTTTCATGGCTTACCAAGAAGTCTGTAACTATTTACTGAGATTTGCTGTGCTAAGAATTTGCCTTTCTACTCTCTCTCCCTTAGAGATTAAGAGGAACAAAAAATACATTCCTCTTGACAGAACTCCCATTCAGTGTTTGTGTATAAAAGGCATTACACAGTTAATAAAGCTGCTGCAGTCTGTCAATGGCTCACAGCCCTCACGACCCCGCTTTTCTGTCTTTCTTTTTTTCTTAATTCCCATCTCCCTACCTCAGCCCTGTTCACCCGTCAGGTTGGCCCTGACAAGGGGCCAGGCCTAGGAGTCTCCATGACGGCAGGAAGAGGGTAGGCTCCCAGAGATTACCACGCTGAGTGCTGGCACACCAGGAATGGGGTGTCCGAATCATGGCATAGTGACGTTGCCAGGGCAAGATCTTATACTCATGCCCTTGGCCTGGGGCCCTGAAGACTGCAGGGGCCTTTGGAGATGCTCAACCTGGCTCCCCTTTGACTCCGGGTGGCCTTAGGCCCCCTGCACAGTTGGGATCTGATCCCATTTCTGGACACATGCTCACCTCCTGTTTCCCTCCCGTGGAGGTCCCACACTCTACGGAAGTCCAATGGGCACTCTGTCCAGGCACGGAGACTTGCTCCAGACCTGCCTCCCTTCTTTAAGGCTTTGGCAAATCCCCTGGAGTTCCCCACTACTCAGCTACTTTTCCTGATACCACCGGTCAGAAAAGTCTTGAGTTAGAGGCCAGCGCCTTCAGGAAGAAGGGGCACCACACATAGATTTAGGGGCACTGGAACAGGAAAAGCACAGGTGGCCTGTCAGACCTTCCAGGCCATTTCCTCACCCTCCACCTGTCTTGAAGTCACCTGACTCTCTCACAAGAGGCTGAGTGGTCCTGGGCCTTGTTTTCCGGGAAGCTGGCCTTGTGAAAACACCCACCTGCTGAGGAATAGGAGCCACATCCCCTGAAGTTCACCATGGAGGCCTGACTCCATGGAGTTAGCATTCTTGTGAAAAGTCCTTAGGTGGCTCTGGAGCCGGCAGTGCTGTTTTTCAGTATTTGAGCAGTATACCTTGCTATTTGCTTTTTACTATGACATTTTTTATCTATCCAGATTTTAAAAATATTTTAGTCAAATATTTTATTTGTCAACATTTTTGTGGATGTAATACCTTTAATTCCAACATCGTTCAACTGCTGTTTACCTTTCTTTGATCAGTCTCTAGTACCTTCACTATTCCTTAAAATTTAAAGCTTAAATCATCCCTGATGTTGTCCTAGTTCCTCTATTCCTCAGCTCTGATCATTTCCTGGCCTCTCCCATCTGCCACACCCCACCCCCAAAGCTGAGTGGGGAGCCCTCTGAGCAAGGGGAGGCTTCCGGACAATGAGGAC
This sequence comes from Pipistrellus hanaki, assembly GCF_964339955.1. NCBI lineage: Eukaryota > Metazoa > Chordata > Mammalia > Chiroptera > Vespertilionidae > Pipistrellus > Pipistrellus hanaki. The sequence continues at coordinate 3,478,061 of NC_140510.1, read as the reverse complement.
CAGGCTCTGCTCCAGGGAGAGGGGAGTGGAGAGGACTTCCACGCGGTCCTTGGCCAGATGTTTCCCGACATAGAGCTCCCACAGGCAGGAAGCTGACACCAGTGGTGAGAGCGCCAGGTCCTGCAGACAGAGGGACCAACGGCATGGGAAGCAGCAACATCTGGAGGGGCCAGAGAGGTTTTGTTATATTTACAAATTTTTGTATTTGCATTATTTTCTTGATTTTACAAATTCTGTACATTTAATATAAAATGTCAGTTCTGACACTGGTATTTCTGCAACACCCCTAACAAAAAAGATTATGCTGGACTTGTCCTATTGCTTTACCACTGCAATCACGTACCCGCTGCAGCCTTGACAAGCTGACATAGCCTTAGAAAATCACTGTACAGCTTAGCTGGTTTGGCTCAGTGGGTGGAGTGTCGGCCTGTGGACTGAACGGTTCCAGGTTAGATTCCAGTCAGGGGCACATGCCCAGGTTGCGGGCTTGATGAAAATCATCATACATATGACCAGGGCTCTGCCTTCCTCAGTACCTACAGACCAGAAAGTGGACCCACCGGGCCTATAGCTGGAAAGCTAGAGAACAAAACAACAACAAATAAGTAAATGGAGTAAGGTCATAGGATATACATTTAGTATAAAAAAATCAATGACATCTTTATATTAGTAATGAACTTTCAGAAAGTGAAATTTTAAAATAATACCATTTACAAGAGCAGCATAAAATAGTTAGGGATAAACTTAACAAAATATGTTCTCTACTTCCTCCATGGGGTACATTCTGAGACCCCTAATTGATGCCTGAAACCATGAGTAGTAATGAACCCTATAAGTGCTACTATTTTTTCCTATACATATAAACCTCTGATAATGTTTAATTTATAAATTAGGCACAATAGCCGAACCCGGTTTGGCTCAGTGGTAGAGCGTCAGTCTGCGGACTGAAAGGTCCCAGGTTCGATTCCGGTCAAGGGCATGTACATTGGTTGCGGGCACATCCCCGGTGGAGGGTGTGCAAGAGGCAGCTGGTCAATGTTTCTCTCTCATCGACGTTTCTAGCTCTCCATCTCTCTCCCTTCCTCTCTGTAAAAAATCAATAAAATATATTAAAAAAATAAAATAAAAAATAAATTAGGCACAATAAATGATTAACAACAACAACTAATAATAAAACAGAACAATTATAACAATTGTTATATAAATTTGGTCTTTCTTTCCAAATATATTGTACGATAGTCACCTTTTCACTTAATGGAAGCACTTTATGGCTTCTTGTTGATATTTTCAAATTGTCTGAGTCACTACCCTTGCTCTTTGAGGCATTACTCTGTAAGATAAGGGTCACACAAACACAAGACTGCAGTTCCACAATAGTTGATCTGACATCCGAGGAAGCTGCACACAGCGTGGGGAAAAGTAGGTTTATAGTTGTGAGAACACAAAACACAGAGATTATTTTGTATTATAATTTACTAGTTATTATATTCTTTTCCATAAGAACATAGACCTATTTTTGTCCCACCCTGGATACAGTGTGGAGACACTGGACAAAGAAAGGATTCACAGCCCAGTTGGGACAGAATGGGATGATATGAAATTTCATCATGCTACTCAGAATGGCACACAATTTATACTTAAAATTGTTTATTTCTGGAATTTCCATTTAATATTTTTGGACCACAATTGACAACAAGTAAGTGTAAAACCTTAGAGAGTAACACTGAGAATAAAGGGGAATATCTGGTGATGTCTCTATATAAGATGAGGCATGTTTGTTTTATTGCACTTCAAGGTTACTGCTTTTTCATCAACATCAAGGCAAGACCCTTCATCAACAAAAAGATGAAGACTTTCTGAAGACTCAGATAATAGGTACCATTTTTTAGCAACAGAATTTTTGTTTTAATGAAAATGTCCAAAGTTCATTATGGATGTGTTAGGCAGACGGACAGCTGCCAGGGCGGGAGCAGAAGGGGGTGGTGGTGAAAGGGGAGCTTATCTCACCCACTGAACAAAGATGTCAGCAGTCTTGGGACTCACCAAGATAAAAATTGCCAGATGTTCTCATAGATTCTGGGAAAAGCCACAACAGTGTGAAAGGGAGACCTTGAAATCTAATCTGTGGCCCAAGATACCTGGCAGGGGATCCTTGAAACTTATCTGGGAAAATCCCCTCCCGCGGGTCCCTCAGACTAGCTGTGCCTGCTTGTGCTTTATGCCAAGTGCGTTCTTTTTTATTTTTAATTTTTTTATTTTTTTATTTTTTTTAAATCAATCTTTATTGTTCATATTATTACAAAGGTTCCTCATTTCTTTCTTTTTTATATATATACATATTTTATTGATTTTTCACAGAGAGGAAGGGAAAGAGATAGAGAGCCAGAAACATCGATGAGAGAGAAACATCGATTAGCTGCCTCCTGCACACCCCCAACCGGGGATGTGCCCGCAACCAATGTACATGCCCTTGACCGGAATCAAACCTGGGACCTTTCGGTCTGTAGGCCAACGCTCTATCCACTGAGCCAAACCGGTCTCGGCCCAAGTGCGTTCTTAACAAATTTGCTTGGTTTGCGTCAATACTGCTTTCTGTCACTTGTCTGGATTCTTTCTCATGAGTGTGTCAAGAACCGAGGAGAGTTAAGGGCTAAATATATTATTTTTACTTCTGAACTTGGAAGACATAAAATGTTTCCAGAAAATGAAACGTGAAATCTGAGTTGGAAAAAAAGAAGAAGAAAAAGAAGTGAGGAGGGGACAGTCCCTCTGACACAGGTACCCTCCGGTAACAGGCGTATTTGTGGGGCGCCATAAGAATACGAGACCCAAAGACACATTGGACAAGCGAGGCTTCTATGCTGTTTGGACAAAGGCGAAGAAAGGCAGGGCTCTGAGATTTCAAAGGGAAGCAGGCGATGCGCAGGTAGACAAGACATAGCCAATGTGCAAACAGCATGCGGAGCCACCGGGAGCAAGGCACAGAGAGGGAGGTCCGCACACAGCCTGGCCTCGGTTCCCCGTCTGCCGTATCCGGTTCCTGTTGTGATGCCACGGTGGTAGCTCCCTCCCTTTGGCAGGTTTTTCTGTCTAAATCCCTTTGGGCGGGTAAGGGGGGGAGAGCCAATGATTCTTCTTGGGTCTTTTTTTTTTTTTTTTTTTTTAAATCAATCTTTATTGTTCATATTATTACAAAGGTTCCTCATTTCTTCCCCCCTCCACCAGGTTCCCACCCCACCCTCTGCCCCCTCCCCATCCCCCATTGTCCTCATCCATAGGTGCACAGTTTATGTTCAGTTTCTTCCTCCCTCCCTTTCCCCGATAGTAAATCCCTTTTCAGATAGTAAATCTGTTACTTAGCATTTTCTCATATCAATAATACCTCCACATGCCCAATGATACACTTCACACAAAAGACATTTCCAAATAGGTCAACCAGCCTCATCCAGGCCCCACCCAAGGCACTCACAGATCAACACCCCAGCGCTATACTAACTCAACACATCCAGATCTAAGCCTTCATCACTTGATTTAGCAGACCCTCAAGTTCCCGCAAAAGTTTCCAGCCATGTCTGAGAGGCAGCCGTGGGCAGGGACAGGCGAGGAGCGAGCTGTTCCGGGCCTGGCTGCTCCGGGCCTGGCCTCTGTTGCTCTGGTTCGTTCCACAACCAGCTGCTCCGGGTCTGGTCACTGCCGCTCCCGACCTAGTTGCTGTGGACTTGGCTGTTGCTGCTACAGGCCTGGCCGCACCCGACCCGGCTGCTCTGGGCCCGGTTGCTCCGGTCCTGGCCACTCCGGGCCTGGCCGCTCCCAGCCTGTCAGCCGCTGCTCTGGGCCTGGCCGCACCAGACCCAGCTGCTCCGGGCCTCGCCGCTCCCAGCCCGGCAGCTACTGCTCCGGACCTGGCCGCTCCCAGCCTGGCAGCCGCTGCTCCTGGTCTGGCCGCACCAGACCCGGCTGCTTCGGGCCTGGCCGCTCCCAGCCTGTCAGCCGCTGCTTCGGGCCTGGCCGCACCAGACCCGGCTGCTCCGGGCCTGGCCGCTCCCAGCCTGGCAGCCGCTGCTCCGGGCCTGGCCGCTCCCAGCCTGTCAACCACTGCTCCGGGCCTGGCCGCACCAGACCCGGCTGCTCCGGGCCTGGCCGTTCTTCTTGGGTCTTTTGTTTCTTCATAATCGGTTTAAAATCAATATTCCAAAAGCATATTTTTGGGGTGGCAAAACTTTGGTCCTCCTCAGTGTCACCGATGAAATGGAATTAAAAGCTTCATATTCCAGCCAGGACCAGTTTGCCTCAATGGATAGAGCGTTGGCTTGGGGACTGAAGGGCCCCGGGTTCAATTCCAATCAAGGGCATGTACCTTGGTTGCTGGCATATCCCCAGTAGGGGGTGTGCAAGAGGCAGCTGATCGATGACTCTCTCTCATCGATGTTTCTAACTCTCTATCTCTCTCCCTTCCTCTCTGTATAAAAATCAATAAAATATATATTTTTTAAAAAGCTTCATATTCCAGAAACCGAGTTGGTAGATTGCTCCATATTTTACTGTATTTTAATCATTCTGCTCTGGAAATAAGTCAGTTCAGTTAAACCCCTGCATCTCATTCCAGAAGTGGATGTGTATGGGCTCTCAAGGGACACTTACATTGTGCAAGAAAGCAATCAGGTATTTAATAAGAGACATGCTATGGAAAAAACAACAAAGGTTATGGTTAGAACAAATTATAAAGCCAGTCTCTAAGCCTGGAGGGTTGCAACCTGGCTAATAATGTTTGCCCCAACCTGGTGACCCCCTGAGACCCTGTTCCACCCAACATGAAGGTACACCCCAAACAATTTCCAGGGGTTTTTCCATACAAGGCATGTCTTGGCTCATGCTGCAAACTTTCCCAAAAAAAACCAAAAAAACAAAAAAAAAACAAACTCCAAACAAGTAGCATGTGGCTTCTGCATGCCCTTTGTCTCTTGTTAAATGGTCCTCAGCCCCAGCACTTAGTGGCAGCTGGATTTGGTTTGTAGGTTGGCCTCTCCTAGACACTTCCAAACCCTGCATAAGAAGCAGCCATCTTCATATTGCTTTGTATTTTTGCCCTGTGGCTCCAGACAGGGTAGAGGTGATGTCTGATTGAGCCTCCACCTTCCAGGAGACCTTAGAGCTGGCACACCCAGCGGACAGCTTCAAACCATACTGGAGCACCACCAAACCATCTCCACAATGACACACTAAGAAGCCAACTCATCAGGCACCAAAAACCTGCAGAAGCAAGGCCAGCTCCTCCATGCACAGCTATAGTTGGGGTCAGTTCTCTCAGTTGATGGAGCTGGGGGGTAAATCCCTCCTATTGACATGCCAAAAATAATCAAGGTTCAAATACAACAGAAGGGTGCACACAGCCTACATGTGGAGGGTACCAGGACTTCCCAGCTTGGTGATTGGAGAGGTTGTGCCACTGGACCCTACAGAACACCTACCACAGAAGGCCACTCTACCAAGTCTGGGAGACATAGCAGCTCTACCTAATAAATAGAAACAAACACAGGGAGTCTGCCAAAATAAGGAGACAGAGAAACAGATTCTTAATGAAATAAGAGAACAAAACTCCAGGGAAAAAAACTAAAGAAAATTGAGATGAGCAATGTACTAGATGGAAAGTTCAAAACACTAGTTATAAGGATGGATGATCAATGAACTTAGGGTAAGAGTAGATGAACTTGAGGAAAACTTCAACTAAGAGATAAGAAACATGAAAATTTAGATAGGAAACATAAAAAGTATCTATCAGAAATAAAGAAGACATTAACTAAAATGAAGAATACATTATGGGGAATTAACAGTAGAGTAGATGAAGAGATTTGAAATACAAGGAAGCAGAAAACACCTCATCAAACAAACAAAAAAAAAATTTAAAAAAAATGAGGTTAGTAGTTTTCGAGGTGGGGTGAGGTAGAGAAGCCTTCCTAATGGATCCTGCAGAGGGAGAACAGCAGCGGCCAGTCCACTTCTCCCGGGAAAGAGCAAAGAGGGGGAAGTCCCCATCCAGGGAGAGGTGAGGAGCCGCTCTGACCTCTGCACCAAAGACGCTCCAGGTCCCCAAGATGTCATAGATCCACTTCTCATTCTCCTTCTCGGCCGAAAGAAAGGAAAGATAAAGAAAAGAAAGAGACAAAGAGCAAAGAAGAGGAAGATTTAGAGGGCAAAACAGAAGAAGAAATAGAAATGATGAAGGTAATGGGATTTTCCGCCTTTGATTCAACAAAAGGAAAAAGGTTTGATGGCTGTGTAAATGCCTATGCCGTAAATATATCTCAGAAATTCAGAGAGAGAGAAGAGAAGAGAAGAGAAGAGAAGAGAAGAGAAGAGAAGAGAAGAGAAGAGAAGAGAAGAGAAGAGAGAGAAGCACAAGAGAGAAACAATAGGCGGTATCGCTCATGCACCCCGACCAGGGACCGATACCGCAGCTCAAGCAGCGCCACCACCGGAGACACCACAGTTCACGGACCACGGCCATTCAGCTGAGCCGCACCGGCCAAGGCTAAAATTATAGATGTAAAATATATCTCTTCTGAATTACTCTCCTACATTGACTATGCAGGACATGAATTGCAAAGGTGGATTCAACAGACCTTTGGATTTCATAGCGTGAGAATTGAACTGTTGAAGAATAGTTGTTTTTTTCCTTCATCTTGATCAGAAGAGTGGGTTTTGTTTTTTTGTATTTCATTGCATCAAAACAGGATCACAGTCCTTCTTTGTAAAGTAAGAAAATTTTACCTACGGTGTGTGTAGTTCGCTTACCTTGCCTCAAAAGAAGAAATGTTAAAGATTCATTTATTTCTTTTAGGAAGTATCATTTGGGGCAATCATCAACCCCATTTTTTTTTTTTTTTGTTTTGTTTTTATTCCTGTGGAAACTGTATATGTTTTCTTCTTGGGTGCTTGATTGGACTTCTTAAAACACGTAGATGTAATTTGGATGTAAGCTTCTCAAATAAAGCGATATTTCTACCCTTTTGTATTTTATAATACAAAAAAAAAGAAAGAAAAAAGAGGTTAGCGGAAACCGGTTTGGCTCAGTGGATAGAGTGTCGGTCTGCAGATTGAAGGGTCTCAGGTTTGATTCTGGTCAAGGGCATGTACATTGGTTGCGGGCACATCCCCAGTAGGGAGTGTGCAGGAGGCAGCTGATCTATGTTTCTCTCTCATCAATGTTTCTAACTGTCTATCCTCTCCCTTCCTCTCTGTAAAAAAATCAATAAAATATATTATTTAAAAAATGAGGTTAGCAAGCCTGGAGCAGCCAGGTCAGCAGCAGCTGTCAGGCTGGGAGTGGCCAGGCCCGGAGCAGCCAGGCCCTCAGCAGCCGGGCCTGGAGCAGCCGGGTCCAGAGCAGCCGGGTCGGGTGCGGCCAGGCCCGGAGCAGCAGTAGCCAAGCCCGGAGCAGCCAGGTCGGGAGCGGCAGTGACCAGACCCGGAACAGCTGGTTGTGGAATGGACCAGAGCAACAGAGGCCAGGCCCGGAGCAGCCAGGCCCGGAACAGCTCGCTCCTCGCCTGCCTCCGCCCCAAGGCTGCCTCTCAGACATGGCTGGAAACTTTTGTGGGAACTTGAGGGTCTGCTGAATCAAGTGAGGAAGGCTTAGATCTGGATGTATTGAGTTATGTATAGCGCTGGGGTGTTGATCTGTGAGTGCCTTGTGTGGGGCCTGAATGAGGTTGGTTGATCTATTTGGAGATGTCTTTTGTGTGAAGTGTATCCTTGGGCTTGTGGAGGTATTATTGATTTGAGAAAATGCTAAGTAACTGATTTACTATCTGAAAAATTTAAAGTTCTGAAAGTTTAAGGTCTCTTGCCAAAAAGAGGTTTTAAAATTAACACCTTAATTTTTTTTTTTTAAATATATTTTATTGATTTTTTTCACAGAGAGGGATAGAGAGTTAGAAACATCGATGAGAGAGAATCATCGATCAGCTGCCTCCTGCACACCCCCTACTGGGGATGTGCCCGCAACCAAGGTACATGCCCTTGACTGGAATCGAACCTGGGACCTTTCAGTCCACAGTCCGATGCTCTATCCACTGAACCGGTCCCGGCAACACCTCAATTTTAATGGAGAAAGGGAATGACAAGCCCTTCCCACCCAGAACAGGTAATCCAATTCCAACCAGCAGCTCTGTTTAAACAATGTGTCCATTTACACTTGAATGGCTACACCTTTTGATAGCCTAAGGGCAAGTTTACATGTAAACAAGTTTGCTCTCAATTCCCAGGGCAGAAAAAAAACAAGGTTTAAAATTATTAGATTTTAAAATTTATTCTTAGAAGAGTAAAAGTTTATTAATTAAAAAACAACAACAACAACAACGACAACAACAAAAGGAGATTGAAAAACCTGATGAACAATAATAGCGGTTCATTGTAGTAGAGTCGGTGATATGGGAGGGGAGTGGACTGACTGTTCTGGGGGGCGTGGAGGGAGGGAGAAAGAGACTGAACATAAACTGTGCACCTATGGATGAGGACAATGGGGGGTGGGGAGGGGGCGGAGGGTGGGGTGGGAACCTGGTGGAGGGGGGAAGAAATGAGGAACCTTTGTAATAATATGAACAATAAAGATTGATTTGAAAAAATAAATAAATAAATAAAAAATGAGATTAATCTAAAGAGTCTGTAGGACAATTTTAAGCATATCAACATTTGCATCTGGAGGTGCCAGAAGAAGAGAGTAAGGCCCTAACCAGCTTGGCTCAATCAGCCTGCAGACTGAAGGACCCCAATTCAATTCCAATCAAGAGCACGTACCTTGGTTGTGGGCACATCCCCAGTACAGGGTGTGCAGAAGGCAGCTGACCGATGTCTCTGTCTCATTGATATTTCTAACTAACTCTCTATCCCTCTCCCTTCTTCTCTGTGAAAAATCAATGAAATATATTAGAGAGAGAGAGAGAGAGAGAGAGAGAGAGAGAGAGAGAGAGAGAGAGAGAGAGAAAGGAAAAGAAACCGATTTGAACAAAATAATGACAGAAAAATTTTCTAATCTGATCAAGATACTAGATATACAAATCCAGGAAACACAGAAAGACCCAAAGAAGATGAACCCAAAGAGGTCACACGCATAAGACTGCCAGCTGATTTCTTTTTCTTTTTCTTTTTTAAATATATTTTATTGATTTTGTACAGAGAGGAAGGGAGAGAGATAGAGAGTTAGAAACATCAATGAGAGAGAGTCATCGATCAGTTGCCTCTTGCACACCCCGTACTGGGGATATGCCCGCAACCAAGATACAATGCCCTTGACCGGAATTGAACCCGGGTCCCTTCAGTCCCCAAGCTGACGCTCTATCCATTGAGCCAAACCGGTTTTGGCACAGCTGATTTCTTAACAGAAACTTTGTAAGTCAGCTGAAACCGATTTGGCTCAGTGGTAGAGCGTTGGTCTGCGGACTGAAAGGTCCCAGGTTCAATTCCGGTCAAGGGCATGTACATTGGTTGCGGGCACAGCCCCAGTAGGGGGTGTGCAAGAGGCAGCTGGTCGATGTTTCTCTCTCATCGACGTTTCTAGCTCTCTATCTCTCTCCTTTCCTCCTCTCTGTAAAATATCAATAAAATATATTAAAAACAAACAAAAAACTTTGTAAGTCAGAAAAGATTGGCAAGAAATATTCAAAAGCTTATGAAAAACAAAAACCTAACAATAAGATTACTCTACTCAGCAAAGTTATCATTTATTTTTATTTTTTTTTATTTTTTTATTTTTTAAATTTTTTATTTTTTTAAAATCAATCTTTATTGTTCATATTATTACAAAGGTTCCTCATTTCTTCCCCCCTCCACCAGGTTCCCACCCCACCCTCCGCCCCCTTTTCCTCCCCCATTGTCCTCATCTATAGGTGCACAGTATATGTTCAGTCTCTTCCTCCCTCCCTTTCCCCGATAGTAAATCCCTTTTCAGATAGTAAATCAGTTACTTAGCATTTTCTCATATCAATAATACCTCCACATGCCCAAAGATACACTTCACACAAAAGACATTTCCAAATAGGTCAACCAACCTCATCCAGGCCCCGCACAAGGCACTCACAGATCAACACCCCAGCGCTATACTAACTCAACATATCCAGATCTAAGCCTTCATCACTTGATTCAGCAGACCCTCAAGTTCCCACAAAAGTTTCCAGCCATGTCTGAGAGGCAGCCTTGGGGCGGAGGCAGGCGAGGAGCGAGCTGTTTCGGGCCTGGCTGATCCGGGCCTGGCCTCTGTTGCTCTGGTCCATTCCACAACCAGCTGTTCCGGGTCTGGCCACTGCCGTTCCCGACCTGGTTGCTCCCGGCTTGGCTACTGCTGCTCCGGGCCTGGCCACATCCAACCCGGCTGCTCTGGGCCCGGCTGCTCCGGGCCCGGCCGCTCCGGGTCTGGCCGCTCTCAGCCTGGCAGCCGCTGCTCCGGGCCTGGTCGCACCCGACCCAGCTGCTCCGGGCCCAGCTGCTCTGGGCCTGGCCACTCCGGGCCTGGCCACTCCCAGCCTGGCAGCCGCTGCTCCAGGCCTTGCCGCACCCGACCCGGCCGCACCCGACCCAGCTGCTCTGGGCCTGGCCGCTCCGGGCCTGGCCGCTCCCAGCCTGGCAGTTGATGCTCCAGGCCTGGGCTGCAGCTGACCCAGCTGCTCTGGGCCCGGCTGCCCTGGGCCCGGCCGCTCCGAGCCTGGCCGCTCCCGGCCTGGATGTCTCCGGGCTTGGCTACTGCTGTTCTGGGCCTGGCTGCTCCCGACCCGGCTGCTCTGGGCCTGGATTCTCCGGGCCCGGCCACTCCGGGTCTGGGTGTTCCTGGACTGGCCACCCTGGGCTTGGCCGCCTCAGCCTCAGGCCTGGCTGCCACTGCCCCAGGTCTGGCTGCTCCAGGCCTGGCTGTTGCTACTCTGGTTCTGGCTGCTGCTGCTCTGGGGCCTGGTTGTTGCTGCTCCAGGCCCGGCTGCCACTGCCTTGTGCCTGGCCATTCTAGGCCTGGCCACCGCCGTTCCAACATTCTGTCCTTTTTTTAAAAAAAAACACGCATTTATGTTGCAATGTTGGCTGCTGAGTTGAGTTCTGACTTAGTCTTTGATTTTTCAAGATCTTCTTTGTGTTCTTTCTTAAGTAATTTTACTATCTTTTGCTCTCACTTGATTTCTTCACATTGAGAACTTCTTCGGTTTCTTCTTCCTTGTCCTGGAAGCTCAGCACGTTGGCCTGTGGCACCCCTTTGTTCTCCGCGGGCTCCTGCACTGCTTCAGCCTGTTGCCGGGGTCGGCACTGCCGCCCAGGAAGCAGCCCCCAGCCTTGGCTCCATTGCCCGCACTCAGCGGTTGAAGGCTCGGGGGCACCCCCCGCCATGGGGGCCCCGTCACCCGGTTCCTTGCTGGCGCCTGGCTGTCCGGTGTCCGGCAGGGGCACCTGCTCCTCATCGCGTTCCTCCAATCTGGAGCTTTTTTTCTCCTTCCCGCTGGGGGAGTCTAGCATCAGAGTCAACAGACTGTCCTCTGCGCGCAATGTGCGCGATTCCGGGGGCTCCGCTTTTTGCTGCTCCCCCAGGACTCCACCTCACAGCCCCATCTCCCTCTGCTTGAGCCTGGGTTCCCAGGGATTGGCCTAGAGCTGGAGTTCAGGGTAGTCGGTAGTGGGGCTCAGCACCGCCGAAAAATTTTGTTTCTTCCCGCCAGGGCAATCCCGTATCAGAGTCAACATTCCGTCCTCTGTGCGCAATGTGCGCGACTCCGGGGGCTCCGTTTTTCGCCGCTCCCCTGGGATTCCACCTCACAGCCCCGTCTCCCCCTGCCCGAGCCTGGGTCCCCAGGGTCTGGCCCATAACTGGGGCTCAGCACTGCCGGTTCTGGGGTTTAGCCCAGGCTGGGGCTTTTATTTCCTTCCTGCTAGGGAACGCCAGGCAGGTACCCAGCCTTCTCCTCCTCTCCGGCTCCGTCCTCTCCGCGCACGCAGCATGTCTTCGTACCTTAGGCTTTTTCAGCTCCTCTGATTTTCCTTCTGGTTTTCTCTTTCCTTCTTGTTGTAGAATTTTCAGTCAGTCGACTACCTGTAGCTCTGGGTGATGTCCTCTCTACATTTTAGTTGTATTCCATTGAAATTGTTGTGTGCTGCTGCGGTTAGGTGTCTACCTGAGCAGCCATCTTGGATCCTCACCAGCAAAGTTATCATTTAGAATTGAAAGACAGATAAAGAGCTTCTCAGACAAGAAAAAGTTAAAAGAGTTCATCACCTCAAAACCAATATTCAAAAAAATGTTAAAGTGTCTTTTTATTTATTTATTTATTTATTTATTCATTTATTTAAAAATATATTTTATTGATTTTTTACAGAGAGGAAGAGAGAGAGATAGAGAGCCAGAAATGTTGATGAGAGAGAAACATCGATCAACCGCCTTCTCCACACCCCCCAACGGGGGTGTGCCTGCAACCAACGTACATGCCCTTGACCGGAATAGAACCCAGGACCTTTCAGCCCGCAGACCAACGCTCTACCTCTGAGCCAAACCGGTTTCGGCTAAAGGGTCTTTTTTTAAATTTTTTAATTTTTATTTTTATTTTTTAAATATATTTTATTGATTTTTTACAGAGAGGAAGAGAGAGGAATAGAGTGTTAGAAACATTGATGAGAGAGAACCATCGATCAGCTGCCTCTTGCACACCCCCCACTGGGGATGTGCCCACAACCAAGGTATATGCCCTTCCCCTGAATTGAACCCGGGACCCTTCAGTCCGCAGGCCGATGCTCTATCCACTGAGCCAAACCGGTTTCGGCTAAAGGGTCTTTTTAAAAAAGAAGGAATACCTTTTGCCTCGTTGCTACCGAGTGAGCAAGATGGTTCACCAGCAGCCCTACTGGAGCCACCCGAGCAAATTTGGCCAGGGCTCTTGCTCTTGCCGCGTCTGCTCCAACCGCCATGGCCTGATCCGGAAGTTTGGCCTCAACATGAGCCGCCAGTGTTTCCGCCAGTACGCGAAGGACATCAGCTTCATTAAGTTGGACTAAGGGAACTTCCGTGAATGGGTCATTGAAGACATCTACCTTAAGACAATGCTATCTCTTTGTACATAAAATAATTAAAAAAAACACTTCAAAAAAAAAAAGATTAAAAATGCTATATAATAAAGAGGTAATATGCAAATTAACCATCACTCCAACACACAAGATAGAAGCATCCAACTGTCATCCTTCTGGTAGGAGGTGCAAGAAAAACCCACCTAGGGGTCCAAGATTGGAGAGGGTGCATGCCTGGCTGAGGGACACGCGCGCACACACAAGATGGTCATCAGGAGAGGGCAGCTCTGGTCAATCAGGCCAGCAGAGCAGGGCAGTTAGGGGGTGTCAGGCCTGCAGGGATGACAGTTGGATGGCACCCAAGTCTGCAGGAGAGGAAAGTTGGGGGTGGGGGTACCAGGCCAGCAGGGGAGGGCAGTTAGGGGGAACCAGGCCTGCAGCAAGGGCAGTTGGGGGTGACCATGCCTGCAGGGGAAGGCAGTTGGGGGGAACTAGGCCTATAGGGGAGGGCAGCTGGGGGGACCAGGTCTGCAGGGGAGGGCAGTTAGGGGCAATTGGGCCAGCAGGAAAGAGCAGTTGGGGGCAACCGGTTCTGCACGGGAGGGCAGGAGGGAAGGAAAAGGCCTTCAGGGGAGGGGTGTTGGGAGGGACCAGGCCTTCAGGGAAGGGAAGCTGGGAGTTGGGAGCGACTAGACCATCAGTTGAGGGCAGTTTGGGGTGACCAGGCCTGCAGGGAAGGGCAATTGAAGCGGGGGGGGGGGGGGGGGACTTGGCCTGCAGGGGAGCGTAGTTAGGAGTGACCATTTCTGCAGGGGAGAAAAGTTGGGGGGAACTAGGCCTGCAGGGGAGAGCAGTTGGAGGGGACCAGTTCTGCAGGGGAGGGCAGTTGGCAAGGAAAAGGCCTGCAGGGGAGGTCTGTTGGGAGGAACCAGGCCTGCAGGGAAGGCAAGTTGGGAGTTGGGGGTGACCAGACCAGCAGGGGAGGGGAGTTTGGGGGGGACCAGGCCTGCAGGGGAGAGGAGTTTGGGGGGACCAGGCCTGCAGGGGAGGGCAGGTAGGGGTGACTAGGTTGGCAGTGGAGGGCAGTTAAGGGCAATTGGGCTGGTAGGGGAGTAGTTAGGTGTAGATCGGGCTGGCAGGGGTGTGGTTAGGGGGTGATCAGGTTGGCAGGCAGGAGCGGTTAGGGGCAATCAGGAAGGTAGGCCAGTGAGCAGTTGGGAACCAGCAGTAGTCCTGGATTGTGAGAGGGGTCCAAGATTGGAGAGGGTGCAGGCCTGGCTGAGGGACGCGCGCGCGCACACACACACACACACACACACACACACTGAGCACAAATATCGTGTACCAGGACTCTAGTATAAATAATAAAATGGCATTAAACATATATTTATCAACAATTATAATAAATGCCAATGGAATAGGTATATAGATCAATGGAACAGGACAGAGAGCTTGGAATTATGACTCTACGGTCAATTAATTTTTGACAATGGATGCTATGTGGGCTGTGTTCCTGGCTTTGGGGTAGGGACAGAGGAGTCCAGCGTGGAATCGAAGCCTCACTCCTCTCAGGGAATACCCCACAGTTGAGATATCCATCACAACCCTGTGCCCCTGAGAACTGTTCCAGCCCCATTGTGACCCTGCCCTTCCTACTAGTCTCAAGATGGTTTCTGCACTTCCTTGTTTAAAAGGCTTCTCTTTAGCTAGTCTTCAGCGTAAATATTACACAATTTAGTTTTATTTCCAGTTTGCTTCTAGTAGGAGGTGCAAGAAAAACCCACCTACTCTACTTCCTCTGCTGCTGTCTTGACCCTCCCCCCTCACACACATCCTCTTCTTTTTCTGTTTTAATACTTACCCAAGGACATTTTCCCATTTATTTATTTTTAAATTTTATTGTTTTAGAGAGAGAGGAAGGGAAGGAAAGACAGAGAGAGAAACACTGATGGGAGAGACACATCAATTGGTTGCCTCCCACAGGTTCCCTGACCAGTTCAGTGTTGGAGCCTGCAACCGAGATAGGTGCCCTTGATTAGAATGGAACCTGGACCACAGGCCATCACTCTAACCATTGAGCCAAATGGGTTAGGACTTGGTGTTCTTTTAACCTAAATTTGAAACCACAAGTTCAGGATACTTGGGGCTCAAAAATATTTTTTACAATAAATAAAAAAGTAATTGTCGAACTATCAGCAGAACAAGATGGCAGCATAGGTAAACACCTGTACTTGCTGCCTCTCACAACCACATCAAAACGACAACTAGGGATCTTATCTGAGACTTGAAAAACCACAACTGTGGTGACCCCTGAGCAGCTGTGGGGTCCTGGTCGGTGCAGACATGCGGATTCCACAGAAAGCTTGGATTTTGCCGGGGATAACTTGGGGTGTCTGGGCCCTGGCAGCGGAGGTGGCAGCTGCAGCCGCCACAGTGGCAGAGACAAAAGAGCGTGTGCTGGGTGACCCAGAGGACTGCGGAAATCAGTGTCCACAGAAGCCCCCCGCTGTTGGGTCTGGCGTGATCTGTGAGAGTGGACAGGGGTCCTCAAGGTTGCTAATAGTGGGGTTCTCTAGGGAGGAACCCATTCTGATCCGACACGGAGGGAGAACATAGGAGTTTGAAAGGCATGCAGTCTGTTTTTAATTGCGCGAAGACTGGCCCGTTGAGCACCTGGCCTTGTTCCCCTGCAACCCTTTGCTTCTTATTACAAAGGAGAGACCACCCAGATTGGCTGGCCCTGAGAGACGGCAGGGGGGAACTGCTTTTCTGGAAGCTGGGAAGCAGAGCAGGGAGAAACCAACTGGGAACCAGATCTGATGCAGCCCACTTCCACAAACTGATATTGAGAGCCATAGAGAAAGAGGGCTAGAGCAGCCAAAAAGATGGGGACATCAATCCAGAAACACTACCACCTAGAGGCTGGAGTACAAACTGACTGTGTTTATTATTAGTTTTATATAATCAAAAACCAATAAACTAAGAAATCGCCAACTTAAAATTAAGGACTAGCCGAAACCAGTTTGGCTCAGTGGTAGAGCGTCGGTCTGCGGACTAGAAGGTCCCAGGTTCGATTCCGGTCAAGGGCATGTACATTGGTTGTGGGCACATCCCTGGTAGGGGGTGTGCAAGAGGCAGCTGGTCAATGTTTCTCTCTCATCGATGTTTCTAGCTCTATCTATCTCCCTTCCTCTCTGTAAAAAATCAATAAAATTAAAAAAAAGATTCTCATTTAAAAAAAAAAAAATTAAGGACTAGCTTACAACACTGAGGCGCAGTGGGATGCAGTAAACTGCAATACTGTATTGACTGAGAAACAGGCATGCCAAACAGAATAACAGAGGAAGTGAATGGCCTTCACTAGTGCACACTTTTTTTTTGCTATTTTTTCTATTTTTTATTTTATTTTCTTTTTTTTTTTGCATCTGTTACTTAAGAAATGATTTTTTCCTTTGTTCCTCACTTGATTTCACCTTTTTAATTATTACATTTTTAGGTGCAATCAGCATTATTACTACTGCTATTTTAACTTTTTTGTTTCCTTTTTCTTTTTCTTTTTTCTTTTTTAAGTGCCATTTTATTTTCTCCTTATTTTACATTGGAATTAGTGTTCTTCATTCTATTTCATTTCTCCATTAGCGTCATTTAACCCTATCTCAACACGACCTTTACACCATCACTCTCTTCATAACATTTCACCTTTTGCTGTCCTGTTTATCTTAACCCTTTCCTGCTTTAGATTTTCCTACTCTTTTTGTCTACCCCCTGCTAAAATTTTTACCCTACTTATATATCTAATTTCCAATCCCTGTGCCAAGTGCATACACACCCCTTTCATAGCTGTATAAATAGCAAAAAAAAATAAAAAAATAAAAAAAATAAAAAAAAAAAATTGTTTTCCTCTCTGTCCTCTTGATGCTGTTTGCATGAATGATGATTATATTGTATTTTTTATGCTTCTTAGTGAGATTATTTTGCTTATTCTTTTGTTGTTGCTGTTGCTTGATATTTTCTATTTGCTTTGTTTTTGTTTGTTTTTTACTTCTGTTTTCCTTTGCTTTGCTGGATATTAGTGGGTGTTGTAGTTTGTATTAATCTCCAGGTACTATTGCCAGCATTTGCTGGGGTTAATGGTTGTTCTATTGAAATCTTCTCCCCATATATATAGTTTGTTCCCCTTTTCTCTCTTAGTCTCTTTCTTACCTCTATCTCCTTTTTTTTTCTTTTCTTTTTTCCTGTTTCCCAATTTCATTTTGACACTCCTTTTCTTTTCTTTTTTTTACTTTCTTTTTCTCCCTCTTCTCTTTTTACTCTTCTTCTTTCTCTCCTACTCACTAATTTGCCTTTCCCTAGTGGTCACCTTTATTGGAGGTTATTAATATTGCAAATACATTTCTGTTCAGAGCATTGTGTGTTGTACCTGGCGGTGCCATATTTTGTGCCTTTAAATCAACACAGGAGAGAGAGAAATACATAAACAGACATTCTGAAAAGAGAGATCATGGAAGACAAAGAAACAGCCCGTATATGAAAGAAAAGCAGGCATCACCAGAAAAGGAAGTAAACAAGTTAGAGGCAAGCAACCTACCAGAGCAAGAATTCAGAGTAATGATCATAAAATGGCTAAAAAGAATGGAAGATAAATTTGACAATATGAGTAAGAACCAAGAGAAAATGAAGAACAGAGAAGAAATGAAAAATGACATTGCTACTGTAAAGAACTCAATAGAAAGCATCAAGAGTAGACTAGAAGAAGCAGAGGACCGCATCAGTGCGCTAGAAGACAAGATGGAAAAAAAATACCCAATTAGAGCAGCTTCTGGAAAAAAGAAATTAAAAAGCAGGGGGGAGCCTAAGGGAACTTTGGGACAGTACAAAACAAAACAATATTAGAATAATAGGGGTTCCAGAAGGAAAGGGAACTGAGGAAGACATGGAAAACGTGTTTCAAGAAATAATGACAGAAAAATTTCCCAAGATAGAGAAGAAAAAACGCACACAAATCCAAGATGCTTGCGGAGTCCCAAGCAAAATGAATCCCAAAAGACTGACGCCAGTTTATAATTAAACTGGCAAACACCAACAACAAAGTAAGAATCTTAAAAGCAGCAGAGAGAGACAGAAAGTTACATATAAAGGAACCCCCATCAGACTAGCAACTGATTTCTCCACAGAAACTCATCAGGCCAGAATGGAATGGAATGAAATATACAACATCATGCAAAGAAAGGGTCTGAATCCAAAAATACTGTACCCAGCAAGGCTATCAATCAAAATTGAAGGTGTAATCAGGAGGTTCACAGATAAAAAGAAGTCCAAGGGAATTTATCACCACCAAACCAGCAATGCAAGAAATGCTAAAGGGTCTGCTGTAAAAATGAAAAAGAAATAGGAAACGAAGAAGGAACATAGGTGTATAGAATAAAAATGATGACAAATAATAATAATAACTATCAATAATAACTTTAAATGTAAATGGATTAAATGCCCCAATCAAAAGACATAGGGTAACGGATTGGATAAGAAAACAAGACCCATATATTTGTTGTCTATAGGAAAGCTACTTCAGAAAATAAGATGCACACAGACTGAGTGTGAAGGGATGGAAAATGGTTTTCCAGGCGAATGGAAATGAAAAAAAAAAAAGCTAGGGTAGCAAAACTTATATCTGACAAATTAGATCTCAGAGTGAAGGACATAACAAGAGATAATGAAGGCCACTTCATAATACTAAAGGGAGCAATCCAACAAGAAGAAATAACCCTGGTAAACATAAATGCACCCAATACGGGAGCACCCAAATACATTAAAAATAAATAAATAAAAAACTGCTGGAGGACATTAAGGGAGAGATTAATAGCAATATAATTATAGTAGGAGATTTTAATACCCCACTATCATCTTTGGACAAATCATCTAAACAAAAAAATCAGCAAAGAAATATTAATCCTAAATGACTCACTAGACCAGATGGAATTAATCGACATCTTCAGAACATTCCACATCAAAGCCACAGAATATACATTCTTCTCAAGTGCACATGGGACATTCTCAAAGATAGACCACATTTTGGGACATAGGCAAAGTCTCTTCAAATTCAAGAAGATAGAAATCATATCAAGCATCTTCTCAGATCATAGTGCCATAAAACTGGAAGTTAACTACAATAAAAATAATCCAAAAAAATCAAACACATGGAGACTAAACAGCATGCTATTAAACAAGGACTGGGTTACCAGAGAAATCAAGGAAGAAATTAAAAACATCCTGGCAACAAATGTCAATGAAAACACAACAATCCAAAATCTATGGGACACAGCAAAAGCAGTTTAGAGAGGGAAATTCATATCTCTACAAGTCTATTTTTTTAAATAAGTTTTTATTGTTCATATTATTACAAATGTTCCTCCCCCCCCCACCATTGCTCTCCTCCACCATGTTCCCACCCCACCCTCTGCCCTTTCACCACTCCCCATTGTCCTCATCCATAGGTGCACAGTTTATGTTCAGTCTCTTCCCACATCCCCTTCTCCCCTTTTCCCCAAGAATCGTCAGTTCACTCCCCTTCCATACCTCTGATTCTATTATATTCAACAGTTAATATTGTTCATCAGATTTTTTGTTTGGAGTTCTGTGTGCTTCCTGGACTTGTAAGTCTAAATCTTTCACCAGGTGGGGAAAGTTTTCTGTCACTATTTCTTTCAGTATGTTTTCGATATCTTGCTCTCTCTCATCTTCTGGGACCCCCATAATTCTGATGTTGGTTCGCTTGAAGTTGTCCCAGAGGTTTCTTACATTATCTTCAATTTTCTGGATTCTCTTGCCTTCTAGCTTCTGTGGAGGAGTGTCTTCTGGTTCTTTATGTTCCAAATCTTTGACTTGATTCTTGCAATCTTCCATTCTGTTTTTAGGACTCTGTATAATATTTTTTATTTCAGACAATGTATTCTTTATTTCTTGTTGATCCCTTATCATTTCTTGTTGACTCCTTATTAATTCTTGTTGATCTCTTTTCATATCCTCATAGGCCTTATCCATCTTTTCTAGGAAATTCTTGAAAAACCTTATAAGCGTAGATTTGAACTCTATATCCAGTCGCTTTTTGTCCTCCATTTCTTTCGTTTGTGGTCTATTTCTTTGTCGCATTTTGCAGTTACAGATGGGACGGGATTTCAGGGTGGAGCCTACAGCCTTGGCTTCCGTCAGCCCCCCCTATGCAGCTCCTGCGTCTCAGGGTCCTTCAGTACTCACTGCAAGCGCCTCTGAGAGAAAGGTGCCCTCGATTTTCGCCTGCTGCCAAACAGTCTATGCTCTCCCCCAATGAGCCCGGTATTGGGGTTCAGTTCAGTTGGAAGTGGAGTTGGAGGTGGCGTTCAGAGCAGTCTGGAGCCCCTGTCTCCTTCCTGTCAGGGCAATCCCGCGGCACAGCCGACCATCCCTTCTCTGTGCTCAATGTGTGCGCCGCTGGGACCTCCTTTCGCCACTTTCCCAGGGTTCCACCTTACAGCCCAGCTCCCTATGGATGAGCCTTGGTCCCCGGGGTCTGGCCTAGAACTGGAGTTCAGAGCAGTCAGAACTGGGGCCCAACACAGTCGGAGTTTTATCTCCTTCCTGCTAGGGAACGCCAGCCAGGCACTCGGCCTCCCTCCTCTCTGGCTCCGTCCTCTCCGCGTGCCGTGTGTCTTCATACCTTGGGCTTTTCCAGCTCCTCCGCGCTTCCTTCTGGTTTTCTCCTTGCTTCTCATTGTAGAATTTCCAGTCAGTCGCCTTTCCTGTAGTTCTGGATAATGTCTATTTTATATTTTAGTTGTATTTTATTGAAATTGTTGTGTGCAGCTGCAGCTAGGCGTTTACCTGGGCACAGCCATCTTGGATCTTCTACAAGCCTATTTTCTTAAAATATATTTTATTGATTTTTTACAGAGAGGAGGAGAGAGGGATAGAGAGCTAGAGGTTTTTGAGAGAGAAACATCGACCAGCTGCCTCTTGCACACCCCCTAACGGGGTTGTGCCCGCAACTAATGTACATGCCCTTGATCGGAATTGAACCTGGGACCTTTCAGTCCACAGACCGACACTCTACAAACCGGTTTCGGCTCTACAAGCCTATTGCAAAAAAACAAGAAAAAATGGTAACAAATTATTGAACTCTACAACTCCACGAATTAGAAAAAGAGCAACAAGAAAAGCCCAGTGTAAGCAAAAGGAAGGAAATAATAAAAATCAGAGAGGAGAAAAACGACATAAAGATCAAAGAAACAATACACAAGATTAACAAAACCAAGAGTTGGTTCTTTGAAAGGATAAACAAGATTGATGAACCTCTAGCCAGGCTAACCAAGAAACAAAAAGAGAGGACCCAAATAAACAAAATCAGAAACAAAAGAGATGAAATAACAACAGACCCCACCGAAATAAAACGGATTGTTACAAAATACTACGAACAACTCTATTACAACAAACTGAACAACCTGGAGGAAATGGACATATTCCTAGAGAAAACAACCTTCCAAAATTCAATCAGAAAGAATCTAAAAATCTCAATAGACCAGTGACTTGGGAAGAAATTGAAGCAGTCATCAAAAAGTTTCCAGCAAACAAAAGCCCAGGGCCAGATGGCTTCACAGGAGAGTTTTACCAAACATTCAAGGAAGAACTAAAACCTATCCTCCTCAGACTATTATAGAAGGAGTACACATATGTCAAAAGTTTGGGAAACACTGTTCTAGAGGATTCTTCATTTCAGACTAGCTATTTAATTTGACTGGACCTTTCTGTTTGTTTGTTTTTTTTTTAATTCTTTCTATCTTTCTACTGAAGTACTCACTAAGCCCATTGAACATTTTTATAATCATTTTGAACTCTGTATCTGGTAGATTTCATTTGGTTTGTTATTTTTAGGGAGGGGGCATTTCTCATGTTCTTTCATTTGGGGCATGAAATCTTTGTCTCCCCCTTTGGTTGCCTCTTAGTATTTATTGCTGTCTATTAGGTGGATCTCCTATGTCTCCCAGTCTTGGTTTGATGGCTTTATAAGTACGTGTCTAGTGGGGTCAATGGTGTAGCCTCCCGGTTCACCCAAGCTAGGTGCTCCAGGAATGTTTCTTGTGTGGGTTATGCTCTCTCTCTTGTTATAGTTCAGTCTTGAATTCTGTTGGCCCAGCAATTTCTTGAATTCTGTTGGCCCATAGGTTGGCTGACTGGGAACTGACTTTGACCAGTATATGAGCTGCTGTGTGTGGGCTGACCCCAGTTGTGGAATTTACCCCAGTTGTTCTCTTTTGGGATATGCTGCTTGTGGAGCTAATTGGGTCATTCTATGATGTGGTTTCAAGCCAGACAATGGAAGTGTTCATGCTGAAGCATGTTGAAAGGGCCTCAATGCATCTCAATCTGACACTGCCAGTGACTGGCCCTTGCTACCTGTTAGATGCTACAAGGCAGTCCCCATTTTTTGGCTTTCTTTGCTGAACCTGTGCCTTGAGGGTGGCTTTCACCAGTACTGAGCTTGGGGATGGCCAGCAAGAAGCCCAAGGCACCTCAAAATCCACCTCCACCTGCCTGCTGCTTCTTAGGCTCGGCCATGGTGGTACGTGAGTGGTATGAGGCAGGTTCTGAGCACAAGATAAGTGTGTTGTTTACCAGGTTGACACAGATTTAAACTCTGCACTAGTTCTGGGTCTGAGGCCACTTAATAAAAGCTTCAGGGTACACCAGTCCAGTCACCACCACCAGCCATGGGTCTATAGATTCTTTTTCACTGGGATGGGGTCTCAGGGAGTCATCGGGATGGAGCTAGTGAGTTCCTCAGGCTAAAGGATATTAGGTCTGGCCATTTGGATGAAGGCCGTATGGAAGAATTTTGACATGGTTGGGGCACTCAGAAAAAAATGGCTTTTGCATCAAAGCCACACAATTCACAGCCTCTCCCTGTGCGTCTCAGACAACCCGTCTGCAGGGACTCCTGGAAAGCCTTCCCAAAAGACCGCAGTGTGAGCCTAGGCTTGTGGCAGCCAGCAGCCTGCTGCAGGGCATGAGCAGGGCAGCGAGGCCAGTGAGCTCGCAGGGTGAGGCTAGTGCGCCTCCTCACACCCATGCTGTAGGGCAGTGGTTCCCAATGTGGGGCACACATCCACAAGGGGGCAATTTGATTTTTAATGGTGGCAATTTGAGAATGAGTTATTAACAGTTTTTTGGTTTCTTTTTTTTTTTTTTTTTGCATTTCTTATGATTCTAGGGGCCTCATATACAGTAAATATATATTGTGACATGTATATGCATTTCAGTTCTCTATTATGTTTTGAAACTTTATTTGCTATAATTCCCCATCACCTATATTTTTAACCATTTCTTAATGATTTCCTCAGTACTTCAACTGTCCTTTCATTCTTATTTTTCTTATTCATGGATGCAATGTTCTTTGGAAGCTTATTTAGTCCATGGCCTTTTAGGCTTCCTCCATGTGAATAATAAGAATTATATGCCACAGGGGGCATTAGGGTTTCAGAGATGCTTAGGTGGGCCGTGACCAATAAAAAGTTGGGGACCACTTCTATAGGGGTGATGTCCAGTAGGAGCACAGGGGACTTGGCACTCGCCCTAAAGCCACTGCACTCAGCCTCTCCTTGTCTTTAAAACCTCCTGAGTCCTCCAGATTTCCTTGAGACCCTTCCAAGGTCTGCAATGCTATAGCTAGCTAATTCCTCCACAGGGCAAGAGCTTGACAGGGGGGACCACAGGGAGTGAGGGAGTATGGCTAGTGTATCCCCCAGGTGAATGCCATAGAAACAGGTATGCTTGACTCAGGAAATACATTGTCTGTGGGTGGTGTGGGAGAGGGACTCAGCACAGAAACATTGACAGCTGTCCCTCCAACTCTTTCCCTGAAGTCAAACTACCCAATCTCTCCCTTGTATGCCTCCACTGTGCTCTGAGGTGCCATTTCCTACTGGAATTGAGGGTAAGCGATGCAAAGAAAATTCTGTGTGTCTCTTTCAGAGGATGCCAGGGTTTTAGCAGTCTTCCATCCATCTCCCTCTGGCAGACTGAACCGCACTGATGGTCACGGCCGGATGCTATGTGGGCGCCTCTTCCTGGCACTGATGCTCTGGGCTGGAAAGGCAAGCAGGGGGAGACCTTTCCTTTCGGGGCATCTCCCCGCTGAGATAGTTCTACGGATTCTCAGCTGAAGCACATGGGTCCAGGGCCAGCTCCTTTCACATCTCTGCCTTCCCTACCATCTCAGTGTGGCTCCTTCTGTGCATCCTCAGTTTCAAGATCCGTTAAACTAGTCTTCAGATGGGTGGCCAGGTTGATTGTTGTATAATCCTCACCCAAGGATATTTTTCTTGGCTTTTAGAGGGAATGGATAGGATGGGGAGATACAGAGAAACATCCATGTGAGAGAGACTCATCAATTGGATGCTGCTCACATGCGCCCGACCAGGGCCAGGATGCAACCAAGACACACGCCCTTGACTGGAATGGAACCCAGGATCTTTCATTCCACAAGCCAACACTTTATCCAACGGAGCCAACCTGGCTAGGGTGATTGTTGTAATTCATTGATTTTTATTTAGTCCTGAAAGGAGGTAAATACAACCCTTACCTATTCTGCCACCATCTTGGATTTACAATATACATGAATATTTTAGTATGTGTAATATGTTTTTGCAATATACTGGGCTACATTTCCCTCCACTTCACTCTTAGTGCTAATTGTACTATCAGAGTTTATTATTTTGAAGATTACTTCCCTTGTGAATTCCTTGTATTTTACCTCATGCCAATGTTTAAAACTGAAATGTCAGAGAGAATAATCCTAACAGTAAAAACCCATTCGCATGGATAACATAATTTTATTTAAAACAAATTTTAAAGATTTTTAATTGGTTACCTTTTTCAGAGAGGAGGGAGAGTGAGAAGCATCAATGTGAGACCATCGATCGGTGCTCCTCCCTCTGCCCCATGTGCACCCAGCCAGGGAGGAACCAGCAGAACAGGCATTTGTCCGGACCGGGGATCCAACTGAGCCCACACCTAACCAACTGAGCCATACAGCCCAAGGGTAACATAACTTTAAAAGTTAATGATTTTGTAAATTGTATTATTAGAATTAAAGTGTGTTTTCTGTGAGCCAGATTATTATCCATTAAGTGGTACTTACGCCCACAAATCTTTAGTAGGTGCTATAGCAGATACAGGAAAAGAGTAACACCTAGTCTTATTCACTAAGCTTATTTTAATTTAATATAGATTATCAAACTGCTACCTGACAATTAGGGAAAAATCTGTCTTTACTGGCAGTTGGTCTTAACCCCTCAATTACTGATCCAGGAATACAGCTGTATCACAGACATGCCTTTGGAGTGTGTAAGGGAGGCGACCAACTGATATTTCTCTCCCACGATGATGTCTCTTTCTCTCTCTTCCTTCATCGCTCTCAAAAAAATCAATAGAAATACTTTAAATAATAAAAAATTTACTCTTATGAGAGGACATAAAATTGAATTATATGAAATACTCAATTCACAAAAGAAATGGCAGCCCTGGCCTGGGCGGCTCCATTGGTTGGAGCATCACTCTATACAACAAAAAGGTATCAGATTTGATTCCTGGTCAAGGTACATACCTATGGTTGCATGTTCAATCCCTGGTCAGGGGCGCACAGGAGGCAATCAAGTAATGTTTCTCTCTTGCATCAATGTTATTCTCTCTCTCTCTTTGCCCCTTCTCCTCTCTCTAAAATTAATAAACATATCCTTGGGTGAGGATTTAAAAAAAAAGAGAGAGATGGCTGAAAAGAGGGGTTGTTATAAAAAACAAAGAACAAACACAGTGAACATGGAATCATTACAAGAGTAAAAGGATAAACTGTGGTAGATCCATACAATGGAATATTACTCAGCAATAAAATGAGTAATATTTTATTACTCATTTTATTGCTGAGTAATATTACTACAAAAAGACATGGAGAAATCTTAAATGAATATGCTAAGTGAAACAAGCCCATCTGAAGGCTACCTACTGTATAATTTTAACTATGTGACATTTTGGAAAATGCAAAACTATAGAGGTTTCTTAGTCTTTCCTGACTGCTCTAAAGAATAGCAGAATCGGGGTAGCTTATAAACAAAATATACTTATTTATCAGAGTTCTGGAGGCTGGAAAGTCTAAGATCAAGTCTTGATAGATTTAGTGTCTGCTGAGGGCCCACTTCCTGCTTTATAGTCAACTGGCTATTTTCTTTCTTTCTTTTTTTTAAATATATTTTATTGATTTTTACAGAGAGGAAAGGAGAGGGATAGAGAGCTAGAAATGTCGATGAGAGAGAAACATCGACCAGCTGCCTCCCGCACAACCCCTACCGGGGATGTGCCCGAAACCAACGTACATGCCCCTGACCAGAATCGAACCCGGGACCTTTCAGTCCGCAGACCGATGCTCTACCACTGAGCCAAACCGGTTTTGGCTCAACTGGCTATTTTCTCCCCGTATCCTCACATGGCAGAAGGCTAGGTGACTCTCGGAGTTTTTAAAACCCGGACACTTAATCCCCTTCATAAGGGCTTTACTCTCATGACCTAAGGTGCCTCCCAAAGATCCCACTTCCAAATATCCCTACATTGGGGATTGGGTCTCAACATACGGATTGGGGATCTCAACATACATTTGTGAAAATCCATAAAACTGCAATGCTAAGAGTAAACATTGATGTAAACTATGAAGTTAAATTAATAGTAAAAGCATTGTTTCTACAATATTGAATTTTGAGGGTCCTTTATATATTTTAGATAAGTGGTTTGGAAGTTACACCATTTGAAAACAATTTCAAATATTCCACTGTATTTATTTAATTCTACTGTGCCACAATGATGCAAGATATTAATATCAGAAACTCTGGACTGGGTGTTGGGTTAGGATGGTATATGGAACCATACAAATTACCTGTTCAATTTTGTAAAATTAAAACTGTACTAAAAAAATAAAGCATAGTACTTATTTTTAAAGTCCGAGTCTCCTTTGTCCTCATTTTACAATGAGCACAAAGAGTTAGGTTATCTTTTTTTTTTTTTTTTTTTAATATTCTATCTATCTATCTATCTATTTATTTATTTTTATTTAAAAAGAAAACACAGCCAAAGCTTTGTCACAACCCAAAGCCAGAGCGGACCACATGTCCTCCCTCCCTCGCTGAGCCATTCCTCGTTGTTCCGTGCTTTGGGCAGTCACCCACATGAAGAATAACTCTTCCAAAGCGGGGTTAGTTTTGGCTCACCACTGGATGCACCAGCCAACAGAGAAGTGTCAGGTGCAGTGGCGGGTGGCTAATAGGTAATCTTTTTATGTATTTTCCATGTTTAAAATTTATGATTTCTCCATTTTAAATGTACTGTAGTGCTCCCTTTTACCAAATACTAAAAATTGGAATGCTGCAGAGAGAGTATGTTCTCAGAGCAAAAATGACAAATTCAAGAACTATTCTATTTCAAAAGTACATTTATACTTTTTAGAGCAGTTTTAGAGTCACATAAAAAGAGCAAAAGTTCAGAGTTCTACATCCTGCTCGCATGGCTTCCCCACTATCAACAACCTGCATCAGATGGCAGATTTGTGACACCTGATGAACATACATTGATACATCAATTGCCCTAAGTCCATAGTTTAATAAATGCATATATATAAGTATGTATATCCTAATGTGAATGTATAACGCATCCATCCAGTAGTAGACTATAATGTAGAATAGTTTCACTTCCCCTAAAAGTCCTCTGTGCTCCACTACTTGTCTTTTTCACTCTAACCAATCAGAGATCTTTGTGGTGCTGAAACAGTTCTGTATCTGGATTTTGGTGGTAGTTTCACAAATCTATACATGTGATAAAATGACAGAACTATGCACACACATTATATTAATTTCAATTTTCAGATTTTGATGTACTACAATCGAGATATAATCATTAGGGAAACCACTAAAGGTATTCTCTGTACTTTGTTTGCAACTTCTTCCGATTTGATAATTATTCTATATAATAGAGGTAATATGCAAATTGACTGTCACACTCTCACACACAAGATGGCCATCCCCATGTGGTCACAAGATGATCGCCACAGATGGCCAGCAGCGGAGGGCAGTTGTAGTGACCAGGCCAGCAGGGCAGGGCAGCTGGGGGCGATCGGGCTGGCAGGCAGAGGCGATTAGGGGTGAACAGGCAGGCAGGCAGTTAGGAACCAGCAGTCCCGGGTTGTGAGAGGGATGTCCAACTGCCGGTTTAGGCCTGATCCATGGGCCTAAACTGGCAGTCAGACACCCCCTAGGAGTCCCAGATTGGAAAGGGTGCAGGCTGGGCTGAGGGACATTCTCTCCCCCCTCCCTCCACACACACACATGAATTTTGTGATTTTGCGCACCGGGCCTCTAGTCTTATATATATAATAAAAGGCTATTACGGAAATCGACCAAAGAGCCGCAGGACAGGTTGCTATGACATGCACTGACCATGACCACCAGGGGGCAGACACTCAATGCAGGAACTGCCCTCTAGTGGTCAGTGCACTCTCACAGGGCGCGCTGGCTGCTCGTGGCGAGCGAGTGGCAGTGGCAGAGCCTCTTTTGCACCACGGGCACCCGTCGGACATCACTGAGGGCTCTGGACTGTGAGACGCACAGGCTGGCTGAAGGGCCCCCGAGGGCACACATTTGTCCACCGGGACTCTAGTTTCAAAATATAAAGTTTAAAAATTAAATGTCTTTATTCAAAGAAAATAGCACTGAATTGTCTGTGGTTTAGGAAAAGGGAAACCCAATTTCTTCAGAGCTCCCTTACTAGTAGTTGTATCTAATAACTAAGCAAACATTGGTGATGTCGACCGCCAGTCTCTGCCACCTGTTCAATGCCATCAGGAGTTCCCATTGTGGGGGTAGTGAAGGGTGAGGCGGTAAGCAGCTCAAATGCTGCAGTTAGTGTTGTTGCTGATGATACAGAAGAAACAACTCAGCTGAACTTGTGCTCTACTGATACAAAGGGGAGGCTGGCGTATTGAGAGAGGTTACAGCCCCCAGGCCCTGATTGGTCCATTTCTATGCAAAGGACTCTAAAGGCACACAGACTGATCCAAATAGCACTGCTTTGACTGGCCAGTTCCATGTACTCCGGTCGTTGTGGAGATGTTCTGATTGGTCAGTAAAGGTGCAAAAGCCAAAGCTCAAAGAGCTCCAGTTGGACAGGAACCTCTCAGTCCCATTGGTCAGAATGGTATTCCAGGAACTCATTTATAAGGATCAGCTCAGGACAGGCGCAGAGAGCAGGAGCTGGCAGTCTGGTTTGTGGGTTTTCCCTGAAACACAGCCCCTGGTAAACAATGGCTGCTAGACTCTGGTTAGGATTTTGGGCCCAGTCAACCACAAGGAGTCCTTCTAAGCAGGAACAGTCTTTCTTGGGGTCAACTGTGGTATTTATGATTCACAGAGCAGACGACAAAGTTAAATAATAAAAAAAAGTAAAAAAAATCAGCTCTATAATGTGAGTTAAGAAACTGTGTCTTGTTTTTTATTTGAAGCATCATCTGAAGTATTATGACAGTGGCAAAAAAGCACCCAATAGAAAGTTACTAACAAAAAAGTTCACTCAAGAATATTAAAATACGTATTTTCATTCCTTAAAATAAATGTTAACTCCTTTTGTCCCAGCAAGGAACAGAAAAACAATAGTCCGCTCGTAAGTTCTTAAACACAGTCTGTATGTACAACTGTTAGGTGAGGGAAGTGTTTCCGTCCTTGTTCTGGCATTCTCAGGGGAAGGGTTTATGTCATACAAACAAGCCAGTCAAAATTTTACACCTTTTATGTATTTTTGTTAATCCTCAGCAGAGTTTTTAGAGAGTGGGGAGGGAGAAAAGAAGGGGAGAGGGAGAGAGACATTTTGGTGCCCCCTTGCCCCCAAATCAGGAACCTGCAACCCAGGTAGGTGCCCCTGACCAGGAATCGGGTGAAGCTCTAACCACTGAGCACACTGGTCAGACATCTTTTATGTACTTTTAAATCTATTTCTGGCTTTTAGCTCACTTTGACTTAATAGTTAAAAATACACCGTCTAAAGACATTGGTTGGGTGAGTAAAATGATCTGCCCAGTGTCACATATTCTAAAACAATTTTAAATAGTGATTTATATTGTCAAATAAATAATTCAAAGGACATAGTAATCCCTGTAGATTAAGTTGCTACTGTCAGTATAAAATTAAACTTTATAAAATTCTTCATAAAATTTATGAAACGGGAGCTACCAAAACTTGTGGTTTCAAACAATGACTAAGAAATTCTGAAATATAATTTTTTTCTTTATTGTGCTTTAAAAAAATCTGTTTTTAGCCTAAACCGGTTAGGCTCTATGGATAGAGCGTCGGCTTGGGGACTGAAAGGTCCCGGGTTCGATTCTGGTCAAGGGCATGTGTCTTGGTTGCGGGCACATCCCCAGTAGGGGGTGTGCAAGAGGCAGCTGATTTTTTTTTAATTTTTTTAATTTTTTTATTTTTAAAATATTTTATTGATTTTGTACAGAGAGGAAGGGAGAGAGATAGTTAGAAACACCGATGAGAGAGAGTCATCGATCAGCAAGAGGCAGCTGATTGATGACTCTCTCTCATTGATGTTTCCAACTCTCTTCTCTCTCCTTTTCTCTCTGTACAAAAATCAATAAAATATATTAAAAAAATAAATAAAAAATCTGTTTTTAATCCTGAGGAGAGGACATGTTTTTAGAGAAACACTGCGTGGCTGCCTCCTGCAGGGTGGGGGGGAGCTCCCTAGGTGTGTGCTTGGCCAGAGTGCAAGGAACCCCAGCTTTTCAGATTCGCCTGCGGGCAGCGCCCCGGCCCCGCCCCCCAGCCCCAGAACCCCGCCCCCGCCCCGCCCCCCGGCCCAGCCCCAGCGGCCAGTCCGCCGGCCCAGCGCCCCGGCCCGGCCCCGCCCCAGCGCCCCGCCTCCGCCCCGCCCCGCCCCGCGCTGCGTGCGAAGATGCTTTGTCAGGCGGAAAGAGCGCTAACCCTCTCTGTGGGCCTCACCGGCAGAGCCTCGGTCTCCGCAGCCGCCCCTCCCTCCCGCGGGGCGGTGTGCTCCGCGCACGGGAGCCCGGAGGAGGCGGGGCCTCCCCGGGACAAGATGGCGGCCGCGCGACGCTCTGGGCCGCCCCGCCACGACTCGGTGGCCGGAAGTCCTCTGGGTTTCTCCAATCGGAAGCGGAAGGAAAGGGCCGTCGGCGGCCGGGCTCTGGCTCTGCGAGGCCGGCCGGCGAGCGGAACCGCGGGAGGCGCGTGTCGGCCGCTCACTGGCGCCGGCGCCGTCCCCGCCCCCAGCCCCGCCCGGCGCCGTCCCCGAGCCCGGCGGACGGAGCGGCCCGGCTGGGCCGGAAGGGGACGCGAGCTGCCTGGTGTCGCGGCTGCGCGGCAGGTGACAGGTACCCCGGCTGGCGCGGGAGGTCTCGCGGACGGGAAGGGTGTGGGGCGCGAGGTGCCCCTCTGCCCTGTCCCCCGCTTCCGCTTCCCCCCACTCATCTCCCCGGTGTCCCCGCACCCGCCGCGGGCTCCGTGCAGGTCCTTCCCGCGCGGCCGCGGTGGGAGCTCGGCGGAGGCTCCGGGACGCACGTGCCGGCGGAGTTGGGGGGCCGGCGGGAAGCGGTCCCTCAGCTCTTTCTGCTGGGCTCCCTGAGCGGAGGGTCTGGCTGGACGCTGTGAGCGGTTCCCCTGGCCGAGGGGACCGGCGGGAGGGCGTGTGGCTGCGGCTGTGAACTGCTCTTGTTCCTTGGCCAGACACATCGTTTATTTAGCATTTCTTGCCAGATTTGAAAACTAGCATATTTCGTGCTACACTATTTTTGCAACATCCGCCATGCACTTGCTGGCTAGTTTTATTGCGGGGGGTGAAGGCATTTTAAATAGCTATTTAGCAACATTACAAAATTTGGGATGATTGTAGCCTCTCTCTTTGGCTTGCTTTTGATAGACTTAGCTGAAACTCATTTTTTAATTAATGGAAATGAACATTGCGTTGTACGGTAGTATATCACCTTTGCAATGCACATTTAATATCAGGGGAATACATGGAACTATTAGACTTATTTTCTGCAGCTACAATACTTGTGATCATTTTCATATACTTGTATCAGAAATTAGACTTATATGGTTCACAACAAATGGCTTTGTAATAGGTATACACGTATATTAAGTTTAACTATTGGAGAAGTGAAGTTATTTTTAGGGAAAGGTATGCCCTAATATTTTTCTACTGGGATATATGTTGAAACACGGATGGCCATCTCTGCACTTGCAGGGTGTGAGTTGCTAAGAGTTTATTAAGTATTATCTTCAGGTTAAGAATAGGAGAAGAGAGCCCAAACCCAATTGGCTCAGTGGATAGAGCATCAGCCTGCGGACTCAAGGGTCCCACATTCGATTCCCGTCAAGGGCATGTACCTTGGTTGCGGGCACATCCCCAGTAGGGAGTGTGCAAGAGGCAGCTGATCGATGTTTCTCTCTCATCAATCTTTCTAGCTTTCTATCTCTCTCTTCCTCTCTGTAAAAAAACTCAATAATAAAAAAAAAAGAATAGAAGAGAAAGTTGTCGATGACTCAGAATTTTATACCTTTTTTGTTTTCCAAAAATTGGAAAGCATTTCCATATTATAAAATTCAATATTTCTGATATCTTATTATAGATCCAGAGATAGTGTCTTTAATTAAAACTGAGAAAAACAGGCCACAGAGTAGATTTTACAGATGATACATTTGGACCTAGAACTTTTTTTTTTAGTTTTTAAAATTTATTTCAGAGAGGAAGGGAGAGGGAGAGAGAGAAACATCAATGATGAGAATCATTGAGCGGCTGCCTCATGTGCACCCCCTACTGAGGATTGAGCCCACAACCCAGGCATGTGCCCTTGACTGGAATCGAACCTGGGATCCCTTAATCCACAGGCCAATGCTCTATCTACTGAGCCAAATCAGCTAAGGCAGACCTAGAACTTTTTTTTTTTTTTTTTTAATATATTTTATTGATTTTACACAGAGAGGAAGAGGGAGGGATAGAGAGTTAGAAACATCGATAAGAGAGAGTCATCGATCAGCTGCCTCTTGCACACCTGCCACTGGGGATATGCCCGCAACCAAGGTACATGCCTTGACCAGAATCGAACCCGGGTCCCTTCAGTTCCCAAGCCGACGCTCTATCCATTGAGCCAAACCGGTTCCGGCACTTTTAAAATTTTTTTTTAATCCTCACCCTAGACTGTATTTCTATTGGTGAGAGATAATCCGGGAGAGAGAGAAAATCAGTTATCCCCTGAACACCCCAAATGGGGTGAACCTGCAGCCTCTGGTGTACAGAATAATGCTCCCACCGGGTGAGCCGCGGCCAGGGCTGGGCCTAGAACTTTTAAAGAATGTTTTATTAATCTATCATGCCACATTGCAGATTTTGACAGCTATTATTTCTCAGACTATTCATCTTTATAAACAACATTTAAAGACCAATGGGGTCAGGGTGATAAGGGATCTTGTGAAATGAAGGCATCCTCAAACAAAGTCCACTTCAGTGATGCTCTTACCTTTGCTTCTCTAGACCAGCTAGACCAGCGGTTACCGACCAGTAGTCCGTGAGACCCGACAGGCTGGTGACCGCTGATAGACCACTGTTTCCTCTGGTTCTCTGTGGAATCAAGGAAGTGGGGCCACAGTTGGAAGGCTCTTGAAGGAGTAACTTTCCTCCTTTCTCATCTTTAACCAGGAACTCCTTCTGTTGCTCTTTTTTTTTTATTAAAAAAACAAAATTATTTTTGTCTTTGCTCTTGGTGCAACTCTTCTTTCCAGTTTCTTTCATTTAACCCTTAATAATGAAGCCTGCATTTATTTCATTTTGATAATTTCCCGTGTTCCAAGCAGTAAGCTAGGCATGTGACAACTTTCGAGGAGCCCAGCCTAAGTATGGATCTGTTAGGCTAGTGGGATGTTTTGCTCTGGTCCCAACTTCAAACCCACATGCTTGGTTTCAGTTAAAACTGTTCCTATCTCAGCCTCCTGTGTCCCAAGGACTCTGTCCCCAGAAAATCCTTGTCTTGCCCTTGTTTGCTCAGTCTGGCTCTGCACAATTTGAATTCTTATCCCTTGTGAAACAGAGAACCAGGAGAGAGAACATGGTAGAGAACTTTTAAAAGCAGCCAATGCAAAGCTGTGGCTTACTCAGCCTCTGGGCTTCCATTTTCTCACTTTTAAGCAGGAGTGCCAGCAGGATGCAGCATCCTCATGGCGTCGCTCCTGTTTGCCAGGCTGTTGCTATGGTGAACAGGTAGACATGGCTGCTCCCACTCAAGGAACTGCAGTGTTTGCAAAGCACCTGCCGGGCTCCACCCAGAGTGATTGCTTACTGAGGGCTGATCTTCAGTTCCTGTAGCCCCAGTTTCTCACCTGGGTCATCTGCCTTTGTGGGATTACCCATCTAGACTCCTTCTGGAAAAGCCATGCATATGGCCATCGCATACTATTGGCTCAGTAGTTTAAATATATTTTATTGATTTTTCACAGAGAGGAAGGGAAAGAGATAGAGAGCCAGAAACATCGATGAGAGAGGACCATCAGATCAGCTGCCTCCTGCACACCCCTATTGGGGATGTGCCTGCAACCAAGGTACGTGCCCTTGACTGGAATTGAACCCGGGACCCTTCAGTCCACAGGCTGACGCTCTATCCACTGAACCAAACTGGTTTTGGCAAGGCATATATATTTTTAAATATATATTTTATTGATTTTTTTACAGAGAGGAAGGGAGAGGGATAGAAAGCTAGAAACATCGATTAGCTGCCTCCTGCACCCCCCCCCACTGGGGATATACCCGAAACCAAGGTACATGCCACTGTCCGAAATCGAACCCGGGACCCTTCATTCCACAGGCCGACGCTCTATCCACTGAGCCAAAATGGTTTTGGCTTAAGGCATAGATTTGAGGCCATGTAATAACGGTGACATGTTATTCTGTAATTTAAAGACAGTTTTTAGTTTTTCCATGCTGATGTGTTTTATTAGGACAGCGTGGTGTAGTATGGGGCACCTTTTGCAGTGATATTCATACTGCCTTTTCATTTTCACAGGGACCCGCTGTGGCAGATACTGTTACTCCGATTTTAGAGACTGGGAGACTAAGGGCGAGAGAAGTTATTAGGTAACATGCTTGTGGTTAAACTGCTAGTAAGTAGCAAACTCAGGAATTGATCTAAAATGTTTTCTCTTTTCCATGACCTTGTTTTTTCTATCAGGCAGGCCTGTGGGGAGGGTGTCTGTTACTACCCTAAGAGAGGGGGTGGTCTGAAGTTGTGGAAGTTTGTGTCCTTCTGTGGGAATGTTGGTAGCTTCTGCTAGATTAAGAAAGGGCCCTACATTATCCTCTCTGCAACCTCACCCGGCCCCAGCAGCTCCTTCCCCACACTGCTAGTACCTTTCATTGCCAAAAGTCTAGTTTGGTTAGCCCTAGTCTTTGAAAATACTGATTGCTTAAACATACTTACTTGTAAATGGGATGTTCATATTTTTTGTTTCCAAAGAAACTGGCAGAGCCTGTATTTAAAACCCACGTAAAAGCAGCTTTTCTATTTGGTAGAATTTATTTTGCTTTTGACCTGTGCCCTTTAGAGATGTTGTGTGTTATTTGAACAGAATGATAATACTTTTTTCTAAAAGGAAGATATTAGCTGGTGGCCTGCAATATGGACTTTCTTTCCCCAACAATAGATTTTATTGTTGTTTTTTCTTAATCTTCACCTGAGTATACTTTCCCATTGATCTTTTAGAGGAAAAGACAGAGAGAAACATTGATGTGAGAGAAACACATTGATTGGTTGCCTCCTGCATGTAGCCAGGGCCGAGCAGGGAAGAGCCTGCAACCAGGATATCTGCCGTTTACCGTGTCCTTGACCTTGCCCTTGATCAAAATTGAACCTGCAGACCCACCCTTTGGTCCGCAGGCCGATGTTCTAGCTCAGTGGTCGGCAAACTGTGGCTCGCGAGCCACATGCGGTTCTTTGGCCCCTTGAATGTGGCTCTTCCACAAAATACCACGGCCAGGGCTAGTATTTTGAAGAAGTGGCGTTAGAAGAAATTTAAGTTTAAAAAATTTGGCTCTCGCTGAAACCGGTTTGGCTCAATGGATAGAGCGTCGACTTGGGAACTGAAGGGACCCGGGTTCGATTCTGGTCAAGGGCATGTACCTTGGTTGCGGGCATATCCCCAGTAGGGGGTGTGCAAGAGGCAGCTGATCGATGACTCTCTCTCATCGATGTTTCTAACTCTCTATCTCTCTCCCTTCCTCTCTGTATAAAAATCAATAAAATATATTTAAAAAAATTTGGCTCTCAAAAAAAATTTTAATCGTCGTACTGTTGATATTTGGCTCTGTTGACTAATGAGTTTGCTGACCACTGTTCTAGCTCTATCCACTGAGCAAAACATGCTAGGGCCTCCAACAATAGATTTTACCGCCAGTTTTGAAGAGTTGGGACCAGCCTTTCCAGATATTAATGCTCAGAAGCACAAGTTTGGCTTAGTGTTTCCCACACTCACATTCCCTTCAGGCGACAGGTGGCACTTGGATGTTGACTTAGATAGCCCAGGCAGAAGTATGATTAGCAATGAAAGCTCACATCAAAGGGGTCTGAAGCTGGAGACTTTCTCTGAGGCTCAGTGCGCTGGGGGCTGCTGCTGAGAGTCCAGGAGGCCTGCATTTTATGGCTGTGCTGATTTACTGTGACCTCAGCTGCTTTATTTTGTGGTTGAGTTCTTACATTCCTCGTTTCAGAACCTACCTTTGATTTTACATCGAGACCCCTCATATATCCTTCCTCGGGCTCCCATAGCACAACACCACAACCGGGTGGCTTACAACAACAGCAGTTTGTTGTCGGACGGTTTTGGAGGCTAGAAGTTGTAAGGCACCAAACGCTACACCTGACAAGCTCAGAGAAGATCTGCACAGCGGCTTTACACACTCAGGAGACTTAAAATAACCACAAAGGATAGTCTGAAATTTAAACTCTTTTAGCTGGAAGCAGTTTATGGTGGGTAGTCATGTTGTGTCTGTCACTCAGCAAATATCTGTTGAACTATGTACATCAAGCATGTCAAACTCACAGCCAGCGGGCCACACCGCACGCCTCAGGAGTTTGACATGCTTAATGTACATAGTAGGGCCGTTATATTTAGGAAGCATTTCTATTTCTTTAATATTCATGGTATTTTGTGTCTCTTAGTATTAAGATTGAGGTTTAAACAGTTCCTTGTAGCTAAACTTTTGTTTTCCTTTTTAGGGGTTTGCTGTAAAATGGGACTTTTGATTGTATTCACTGGACTGTGGCTGTTTTCCTTAGTAAAGGCCGATTCAAAAGCCATTACAACCTCTCTGACGACAAAATGGGTTTCTGCTCCATTGTTGTTAGAAACCAGGTAAGAGAACATTTTTCCCTTTCATATGTTTGAGCAAAGTACAGACTTTCTACTAGTGAATTTTCAGGAGCTTTTTAGGAAGTGAGGTTATCACATGCATTTATGAAGGCCTCTTTCCGTGTGCGCTGTGCTGTTAGAACACAGAATCTGCCTATTAGTAGGATAGGACTATATGGATTCATGGAGAGATTTCTTTAGATAAGTAGGTTGAATTGGTTAGATTATTATGCTATCTTTCAGGAAGAGTGTATGTGGTAAGAAGGGAAGAGAGAGTTGTACTTAAAGGAACATTTCTACTTATATATTTAAAAGGAAGAGAAGAGAGCTTGGCAGGATATGGGGAAAGGAGGAACTGCTTTGGGAGAAGACAAAATAAGATAGTGCCGGAAGCAGAGGAGATGGCCAGGTTCTGTCTGTTCGAAAATGTGCTTGTTCGACATATGAGCACTGCCCCATCAGGATGATTCTAATCAAATCAGAAAGTTCTCTTACAATTAGAATTGGCAGCACCTCTCATTTTTGGTGTTTCATAAAGCAATAATATGTCTTAAAATCACTAGTGCCTTAAAATCAACAAAATACAATAGTCAATGATTTCTTGAAAAATTTTATATTCCAAGTGTAACTTATATACATTATATATAGCATATATTACTTCTATATAACCAAATACCCTTCTTTTAGACTTTTTTTTTTTTAATGTTTACAGATGGAAACTTATTGTGTGTGAATAATAGCTAGGACTTGCATAGAATCTTCCTAAAGTGTACGTTAGGTGGGTTCAATGGCAGGCATCTTGGAAATTGATAGTGCTAGAAATTTGAACTGTTGAGTTACTTCAGTTAACTTTGTGGTCTGTCTTTGTGATCTTCAACTTAGGATTTCATCTTCTAACACTTCCCCCTTAACCACTAGAAAAATGGGAATGAAAGCTT
The DNA here is from genome assembly GCF_964339955.1 of Pipistrellus hanaki. Lineage (NCBI taxonomy): Eukaryota > Metazoa > Chordata > Mammalia > Chiroptera > Vespertilionidae > Pipistrellus > Pipistrellus hanaki. Next base: position 3,439,621 of record NC_140510.1, on the reverse strand, counting down.
TGTCCTGTTGGTTATGTATGTGAATATGGCATCTTCTAAGGAAAAGCCGAGTTTGGCATTGATAAGGGGCAAGTAGGATGCTTGGGCGTGGTCTTGACTTGCTTAGAAGCCCCTGACTTGCTGCTGAGCAGACTTGCTTCCATCTCTACTGCGCCTGCTTTTCTCATCAATAAAATGGCAAAGGCAAACAAGAAAAGCACTGCATCTGAGTCGTAGTGATGTTGCAGTAACTAGCCTGATAGAGGGGGTGAGCTCCTCAAATACAAGAACTTTATTAGATTTAGGGCACTTGTTTAAGTGAAGTGACAGATCTTTTGAAATCCTAGCCTGCCTGTGACAGGACTCCTAACTCACCTTTTTCTTGCTTTTGCTAACCTTATTTTTATTTATTTTTTCAAATGTTCCAACCCCCATCCCCTCAATTGCTCCCCTCCACCAGGTTCCCACCCTTCCCTCTGCCCTTTCCCTACCCCCCATTGTCCTTATCCATAGGTGCACAGTTTTTGTTCAATCTCTTCCCACACCCCCCACTCCTCATTTCCCCACAAATTGTCAGTTCATTCCCCTTTCATTCCTCTGGTTCTATTCACCAGTTAATATTGTTCATCAGATTTTTTATTTTTATTTTTTATTAATATATTTTATTGATTTTTTACAGAGAGGAAGGGAGAGAGATAGAGAGCTAGAAACGTCGATGAGAGGGAAATCTCGACCAGCTGCCTCTTGCATACCCGCTACCGGGGATGTGCCCGCAACCAATGTACATGCCCTTGACCGGAATCAAACCTGGGACCTTTCAGTCCGCAGGCCGACGCTCTATTCACTGAGCCAAACTGGTTTCGGCTCATTTAGCTTTTTTTTATTTGTGAAGCTCTTTATCTGGCCTTCGATTCTGAGTGATAGTTTTGCTGGGTAGAGTATTTTTGGCTGTAGGTTCTTGCTATTCATCACCTTGAATATTTCTTGCCATTCCCCATCTGGCCTGCATGGTTTCTGTTGAGAAATCAGCTGACAGTCGTATGGGTGCTCCTTTATAGGTAACTACCTGCTTTTCTCTTGCTGCTTTTAAATATTCTCTCTTTGTCTTTTGCTCTTAGAATTTTAATTATGATGTGTCTTGGTGTGGTCCTCTTTGGATTTCTTTTGTTTGGGGTTCTGTGCGCTTCCTGGACTTGGAAATCTATTTCTTTCACCAGGTGGGGGAAGTTTTCTGTCACTATTTCTTTCAATATGCTTTCGGTATCTTGCTCTCTCTCATCTTCTGGGACCCCCATAATTCTGATGTTGGTTTGCTTGAAATTGTCTTACACTATCTTCAACTTTCTGGATTCTCTTATCTTCTTGCTTCTGTAGAGGAGTGTCCTTTGGCTCTTTGTGTTCCAAATCTTTGTCTTGATTCCTGTGGTCTTCCAGTCTGTTTTTAGGACTCTGTGTAATATTTTTTATTTCAGACAATGTTTTCTTTATTTCTAGTTGATCTTTTTTCATATCCTCATAGGTCTCATTTATTTTTTCGGCCTTTTTTAGGAAATTCTTGAAAAACCTTCTAACTGTAGTTTTGAACTCAATGTCCATTCTTTTACTTTCCGCCATTTCCTTCCTTTGTGTCCTGCCTCTTCTCTGCATTTGAGCTGCTTCCCTGATTTGATGGAATAGTTTTGTGTGCTAGGTATTTTGGTAGAGCCCAGTAGCACAGCCTTTCCAGTTACCTGAGGTGGACAGTCTTGGTGTAGCCCTTTGTGGGCTGTATGTGGAATCTTGTTGTTAAGCCTTAGTTGTTGTTGGTATCACTGGGAAGCGTTGATTTCCAAGCCAATTGGCTGTCAGGATCAGCAGTGTTTTCAGCTAGGAGGACTTCTGTACTCTGCTTGGATGGGGCGGAGTCTCGGGGTGGTGCAGACAAACTTTGGTTCCCTGTCAGTCCCGCCTTAGGAAAGTCCTATTCGTGGTGAGTCCCACAAGATTGGTTGCAGGCGCACCCGTCTTTGGTATAGGCGCAGACTAGCTTTGGATTCCCATCAGTCCCTCCTTAGGAAAGTCCTATTTGTGGCGAACAAGAAAGCCAGCCTCTGGGAGGGCTTCTGGGCTCCTCTTGGATGGGGCGGAGTCTCCGCTAACCTTATTTTTGATGATTTGTCTGATGTAAGTCTAGGCTATTGAGATTTACTATCACTCTCTAAGTGCATTTGTGTTATTAACTGTAACATGTTTTATGATATTCTGCTTACCATTCTTACCTGAATTACATTCCATTACTCTCACACTGATTAGTTTCCTATTTTCCCCAGTGTACATTGTCTTAGAAGATACTTTTGGCATATCCCTATGGACTTTTGAGAAAGTATGTTAAATTTGTCAGTCTTAATTGATCACTTTTTTTCCAGTTTCTTTGATGTGTACTTTTGGTACTTCACCAGTTTACTCAGCACAGACACCTTTACAGGGTATCCTGGCCATTTGCCAGTTGTTTCACTGTTTTGAGCCCTCTCTTTAGCTATTTGCAGACAGTTTGCTAGAGTAGTGGGACATGTATGCAACTCAGAAATGAGCTGTCTTATTTGAAACCACTCCATGTGCACTCCAGAGCTAGCTGACGCAGGCTCTGCGCTGGTCCTGGCAGCACTGATGGTGGGTGTGGTCCAGAGGGATGGTCCAGACTCTCTCCATACATCAATGCTCCCTGTATTTGGCTGTAGGGACAAAAACTATTCCCAGCTGTATTTTAAGATTGGGCCTGATGCTTTGTAGTTATCCATGAAGTGTTATACTAGTATATTTAATTGAAGTCAAACACTGGATAGGTTTGACTTCAATTAAATATAGTTGCAGAAATATGTAAATGAAGTATATTAAAAATGAAAACATCATTTTTTGACTGCTAAATATTATAATGGCTCAAGAATATAGCATGATAAAGATATAAATCAAGAATATTGGAACTCACATTCCAGATTTTCCATTTGCTAACTCTGTGCCTTGAAGCAAGTCTACTGAATTGTAGGGTTGCTGTGAGGATTTGGAGACATGGATGAATATGCTGAGCTTAGTGTCTGTCACGCAGTAGAGCCACTTAAATACTCACTTCCCTTTCCTTTCTAGTTCTGTATTAAAGAAAGACCTACTCTGATCTCCCACAATAACTTCAGAAATCGAACAAAAAACAAGTTTACTAGCAGACTTATGCTGATTGGTAGACATTTGGTTTTTTAAAAATATATTTTATTGATTTTTTTACAGAGAGGAAGAGAGAGGGATAGAGAGTTAGAAACATTGGTGAGAGAGAATCATTGATCAGCTGCCTCTTGCACACCCCCTACTGGGGATGTGCCCGCAACCAAGGTACATGCCCTTGACCGTAATCGAACCTGGGATCTTTCAGTCCACAAGCCGACTCTCTATCCACTGAACCAAACCGGTTTCGGCTAGACATTTGTGGGTTGTTTTTTTTTTCCTAGTTATGATTTCTTTTGCCAAATATTAAAACCTTTTTATTGGGATTCCAAAAATGTTTATAATCGGAGAGAATGATATAATTTGCCCTTCTTCTACTTACCAGGTTTTTACAGTTATCAATTTAAGTCCAGTAACCATTACTAGCACTATTTTCCTCCCTTCCCCCGCTGAAATGTTTCTTTGTTTCGTTTTTTATGTTTCTGTTGATTTTTAGAGAAAAGAAGAGGGACAGAGAGATAGAAACATCGATAAGAGAGACACATCATCGATGGGCTGCCTCCTGCACACCTCCCCCCCCCCCCCCACTGTGCTCTGACCAGGAATCGAACCAAGGCCTCTTGGTTGCTAGGTTGACCCTCAACCACTGAGCCCGCTGGAATGTTTTAAAGCAAATCCCAAACAGCATATAATTTCATCTGTAAAACTATAGATTTTTTTTTTTTTACTCAGTGGGATAGGCATAAGAGGCTAATAAATGATTTAAAACAAAAAGCAAACTAGTATACTGTAAACAAATGGCAGCATGCCTTTGAAAAGTATCTTGTGTTCTTATCTTTCCTGAGCTAGTTCAGTGAGTGGATCTAGTAATTATTTTTCTTAAGACAAATTTAGATGCTCTAAGAGCTATTTATGCAGTGGGATGAAAAAGAATGTATAGTTTAAGAAGTTTTCCTGTCATTATCTGAAAAGCATATATTTACTTAAAATAAGCCTTTATAGGGGGACCTTAGCTTCCCTGAATCCTTGTTCTCATCATACATTTAAAAATATATATATATTTTATTGATTTTTTGCAGAGAGGAAGGGAGAGAGATAGAGAGCAGAAACGTCGATGAGAGAGAAACGTCGACCAGCTGCCTCTTGCACACCCCCTATCGGGGATGTGCCCGCAACCAATGTAGATGTCCTTGACTAGAATCGAACCTGGGACCTTTCAGTCTGCAGACCGACGCTCTACCACTGAGCCATACCGGTTTCGGCTCATCATACATTTAAAAAAATATATATATTTTATTGATTTTTTACAGAGAGGAAGAGAGAGGGATAGAGAGTTAGAAACATTGATGAGAGAGAATCATTGATCAGTTGCCTCTTGGACACCCCCTACTGGGGATGTGCCCGGAACCAAGGTACGTGTCCTTGAGCAGAATCGAACCCTGGACCTTTCAGTCCGCAGGCCAACGCTCTATCCACTGAGCCATACTGGTTTTGGCTCATCATACATTTGATCAGTGTATTCCCTCCCCCTTCTGCTCACTTATTTGTGAGTGAAGCTTTAATTTAGGAATTTAATGTTCATCTGCATGTCATAATCTATCTGTTTTACTGTCTGCCTTCTTAGACTGTAAACCACTGTCCGGTTGGTATGAAATCTTAGTCACCCCCTAAGCACTGCCCTGCCAGCCTGATTGATGTCTAACTGCCCCCCCTGCCAGCCTCTTTGCCCCCAACTTCCCTCCTCTGCTGGCCTTGTCACCCCTAACTGCACTCCCCTGCTTGCCTGATTGCCCACAACTGCCCTCCCTTGTCGGCCGGGTCCCTCCCAACTGCCCTCCCCTGCTGGTCATCTTGTGTCCACATGGCAGCAGCCATCTTTGACCACATGGGGTCAGCCAGCTTGTGTGTTGGAGTGATGGTCAATCTGCATGTTACTGTTTTATTTGATAGGATAGAAGCCTGGTGCATGGGTGGGGGCCAGCTGGTTTGCCCTGAAGGGTGTCCAGGATCCGGGTGGGGGTTCCCTTGGGGTGTGGGGCTGCCTGAGCGAGGGGCCTGTGGTAGTTTGAGGCCGGCCAACACCCCCCCCCCCCTTACCCCCCAGGAGCAACCCAAGTGGAGGCCCTGGTATTTGGAATTTATTTACCTTCTACAATTGAAACTTTGTATCCTGGAGCAGAGCCAAGTCTTCTGCTTGCTCTGTGGCAGCAGCCAGTTCTGATGGGGTTTATGTATCTTCTTTAATTGAAACTTTGTAGCCTGAAGTGGACGCCTAGGTCAGCCAGGGCAGGTGCAAAGCTTGGCTTCCTCCAAGCCTCCCTCCTGCTCTTCGTGGTGGCAGCCATCTTGGCTGGAGTTGATTTGCATATTCATTCTGATTGGCTGATGGTCGTGGTTGGTGGATGTAGTGGGGTAGTTGTTAATTTGCATATTACTCTTTTATTAGTAGGATGTATTGTAAATTAAAAGATAAACTGAATATTTGGAAACTCATAAGAACTTAATTTCCTTTCTTTAGTAATAGAGCTTATATTTGAAAATTTTTGTTTTAAAGTTATTTTATATTTTTCTCCCAGTGAATTTTTAGCAGAAGACAGTCAAGAGAAGTTTTGGAATTTTGTAGAAGCCAGCCAAAGTATTGGATCGTCAGATCATCACGGTAAATTGAAGCCAATGCTGCTTTGACTTTGTTGTCTGGGAAAATATCGGGAAAATGCTCTTTCAGAGTATATGTGGCACGGCAGTGAATAGGATTCAATTTTAACTTAATCACTAGAGTTATGATGGCAGCCAGCAGAGCCAACACAGACTAATAATAATTTTTGAAGTTTATAACTTGGGTTTAAGCACTATCTTTGACTTTCACCCTCTTGTTTTTGTGTTGTTTTATTAAAAACTAGAGGCTCAGATCACAAAATTTGTGCACAGGGTGGGGCGTGTCCCTCAGTCCAGCCTGCACACTTTCCAATCTGGGACCCCTCGAGGGATGTTCAGCTCTCTGTTTAGACCCGATCCCAGTGGTCTAAACGGGCAGCCGGACCTCCCTCTCACAGTCCAGGACTGCTGGCTCCCAACTGCTCGCCTGCCTGCCTTCCTGATTGCCCCTAACCCCTTCTGACTGCCAGCCACATCACCCCCTAACCACTCCCCTGCCAGCCTGATTGATGCCTAACTGCTCTCCTGCCAGCCTCTTTGCTCTCAGCTTCCCTCCTCTGCTGGCCTGGCCACCCCTAACTGCCCTCCCCTACAGGGTTGATCTCCTCCAACTGCCCTCCTTTGCAGACCTGGTCACTCTTAACTGCCCTCCCTTGCAGGCCTGGTGCCTCCCAACTGCCCTCCCCTGCTGGCCATCTTGTGTCCACATAGGGGTAGCATCTTTGACCACATGGGGGAAGCCATCTTGTGTGTTGGAGTGATGGTCAAATAGGATAAAAGCCTGGTGCATGGGTGGGGGCCAGTTGGTTTGCCCTGAAGGGTGTCCCCGATCTGGGTGGGGGTTCCCTTAGGGTGTGGGGTGGCCTGGGCGAGGGGCCTGTGGTGGTTTGCAGGCTGGCCACACCTCCCCTCGCCCACTACCTAAGCAGAGGCCCTGGTATCTGGAATTTATTCACCTTCTACAATTGAAACTTTGTAGCCTCAAGCGGAGCCAAGCCCCCTGCTCACTCCTGCTTTTGCCATTTCTGTGTAGGTTCATGTATCTTCTATAATTGAAACTTTGTATCCTGGAGTGGAGGCCTAGGCCAGCCAGAGCAGGTGGAAAGCTTTGCTTCCTCCATTGCTGGGGTAACCCTACCCTGCTCTCTCCAGCTCCTTGGCTGCTGCCATTTTTCTTGGGATTTATCTTTTATAATTGAAACTTTGTATCCTTGAGTGGAGGCCTAGGCTGGCCAGGGTATGTGGAAAGCTTGGCTTCCTCTATAGCCTTGGAAATGCAAGCCTCTCAACTGTTCCCTGTGGCTACAGCCATCTTGGTTGGGTTAATTTTCATACTTGCTCTGATTGGCTGGTGGGCGTGGTTGGTGGGCGTGACTTGAGTGGAGTGATGGTTAATTTGCATGATACTCTTTTATAGGTAGAATGTGTGACTATTTTGTGGAAGTCAAAGTCATTTAGTATTAAGTTAATACCCATCAGAATTGATTCATTTTTTAAAAATAAACCATTTATATAAGTGATTTATTATCTGTTAAGTCTAACCTGTTTATTTATTTATTTACTGTTTAATCCTCATGTGAGGATACTTTTTCCATTAATTGTTAGAGTGGAGGAGAGGGAGGAGGACACAGTGAGAGAAACAGCAGTATGAGAGGGACACATCAATTGGTTGCCTTCCACATGTGCCCCGACCTGGGCTTGGGATCCAGTCTGCAACCCAGGTTCGTGCCCTTGACTGGGAATTGAACCCTAGACCCTTCAGTGTGTGGACTGATGCTCTAAACTCTTCACACACTGGTCAGAGCAAGTTTGTTATTAAGTTAGTGCCACCAAAAATGTTTTCTATTATGTCTGCCAGCCACTCACAGATTGAGTGTCAGGTATCAATTAAATTACAATGTAATTTTCTCATTTGTTTACAGATTATGATGTGTTTTTATATACATTTTCTAATTGAATATAAGCTATATAGAGTATAAAAATGAATAGTTAAAGATATATGAGTATCTAAAACCTTGGTATTAAATTGACAGGCGCATTTGAAGAGAAAATACGTAAAAATTTTGTGACCGCTACCGCTGCTAAAAGTAAACTAAATTAATTTTAACATAGATTTTTATTCATACAATATGTATTTAAAAAGTTCTGTCTGAGTTTTCTTTTGGTATAAACACAGAACAATTTTGAACAAGCATCTGTAAGTTTTAGTTATATAATTCAGAGTCAACTAGAATTGTTTGAGTTATCAGAAAAATCATTTTACATTTAGTTTATAATTTTATGAACAAATAATAAAGTGGGCTTATAATGAATTTGAACTGTGACATATAAATGACATGTCTTCATTATAAGTGGTAGTGTTCTTGATTAGAATGATGTGAGTATGAATTCTTGAAAGTAATTGTGAAAGTATGTTAAACATTTTATTTGAAATATTATCTGTAGTCTACCACCCAAAGATATTCATCAACATTCTGACACAACTTTGCGATATTCCTTTGTGATCTCTTTTTCTACTTAGATGCTAATGCAGACTGTCCGTTTATATTTTGCTTTTTAAAATGTTAATATTTTCTAAAGAAAAGCTATTGTATATGAAAGGTTATACTTACAGAGAAAAATCTTGTTACCTCCCTCTTTTTGTTTCTCTCCCATATTTTAAAAAATGTATTTCATTAACTTTTTACAGAGAGGAAGGAAGAGGGGGAGAGAGTTAGAAACATTATTGAGAGAGAAACACTGCTTCCTGCACACCCCCTACTGGGGTTTCGCCCACAACCAAGGTAGTACATGCCCTTGAACGGAATCGAACCTGGGACCCTTGAGTCTGCAGGCCAGCGCTCTATCCACTGAGCCCAACTGGTTATGGCTCTACCATTTTTTATAACCATTTAATTTGGTTAGCCTTTAAATTTTTTTTTTTTTTTTTGCAACAAATACATATCTATTCTTATTTCTCATTCTTTCTTAGAGTGAAAAATGATAGCTTATGGTATTATATATATTGTTTTATATGTTGCACTTTTCATTTAGCAACATATCCTTCGGGTTTTTTCATATTGGTTCATGTCCTTTTTTCTTCCTAATTTGTTCCAATTGTTTGTTTAAATGCTTTATCCCAAACTATAGTTTTATCAGCATCATTTAATACCTTGCACTTCCTCATCACCTGGCTGAGGAGTGTTGGGTTATTCGAGTAGAGAGCATGTAGTAGGCACTAGGGATACAAAGACAAATAAGTCATAGTTTCTGCCTATGGGGACTCAGACTATATGGGGAGGAGTAGATAGTGAATAAGTAATTTAGTAATAATGTGAATGGAAGAGGTGAGCAAAGAAATATGAGAGCAAAGAAAAGATGTACTTGGTCCAGTGAAGCATGGGTAGTATTGGGGGTGTCTTGGAGTACTTAACTAGCAGTCCCATGTAGAAGGAAGACTGGATAAAAGGCAGAAGGGAGGAAAAGTTCACTTGTGTACTCCAGGGAATTCGGAGCATCTGACAGTAGTTCCAGACAGTATAGTGGTGAAATGTTGCTTTCCTAGGCCTGTGTGTCACAGAGCTCTATACCTTACAAGCTATCTTACTGGGATATCTCCAGTCATGGGACTATTTTGCTTCATATTTTTTCTTCGCAGGCACTGATTCCTCCTATTATCGTGCAATATTGGGAGTTGCATTTCCGTTTCTGTCACCTCTGCAGCAGAATTTGCTGAAATTTTCTCTGTCTCTCCATTCCTACTCTGCTACAATTCAAGCCTTCCAGCAGGTGAGTGCAGTGCTTACATGTAACAGTGTTTGTTAAGGGTTGTATAGCATGATAATCAGATATATTGTAGTTGCATTGAGGGGCTGTAACTTTTCTGCTTAAAATTTTCTAGGATTTATGATTTGTTTGTAAATAAGCAAAGTTGTTGTTAAAACCTTCAAAACACATAGTATAAGAAATATAATTTCTTATTTTCATTTAAGAAATTTAAAAAGAATATATACACAAAAAAGAGACTATGAGACTTCATTTGTACAACATAGCCTAGGAGGTAGTCTTTGTTTTTGTTTTTTTAATCCTCACATAGGATATTTTTTTCATTGCTTTTTCAGAGAGTGAAAAGGAAGGGAGAGAGGAGGAAGAGAAAGAGAGAGAGAAACATTGATGTGAAAGAGACACATCTACTGATTGCCTCCTTCATAAACCCCGACCAACTAGGGTTCGGGAGCGAACCTACAACCCAGGTACATGCCCTTTGTCAGGAATTGATCCTGAGACCCTTCAGTGTGTGGGCTGATGCTCTAACCATTGAGAACACTGGCCAAGGCAGAAGGTATGGTCTTGCTAAACCAATAGACCCTCACTCTGATCACAGCCTGTAGATCTCAAAGCAGTTCACAGGAAATAGAGACATGGGAAATGTGAGGTAGTATAGCAGGGGTACAATCAGCAAAATCCAGCATTTGGGAGCAGTGGTTCTCAACCTTTCTAATGCCACGACCCTTTAATACAGTTCTTCATGTTGTGGTGACCCCCAACGGTGAAATTATTTTTGTAGCTACTTCATAACTGTAATTTTGCTACTGTTAACGAATCGTAATATAAACCTCTGTGTTTTTTGATGGTCTTAGGTGACCCTGCTAGTGGTTCTCAACCTGTGGGTCGTGACCCACAGGCTGAGAACTGCTGCTGTAGAGCCTAAAACCATCGGCTTTATGGTTATGAAGTAGCAACGAAATAATTTCATGGTTGGGGGTCACCACAACATGAGGAACTGTATTAAAGGGTCACGTCATTAGAAAGGTTGAGAACCACTGCCTTAGAGTAACAGGATTTGATAACTTCAACAAATAAGTTAAAAGGAAAGGGGAACTGGGAAGGAGGTACTTCAAAAGAGACTGAAAATGTGTCAACTTAATGCAATTTGCAGATCTTGTTGGATTTTTCTAAAAATATATTTTTATTATTGACTAGTGGCCTGGTTCATGGATTCATGCACATTGAAATGAAATTAATTAGTAGAAATATTTTAATATCACTATTTGTTCTTTCTCTATAATAGAAGTGTCAGAGATGAAAGGAAATTAGTAAAATGTATATGAAAATAATATATAAATTGCTTAATAAATAAACAATATAACAACAACAAAAACATTACATAAAAACAACAAAAACATAAAACAAAAACAAAAACATGGTATAAAAACAACATTGATAAAACAATGACTGACAAATTGATTAAACTCATTTTAATATCTCTATGTAAATCACATTAAGAGTAAAAACATTGCCAAAACTGGTTTGGCTCAGTGGATAGAGTGTCAGCCTGCGGACTGAAGGGTCCCGGGTTCGATTCCGGTCAAGGGCATGTGTTTTGGTTGTGGGCACATCCCCAGTGGGGGGTGTGCAGGAGGCAGCTGATGGATGACTCTCTCTCATCGATGTTTTTCACTATCTCTCTCCCTTCCTCTCTGTAAAAACATCAATAAAATATATTTTTAAAAAAAGAAGAGTAAAAACATTTTCAGAGTGCTTGACTAATGTCAACAAAGACAACCAAATTCACGATTGACAGTGACAGATCGAAACACGTGTGATTGGCACCAGCGAGAATATATATATCATACATGCGTGAGTCAACATTTATTTTTAAACTAGAGGCCAAAAGTACAGAGTCAACAGGATGAGGCAACACATACCATGTTGAAGATAAAAATCTTACTGGCACTGCCGATAATACTAGCATCGATGCACATCTTTGTATTGAACAGAGTTGCTGAGATGACAGGGAATCAATAGGATCTGTTTTGATGTATTTTAATGGAACCAGTTTGCCATTGCAAGGACTACAGGTTGCAGCAAAGATGTTTAAGAAATATATATATGTGAAAAGCAGTTTTATGTAGGGATTTCCTGTAGAATTTGCCATGCTTACACTATTGTTGGAGCAGCATTTGAGGATGCCCTGGGTTAAGGTATCTGAGGCAGCCATTTCCCAGACCCTGGATCACCGGTAGGCCTGCACATTGGGCTGGACAGTGTTAAAGCAGAAAGCAGTCATCAGGCAGCTTCAGGTGGACGGGGTCAGCAGGCCCACCCCCACAGGTTTCTGAGCATGAATTGAGGAACAGAAGAGCTGTGTTGTGATCCGAGCAGCATTTGTTTCTCCCCAAACGTACAAGTTTTAGTTCTTCTAGTGGTTATGAGGAGCCATGTATTGGGAGTAAAGAGCTTACTTCCAGTATAAAGTGGGTCAGTGCCTCACTGGTGATGCTCTGTCCTGGTTATAGACACTCTGATAGTGAATATTAACACACACAGTGAAGCATTGTTTTCAAGTGGAAAAGTTAACTAGATGGTTGCTACACACAAATTAGTGAAGAAGTTGTGCTTATGCCATATTTTTTGTTAAAATCTTTTACTTTGAGATCTCATTTCAGAAGAACGGCATGATCAACTTTTAGCCATACCTGTGATGGTTGTGAATGCTCACAATTGTGCATTCTTAGAGTTTATCCATCCTGGGGGATTTGCAAGTTGTTCACCTAAAACACATGTGTCAAACACAAGGCCCGCGGGCCAAATCCAGCCCGCCAGGCCTTGCAATGTGGCCCGCACCGCGCTGTCATCACTGCACTCCGCTGTCAGTTTATGACATTGTCAGTTTATGACTGTTCAGTAAACCATTCGGCCCGCGATTTAGGCTGGATTTTAGATTTTGGCCCCTTCTCTGATTGAGTTCGACACCCCTAACCTAAAACATTCTTAAAGTGGTGGCTTCTTGCCCTAGCTGGTTTGGCTCAGAGGATAGAGCATTGTCCTGCGGACTGAAGGGTTTGGGTTCGATTCTGGTCAGGGGCATATGCCCGGTTGCGGGCCCTGTGGTTGGGTGTGTGCATGAGGCAGCCGATTAATGATTCTCTCTCTTCATTGATGTTTCTGTCTCTCCCTCTTCCTCTGTCTCTAAAAATCAAAAATACTTTTTTTAAAAAGTGGTGGCTTCTTGTTTGCAAGGCAGCTTATTTGGTAGCAACCAAAGGTTCTGTGTTTGAGCACATGAGAGACTGCCTGCTCACCTGGGTCAGGGCACATACACAAGTCAACCAGTGAATGCATAAATAAGTGGAACAACAAATCAATATTTTTCTCTCTTTTTTAAAAAATATATTTTCATTGATTTCAGAGAGGAAGGGAGAGGGAGACAGAGATAGAAACAATGATGAGAGAGAATCATTGATTGGCTGCCTCCTGCACATTAAGCCTGCAACCCAGGCATGTGCTCTTGACCAGAATCAAACCTGAGACCCTTCGGTCCGCAGGTTGTTGCTCTATCCACTCAGCCAAACTGGTGGCTTTCTTTTTGTCTTTCCCTCCCTCCTTTCCTGCCTCCCTCCCTCCCTACCTCTCCCTTCTCTTCTCACTCCTTCCCTCTCTCCCCTCCTCCCCCCCTCTGAAATCAACAAATTATAAGCATATTTTTTTTCACAGAAATTTAGTTAATATCTTAAAACTGAAAATGTATGTATGCTGCTTAGGTAAATGCAAACACTAAACATTTATGTATTCTGGAATTTTATTTTTATTTTGAAATGGGAGCTTATTGATTTACAAGTTCATTAAAAACTAAAACATGTTTCTGTAAAAAAAAGAGGAGTTTGTATTTCTGTTATCCCTCCACCCCTTTTCTTACAGTAGCTTTGTATGGGACTTGACATTGAGGCTTTTCTGCTCATTTTGATGTGAAATTAGTTTTAGTTTTAGAAATTGACACGGCTTCCTTTTCTGTTGATTTTATCTAAATGTTAAAAAATAAGGGTGGTTTAAAAAATAGTGGCTTGCTTTCTGAAATTTTCTGACTTGGTCCCTCACCTGTGCTTTTATTTGGACTTTCTCTTTCATTGCCTCTATCTTTCTGTCCAACACCAATTTTCTTTCGCCCTCAGCAGTTTTTCCTTAGAGTGGGGCACTAAAGGGAGTCCTACTTGTGAGTTTGAGAGTTCAGAGTGGCTTAACTGCCCTAAGCCCTTTAAACTTTATCAGGAGCCCCTTGGGTTCCCCTGATACGAGATCAAACAACACCTGTTGGCCACGACTTCCCAGTGAAATCTCTTGGCTGCTATGGGTTTTCTTGTTCTCAGGGTCATCTAAATCTCTCGTTTACCTCTGTGTCCTTTTCTGTGGCCTCCTGATAAGTTTGGTCTTGCTTGGCTTTTGTATCATGGGGATTTCTTTCTACCTATTTTCTTCATAAATGTGTCCATTGGCTTTTTGCTTTTTGTTATCTAGTTGCTTTGTTTTTGTGGGGAACTTTGGAAAATTAAAAAATTATGCTGTCAGTTGCCTGTTGTGCAGAATTTTATTACTTTTTAAAATATATATATATATTTATTTCAGAGAGGAAGAGAGAGGGAGAGAGAAAAATAAAAACAGCAGTGATGAGAGTGAATCATTGATCGACTGCCTCCTGTATATCCCCTACTGGGGATTGACCTGGGCATGTGCCTGTGACTAGAATCGAACCCGGGACCCTTTGAGACTGATGCTCTATCCACTGAGCCAAACCAGCTAGGGCCAGAATTTTATTCCTTTTTAATGATAGTGGTATTATGTCATTGTAAAAACCTCTTATTGCGACATACTAAAATATTACAAATGAAATGAAATGTTATTTAGAATTTATGTTGTAATGACTCAGTGATGTGTCCTAGAAAGGTAAATGAAATAAATTGGCCATGAGTTGATAATTTTGAATACTAGTCGCCCGGTGCATGAATTTTTGCACATTGAAAGGCAATTATTTAGAAGAAATATTTTAATATCACTATTTGCCCTTTCTCTATAAACCAAATTCACAACTGACAATGGCAGATGGAAACACTCATACGATTGGCACCAGCGAGAGCTTTATATGCATCTCACATGCGCGAGTCAACTTAGCTTTTTATAGATATAGAATAAACTTGCTTCATTAGACCTGCTTTCTTTTTTTCTTCTTTTTTTAATCAATCTTTATTGCTCATATTATTACAAAGGTTCCTCATTTATTCCCCCCTCCACCAGGTTCCCACCCCACCCTCCACCCCTTCCCCATCCCCCATTGTCCTCATCCATAGGTGCACAGTTTATGTTCAGTCTCTTCCTCCCTCCCTTTCCTCGATAGTAAATCCCTTTTCAGATAGTAAATCAGTTACTTAGCATTTTCTCATATCAATAATACCTCCACATGCCCAAAGACACATTTCACACAAAAGACATTTCCAGATAGGTCAACCAACCTCATCCAGGCCCCGCACAAGGCACTCACAGATCAACACCCCAGCGCTGTACTAACTCAACACATCCAGATCTAAGCCTTCCTCACTTGATTCAGCAGACCCTCAAGTTCCCCCAAAAGTTTCCAGCCATGTCTTCGAGGCAGCCTTGGGGTGGGGGCAGGCGAGGAGCGAGCTGTTCTGGGCTTGGCTGCTCCGAGCCTGGCCTCTGTTGCTCTGGTTCGTTCCACAACCAGCTGCTCCGGGTCTGGCCACTGCAGCTCCCGACCTGGCTGCTCCGGGCTTGGCTGCTGCTGCTCCGGGCCTGGCTGCACCCGACCCGGCTGCTCTGGGCCCCGTTGTTCCGGGCCCGGCCACTCAGGGCCTGGCCGCTCCCAGCCTGGCAGCTGCTGCTCCGGGCCTGGCTGCTTCCGACCCGGCTCTTCTGGGCCCGGCCGCTACGCGCCTGGCCCTTCCCAGCCTGGCAGCTGCCACTCCGGGCCTGGCCGCACCCGACCCGGCTGCTCCGGGCCTGGCCGCTGCTGCTCCGGGCCTGGCAGCTGCTGCTCCGGGCCTGGCCGCACCCGACCCGGCTGCTCTGGGCCCGGCAGCTCCGGACCCTGCCGCTCTGGGCCTGGCCGCTCCCAGCCTGGCAGCCGCTGCTCCGGGCCTGGCCATACCCGATCCGGCCGCTCTGAGCCTGGCAGCTCCTGGCCTGGATGCTCCGGGGTTGGCCACTGCTGTTCTGGGCCTGGCTGCTCCCGACCCGGCTGCTCTGGGCCCGGCTTCTCTGGGCCTGGCCACTCCTGGTCTGGGTGTTCCTGGACTGGCCACCCTGGGCTTGGCCGCCTCCGCCTCAGGCCTGGCTGCCACTGCTCCAGGCCTTGCTGTTGCTGCTCTGGATCTGGCTGCTGCTGCTCTGGGGCCTGGCTGTTGCTGCTCCAGGCCCGGCTGCCACTGCCTTGTGCCTGGCCACTCTAGGCCTGGCCGCCGTCGTTCCAACATTCTGTCCTTTTTTTTTTTTTTTTTTTTAAACTCATTTATGTTGAAATGTTGGCTGCTGAGTTGAGTTCTGACTTAGTCTTTGATTTTTCAAGATCTGTCTTTGTATTCCCTCCTAAGTAATTTTACTATCTTTTGCTCTCACTTGATTTCTTCACATTGAGAACTTCTTCGGTTTCTTCTTCCTTGTCCTGGAAGCTCAGCAGGTTGGCCTGTGGCACCCCTTTGTTCTCCGCGGGCCCCTGCACTGCTTCAGCCTGTTGCCGGGGTCGGCACCGCCGCCCAGGAAGCAGCCCCCGACCTCGGCTCCATTGCCCGCACTCAGTTGTCGAAGGCTCAGGGGCAACCTCCCCTGGGGGCCCCATCGCCCGGCTCCTTGCTGGTGCCCGGCTGGCAGGTGTCCGGCAGGGGCTCCTGCTCCTCGTCGCGTTCCTCCAGTCTGGAGCTTTTTTTCTCCTTCCCGCTGGGGGAGTCTAGCATCAGAGTCAACAGACTGTCCTCTGCGCGCAATGTACGTGACTCCGGGGGCTCCGCTTTTCGCCGCTCCCCCAGGACTCCACCTCACAGCCCCGTCTCCCTCTGCTTGGGCCTGGGTCCCCAGGGATTGGCCTAGGACTTAGACCTGCTTTCTGATGTAGCTAAACTTTTCCAGCCCAGTGAAGCATCCCAACATCTCTTTCAGGTAATTGTCAGAAACACAGCAGTAAATATCAACACAAAGCAGATTATTATTGTAGATCACGCAGGGAGAACAAAAGGTAAATATTTAACTGCAGCAGTGTTTGACTATACTTTGTACAGTAGGAAACCTGAGTCATTTTCAAGGTCCACCATTTCTTCTTTTCAGTCGGGTGAAGTTTCTAAGCTTTCTAAATCTCCTTTTCTGGCTAATGAAAATAGGATTCCACTGAGTCTCCTGTCTACTCCAGAACTTCTGTAAGGATCAAATGAGGTGAGGCATGGAAAACGCTTCACAGACATTTGGTTAACGTGTAAAATGTTTGCACTTGGCTATAAAGCAAGTCGTGTTCCTGGGCTGGAGAAACTGCAAGGAGGCTAGTCGCTAGGGAGAGGAAGCCGGGCGTTGCTACGTGACATCATTACCTGGTGCCCACAGCCACCATTGCGGGGCTGGCTGTGGGCTGTATTTTGTGCCCTGGGTCTCGGCAGTGCTGGCTGTGCTTTGGCGGGCTGCCATTCCGTGGTGGTGGCGGGCCCGACGTCCCAGTTGGGGGAAGCTGAGTGTTGCTTTGTGGGCGCTAGGTCCGCAGTGCCGTTTCTGTGTAAATGGCCAGTGCGCATCATGGCCGCTCCTGCATTGAGCATCTGCCCTCTGGTGGTCAGTGCACATTATAGTGACCGGTTGGACGGTCAGACACTTAGCATATTAGTCTTTTATATATAGAGACTAGAGGCCTGGTGCATGAAATTGGTGCACAAAGATGGGTGATTCCCCCAGCTGTGCCTACACCCTCTGCAATTCGGGACCCCTGCACCTTTTTCTTATCTAGCTAACCTCTTCACATTTAAAAAAATTAACTGAAATATCACCTACTCTCGGAAATCCTCTTTGAACAAATGTCTTTTCAATCTGTATTAAGTATTTTCATAGTATATCTTTCTTTTTCTTCAACAGCTACTTAGAGTGGATGCAATGTGGTTTTCATTCTTAAATCTGAATTTTTTTTCTCTTGGTCTTGTAATAGCAAAGCTTATCCAATTTATATTTTCCCTTTAAGGGCTTATATTTGGCTCCTTGCTTTTTTTCAAGCAATTAATTTGGATTGTAATAGTAAGCCTCACTTGTAAGCAAGCCTGTAGGTCTCTCTCTCCTTAGATTTCTGTAATACCTATCACTTTAGCATACCAGAGATTGTGTTCATAACGATATATAAGAAAATAACAGCCGAAACCGGTTTGGCTCAGTGGATAGAGCGTCGGTCTGCAGACTGAAAGGTCCCAGGTTTGATTCCTGTCAAGGGCATGTACCTTGGTTGCGGGCACATCCCCAGTAGGGGGTGTGCAAGAGGCAGCTGATCGATGATTCTCTCTCATCGATGTTTCTAACTCTCTATCCCTCCCTCTTCCTCTCTGTAAAAAATCAATAAAATATATTAAAAAAAAGAGAAAATAACAGTAAATGTCCCCTGATCATTTGATCTTCTAATATTTTATAATAAGATGTATTATTCTAATAATTTAACTATTACAAAACTGAGGCATACAGAAATAAGTTACTTTGAACAATAAAGAATTACTCAAATGTTAAAGCATTGTACACTTAGGGCCTCCCTCCCTTATCCTGTGCCTCAAATATCATAGCATAGTACACAGTTCACATGGAACTCCGCTTCCTTTAAAGTAGGAAGGGATGCCATACTCACGAATAAGCTGATTGTTATTTAAGGGCCTCACTGCACCTTGTTCTGCACCTTTGCAGAGGGGTGAGTAGGGGCTGGGGGAATTTGAGGAAACCCAGATAGAATTCTCCTCATAAAAGATTTTGCTAAGCCTGCCACCGGGACCACTGGGCATCTGTCCAATTAAAAACCGGACACACAGCAATAACAGAGGCACTGTCTCCTACTGCTAATGCGTGCGGATCAAACCTCAGCCTGCAGGAGCTCAACCTGCAGTCAGGACCAGGCCGCTGGGTAGACCTGGGCTGGTGCTTCTAACTCTGGGGAGAGGGACTTCCCGTGGCTGCAGGCTAGAGAGGAACAGGTCCCTAGTGCAGGCTGGTCAGCGGAGCGGCTTCTTTGCCTGGGATTGCAGGCAGCATGGCGAGGCTCGGCCTGGCCCATTCACCCATTGGTCGCAGGTCAGCTAGGCCTGTCCTGTTCATCCCATGATCGTGGGGGTCAGCGTGGCCCGGACCGTTCACCCCATGGTTGCAGGGTGGCTTGGACCTGGGCTCTTTGCCCCATAATTGCAGGGTGGCGTGGATCCAGGCTCTTCACCCTGTGGTTGCAGGGAGGCTCAGACCCGGGCTCTCTGCCCCGTGTTCCAAGGGCAGCCTGGCCTGGCCTGTTCGCCCATGATCATGGGGTGGCTTGGACCCGAGCTCTTTGTCCCGCAATCGCAGGGCGTCTTGAACCCAGGCTCTTCGCGCCGTGATCACGGGGGCTGGGACCACGGCTCTTCGCCCGCCCGGATCCAAGCCGCCTGCCCAGGTCCCCATCTCAGCCTGGTTCCACTGGTGGCTTCAGGCGCTGCCCCCTCTGCTTGCCCATGTCCCCAACTCCATCGGTTGCATAGGGCCTCTGCCTCCACTGCCTGTGATATGCAAATTTACCTGACATCTTTGTTGGGTTAATTTGCATATCACTCCTGATTGGCTGTGGGTGTAGCAAAGGTACGGTCAATTAGCATTTTTCTCTTTTATTAGTGTAGATGGGTCACAGGTACATGAGGGCTTATTGTACTATTTGTTCTTGTGTTTGTAAGTTTTAGAGTAACTTACAGGGAAAAAAAAGAATAATGAAAAAATTTTAATATCAATTTTTTATAGCAAACTTCACATTTCCTTCCTTAATTTTATCTAGAGAAGAAGGGGTCTTAATATTAGTATGTTACACCATCACTAACATACTAATATTAAGACCCCTTCTTCTCTAGATAAAATGATGGTGTAACATACTAATATTAAGACACCTTCTCTAGATAAAATCTATAGAAGTGCTTATCATTTTACCCTTCCCCTTTTCATATGCTCACTCTTCTCAGGGTGCCTCTTGGTAAAGCTGCAGATTGACTGGTCTCATTCTGCTCTGGGATTAATGGGTTCACTCCAAGCATAATCACCCAGTGTTCAGCCTTTCCCTTATCTTACTGTGCTCATTAATTTTATCTTTCCATTTCTGCAATTTATTTTTAAATTTTTTTTTTCCTCATTTTTTTTATTAAGGTATTATATGTGTACATACCTTACCAATCCCCACCTCGCCAACTCCCATACATGCCCTCCCTCCCCAGATTTTTACGTCCATTGATTATGCTTATATGCATGCATACAAGTTCTTCGGTTGATCTCTTATCTCCCCCATATCTCTCTACCCTCCCCGCTGAATTTGACAGTCTGTTTCTTTACTATCTCTGTATCTTTTTTTTAAATATATTTTTATTGATATTCCACAGAGAGGAAAGAACGGGGATAAAGAGCTAGAAACATCAATGAGAGAGAAACATCGACCAGCTGCCTCCTGCACACCCCACACTGGGGATGTGCCCGCAACCAAGGTGCATGCCCTTGACCGGAATCGAACCTGGGACCTTTCAGTCCGCAGACCGACGCTCTATCCACTGAGCCAAATCAGTTTCGGCTCTATCTTTTTGTTCATCAATTTATAATGTTCCTTATTATCCATAAATGAGTGAGATCATGTGGTGTTTTTCTTTCATTGACTGGTTTATTTCACTCAGCATAATGTTCTCCAATTCCATCCAGGTCACTGCAAATGATAAGAACTCCTTTTTTATGGCAGCATAGTATTCCATTGTGTAGATGTACCATAGTTTTTTGATCATCTGCTGACGGGCACCTCGGCTGTTTCCAGATCCTAGCTATTGTAGATTGTGCTGCTATGAACACAGGGGTGCATATATCCTTTTTGATTGGTGTTTCTAGTTTCTTAGGATATATTCCTAGGAGTAGGATTACTGGGTCAAATGGAAGTTCCATTTTCAGTTTTTTGAGGAAACTCCATACTGTTCTCCACAGACGTTGCACCAGTCTGCATTCCTATCAGCAGTGCACGAGGGTTCCTTTTTCTTCACATCCTTGCCAGCACTCTGCAATTTAAAAAAATATATATATATTTTATTGATTTTTTTACAGAGAGGAAGAGAGAGTGATAGAGAGTTAGAAACATCAATGAGAGAGAAACATCAATCAGCTGCCTCCTGCACACCCCACACTGGAGATGTGCCCGCAACCAAGGTACATGCCCTTGACCGGAATCGAACCTGGGAGTTTTCACTCTGTAGGCCAATGCTCTATCCACTGAGCCGAACAGGTTTTGGCTTGCAATTTTTTTTAATCCCTGTTTTTTTCTGGATCTGGGTTATTCCTCTGTTAATTTGCATATAATGCTTAATTAGGACTGCATCCTTAATCTTTGATACTTAAAATAGACATTTGTAATCTTAGTTTTCTACAAAGTACGTACTGCATTTCCTGGATACTTTTTTATATCTTCTGAGATAGGTTTTTAAAGTTCTGTTTTGTGGTTAATAATATCGCCTTCCTCATGAGCTGATATTGAGAGGAACTAGAGGAAATCATACAAAGAAAGCAGCTACAGCCTTGGCACACGTATTGGCCCCATGAACTGTGGACCAGCTTGGCTGCATGCTCTCCCCCAGCAGTTCACTGCATGGTAGAACGTGGTGCGCCCCCTGCCCTGCTGCTGCCTCCACCGCTGCCTTGGGACAGGCTGTAGATGAGGCTGCAGTCTTCAGTGAGCAGACATATTCCTCAGTTCGGGGTGCTCTTGGCCACACATTGATGGCATTGGAGGTTATTGCCAGGCACAGCACGACCCTATGCAGACGAGTGAACTGTAGACATTCATGACTACTCCACCAAGAAGCCCCATGTGAGTGGTTAACCTGGACGCAGAAGTGTTGAATTGAAAGCTACAGAGCAATTTATAAGAGTTGTGACCTGGATGGGGAAACCCTCAGTGCACTTTCTTGCTGTGTTACTTGGTTGAAGAATTGCGGCTTCCTGTCAGGAGGTTCGTTTCATTTCCTATTGCTCCCAACATCACTCGCAGCGCTGAAGTAGACTCAGTTTCTTTGCATCATTTCTGCATTCCATTGTTAAATTCTTTCATCACCCAGTTGAGTGTCCTTTAACTAGATCATGGCTCACAGGAGCTGCTCCGCTCCTGTGGCAGTCACATACAAGAATGTGAGATTTCTTATTACTCACAGTCCAACCACTGAGACCTCAAGACCCTCACAGAGGAAGTTAGAAGCATGGCGTTGCCGCATAGTGAGAGTGTGTGGAGCACCGTCTGGCGCTCTTGTTGTGGGGAAACAAGGAAGGCCTTGTTCTTGATTGGCCTTCAGTGATGATGCGCCACCATCCAACCAGATGGTTGACTGGTTAAATCTTATAACAGTAAGTTTCGTGAGGGAGCTGGTGTGGTATTGTGGCTCGTGTTGCAGGCCTTGGAGGAGCTCTGGTGCTTGCTGCCCTAGCCTTAGTCGAAGGTGGAATGAAATAGGAAGATGGAGTGAAGCTCCTAAGACAAAGTGGCGTGGAGCTAGTAACAGCAAGCAGCTTCTGTATTTGGAGAAGTTACCCCCCCCAAATGCGGTTGTGCTTCAAAGATCCCAGCTGTCAATCCACTGATGCTGCTGCCTTGGGAGTGGAACTTGAGATGGGACCTAATTTGTCTTACATCTGAGCAGACATGTTGGCGTGGTGCATAAGTCTAAAGTGGCTTCCATAGGAGTGTTGAAAAGCAGTTTTACTGGGCTCTTAGCTTGACAGAATTGCAACCTTTATGTTTGGGTTCTAATCAACGTATTTTGACACTTAGCAAAGCAAAAGATTGTTACTGTTCAGCATTTAAAATGTGGTTATCATTGGTACCAATTTGCTTTTCCTGAACTTAGGCAGTATTTAGTTATGTCTTTAAATCTATTCCCATGCCAGAATCTTATCGATATACTAGAGGCCCAATGCATGAATTTGTGCAGGGGTTGGGTTCCTTGACCTGGCTGGAGATCAGGGCCGATTTGGGCCACGGGAGGTTGGCTGGCGGGGGGAGGGGTTATGGGAGGTTGGCTGGCCTGGGGAAGGAGCTGAGGGAAGTTCTCATTAGGGCCAGGGGAGGGACCGTGGGAGGTTGGCTGTGGGAGCACACTGACCGCCAGGGGCAGCTCCTACATTGAGTTTCTGCCCTTGGTGATCAGTGCACGTCATAGTGACCAGTTGAGTGGTCATTCAATCATTCGGTCTCTTAGGCTTTTATATATAGATAGTTTAGAGGCCTGGTACATGAAATTTGTGCATGGGGGAGCAGGGTCCCCTCAGCTAAGCCTGTACCCTCTCCATTCCTGAACCCCTCAGGGGATGTCTGACTGCTGGTTTAGGTTTGACCCCCATGATTGGTCCTAAGCCACAGTTGGACATCCCTTTCACAATCCTGTACCCCTGCCTCCTAACCACTCACCTGCCTGCCTGCCTGATCATCCCCAACTGCCCACCCCCCTGCCAGCCTGGTCACCCCTAACTGCAACCCCCCTCCTCCCCCCTCTGGCCTGGTCGCCCCTTACTGCCCCCTGCTGCAGGCCAGGTCACCCTTACCTGCCTCATGCTGCTGGCCAGGTTGCCCCTAACTGCTTCCTGCTGCCAGCCTGGTTACCCCTCACTGCCCCCCCTGCCAGTCTGGT
This sequence comes from Pipistrellus hanaki, assembly GCF_964339955.1. Lineage (NCBI taxonomy): Eukaryota > Metazoa > Chordata > Mammalia > Chiroptera > Vespertilionidae > Pipistrellus > Pipistrellus hanaki. The sequence continues at coordinate 3,416,147 of NC_140510.1, read as the reverse complement.
CACTCCTCACAGTCCCCCTGCTGGCCTGGTTACCCCAGGCAGCCTGCTCTTCAGTCGTTTGGTCATCCCTCACTAACCCCCTGCCAGCCTGGTCACCCCTTGCAGCCTATTTGCTCGTCTGTCCAGTTGTTTCAGTTGTGAGGGCTCCTGGCTTTTTATATCTATACTAATAAAGAGAAACATGAAAATTGATTGTCCCTCTGCTATGCCACCAGCCAATCAGGAACAAGTAAGCAAATTAATCCAACAAAGATGGTGGCAGGAGTGAGCAGGAGGCTTGGGTTGCCCCCGGTGACGGAGGAAGCCAAGCTTCCTGTCTGCCCTGCCCTCCGCTTAAGGAGGGGCTGGGGGAGAAAAAGGAGGGCTGGGAGCCTGGGTCACCAGGGATGTGGCCAGCCTGAAAATGGCCCTCAGCCCCTTACCCAGGCTGGCCACTCCCCAATGGAGTAAGAGCCCTCGCTGAGGGGCCTGGCCAGCCTGCAAACAGACATCAGCCCCTCACCCAGGCTGGCCATGCCCTCCCAGCGGGGGACCCTCACCCCATGGGGGCATGGTCAGCCTGCAAACAACCACCCCTCGCCCAGGCTGCCCCATGCCCCAAGGAACCCCCACCCTGATCCGGGACACCCTTCAGGGCAAACCAGCTGGTCCCCACCGTGCACCAGGCCTCTATCTATACTAATAAAAGGGTAATATGGTAATTAGACTGGGAGACCTTCCAGGAGGCCTTCCGGAAGATCTTCTGGACAAAGCCATGGTGGTGAGGCTGAGGTAGAGGCAGTTAGAGGCCAAGAGGGGAGGGCAGTTGTGGGTGATTAGGCCAGGATGGGACTGCAGTTGTGGGTGATCAGGCCAGTTGGGGGAGATCAGGCCAGCAGTGGGGGCAATTGGGGTTGAGCATGCTGTCATTGGGGGTCAGTTGGGGGTGATCAGGACAGTGGGGAGAGGCATTTGGGGGTGAGCAGACCATTGGGGAGAGAAGAGGGGGTGAGCAGGCCAGCAGGGGAGGCATTTGGGGGTGAGCAGGCCAACAGGGAGAGTGGTTAGGGGCAATCAGGCAGGAAAGTGAACAGTTAGGAGCCAGCGGTCCCGGATTGCGAGAGGAATGTCCAACTGCCGATTTAGGCCTGATCCCTGTAAACCAGCAGTAGGACAGCCTTCAAGTGGTCCCAGATTGGAGAGGGTGCAGACTGGGCTGAGGGCCCTCTCCCCTCCCCGCTTGAATTTCGTGCACCCGGCCACTAGTATATGGATAAGAGATTTAGAAAGATTAGGTGCCAAAATACCAGCATAATACTTGTATACTTTACTTTTATACGGAACTGAAGTCCCAGGAATTATGAATACTATGGACTTAGGTGGTTTCTCCCTCATTTCAAACTTAGAAAGTAGGGCCGATATGGTTATTTGCCTGCTGACTTTATGTTTACATCTCCCACACTCATACACATATACATCAGGTTTGCTCAACTTTTTTATTTTTAATCCAAGTCTTAGTTATTATTTAATTTTTTTTAAATAAATCTTATTTATTGTCTCGTGTGGAACATATAGAATATGCTCTTCGGTAAATATTTTTTTTAAAGGTAGACATGCTATGTTGTGCTAAAACGATTCTTAATCACAAAAAGTCTGAAATTCTTGTATTTTTTTTCATACATTCTGAAGTTGTTTACCAACTTATTTTTGTTTGAAATGTGACTTTTCCCTTACTTCCCTTTCTTTCTTTCTTTTTAAAAAAAATATATATATTTTATTGATTTTTTACAGAGAGGAAGGGAGAGAGATAGAGAGCCAGAAACATCGATGAGAGAGAAACATCGACCAGCTGCCTCTTGCACACCCCCCACCGGGGATGTGCCCACAACCAAAGTACATGCCCTTGACTGGAATCGAACCTGGGACCTTTCAGTCCACAGACAGAGGCTCTATCACTGAGCCAAACCGGTTTTGGCTACTTCCCTTTCTTGAAAAAAAAAAAAGAGTGGGTTTTTGCTTATGAATTGAGCAGACATCTAATGTTATTTGTCTTTTGAGCTGTGTAACTTAATGTTTGTATACTTGATAATTTGTTTTATTATGTAATAGATAAAATGGTTTTGTGTATTGATGTTAGTTCAACCACATATTTATACTGTTTGGGAGTGCGTGGTTATAGTTCTGTGGGAGAAATAATTTGTCATTGTTCACCTGCTTGTAAAATTTAGTGTGAGAGCTTAAACATCTAAATAAACGAGTGGCATTAATCATCATTGTTTTTGCTTAATGTTAACTTAGAACATGTTAAGACTAAATTGGGTTTCACTTAGTACCTAGTACCGTTTGAAGTAAAGTGTGTGTTTTTTAACAAATGAATGATTAAAGGAAGTTGTCATTTTAGTAAGCTCCTTATAGACACAATTTGTTAGGGTGATGAAGACTATTTATTATTAAAAGTGCTTTGCATTATAAACTGCTTTTTAGAGATTTAGTAATTTTGAACCATTATGTACTATTCTGTACTCAGGAGAAATGTAAGGGAGGTCTTTGATTTTAATATCAATTCCACCAAATAATAACTGGTTAGAGTTAACTTCTGAGCTTCAGTTTTCTCATTTATAAATTAATTATATAACTTTATAGGTTTTTAATTGATTTAAACAAGTATTTGGCACAAGAGGGCTTGATAAATGTTAAATTTTTTTCAGTAATCTGAAACATGCATACATAGTTTATGCTAATCTAAATGGTCATTGTCTGTTTCTTTTTTTAAATTACAGTTACATCCAAATAAAAGACTCAAATTTGAGTGAAAAAAAAGAAAGCAGCTACATGTAAAGCTCTTCCTGTCACATAATGGGTGTTCAATAGATGATAATTTTTGCTTTTACTGATGTTTTGTTGTCATTTTATTACCTATTAGAATATGCATGTCTTTATCTTGCCTTTGGTTTGAAGTTATTTTAAAAAGACTTGTCTTAAAATGACAGATAGCGGCCGAGGAGCCTCCGCCGGCAGGATGTAGCTCCTTCTTCTCGGTGCACGGGAGGCAGACCTGCGACTTCGATGCCCTGGAGTCTCTTCTGCTGACGGCACCTGAACGGTAGCGTGTGTTTCTCTCTGACTGTCAGGCATTCCCTGTGCTCCCTTTTCCTCTGCACCAGGACTACTTCCAGTCTTTTAATGAGTTTTATGGTCTCGAGTATGGATTCTGGAACCGGACTGATCAATTTTTAAAAAAATATATATTTTATTGATTTTTTACAGAGAGGAAGGGAGAGAGATAGAGAGCTAGAAACGTCGATGAGAGAGAAACATCGACCAGCTGCCTCTTGCACACCCCCTACTGGGGATGTGCCCGCAACCCAGATACATGCCCTTGACCGGAATCGAACCTGGCACCCTTCAGTCCACAGACCTATGCTCTACCACTGAGCCAAACCGGCTTCAGCCGAACTGATCAATTTGACTTCCATCTCTGTGGCTTAAAAAGTTTTGTGAACGTAGGCAGATTACTAACCTTTCTTTTTCATCTCATTTTAAAATGGAGATAAGAGTACTTAATAGTACTGTTGTTATTTATAGTGACTGTATCTGAGAAATGACATGTGCTTTGTCATCAGCTCAGTGAGGAATGCTCTGTGCATTAGAGCCAGAGGGGACTACAGTCATGATAATGACCTCTCAGGTTAGGATTTGTTTCAGACAAAGTAAACTATTTCATTTGAATATTAAATTGGTAATGAATGCGCTAGCTTTTGCTTAGTGGTTGATTTCCTGGGTGGACAAACATCTAATCCCTCTTGCTGTTGGCTAGGGCAGTAGGTGCGCCCTCAGCGGCCTGAGGAGCTAGAGAGCCGTGCCGCCCTTCCTGGTGTTGCTCTGCAGGGTGGGAAGAGCGGAGGGTGTTGTCTGGGTAGTTCTTTCCTGAGGTTATCTGCCCAGCACTTGCCCAGCAGGTGCCATGAGTGCTTCTCACTCAGCTGACAACCAGAACCCAGCGCCGAGGTGGCTGTGTGGTCAAGTAGTGCTCCTTGGGTGAAACAAGACAGATTAATTTTTGCTTCATTTGTTATAACGGTAATGCATACTTTGTAAGGAAAAGAGTGGTAGTGTACCCTCTTTTGAGAGGTGGTAACTATTTTTAATGGTTTGGCTTGTATCCTTTTAGACTTTCTCTGTGGTTATGCTTTTCCTGGAGTCATCTTTCTTTAGTACACTTAAGTGGACCTCCTTATGGTCATACAGTTTATGCATTAATATCTGTTGGTATCTTGATGTTATTTTTAAAGAAGTGGTTTTGGAGGGTAAGTTTTAAAATTTGAGGAAAACATAAATTAGGAAGATAATCGTAAATATGATAAGCGAAGGAAGATGCTCTGATTGGCAATGATAGCTTGCAGCATTCCTCTGCCTTTTTGCTTGACTTGAACTCATGTTTTCAGGTAAAAGGGTAATTATATTCTATTTGTGGCAGAATCACTTATTAAAGTTTTAGTGCTGTGAGATCTGGATATATATCTTTTTTTTCTAGCTTCCCCCTTCTCTAGGAATTGTTAACAATTACTAATCAAAGTCTGCATTTTATAGCTAATATTTTATATAATGTACTATTATTATCATTTTTAGTGATGATGAAACAAGACTCATACCTGACAGTATTCTTTCTGAAAACTATTTAGTGTTTTGGTATTTTTATATTAAGATGCTCACAATCTTTACTTAAATTATTGCTGCATCTATATTTTCTTTTAAAAGCTTTTTAAAGTTTATAATTTTAAGCTTTTGCTATTTATTTTCAGACCCAAGCCCTTGTTGTTCAAAGGTGATCACAGATACCCCTCATCCGGTCCTGAGAGTCCAGTGGTGATTTTCTACTCGGAGATTGGTTCTGAGGTGTTTTATACTTTCCACCGCCAACTTGTATCAAAAAGCAATGCAGGCAAAATCAATTACATATTCAGACATTATGTATCTGTAAGTGTGACTTATTTTACAACTCCTTTAAATACTACTTTGTTCAGCATTATATGACCACATAAGCTAATAATTTTCCCATTTATAAAATTTTATTTTTTGAAAAGTTAAGTACTTTCATCAAATGTTTTTTTTGCACAGAGGAGATACTTCGCTTACCTTTCTGAATTGTAAAACAATTATGCTTAAAAATAGCGTAATAAAGTTTATGTTCTATTTCAAAATGAACCACGTAAATTATATTTAATTTGGCCCAGATTTAAAATGCTCGGATACTATGGAACTAATTCATTAATTAATATCCTTTCTAAACTTTTTAAATATATTTTTTATTGGTTTTTTACAGAGAGGAAGAGAGAGGGATAGAGAGTTAGAAACATCGATGAGAAAGAATCATCGATCAGCTGCCTCTTGCACACCCCCTACTGGGGATGTGCCCACAACCAAGGTATGTACATGCCCTTGACCAGAATCCAACCTGGGACCTTTCAGTCTGCAGGCCGATGCTCTATCCATTGAGCCAAACCAGTTTTGGCTCCTTTCTAAACTTTTTAAACAAATATTTTCTTAAGATGGAAAAGGAGGGATTTCTAGATGTAAAACCAGGCAAGAATCTATTGAAAATGAATGTTCTGAAACCTTGCATAGCATTTAGCTTTAAATTATTTATATGTACAGATTGTTAGCCTTAAAGTTTCTATGTTCTAATAAGCTCAATAAATATTGGATGCTAGGTCCATGCAAGTAAAATAAAAAGTTTGAATGAAAATTTGTACGAGCAGAAACATTTAAATTAATATTTAATTTTTAACAACTGCACTCCTTCCCTCTGCCCCCATACCCTGTTGCTGGTCTTAGAGATTAAAATGTCTGAAGGCCCAGCCTTACCCAGGGCGGTGGTGAGCCTGTGACGTGGTTTGACCAAACCCTGATGGAAGACATTCGAATTCCATCAAGAATGTAAACACGCCTTCACTCACACACGGCCCAACGCTGCACGTCTGGGCGGAGACCTCGCTCGCCGTGTGCAGCCTCCGCACAGGCTGGGAAACGCCTCCCTCCGTGTCTTCACACGGCTCGTGCCCTTCCTTTGACCTTCCAACCGTGCCGTCTATGGTTTTGCTTCCTCCCGGGAGTCCCCATTTTCATACGTGTGGCCGGATACGAATCTAAAGGAGGCTGGGATTTCCACTGCAGTTTAAGTGTATCTGAGTGCGTAATCCTAGGTGTTAGCCACACAGCATTGGCACAGACACACCTGTGCGTGTGACAGGTGAAGACGCAGAGGTAACGGCGGCATTCTTGCTCTGCTTGCAGCGTCCCAGGAGGGAGCCCGTGTATCTCTCCGGCTATGGCGTGGAGCTGGCCATTAAGAGCACCGAGTACAAGGCCAAGGATGATACTCAGGTGAAAGGTGAATTTGTGGATTAGACCAATGTGTTTTCTTTTTTAAAAATAATGAGTTAAAGGAGAACCTTTTTCCTTAATGATAAAGAATTTAGGAAAATGATGAACCTGAGTCTTCTGTCCTATGTGAGTTGGGTGACATTAAGCAAATTCTTATGTCCTAATTTTTTCCTGGTACAGATAATGATATGTGCTTCTTACAGTACTTGTGTGGAGAAAATAAGATGTATAAGTAAGAAATTAACACAGTTTTTTGCACAAAAATGTTCAATAAGTAGTAACTATTGTTATTGATGATACGCCTTCACAAATATCCATTAATTTCAGGCCCAATATGAAATCTTAAACTACCCTATAATTAACAAATGTTTTAATGGTTTTTATTATATTTGGCACTTGGAACAGTTTACTATGGATACTCTAGGGTTTTTAATTTATTTCAACCACAAGTTTTATTTTTATTTTTTCAAATATATATATATATATATATATATATATATATATATATATATATATATATATATATATTTTTTTTTTTTTTTTTTTTTTTTTTAATATATTTTATTGATTTTGTACAGAGAGGAAGTGTGAGAGATAGAGAGTTAGAAACATCGATGAGAGAGTCATCGATCAGCTGCCTCTTGCACACCCCCTACTGGGGATATGTCCGCAACCAAGGTACATGCCCTTGACCGGAATCGAACCCGGGACCCTTCAGTCCCCAAGCCGACGCTCTATCCATTGAGCCAAACCGGTCTCGGCTCAAATATATTTTTATTTCAGAGAGGAAAGGAGAGGGAGAGATGGAAATATCAATGATTAGAGAGAATCATCACTTGGCTACCTCCTTTTATGCCCCCGCTACTGGGAATTGAGCCCACAACCTGGGCATTTGTCCTGACCGTGATTCAAACTGTGACCTCCTGGTTTACAAGTCAACACTCAGCCAAACTGTTTTATGTACAGTCTTCTTTTGTTTTAACCATTTAACCTTTTTTAAAAAAAATGCTTAGTTATTGAGTTGATTGTGGTTCTCTATTTCTTTTGAGCTTATTTTAAAGATAAAAAGGATTGGCTTGGTACATGGAAGATAGCCTAGTAAATCATCATTCTGTTCTCAATCATCTATTTAGGGTTAAGTTGCCTGGTTGCATGTTCTTTAGAATTTTGATATTGAAAAATTCATTGTTTGTAATTTTAAAGGTATTAATTTGGAAAATTTTAATGTAATTTTCCAAAATTTAATGAAAACATTATATTCTTATTTTATCCAGCAGCATAGCACATATTAAAAACACATTAATTTTCTTTGTTTGTTACCATTGCAAAATTAGGTATCAAGATTTTATTTTATTTTTTTAAAACAAATCTTTATTGCTCAGATTATTACAATTGTTTCTCCTTTCCCCCCCCCCCCATAGCTCTCTTCCACCTGGTTCCCGCCCCACCCTCTGCCCTTACCTCCCACTGTCCTCATCCATAGGTGCACAGTTTATGTTCAGTCTCTTCCCACATCCCCCACTCCTCTTTTCCCCGAGAATCGTCAGTTCACTCCCCTTCCATACCTCTGATTCTATTATATTCAACAGTTAATATTGTTCATCAGGTTTTTTAATTCCCTTGGTTTTTAAATTCACTTGATAGTTACATATTTGTTGTTCATAATTTTTATCTTTATTTTCTCCCTCTTCCTAAAGAACCCCCTTCAACAATTCATATAATTCTGGTTTGGGGGTGATGAACTCCTTTAGCTTTTTTTTATTTGTGAAGCTCTTTATCTGGCCTTTGATTCTGAGTGATAGCTTTGCTGGGTAGAGTGTTTTTGGCTGTAGGTTCTTGTCATTCATCACCTTGAATATTTCTTGCCATTCCCATCTGGCCTGCATGGTTTCTGTTGAGAAATCAGCTGACAATCGTTTGGGTGCTCCTTTAAAGGTAACTACCTGCTTTTCTCTTGCTGCTTTTAACCCTTTCCACTCCGAACCATTCTGGACATTGGCTACCAGCTACTCCGAACCATCCTGGACATTGGCTACCAGCTACTCGACGCTACTTTGCGAAATGTGCGTTGAATTAACTCAATTCCCCGTAATCACTAATAAACTGCAATGTCCCCTGAGAGGGGACATCCGAGTGATATGCTAGAATTCCGATGTCCCCTGAGAGGGGACAGCGGAGTGCAAAGTGTTAATATTCTCTCTTTGTCTTTTGCTCTTGGCATTTTTATTATGACGTGTCTTGGTGTGGTCCTCTTTGGATTCCTTTTGTTTAGGGTTCTATGCGCTTCCTGGAGTTGTAAGTCTATTTCTTTCACCAGGTTGGGGAAGTTTTCTGTCACTATTTCTTTCAGTATGTTTTCGATATCTTGCTCTCCCTCATCTTCTGGGATGCCCATAATTCTGATGTTGGTTCGCTTGAAGTTGTCCCAAAGGTTTCTTACATTATCTTCAACTTTTTGGATTCTCTTGTCTTCTTGCTTCTGCAGAGGAGTGTCCTCTGGCTCTTTGTGTTCCAAATCTTTGACTTGATTCTTGAGATCTTCCCTTCTGTTTTCAGGACTCTGTATAATATTTTTTACTTCAGAGAATGTATTCTTTATTTCTAGTTGATCCTTTATTATTTCTAGTTGATCCCTTTTCATATCTTCATAGGTCTTGTTTATTTCATCGGCCTTTTCTAGGAAATTCTTGAAAAACCTTATAACTGTGGTTTTGAACTCTATATCCAGTCTTTTGTTCTCCTCCATTTCTTTCGCTTGAGACCTATTTCCTTGTCTTAGCATTTTCGCTGTTTCCCAGAATTGGTAGGATGGCTTTGTGTGTTTGGTGTCTTATATAGTAGGTCAGCCTCCCAAGTTACCTGAGGTAGACACTCTTGGTGCTCCCCTTTGTGGACTGCGTGTACAACCCTGTGTTATGTCCAGATTTTAAGATCCTTAAGGACCACCAGGGAGCCAAGTCCGTTGCAAAACCGAAAGAGCCTTTATTTAAAGTTGAGCCTGGTCTCCTTGCCTCTACCGATGCAGCGGCAGGATGCAGAGAGCCTCGAGTTCTGAATGTGTAGTCTTTTTATAGGGTTTTGGGTTTGGTGGTGGGGTGATGCTCGGACCACTGAGTTGGCTGATTTTGATTGGTGGGGTGAGGGCCAGGGTCCAGTTATGATGGTTTACTTCCCTCTGCATTTCTATTGGCTGATTTAAGGGTGGGTTGGATAATTGATATATTTTGTGGGGTTTTTTTTGTTTTTGGAAAGGTGTTTTGTCGGAGACACAGTTACACAGTTACACAGTACAAAATGGAGTCAGTCCTCTTCTGCCCTTGAAAGAATGTCTATGTGCTGGGAAGGGGCCATGAGACCGAATCTCAAGGCCTCGTCTGGTGTCAGGATTGATAACTCTATCTGGGGCATAGTCCACAGCCTCTCTGGAAGCATGCTCCAACATTCTCACTCTGTAACACTTGTAGTTAAGTCTTGATTGTTGTTGGTATCACTGGTAGGAATTGACCTCTAGGCCCATTGGATGTGAGTATCAGCTGTGTCTTCTCTGGGATACCTTCTGTATTGGAGACAGTCTTATAGGATCAGACTTGCAAAATTGCATAAGCCTCTGTGCTCACCTTGTATGGAGCGGAGTCTCAGGGCTGAGCTGACAGTCTTGGCTTCTCGTAGCCCTGCCCTTGAGCGTGAGTCTCAGACCTCTGCCTTCCACGAATCCCGAGTTTCCGCCTGATCGCTTAGATTCCCTGTGCAAGAGCGTGGGTGCCCCAGGGGCTCACCCGGAATTTTGTTGTGTCTCTGTAGTCTGGAGCTTATGACTCCTTCTGCTATGGAGAGGCTGTGGCAACTACCACGGTCAGACCTCTCTGCATGCATTCACTCTTGCGCGACTGTAGACTCTGCCCGCTGCGGCTCCCGGCTCCCCGAGTCTCCCAGTCTTTGAGTCTCTGGGTGCCTTTCTCTACAGTCTGGACTCCACTCGTATGAGGCTGGGTCCACGGGGTTTACGGCTGGGGTTGGGGTTCAGTGCAATTAGAAAGGGTTCAGTGCAATCGGGGACTTCCTTTCCCCTCCCGCCAGCCAGGCAGGCATTCGGCCGCACTTCCTCTGCGCGTGTGTCTCCCTACCTCAACGCTTTGCGGCTCCCAGTCCAATCCATGAGCCTCTCTCCTTCTTTCTGTTTGTAGATTTCCCACTCCGCCAGCTTTCCTGTGGTTTGGATGATGTCTGTTCTGTCTTTTAGTTGTTGTTTTGAAATTGTTGTGCGAGATGGCTGCTTAGGTTCTTACATAAGCCGTCATCTTGGTTTCTCCAGATATCAACATTTAAAATGGTATCATATCGGGTGTTTCTGATTATTTTTTTATATTAGACGTACGAAGTTATAGTGTTTTTATTTCTAATCTGGGTGATTAGACATGACTTTGCTGTGCCTTTACAGGAACTGAAGTAAACACCACAGTGATTGGTGAAAATGATCCTATTGATGAAGTGCAAGGATTTCTCTTCGGAAAATTAAGGTATGTATATTCTTTTGGGAAATGGTCTTACTCTATTTAAACCTCCAGTCTTCCTCACTCTATGAACATCGTCTTCCATACTGCTGTGAGTCACAGATGTCCCAGCAGTGTTTTATACGTGTCATTTGATATGAAGAGACAACCACTTAATGATAGAGCAGTTTGTGATCTCCAGTCATTCTGAGCACATATGATACCATGGTTCTTTGCTTATGGCTTACATTCAGTTCCTTTTCTGGGCTTTGTAATCGATGACATAAAATTACATGTCATTTTTTAATTCACATAATAGGAGAGATGTAATTGTTTCAGTCAATATTTTTTAAGAAATTCAAATGTATTTTAAGTTAGCGAGGTGATAGCTATTTACTCATGCTAAATATAGTCTGCAAAAAAATGCAAAAGAGGTATGGCAGGATGTGTAACAGATTTTATACATGCTCAGTTAGCATACATTCCATTAGTGTTTGCTCTTTGTGAAAGACGATAGGAAATGGTTTTCTGAAGAAAATTTTATAACAGTCTTATGAAGTATCAAAGGATTTTATAGCTGAAACATCTTCTTAGCTCTTTTTTATTCATTTATTATTATTATTTTTTTGCTGATAAATTAAAAAAATAATTATTTATTGTTGAAAGTCTTAAATATGTCCTCTTCCCTCACCTCTCCTCCCCCACGCCCCACATCAGCTCCCTCCAGCTGGCCCAACCCGCCCAGGCCCTCACCACTGTCTGTGTCCATGGGTTATGCAGATCTGTATACCAGGGCTTTGGTGGATTGCCTCCAACCCACCCAGCCTCCCCAACCTTCCCTCAGCATACTCCACTCCCTTCATCAGTTTATTGTTACTTAGATTCCACATATGAGTGAGATCATGTGATACTTGTCTTTCTCTGAATGACTGACTTCACTTAGCATGATACTCTTTAGGGTCGCTCCATGCTGTCTCAATGGGTAAGAGATCCTTTCTTACTCCTGCATAGTATTCCCTGGTGTAAATGTACCACAGCTTTTTATCTGCTCATCTGCTGATGGGCACTGGGACTGCTCCCAGATGTTAGCTAAGTTGTGCTGCTATGAACATAAGGGTCATACATTTTTTCTGATTGCTGTTTTGGGTTTCTTAGTTTATATCCTAGAAGTGGGATCACTGGGTCAAATGGCAGTTCCATTTTTAATATTTTGAGGAAACTTTGTACTATTCTCCGCAGTGGCTGCACCAGTCTGCATTCCCATCAGCAGTGCACGAGAGCTCCCTTTTCTCCACTTCTTCACCAGCACTTGTCATGTGTTGATATGGTAGCTATTCTGACAGGTGTGAGATGGTACCTCATTGTTGTTTTAATTAGCATCTCTCTGATGATCAGTGACTTTGAGCATTTTTCATCTGTCTCTTGGCCATCTTTATGTCCTTTTTGGTGAAATGTCAATTTAGGTCCTTTGCCCATTCTTTTTAATCGGATTGTTTGATTAGATCCTCAGCTTCCCGTAATTTGCTGTGTATTTATTCCTTCCAATGTGGGTTTTTTCTTTTTTGTTCTTGTTTGTTTTGTTTCGTTTTCATTTAAATTTTTTATTTTTTAAAGAATTGCATATGTCTCCTTTTTTCTCTATTGACCTCTCTTTGGTCACTCTCATCCCCCTACAATGTGTTCTTTATTTGTGCAATGTCATTCTTTATTTCTGTTTTCTTTTTTTAATTTTACCTTTAAAATATATAGTCATTCTTTATTTCTGTTTTCTTTTTTTAATTTTACCTTTAAAATATATATATATATATATATATATATATATATATATATATATATTTTTTTTTTTTTTTTTTTTTTTTTTTTACTTTTTACAAAGAGGAAGGGAGATTTAGAAACATCAGTGAGAGAGAAACATCAATCAGCTGCCTCTCCCATAGTCCCCACTGGGAATGTGCCCGTAACCAAGGTACATGCCCTTGACTGGAATCGAACCTAGGACCCTTTGTCCTTAGGCTGACGCTCTATCCACTGAGCCAAGCCGGTTAGGGCTATTTCTGTTTTCTTACTTACTGTATATATTTTTTATGCTGTTGATCATCTTTACCATCAGTATTCTGAAGTCTATATCTGATATATTTCTTATCTCCATTTCATTTATATCTTCGGAGAATTCTCTTATTCTTTCATTTGTGGGTTTTTTTCTTTGTCTTCTCATTTTGGCTGCACGATTGGTTTCTGTCTATGTATTAGGTAGATCTGCTATGCCTCTCAATCTCTAGTGCAGGACATTAACAAGCTGTTTCTGACTAGTTCGATCAGGAAAGACTCAAAGCCTTCAGAGACCTGCCTCTGCCTACAGATTGGATTCGTATTGAATAATCCTCAGGCAATTGTCCACAGATGTCATGAGCGTTTTTCAACAGACTGGGGCAGTTGCTTCTCCCTGGAGGCTAATTGTTATTCTCAGTCTTTAATTGACTTCAGACACTATGCACCATGGGGTGGGTCAACTGTCTTACCCAGGCAAAGCCGCCTGGCTAGTTAAAGTCTTCCTTTTAAAGATTCCCCTGCAGTGTGAAGGAATGACTCCCCACAGGAAACTGGGGTGTCTGCTTTCCCATTCCTAACCCCAGAGCCACCACCCTGGCTTTTGCTCACAGCTCCAGTCCACTCTGCTCTCCCTCTGCCAGAGCCCAAGGTTAGTGGCTCCACAGGGAATTTTGTGCGGTTGCCCTGTAGGAGGGTGCCTGCAGTTCCAGCCATGTCTCCCTGGTGGACAGCAGCCCTGTGGCTTTTCACAGCCACATGTTATGTGGGTACCCTTCTCAGTTCTGGTGTCTGGGCTGGGGAGCCCAGCTTGGGGATTAGACCCTAGAGTTCTCAGTGGCAACCCCCCCCCCTCCCCCCCCGACACACACACACACACACACACACACACACACACACACACAGCTGAGATATCCCTCCAAAACTTCAGCTGCTGTCTGGGAATTCAACCAGCCCTTTCGCACTTCTGCCCCTCCTATCAGTCTCCATGGGATCTTCACTTTTGGTCCTAAGTTATCAGTTTCTCTCAAGCGAAACTTCATTTGATTATTCAGAAAGTTTTCGATTTTTTAGTTGTAATTCCAGTTTGATCCTAGGAGCATGTCTATGAAGCATCCACTTACTCTGCCACTATTTTTAATCTCTTAGCTCATTTTATAAATGTTGCAGTTATTTGAGATATGCCTTGATAATTGTTCAGAGCCCTGAATTCTGCTTTATCTGAAAATCTTAATTAGGACATCTATAGTATGATTTGTTTTTGTTTATTTTTAAAGGAAGAGGTCATCTATATTAATAAAAGGGTAATGCAAATTGGTCAGGACACCCTCATAGTAATGACTGAACAGCAGGCTGATTGGGGCGACAAGGCCGGCAGTGGAGTTAGTGAGGGACGACCAAATGACTGAACAATAGGTGATCAGGCGAGCAGTGGGGGCAGTTGGGTGTGACCAGGCCGGCATGGAGGGCAGTTAGGGGCAATCAGGTCAGTGGGGGGGGGGGGGGGGGGCAGTTGGGGGTGACCAGGCCGGAAGGCAGAGGTGGTTAGGGTGATTAGGCTGGCAGGGGAGTCAGTTAAGAGCAATCAGGCAGGCAGGCAGGTGAGCAGTTAGGAGCCAGTGATCCAGGATTGTGAGAGGGATGTCCAACTGCTGGTTTAGGCCCAATCCCAGTCGGAGGGATGTCCGACTGCTGGTTTAGGCCCAATAATCAAATGAAGTTTCGCTTGAGAGAAACTGATAACTTAGGACCAAAAGTGAAGATCCCATGGAGACTGATAGGAGGGGCAGAAGTTCTGAGGGGTCTCAGAATAGAGAGGGTGCAGGCTGGGCTGAGGGGACTCCCCCCCACTCACCCCCCCCCCCCCCCCCCACTGGGCCTCTATACTACAGGCCCCGTACATGAATTTCATGTACTGGGCCTCTAGTATAAAAATAATAATGTGTAGGCTCGGTTTTTTCTACTTGCTTTAACATTTGGCTGAGTGAAATGCCTTAACCAGACTAACAGTTTAGCAGAGATGTCTTAGTTCATGTTAAATTACTATGGATATATTATGTTCCTATGCATATGTACATTCTTTGTGTTTAACATCAGTTTTACTGAATTTGTATGCAATCAAATTTCTTTTTTCTTTTTTTTTTTATTGGTTCCAGGTTTCCAGAATTCCTTTGAATGTTCACTTTTTTTTTTTTTTTTTTTTTTTTTTTTTAAATAGCTTTTTCAATATTGATTTTAGGGAAGGGAGAAGGATTGAGAGAGAGAAACGTCATCGATTCACTGCCTCCTTTGTGCCCCTTACTGGGGATTGAGCCGTAACCTGGGCATTTGCCCTGACCAGTAATTGAACCCATGCTTTCTTGTTGCAAGGGTTGATGCTCAACCACTGAGCCATAACAGGCACATTATGTTTGTTCTTTGAATAGCATTATGATTTCATGTATTTATAGTACAATGTATTTTTTTGGATATTGAATACCTTTTTTTCTTTTATATTCAGAATAGTTATTTATTTATCTACAATAATTTGAGCATTTTTTGATATTTTTATTATGAAAAAGTTTATAGTGACTGATTAGAAGTAGATTCTTTGGAATGTAAAAGGTGTGAGTAATATTTAACTTTATGTTGTATTTAAAAAATGTTTATGCTATAATCTGAAACTGATGCAGAATGGTATTGAATGTTAACTGGTTGAAAAAAGTTAAAAATTACAAACAAGAAAATTTGAGTTTCTAGCATTTAAAAGAGCAGAATGACTCTTATCAGCCATTTTTCTCTCTATCTACATGATATCTCTCTGCTTCTGTCTTCTGTTGTACTAGCTTGAAAGAGAATGTACTATATTTCAAGATAAAACTAAACAAAACCCAATAATCTTTGTTAGCTTGAATTGTATTCATGAGCATTTTGGGATTAGTCTAATATAGATTCAGTTTTATTTTGAGAAATTATAAAGACTCACAAAAGTATGGAAAATAATATAACATCCCCATGTATACCACCCAGAAATAATTGTTGCTATCATACTTGCTTTTCTGTAACAAAGGATTATTTATCAAGTCCCCTACCCCCAACATACATGTGCTTTTACTTAAAGAGAAACAAGGTGAAAATTATGAAATAAAATTGGAGCCAACCTTTGAGTGTGCTTTGAGAAAGAAAAGACACAAGACAAGGACTGACTTTATGTTTTTTTTTAGAGACCTGCACCCTGACCTGAAGGGACAGTTGAAAGAACTTAGAAAGCACCTTGTGGAGAGCACCAATGAAATGGCACCTTTAAAAGTTTGGCAATTGCAAGGTAATGAAAACATACAGCAATCACTGGCCAACTTTTTGACTATATTTTGTGGTACTACAAAAAGGTAGAATTTGAATGCAATTGTATTGATTCACATGATTCTAAAGGTACCACCGATTTTAAAGATAGTCATTAATTATGATTAATCAGACAAGAAGCCCTTTTGTAGAGAGATAACACTATTCAGAAGTAATGTATGTAAATGAGTACCAGATCTTTCATTGTGTGACCAGTTGCATAAGCTTGTAGTATCTATAATAATAAAAGTGTAATATGCTAATTAGACTGGACAACCTTCAGGACGAAGCTGGGACTGCAAGGGAAGCCCTGATCCCAGCTGCCAGAGGGAAACTAGTGCCAGCAGCAGGGGAAGGAAGGCCTATTCTTGCACGGATTTTGTGCACTGGGCCTCTAGTGTAGAAGCACATTTGTCTTGGTCTCAGTGTGTCTCTGTGTATACAATTACTGAGCAGTGTATCTATCAAATGTCAGAGGCATGTCAGTGTGGGAGAATGTATGTATACTTTTCTGGTCCAAAAAACTATTCATTATTTTTCCCCCCCAACATAATTTACTGAAGTCCTATGTTATAATTTGAGATTTGTTGTAAATTCAGAAGAAGGAAAGTATTTGGGTTGGATTTATGTCTGCTTTGTGAATTAGTATATGCCCTATTGTTTCATGCAGGTAGATGAAGAAACGGTTATAATGGATACCATAGGGACTAGAAAGTCAATAAAACCTGAAATTAAACAGTGGCACTTTCTAGAATGGTTGCATTCTAAGTCATTCTTAATTACCAAGGAAATAGTGGGAAATAAATGTATTTTCTTTCCTGTTTTTCATTGCATTAATACCCTTTGTTATATTTTACATTGTTGCAGATCTAAGTTTCCAAACTGCTGCCCGAATCTTGGCTGCTCCTGTTGAATTAGCTTTGGTTGTTATGAAGGATCTTAGTCAAAATTTTCCTACCAAAGCCAGGTAATATGAGGGATAAAGGCTTTGAGGCATTTATTCCTCAATTTATGCCTAATTATCTTCATGCTTATATGTAAAATGAAGCAATTAAATATATATAAAAGCTTAGAAAATGAAAGTTCTCTTGCTATTAACACTATCCTGCTAATGGTACTCTTTCTGAGTAGAGGCAAGATTGCATCGTATGGTTGAATAGACCCATATTGGTTGTATTCCTGGCACTGTCCTTCCTGGTTGTATGAACTTGTAAATAAGCTTTCTTCAGCAGTGAAATAGCTGCCTTTCAGGATTGGTGCATTAATCTAACCTAAGCAAATAGCCAATCCAGAGTCCCCTATGGACGATAGTATTTTTCTTTCTGAAGAGTTTCACATATATTGTTTTATTTAATCTTGATGAAGAAAATGAGTTATAGAGGCTGATATGTTCCTAGTGACAGAGTAAGATTCTGAATGCAGCTTTTCTGGTGTCGGGTCCGAGCCCCTCTGCCAGGGGCTGGATGGACCTCCTGGGACCCTGGGTATCTGATGAAGAAGCCATTAGAAGTCATGAGTAGATAAGAGAGTCTTCATTGTAGGAGCCAGTGGCCATGTTGCCTCTGCTAACAAATAGCCACTAGATAAAACAATTCTATAAGCAAAATTCCACACAGCAGGTAGCCGCACTCCAGCCAGGTAACAACACATCTTTCCACATAACTAGTAGCAGTAGCCTCACTTAGTAGCCACATCTTTACTCACAGCCTCATAGCCTCAGAAACATACTTTAATATTACTTAGACAGTGGCTTTCTGCCAAAACGTGACATCACTTCTTTGGGTTATAGAAAGTCACACTTGCGCGGTCTAGAGTGCTGTGTTCATGCACCTATGTATAGCATCTTAGCCTTGAACATTCTTTTTTTTTTTTTTTTTTTTTAAATATATTTTATTGATTTTTTTTTTTTTTTTTTTTTACAGAGAGGAAGGGAGAGGGATAGAGAGTTAGAAACATCAATGAGAGAGAATCATCAATCAGCTGCCTCTTGCACACCCTCTAATGGGGATGTGCCTGCAACCAAGGTACATGCCCTCGGCCGGAATCGAACCTGGGACCTTTCAGTCCGCCAGCCGACGCTCTATCCACTGAGCCAAACTGATTTCGGTTGATATTGTATTTTAATAATGAAAAAATATATACACATCTGAGGAGAAATACGCTTATCAATTGTAAAGGTTTAAGATTTTTTTCCATTAGGTTTTTGTGTTTTATCAAGTAATTTGTTGTTTCATATGTAAATATAGGGAAGTTGAAGGCATTTATATAAATATTAAACCAAGCACTGCTAATGTCTTCTTTTCTTAGAGCAATAACAAAAACTGCTGTGAGTTCAGAACTTAGAACCGAAGTGGAAGAGAATCAGAAGGTAATCATAACCAATGGAAAATAGTGTCCTTTCTGTTTTTTTATTATAGCTTTAAAATTGAGAAAATCTGAGTTAAATCTGTGACATGAATAGTTTTAATCTTGTTTGATCAGAGATAGTAGTATTTTAATTCTTTTCTGTAATCTTGTATTTTTTAGTTTTTAATCAAAGTTGAATATGAATATATTTTAAAGCACCAAATGATGCCACATGTTTATTAACAAAAATAGCTTCCTCTCAACATGTCTCACTCCCTGTGTGTCCCTTTTCCCAGAAACATCTGCTTCCAGCTCTTAGCTGATTCTTTTGATACCTACCTCCAGACTTGTAACAAGCTTAAATTGATATTTTATTTTTGAGTTTCAGACCTTATTTATTGGCCTCTTATTACAAGGATGAGGTTTAGCTTTCTGTCACTATCCCCTCCCACCCATGTCTTCCATGACTCCATATTGGCACTTTCCCCATCTCTTCACTTTCCCTGTGTTATTATGTCATGATTTTACCCATTTTTATCTGCTCCACTGTGGGCAGGTGGTTTCCCATGTCAGTGCATAACAGTTGTCCTGGGACCTTCCTTTCACCTCTTTGCTGGATGTCCTGTTCCTTGGACTCCAGGTCTTTGTTTTTGGTTATTCCCTATTTTAATGCAGCAAATCATTCTTCATGAAAAAAGTTTCATGCAAGGTAAATTTCAGACTGAGAAATCAATTTTCTATTTTTGTTTTTATTGATGGTTTGGCTGGATATAGAATTTTAGATTGGAAGTCATTTGGAAGTTTGAAGGCATTACTAATTTAAAAATATATATATATTTTTATTGATTTTTTACAGAGAGGAAGGGAGAGGGATAGAGAGTTAGAAACATCAATGAGAGAGAAACATTGATCAGCTGCCGCCTTCACACCCCCCACCCCCTGGGAATGTGCCTACAACCAAGGTACATGCTCTTGACCCTAATTGAACCTGGGACCTTTCAGTCCCCACCCCGACGCTCCATCCACTGAGCCAAGCCAGTTTGTACAAAGGCATTACTACTTTAATTTTGATTTCCATTGTGGCTATTAAGAAGTGTATAAAGTCTTTGAGATCTGACTCTTCTTTCTAGAATCATCTAGAATCTTTCCTTTGACCCTAAAATTCTGAAATTGTACAAGGATATATCATTTAGAAAAAAATCTGTAGTGTTGTGTAGTTGATGGGCCTTTTGAATCTGGAAAATTATTTTCTCTAGTTTGGGGAAATTTTTTGAATTATTTATTTGCATTTCTTCCATTGGTTTCAATTTTCTGTTTTCCTAGAACTATTTATTTTTAAGATTTTGCACGTTCTTAACTAGCATGGCCTAATTTAAAACAACCACCATTTCTATTTTTCAATTATTTTGTCTTTTACTATTGAACTTTCTGGGAAGGATTTTCCACTCCTTGGTTAAGGTGTATTTTCCGTGGTCTCATGTCTTAAATGTCAGAGGCTTCCCAGAATGTCTGGTATGTGTGATATGGAAGAATGAGGCAGCCAGAAGCTGATTGGAATCCCCAAGGGTGAGGCTTTTTGACTATAAGCTCTCTTGGAATGGCCACTTCCTAGGGAATCCCAGTGACAGTGTCTCTCAAACTTTCCCCTTGAGCTGTTGAGTCTCAAGAAAAGGATCTTCTATAGTCTTCTTCCTGGAGGGTGAAGTTTGGCTGCCCAAGTGGAAGAGGCCCAGTAGAGAAGAACAATCAGTAACTTCCACTCAGTACCCTATTTTCAGTGTGAGCCCCCCACCCTCAATCGTGCTTCATTTCCCATAGCTCCAGGTTCTTTGTCTTCATCTTTCCAAGGATGAGTCTCCAGTTTTTTGGAGGAGTCATGGCAGCATTTACCTGCTATGTTAAATTAGGGGAGCCTGGAGCTCTTATCTTCAAAAGGCTTCCGATGGGAACTCATTTTAGCCTCATCAGTGCCCTCTCACACTGCTCCTCGTGCGCCCACTCCCTGTGTCTCCGCTGCCTTCTTCCACCGCCAGCCGTGGGCTGGCTTCCTCAGGGTCACCAGCACTGCTGCTCACACCTCCTTCTAGCTTCCAAAACCACTTTCTTTCCTGTTGTGGATTTATAACTTAAAGGAGTCCTTTTTTAAAAAAGTGACATTTCCAGAACATTTCAAAAGAGGAAAAAAATGTATTCTCTCTACTACCTATACGCCAGATTTTCTAAATCTTTATGTAGATTAGTTATTTAAATAGACCTGAGGAATAAGTAAGCCAGATATATCTTAAATATTTGCTAATTTGAAGAAACCTGACAGCTTTTATTTACTTAAATTTTTATTTCCAGGATAACAGCATTAAATATTACCTTAATTTTAGCCCCCCCCCCCCCCCCCAGGAAAATAAAGGTTATATATCGGTACATCCTGAATTTTTTTGAGTAAAATATTTTATTAAAGTATAAAAAACAAAAGTATAAACATGTACAACAACATGCACGGAATTTCAGTGTGACGGATTGTCAGTAAGTGAAGCCAGCCTGCCGTCAGCATCCAGATCTACAATAGATGTGGGCTGTGTCGTATAGGCATATGGCGCTGTTCTTGCCGCCCGGGAGGGAGTGGACATGCAGCTTTTCTCTCCTGTGTAAGAAACTTTAATTTTCGTTGATAGAACGCTTTATTATCCCCTTAGTCTCACTTGCCATTTAATCCCGGAGGGGATAGAAGCAAAGCCTTGGCTTCCTCATTGTTCTGTTTGTGTTTTTCCCAGGTAGTGCTAAATCTTAAAGATGATTTCTCTTAGTCCACTGACCGCGGGAGAAGACAGGAGCGCAGGGTCCCTGCACCTCCTTCCCCATGGAGAGCTAGGTGCTGTAGGTGCGTCCTTAGCACAGAAGCTCAGAGCTGTACATTCAGAAGAAGAGCCTTAGTTTGGGAGCCGATTAGCTCCCTGGACTTTATCAGGAAGGCCTCGCTGTTACTGACTGCTGTCCCCGCCTTGGTTGGCATCACCAACAGGGAAAAGTAACAGAAGTCCTTTTATGAAGAGTAACCCTCAGCACTTGGCTAATTTGACCCCCCCCCCCCCATATGTTAATGAACGTGGGAAGGAGCGAGGGAGGGGCAGGCGAGGAGCAGGCCACATAAGCCCGCAGTTGGACCAGATCTGGTAGTAAATGCTGAATGGGGTCCGTAAGAGGCAGTCTTCCCTCAGCCTTGGGCTTTCCTGCGGGGCTTTAGTGCACATAGTAAAGCTAGAAACATGGGCATTTCTGTTGAACATTCTCTTCTTGCTCCTTAATAACTTTTTTATAAATATTTCAGTATTTCAAAGGAACTTTAGGGTTACAGCCTGGAGACTCAGCACTGTTCATCAATGGACTTCATATAGATTTAGATACGCAGGATATATTCAGGTATGGATAATATTTCTCACGCTCTGAAAGTCTTGATCATGTCCGGTTCCTTGCTGTACATTCACATTGTTCTCCATGGTGGTGGCATGTTGGCAGCCTGATGGCTCACCAGCCAGGGAGAGCACTCAGGGAGGGTCTGTGTTCTGACTGGGAGGGTAGGATGACACTTGGCCTTTTTCTCCTTAATCATCATGTCCATTTAAGGCCTTGGGCACATAAGGCCCAAGTGTCTTTCGAGAATGCCCTTGTAGAAGCTGTATTGTCCTATTAACCAGGACAGCAGAAGAGAGCAGCTGTGCTCTGGGAATAGAGTGAAGGAGGTTATTCCATGTGCTGCTTCTGGTGTCCAGGACACTCCCTTTCTGTTTGTTAAAATGTGGCTTAGTACCAAATTGTTGTAAATAGCCCTCAGGAATTTTTGGAGCAGGTCGGGGGACAATCAGGTGGACTTCACATTTTATCCTGTGAGCTAACATTGACAGGTTTCACAGCAGCAGAAACTAAGGTGTTTGTTCCACAGGAGCTGAGCTTATGTGCACACACTACTCCGCAGAGCTAGTGAAAATTAGGGACACTAAAATATTGCCCATGCTTGTTTTTTAATTAAAAATACATACCTTTAGTTTTCCATAGTATTTTTTTTTTTTAAATATATTTTATTGATTTTGTACAGAGAGGAAGGGAGAGAGAGAGTTAGAAACATCGATGAGAGAGAGTCATCGATCAGCTGCCTCTTGCACACCCCCTACTGGGGATATGCCCGCAACCAAGGTACATGCCCTTGACCGGAATCGAACCCAGGACCCTTCAGTCCCCAAGCTGACGCTCTATCCATTGAGCCAAACCGGTCTCGGCAGTTTTCCATAGTATTTTTAAAAATATATATATTTTATTGATTTTTTTACAGAGAGGAAGAGAGAGTTAGAAACATCGATGAGAGAGAATCATCGATCAGCTGCCTCTTGCACACTCCCTACTGGGGATGTGCCCCCAACCAAGGTACATGCCCTGACCAGAATCGAACCCAGGACCATTCAGTCTGCAGACTGACGCTCTATCCACTGAGCCAAACCAGTTTCGGCTAATTTTCTATAGTATTACAGACTGGGTACTTGCTCTTAGTAAATTTTAAATAATTCAACTATATCAAAGAACTAAAAAGTAAAGACTTTATTCTGTCCTCTTATTTCCTCTCCCCTGGCAAACCTCTGTTGGGTGTACCTTCCTCCAGCTGTGGTCATATGTTGTGTGCCTGTGTAAATTGCTACTGATATTAAAGCACGTTAAACATATGTAATGTAGTATTTCTTTTTTTTGGTGTTTTTTTTTATTTTTTTTATAAACTCTTGGTTTTGAGATAATAGATTCATGTGCAGTTATAAGAAATAACAGAGAGATCACTAGCATTTTTTAAGATGTGCAATGTAAATTCCAGATTTAGGATTATTTTGCCCTGAAATTGAATGTTTATATTAGATAATTTCTAAATGCAGTGTATATGTTGATAAGTGTAAATAAGCATGAACCAGGAAGGAAGTCCTACTTGCTCTTTTCTACATACTTGACAGGAGGAAACAATGGGAAGATCACCCTTTTTTCACTTCCCAACTAGTCCGATAGGGAATTGAGTTTGAACTGATTGATACCTTTCTTTTTATGGCAAGAGTATTTTTAAAAGGCTTTTTCTTTTAACTACCTATTTTTTTCAGTTTGTTTGATGTATTGAGGAATGAAGCTCGGGTCATGGAGGGTCTCCATAGACTGGGAATACAAGGTCTTTCTCTGCACAATGTTTTAAAACTGAATACCCAGCCCTCCGAGGTCGACTATGCCGTGGACATCAGGAGTCCTGCGATTGCGGTAGGTGTTCTGTCAGAGGCCCAGACATTTTTTTTATGACAGGTAAGTTATTCCTGCCAGCTCTTTTGTTGGCATCCAACAAAGATTTACCACGACTGCTTATGTGGGATTGTGTGCATGTAATGCAAGCACTTAAATGCTCCAAAAAGTTGAGTGATGCTTAATATGGTTAAGTCAGTGATTTTTCCACTTTCGTATCACCCTGTGATTCAGCGGAGCACGTCTTAGGACAGAATGTTTAGTTTGTATTTGCTCTGCTACATGTTTGACATTTTGTATGTGAGGGATTCATGTAGATTCATGTCTGCTGGCTGGTGCCTCTGGGCCTTTGTCTTCACTCCTGGGAAAAGGAATGCAGGGAGTCGACTCCTGAGCTGTCAAGGTGAGGTGAGATCAGTGTTGGAGATAGTCTAGCTTACCCTTGGCACTCCAGTCCTTTATTTCTTGATTTTGTACTGCATTTATCTTAGGGAATATATTTTTATTGATTTTTATAGAGAGAGAGAGGGGAGGAAGAAGAAGTGGGGAGAGAGATGGGGGGAGAAAGGGAGGGGAGAGACAGACAGACAGAGAGATTGACCAGTTGCCTCTCATATGTGTCCCAACCAGGGATCAAACCCAAAACCTAGGTATGTGCCCTGACCTGGAAAGAATCCACAACCTTTCATCGTATGGGACATGGGACCGTTTTTAAAAGAGAAATAACATAGGACCTAGATGTTCATTATTTGAATTGTCACTTGGTGCTATTTTGGTAAATACTGCTGTTATTTATTTTTCTATTAAAATATTTTTAATTAAAAAGAGTAAAGATTTAACATAATTAATGACTGTGTGACCCACCGCTATACTTACTGTTAGCATTAATTTTGTTTTAGATCTATCTATTGCTGTTCCCCTCTTGTATGTAATTCCTCTTCTGCAGTTGGTGTGCATCCCTTCTGTCCCTATTTTATCATGTTATTCCATACTGTATGTTTGATAAATGCCATATCATGTCCTTCATCAGTTTCTTTCTTATTCAACAATTTTTTCAAGACTTACATAGGTTGACATGTACCTACAGTTTTAGCATATGAGGTTTTATCTTACTGATTTAAAAAATTTTTACACAAAGTTTAAAATTTAAGACATACAAAAGAGTTTATATTGAAGTTTCATCTCTCAACTCTTCAGTTTTTCTCCTAAGAAACAACAGGTATTAGCAATTATTTGTGTATCCTTTCAGAAATACTCTATTTATTTTTATTTATTTATTTTTTTAAATATATTTTATTGATTTTGTACAGAGAGGAAGGGAGAGAGATAGAGTTAGAAACATCGATGAGAGAGAGTCATCGATCAGCTGCCTCTTGCACACCCCCTACTGGGGATATGCCCACAACCAAGGTACATGCCCTTGACTGGAATCGAACCCGGGACCTTTCAGTCCCCAAGCTGACGCTCTTATCTATTGAGCCAAACCGGTTTTGGCCAGAAGTACTCTGTTTAAAGTGACTGCTCCAGGGGACCCTCTCTCCCTCCCTACTTGGGAGCCCATTCTGTGGGACTCTTCCCTCTCCCCACAGGGGAGTCTGCACTTGTTCTTCAATAAACCTCCACCTTTGCTGTGCCACTTTCTGTCCTTGGACTCATTCTTTGATTCCGGCAGACAAAGATTCAGGATTCCAGCCCCAAAATTCAGTATCAGTGTTAACAATAAAAATAATATTTTAAAAATGAATAAATAGCCGGGACCGGTTTGGCTCAATGGATAGAGCGTCGACTTGGGGACTGAAGGGCCCCGGGTTCGATTCCGGTCAAGGGCATGTACCTTGGTTGCGGGCATATCCCCAGTAGGGGGTGTGCAGGAGGCAGCTGATCGATGACTCTCTCTCATTGATGTTTCTAACTCTCTATCTCTATCCCTTCCTCTCTGTACAAAAATCAATAAAATATATATATATATTTAAAAATGAATAAATAAAGTCACTGCTCCAGACGTGGAATTCTCAGTCTTCTGTGTCCTTGCCTACTTTTAGATCTTGACAAACTTTTAATTTTTTTCAATTTAATGAGTTTGAAATTTTATTGTGCTTTCAGTTGATAATGTCTCAAACGACCAGTGTCGCTGTACATCTTTCCTTGTGTTAATTGCTCATATGACTTTTTTCTATAAATTTCTCATTCATGTTTTTCACTAATTTGTTTCTCATATATTGTTTGCCTTTTATTGATATGTTAGACTTCCATGCACATTCTTTCTAAAAATTGAATTTATTGGGGTAACATTGGTTAATGAAATTATAGTTTTCAGGTATACAATTCTATATTACATCATCTGTATATGTATATTGTGTGTTTACCACCCCAACTCAAGTCCCTTCTATCACCACTTATCCCTTCTTCTTCTTCTTCTATACATATTCTCCACACTGGTCCTTTATTGCTTTTGTAAGCTGCAAGTATCTTCTATTCTTGGCCTATGTTTTAGCTACTCATTTTTCACTTGACCTTTATTTTTGAAAATGGTGTTTTTCTGTGTAATTCTTAAAACAATTTAAAGCCTTACTATTTTTTCTGCAAATTTTATTAATGTGGACTAAAGTGTATGCACCGTGTTGTATTTATTTCTAGTGGATCAACAACCTGGAGGTCGATACCAGATATAATGCATGGCCTTCCAGTCTACAAGAGTTGCTTCGACCCACTTTTCCTGGTGTTATCCGGCAGATCAGAAAAAACTTACATAACATGGCAAGTAAAGTCCTTATTGTCGGTGTGAACTGTTTCTGCCTTGCCCTCTCCTACCTTTGTCACATCTAGAATGGCACGTCTCTCCTTACTGGCTGTTGTTGCCTAGCTCTGCGCTGCCAGTGCACTCTTGGCCCGGCTCCATATTCACACGAAAAGGGCTTTAAAATGTGTTGATCATTTGTATGGCTGTGAGATGCCAGTGTATTAGGAAATGCCTCTCACCCAATAACCTGGAGATTTAGACTGTGTTATTTTATTTTTAAGATAGTGAAGATGCATATGTTGCTACTTATTTTTCTTAAATATCTTAATCCCTGAACTTTAATAGATCAGTTTATTTCCTTAACTAAGTCTTTCTGTCCTATTTGTTATTCCATATTTCAGTGCTTCAGGTAGATAGTGGAAGAGGGTTCTTAATTCGCCCTCTTTTCCTTCCCATGTCCTTCTCTGCCCTTATTGGCTCCTAAAGAGGTAAGAGGCAGGTGAGTGCCGAGGTTGGCTTCCTCAGAACTTTCAAGGATCACTGTCCTCTGTACTTCCCTTATTCTTAAAACCACCTATTTCCTTCCCAGCCAGAATGTCAGTGTTTCTTCTTAATCATACATCTGCCTTATTAAATGAAATAATATTTTTAAGAAAATATATTTTATTGATTTTTCACAGAGAGGAAGAGAGAGGGATAGAGAGTTAGAAACATCGATGAGAGAGAATCATCGATCAGTTGCCTCTTGCACACCCGTACTGGGGATGTGCCTGCAACCAAGGTACATGCCCTCAACCGGAATCGAACCCGGGACCTTTCAGTCCGCAGGCCAACGCTCTATCCACTGAGCCAAACCGGTCCCGGCTGAAATAATATTTTTAAAGCATAATGAAAACTTAATAGTGATAGCTTTTATTGTCTCAAAATTGAATTCTGAATTCAGAGATCCTTAGAAATCCAATCCAAATTTTCTAAGGTGGGAAAGTTAATAAAACTTGAGTTTTTAAGGTGTTAGCAACCTGGACTGTACCCATGTTTAGGAGCATTGACCCTGAGAAAACGCCGTGTCCTGTCAGGGTCATGTTTTTGAGGGAGGGTAATTACTGTTTGTGTGACTCCTGTCTCACGGGGTTCGAGAGTACTTGGTAAAAGAGGCCCTTTAGGTGAAAAGGCTGTGGGCATTTTTATTGGCCCAGGGACCTCTTAGTGAATGTCATTTCCTGCTCTCCTTTCCCTCTGCCCACAGGTTTTCATGGTGGATCCTACCCATGAGACCACAGCAGAGCTGATGAGCATAGCTGAGATGTTCCTCAGTAACCACATCCCACTGAGGTAACGCTGGTGTTGGTTTGATGATCTATCTTAATAAACGGAGATTTTGTTTGCTATTGAACTGTAGGATAATTAATAGTGGGAATCATTTATAGCAACATGAAGCCAGTATCTTTTGCGGTAAAGAATTTGATTCTCAAGGAATAGAAGCTTACCGCCACTGAATTATTCATCAGTGGCTTGTACATCAGGAGTTTGTGGTTTGAGTTTGCTTGCCAGGGAAAGGGTTTTACTGAGTGTGTGTCTGTGTCACAAGCCTCTTCCCTTTCAGTGCAGAGTCTTGCCAGAGCTTTTGTTTGACTGTCGGGGACTGCACGTATAGGACAAGCATTGTTTAGGTGCACACAGACACACTTAATTCATTTGTGTTGCCAAATATACCAACAGGGTAGTTGAATGACTTTGAAGAACAATGTGTTTTGTCTTTTTAAAAATATACTTTTATTGATTTCAGAGAGGAAGGGAGAGGGAGAGAGAATGATGAGAGAATCATTGACCGGCTGCCTCCTGCATGCTCCACACTGGGGATTGAGCCTGCAACCCGGGCATGTGCCCTGACCAGGAATTGAACTAGTGACCTCTTGATTCAAGGTTATTGCTCAACCACTGAGCCACTTCAGCCAGGTGGAAACAGCTTGCTTTTTAAAATATATATTTTATTGATTTTTTACAAAGAGGAAGGGAGAAGGATAGAGAGTTAGAAACATCGATCAGCTGCCTCCTGCACATCTCCTACTGAGAATGTGCCCACAACCAACGTACATGCCCTTGATTGGAATCAAACCTGGGACCTTTCAGTCCGCAGGCCAATAATGCTCTATCCACTGAGCAACACCAGTTAGGGTGAAACAGCTTGCTTCAACAGTTGAAAGTCCCAGCCACCTTTGGGAACCTGCTTTTTTATTCTGTAAGTGATGAATGCCTTTGCCAACCATATTGGAGTAGGATGTGAACTGTGTTTTTCAACAAGGAATCATTTTCCTCTATTAGCTAGCTACAGTATTTGTATGGGGTACATTCCTTTTAACCAGTTGCTTTTTTCCCCCAGTTACAGTTTACATTCAATATTATTTTTTATTAGTTCCAGGTGTAGAGCATGGAGGGTAGACAATCGTATACTTTACAAAGTGTTCGCCTTCATATTTCCAGCATTCACGTGGCACCATACATGGTCACTACAATATTATTGACTATATTCCCTGCGCTGTACTTTATATTCCATGACTATTCGATAACTACCAACTTGTACTTCTTAATCCCTTCACCTTTTTCACCTCAACCCCCTTCCGCTCTGGCAACCATCAGTCTGTTCTTTGTATCTGTGAGTCTGTTTATTCATTTATTTTGTTCTTTAGATTCCACATGTAAATGAAATCACATGGTACTTGTTTCATTTCACTTAGCTTAATACCCTCTAGGCCCATCCATGCTGTCACAAATGATAATTCATTTTTGTGTTTGTGTCTATTGGTGGGCACATGGGTTGCTTCCATATCGTGGCTATTGTAAATAATGCTGCATTGAACAAAGGGGTTCATTCACCAGTTGTCTTACTTCAGGTAAGTCCTCCCACTCCTTCTTTCTTGTCCTCAGACTTGGTTTAATCTTCGTGGTTAATGACTCTGAAGATGTGGATGGGATGCAAGATGCTGGAGTGGCTGTTTTGAGAGCATATAATTATGCTGCCCAAGAAGTAGATCATTATCATGCCTTCCAAACCCTGACACAGGTATGTTTTCATTCAAAATGTTGAAGAATTTTTAAATCTAACTTACTCTAAGAAACAGTGTGTGGTGAGAGAATTCGTAAAGAGAAAAGGTAAGACATCTCTAGCTAGTGTCTTTTGGTAAATGTGATGTTTTCTACTTATTTTTAAAAAAGGTTTGCTTTTCCCCTCTTTAAGACAATCATGATATTTTCGTTAGGACTCAAGTCATGAAATTATTATTCAAGTCATGAAATTCTCAATGTCTGTTTTCTTCATATTAACTGGGAACTTTTAAATGCCCTAATTTTACATATATTTAAAATTATTGCTCAAGTTCAAATATAAAAAATTTCATATTCAATAAATTTAAAAAAGTATTATGTTCAGAAGAAGTATCAATTATTTAAAAAAATATATATATTTTATTGATTTTGTACAGAGAGAAAGGGAGAGAGATAGAGAGTTAGAAACATCGATGAGAGAGTCATCGATCAGCTGCCTCTTGCACACCCCCTACTGGGGATATGCCCACAACCAAGGTACATGCCCTTGACCGGAATCGAACCCGGGACCCTTCAGTCCCCAAGCCGACGCTCTATCCATTGAGCCAAACCAGTCTCGGCAGAAGTACCAATTAATTCTGTTGCAGATTAGTGGTAATCATTCAAAACCATCGGAAGCATTGATTCTCACCACATTTATTTTACCTGGAAACATGGAGTCAGTCTGCTGTCTGTTATGCTGTTATTTAGTTTCAGTCAGTGGTGCTTTTTAATGAGTTAAAATGCATGTTTACTGGCTAACAGTCACCAAAGGCTCTTTACCAGACCTAATATTAGCTGTGAGGGATAGAGAAAGGGGCTAAGAAGTCACCTGTGTCCTCAGAGAACTGGCAGTCTAGTGGAGACACACCCCGCACTGGGGAGCCCCGCTGGCTATGGCAACACTAGGCCTCAGAGCACGCAGAGTGGCCGCCACGTCCTTCGGGCGGGCCGCTGTCCCCGCGGAGTCTAGGAGGAGCAGTCCTGCAGTTGAACCATGGCTACAGATCAGGTTTAAGGTGTCACCTCACTTGAGCATTGTGAGAGCCAAGTGGAGAGGAGCTGTTGAAGCTCCAGCTCCAGAGCTCAGGTGTCAAGATCCGAGAGTTAAACTGCAATTAGAAACACGGTTTTGAACACGTGTGGAGAGGGATGCCAGCTGAGCCGGGCTGTTTCTCTGCCCAGTGCGGGTGGTGGGAGTTAGCAGGGCTGGGAGCACGAGGAAGGCTGAGACGTTGCTGAGGATGGTGTGTGAAGTCTGCTTTTTAAAGATCCTCCCCATAGCTATGTGAAGGAAAGGATAATCTGAGTTTTCATTTATTTTTGTTTATTCTTAATTGCAAAAGTAAAAAAAAAAATTCACTGTAAATGTTTTCCCTAAATAATATTAAAGTGTGAGAGGATCCAAGATGGCTGCTCAGGTAAACACCTAACCGCAGCAGCACACAACAATTTCAATGGAATACAACTAAAATATAAAATGGACATTGCCCAGAGCTACAGGTAGTCGACTGACTGAAAATTCTACAACAAGAAGGAAAGAGAAAACCAGAAGGAAAATCAGAGGAGCTGAAAAATCCTAAGGCGCGGAGAGGACACAGCCGGAGAGGAGGAGAAGGCTGGGTGCCTGCCTGGCGTTCCCTAGCAGGAAGGAAATAAAAGCCCCGGACTGGGCTGAACCCCTGAACCGGCAGTGCTGAGCCCCAGTTCTGGGCCAGACCCTGGGGACCCAGGCTTAGGCAGGGGGAGACGGGGCTGTGAGGCGGAATCCCAGGGGAGCGGCGAAAAGCGGAGCCCCCCGAGTCGCACACATTGCTTGCAGAGGACGGAATGTTGACTATGATGCTGGATTGCCCTGGAGGGAAGGAAACAAGAGTTCCGGCCAGGCTAGGCCCCAGTTCCGACTGCTCTGAACCCCAGTTCTAGGCCAGACCCTGGGGACCCAGGTTTAGGCAGGGGGAGACGGGGCTGTGAGGCGGAATCCCAGGGGAGCGGCGAAAAGCGGAGCCCCCAGAGTCACGCACATTGTGCGCAGAGGATGGAATGTTGACTCTGATGCTGGATTGCCCTGGCTGGAAGGAAACAAAACCTCAGAGTCCCAGGGGAACCGCGAGGGGCAGAGCCTCCGGAGTCGCGCACATTGCACGCAGAGGACAGTCTGTTGACTCTGATGCTAGACCCCCCTAGTGGGAAGGAGAAAAAAAGCTCCAGACTGGGAGGAACGTGATGAGGAGCAGGAGCCCCTGCCAGACACCGGCCAGCCGGGCGCAAGCAAGGAGCCGGGCGACGGGGCCCCCCGGCGGGGGAGTGCCCCTGGGCCTTCGACCGCTGAGCGCGGGCCACGGAGCCGAGGCCAGGGGCTGCTTCCTGGGCAGCGCCGACCCCTACAACAGGCTGAAGCAGTGCAGGGGCCCGCGGAGAACAAAGGGGAACCGCAGGCCAGCCTGCTGAGCTTCCAGGACGAGGAGGAAGAAACCGAAGAAGTTTTCAATGTGAAGAAATCATGTTATAGCAAAAGATAGTAAAATTACTTAAGAAAGAATACAAAGAAGAGCTTGAAAAATCGAATACTAAGTCAGAACTCAACTCAGCAGCCAACATTGCAACATAAATGCGTTTAACAAAAAGCACAGAATGTTGGAACGGCGGCGGCCAGGCCTAGAGTGGCCAGGCATAAGGCAGTGGCAGTCGGGCCCAGAGTAGCAACAGCCAGGCCCCAGAGCAGCAGCAGCCAGAGGCAGAGCAGCAACAGCCAGGCCTGGAGAAGCCGGGCCCAGAGCAGCCGGGTCGGGAGCAGCCAGGCCCAGAACAGCAGCAGCCAAGCCCAAGACATCCAGGCCGGGAGCTGCCAGGCTCGGAGCGGCCGGGCCCAGAGCAGCCGGGCCCAGAGCAGCAGCTGCCAGGCTGGGAGCGGCCAGGCCCAGAGAGGCCGAGCCCAGAACAGCCGGGCCCAGAGCAGGCGGGTCGGGAGCGGCCAGGCCCAGAGCAGTAGCAACCATGCTTGGAGCAGCCAAGTCGGGAGTTTCCAGGCCCGGAGCGGCCGGGCCTGGAGCAGCCAGGCCCAGAACAGCCGGGTCTGGAGCAGCTAGGTCAGGAGCAGCCAGGCCGGGTGCGGCCAGGCCCAGAGTGGCCGGGCCCGGAGCAGCCAGGCCGGGAGTGGCAGGCCCGGAGCAGCAGCAGCCAGGCCCGGAGTGGCCAGGTCCATAGCGGCCGGGTCGGGTGCAGCCAGGCCTGGAGCAGCAGCAGCCAGGCCGGGAGCGGCAGTGGCCAGACCCGGAGCAACTGGTTGTGGAATGGACCAGAGCAAAAGAGGCCAGGCCCGGAACACCCGCTCCTTGCCTGCCCTTGCCCCAAGTCTTCCTCTCAGACATGGCTGGAAACTTTTGGGGGAACTTGCGGGTCTGCTGAATCAAGTGAGGAAGGCTTAGATCTGGATGTGTTGAGTTAGTATAGCGCTGGGGTGTTGATCTGTGAGTGCCTTGTGTGGGGCCTGGATGAGGTTGGTTGATCTATTTGGTTGGTTGATTGAAGTGTATCCTTGGGCATGTGGAGGTATTATTGATTTGAGAAAATGCTAAGTAACTGATTTACTATCTGAAAAATTTAAAGTTTTGAAAGTTTAAGGTCTCTTGCCAAAAAGAGGTTTTAAAGCTAACACCTTAATTTTAATGGAGAAAGGGGAAGACAAGCCCTTCCCACCCAGAACAGGTAATCCAATTCCAACCAGCAGCTATGTTTAAACAATGTGTCCATTTACACTTGAATGACTACACCTTTTGATAGCCTAAGGGCAAGTTTACCTGTAAACAAGTTTGCTTTTCAATTCCCAGGGCAGAAAAAAAACAAGATTTAAAAATTATTAGATTTTAAAATTTATTCTTAGAAGTGTAAAAGTCTATTAATTAAAACAACAACAACAACAACAACAACAAAAAGGAGATTGAAAAACCTGATGAACAATAATAGCTGTTCATTGTAGTAGAGTTGGTGATATGGGAGGGGAGCGGTGGAGGGTGGAAGAGACTGAACATAAACTGTGCACCTATGGATGAGGATAATGGAGGGTGGGGAGGGGGTGGAGGGTGGTGTGGGAACCTGGTGGAGGGGGGAAGAAATGAGGAACCTTTGTAATAATATGAACAAAAAAGATTGATTTAAAAAAATAATAATAATATTAAAGTGTGGATTTAAAATTTAACTGTCTCCACTCCCTAATCTTGCTCCTTAAAGTTAACCACCAATAAAAGATTGCCTTTTATCCTTTTAGACCACATATGTCAAACACAAGGCCCGCGGGCCAAATCCAGCCCACCAGGCCTTGCAATGTGGCCCGCACCGCGCTGTCATCACTGCACTCTGCTGTCAGTTTATGACATTGTCAGTTTATGACTGTTCAGTAAACCATTCGGCCCGCGATTTAGGCTGGATTTTAGATTTTGGCCCCTTCTCTGATTGAGTTCGACACCCCTATTCTAGACGTTTAACAGCACATGTATAGGCATCTGTTTTATGTCTGCTTTATAAAAACAGGGATTTTGCCATATATATTTTGCAACTTATTTCCTCTAACCATCATGGACATGAGTTCTTATTTCAAGGATTATTTACATTCAGATTTTGGAAAATTTAACACAGTTTTACATTTGGGGCTTAATGTAAGTAGGAATAGATTGGGTCATTTTATCAATGTATAGTTTCTGAGAAGCCATCTTGAAAATGCTACCAAATTAAATACAACAATAAATGAAAAAAAACAATACATCATGATAGATGGGGTTTGTTCCAGGGGCATAGGATGGTTTAACACACAAATCGATCAATGCAGTACACCATGTTAACAAAACAAAGGATAAAAATCATATGATTTTATCAATAGATGCAGAAAAAGCATTTGATAAGATACAACTTCAGAAAAAGAAATGGAAAAAAACAACAATTCCTTTTGCAGTAGCCACCAGAAGAAGAAGATATCTAGGAAGATATCTACATACTGAAAACTACCAAGCATAATGAAAAGAGGTGAAAAAGACACAACAAAATGGAAAGATATTCTCTTCGTGGATTGGAAGAATCGACATTGTTAAAATGGCCATTTTACCCAAAGAATATACAGACTTAATGCAATCTCCATCAAAATTCCAATGTCAGTTTTTAATGGAATAAAGGTGGGGAGGGCTGGAATCAGATTTGTATAGAATAACAAAAGACCCCGAAGAACCAAAGCAGCCTCGAGAAAAATAACAAAGTCAGAGGTGTCACACTACCTGACTCCCAATTATACAGCAGACGGCGTGGTACTGGCAGAAAAATACAGACCGATGGAACAGGATTGAGAGCCCAGAAACAAAACCACATGTAAATGGGCATGTAATTCCTGACAAAGGAGCCAAAAACACACAATGTAGAAAAGAAATCCTCTTCAATAAATGGTGCTGGGAGAATTGGAAAGCCACATGCAAATTAATGAAACTATTGATAGATTAAAGTTTGTCTCCATGTATAAAAATTAATCTAGAAAGCATCAAAATCCTAAATATAAGATATGAAACAATAAAGTACATAGAAGAAAACATAGGAACTGAATTTAATGGACCTTGGTCTTAGCGAACATTTTTATGAACTTGACCCCAGAGGCAAGGGAAGTAAAGGCAAAAATAAATGAATGGACTTTGTCAAACTGAAAAGCTTCTGTGCAGCAAAACAAACCAACAACAACACAAAAAGGCAGCCGACCAGATGGGAGATGATATTTGCAAACCCACAAAGGTTTACTATCCAGAATCTGTAAAAATCTCATACAATTCGCCGAAACCAGTTTGGTTCAGTGGTAGAGCATCAGTTTGCAGACTGAAAGGTCCCAGGTTCGATTCCGGGCAAGGGCATGTACAATGGTTGCGGGCACATCCCGGTGGGGGGTGTGCAAGAGGCAGCTGGTCGATGTTTCTCTCTCATTGACGTTTCTAGCTCTCTATCTCTCTCCCTTCCTCTCTGTAAAATATCAATGAATTAAAAACAAACAAACAAACAAACAAACAAAAAACTCATACAATTCAACACCAAGCTAACAATCTAATAAAAAATTGTGCACTTTTCAAAAAGACAAGTGCCCAATGGATATATATAAAAATATGCTCAACTTTAGTAGGTATTATGAAAATGCACATCAAAACTACAATGAGATACCACGTCACACCTGTTAGAATGGCTGTTATCAACAAGACAAACAGTAATAAATGTTGCAGAGGTTGTGTAGAAAAGGGAACCCTCACTCCCTGCTAGTGGGAATGTGGATGGTACATCCACTGTGAAAAGCAGTCTGCAGTTCCTCAAAAAATTAAGAATAGGGTTACCATGTGACCCAGCAATTCCTCTCCTGGGTCTCTACCTGAAAAACTCAAAAACATTTATTTGCAAAGATATATGCACATCTGTGTTCATTGAAGCATTATTCATTGTGGCCAAGACATTGCAGACAACTGAAGTGTCCCTCGATAAAGGATGGGATACAGAAGATGTAATATATATTATGGAATACTACTCCACCATAAGAAAGGATGAGATACTACCATTTGCGACAACATGGATGGATCTTGAAAATATTGTGCTGAGTTAAATAAGTCAGTCAGACGAAGCTAAGAACCCAATGATAATCACTCATGTGAGTTATAAACTGAAACTCAGATACAGAGAATAGTATAATGATGACCAGAGGGAACGGGTGCAATTAAAGGGACCTAGTATTTGGTGACTGAAAGTGATTTGACTTTGGGTGGTGGCACACTTGAAACATGTTAATACATTTAACTTAAAAAAAGAAGGCATATTGAGGTAATATAGAAAAGAGAATTGCTATCCCCTATTGACCCCATTTGACCTTTTAAGAAAAATAGTCATGTTTTCCTCCATATTCATTAATCTTTTTAAATAAACACAATGAAATTAAAAAGTATAGTTGGTTAACCAGTTGCTTTTTCCAGATATATAACAAAGTAAGGACTGGAGAAAAGGTGAAGGTTGAACACGTGGTCAGTGTCCTGGAGAAGAAGTACCCGTATGTAGAAGTGAACAGCATTTTGGGGATTGATTCTGCTTATGATCAGAATCGGAAGGTAAGGATTCTTCAGCATTTCTCATTGGACGGCAACACGATCCTTTTCTCACCTCTCTTTTTTGAGGTTGTCGTTATTAGTGGTGCTGGTTAAAGTATTTAGGTTCTAGCATTTAAAAATTTAGAAACCAGATCACATCTCTGAGTCTGCAAATGTAGTTTATATTTCAGTTTTGTGAAGATTCTGATTTTTTAGCTGGCATATTAAATTGAAAAGCCTTTTCGTTTTCACAGTGCAGTGGTAGTGCTTTTATGATATACTGTATATTCTGGATAAAATCTTTTGGAAGTACGATTGATTGCCAGGATATGAGGTATGACAGTGTGTATCGTTTATAGTTATTCAGGCTAAAGATAGAAATGTCTTGAGAAATGTAATAAACAGAATGGCAAAATGTGGTGATAAAAATATAGAGAAATAATTTGAAATTTTTATTTAAAGCTAGTATGTTCCTTAGTGAGATATTAAGTACAGTAAAGCTCTTACCTATTGCAAGCAGAAATGAGGTGTTGAGTTTATTGAAAACAAATGTGTGGCAATGAATCAAAATACATTTCCAGAACATGTTAATTTAAAACTATAAAAAGATATTTATTTACCAACTGCTTTCTTTTTTGCAAATGAAGACAAGGCCTTTGGTTCTTCTGTTTGGAGATCATTCCTTTAGAAGTCATACTCATGATTAATTGTTTATTTCTCTTTCGTCTGAGTACAGAATCCTCTGAGATTTTTATAATCTTCCTCTCCCCTTTTGTAGTTATCTTACCCACATCTAATTCAGCATTAGCTGTTTTTGGTTTTTCACTTTTTTGAATTTTGCTAGTCATTCAGTTTATTTTTGGGGGGAGACTGACTTTTTCTTTTTGCAGTCATATTTTGTTGGCTGTATAATACTAATTATTTTTTTTCATTCACTAAGGAAAATAGTTGGTTTGGAAACAGACACAAATGATTTTTGGTAAACAAACAGCTTAAATGAGGGGAGCAAATATGTGTGCATTCTAGAGAGTAGCTCAACAGAGTAAGAACTGAGGATGCTCTATAACAAGTCTTTGTTGTATTACCTTATAATGGTTAAGAGATCTTCTATAAATTTTCCTCGTTTTAGAGATCTTCAACAAAATACTATTTAATTAGAACAAAACTTAACAACTAGAGATATTTCTGAAGTACTTTGAAATAAGGAATAACGTTTTACTTTTAGACACATCTGTTGGGGTGCCTGTTGGGGACTGACACGCAGAGCATGAAGTGTGGTGGCTGTGATGTTAGTGTTGGCATGTTGTAGGTGGGAGGCCTACAGTGGGCAGCTCTGCCAGTTTGATGAGAGCTTCCTAGAGAGGTGGTGACACTTGTCTTCCCTGGGATTGAAAGTTTTTAGAGGGATAAGCGAAAACAAAATGAAACACAAACCCACAAGTTTATTATATGTGTACATTGATATTGAGTACAGAACTAAGTAAAATACTGACTTTCTACCAATTCATTTGAAAATGTAAATTCATACCAGGAGCTAGAGGGTCTGTGAGGATGACAGCTTGTTTTTCCTCTTTACTGTTTCTGTTATGTCCTTTAGTATCGTTTACAGCCAATGATAAGAATTTTCCTGCAGCTTTATTGTGGTACTAGGGACTCAGTGCATGAATTCATGCACCTTGAAAGGAGCTGTGGGCCACAAGGGCTGAAATGGGCACAGGGGCGGGTCTCGGCCCATCCTCTGGGCCCGCCCAGGCCCTCCCGCTGTGGGCCCCGGTCCCCTCTCTGCCGGCAGCCCGCTCCCGCTGTTACTGCTCCCATGCACTGACGATGCTGGCTCTGCTCGCACCCACTGATGGCGTGGAGCGATTGGGGCTGGTGCCAGCAGCAGGTGCAAATGGAGCCAGCTGTCAGTGTGAGCAGTGGCTGCTGCCCCGATCACCCTCAGGAGCAGCGGGAAGGTGGAGAAGCCACCGGCAGCCACTGCTCATACCTGCTGACAGCACGGAGCAATTGGGGCCAGTGCTGGGTGCCAACAGCGGGTGCAAGCAGTCCCGGTGCCAGCAGCAGGTGCAAGTGCTGGATGGGACAGTGGTGTGTGGGAGGAAAGATATTTCAGTAACCACAGAGGCTTGCCTCGATGACAGCGACTGGCATCCTGCCTTGGTCTGGCGCCCCCACTCACCTGCTCCACAGTCCTGCCATGGCCGATGCCTGCCATGTTCTATGCTCTTCTTGCTGCCTGCTGCTGATGCCTGCCATGTTCCACATGCGCCCCCTGGTGGTCAGTGCACATCATAGTGACTATTCAGTTGTTCCGCTGTTCGGTCTATTTGCATATTAGGGTTTTATATATATATATATATATATATATATATATATATATATATATATATATATATTTTTTTTTTTTTAATAAATTTTTATTGTTCATATTATTACAAATGTTACTTTCCCCCCCCTTCTCACCCCACTCTCTGTCCTTTCCCCACCCCCCATTGTCCTCATCCATAGGTGCACAATTTATGTTCAGTCTCTTCCTACATCTCCCTCTCCCCTTTTCCCCAAGAATCATCAGTTCACTCCCCTTCCATACCTCTGATTCTATTATATTCAACAGTTAATATTGTTCCTCAGATTTTTTTTTTTTTTAGTTTTCTTGGTTTTTAGATTCACTTGTTGATAGTTACGTATTTGTTGTTCATAATTTTTATTTTTATTTACTTTCTCTTCTGAAAGAACCCCCTTCAGCAATTCATACAATTCTGGTTTGGTGAACTCCTTTAGCTTTTTTTTATTAGTGAAGCTCTTTATCTGACCTTCGAATCTGAGTGATAGCTTTGCTGGATAGATTATCTTTGGCTGTAGGTTCTTACTATTCATCACCTTGAATATTTCTTGCCATTCCCGTCTGGCCTGCATGGTTTCTGTTGAGAAATCAGCTGACAATCGTATAGGTGTTCCTTTATAGGTAACTACCTGCTTAGCTCTTGCTGCTTTTAATATTCTCTCTTTGTCTTTTGCTCTTGGAATCTTAATTATGATTTGTCTTAGTGTGGTCCTCTTTGGATTCCTTTTATTTGGAGTTCTGTGTGCTTCTTGGACTTGTAAGTCCAATTCTTTCACCAGGTGGGGGAAGTTTTCTGTCACTATTTCTTTCAGTATGTTTTTGATATCTTGCTCTCTTTTATCTTCTGGGACCCCCATAATTCTGATGTTGGATCGTTTGAAGTTGTCCCAGAGGTTTCTTATATCATCTTCAATTTTCTGGATTCTCTTGCCTTCTAGCTTCTGCAGAGGAGTGTCTTCTGGCTCTTTATGTTCCAAATCTTTGACTTGATTCTTGCGATCTTCTATTCTGTTTTTAGGACTCTGTAAAATATTTTTTATTTCAGACAATGTATTCTTTATTTCTTGTTGATCCCTTATCACTTCTTGTTGATCCCTTTTCATATCCTCATAGGTCTCATTTATTTTATCGGCCTTTTCTAGGAGACTCTTGAAAAGCCTTATAAGTGTCGTTTTGAACTCTATATCCAGTCGCTTTTTGTCCTCCATTTCTTTCGTTTGTGATCTATTTTGTTTAGGCATTTTCGCAGGCATCTTTCCTGATGGGGCGGGGTTTCAGGGTGGAGTCTACAGCCTTGGCTTCCGTCAGCCCCGCCCTATGCGACTCCTGAGACTCAGGGTCCTTCAGTACTTGTTGCAAGCGCCTCTGAGAGAAAGGTGCCCTCGATTTTCGCCTGCTGCCAAACTGTCTATGCTCTCCCCCAATGAGTCCGGTATTGGGGTTCAGTTCAGTTGGAAGTGGAGTTGGAGGTGGCGTTCAGAGCAGTCTGGAGCCCCTGTCTCCTTCCCGTCAGGGCAATCCCGCAGCACAGCCGGCCGGCCCTTCTCTGCACGCACTGTGCGCGCCTCCGGGACCTCCTCTCGCCGTTCCCTGGGGTTCCGCCTTACAGCCCAGCTCCCTATGGGTGAGCCTGGGTCCCCAGGGTCTGGCCTAGAATTGGGGTTCAGAGCAGTTGGAGCTGGGCCCAGCACAATCGGAGCTTTTCTCTGCTTCCCGCTTGGGAACGCAGCCAGGGACTCGGCCTCCCTCCTCTCCGGCTCCGTCCTCTCCGCGCGCTGCGTGTCTCTGTACCTTAGGCTTTTCCAGCTCCTCCGGGCTTCCTTCTGGTTTTCTCCTTGCTTCTTGTTGTAGGATTTCCAGTCAGTCGACTTTCCTGTAGTTCTGGGTAATGTCCATTTTATATTTTAGTTGTATTTTATTGAAATTGTTGTGTGCGGCTGCGGCTAGTTGCCTACCCGAGCAGCCATCTTGGATTCTCTATTTTTATTGATCAGGGTTTTATATATATTGATAGTTGACTTGTAACATTGTGTAAGTTTGAGGTGTACAGTTGTTGATTTGGTACATGATTACCCAGTAATGTTAACGCCTCTATCATCTCACATAATTACCATTTCTTTTTTGTGGTGAGACTATTTAAGATCTACTCTCTCAGCAATTTTCAGGTATATAATACAGTATTGTTAAGTGTAAACATCTTGCTGTATACTAGGTCCCCAGAACTTATACCTTGAAGATTATATATTTTGAAAAACATCTCTCCATTTACACCCTACCCAGCTCCTGACAACTACCATCTACTGTTTCTATGAGTTCAGTTCTTTCAGATTCCACATACAAGTACTTGTCTTTCTCTTTCTGATTTATTAAGATCCATGTTATTGCAAATGGCAGGACTTTTTAAATTTCTCTTGGCTGAATAATATCATATATATGTGTGTGTGTGTGTGTGTGTGTGTGTGTGTGTGTATACATATGGCTAATATGCAGTGTCCCCTTGGGAGTTTGACCAGGAGACCGGGAGTTCGATTGCTTGCTTTGATGTGCTTTGATCACTAGGGGACGGCGCGGAATGAAAGAAGGCCTCCATGGCAGCCAGAAGGAAGATCCCAGCCAGCAGTTGGAAGGCTCTGATAGGCCCTGATCTCCAGCCAGGTCTAGGGTCCCTACCCATGCACAAATTTTGTACACTGGGCCTCTAGTTTCACACACATATATTGTATATACGTGTGTGTGTGTGTGTGTGTGTGTGTGTGTGTGTATATATATCTCCATTCAACTGCTGACAGACATTTTTCATGTCTTGGGTCTTACAAGTCATGCTGCAGTGACAACGTGGGAATGCAGATATCTCTGAGAGCCTGTCTCCATTCCTTTTAGCTCTCTCTCCACAAGTGAGATTGCTAGATCATGTCATAGTTTATTCTATAATTGCTGATGAACCCCCATACATTTTTCTGTAGTGGCTGCACCAATTTATATTCCCATCAACTACATGAGGGTTCCCTTTTTTTCATATCTTCAGGATAATTTGTTATCTCTTGACTTTTTGATGATGGCCTTTCTAACAGGTATAAGTGATATATTATCTTGGTTTTGATTCACATTTCTGTGATTAGCGACATTTAACACCTTTTCATGTACTTGTCAGTCATCTCTATGACTTTGGCAAAATATCTTTCAGTTCTTCTACCCCTTACTAATTAAATATTTTTTCTTACATATTTTGGATATTAGCCTTTTATCATATATGTAATTTGCGTGTTTTCAATAGACTTTATGTTGTTATTTGCTTCTTTTGCTGTATAGAAGCTTTTAATTTTCTTTTTTTTTTTTTTTTTTTTTTTAAATAAATTTTTATTGTTCATATTATTACAAGTGTTCTTTTTCCGCCCCCTTCCCACCCCACCCTCTGCCCTTTCCCCAACCCCCATTGTCCTCATCCATAGGTGCACAGTTTATGTTCAGTCTCTTCCCACATTCCCCTGTCCCCTTTTCCCCAAGAATCATCAGTTCACTCCCCTTCCATACCTCTGATTCTATTATATTCAACAGTTAATATTGTTCATCAGATTTTTTTTTTTTAATTTCCTTGGTTTTTAGATTCACTTGTTGATAGTTACGTATTTGTTGTTCATATTTTTATCTTTATTTACTTTCTCTTCTGAAAGAACCCCCTTCAGCAATTCATATAATTCTGGTTTGGTGGTGATGAACTCCTTTAGCTTTTTTTTATTAGTGAAGCTCTTTATCTGACCTTCGATTCTGAGTGATAGCTTTGCTGGGTAGAGTATTTTTGGCTGTAGGTTCTTGCTATTCATCACCTTGAATATTTCTTGCCATTCCCGTCTGGCCTGCATGGTTTCTGTTGAGAAATCAGCTGACAATCGTATAGGTGCTCCTTTATAGGTAACCACCTGCTTAGCTCTTGCTGCTTTTAATATTCTCTCTTTGTCCTTTGCTCTTGGAATCTTAATTATGATTTGTCTTGGTGTGGTCCTCTTTGGATTCCTCTTATTTGGAGTTCTGTGTGCTTCCTGGACTTGTAAGTCCAATTCTTTCCCCAGGTGGGGGAAGTTTTCTGTCACTATTTCTTTCAGTATGTTTTCGATATCTTGCTCTCTCTCATCTTCTGGGACCCCCATGATTCTGATGTTGGATCGTTTGAAGTTGTCCCAGAGGTTTCTTACATTATCTTCAATTTTCTGGATTCTCTTGCCTTCTAGCTTCTGTAGAGGAGTGTCTTCTGGCTCTTTATGTTCCAAATCTTTGACTTGATTCTTGCGATCTTCCCTTCTGTTTTTAGGACTCTGTAGAATATTTTTTATTTCAGACAATGTATTCTTTATTTCTTGTTGATCCCTTAGCATTTCTTGTTGATCCCTTTTCATATCCTCATAGGTCTCATTTATTTTATCGGCCTTTTCTAGGAGTCTCTTGAAAAACCCTATAAGTGTGGTTTTGAACTCTATATCCAGTCGCTTTTTGTCCTCCATTTCTTTCCTTTGTGATCTATTTGGTTTAGGCATTTTCGCAGGCAGCTTTCCTGATGGGGCGGCGTTTCAGGGTGGAGCCTACAGCCTCGGCTTCCGTCAGCCCCGCCCTATGCGACTCCTGAGACTCAGGGTCCTTCAGTACTTGTTGCAAGCGCCTCTGAGAGAAAGGTGCCCTCGATTTTCGCCTGCTACCAAACAGTGTAAGCTCTCCCGCAATGGGCCCGAAACTGGGGTTCAGTTCAGTTGGAAGTGGAGTTGGAGGTGGCGTTCACAGCAGTCTGGAGCCCCAGTCTCCTTCCCGTCAGGGCAATCCCGCGGCACAGCCGGCCGTCCCTTCTCTGGGGGCAGTGAGTGCGCCTCCGGGACCTCCTTTCTCCGCTACCCCGGGGTTCCGACTTACAGCCCAGCTCCCTATGGCTGAGCCTGAGTCCCCGGGGTCTGGCCCAGAACTGGGGTTCAGAGCAGTCGGGGGCCCAGCACAGTCGGAGTTTTATCTCCTTTCCGCTAGGGAACGCCCGCCAGGCACTCGGCCTCCCTCCTCTCCGGCTCCGTCCTCTCCGCGTGCGCCGCGTGTCTCCGTACCTTAGGCTTTTACAGCTCCTCCGCTCTTCCTTCTGGTTTTCTCCTTGCTTCTTGTTGTAGGATTTCCAGTCAGTCGACTTTCCTGTAGTTCTGGGTAATGTCCATTTTATATTTTAGTTGTATTTATTAAAATTGTTGTGTGCGGCTGCGGCTAGTTGCCTACCCGAGCAGCCATCTTGGATTCTCCCACCAGAAGCTTTTAATTTTCATGTAGTCCTATTAGTTTTTTTTTGCTTATGCTTTTGCTGTCTTATCTGAAAAAAATCATTGCCATGATTGATGTTAAGGAGCTTTTTCCATCTGTTTTCTCCTAGGGGTTTTATGGTTTCAGGCCTGTGTTTTAGTCTTTCAGCCATTTCTAGTTAATTTTTGTGAGTAGTGTAAGATGTGGTCCAATTTCGTTCTTCTGCATGTGTTTATCTAGTTTTCCAGCATCATTTATCAAAGAAACTATCATTTCCCCTTTGAGTATTCTTGG
The DNA here is from genome assembly GCF_964339955.1 of Pipistrellus hanaki. Taxonomy (NCBI): domain Eukaryota; kingdom Metazoa; phylum Chordata; class Mammalia; order Chiroptera; family Vespertilionidae; genus Pipistrellus; species Pipistrellus hanaki. The sequence continues at coordinate 3,371,516 of NC_140510.1, read as the reverse complement.
CTTCCTTGTCTTGTGGGAGCTCCTTTCACGTCCTGCGTGGTTCAGGGTTCCAGTTCAGGGTTAGGGTTCTGGAGAATGCCACACACAAATGAAAAGAGACTAGAAAATATTAATTTGGCTATATTGGGAGGCCAGGTCAGAGTCCACCTCTAGGGGGAGAACTACCACTGCTCTGGCCTTGCTATCCCTTTTATTAAGGCTCTGAGATACACCCATATCCTTTAGGCAGGAAATTGCAATAATAAACTATCAGCAAGAGTTTACATATGACTAACAGGTGTAGGCTGCTTTAACTACCAATGTCTCAACTAAACATTGAGTGATTAGCTCCGACCATTCAGAGCAATTATGGTTGACCAGTCTTCCTGATTCCCTTTTCACATTTCTCTATTAGTGACAATGATCTGTTTCCAGCATTGTTTAACATTAGTTGGCTATATATGCATAGATTTATTTCTGAGTTCTTGATTTTCATTTGTGTGTTTATTTGTATGCAGTACCATGCTGTTTTGATTACTATATTATTATTAGAACCCTGGTGCACAAAATTCGGGCATGGGGGTGTGTGTCCCTCAGCCCAGCCTGCACCCTCTCCAATCTGGGACATCCCTCTCACCATCCAGGACTGCTGGCTCCCAACTGCTCACCTGTCTTCCTTCTTGATTGCCTCTAACTGTTTTTTCCTGCCAGCCTGATCACCCCCTAACCACTCCCCTGACAGCCTGATTCATGTCTAACTGCTCCCCTGCCAGCCTGATCACCCCTAACTGCCCTCCCCTGCCAGTCTGGTCACCCCTAACTGCCCTCCCCTGCTGGCCCAGTCACCCCTAACTTCCCTTCCTTACCAGCCTGATCGCCCCTAACTTCCCTCCCCAACTGCCCTGTTACGCCCAGATTTCATGATCCCCAAAGATCACCAGGGAGCCGAGTCCGATGTAAAAGCAGAAGAGTCTTTTTATTTCAGGCTAGCCCAGCTCATCCCCCACATACCGATGCAGCAAGGGTATGTGGAAGGAAGAGGGCGGGTTTCTCTAGAACAAAGGATTTATAGAGGTGGTGAGGTCACTGCTTTGGCTGACCCCGATTCGCTGGGTGAGGGCTAGGGTCCAGTTACATAGTGATATACAAAATGGAGGATGCAATGCCCTGGTTTCTCCAGATCGCATAAATCTTTCATCTTTTACAAAATGGAGGATGCAGCACAAGATAGAGTCAGGAGTTAACCCTGTCCTGCCCTCTCACCCTCCCCTGCAGGCCTGGTTGCCGCCAACTGCCCTTCTCTGCAGGTTTAGTCACCCCCAATTGCCCTCCCTGGTCGGCCATCTTGTGACGACATAGAGGCAACCATCTTGTTATAATGCAAGGGTGAGATGCCACCTATGCTTATTAGAATCCTTTCATTTCAGCCTAAAGAACTCCTTTTTGGCATTTTTTGTAGGGCAGGTTTAGTTGTGATGAACTCTTAACTTTTGTCTGCCTGGGAAACATTTCTAAAGGATACTTGTGCCCGGGAGAGTATTTTTAGTGGGCAGTTTTTCTCAGCACTTTGCACACAACAGGCTGCTCTTCTTGCCTATGAGTTTCTGCTGATAAATCTGCTGACAGCCTTCCTTTAAAGCAGTAAGGTTCTTTAGAGCTGCTTTTAATATTCTCTCTTTGGCTTGGACTTTTGACGGTTTCATTATAATGTCTGTTGCTGAGGATCTCTTTAGTTGATTTTTTTTATGACTTTATTAACTTGGATATCAAACTCTCTCCCAGATTTGGAAAGTTCTCAGCCATTTCTTAAAATAAGTTCTCTGCCTCTTCTCCATCTTGTCTCCTGGGACTCCAGTAATTTTCAATTTAACCATATACCATTTCTTTCTTTCATTCATTTTTCTTTATTCTTCTTTGGCTATATAATTTCAAAGTTCCTATCTTCTAATTCAAAGATTTGTTTCTTCTGATTGATTGATTTGATGTTAATGCTGTTTCATTTTTCATTTTATTCATTATATTTCTTAGCTCTAGAATTTCTTCTTGGTTCTTTTATTATGATTTCTCTTTTTTGTTGTTGTTAAACTTTTAATTTTGTTTAGATATTGTTTGCCTTATTTTGTTGAATTTTTTTTTTCTCTTTCTCTCTCTCTCTCTCTCTCTCTCTCTCTCTCTCTCTCTCTCTCTCTCTCTCTCTCTCTCTCTTTCCCCCCCACCCCCCTACATAGCTTATTGTATTTCCCTAAAACAGCTCTTTTGGATTCTTCATGGGGTAAATCACAGGTCTCCATGTCTTTAGGATCAGCTAATAGAAGATTATTGTGATTCTTTTGGTGATATTATGCTTTCTTTATTTTTCATGTTTTTTGCAGTTTTGCATTGCTTTCTTTGCATTTGAAGTAGCAGTCACTTTCTCTAGTCTTTTGTAACTGCCTTTGGGTGAGAAATACCTTCCTTCAGGCTGCTAGGCATTCTGACTGCCGGTGGACACACCTGCTCCGTGCCCTTTGTTCCCTCTGGTACAGAATTCAGAAGCTTGTATAAATTCTCTTGATTCTACAATGTCAGTATTGGGCCCTGACCAGCCCCCCATTTGTTTTCCCCAAGACGGCCCTAAAGCTCAAGTCTTTTGGCTCTTTCTGGCCCACAGATTTGGGCTGACTTTCTGTGTGTCTAACTGACCATCTGGCAAAATCTGTCTCTGCCATTGTCAGGAGTGCACACTGGGAGCTGCCACAGGGTGGAGTGTGTCTGAGGTGAGCATGGTACCGTGAGCTCTTGGGGGAGTCTGTGGAGGACGTGTTCTGGGTGGCTCATGGATGTACATCTTGATGAAGGCAGTATGATTTGCCTCCATTACTGCCCCCTGAAAGCCCAGCCTCCTCCCACTCCCAGCATGCAGCTGCCAGTCGGTGCTTTGGGATGGATGAGAGAGAAACGCGTCTCTGTGCAGCATCCTAGATAGTGGGGAGCCAGGGCATGCTCACTGGCTCTCACTTTCCCCTGCAGGAGAAGCCACAGGCACAGAAGGTATCTCTGGGCCTCGAGCTGCACTGCTTGGGGAGGGGTGGTACGGCTAAAGTTGCTCTTACCCTCTTAAGTAAGAGTCTTTACTATGACCAAACTTGTAGTTGTTTCCTCCATTGCTGTCCTGGGCTTCTCTGCTAGAAGCCTGCATTTCCACAGAGGCTCTCTTGTCCTTAGATGATGTCGCAAGACATTTTCCCCAGGCTGTGTCCAAGAGGCTCTGGAGCCAGTTCGTGTACCATGCAGGGTCCATAGGCAGGGTTGGAGTCTGTGCCCATCACCCGATGCACCAGTGGGCAGGACTCTATCTGGGCCACGTGGCAAATGGTGCTGGATAACCAGCCTCTCACAAAGGCACTTTTTTTTTTTTTTTTAATATATTTTTTTGATTTTTTACAGAGAGGAAGAGAGAGGGATAGAGAGTTAGAAACATCAATGAGAGAGAATCATCAATCAGCTGCCTCTTGCACACCCCCCACTGGGGATGTGCCCACAACCAAGGTACATGCCCTTGCCCGGAATCGAACCCGGGACCTTTCAGTCTGCAGGCCGATGCTCTATCCACTGAGCCAAACCGGTCCCGGCACAAAGGCACTTTTGTCTGTAGTGAACGCCACATTGTGGGAGGGATACCGTCCTCAGCCATAAAGCTGACATCATCCTGCTCTATGTGACGTCTCCTTGTGTTTGGCATATCCAGGCAGGGGTGGAGCTGACGCTGGGCATCAGGCCTGTTCAGTTGACACTAGAGATTGACCCATTGCAGCATTCTGCTCAGTCACTTACCTTTTATGATTTTTTGAATAGGGATACCCAGTGATTTTTTAATTAAAAATTTTAATATGTTGTTGTTGTTATATTTTTTAGAGAGAGGAAGGGAGAAGGAGAGAGAGATAGAAACAACGAAGGGAGAGCAGCATCGATTGGCTGCCTCCTGCACATCCCCTACTGGGGATCAAGCCTGCAGCTCAGGCACGTGCCATGATCAGGAATTGAACCAGCAACCTCTTTTAAATATATGAGGTATATATACAGTGTGTGTGTGTGTGTGTGTGTGTGTGTGTGTGTGTGTGAGAGAGAGAGAGAGAGAGAGAGAGAGAGAGAGAGAGGGGGGGGGGGGGGGGGAATGGGAGAGAGAGAAGAAGAGGGGGTAGAGAGAGGGAGAGAAACATCGATTGGTTGCCTCCCATGTGTGCCCTGACCTGAGAATCAATCCTGAAACCCGGGTAGGTGCCCTGACAGAATCAATCCAGCAATCTTTTGGTGCATGAGATTGAACCAACTAAGCCACATTAGCTGAGCCTACAGCAAGAATAGTAGGCTGAGCCAAAACTGGTTTGGCTCAGTGTATAGAGCATCGGCCTGCGGACTCAAAGGTCCCAGGTTTGATTTCGGTCAAGGGCATGTACCTTGGTTGCGGGCACATCCCCAATAGGGGGTGTGCAAGAGGCCGCTGATCCATGTTTCTCTCATCGATGTTTCTAACTCTCTATCCCTCTCTCTTCCTCTCTGTAAAAACTCAATTAAAAAAAAAAAAAAAGAATAGTAGGCTGTAGAAAAAAAATACTAGATGAAATAAAAGAAAGACCACTTTCTGAATACCAAAGATTTGAGGAAGTTAATGGAATTTTATCTATTTCACATTTAGAAAATATTTAATTCTAGTAATTTTCTCTATTCTATTGAAGAAACAAGTCCATGCTGCTTTTTTATTGTGGTCACAGTGATTGTTATATCAAAAGTATTTGCTTGGAAAGTATGCAGTAGACAAGTTTGGGGGAAGGGTATTTTTACATTTTGTCTTTTATGTTTTAAATCTGTATTTTGCTAAAGAATGAATGGGTGTATCAGACCTAGCTCTTCAGGAATTTCCGGACGGCCATTTTCCTCATGTGCACGGAGGAGCAGCCCTTCCTGTGAGATCCTGTTCCTGTCCACGCTGCTTCATTTCTAACTGCTGAGTCACTTACCTCTTGTGGTTTTTTGAATGAAGTCGTATTGATAAGGATGTTCACTGGATTGGTGAGCAGCATGCTAGGAGTGGGAAGAGGCTGGTTATACTCTTAAGAAAAGGGTATGGTGAGATTCCTAAAGGTCCTCACAATCTAATGATTTAGTAAGATTTTTAAACTTGTTGGAGCTGTACCCTCACACAAAAAAAGCCCAAGGAAATAGATTCTTTTGAACAATAGGAGGAATGAGTGCATTCAGCAAATTTTTTATACTTATAAATATCTGTAACTTTTGTTATAAATCTAAAGCTGTGGAATCTTCTATCTCTGATACTGGAAGGAAGCAATTATTTCTAAAACTGGGCAGTACAATTAAAGTAGAACTTTTAAACTGAAGAGTATCATCTGATAGGTGTATATCTTTCAAAGCCAGTAAGATGATGGTAGTTAAAAAAGTTCTAACTTACACATGCAAACATTTTGCATTTGGCATATTAATTCCGAGTCTTTATTAATCTCAGTTGTCACTTGTGCGTGGTTCATTCATAAGACTTTTCCAATGATTAATGTTTTAACATTATAATTAACATTTTTGGTGATCAGTTGATAGGAATGCTCACATGTAATTTTTAAACTTGGCTCTTTGATAATTGGCCTGCATTCTGCTATTTTGTCTGATAAACTCTTTACAAGCTGTAAAAATGGAAGCTCTATATAAAACGTCTTCTTTCCACTCCTGCCGGTCACTCAGTGCCATTCTCAAAGACCAACAATGTTACTTATTTTTTCTTGTCACTTAGAATTAAAATGTGGGTTTTGTTTTGTTCGGGAAATGATTTTCAAAGCTCAAATTATATTAAAATTGAGTTTTTATAAAGTTCTTTGAGATCTCCCAGAACAGAATTTACATGGTTGCCATTTTGAAAGTGCAAATTTTGAGTCTGCACAATGCTGTGGCCTCTCCGGCCCCGCAGAGGCCTCGCCGCCACGTCCTGCTTTGGCCAGCCCGGGCGGACACTGAGCAGCCCGTGGCTGATGCTTGGTGCTGGTCCCAGCCTCTGTGTTCTCGCACCAGCGGCCGCCAGCCGGTGGTCCACGGCCACTGCTGGTCCGTGAGGTCCCAAAGGTTGGCGACCGCTGCAACGGTTTGCAGGTGAAACAGTTGTGCCGTTTTCAGTTATAAGATATTTAACAAGGATGTTTTAATTCTGGGGTCTGTGGTTGTCAGAATGTACCTATTTTGACAGGGAAACATGGCAGTCAGGAAAAGATATATGTGTCTGCCATTTATATTTGCCATTTTGTCAGCCTGGCATTTCTCTGCCAAGGAACCTCTTATGTCCTGGAGAGGAAGAAGCTTGAGCTGAGTATATTGTAGAGCAATTTTTGAACAGTTTTTCCATTAACTTTGGTTTGTTTTCTGCATGTGTAATTTCTGTTTTAGTGACATGGACCCTTTTTCACTTAGAATTGCTATAAATGTTTCTTGTTAGACTATATATCCAAGAGCATTACTAATCATGTCAGTCTGTTGTGCTGCCCTTTTAGGAGCCGCTAGCTTTCAAGTAGTTATTTGTGGTTGGTGGCTGCTGCATTGGAGAGTGGGAATAGAGCATCTCCATCATCGCCACAAGATCTGTTGTATAGTTTTGGTAGCTTGAGCTACTTAAAATTACTCCTAACTCCAAACTACTTCCTAATTTGCAAAGTTTTGTGTTTTTATAAAATATCAGTAATCTAATCTCAGATTTACCCAGTAGGATGTTAACGGTGATGTCATCTGTGATTCTTTAGTTATTTCTTGGTGACCATATTTCTGTCGTTTTCTGGGGTAGAATTTGTATGTATGAAAAATATGCTGTGTTCCATTTATCCTATGAAGGACAAAAATGTGCTCTTTGTGGTCCCTTGTGTTTTAGGAAGCAAGAGGCTACTACGAGCAGACTGGGGTCGGTCTGCTGCCTGTCGTTCTGTTCAATGGGATGCCCCTGGAAAAGGCACAGCTGGCCCCTGATGAGCTGGAAACCATCACCATGCACAAGATCCTGGAGACCACCAGCTTCTTCCAGCGCGCGGTGTACCTGGTGAGCTGTGTTTGCAGACTGGTTTTGAAAGAGAATGGTTTGCTTGCACTTGTCAAGTATCACCATTTTCTATACCCTACTGATAAGTGATTTGCAGATTTCTAGCAAGTTCTGCAATAATTAAAATATTTTTTAAATATCTATTTTTTATTTCAGAGGGGGAGAGAGAGAGATAGAAATATCAATGAGAATCATTGATTGGCTGCCTCCTGCACGCCCCCTACTTGTGATCAAGCTGGCAGCCCAGGCCTGTGCCTGGGCCGAGAGTCGAATCGGCCCCCTTTGGTGTGTGGGTTGATGCTCACCATGTAGTCACACTGGCCAGGCTGTAATGAAATATTCATGAGACTTTCTATACATTGTGTTTGTAATAGCGGCTTTTATTCGTTTCAGGATTAAATTTTATTTTTAAAATTCTTAAGATAATCATTCTGGGAGATATTTGCTCTACTTGTAAGGAATTTTGACTTTAAAAAGTTAGAATATTTCACATGTATAGTTACTGTTGAGTTATAATTAATATGCCATAAAATTCAACCTGTTAAAGTGGACTGTTCACTGGCTTTTAGAGTATACACTGTTACGGAACTATTACCTCTGTCTAGTTTCAGAACATTATCATCACCCCTAAAATATACCGGACATCCAGAAGCAGTTACTCTCCATTTTCCCTTCCCCGACCGCTGCCAACCATGAATCTGTTTCTCTCTGGCTTTGCCTTTTTCGGTCATTTGATATAAATGGATTCATGCAATATGTGGTCTTTTGTGATATTTCTTTCACTTAGCATAATGCTTCCAAGGTTTGTCCTTGTTGGAATCTGAGTTAGTGTCTCCGTCCCTCTGCGGACAGATGGAGTTCCTCAGATGGATGCAGCACATTTCTCTGCTCCGAGGCCGAGGCGCTCTGGGGTGCTCCCACTTTGGCTGCCGTGGATGGAGCTGCTGTGAACAGCGCGTGACGCTGCCTGGGCAGAGATCTAGCAGTGGAATTGCTGCTGTTTCAGCAGCCTGTGTTCACAGCAGCTGCACCGTGAACACCCGTGTCAGCTGTGCATCAAGGCTCCACTCTCTCCACACGGCAGCCAACATCTGGCATTATCCATCTCTTAAGTGTAGTCTATGTCTTCTTTGCAGAAATGTCTGTTCAGATTATTTGCCCATGTGTAATTGGGTTGTTTTGTTATTTTTGAGTTGTAAGAATTTTTTTTTTTTTAAATATATTTTATTGATTTTGTACAGAGAGGAAGGGAGAGAGATAGAGAGTTAGAAACATCGATGAGAGAGTTAGAAACATCGATCAGCTGCCTCTTGCACACCCCCTACTGGGCATATGCCTGCAACCAAGCTACATGCCCTTGACTGGAATCGAACCCGGGACCTTTCAGTCTCCAAGCCGATGCTATATCCATTGAGCCAAACTGGTTTCGGCAGAGCTCAAATGTTTTTAATTTTGATTAAGTCAATGTTTTTCTGCCTGTGTTAACTTTTGTTGTTGTTGTTGTTAATCCTCACCTGAGGATGTTTTTTCATTGATTTTAGAGAGAGTGGAAGGGAAAGGGAGAGACAGAGGAAACACCGATGTGAGAGAGAGACGCATTGTTTGTGGTTACCTCCTGCACACGCCCTGACCAGGGACAGGTATCGGGTATCGAGCCCACAATCAGGTGCATGCCCTTGACTAGAAATCAAACCCAGGACTTTGGTGTGTAGGCCGATGCTCTGACCACTGAGTAACTGGCCAGGGTATGCTTGTATTAACTCTTCATTTTATTTTATTTATATTTTTTAAAGTATGGCAACATTTTATTATTTTTGGTGCACCTTCTTACGCATTTCTTCAAGGGCTGCTTCTTGCTCGGCATCTGCTTAAGTCTTATTTTTTCATCTCTAGTAGTTTCTTCTAACTATGGTGGTGTTATAGGAAAAATGTCTTCAGTATAATTTTTATTAAAGGACTGACTTTGTCCAAAATCTGCATTTGAAACTAATGCGACTTTCTCCTGGCTCTCCTGGCTCTCCTGGCTCTCACGGTTCCACCTCTGTTCTCCTTTGTCCTCTGGTTTGGCTGCAGCTTGTGACCATGTTGTGGAGTGAAAATGTGAAGTTGTAAAATACAGCTTATGAGTTGGGAACTGGTGACATTAACTCTTAACTCATTTGAAGAACTTTCTTATTTCTGGGGAATCACAGTGGTATGTGGAGAGATCAAATAAACCTGGATTTGCCTTTTATATTCCCTTCTCATTAGCTGTGTGATCATGAGTTAGCTATTTAACCTTCTGTGCCCTAGGTGCCTCATCCTTAAAATGGGCACCAATGAGATGTGCCTCACATTGGTGCATAATACTCCAAGCTATGCTTGGCCATAACAGGGACCTGTGATGTGATAACGTCTCTTTTTAGCAATTACTGGTACAGAAGAAGATAATATAAAGTTAATGATTTCTTAGTTTCTAATAAATTCTTTTAATCAGATGTGTTTTAATGCTCATTTCACCCACACCCTGTTTTCTTCTTTTTCAGGGTGAGCTGCCCCACGATCAGGATGTGGTAGAGTACATTATGGATCAGCCGAACGTTGTTCCACGAATCAATTCTCGGATTTTGACCACAGAGCGAGAATACCTGGATTTGACAGCAGCCAGTAAGAAGCACTTCAGGGACAACTTTGGGCTGTTTTTTTATTAGTTTTTCTGAATCTTTTCATTTATTAGATGTCAGTGTTCGGAAGATAACCCAAGATTGTGACACAATTTTATGTTTCAACTCATTGCACCTTGAATTTATAATACAAGATTCTAAATTCACAAGAGTGTTTTCCAAAAGGATTTATTCTTGCTGGATAAGTCCTTGTAGAGTTTGACAAATATTCGGTGCCTTTTACCAATTAAACAAGCATAGATGATAAAGGGGACCTGTGTCATTCCCTTTCTTAGTTATGAAACTCTCATGCAGCTATCTCATCATCACCATTCCAAGAAACAGCAATAATGTCAACAGATATTGTAGGTAGTTTTTCTTTGAGAACATAATGCCTTTCTAAAAAATAAAGCTTCATTGAGAAATAGTGTCATGCCAATAAAACTAAATCCTTTAAAGTACGCAATTTCAAATTGCACAAATTTTAGTATATTTTCAAAGTTGTGTGATCATTACCACTATGTAATTTTAGAACATTATCATCTCCCCCAAAAGCAATGATGTGCCCATTAGTAGTCACCTTCCATGGTTCTCTTCTGTCCTCCAGCAGCCACTAACCTAGTTCCTGTTTCTGTGGATGTTTCTATTCTGGATAGTTCATATATCGGGGAGTTTTTCTGACTGGCTTCTAATGTTTCTCAGGTTCATCATGTCATAGCACGTGCCAGTAGTGCTTCACTCCTTTCCGTGCCGAGGAATGTCTGTGGCGTAACTAGCCGTGTCTGCTCAGCATTCCATAGTGGATGGGTGTTTGGGTTGTTTCCACAAGAATGCCTCTGCGAGGCAGATGAGCTCGCCCAGCTGCAGTGTGCTCCTTAGCCTTCCTGTGCCTTCTGGCGCCACTTCAGCAAACAGCTGGGAAGAAGGGGACGCGTCATCACTGCCCAAGCAGTGTCACTGGGGGAAAGATGGGGACTGGCGAAGTCAAAGCCAAGTGTATCTGTTGTCATGGCGAATAACGAGTGTGTAGATCTACTTATGCTGCTCCTTTATGGCAGCCATCTCCTAGTCTAACATGAACTGAACATCTTTTTAGCGGAGGGCAATGCACACATATGCTTATATTTGAAAAAGAAAATAGCCAGAATGTGAACTGCATTGTTTCTTTACATTAGGTTTTAGCTTTTCACCAGAAGTTGTTTTTGTTTTTGTTAATCCTCACCAAGGATTTTTCCCCATTGATTTTTAGAGAGTGGAAGGACGGGGTGGGGTAGGGGGCAGCCATCTGAGAGCAACAGCATACATTTGTTGCCTCCCACATGTGTCCCAGGCCTGGGGATTAAACCTGCAACCAGGTACATGCCTTTGACCAGGAATTTAACCTGCGACCCTTCAGTGCAACCACTGAGCTACACCAGCCAGGGTGCCAGAAGTTTTAATAGAGCAAGGTGAACAGTGTTGTGAATCTTTGGCCTGAGCTTTGTTGTGTCATCATTTTAAACTGTCAGCAGTTACCTTTGGGTGCATATGGACGAAGAGCATAGAGAGTCCTTTCTTCATGGGCTGGGAAACGGTGGTCGTCCCTGGAGCAGTGCAGTCTGCCCGGTGAGCTGTGGGCCTGTCAGGGAAGGCCCAGCTGGCCGCCTCCTGCCCCAGCCCCCTGCTCTGCCACCTTCACTGCTCTCCTTTAGTCCCGGAGGGCACTGCTTTCTGTCTAACTTACCGATGCTTTCCTGTCTAGACTATGGCCGGAAAGGTTAGTGTGTTTTGTGGAGTGAAAGGATAGGTGGGTGAGTGGGTGAGCAGACAAACAGATGGGAGGGTGGAGGCAGCGAGAGAAGAGGGACGTCAGTGTTGGGTGAGGTGATGCATAAGCTGGGGAGGCTGCCGGAGAGAGGGACGTGACACCAGGCTGGAGCCCATCGTGTAGAAGAAATTCCTGGGTGGATTAGAGCAGCGGAATGACTTGCTGAAGCTGGAATGTTGGCAAGAGTAATCTGAAGGGAAATGAGTATTGAGAGCATGCCCGGGCACTGATCACAGAAGATCCATATCAGAAACTGCCTTTTGTTTCTGCCAGGGCTACGAAGATACTGTTTTCTGATCCATGAAAACATTAAAATGAGAATTTTTTTATTTTCTCCCCTATTTTTGCACCCCACCCCCAAATAAGGATAAGGAGGAGCTTATTATGGGGGATGGGGGATGGAAGGGAGAGAGGAAGCCCAGGGGGTCTTTAGGAAGTCATTCTCAGGCTGTGAAATGATAGAAGTGGGACTAGAATAGTTCAAACCATTAAAATGACACATATGTACACGAGAGTCATGTGAGATGTGTTCATTTTTATTATAAAATATTACTGGAATAGGGGTCTGGGATTATAAAGTTTAATGAATATGAAGCAATATATATCACTCATGCATTTTTATAAAACTTATATTATGGTCATGTCAGATTATCAGTTGAAATTAACATTAGATTGAATTTAGGCATATTAATGATAAATCTGTTTCAATTTTTTTTTCCAGATAACTTTTTTGTGGATGATTATGCTAGATTTACAATCTTAGATTCTCAAGGCAAGACTGCTGCTATAGCCAATAGTATGAACTATCTGACAAAGAAAGGTAATCTATTCTAGGCTTATCTTGGATTCAACATTTGTTTTAGTATTTGCAAAAATGTCAATCATTAGTATCTATTGGGAGAGAGATGTCATAATTTATTTTATTAATTACTTCTTACGATTTGAGCATAGAAAATACCTGTTGAAAATTTAATTATTTATATATTTCTGAAAATTTAAATGTCTTTGTAATTTTTAAAAGAGATATTAAAGTCAAAAGTGAAACAATTTAACAGCTCAGAGTGGGGAAACATTTATGATGCTTTGAAGGGTTAATGGATTGGACTTACCTCTTCAGTGACAGCATTGGGTTGATTTTTAAAAGATAAACTTGGTTCTAGAAATACTTGTGTAAGTTTTAAACCTGATTAATGTAGTTACTTACCTACGTTAAGACTGTGAAATGATATTCTTTCGATGGCAGACAGAGGCACTTCCCCTGCGGTCACTCTGACTGCCCTTAAGGCAGCTGTTTGCATCCCTCTGTAATCTCCAGAAAGCTGGATTGGTTCCCGGGCCTGTGGAAGTGCAGGCCTGGCTCCACTTGATTCTTCGGGAAACTGGTTCTGAGGAGTACTGGACAGGGCTCAGCACGAGTGGAACTAAGGAACAGAATGAAGCATAGGGCACGTTAGGCGTTATTTAAAATTGGACTCTGATAACAGGCAGTAATCCTAGAAATGACATTTTCTTTTTCCTTTACCTTTGCCCAGGGATGTCCTCCAAGGAAATCTATGGTAACTTTAATCTTTAATATGTTCTGTTTCTTTTCTTAATTATCGTATTTCAGGTACTGTTATAATTCAGAATTTATTGACCCTTTATTGGGATGTGTATGGAACCTGTGGGTAACATAATTTATCCATCCAGATAAAGTTTGTATAAATATTTGCAAAGAAGTATATTTCAGAAAGTTACAAATTAACATGATTAAAGACTATACGTTACCCACACGTTCAAAGGCCTTTTTCGTTTTATATGCTAACAGATGCCCAAACCTTAGTAAAATTAATAAATGCATGTCCCTAGTTTATAATTAAGCCACGTGGAAGGTACCCTGCTTTCATTCTATCAGTTTCACTACTTTTGCTTTCTATCTTTATTAAACTTGTAATCTTGTTTTTTTTGCATGGTTTTCCAGAAATTATCTTACTTAATAACCATATTGAAACAGCATGTCCTTTCTTCTCTCCAACTCAGTCTATTGTTTTGTTTTTCTACAGATGATTCTTTCATTAGGCCAGTAACTTTTTGGATTGTTGGAGATTTTGATAGCCCGTCTGGAAGGCAGTTGCTGTACGATGCTCTAAAACACCAGGCAAGTGTCTGCAGCTCAGTGTTGTCCTCGTGAGCATCTGGGTGCCGATCGTGCTCTTCTGGCGGCCTCCCCGCTTTCCTGGCGCTTGAGGGAGCAGAGCCCCGCCTCTCCACGGGGCGCCAGCCGGTAGAACAGAGAAGACGACGAGTTCTGCTTAGTGAAGGGGCAGGCTCTTTCAGAGGAGCGAGAATGAGATCATCGTAGACAAGCTTTTATTGTCTGGCTGCGCTCGGTCTTGCTGCCGGGAAGCTGAGAGATTGTGGGGTGCATTGTGTAGGTGGGCAGATGCCTACATGGAGAGCCTGGGGGAGAGTGAGGGATGCAGAAGCAGGCCCGGTTTGCAGAGTGCACGCGTGTCGTGGGCCTGAGCAAATGGCCGTGGGCTCGTGGCGAGTGTCATTGTCTGAGGTGTTACATCTCCGTTTTCGGGGCAGCTTCACTCTGGGTCTTCAGTCGGGCCACCCCTCTGGGTCCCCTTGGCACCTGCTCCAGGGAGGTGACGGAAACACTCACACGGCCCGGCGGCGGCAGTGTCACTGAGGAGCGGAGTTCCCTTCTGCTCTCGGAGGAAACAGATGGTTGCTGTGGTTAATTCAGTGTTGAATCAGGAGCAGTCCTAGTGAAGGATGATCAGTACATGTGTGAGGTGCCCAGCTCAGACTGACACGTGTGTAAGGTGCCCTAACAGACTGCCCTAACTCTGAGTGATACATATGGCAAGTGGTGGTAGAGTGGAAACTGGAAGGGAGTGGAACTTTTTAAATGAAGTAAATATTGGTTCAAAAGAAGTGCAGAAATCTTAGGCTGCACAGTGTCTCAAAGTGAACACACACACGTGACCTGCCTGGGGGAGAGAAGGTCACAGCCTGAGAGCCCTCCCTGCTGTGGCCTCTTCTCTCCTCATAGAATGAGTTTGTCTATTACTTTATTTTAATGGAATCTAATAATGTGTATTTGTGTTTGTTTCTTTCCCAGTATTTTTGAGATTCATGACATTACAAGTAATGTTCTTTTTCCTTGTGTTGTTTTGTACCATGAAACTATATCACAGTTTTGTTTATTTAGTATATTTGATAGACATTTGGGTTGTTTCTGGTTTGGGGTATTCTGAAGAATGCTGCTGTGAATATTCTTATATATGCCTTTCGATACACAGAAGTATGAATTTCTGTTGCTTGTGTTCTTGATACCAGCTCTTTTTTGGTGTTAAGGGTCCCAGATACCTTCTCTCAATGGATTCTGTCTCTTTACTCAGGGAGAGGTAAATCTTACTAGATATCCGGAAAGGCCATGTGAACTAAGGAGGGTGGAACAGAGCCCTGAAGAATGCTTGGAACTTCAGGAAGCAAAGATGGGTGTACTTGGGTTCCCATGCCAGTGTGAGGCATGCTGTGCATCAGAAGAATACAAAGTGTGGGAGGATACAGGCCTCGGATGGTTGTACTGTGTGCTCTCTTTACAGGGTGGTAAAATGAAGGTGGAAAGGTAGGGTAGAGGCCAGTTCATACAGGGGATCACATGCCTGGTTGTAGCATTTTAACCTTGTTCTGTATACAGAAAGGGACTATCCACAACTTTTAAGAGCAGAATTTCCTCTATAGAATACTAGAGGCCGGTGCATGAAAACTCATGCCCTGGAGGGGCATCCCTCAGCCTGGCCTGCCCCCTCTCACAGTCCAGGAGCCCTCAGAGGCGGGAGGCAACCCAGTGATCAGGGGAAGGTGACACTCCATCACACCTCTCCTGCTGCCACTGCCAGCAGTGCAAGCCTCAGCTGGTCCTGGTTACCTGAGCCTCTGGCAGCCCTGGGCCGCTGGGCAGCTACCATCTGAGGCTTGCCTTGCCTCAGGCCAGCCCTGGGGGGCTGAAGGGACTGGGGAACTCTGGAGGCAGGCGCCCCAGTGGGGCTGAGGGGATTAGGCACCACCATATTGTGGCTGTGGACACCGCCATTTTGTGAGGGTGTGACAGTCAACTAGCATATTCCCTCTTTATTAGGTAGGATGGCTGATATTGATGCCACTTTTTAAGTTGAAAACGTCTACCATACATAATAACCAACAGATGCGAAACATTGGCATGTTTAGGAGTGGGGTGGGGGGGCAATGGTAAGATATGTACACATAATCTTATATAATAGAGTAATATGCAAATTGACCACACCCACATTATACCCATAAGCCACGCCCACCAGCCCATCAGAGTGAGTATGCAAATTAACCCCAACCAAGAAGGCTGCGGCCACAGAGAGCAGGAGGGAAGCTTGGGTTTCCCAGACAATGGAAGAAGCCAAGCTTTCTGCCTGCCCTCGCTGGCCCAAGTTTCCACTCAAGGCTACAAAGTTTCAATGATAGAAGGTAAACAAATCCAAACAGAAATGATGGCAGCCATGGAGCAAGCAGAGGCTTGCTTGGCTCCACTCTAGGTAAATAAATTCCAGATACCAGGGCCTCCACTTGGGTCGCCAGGGGGCATTGCTATATAATCCTTATTTCCTATTTTGTAAATAGAAATCCAGTAACAATGCAAACCACCACAGGCCCCTTGTCCAAGCCACCCCATTCCCCAAGAGAATCCCCACCCTGATCTGGGACACCCTTCAGGGCAAACCAGCCAGCCCCTACCCATGCATTCAGGCTTCTATCCTACCCTGTTTCCCCGAAAATAAGACAGTGTCTTATATTAATTTTTTCCCCCAAAGTTGTGCTAGGTCTTATTTTCAGGGGATGTCTTATCTTTCCATGTGCTAGGTCTTATTTTCGGGGAAACATGGTATCTAATAAAAAAGTAATATGCAGATTGACCATCACTCCCACACAAAAGATGGCTTCTCCCACGTAGTCAAAGATCCTGCCCCCATGTGGACACAAGATGGCCACCACAAGATGGCCAGCAGGGGAGGGCAGTTGGGAGGGACCAGGCCTGCAAGGAGGGTAGTTGTGGGTGATCAGGCAAGCAAGGGACGGCAGTTGGGGGTGATCAAGCCTGCAGGGGAGGGTAGTTAGGGGTGACCAGGCCAGCAGACGAGGGAATTTGGGGGCAAATAGGCTGGCAGGGGAGCAGTTAGACATCAATCAGGCTGGCATGGGAGTGGTTAGGGGCAATCAGGAAGGCAGGCAGGTGAGCAGTTGGGAGCCAGCAGTCCTGGATTGTGAGTTGGACATCCCTCGAGGGGTTCCAGATTAGAGAGGGTGCAGGCTGGGCTGAGGGACACCACCACCCCTCCCCCTATGGCCTCTAGTACCATAGTAAAAAAGAATAATTAAAGAAAAAAGAAGACATTGCTATATAATCCTTATTTCCTATTTTGTAAATAGAAATCCAGTAACAATGTGAGAATAAGCATGATCAACAATCCTAAGGAAGATATAAAGTATGAGAACACGCAGATCTCCCGAGCAATCTGGGCAGCTCTCCAAACACAAACCTCCAGCGCCGCCAAGAACTTCATCACAAAAATGGCCAAGGAGGGGCCTGCGGAGGCCCTGGCTGCGGGGGCTGATGTTGGGGAGTTTGCCGTCGGGGTGAGTATCTGCACTGCTTGGGGCCAGCTCTGTGGTTTACTGCGAGGTTCGCGCCCCGGGGCTGCAGTGTCTGAGCCGGATGGTGCTTTTAGTTTTCAGTCTCAGGACTTCTCTTTTTGTTGTTGGAGGAATCTTTCTAAGAAATAGCAAATCTGCCACATGCCCTTTATTGCTTTTAAACTTGCTACGTTTTAACATGTATGTTTTAAGCACAGGCCATTTGTTTTAATAGTTTTTGAAAGATAGACAATATTTGACTTGTCAGAGCCAAAGAGCTGAGATGTAAGACAGTTAGTGAGCTAAGAGCTATCCAGTGTAAGCCCATGTTTATTCGCTGACATGTAAAACGCCTTTTACTGTTTTTCAGTCTAAAAACTTATTATAAAGTGGGAAGTATGCTTCCTGTTTCAGTGAAAAGCAAGGCTCTCCCTTGAAGTCAGAAAGGTTTTCCAGTGCAGAGGGAAGGGATCGTGAACACTAGTTTGCCACTGGAACATCACATAAAAGAAAGGCAAAGGAAATGAGCGTTATGGATGGGTAGGAGGGTGGGAAAATGGGAGGGAGAATGGAAACATCATAATGTTAATTATTAAAATAGTTATTACTTTTACTAATAGAGCATTTTAATGATGTACTCACTATGCTATTCATTTTTGTGGTTTAATAACTTATTTTCCTTAATTACAATTACTTTCCTAGGGCATGGATTTCAGTCTTTTTAAAGAGGTCTTTGAGTCTTCCAAAATGGATTTCATTTTGTCTCATGCCATGTACTGCAGGGATGTCCTGAAGCTGAAGAAGGGACAGAGGGCAGTGATCAGCAACGGAAGGGTGAGGACCTTGTCCCAAGACAAGCTTGGCTTCCAGTTAGATCTCAGAACACAAATCCGTGAGACCTGGACACAGGAAGCACTGAGCCTGTGGGGGCGTGCCTGCAGCTCGGCAGCCTGTGCTCATTAAGTCTCGCAGCACTGAGATGAGAGCGTAGGCTGTGGTGGACGAACCAGACTTTAAAGTCTTAGCTGTAGAGCAAACCTTCTATATCGACTGCTACATCTCTGTTTTGGCTTTATTATTGATATTTGGTGAGAATTAATGAAAACTATATTCTCTTATTTCAGAGTTTGCTTATTGTAAAAATAAGTATACAAGTCTACACTCTGTGTAGTTGAGGAATTGATAAGTAAATAGCAGTGTGAGTTCATGGGAATGGTACTTGTCCATTTTCATTGCCTCCATTCTGATGTAAGCTTGTCTTGGGTCTCTGTCGTGGTTTGGGTCCTTAGTAGCCTGAGGACAGCCACGCCCTCCCTTACAGCCTGCAGGTTTCCACACTGGCCACTCTCTTC
Organism: Pipistrellus hanaki; assembly: GCF_964339955.1. Taxonomy (NCBI): domain Eukaryota; kingdom Metazoa; phylum Chordata; class Mammalia; order Chiroptera; family Vespertilionidae; genus Pipistrellus; species Pipistrellus hanaki. Next base: position 3,353,015 of record NC_140510.1, on the reverse strand, counting down.
TCCTTCACAGATCATTGGGCCACTGGAGGACAATGAACTCTTTAATCAGGATGATTTCCACCTCCTAGAAAACATCATTTTAAAAACTTCAGGACAGAAAATTAAATCTCACATTCAACAGCTTCGGGTAGAAGAAGATGTGTAAGTGTTACATAGAAGAAATTTGTTATGTCTTAGGGGCTGTATATGTTTTTCATCTGTATTTTTAAAATTTTATTTTTCCATTGCACTTTACATTCACTGTTATTTTATACTAGAGGCTCACTCCCGACTGGCTGGTGGGCATTGCAAAGGTACAGTCAATTTGCATCTTTCTCTTTTATTAGTGTAGATTAGTCTAGGCAAGACATTCATGTAACTCACAAAGTGATCCTCCCAAAGTCTAACAGTGACCATAATTATACAGTATCAGTGACTTTACTCCCTGTGCTGAGCTTTGCATTCCTGGGTCTTTATTGTAACTACTAATTGGTAATTTTAATTCCTTCACCGTCATTACTCAGTCTCTCAAAATCCCTCTCATCTGACAACCCTCAGTTTGTTCTCTGTACTTATGAGTCTATTTCTGTTTTGTTCATTTGTTTTGCTCTTTAAATTCCACACATAGGTGAAATCTATGGTATTTGTCTTTCTTTGTTTGACTTAATTTACTTAGTATAATACCCTCTAGGTCTATACCAAATCTTCTTTATCATTCACGTATCACTAGGCAGTTAGGTTGCTTCCATAGTTTGGCTATTGTAAGTAATGCTACAGTGAATATATTTGTGCATATGTCCTTTCTTTTTTCTGTTTTTTTGGGTTTTTTTTAAACACAGAATTTATTTATTTTTTAAATATATTTTATTGATTTTGTACAGAGAGGAAGGGAGAGAGATAGAGAGTCAGAAACATCGATGAGAGAAAGTCATCAATCAGCTGCCTCTTGCACACTCCCCACTGGGGATATGCCCGCAACCAAGGTACATGCCCTTGACCGGAATCGAACCCGGGACCCCTCAGTCCCCAAGCCGACGCTCTATCCATTGAGCCAAACCGGTCTTGGCTTTTTCTGTTTTGTTAATCCTCACCTGAGGATATTTTTCCATTGATTTTTAGAGAGAGGGAGAGACAGAGAGAAACAGTGTGAGAGAGACACAGCTTTTGGTTGCCTCCTGCAGGTACCCCAACCAGGGTTGGGGAACCTGCAACTAAGGTATGTGCCTTTGACCAGAAACAAACCAGGACCCTTCAGTCTGCAGGCCGAGACTGCCAGGGCTGTATATGTCCTTTCAAATTAGTGTTTTGCATTTCTTCAAATAAATGCCCAGAAGTGGAATTGCTGGGTCATGGGTAGTTCCATTTTTAATTTTTTGAGGTAACTCTTTGCTTTCTGCAGTGGCTGTATCGGCCTGCATTCCCACCAACAGTGCATGAGAGTTCCCTTTTCTCCATATCCTTGCTAACATTGTTGATGATAAGCATTCTGACAGGTGTGCGGTGGTATCTCGTTGTGGTTTTAATTTTCATTTTTCTGATGATTAGTGACATCGAGCAATTTACATATGTATCTTGACCATATGTATGGCCTTTTTGGAAAAATGTCTATTCATGTCCTTTGCCTATTTTTTTTCTTTATTTTTTTAAATTAAGATATTATATGTTTACATTCCTTACCAATCCCCCCCCCCCCCCTTGCCTATTTTTTAATCAGGTTGTTTGGGGGTTTTTGTAACCTGTTCTGTGAATTCTTTATAAATTTTGGGTGTTAACTCCTTAGTTGATGTATCATTGGTGGATATCTTCTCTTATTAAGTAGATTGTCTTTTTGTTTTATTGATGGATTCATTTGCTGTGCAAAAACTTTTTAGTTTGATGTTGTCTAATTTTATTTTTTTTCCTTTTATTTTTCTTGCCTAAAGACATATTATCAGAAAATAATTACCAATAGCAATGTGACAGAGTTTACTGCCAAAGTTTTTTTTCTATGAGTTTTATGGTTTTGTGTCTTACATTTGAGTCTTTAACCAATTTTGAGTTTATTTTTTGTCTGTTGTAAGTAGGTGGTTTAGTTACATTTTTTTTTGCATGTACCTGTCCAGTTTCTCAGCACCATTTTTTGAATAAGCTGTCCCATTGCATGTTCTTGCCTCCTTTGTCAAATATTAATCAACCATAAAGACATGGGTTTACTTATGGGCTCTCTATTCTGTTTCTTTGATCTATGTCTGTTTTTATGCCAATACCTTGCTTTTCAGATGATTGTGGTCTTGTATAGTTTGATATCATCCATGTGATACCTTTTATTTTGTTCTTCTTACAAAGATTGCTGTGATCATTCAGGGTCTTTTGAAAATTCCATATAAATTTTTGGAATATTCGTTCTACTTCTATGAAATATGCCACTAGGATCTTGATAGGAATTGTATTAAATTTATAGATTGCTTTGGATAGTATGGGCATTTTAATGATATTAATTCTTCCAACACATTTAGTATGATGTTAACTGTAGATTTGTTATATATGGCCTTTATTATGTTGAAGGATGTTCCCTATTCCCATTTTTCTGAAAGTTTTAATTATAAATAGATGCTGGATTTTATCAAATGTCTTTTCTGCATTTATTGCTATGATAAATAATTTATATTTTTATATTGTACTAGAGACCCAGTGCATGCACTGGAGGGGGAGTCCCGCAGCCCAGCCTGCCCCCTCTCACAGTCCGGGAGCCCTCAGGGGTGGGAGGCAACCCAGCCATCACACCTCTGCTGCTGCCACTGCTAACCTAAGCCAGCCCTGGTTACCTGAGCCTCGGGCTGGCGCTGGGCGGTTGGGGGTGCTGAGGGAACTGGGGGACTCTGGAGGCAGGCAGGGCTGTGGGGACTGGGCACTGCCATTTTTGAGGTCATGGTAGTCAATTGGCATATTCCCTCCTATTGGCTGTGGGTGCTGCCATCTGTGTGACAGCATGAGGGTCAATTAGCATATTCCCTCTTTATTAGGTACTAGAGGCCCATTGCACGAAATTTGTGCACGGGGGTGTGTCCCTTAGTCCAACCTGCGATCCCTTGAGGGAGGGAAGTCAGACATCCCTCTCACAATTCAGGATTGCTGGCTTCAAACTGCTCGCCTGCTTGCCTTCCTAATTGCCCCTAACTGCTCTGCCTGCCAGCCTGATCACCCCCTAACCACTCCCCTGCCAGCCTGATTGATGCCTAACTGCTTCCTTACCCACCTGTTTGCCACTAACTGCTCTTCCTTACAAGCTGGTCACCCCTAATGGCCCTCCCTGCAGGCCTGGTCCCCCCAAATTGCTCTCCCTTGCAGGCCTGGGTCACCGCCCTCCAACTTCCCTCCTCTGCCATCCTGGTCACCCCTAATTGCCCTTTCCTCAAGGCTTGATCGCCCCCAAATGCTCTCCCTGCAGGCCTGCCTTTCCCTGATGGCCTGATTGCCCACACTGCCCTCCCTTGCTCCTGGTCCCTCCCAACTGCCCTCCCTGCTGGCCATCTTATGGTGGCCATCTTGTGTCCACATGGGGACAGGATCTTTGATCACATGGGGGCAGCCATCTTTTGTGTGGGAGTGATGGTCAATTTGCATATTACTCTTTTATTAGATAGGAGAATATTACATTAATTTATTTCCATATATTGAACCAACATTGCATTCCATTTGATCATGGTGTATGATCTTTTTAATGTATTGCTGAATTTGGTTTGCTAATATTTTGTTGAGGATTTTTACATCAATGTTTATGAGGGATAATAGCTTGTAATTTTTTTTTTTTGTCGTGTCTTTGTCAGGTTTTGGAATTAGAATAATGCTTGCCTTGTAAAATGAGTTTGAGAGCCTAACCTCCTCTTGAATGTTTTGAGAAGTTTGAGAAGGATTTGATTTTGTTGGTGAGAGAGTCTGTTCAGATTTTCTGTTTTCGTTTCTAGGAATTTATCCATTTCTTTCATATTGTTCAATTTGTTGGCATATAATTATTCACAGTGTCTTATATAGTAAAAGGGTAATATGCAAATTGACCCTAAATGCAAAATGACCAGAAACAACGTGTCGCCTTGATGCACACTGACCACCAGGGGCAGACGCTCATTGCAGGAGTTGCCCCCTGGTAGTCAGTGAGCTTCCACAGGGTTAATGCTGCTCAGCCAGAAGCCTGCTCATGGCTGGCCAGCACAGCGGTGGTAGTGGGAGTCTCTCCCGCCTCCATGGCAGTGCTAAGGATGTCCAACTAATGGCTTAGGCCCAATCTTGCGAGGACCTAAGCCATCAGTCAGACATACCCCGAGGGGTTCTGGACTGCAAGAGGGCACAGGCTGGGCTGAAGGACCCCCATGAGTGCACAAATTTTTGTACACCGGGCCTCTAGTTTTCTTATAATCCTTTGTCTTTTTGTGGTGTCTCATTTTCCATTTCTGGGTTGGTTTATTTGGTTTCTTTTTTATTCTTAAGTCTGGTTAAAGTTTATAAGTCTTATTTATCTTTTTTAAAGAACCAGCTCTTGGTTTCATTAATTTTTTATTTATTTATTTATTTTTTATCTTTTTTTGTTGTTGTTTGTTTGTTTATTTCTGGCCTGATCTTTATTATTTCCTTCCTTTTACTCATTTTTGGGCTTTGATTGTTGTTCTTTTTGAAGTTCTTATATTCTAAGGTTAGACTTTGTGCCTTTTCTTTATTTTTGTATTGCTATGAACTTTGCTCTTAGGAATGTTTTTGTTGTGTTTTATAGGTTTCTTTTGGGGGAGGGGGATGCAACAATTAATGGTTCATTGATTTTATTTTTTTCTTTATCGATTAAGTTACTACATATGTGTCCTGATCTCCCCATTGCTTCCCTACCCCTGCACTCAAGCCCTCAACCCCTAATGTCTATGTCCATTGGTTAGGATTATATTCATGCATATAAATTTTTTGGTTGATTTCTCCCCCTTACCGCATCCTCCTCTCCCTTCCCTCTGAAGTTTGACAGTCTGATTGATGCTTCTCTGTCTATGAATCTGTTTTTCTTCATCAGTGTATATCCATTATATTCCACAAATGAGTTGAGATCATGTGATATTTATATTATTTTGACTGGCTTATTTTGCTTAGCATATTGCTCTCCAGTTCCATCCATGCTGTTGCAAATGGTAAGAACTCTTCCATTGTGTAGATGTACCACAGTTTTTTAATTCACTCATCTGCCGATGGGTACTTAGGCTGTTTCTAAATCTTAGCTATGGTAAATTGTGCTGCTATGAACATAGGGGTGGCATATATCCTTTCTGAATGGTGTTTCTGGTTTCTTGGGATATATTCCTACAAGTGGGATCACTAGGTCAAATGGGAGTTCCATTTTTAGTTTTTTGAGGAAACTCCATACTGTTCTCCACAGTGGCTGCACAGTCTGCATTCCCAACAGCAGTGGTCTGAGAAGATGCTTGATGTGATTTCAGTTTTCTTGAAATTGGGGAGAAAAGTCTGTGACCCAATATGTGGTCTATATTTGAAAATATCCCATTGCACTTGAGTAGGACGTATATTCCGTGGCTTTGGGGTGAATTGTCCTGAAGATATAGGTTAATTCCATCTGATCTAGTGCGCCATTTAGAAATGCTGGTTTTTTTGCTGATTTTTTTGTCTAGAGGGTTTATCCAGTGATGTCAGTGGTGTATTAACATCCCCTACTACGATTGTATTGTCGATCTCTCCCTTGATATCTTCTAGGAGTTTTGTTTTATTTTTTTTAATTTTAATTTTATTTTATGTATTTGGGTGCTCCTGCATTGGGTGCATATATATATATATATATATATATATATATATATATATATATATGTTTGTTTGTTTGTTTGGTTGGGTTTTTTTTTGTGTTTTTTTTTTTTTGAGGAAAACTTGATTTTTATTTGACCAATTACAAGTATTTGTCATTTTTACAGGTGGTTTCACTTGTCGGTTATTTTCCTTATTGAAAATGTTATTTGTATGTAAAGTTATACTGTTGAAAAAGTTTACAATAGCATGTTCTCATCTTTATTTATGTATTTATTTATTTTTTTAAAATGAATCTTTATGTTCAGATTATTACAATTGTTTCTCCTCCCCCTCCCCACAGCTCCCCTCCACTCAGTCCCCATCCCACCCTCTGCCCTAACCTCCCCCTTACCCCCCTCTGTCCTCATCCATAGGTATATGATTTTTAGATTTTTTTTTTTTGCTTCCAAAGGGGAGTTTAAGGTCAAAAGGAGTGTGCCCAGATCCTATTCATCAAAATCTGGGTAAGCTCCTTATTTTTTGGTACAAGATTTAGCATATCGTGACCTGGGTGAGTCAAGGTCCTATTTGTTCCTCATTCCAAGCACATAGATTAAGAAATCAGAACTGGCCGAAACCGGTTTGACTCAGTGGATAGAGCGTTGGCCTGCGGACTGAAAGGTCCCGGGTTCAATTCCAGTCAAGGGCACGTACCTTGGTTGCGGGCACATCCCCATTGGGGGGTGTGCAGGAGGCAGCTTGTCTATGTTGTCTCTCATCGATGTTTCTAGCTCTCTATCCCTCTCTCTTCCTCTCTGTAAAAAATCAATAAAATATATTAAAAAAAATAAAATCTTCCCCATTGCTTGTAAATAATCAGAAATTGTTTAAAAAAAAAAAAAAGAAATCAGTACTGATAAGAGGATTCTGCCAGTGCCCTCGGGCTCAGCTGATAAAAATTAAAAGAATGTCCATGTGCCTTCTCAGGCGGCTCTCTACATCTCACCCTTTTTTACTAATTAAAATAAAATTTAAACATCAATAATAGGGCTCTAAAATTTAAAAGAATTGCAAAGAATGCCAGTGCAAAAACTAAATTACATACATGTTATTTTCAAAACTTGAATGTCAAGAGCAAAACTCTGGCTATTAAACAATAACAACAATGCCAATGCAAAACAACAAAGTGAGAAATCAGAATTATGGACATATTAATATTTTTAGCTACTAAATGAGTCTCTTTTGTTGCTGGTGTAGATTTACTCAGAGTCCTTGGACTTGCTGCACAAGACTTTGCAGAGGACTGGAAGCTAACATGCTAGCATGAGCAGGAACATGATTAAAGAAGCAGCTTCCACTTCAGTCTTTAATTTCTTCAGATGACTCCATGTTGGCACCTCAGTCCCTTGCATAGCTTTCAGTTTTCTTCTCCCACTTTGCTGTCGTCTGGGCAACTCTCAGTCCTTCTGGGTGAAGGGACACAGCAGCTTCTCTGAGTCCATTGTGATGACAGACATAACACTCTGGCACTCGAATTGGCTGCATTGCTCCTTCTTTCCTTTCATTTTGAACCCAGAGTTCGACCCCGCAACACTCTGGGCCTGGATGCTCCAGGTCTGGATGCTGCTCTGGGCCTGGCTGCTCCGGGCCTGGCTGCTGCTGCTCTGGGCCTGGATGCTCCAAGCCTGGCTGTTCTGGGCCTGGCTGCTGCTACTCTGGTCCTGGATGCTGCTCCGAGCCTGGCTGCTGCTGCTCCGGGCCTGCCATTCTTCCATTTCTCCAGCTGGTCACATTTTAAGAGCCCCATCGGTCCCTCATTGCTCTTATTATCATGTTAATTGTTGGCTATTAACTACCTTGTACCTCCTTCCTGTAGTTTTGGATGATAGATGTCCTTCATATTATTTTTAATTTTTAAATTGTTGTGGGAGCGGCATACCAGTTGCTCACCTACGCCACCATCTTGGTTTCTCCATCAGGTGCATATATTTTTATCTGGGTTATATTCTCTTGTTGTATCGATCCCTTTAGTATTATGAAGTGGCCTTCCTTATCTTTTGTTGCCGCCTTCACTTTGAGGTCTATTTTGTCAGATATAGTATTGCTACCCCAGCTCTTTTTTCATTTTCATTTGCCTGGAAGATATTTTTCCATTCTAACCCCTCAGTCTGAGGTGGGTTTCTTGTAGACAACATATATATGGGTCATTCTTTTTTTATCCATTCAGCCACTTGATGTCTTTTGATTGGACCATTTAGTCCATTTACGTTTTAAGTTATTATTGATAGGTACCTGTTTGTATCCATTTTTATTTTTTGTGCTTGTGTTTCTTCTTCCCTTTTTAATTCTTCTTTTTACAGTATTTCCTTTAGCATGTCTTGCATTGCTGGTTTGGTAGTGATAAACTCCCACAGCCTTTTTTTTCTTTTTTTTTCTTTTTTCTGTGAAGCTCCTTGTTTTCCCTTCAATTTTGAATGATAGCCTTGTTGGATAGAGTATTCTTGGATTCAGTACTTTGTTTTGCATCACTTTGTAAATTTCCTTCCATTCTTTTCTGGCCTGCTGTGTTTCTGTTGAGAAATCATTTCATAATCTAATGGGAGATTTCTTGAACATAACTTTCTGTCTCTCTCTTGCAGCCTTTATGATTCTCTTTGTCCTGAATATTTACCACCGTAATTACAATGCATCTTGGTGTGGGTTTCTTCGGATTCATCTTGTTTGGGACACTCGGTGCTTGTGTGACTTTTTTCTTCCTCACATCAGGGAAATTTTCTGACATTATTTCTTCAAATAGTTGTTCTAATCATTGTTCCTCTTCCTGTTGTTCTGGCACCTCTATTATTCGTATGTTGCTTTGTTTCATGTTGTCCCAAAGCTCCCTTAGGCTCTCCTCCTGTCTTTTAATTTTTTTTCTCCAATTGCAGTTTAGTTTGGGTGTGTTTTGCTTCCCTTGTCTGCTAATTCGCTAATTTGGTCCTCCACTTCTCCTAGTCTACTGTTGAAACTTTCCATGGTATTTTTTTATTCCATCTATATCACTTTTTATTTCTTCTTGATTCTTAATAAGTTGTTGAGGTTTTTTTTCATCCATCCAGTTTGTGAACTGTATGACCCTTATTCTGAATTCTTTTTCTGACATATTGCATGCCTCCGTTTCACTTAGCTGCTTCTCTGGTGAGCCTTTTCTTTCCTTTGGGGATTTCTTTGTCTCCATTTTTGCTCTCACCGAAGGATCTATGTGTCGAGTCATTTGGGGACTGCTCCTCAGGCGGCAGCTGTTCCTCTGTTGGTGGCAGCTTCTCTCATGGGTGCTGCTCATAGCAGTGGTGGCTCCTCTGGCTGGCGGGGGCAGGCTGCATGTGCAGCTGCTGCTCCTCGGATGGGGGCCAGCTGTTCACAAGGCTGCTGCTCCTTGGACGGGTGGGCTGCTCTCGAAGCTGCTCATCCTCGGACAGGGGCAGGATGCTCTAACGGCTGCTGCTTCTGAACAGGTATGGACTGTGTGGCTGCTGCTCCTCAGACTTGGGTGGGCTGCTTGCGCAGCTGCTGCTTCTCAGATGGGGTCAGGCTGCTTAGGCCTGGTATAATACTCTTGAAAAAAACAAGAGTAACTGCTTCTCCAGGATTGCTGAAAAATTTTGCCAATTGGCTTCTCAATCAGAGGGATTGTAAAGCAGACTGGAGTTATGCTGCTGTTTATTGAAGATTTCCATTGCTGTTCCTTTTAGCAATCAGATAAGTACTTCTCAGTATACAATGTCCTGAAAATGCTGATCTTTGGGACAGGTGTCAGACATATTCCTGTCCAGAAGAACTGGAAGCTACAACATGGGTTGTGACCTTTTGCTTTGTGCCTGATTTCAGCCCAAATCAGTAGTGACTCTTGGGCTTAAACATGGAGAGGTGCAGCCCAGGAGCTCAGTGAGAAACTTTGCCATATATGAATAGTGAGACAGGTCCCTCCTCTGGGTCTGTCCTTTCCCCTTGTAGGAGCCCAAGGGGCAAGGTATTGCCTGCAGGCTGGGGGGCTGCCCTGCATCAGTCTGAGACCAAGCGCGCTGGCTGCCCGTATTCCACACTCTGTGTTGCAAGGTGCCTGCAGTTCCAGCTGCCAACCCAGCCTCCGCCCCATGGGATTGGGCACCTGTGGTCCACTAGCCTTTCCCACTGAATGCTGCTATTACCACCATCAGGGAGGGCCTGCTGAGGGATGGCGGGAGTGCAAATGCCCTCCACAGTGACAGCTGCACAGGCAAGGGCATCAGTGAGCAGAGCACTGCAGCTCAGGCACCGGGCAGCCCAGCCCGGTGCTTGGACACTCTAGCAACACCACTCAGCTGGAGCCGAGCCCTGACACTCAGCCCGAGAGTGGGAGGTGAAGGCGGGGAAGGGTCTGCTCTTGCGAGCCCATGGGCTGACCCACTTCCTGTTTCCCCTCCTTCGTGCTAAGGCAGATGGAAAGGCACTGCTCTGGCTGCTCTGTCCCATAGGTTTTGAGTAGTTGTGTTTTTATTTTCATTTGTCTCAAGATATCTTTTGATTTCTTCTTTGATCTCATTGTTGGCCCTTCATTGTTTAGTAGCATGTTATGTAACCTCCATGTGTTTGTGCTTTTAGTTTTTTTCTTTCAGTTGATTTCTTATTTCATACCATTTTCATTAGAGATGCTTGATATGATTTCAGTCTCTTTAAAATTTTTTTTGAGACTTCTATTATTTATCATAATCTGTTATTTATCCTAGAAAATGTGCCATGTGTACTTAAAAAGAATGTGCATTCTGCTGCTTCGGTGTGAAATGCTTTATAAACATCCATTAAATCCATTTAGGCTAATATGTCATACTAGTGGCCCGGTGCATGGATTTATGCACATTGAAAGGAACTTAATTAGAAGAAATATTTTAATACTCTATAACAGAAGTGCCAACCAGATTCACAATCGTCAACAACACATTGAAACACATGTGTGCGACTGGTGCCCGCAAGAGCTTTATATGTATTGCACAGGCGCGTGTCAACGTTTGTTTTTAAACTATTAGCCCATTGTGTGATATTGCGTGCAGTAGGTCGCCTGCCACTTCCATGGGAGCGATTGGGAACCACAGCACTCCACTATGAGCTGTGCTGCTTCCATTGTAGCTGTGCTATTTCTGTGGGAGGAGGGCCCGCCGTCTCCTCTCCGGGCCTCTGCTCAGCCGTGGAGGCTGCGGGCCAGCCCCCTAGAGGCCTCTGCCGCTCCGTGCCCGCTGCCCAGAGGCCCTCCCTGGGGCTGGAGTGGAACGGTTGCTTCGTCACTGTGGTGACAAAGAAAGCATTCCACCAGGCTGCTCACACTGTCCACTCTCAGCAGCCACCCCCCCTCCGCGTGGCCGAAGAGACTGGACGCCACCATCTTGTGGCTATCAGTGCCACCGTCTTTGTGACAGAGTGATAGTTAATTTTCATGTTACCTTTTTATTAGATGGGCTTGCCAGTGTGTGTCATATGTACTGGCCAGTCAGGCAGTCAGACAGTCGAACAGACGGTCACTTAGCCTTTCGTATCTTGCCTAATAATAGACAAACGTAAATTGACCATACCTCTGCTATACCACCAACCAATCAGGAGTGTTATGCAAATTAACTCATCAAAGATGGCAGTTAATTTGCAAACTCAGCTGCTGGGTGATGGGCATTCTGCCCCACCCCCAGTCTCTCAGGGCCTCTGGCAGCGTGGGAAGGAGGTGCCTGAGCGGAAAAGGGCTGGGCCGGAGTGGAAAGGCAGTGCTGGCAGCCAGGGAAAGGAAAGCCCATTCTAGCACGAGTCTTCGTGCATCAGGCTTCTAGTATATAGATAAGCCTGTTTATTTTTATTTTTATTTTTTTAAATACATCTTACTTTTTTATTTATTTTTAAAAATATATTTACTGATTTTTTACAGAGAGGAAGGGAGAGGGATAGAGAGTTAGAAACATCGATGAGAGAGAAACATTGATCAGCTGCCTCCTGCACACTTCCTACTGGGTATGTGCCAGCAACCAAGGTACAGCCCTTGACTGGAATTGAACCTGGGACCCTTGAGTCCGCAGGCTGACTCTCTATCCACTGAGCCAAACCGGTTTTGGCAAGCCTGTTTATTTTTTGATGTTCTGTCTGGAAGATCTATCCATTGATGTCAATGAGGTGTAAATCCTCTATATGACAGCACTACTGTCATTCTCTCCCTTTATGTCCAACAAGATATGCTTTATGTGTTTAGATGCTCCTCGGTTGGGAGCATACATGTTTGCAAGAGGTATATCCTCTTGTTGGGTTACTTCCTTTATCATTATGTAGTCTATTTGTCTTTTACTATAGCCTTTGTGTAAAAGTCTATTTTGTCTGATGTACTACTGCCCCAGCTTTTTAAAATTACTTGAAATATATTTTATTATCACTTTACTTTCTGTATCTTTTGACCTGTGGTGGTTTCCTGTATACAGTATATAAACTGAGTGGCCAGATTATTATGATCTCTGAATGCATAATAATCTGGCCACTCTGTATATGTATGTATGTGTGTGTGTGTGTGTGTGTGTGTGTGTGTATACATATTAGAGGCCCAGTGCGTGAATTTGCCCATGGGTGCAGTCCAACCAGCCTGGCCGGGGGGGGGGGGGGGGGGGGGTACACATGGGTGGTTGGCTGGCTTACTTGCTGGTCGAACTCCTGATCAAGGGGACAATTTTGCATATTTGCCTTTTATTATATAGGATATAGACTGAGTGGCCAGATTATTATGTATTCAGAGATCATAATAATCTAGCCACTCAGTGTATATGGGTCTTGTTTTCTGATCCATTTAATAACTTCTATCTTTTGCTTGGAACATTTATTTCATTTATATTAAAGTGATTATTGATAGGTTATATAGTTATTTTCATTTTATTATTTATATTTATGCGTTTTTTATTTCCTCTTAAATAAGTCATTTTAATATTTCTTCTAATACTGGTTTGGTGATGATCAGTGTTGTCATAGAGGCTCCTTTCACTTTTTCTAGGCTGGGAAGCTCCTTCACTTTCCTTTGATTAGAAATGGTAGTTTTGCTGGGTAGAGTAGTTTTGTTTATAGGACCCTGCTTTTCGTAGCTTTAAATATTTTGTGCTAATCCTTTTGATCTGCAACGTTTCTGTTAAGAAATGAGCTGATCGTCTCAGGGGATCTTATGCTTTTCTCTTTATGCTTTTAGGATTATCTCTTTGTCTTAAACTATTGGCATTTTAATCATGATGTGTTTTGGTGTGGCCTCTTTGGGTTCATTTTGTTCTTCCTGGACTTGCGTGTCTTTTTCCTTCAGGTTAGGGAAGTTTCCCATCATTATTTATTCAACTAGGTTTTCCTTTCCTTGCTCTCTCTCTTCTCCTTCTGGTACCCCTGTGAAGTGAATATTGTCATGCTACCCACAGGGTCCTTAAACTATCACCTTTTTTAAATCTTTTTTTCTGTTCAGATTTGCTATTTTCTGTTTCCTTTTCTTTCTAATTGCTAATTTGACTCTCTGCTTTATCTACTCTACTGTTGATTCCCTGTAATGTATTCCTCATTTTAGTTCTTTTAGTCTTTATTTCTGATTGGTTATTTTTTTTTATGATTCCTACCTCCATTTTTATGTTTCCTAACCTTTTGTTGAAGTTCTCACTGAGCATCCTTATTACCTGTGTTTGAACCTGCATCTGGTAGATTGCTTCTCTCCTTTTTTTTTTTTTTTTTTTAGTTCTTTTTCTGGAGTATTGTTCTGTTGTTTCATTTGGGACATGTTTCTTTGTCTCCTCGTTTTGGATGCATTGATGTGTTTGTATTAGGGAGGGCTGCTGTATTTCCCAGTCTTTGTAGAGTGGCCCATTGTATTTGTAATCCTGAGGGCCCGGTGAAGGAAGCTCCCTGATCACTGCACTGTGCACCCCCAGTATGGGCTGTGTGCCCCCTCTTGTTATAGTGGAACCTTGATTGCTTTGGGCAGGTCTATGGGAGGGATTTATCCCCAGGCTGATTGGCTGCACGGATTAGTTGCAACCACAGTGGGGAGCTGTTTTGCAGGGGCTGACCTGACAGAACAGTACTCACTTCACCAGGGCCTTGATGCCCGAAAAGTTCACCCATTGAATGTGTCACTTGGGGTAGTATTTGGGTGGTGAACTTGCATGCTCTTAATCTGACCACCAGTTGTGCTGGCTGTGGGGCCTACCTGGATGGGCAGGCCAAAATCAGCTGCCACCTGTACCCTGCCAGGGCCACTCAGCATGACTTACAAAACAATCTGCAGATGGCTGCTATTTGTGGTGGCTTGGAGGAGCCTAGGAAAGATCAAACTGTGTACTGTGGCCAGTTGCTGCGAGTGACAGGCTTGGAGCCACTTAGCAACAAGTATATGGCATGCCTCGACCAGATGCTGCTTGTGTGGGGTTTGTGAACTTTAAGAGGTTTTAGGATGGAAATGGCACAGGTGGGTGTGTAAGTTGGTTGGGGCGGGGTCTCAGGGAGTCATCAAGATGGGGCACACAGTGTTGGCCAGGTTGATTGAGACCAACCCAATCAGGCTTTGCCTGTTGGCTCTCTGATGTGGTGGCTCAGCAGGGGAGCAGTGGCCTCTGCCAGCACTTCTGTCTGGGAGGAGGCTGGCTCTTCAGCTCCCACTCTGATGCCAGACACTTCAGCTCCTCCCTGAATGTTCCTATGTGCCTTTGAGCCACTGCCCCAGCGCTGGAGCTCAGAGTGAGTGCGTTTAAGTAAACTCATGAGCCAGCCCTTTAAGGGGAACACCTGGGACTCCAGCAGCCTCCATGTCACTGAGCCACAATCCCTGCTGGTTTACACCCAGAAGTTATAGGGACTTCTCTTCTTGGCACTGGAACCCTGGTCATGGGGGGTGAGGAGTGGCGTGCTTGGTGTGGGGCTGGGACCCCGGGCACCTCAGGGCACTTCTGAAGATGAGGTATCCCTTTCTTTCTTTAATCCTCACCGAGGATATTTTTCCATTGATTTTTAGAGAGATGGAAAGACAGAAATATCACTGTGATATTTCAATTGGTTGCCTCCTGCATACTCTCTGACCAGGGCCCAGGCCAGGGAGCAACCTGCAACTGGGGTACATGCCCTTGGCTGACCTTTCAGTCTGCAGGCTGACACTCTGTCCACTGAGCCAAACCAGCTGCGGTCCAAGGTATCCCATTCAATTCCAAGCGCCACACGTGGGTGTGGGGCCAGTCTTTTCTGTTTCCTGCCCTCCTATCCATGCGTCAGAGAGGCTGTGCCCTTTCACTTCTCACCTGGAATGGTTAGGATTCCAAGTTCTCCACGTCCTCACCAAAATTGTTATTTTGTGTTGTTGTTTCATAGTACCCATGCTAATGGGTCTGAAGTAGTATCTCTTTGGTTTGGTATGTACTAAGGATTAGTGATATTGAACATCTTTTCATGTGCTCATTGGCCATCTGTATATCTTTAAAAAAAAAATGCCCAAGGCTCATTTTGTTCATTGTTGCAGATTAGTAGAGTTCTTCATATATGTTCTTGGTAGCAACACATCACACATGTATGAGATGCGGACGGTTTCTCCCACTGGATGCCTGGGTTGCCCTTTCACACTTTTTTTTTTTTAAATCAATCTTTATTGTTCATATTATTACAAAAGTTCCTCATTTTTTCCCCCCTCCACCAGGTTCCCACCCAACCCTCTGCCCTTTTCCCACCCCCCATTGTCCTCATCCATAGGTGCACAGTTTATGTTCAGTCTCTTCCCGCACCCCCACTTCCCTTTTCCCCGAGAATTGTCAGTCCACTAATCAACAGTTAATATTGTTCATCAGGTTTTTTAATTTCCTTTTAAAGTTTAAAAAAATAAACTTTTATATTTTTAAGAATAAATTTTAAAATCTAATAATTTTAAACCTTGTTTTTTCTGCCCTGGGAACTGAGAAGCAAACTTTGTTTACATGTAAACTTGCCCTTAGGCTATCAAAAGGTGTAGCCATTTAAATGTCATAATACCATCATACTGTAGAATTTAAGATGTGTATCTTAGTGAGGTGTTGACTTCAGTAGTTGCCAGAATAATCTCTTTGCCAAGTCTTAGGTTATATGGCAAGGGATCTTTTTCCTTACAGATAAAGAGGTGCCCTGTACCTCCGTGGTGCTGAAGTGATGCCCTGAGCCATTCCCTGATGCAGGCCAGAAGGTGCCCATGACTTGAAGCCACCCTGCCATGGGCATAGGCATGGGCTTAGCATGGTGGTGCCCATGGATCGCTCCCTCTTCCGTGGAGGTTTTGGGGGTAGCCCCTTGGAGTCTATGTGGGCTAGTATATAATAGCCAGACTATGCCCGAAAGCCTTGCCTTTCACTCACCAGAGATGGCTCTGAGTCTGTCCTGGGTGAATTAGGAGTCGTTATGGGGCTGCCAAATGATTGATTCTAATACTGTTAGAATCCCCTTGCCGGTCAGGTCTTTTCCCTGGTGCCGTGCTGCTCCCCCTTGGAGCGCACCCTTTCCTCATCACGGCCAGCTTTCCTCCAGGGCCAGGCCTGCAGCAAGGGACTGTCCTCCGCTTTCAGAAGCTCAGCTGCGGACTCTTTGATCGTGGTGCCTGTGAGCCTTTATGAAGTTTACTTTTTTTCTTTTCTTTTCTTTTCTTTTTTTTAGATTTTTGTTGGTTTCAGAGAGGGGGAGAGAGATAGAAACATCCATGATGAGAGAGAATCATGGGTTGGCTGCCTCCTGCACGCCCCCACTGGGGATCAAGCTCACAATCCGAGCATGTGCCCTGACTGGGAATCAAACCGTGACCTCCTGGTTTATAGATCAACGGTCAGCCACTTGCAAAATATCATCTCCATTCACATAGGGAAAAATCAGTACCTTCCCCAAAGTTATAAAACTAATCATTCTCAAAATCAGTACTTTTTGCATGCCTACTGGTACAAAGGCATCTTCAAGCCATCTTGTTGGGTTCACTATTCTGGCTGATTATACCGTGTTCAGCAATAATTGGAAAAACTTTCTGCTTAAAGAGATGTTGAATTTTTACCAACCACATCTTTCAGGGCAAGCGACTTGGTAATGAAGGTGGACGCTCTCCTGTCTGCTCAACCAAAAGGAGACACAAGAATTGAGTACCAGTTTTTTGAAGACAGACACAGGTATGGGACTAACATTGAATTTGTGTGTGCCCTTGAATATTAAACTCTTTTTAATGAACTTGAATGTTTTATTACTAAACTGTTTCTTGTTTTCCTACAAGGCTGTTGATTCTCTGTATAAAAATAGCACCAGCAGATACAGTATATTGTAAAATTAACATAGTTTTGTTTGTCATCGGACACTGTACAACTAACAAACTTTTCTCCACTGCTGGTTATATCCACTGGAAAGATCACTATGTATTTTGAAAGTTACAATGTGTTATATAAGGCTTAAGATTACAATGTTATCCTTGAATTACATGACTTTTATAACTGGGTTTTACCACAGTTAATTTCAGGAATTCTGAAGGTTTTAACTGTAGCCTTGCCTGAAAAGCACAGGGTGTTGAGATGAAGATGCATGTTGTGGTGCCTGCAGCCAGTAGAAAGCCAGGCATCTTGTTCAGGAGCATGGCTGTGAGGGGCTCTCTTCCCTGGGTGTTCCTCAGTGGGCTCTGGCCTCCACTGCGAGCTTCAGAGAGCTGTGCTGGCTGAGGGTCACATCTGCTTTATCGGGGCTCCCTTTGCCTGCCCGGAGACTGTATTGCTCCTGCTCCTCACTCACCGGTTCTTCCGTCTTCACACGATCTGCCGGCAGACCTGGGCCTCTGCCGGAGAGTCTTTGCTTTCAGTTGCTCCTGGACCGGCGAGTAGGGTTCAGGGGCAGCTTCCACTCTTTCCAAAGCACCACACTCACCGCGTTCGGCTTTGCTCAGGTCAGGCTGGCGATAGTAAACACTGTCCCCGAGCTTCCTGAGCAAATGCTGGCTCCCACTGTGCAGAGCCGTTTCCGTCCGCCGTTGTCGTCGTTGTCCTGTCCCCTGCCCCCAAAGTCTCAGCTGCCTTCCCTCAGACCCGTCTGCTTTTCATGTAAAGTCTGTACACAGTTCCTACTGCCTGGACCATCTGTCTGCCATATGGTTCTCATGTATTCATACTCACATGTCAAACTTCTATATAGATCTCAGTTGTCTAAAAGTTGCCATTTATTTCTGAATCCATCTGAATTAGTTCTGAATGCACCTTTTCAGAAAACAGAAAGCATTTAATTACATGGATCAATTGTAATTTTTTGATATTCAAGAAGAAACAAGAGTTTGTTAGAACACTTTTCTTGTTTAGCATTATGAGGATGTCCTTGCCTTTTTCCTCAAGTTTTTTTATTTGGAAAAGTTTCAAACCAAGAGAATAGTTGAAAGGCTGTTACAGTGAACACCCAAATATATTTAACCTAGATTTACCTTTTTTTTTTTTTTTTTTCTCCCTACACTGGAGAAAAACTTTATTAAGTATTTTAAAAATATACGGGGCTTGGGGGAGGGGGAGGGAGATACACAGAAAAAGACAAACATACAAAGGCATTGTCATACAACTGATTTCTAAAGTCAGTACTTTTGAAATGTAAAACAATGATCATTATCCCCAAAAGTTGGTTTATTGAAGAATTTTTATTTTAAGTTGTCTATAACTTTTCATTCAATTTTGTTTACAAATATTACTAGAACTTTGTTTTTTGGAAATATTTACTTCTCAAAGTTGTATATAGTTACTTCTTGCAATTAATGTCAGCAACTTCTCGAAGTCACGAGAATTCAGTATGACTCCTGCTTTGGAAATAGTTACCATATTGGGTGATCTACAGCAAGACTCATGTCCTAAAAGTCCAAAAACTGAGGAAAGTATGAGGACTGAGAGCAGGAGGACTGAGAAAAGATGGTGCATCTTTAACTGCAGACCTGCTGAAAAGACTCCGTTGTTACTGTGGTAGAGTGCTCGAGAGGCAGTTGCTGCCAAACCACAAGCTGGCTGTAGAACTGTCCACTCTCTATTTCCTTCTCTAAAGAACGGCAGACTTAAATAATGAGACTGCTCAATCACATAAGCAGAGACTTTTAAGTTAGAATCTACTTCAACTGGGAAAGAAATTATTTTCGTAATTGATTTAGCAGCCGTGGGTCTGCAAAGGCAGCAAACCCCATTTTGTTCCACAACCAGAAGGCTGACTCAGAGGCTGTTTGTAAGATGCCCAACTCCCTTCCATCGCCAGTCTGTCGTGAACGTGGACTTTCCTGAACTCAGTAAGTTACTCAGTGTGACAGCAATCTCATTCATCGACACACAATGTTGAGCCAGCAAAATGAGGGGGGAAGTCCCCTCACAAGGTAGGGATGGCTGACGTGAACGAGAGGGCTATGTCCTCTCACACAGCACAGGAGGGACCTGTATGGCAAAAACACCTACGTCAGGCTTGGGAAGAGATGGTTTCGGTTTACGTGTAAGTCGGCTTAAACTGACCATGGCGGGATGATTGGAAAGTTTCTTCTCTAACATAATGCCCATTCGTTATAAACTTAGCTGGCTTAGTTTCTTAGAAATCTTATTTCCTTGGATTTATCTACTACCCCCTCATTCTATAGTCTTTTAACTTACAAGCTGGGCCTGCCCAGCCCACCTCTGAAGCCTCTGGAGAAAGGTACCCGCTGCAGTGAACAGGGGCCTCCTCCAGGAGGAATCTGCACTTCAGACAGCACAGGAAGAACCAGCGCTGGGCCCTCCGTGCAATGCCTCCCATTTCACACTGCCAGGGAAGCAGTGAGTTTACCAGCCAGCCCTTCCTTACAGGCAACTCAGTAGCGTAAAAGCTTTTCTTCCGTTTCAACGCTTTTCAATCCTTGTTAATTCCAACAATACGAACTCCATGCAGCTGTGGCACTTTGGGGACTAGCACACTCAGGAGAGGAGCTGTATTCAGCATGAAGTGAGTTGGAGCTACTTCGTATAGAAACTTGCCAGAAAATACAGAATTGTTGGAGAAATTGTGAGAAACCGTGAAGATGTGAACTGGACTTCATAGTCCAGTTTTTCCAAGGAGTTAGGAGCCTTGCTTTGTCCTGGCTGGGAGTTCCAAAGGTGTTCCTTTTACGGCATCAGAAACACATGCATCCCAGCTCCGTGCAACATGTGTTAGGTCCACGCCACAGGAGCACTGAAGAAAGGAACGCTGACTAAGACAATAGGAAGCGAGCCAGTGCCCAGCGCAGGTGCCTGCCACATCCCTGCTGTCCATGGCCGGGGACTGGGTTCCCCTCGCTGTGGGCAACTCCCACGTTCACGCTGGCCCTCCACCCGCCCAGCGCCGCCTCGCAGCCGAACGCCAGCGGTCGGCTCCAGAGCCCTGGCGTCGATTGTTAACAAATGCCGCATTTAGCTCATCTGTGGGTGCATGTGTGTATAACACATCCCAAGTATATTTGTACGTTTGCGTACAAACGTGCACTCACCTATTCTCTGAATTACTTAAAACGCTTGCAGACATTCTCACACGTCATGCCTACGTTCTCCAGCGCGTCACCCCAGTGCACCTTCCACTCACCCCTCATGGGTCACCTTCAGTGACGCACGGCTCACACCTCTCCGTCACCCGCCTATGGCTTTTACAGCTGTTTCCTTATTTCGTATTGATCAGTCTTTTAATCTAAAGTAGCTACTACCTGCTCCTTCTTTTTCCTTTTTGTCTTTTTGACTGACTTTAAAGAATCCAGACCAGTTTTCTTGGGGAGCGGTTCACAGCCTGGCTGTTTCCTCCTGGTGAGATGTCAGGACATGTCTGCAGGAGGAGTCCTGAGTTGGCGTGTGGGCCCTTGCCCGAGGGGCCGTGTGTACATCCTGATTGCCCCTAAGATTCAGCAGAGCGTCACCTAGAGCCGCCCTGCCCTCTGGTCCTGACGCAGAGCGGCGTGGTTGACTGTGCTGCTCACCCAGCCCTGGGCGGTCAGGGGTGAGCAGACTGGCGTTCCAGCTAGAATGAGGCCTCTCCTGCCTCCCTTGCTGTGTCTCCTGAAGCCCCAGGTTGCCAGTGGGTGAAACTTCTGTCTCCTTGCTCATATCTTTCCATGGCCACGATCGTGCATCCTGAGCAAGAACTCGTCTTTCTGGAACAGCAGTGCCAACCTTTTGACCTCAGGGTTGGCAACCACTGCTCTAGAACTGACCCCTTTCTTCATGAATCTTAGACAATTAAAATGCCTAATGTAAACTCTGTGACCATACAAATTAGAACTAAAGAAATTCTTTTTATTGGGTTTGTTTTAATATTTGCTTTATATCAGAAGTCACTTACTCTCCCAAGCACGGAAGTCTGATTTATGGGCGTGTGCGTCCTTGCCCTAACGAGTGCCTCTGGCCCAGCCCAGACTTCGGACAGCACGTCCGCCGAAACAGGCCCCAGGACTCCCGTGTTCAAGATGGGTGACCCTTGCGTTCCTTGGCATTAGCTCTGCTCACCACCAGGGGCCTAGTTCTAGAGATGAGGTATTTTTGAAATGCTAAGAGGACTGATAAATTATATTGGGCTCTGCCCTACTCCTTGCCCCTCCAAACCCCTGCAGCAAAACAAATTAACTTGATTTCTTGTTTTCCTCCAGATTAATGCTTTATCTTTTGATCTCTGTAGTGCAATTAAACTGAAGCCAAAAGAAGGGGAGACGTACTTTGATGTCGTGGCCATCATTGACCCTGTCACCAGAGAATCACAGAGACTGGCCCCGCTGCTCTTGGTATGCACAGCGCAGGGCAGTCATGCGTGCTCCTGTGAAGTGACCGCATGCCCGTTGCTCGCTGAGGTCTCAGTGCCCCTTAGTTATCCGCAGAGGCATTGGAGACCCCGGAAGGCCTCTTAGGCGAGCGCATGTCTTCATGCAGAGTGGCACAGCTCTCCGGCAGCTTCATGACCTCAGCTGGCACAGCATGTACTGAAGAGAAGAAAGTATCCTTACTTAGAGCACAACGTCTTTGAATTAAACTGATTGTGCCATACTGTAATTTATGATGATGAGGAGCTAAAAAGGAAAAAGAACTTTAATTTATCATTTTCCCTTTTATAACTAGCATGTCTTAGATATGTATAAGACGTTGCAGTTTTGAGAACATTTAAAAGAGCTCTGCCTAAAAGACCGTTGCTTCAACTTGTTAAAGTTGTGGGGGTTTTTAAAGATAAAGTTTTAATGAAGTGTAATGAACTAACCTTCTGTTGTGAGTATTTGTGTGCACGTGTTCTCATACCACAGTGTGTAAGCTGCACCGAGGGGTCTTTAAAAATGCTGCTGCTTCACACCTGTGTAGGGGTGGTGGCTGCAGTGGCTGTGGCGTGCGTGTGTGCATGCCTGTGTGTGCCTGTGTGTGTGTGCGCGCACACGTGTGATTTAGATTGTGCACTAGAGTGTGTCTCTTTTCTTGAGATGTTAAGAAATGTTTTGTCTTTTAATAGCAAGAGATAAATTTATGTTTTGTCATCTGGTTTGCTCTTTCAGGTGTTAACTCAGCTGATCAACATGAATCTAAGAGTATTTATGAACTGCCAATCTAAACTTTCTGACATGCCTTTAAAAAGGTAAAGCAAGCTCTTTAAGAAATCAATAGCTGACAAACATCTAAAAGCTGGGTTTATAAGAGGGTTGTTATATTTGAAAAGATCACATACTGAATGCTTAGGTTTGCTAGCTCCCTGCTCTAATCAGAAGTTGTAGGACTCCCTGTGGGTGTGGGTGTGGGTGTCGGTGCACTTCTGTGGCACTAGCCACGCTCTCTGAGCTGTGCTTCCCCCCTCATTGATCAGAATCATACCGTTGTCTAATTTTGGACCGTTTGGTCAGTGTGCTGCACTGAGAAGACTGTCCGTGCGTCTTCACCGTTACTCCGCTGGGAGGGACGTGCGGAGCTCCTGCGGCTCCTGCGTGCCTCTCCGAAGGCGGCGCTTCCTCGGCACGTGACTGTCATCATGGAAGACACACAAGCAGCTAACAGTCACAGGATGTCACGTGTTGGGGCCGGGGGAAATTTCTAATTTACAGATATGCTGTGGTCTATAGGTTAGATTCTAGGTGAGTTTATTTCTTTACCAGAGGCCCAGTGCATGGTGAGGTCCTGCCGGCCCGCCCCGATAACGGCCGCCTGGGGAAGGGGACGCGGGAAGTTGGCCGGCCGGTCTCCCGGTCGAGAAACACATTGATTGGTTGCCTCCTGCACGAGCCCGGACCAGGGCCCCGGCCAGAGAGGAGCCTGCAACTGGATAACATGAGTCAAACCCAGAACCCTTCGGTCCACAGGCTAACACTCTATCCACTGAGCCAGACTGGCTAGGGCTGATTCTAATTGAATTTAAACAGTGTTTGAAAGAGACAAAAGAGTTCCCAGCTCCCCCCATTTCCCTTGTTCAGGAGAAATGTTCAAATTATCACAGTGTTTTCAGGGTGATCTGACAGCCAGTCACCTTTTAGGACTTTGTAAGGTAAAAGTGAGTTTTCTCACTGAAGAAAGGCAAACGCCCAGGAAATGCGTACAGCCCTGAAAGCAGCACCCTCAGCCGCCAGGAGGGGTGGCCTGCCTCCCAGCCTCTTCCTCCGGCTCCGCTTTGCATCTTCCACAACCACAGGAGGCCAGTTTGGTCAAGAAACAGTGTGGGCTTTGTTATAAGCCCATTTACCTTTATGGAGACCTGTAATCTTAAGGACTTTGGTTGTATTTTTTTTTAAACTAACACTTTTCTTTTTAATTTCAGCTTTTACCGCTATGTCTTAGAACCAGAGATTTCTTTTACTTCAGACAATAGTTTTGCTAAGGGTCCAATAGCCAAATTTTTGGATATGCCACAGTCTCCTCTGTTCACTCTGAATTTGAATACACCTGAGAGTTGGATGGTAGAGTCTGTCAGAACGCCATATGATCTGGATAACATTTATTTAGAAGAGGTAAGCATGTCAGCGCACCCAAGTGTTAATCACGTGAGAACCTGCTTTAGGTGTAGTGGGGATAGTCCCTGACTGAACAGACTGGGTCACCATCTAGTCAGGCCTTTGGGATGTCAATATTCAGGTGTAATTATATTCTTTAAAATAATAGCTTCATTGAGATCTAATTCCCATACCATAAAATTCACGCTTTTAAAATGTATAGCTGAGTAGTTTTAATATATTCACAGAGCCCTGTAACCAACATCACTGCCTGATTATAGGATGTTTCCGCCCCTCTTAAGGAAACTCCACACCGTTAGCAGGCACTCTCTTTCCTCCTGGCCGCCACCACTCTAACCTCTGTCTCTGTGGATTTGCCTGTTCTGACATTTCATCTAAGTAGAATCATATTTTTATGACTGCCTTCTTTCACTTTAAATTTATTTTCAAGATTCATCCTTATCGTAGCATATGTTAGCACATTGCCAGGTAATTTATTGCCGGATAATATTCCCTAGTATGGATAGACCCCATGTCAGTTATTTAGTCAGTGGTAGACATTTGGGTTGCTTCTACTTTTTGGCTATTATGATTAATGCTGCTATGAACATCCATGCACTACTTTTATAGATATGCTTTTATTGCTCTTGGGTATATACTTAGGAGTACAATTGCTAGATCATATGATAACCCTGTTTGATCTTTTGAAGGATTGCTGAGCTGTTTTCCAAAGTGACTATACCATTTTCCATTCCTGACCCAATGATAAATGATGATAAACATTTTTTAATGTGTTTAATGGTCATCTGTATACACCATCTTTGAAGAAATCTGTATTCAAATCTTCTGCCTATTTTTTAAAAATTGCTTGTCTTTTTGTCAAATTGTAAGAGTTCTTTATGTAGCCCGGATATTGTCCCTTATCAAGTACATTATTGGCAAATCAGTTTTTTTTCATTCCATGGGTTACCTGTGAAGCACAAACATTTCAAATTTGATGAAATCTGATTTACCTGTTTTTTGTTGTTGTTGTATTTGCTTCTGATGTTCTACTTGAGAAACCATTGTTTAATACCAGGTCACAAAGATTTGCTCCTATGTTTTCTTTTAAAACTTCCAAAATTTTAAACTCTTAAATTTAGATCTTTGATTTATTTGAGTTATTTTTGTGTATAGCTTTATTCTCTCAGTGGATTTTCAATTGCATCATTTATTGAAAAGACTGTCCTTTCCCCAACTGAATGGTCTTGGCACATTTGTTGAAGATGAATTAATCCTAAGTGTGAAGATTTAATTCTAGGTTCTCAGTTCCATTCCATTGACCTGTGTGTCTGTCCTTAGGCCAGCACCACATGTCAGTGCCACATGGCTGTGGAATGAGTTTTGAAATGGCTTGTGTGAGTTTTCTAATTTTGTTTCTTTTTCAAGTTTATTTTGGCTCTTTTGCCTTTTGGAATCAGCTTGTTAATATCTGCAGAAAAGGCTGTGAGAATTTGATAGGAATTACATTAAATCCCTAGATTTGGAGATTTGCCATTTTATTTTATTTTTAAATATATTTTATTGATTTTTCACAGAGAGGAAGAGAGAGGGATAGAGAGTTAGAAACATCAATGAGGGAGAATCATCGATCAGCTGCCTCTTGCACACCCCCTACCGGGGATGTGCCCGCAACCAAGGTACATGCCCTTGACCAGAATCGAACCCAGGACCCTTCAGTCCGCAGGCCGACGCTCTCCACTGAGCCAAACCGGTTTTGGCCGGAGATTTGCCATTTTAACAATACAGTGTTCTTGTCTATGAATATGGGCTGATTTTTTTCTTTAAGTCTTTAATTTCTTTCAACAACATTTTGTAGTTTTAGTATATACAAACCTGCACAAGATCATGTCACCTGCACATAGGGGCAATTTTACTTCTTTCTTTCCAAACCGGATTTCTTTAATTTTCTTGCCTAATTGGGAAATTTAAAAATTACTAATTCAATCTCTTGTTATGGGCCTATTTAGATTTTCTGTTTTAGCTTGTCAGTTTCCAGAGTTTTTATATCTTAGGAATTTATCTTTCTACCAAGGCTATCTAATTTGTTGGCATACACTTATTCATAACATTTTTATAAAGCCTTTTAATTTTAGTACAGGTAAATCAGATTTCATCAAATTTGAAATGTCTCCTGTTATCTTACTAACTTCAGTAAATTGGCTCCTCTCTCTTTTTTTCCTGGTCATTCTAGCTAAAAGTTTGTTCAGTTTGTTGATATTTTTGAAGAACCAGCTTTTGGCTTCACTGATTTTTCGCTGTGTTCTGTCTTCTTGGGAATTGGGAGATCAGAACTTAAAAATAGCCACCAAAGGATTTCTGCCTTTTTCATTGGGTTAAACAAGCCTGGTTTCTTTAAGAAGGTCCTTCAGCCACTGAGTTAGGGAAACGTGTTTGAGTGTGCACACTTACCTCATTCCCCACCGCATCCTGTCGACCATAATTTTAAGAAGTAGGAAGTAGAGTCTGTGCTCCCGAGGAACCAGCTTTTACTGAAGAGGCTATGAAACAGCCACAAGCAGCACTGCAGAGCAGTACACGGAGGCACAGAATCAGGTGCAACACAAGGTTTCCTCCATGTCTTCAGAGCCTGGGTGCTCTTGTCTGTTATGACTAGAGGCCCGGGGCACAGATTCATGTACCCTCTCTCAATCCAGGACCCTTCAAGGAGGGTGTCGGATTGCAGGTTTCGGCTCTAGTATACATAAAAGATCTTTAGTTAATCTCTTCCTGCCCTCCTTCTTCCCCCCTTTCCTCTGAGATTCAGCAGTCTGTTCCATGTTTCCATGCCTAGTGTCTGCCCCCTGGTGGTCAGTTTGCATCATAGCTAACAGTCGGTCGGTCACTTAGGCTTTTATATAGAGAGACTGGAGGCCCAGTGCATGAAATTCGTGCAAGGGGCTCAGCTCTCTCGGCCCTGGCTTTGTCCAGAAGGTTGTCCGGAAGGACATCCAGAAGGTCGTTCGGCTGTCTGGTCTAATTAGCATATTATGCCTTTTTTATTATGGATTATGTTTTAAATTTATCTTTATTATTGAAAGTATTACAGATGTCTCCCTCCTTTTGTCCATTAACCTGCACCACCTCATACATGTCCCCCACCCAGGCCCTCACCAACCTACTGCCTGTGTCCGTGGGTTATCTAATTTATTAGAATATCATATCTGCAGGCAAGCTCTCTGGCTGATCTCTCCCATGCGCCCCCAAGGCTTTCTCTTGTTTCTCGGCATTGCACTGCACAGGCAGGGCCTGGACTTGGTGAGCAAGTGGAGGCTTACCTCTTAGGTCTTGTTACTGTGCTTCTGGAATTGAGGTTAGCATTGCAGTGTCACTACACAGTGGCTCCAAAGGTGCATCAGTAGCATTAGCTCGGTTACAAAGCCAAGCCTAGGGCAGAAACTCTTTAATAAGCAAAATCCAAGCTGCCCCAAGACACTGCAGCTATGTTTTTAGCAAGGAATCAATAACTTTGCCATTTGGTGTAGAACATGGATGATTCTATGCCATTATGGAGCCAGTAGAACATTTTGGACATTTGCATGTAGCATAGCAGTGTTTCCAGCTGTAATCTGAAGGGCAAGATGAATTTGCATCTCTGATGTTTCTTGGATTTTTCCCATTGTTTCCATGTTATCTTATGTAAACGAATCCTTGCATGATTGTCTTTTCTATCTTCTCCACTGGTTAGATTTAGATCTGTTCATTTGTTCGGCAGTTGGTATTCCATGCTTGCTCTTACTACCTTTCTAGTTAGACTCTCCCCATCTTGCTTGTGGAGTAATCTCTTTTTTTTTTAATCTCTTTTCAACCCACCTTAGTTTATAAAATGTATACTGTCTGCAGCCACAGCCAGTGAAGTTACAGAGCAGTCCTTCACCCTGGAGGCTCTCCCAGGCCCCAGGCAGGCGTGCCCCTCCCACACGTGACCCAGGCAACTGCGATGTGCTTTCTGTCACTGAAGTTGGCTCTTGTTTAATTTCTTATAAATGTGTCCTACCATATGCCACCCTTAAACGTGAGCCTCCATTCACTTTGCGTCGTGCATTTTTGCTTCATCCATGTAGTTGCATGTAGTTGGTTTCTCTGTCCTGCCAAGTGGTCTAAGTGATGGAGTGTGGCGTTGCAGGTGGACAGCGTGGTGGCTGCCGAGTACGAGCTGGAGCACCTCCTCCTGGAAGGTCACTGCTATGACATCACCACCGGGCAGCCTCCGCGAGGCCTGCAGTTCACGCTGGGAGCTTCGGCCAGCCCCGTCGTCGTGGACACCATCGTGATGGCCAACCTGGTAACGACCCGTGCTCCGAGGGCCGCGCCGTGCCTTCGGCACTGCAGTCTATGAGGGCTTGATCCCCCAGGGGGTGTGCAGGAGGCAGCCAATCAAAGGTTCATCAAGCATTCTGAGCATGAGTGAGATTAAAATTCATGCTGACTACATTGGTCAATATAGAAATCCTGTTTAAAATCACAGGTGGTGGTTACATGTCGCTTTAGAAGCCGTGCGGGAATGGTCCCCTCCAAAGCACAGTGGAGCCTGGCACGCGTCCCTGTCCCTCTGGCGGCGGGCCGCTTCCGCACGTCACACGCCCCCCCGAGGGCGGCTCAGGGGCTCTGGGCTGGCCTCGCTGTATTTTTCTGGTGTTTCTAATATGTAGACTTTTGTGTGTCGCACTGATTTGTTAGCTATCTTATTTTAAACATAGGTGACTATTTCAAAAAAGAAATAACTGTCCCTCAAAAGCAGGATATTGGTGTTTGAAAGAGAACTAAAATTTGTCTTTCTTTTTAAGCTAAGACAAGCTATTTAATGGCACCAGCAATACATGTATACGACCTCCTTGTGACCATTTCTTTCAAATACAGATAAAGCAAACATTCTCCATTATTAAGCCACCAATTTCTCTTCCTAAAATTAACCATAATTCTTCTAGAATTTTCTATGTATTTGCATGCATATATGTAAGTATAAAATATGTACATTTGTTTTGTGTGTTCGTACTGTATTGTAAACACTGTTCCATTGTTCTGCATCTTGTTAGATAACACTGCATATAGAGCCACCTCATTGTTTTTAAAAGCTGCAGAATGTTCCACAGAATACACATGACCCTAGTTGAGCAGTTGTCCAGGTGTGGTCTGGGAACCCTAGCAGATGCTCTCATTGCGTCTCTTAGGGTCAGAGTTCCCTTCATCATAACAGGTGAACTGCTCGAGGTGCACCCTCACTCCCACAGATGGGCAGTGTGATGACGTCATTGCTCTGACAGCAGTGGAATGTATACACATGTTTCTTACTTTTCCAACACGTTCTAAAGCGGGCTCAGGGTATAAATATATGCATTTTCAAGAGAATAACTCTGTTCTTGGACTCCTACTAAAATTTGTCTTTTCTTCTTATCCTAGGGTTACTTCCAGTTAAAAGCCAACCCAGGAGCTTGGATTCTCAGGCTGAGGAAAGGACGTTCTGAAGATATTTACAGGATCTATAGGTAGGATTAAGGGATGCACGTTGAATACTCATTGGCAGTTAGCCAGGTGTC
Organism: Pipistrellus hanaki; assembly: GCF_964339955.1. Classification (NCBI taxonomy): domain Eukaryota; kingdom Metazoa; phylum Chordata; class Mammalia; order Chiroptera; family Vespertilionidae; genus Pipistrellus; species Pipistrellus hanaki. Next base: position 3,323,783 of record NC_140510.1, on the reverse strand, counting down.
GGAATGTAACTTATAATCCGGTGCTCCAGACGTCCTCGGGCCTCGCCCCCTCCCCTGAAGGCCTGGCCTCTCCTCTGCGCGTACGAGCCTCCAGAGAGTCACAGCCTCCGGCCAGCCCGAGGCGGTGCCTGATGCCCAGGCTGTGCAGCGGGGCCATGTGGAACGGGCCGGGGTAGCCCTAGTTCCTCCCCCGCGGACAGTCCTCGGAGGGACGCTGCAGGCAGCTGTGAAACAGCCACCCCCTTGCCATCCTCCCATCGGGCTGCACAGCAGGGTCAGTGGGTGTGGTTCTCTGCCTGGGTGGTACCAGATTCTACCGGCTTCCATGTGCTTGCGTCATTCCACACAGCTGCCTCGGAAAGAAGCCCAGCATTCGGCAGGCCCCCTCCTGGAGGCCGCGCTCCCACATGGCCGCGGTGACAGCCAGCTCTCTCCGAGCCGCTCCGCACGCCCTCGGGCACCGCGCGCACTGGACCGGGAGGAGAGATGGCCTTTAGGTCCCGTTTTCTTTCTGCTGCCAGCACCCCTGTCAGTCACCCTGTGAGAAATCGCCACCTCGGGAAGGAGGGGGGAGGTGTAGGACAGTCAGACTTTCCCACCCCACAGCCTGTTCCTGACCCCGGGTGCAGTGCGCAGGCCTGTGAGCTTCGCCGGGTCCTGTGCTCCCGCTGGCCTGCGGGGACTGGAGTAAGGCCCAGGGCATTTCCGCAGGAGCAGGGGTTTGGCTTTAAAGTTTGCAACAAATGACTTCGTTTTAGAAATTAACTGCCTCGACTAAGGTGAGGTCTGGTCCTGCTGTCGCGGTGGAAATTGGTGGTGAATTAGGCACAGGCTTCCTCTCGGTGCGTATAGGACAGGGCTTCCGTGGCGCTGGCTCGCACGGCCTCTTCTGTCCGCTCCGAGCTCCCTGGCGCCGGCCGGGCCGGTGTTTCTTGCCCGGGACTTGAAGACTCTTCCACTATAACAATTCTTCATTATCAACAGTAGTTCTCTCCCAGCAGTAGATGTCCCCCCAAATAGGATTTCACACAGCTGGGATCTGCCATAAGATCTGCTTCTCTGTTTTCCTAAACCACGGTCCTCCCGTGCCCTGTCCCTGGCCATGTGCCTCCCTGGCCCCGGCTTCCTCTCTCCCTGGCTTTCGCATCCCCCGGGAGGAGGCGGGGCTGGCCCTGGGGCTCTTCAGCCACTCGGGTAGGAAATCTGGGTTGTGGCAGGCAGGATGCACGGGTCTAAAGGTAGAGACTTTGGCAAGTGCTTTTGCTACCGTGAAGGGCTTCCTGCAGGTCATGAAAACAAATTTGTTCTGAAAAACTCCTCTATGCTCAAGTGAGGGCAGACATGGCGATGGGTGTCAGAGATTTCCTGTGTCTGAGAGCTGGGGTGTGTAGCGTCCCGCTTACCGCTCCCTTTCTCTCTCAGCCATGACGGGACAGACTCTCCGCCTGATGCTGGTGAGGTTGTGGTCGTCCTCAATAACTTCAAGAGCAAAATTATTAAAGTGAAGGTGAGTTTGGTGTATGAAAGCAGCCACTTTTTTATGGTTGTTAAAAGGAGCAGGACTCTGGCATTCGGTAGATGATCTAAAATATGTATCGTGCCCGGCTGGTGTGGCTCGGTGGTTGAACGTCAGCCCATGAACCAGGAGGTCCTGGTTCGATTCCAGCTGCCCAGGTTGTGGGCTCCATCCCCAGTGGAGGCATGCAGGAGGCAGCCAATCGATGATTCTCTCTCAGCATTGATGTTTCTATTTCTCCCTTTCCCTTCTTCTCTGAAGTCAGTTTTTTAATAAAATATATTAAATAAAAATATGTATCAGTCTAACGAATCTCAGAAGGAAGGTGGGGGTGGGGAGGAATTAACCAAAGAATTTATAAGTATAACCTATGGACACAGGCAATGGCCTAGGCACCTGTAATACTTTCAACAATAAAGATATAAAATTTAAAATAAAAATAAAACATACTGAAAAAATAAAAATAAATATCTTGAAACCAGCCCCAAACTTTGTGAGTTAAAGGATGTGTTAACTCCAATAATAGTCTATTATTGTGGTAGTCATTTCACAATATGTGTGTAGACAAAATTGTCACATTATATACCTTAAATTTATACAATGTTATTTGTCAATTATGTCTCAGTAAAGCTGAGAGGGGAAGAAAAAGAAACCCAAGACTGATTCATCATTGGAATTTCACTGTCGTGTTTATAGGAATGCAGCTTGAAGTACAAAATGTCTTTTCCAAATAGCATTTGCGACTTGCTTCAGCTGAGAGCCCACCTTCTGGGTGATCTCAGTGAGCAATAGAAGTCTCATTTCAGATAAAATGTTTTCATAGACATTGTGGTGCAGATATGCCATAGTTTACATGGTTATTCATAATTTTATTCTCAGAAAATTGGGGATAATGCCAATGAAAATTTCAATAGTTATAAATGGTAGCTCATGCCGAAACCGGTTTGGCTCAGTGGATAGAGCGTCGGTCTGCGGACCAAAAGGTCCCGGGTTCGATTCCGGTCAAGGGCATGTACATTGGTTGCGGGCACATCCCCAGTAGGGGGTGTGCAGGAGGCAGCTGGTTGATGATTCTCTCTCATCAATGTTTCTAACTATCCCTCTCCCTTCCTCTCTGTGAAAAATCAATAAAATATTGTATATATTTAAATAAATAAATAAATAAATAAATAAATAAATGGTAGCTCATTTAACTTCTTTTCACTACTTTCTATTCTCAGAATGTTAAAGTTGTCTTTTTTTATTATTGATTTTTACAAAGAGGAAGGGAGGATAGAGAGTTAGAAACATTGATGAGATCAGCTGCCTCCTGCACACGCCCCACTGGGAATGTGCCCGCAACCAAGGCACATGCCCTTGTCCGGAATTGAACCTGGGACCCTTCAGTCCACAGGCGATGCTCTATCCACTGAGCCAAACCGCTTAGGGCTTTTAAAGTTCTTAGTGCCTTAAATTCAAAGGTCTTACGGAGTAACTACTAGTTTTATTGCACTTTGCTTCATTGTGCTTCACAGATTTTGCGTTTTTACAAATTGAAGGCGAGCCCCTTCACCAGCAAACAGATCACTTTGTTGAGCAGCTCCTCGCTTTCCTGTGCTGGTCAGGAACGGAGCCCACAGCCCTCACCCAGGAAGCCCGCCCAGCCGCACGCACGGCGGCGCCGGGCCTCCCGGCCGCTGGCTCTCGGCGTGAATCACACTGCCAGTTTCCCTCAGACTGTGTTTCCTGCACATTGTTTGACGGGTTTTTGCCCATTTTGCAAACTGAACACAGCTATTGTCTAATGAAAAGGGGTTGCTGTCTTTTCACTTCAGGTTTTGTGTGATGTGATTAAGAAATTTCTGTTGAGTACGTGGAGCCTCGGGGTGGCTGTGCTGCTTCTGGGAGAATTAATCCCGGGGTTGGGTGGCAGTACCCACAGTGGACGTCAGTTTAATGCCTGTTAAGCCACAGGAGGACTGAGTCCGTCATCCATGATTGCAGGTCCAGAAGAAGGCAGACAAGGTGAATGAAGACTTGCTGAGTGATGGAACTAATGAGAATGAATCTGGATTCTGGGATTCCTTCAAATGGTAAAAAAAAGGCTTTCTTAGGAAAACAGACACGGCATCCTCCCTCTGCTAACGTCTGTCTTAGACCTTCCAGGTGCGGTCCTGTGTGTGCGGCCAGAAATGGCCCTTCTGTTCGTGGGCACGCCGCGGCCTGGGGGCGGGCCCTCCTGTTCTTGCCCCTCAGCTGTCTTGGCAGGGCTGGCGGGCCTGGCTCAGGCTCCTGTCCGCTGAGCTCGCTTGCTGCTGTGTGCTGTCCTGTCCTGCAGCTGCCCCTCTCCTCGTCCGGCGGGCGGGGCCCTGCTCCTGGTCCCGCTGCGCCACTTGCTAGGGAAGGCACTGGACTGTCAGGCCCATCTCCCGCCCCCCTTCACGGCCGCTGTCTGTCTGAGCAGTGCCCCTTTGGTGCTTATTTTCCCTTTTATGATTATAGGGGCTTCACAGGAGGGCAGAGGACCGAGGAAGTGAAACAAGACAAGGACGACATAATTAATATTTTCTCCGTGGCCTCGGGTCATCTCTATGAAAGATTTCTCCGGTTAGTCCTGTTGGTGTTTTCCGTATGAATGTATGCGTGAATTGGTCCCCGTGTTCTCATTGGGAGAGGAAGAGCTCCGTGCACTCTGCCATCACACTCTGTGCCTCGGAGCACTCCGAGGCTGTGAGAGATTTCCGTAGAGTTGTTTTGATCTGGCTAGCAGCACAGACTGAAGCTCTACAGTGAAAGCATATGTGTGGCTCTTGCACAGCTGTAACCCTTTAGTATCATTGTGCACATACAGAGAGGGGGTTTAACTGCCCCCTAAGCATTCCTTCAACCAGCAATTAGGAGGTGATTATAGATACCAGATGTGGGATAGGACCATGGACCTGTCTTTTAAAGACTCTTGGGGTTTGAGAGCTGCCGTGGACCTGCTTCATAGACAGCTGGAGACTCAGGCTGAGGGGCCCTGGCTCGGGCTGGTTGCCTGGGGGTTGCTTGGGGAGGTCCTGAGGAGTGCCCTGTCTGAGGCACTGTCCGAATACAGGTTCTTGTGGCTTTAATATTCCACTGCAGACCCAGTGCAGCAAGTCATCAGAACGTCGTTTCACTCATGTCTTAGACCTCCTATTTCCAAGAAACAATATCTGACCAAAACAGTAAGGCCAGATGTTACCGTAGTAACAACTAAATTTAATTAAAATCCTTGACTCAAGTATTTTTTAATACTTAATTTTTATCTTAATTCATTTCACATACAGACTAAAAATAGGCATTGTTTCACATTTGGTTGCATATTAATTCACAAAAACCTCCCAGCAGTCTTGTGAGTTTCCCATTTTACATTAATATTTTTATTGCTTTCAGAGAGGAAGGGAGAGGGAGAGAGAGATAGAAACATCAATGATGAGGGAGAATCGTTGATTGGCTGCCTCCTGCACGCCCCCCACTGGGGATAGAGTCCATACCCGGGCATGTGTCTTGACCGGAATTGAACCTGGGACTCTTCAATCCACAGGCCGATACTCTATCCACTGAGCCAAATTGGCTAGGGCTCAAAGTGTATTTTTGTTTTTAAAGTAGGGAATCCTGGGTCTGTAACCATCTGCCGCTCACACCCTCCTCTCCTCTCCCCCCCCCCCCCCCTTCTCCTCGCGGCCCCACAGGCTTGGAGACAGCCGGGGCTTTAGGGGCGCAGTCAGTCAGCACAGCCTCTGTTTTCAGTTACGTCATCACTGACATATCAGGTCACAGAGCAGTCTCTCTAGGAGGCAGCAGGCCCGAGCCCTTGGCCTCGATGGTGTACATTGGTGGTGAGAGACGCCCCTCCTCACTCGGTGATGGGTTCACGCCGAGGAACGAGGACCGCTCTCCATGGTGAGGGCCCCTCGGAGTCTCAGGAGCCATCAGCTCGCTCTGCTGCAGAACTTGATGATCCGTCCTCACACTGGGGCTGCTGAGCTGAAAAGCATTGGAAGGTCATTAGTGTTCTTTCTTTTCTTGGGCAGCATAATGATGCTATCCGTGCTGAAGAACACCAAGACTCCTGTGAAATTCTGGTTTCTGAAGAATTATTTGTCCCCCACATTTAAGGTTTGTTCCTCAGAAAAAAGAAAAACATCTTCCTTAAGGAGATATGTATAGTATAATACACTTTGTACTACTTCCATGTCATCTGCATAACTTAACATTTCTCCTTCTATTGACTTCCCCGATTCAATTGCATGTTTCTATGTTGATTATTCTTCCTTCCAGACGGATCTATTTGGGGGGACGAGTGGTCATAAAACAACACAAAATCATGTCTTGTTGGAAGCTTGGGTAACCCAGTCAGACAGCCTTGTCCTCTGCTCAGTGAGGTCACGTTCTCTTCTGCGATGTGCGGACCCTGTACTGGGAGGACACCCTGGCTTCCTGCGGCTCCCAGCAGCCGCACAGCCGTGCCTCTCGGTGTCCGGCAGGGCCCTAGGAAGCCTTTCTGCTTGTTTGTCCGTTAGCATTAGCCCCCAGTGGGCTCTTCGCTGTTACTCTGTGGAAGTTACTAAAGAGCTTTTAAGGCATTCAGTACTTCCCTTCCAGATGAGTCTTCACTTCGTCCCCTCAAGACTCTTGTGTTTAGAATAGGAAAGGCTTAATGGCAGCCCATTTGTCCAGAGTGTTTGGGTTAGCGCGTCATTTCCTGGTTAAACCTAGAGGAGATGAAACAAGCCAGTTAGAGAGACAGTGCACTTGACCTCACGGACATGTGGGCTCTGAGAACATTATGAACCGACAGACAAAATGGGTCCCGATGCATGGAGCAGACGACATAGTGGGGAGATGGGAGGAGATTAGCTAAGAGCGGCTGTGCATAGCCCGGGGACCAGACCATGGGGGGAAGGCCTGGGTGCTGGCAGGGAAAAGGGGGGCGTCTGTAACAGGGCCGACAATAAAAAGTCCAGCTCAAAGTGTGCTTTACTGATGGAGTTTAGACAAGTGAAGTTCATTTCTCTTAAACACATCCACACAATGCCCATTAGTTGTCTGAAGGCTTTTCTTGAAGATGTTTGTCATTTCATGGAGTGTCCAGAAGTCACAAAGAAAGGGGATTTGGCAAAAGTTCACATGTATTCTTTTATGTCTCACAAGTGGACCAGGGTCTGAGTTGTTCAGAGACCATTGGGGCTTGTTACTAAGTGTGTTTTGTGCCATAATTGTAACGGTTGTCTTCTGTTATGAAGCCGGTTTTCTCAAAGTGAGTGTGGTTGTTCCGTGTCTGGCCGTAGGAGTTTATACCTTACATGGCAAACAAGTACAGCTTCCACTACGAGCTGGTCCAGTACAAGTGGCCGCGGTGGCTGCACCCGCAGACGGAGAAGCAGCGCACCATCTGGGGCTACAAGATCCTCTTCCTGGACGTGCTCTTCCCCCTGGTCGTGGACAAAGTCCTGTTCGTGGATGCCGACCAGGTGAGCGTCCGGAGGCCGCGCCGTCTGCTCGCGGCGCCAGGCTTCCTTTCCCTCTGTGAATTACGGTTTTACTTTTCCATCTCACATTACTTAGAGGATATGGAAAAGGAGCACCTAGAAGTGATCACTTTTAACATTTGCATTTGATGTGTTCTTTTTCTATTTTCTCCTATATCTTTGTTACATAGTTGTCATTACATCATGATTTTTATCTTAATTCATTTCACATACAAATAGACCTTGTTTCACATTTGTTTGCATATTAATTCACATAAACCTCTCAGCAGTCTTGTGAGTTTCCCATTTTACAGATGAGGCAGCTGAGTCACACAGAGGCTGAGCAAATGAATCTGTGTGTTTCTCCTCTCTGTGCGCCAAGCGCCACACAGAGTGTCTGCCTGTGAGGGAGGTGGTCGCTCCCCTGCAGCCCAGCTCCTTGCGGCTCAGGATGCCAGGACGTGCTGTTTGCGAGGCTGTCTAACAGGTGACTTGTGACCTTTCCTCCAGATCGTACGGACAGATCTGAAAGAGTTAAGAGATTTCAATTTGGATGGTGCCCCTTACGGTTACACACCGTTCTGTGACAGCCGGAAGGAAATGGATGGCTACCGGTTCTGGAAGTCCGGGTACTGGGCCAGCCACTTAGCTGGGCGCAAGTATCATATCAGGTACTGAAAGTGGGCTGCTCCCAACACTGGTTTTCTTTTCTTTAAATTAATGTTGTATATTTAATACCGAATAGCTAATACACGAACATGGTTCATAAATAAGAATTATAAAAAAGTATACAGTGAAAAAAAAGTGAATCCTGCCTCTGTTCCCACCTGGTTTTCATTCCACAGCAGATAACCTCCTCTGTTAATTTACTGTATGTCCAATGGAATTCCATAATTCTTTTTTATTTATTTTTTTATTTTTTTTATTGATTTCAGAGAGGAAGGGAGAGAGAGAGATAGAAACATCAAGGAAGAGAGAGAATCATTGATTGGCTGCCTCCTGCATGCCCACAAGGGGGATCAAGCCAACAACTGGGTCATGTGCCCTGACTGGGAATCGAACCATGACCTTCTGGTCTACACTTAACCGCTGAGCCACACCTGCCAGGCAGAATTTCTTAATTCTTACATGAACAACTCTGCCTTCTTTTTGCACAAAATATGAATTCTCTTTTATATAATATATACCATCCCATTTATAGTTTTATATTTATAGTATTTGCTATGACATTATTGCACTGGATAATTGCAAATATTGTTTTGCATGTTTCAGTGTAGTTGTGGGATAAGTTCCTAGAAGTGGAACTCCTGGGTCAGATCATGTGTGCATTTGATGCTTTCCCACTGCACATGCATGGTGTTCTCAGGCAAAATGGGATGGGAAGGTTGGAGCGTGGGCTTGCAGGAGGCAGCACACAGGGGTGAGGGTGGGCTCGCAGTGCAGCCCCCTGCGAGTGGATGTTGGAATTATGATTTTAGTGCTCAGTTTGGTTTTGGTCCAGAAGAATGGTAGCACTTGTTTTTTTCCACTTGCAACATTTAAAACAAGACATCTTGGACTAATGGTTATTTAGACCTGTTTTATTACCTAATCTGCTGACATTTGTTAGAAGAGGTTAAGTTATTTCTTTTGGAAGGCAGTTAAATAAGAACAGTGACAAAGTGCACTTGTGGTGGTAAAATGTGGATTTGTAGTAATTTTCTTAGCTGTCTTTGAGGGACACATACTGACCCTAAGGTCCACTCTCAGGCCTCAGCTTACCTTCCAAATGGAAGCCGGTGGGGGCACATCCTGCCATGGTGCATGGTTGTAACAAATGGTCTTCTCTGTCCAGTGCACTGTATGTCGTTGACCTGAAGAAGTTCAGGAAAATAGCTGCTGGTGACAGACTCAGGGGACAGTACCAAGGTCTGAGCCAGGACCCGAACAGTCTTTCCAATCTTGACCAGGTAAGTGTGCTGTTGGGGGCGCGTGCAGCGCTGTGTCCGGAAATGGGGTGTTGGCCGCTCTGTGCTCCCGCTGCTGGGACAGTGCTCTGCTGCTGCGGGGAGGAGTTGGGGCGGGGCATGTCCACCTGTTCTCCTGAGCAGACGCTGGGGAACGTCCTGGGCTCAGGGTTGCTGGAAGGGATGGGAGGAGGTGCCGGCTCCCTGAACATGCCCGGATCTTTTCAGTTTGTACCCAAGCTGCTCGGATATGTTTGTTTCTCTGCCTGTGAGGGTCAAGGAACTAACCAGCTCCAAGTCACAGTGTAGGGTGCAGTATCTCAGACTCCTTTTTCTGTCAGAAACATGGTGTTTGTTAAGACATTTAGCTGAGCTAAATACTGTTCATTGGTGCTAACCAATTTTCAGAGGTGAAATTATAGTTTAGATGTTATATATGGTTTCACATAATTTGTTTTACTTCAAAGTGTGCCTTAAACACATTTAAGCCTTTTTTTGCGCTGTATAGCACCCATAAAGAAAAGTGTACAAAACAAAAATATACACCTATTCATGTGCACTAATAAATCACCGCAGAACAGATGCCCATAGAACACTCCCAGCACCCCAGAAGCCCCCCTTCTCTGACATGTCCCGCCTCCTGACTGCTGGGTGGCCGTGTGACTGCTTTTCTGTAGAATGACTCGGACGTACAGTACCATGTTTGCTATAAACTAAGCTTTCGTCTCCCTGTTTTCCCCTCCTGTCTCTCTGGCGTCATAAAGGATGAGCTCTTGTTCAGCGTTGTGTGGGAGATGCACCGTGTAGTGTGCATGTCGTGCACGATGCTTTGTGCACCTTGCATATCTCCATCCCGGTCTGCCACAGGGAGTGCTCTGGTCACTGACACACGTGTCTGGGTGCACATGTACAGTTTTCAGTTGCAGGTACAAATAGAATTGCTTGGTCATCAGACTTGTGTGCTTTTATCTTTACTAGATAATTCCAAACAGTTATCCAAAGTAGTTTTAATTTATACTCTCATCAGCTATATAAAAATTCCTGTCAATTCATGTTTGACCAATACTTGTTAGTGTATTAATTTGGTAGGTGTGAGCTGACATCCTTGTGGCTTTCAGTTGAAGAGTTTAATGCATCTGCACTTCATGTAATTATCAGTGAAATGGGATTTACATCTGCCATTTCCTATTTGTATCCTATATAGCCTCTTGTGTTCCTCACATCATTGCCTTTTATGTTGGATATTTTAATTCCTTTGTTCCTTTTGCTATACACTTTTGAATTATTTTCTTAGTGTTGTCTTGATGGTTATCGTTAATAATTTAATTTATGACAGTCTAGTTTGGATTAATAACAACTTAACTTTAGTAGTATCCAAAAGCTTTGTACCCCCATACTGTTATTGTCATATAGTTTAGATGTTTACACATTATACGCCCATCAATACAGATTTATAATTATTGCTTTTCGTAGTTGTTTGTTTTCTAAATATATTTTATTTTTCAGATTTTAAATTCCTTATTGTTTAAAGTATTACATACAATATGTTGCCTTTTCCCGCATTGAGCTTTCCCCGGCCAATCCACACCCCCAGCACATGCCCTCACCCCCTGTTGTTGTGTCCATTGGTTGGGCTTATATGCATGCATACAAGTCCTTTGGTTGATCTCTCCCCCCAGCCCCCACCATCACCACCCACCCTCTGACTTCCCTCTGAAGTTTGCCGGTCTGTTTGCTGCTTCTCTGTCTCCGAATCTGTTTTTATTTATCAGTTTATGTTCATGATATCCCACAAATGAGTGCGATCATGTGATATTTATCTTTCTCTGACTGGCTTATTTCGCTTAGCATGATGCTCTCCAGGTCCCTCCATGCTCTTACGAATGGTAAGAGTTCCTTTTTTTTTTTTTTTTTTTACAGCAATGTAGTATTCCTTTGTGTAGATGTACCAGTCCAGTTCTTTAATCCACTCACCTGCTGATGGGCATTTAGGCTGTTTCCAAATCTTAGCTATGGTAAATTGTGCTGCTATGAACACAGGGGTGCATATATCCTTTCTGATTGGGGTTTCTGTTTTCTTGGGATACATTGGGTCAAATGGCAGTTCAATATTTAATTTTTTGAGGAAACTCCATGCTGTTCTCCACAGTGGCTGCACCAGTCTGCATTCCCACCAGCACTGCACAGAATTACTTCTTTTCCACAACCTCGCCAGCACTTGTAGTTTGTTTATTTGTTTATGATAGTCATTTTGATTTGCTTCTCTTGGATGATCCGTGACTTTGAGCATGTTTTCATATGAAGTCTTTTGGCCTTCTGTATATCCGCCTTCAAAAAGTATCTATTTAAGTCCTTTGCCTATTTTGTTATTGGTTTTTTTTTTTATCTTCCTTTTGTTAAGATGTATGAGTTCCCTGTAAATTTTGGAGATTGGGCCCTAATCAGAGATAACATTGGCAAACACGTTCTCCCATGCCGTGGGCTTTCTTGTTTTGTTGATGGTTTCTTTTGCTGTGCAGAAACCTTTTATTTTTATGTAGTCCCACTTGTTTATTTTCTCCTTAGTCTCCATTGCCCTAGGAGCAGTATCAGTATTGCTACGACATATGTCTGATATTTTGCTGCTGATAGATTCTTCTAAGATTTTTTATGGTTTCCCATCTTATGTTTAAGTCCTTTATCCATTTTGAGTTTGTTTTTGTGTATGGTCTAATTTAATTTTTTTAAAAAATATATTTTATTGATTTTGTACAGAGAGAAAGGGAGAAAGATAGAAAGCTAGAAACATTGATGAGAGAGAGTCATCGATCAGCTGCCTCTTGCACACCCCCTACTGGGGATATGCCCGCAACCAAGGTACATGCCCTTGACCGGAATCGAACCCGGGTCCCTTCAGTCCCCAAGTCGACGCTCTATCCATTGAGCCAAATCAGTCTCGGCTAATTTCATTTTTTTGTATGTATCTGTCCAATTTTCCCAACACCATTTATTGAAGAGATTGTCTTGAACTCCATTATTTGCTCTTACCTCCTTTGTCAAATATTAGTTGAGTTAATAGCTTGGGTCAATTTCTGGGTATCTGTTCTGTTCCATTGGTCTACAATATATGTCTGTTCTTGTGTCAGGACCAAGCAGTTTTGAGAACAGTTGCTTTGTAATACAATACAGCTTGATATCTGGTATTGTGATCCCTCCAACTTTGTTTTTTCTCAAGATTGCTATGGCTATTCGGGGTCTTTTTTTTATTCCATATGAATTTTTGGAACGTTCATTCTAGATCTGAGAAATATGCCATTAGTATCTTAATGGGGATTGCATTGAATCTATAGATTGCTTTGGGTAGTATGTTGATTCTGCCAGTCCATGAACATGGTATATTCTTCCATTTGTTTATGTCTTCCTCTATCTCTTTTTTCAATATCTTATAAGTCACCTCTACTCCTGGCCCAAGTATAGGTCTTTACCTCCTTAGTTAAGTTTATTCTTAGGTATCTTAATTTTTTTGTTGCGATGGTAAATGGCCTTCACTTTGAAGTCTATTTTGTCAGATATAAGTATTGGTATGCCAGCTTTTTTTTTTTCCCTCTTGCCTAAAAAATATTTTTTCATCCCTTCACTTTCAGTCTGTGTGAGTCCCCTGTTCTGAGGTGGGTCTCTTGTAAACTGCATATATATGGGTCGTGTTTTCTAATGCATTTAGCCACTCTATTTCTTTTGATTGGAACATTTGGTACATTTATGTTTAAAGTTATTATTGATAAGTATTTGTTTGTAGCCACTTCATTCTTTTTGCCTGTGTTCCTTTTTCCCTTTGTTTTTTTTGTTGTTGTTGTTATTTGTTTGTTTGTTTTCTTCTTCTTTTAACAGCATTCCCTTTAGCATTTCTTGTATTGCTGGCTTGTAGTATTAAACTTCCTTAGACTTTTTCTGTCTGTGAAGCTCCTGATTTCTTCTTCAATTTTGAATGATACCCTTGTTGGATAGAGTATTCATGGATTCAGGCCCTTGCTTTGCATCACTTTGTATACTTCATTCCATTCCCTTCTGGTCTGATGTGTTTCTGTTGATAAATCATTTATAATCTAATAGGAGATCCTTTGTAGGTAACTCTATGTCTCTCTCTTGCAGCCTTTAAGATTCTTTTTTTGTGATTAACATTTGCCATTGTAATTGTGACATGTCTTGATGTGCGTCTTTTTGGGTTCATCTTGTTTGAGACTCTCTGTGCTTGTGTGACCTTCCCCAAATCAGGGAAATTTTCTGATTATTTCTTCAAATATGTTTTTCAATTCTTGTTCTTCTTTTTGTCCTTCTGACACCCCTATTATATGTATGTTGCTTTGTTTCATGTTGTCCTAAAGCTCCCTACAAGACCTGAGGCCCTGAACCTAACTGTCCCCTATATCTGGGCTCCTGAGCATTAAAGAGAAAAAATCAACATGATATAGAAAAATGTTAGTTACATGCAAACAAGTGGTTAGAATAAGGTGGAACTTGGAGACATTGTAGAAAATAGGTCTCCCTTTCATCTATTGCTAATATCCCACCTTTGTGTGCCAATCCACCCAGCAGCATGAGCCTTGTTTCACACAGAGCTACTTCTTGCAAAGTGAGCACTGGATGTTGCTCTTCACCTTCTTGCGTGGATTGTCTTTGTAGGACACTCCAAGATTTTGCTTTTCCATGCACACAACACAGATATGATTAGTCAGTGTCCCATGGGGAATCTCTGGAAAATGATTGCCTGGGGTCATCGTTGAGGGCAAGGTTCCTTTTGTGGGTGGCTGATGTCCTGTATCCACCATTAAGTTGCAGGCAGTTTCTGAATATATCTGGTGAAATAAACTGGCTTTTTTGAAGCAGCTTGCTGCTTTGAAGCATACAAGATATAAGAATTATAACTGGTCCACATAAAAATTTTTATGAAAAGCTGCCGGAGCCAGCGGTAATGACGACGAGACCGGTGAAGGCGTGTCATCTGGTCATTTTTGTCACAGCCACTGATATATTTATTACAGTCCTTCCCCAGCTGTGGCATCTGTATTTCTTGCACACTGTCATCTTTATTTCTTCTGTTTATTACTACATTTTGGGCTGGATCGTGATAGTTCAAAATAAATGTGATGGGCTTTCTATCGTGTCAAACTAAACATGTTACACTTTCTTGACATAGATAGTGACTGTCACCCCTAGCAAATATTTTTCCCCTTTTTAAAAAAAAAAATATGTTTTATTGATTTTTTTTACAGAGAGAAAGGGAGAGGGATAGAGAGTTAGAAACATCGATGAGAGAGACATCGATCAGCTGCCTCCTGCACACCCCCCACTGGGAATGTGCCAGCAACCAAGGTACATGCTCTTGATCGGAATCGAACCTGGGACCTTTCAATCCGCAGACCGATGCTCTATCCACTGAGCCACACCAGTTTTGGCTATTCTTACACTTTTCAGCAACTTAGGAAACTGCATCCTATTTTGCTTAGGGTTCCCAAAATTCCTGTGTGTAATTCTGACAGTGCATATTTAGCAAGGGTTACAGAGTTGTAGAACCAGTCCATGACGAGCACATGAGATTTCTTTTCCATTGCACAGGAGGTCAGGAGACAAACAACTGTATTTCCTACTGCACCCAAACCTTTAAAGGCATCGGTGAAGCACCAGTGTAGATTTCTGCATTCAAAATGTAGCCAGTCTCACCCTCACAGAGAAGGAAAAACTTGATGCCCCACTTTTTGGGCTTATCCTTGATACACTGCTTGATGGCCAAGCATTTTTTTGTTGGGATCATCCCCTCATCTAGGCTCACATGTTGCTTTGGCAGATAGAAGTAGAGAAACTTGGGGAGCAGACTTTCCAAGAAAGGCCCAATTTTATATATTCTATCTGTCTTATCAATATCTGTGTCTTCCTCATCAATTGTGTGTAAAAAATCCCAAAGGGCCAAGAATCTATCTTGAGTCATAACATTTTGAAATCCGGGAGTAAACCCAACAAAGTCAGAGTCCTCATTTGTCCAATAATCCCGATAGCTGGGCTTTATACATAAGTATTCCACATAGATCCTCAGTCCAAGAAAAGCCTTCATTTCTTCCACTGTGGCATCCTTGAAATGTTTGGCTCTGTAGGAGTTGGGCTTTGTTATATGCAATTGGTGGGCCCGGAGGTTGGTTTTCTCTGTCAAATTTTGCCAGAAAGTATCATCCAAAAACAAGGATAAAAAGTCAGTAAGTTCACTCTCCTCTGTGATAGGTCCAGGAATGTTTACTGGGCCTTTTCCATCCTTATTGAATTCTGTATTTGGTGATGCAGAATTCCTTTTGCAACCTTCATCACCACCTAGATCTCCCCCATCAGCTGTTTTAGGGACACACCCCCCTTCTCTTACTATCAATCTAGCTCTAGATCTATAAGGTTCAAGATTCTCCTCATCACTCAAGCTCTCGCTGTCTGTGTCACTTGAACTGGAAACGTGTTCGTGATGAAATTCTGACTCCTCAGAGTCTGAATCAACCAAAGTATTGATCACCTGTTGGACTGTGATAAGTCTAGACCAGTGTTTCCCAACCTTCTCTCATGATGAGAATCACCTGGTGGAGTTGTTAAAACACAGATTCCTGAATCCCAACTAAGAAGTGCTAAACTAGAATTTTTGGGAACATATAGGTAAAATTGTATACCTAACTAGTGCTCTAACACAGATGTTATATACAGAGCACTAAGTTAGGTATGCAATTTTACCAATATGTTCTCAAAAATTCTAGTTTAGCACTTCTTTGTTGGGATTCAGGAATCTGTGTTTTAACAACTCCACCAGGTGATTCTCATCATGAGAGAAGTTTGGGAAACACTGGTCTAGAACTACTTTGCTTTCCTGTTGAAGTGCTTGGTTCATCAGTTGCTCGTTTCATTGTGAACTTTCAGAATTTTTTCATGTCAAGCCACACAAAGTCAATTCAAACACATGGGGGCAGACATTTACAATGGCTAACGATGAGGTTTGACCACGATTGGTTGGTTATTTTTTGTTTGTGATGCATTTTTTTTTTTTTTTATGTACTAGGCAAAGTGCCAAAAATTAGGTACAGCAGTATAGAGGCAAATTCAGAAATTACCGAAAAATCAATACAGCGGTCTGGTAGGTTTAAGTTCTCCTTCTTTCTAAATTTTTTTCTTCAGTTGTTGTTCAGATTTAGTGTATTTCCCTGCCTTATCTTCTGACTCACTAATTCAGTCCTCCACTTCTTCTAGTCTACTGTTGAAACCTTCCATTGTGTTTTTTATTGTAGCTATATCACTTCTATTTCCTTTTGGTTCTTACACAAGTTTTTTATTTTTCTCATCCATATGGTTTATGAACTGTATGACCTTTAGTCTGAATTCTTTTTCTGACATATTGAATGCCTTTGTTTCATTTAGTTCCTCTTCTGGTGATTCCTCCTTTTCATTCTGCTGGGGGTTGTCTCTGTCTCCACATTTTTGCTGTCATCAAAGGGTCCAGGCGCTGTGTCACACAGGGCTTGTGGCTGAAGCAGAGGGCTTGGCGGGAGGGTGTGCATCCTGAGAGTCACCAGAGAACCCAAGTGCCGGGACACATGGGGCCTGTGTTTGCAGTGGCGGGTGGGCAGGAACGTTGTGCACCTCGATAGTCACTGGAGGGCCCAGTTGCCAGGATGTGTGGGGCCTGTGCCACAGCAGTGGGTCGGGAGATGGTTGTACACTCAGGAGCCACCTGCGGGCGCTTTTATCCTTTCTGCCTTTTGGAACGTCTAGGGAGGGGAAGTGGCGTGGTGCCTGAGGCTGACTTCAGGAGTCTGGCGGCACTATCAGGATTGTGCTGGCAGAACTGATGCATCGGTGCATGGCCTTTTCTCCAGAGATTGGATCTGCAGGACTCTGAGGGAGTGAGTGGCTGCCGCCAGGCTGGTGGGCTACTGAGACAGATCTGTGAGCTGAGCGACACTGCTGCTGTGGTAGTGCACTACCACTGGGGGAAGCTCCTGTTTTGAGTGTCTACACCCTGGTGGTCAGTGTATATCATAAAGACCAGTCGTTAACATTCGTAATGGCTGCTTAGACATATATATATAGACTAGAAGCCTGGTGCATGAAATTTGTACACTGGATGGGGTGTCCCTCAGCCCAGCCTGCACCCTCTCCAATCTGGGACCCTACAGGGATCAGGCCTAAACCGGCAGTCAGATATCCTTCTCACAATCTGGACTGCTGGCTGGCTTCTAACTGCTTGCCTACCTGCCTGCCTGATTGCCCCTAACCGCTTCTACCTGCCTGCCTGATCACCTTCTAACTGTTCCCCTGCTGTCCTGATTGCCCACAACTGCCCTCCCCTGCTGGCCATCTTGTGACAACATGAGGGCGTCACACGAGGGTGTCACACGAGGGCGCAAGGATCACCTAGGCTTTTATTAGCATAGATAGTATACTAGAGGCCTGACTGGGTGAGGCTGGCCAGGAGGAGGGGCTGCAGGTGGTTGGCCCCGCCCCCTGGTCAGACTCCTGGTTGAACTCCCAATTGAGGGGACAATTTGCATTTCGCCTTTTATTATAGGATTCTTTGATAACTATCTATGTTGCAAAATTTTCTACTTTGACTCTCTTAAAGGGATCTTTTGTAGTCTCACTGGTCAGTATCTTCCTTTATGGTTAATGCTTTATAACTCTTGTTAAGGTCATGTAGATTTAAAAAAAATTTTTTTAGAGGAGGGATCCAAGATGGCTGCTCAGGTAGACACCTAACCGCAGCAGCACACAACAATTTCAATGGAATACAACTAAAATGTAGAGTGGACATTGCCCAGAGCTACAGGTAGTCGACTGACTGAAAATTCTACAACAAGAAGGAAAGAGAAAACCAGAAGGAAAATCAGAGGAGCTGAAAAAGCCTAAGGTACGGAGACATGCTGCGTGCGCGGAGAGGACGGAGCCGGAGAGGAGGAGAAGGCTGGGTGCCTGCCTGGCATTCCCTAGCAGGAAGGAAATAAAAACCCCAGCCTGGGCTGAACCCCCGAACCAGCAGCGCTGAGCCCCAGATATGGGCCAGACCCTGGGGACCCAGGCTCAGGCAGGGGGAGACAGAATCCCAGGGGAGCGGCGAAAAGCAGAGCCCCCAGAGTTGCGCACATTGCGCGCAGAGAACGGAATGTTGACTCTGATGCTGGATTTCCCTAGCGGGAAGGAGAAAAAAAGCTCCAGATTGGAGGAACGTGACGAGGAGCAGGAGCCCCTGCCGGACACCAGCCAGCCGGGCGCCAGCAAGGAGCCGGGTGATGGGGCCCCCCGGCGGGGGGGTGCCCCTGGGCCTTCGACCGCTGAGCGCGGGCCACGGAGCCAAGGCCGGGGGCTGCTTCCTGGGCGGCGCCGACCCCTGCAACAGGCTGAAGCAGCACAGGAGCCCGCGGAGAACAAAGGGGTGCCACAGGCCAACCTGCTGAGCTTCCAGGACAAGGAGGAAGAAACTGAAGAAGTTTTCAATGTGAAGAAATCAAGTGAGAGCAAAAGATAGTAAATTTACTTAAGAAAGAATATAAAGAAGATCTTGAAAAATCGAAGACTAAGTCAGAACTCAACTCAGCAGCCAACATTGCAACATAAATGCGTTTTTTGTTTTTTGTTTTTTTAAAAAAAGGACAGAATGTTGGAACGGCGGCGGCCAGGCCTAGAGTGGCCAGGCACAAGGCAGTGGCAGCCGGGCCTGGAGCAGCAACAGCCAGGCCCCAGAGCAGCAGCAGCCAGAACCAGAGCAGCAACAGCCAGGCCTGGAGCAGCCAGACCTGGGGCAGTAGCAGCCAGGCCTGAGGCAGAGGCGGCCAAGCCCAGGGTGGCCAGTCCAGGAACACTCAGGCCCGGAGTGGCCAGGCCCGGAGAAGCCGGGCCCAGAGCAGCCGGGTCGGGAGCAGCCAGGCCCAGAACAGCAGTGGCCAAGCCTGGAACATCCAGGCTGGGAGCTGCCAGGCTCGGAGCAGCTGGGTTGGGAGCAGCCAGGCACAGAGCAGCAGCAACCATGCTTGGAGCAGCCAGGTCGGGAGCGGCCAGGCCCAGAGCAGCAGCAGCCAGGCTGGGTGCGGCCGGGCCCGGAGCAGCTGGGCCCGGAGCAACCAGGTCGGGAGCTGCAGTGGCCAGACCCAGAGCAGCTGGTTGTGGAACGGACCAGAGCAACAGAGGCCAGGCCCAGAGCAGCCAGCCCGGAACAGCTCGCTCCTCGCCTGCCTCCGCCCCAAGGCTGCCTCTCAGACATGGCTGGAAACTTTTGTGGGAACTTGAGGGTCTGCTGAATCAAGTGATGAAGGCTTAGATCTGGATGTGTTGAGTTAGTATAGCGCTGGGGTGTTGATCTGTGAGTGCCTTGTGTGGGGCCTGGATGAGGTTGGTTGATCTATTTGGTTGGTTGATTGAAGTGTATCCTTGGGCATGTGGAGGTATTATTGATTTGAGAAAATACTAAGTAACTGATTTACTATCTGAAAAATTTAAAGTTCTGAAAGTTTAAGGTCTCTTGCCAAAAAGAAGTTTTAAAGCTAACACCTTAATTTTAATGGAGAAAAGGGAATGACAAGCCCTTCCCACCCAGAACAGGTAAATGGATTCCAACCAGCAGCTATGTTTAAACAATGTGTCCATTTACACTTGAATGGCTACACCTTTTGATAGCCTAAGGGCAAGTTTACAAGTTTGCTCTCAATTCCCAGGGCAGAAAAAAAACAGGGTTTAAAATTATTAGATTTTATTAGATTTTAGAATTTGTTCTTGGAAGTGTAAAAGTTTATTAATTAAAAAAACAACTACAACAACAACAACAAAAGGAGATTGAAAAACCTGATGAACAATAATAGCGATTCATTGTAGTAGAGTCGGTGTGATATGGGAGGGGAGTGGACTGACTGTTCTGGGGGGTGGGGGGGAAGGGAGGGAGGAAGAGACTGAACATAAACTGTACACCTGGGAACCTGGTGGAGGGGGGAAGAAATGAGGAACCTTTGTAATAGTGTGAACAATAAAGATAGATTTAAAAAAAAATTTTTTTAATCAGTATTTTTTTATTGATCTCAAAGAGGAAGGGAAAGGGAGAGAGAGATATGAAAAAACATTAGTGATGAGAGAGAATCATTAATTGACTGCTTCCTGGACACCTTGATCCACTAGGGATCGAGCCTGCCACCTTGGTATGTGCCCTGATTGGGAATCAAACCAGTGACTTCCTGGTTTGTGGCTGTGATTGACGCACAATCACAGCCACACCAGGCAGGCCATGTAGATGTTTTGTATATATGAGCCTTATTTTTCTTTCATATTTAGATCTTTATTCCAGTAGAAATTGTTTTTATGTATGGTATGAGGAAGAGTTCAGCTCATTCTCTGTGTGCACACAGCATGATTTTCTTCTTTAGTGAAATCTGCTGTCCCACAGTGACAGCTCAGTCAGATGTGAAGCACCATGGATTTGGTTCTTGAGCCTCTATTTTATTCCATTGGTCTGTTTGTCTATCTCATACCCATACTAAAAATATTTCAATTCCTGTGGCTTTATAATGAGCCTTGATTCCTAGTAATTTAGATACTTCTACCTCATTCTTTTCCAAGAGTGTCTTACAGTATTCTTTGTCTTTTGTTTTCCTATATATATTTGAGAATTAGATTGTCAGGTTCAGGAGAGGAAAAACATTTGCTAGGATTTTATATTTGGGTTGTGTTTAATTTCATTCAATAAGTTTTCTTCATAGAGATCTTATTAGAGTTATTTTTTAAAACTTGTTTTTTGTTTGTTGCTAGTATCTTTGATTTTTGTTCATTGCCAATCTGTATATACTTTGGTATTTTTAATTACATAATATTATCTACAAATAATGACAATTATACCCTTTTTTAAATCTTATATTTAAAGATTTTTTTTCATGCTTTTTCTATTTGCTAGGACTTCGATGTTGTTGAATAGAAATTTTGATAATGGACATGCTTGAATCAAAAGGAAAGTTTTTGGCGTTTCAGCACTAAGCATTGTGTTTGCTGTATTTGTGCTGTAGATACCTCTCATTCAGATTAAGAAAGTTCATTGATTTCCTGGTTTGCTGCTCTTTTTTGAAAAATCTCATGTTAAATTTTGTATGTTTTAAACATCTGAGATTATATTTTTCTTTTATTCTTTAACGTAGTTATTTACTTAATATAATTTCTGAAATATATTACAACACGACCATGATTTATTATTGTTTTCTGTATATTCCTGAATTCTTTGTGTTGGTGTTAGTTTAAGGAATTTGCATTTATGTGTTTGTGTGATACTGGCTTGCAATGTTCCTGTCAGGTGTTGTTAAGCCTATCTATGTTGGCTTAATAAAATGAAGTATGTTTTGTTCTTTTTCATTTAATTTATTGGATTATTTATTTCTTAAATGTTTGGTGGAATTCACTAGTGCAGCCAGACAGAGCTTTTCTGTGTTTAAATTATAACTCTAATTTCTTAACATTTATTTAACATTTATGGGAAGTTGACATTTTCTATTACTTCATTTGTCAATATTTTAATTAAGTTGTCCTAGCATGTTGTACTAGCATAAATGTCCTAGCATATTGTCACTGAGCTGTTTGTACTAAATTTTCATCATATTGAGATATAATTTATATACAATGACACGGTTAAGTATACTATTTAATAAATATTAAAATATGTTTTTCAAGAGCCAGAATGTTTTCATCACACCAGCTATCTTTTTTAAAGTCCATAGGATCTGCACTTATTTCTTTGCTCTCTCTCTCTTTCTCTCCCTGTCTTTCTCTCTCTTTAATTATTTTTTTAAAATATATTTTATTGATTTTTTACAGAGAGGATGGGAGATGAATAGAGAATTGGAAACATTGATTAGAGAGAAACATCGACCAGCCGCCTCCTGCACACCCCCCACTGGGTATATGCCCACAATCAAGGCACATGCCCCTGACCAGAACCAAGCCCGGGACCCTTGAGTCCGCAGGCTGACACTATCCACGAGCCAAACCGGTTAGGGCTCTCTTTAATTTTTTTTTTCTTTATTATTGATTTTTTAAAGAGAGGAAGGGAGAGAGATAGAGAGCTAGAAACGTCGATGAGAGAGAAACATCGACCAGCTGCCTCTTGCACACCCCCTACCGGATGTGCCCGCAACCAAGGTACATACCCCTGACCGGAATCAAACCTGGGACCTTTCAGTCAGCAGACCGACGCTCTACCACTGAGCCAAACCGGCTTCTGCTCTCTTTAATTCTTGGCATTGTTTATTTGTGCTTTCTCTTTTTTCCAGCTTAAATTAATCAGTTTTACTAGTCTTTTTAGAGATCTAGTTTTTAATGTTTTCCACCTTCTCTATAGTGTTTCTTTTCTGTTTCACTAATTTCTGGTTATTATTTCTTACCTTTTATTTAATTTCCTTTTTTTTCTAATTTATTGAGATATATGTTTAGTTCATTATTTTTATTCTTTTCTAATATGTGCATGAAAATTTCAAATTTTTCCTCAGCAAGATTTTGGCTGCATTCCACATGGTTTCTATGTGGTAATCCCGTATCATTTGATTCAGTTCGTTTCTAGTTTCCATTGTGATTTCTTCTTCGACTCAGGAGTTGGACAAGTGGCCACAAATACCCAGGGTGTCCCCGTTACATGTATAGTTTTTATTGCAATGCTCACTTTACCCGTGGTCTGGATAGGGACTGCAGTGTCTGTGTGCGCCTGCGCTGTGCTGAGGCACTGAGTTCAGAGTGAAAACCGGCTGCACTGCACTGCCCCCCAACCAGCGTGACGAGGCCATCTCAGAAGAAGGGACTTCGGGCATGCTGCAGCCAGGCAGTTCGCTCTCAGTCTGCACCCCAAGGCTCTCCAATTAGGTCATCCCTTCAGCCGGCCCTTCCTGCGCTCCCGCGCCGCACCGCCCTCTCCTGTGCCGGGCACCAGCCCCGGCCCTCCGCAGGCGGCCGCCGGGACGCCCCCTCATCCTTTGTCGTCCAGGGGACTGCTGTGCCCACTGTGCTTTGCAGCTGCTTCCCCATGACTGTCCGCCCTGCAGCTGTGGGTGCGGGCAGTGAGCCCAGCCTCACCCTGGGCACAGGCCATCTTTGCCAGTGAAGCCATTCCAGCTCCTTCCCTCCTCTGGCAACAGGGCCCACCTTTACACTGCCCTCCACCAGGGGCGCTGCCCCACCTCAGTGCCCTCTGCCCCACCTCAGTGCCCTCTGCCCCCACCTCAGTGCCCTCTGCCCCACCTCAGTGCCCTCTGCCCCCACCTCAGTGCCCTCTGCCCCCACCTCAGTGCCCTCTGCCCCACCTCAGTGCCCTCTGCCCCACCTCAGTGCCCTCTGCCCCCACCTCAGTGCCCTCTGCCCCACCTCAGTGCCCTCTGCCCCCACCTCAGTGCCCTCTGCCCCCACCTCAGTGCCCTCTGCCTCTGTGCCCTCTGCCCCCACCTCAGTGCCCTCTGCCCCCACCTCAGTGCCCTCTGCCCCACCTCAGTGCCCTCTGCCCCCACCTCAGTGCCCTCTGCCTCTGTGCCCTCTGCCCCCACCTCAGTGCCCTCTGCCCCCACCTCAGTGCCCTCTGCCCCACCTCAGTGCCCTCTGCCCCACCTCAGTGCCCTCTGCCCCCACCTCAGTGCCCTCTGCCCCCACCTCAGTGCCCTCCACCACAGGCGCTGCCCGCACCATCTGGCTCTGACAAAACACTGAATGGTGGTGGCCTCCCGCTGTGATTTTTTTAATTTCTGGCTCATTTGCTCTGATCTGAACATGTATTCCGTGTGATTTCAGGCATTGAAGTTTACTGAGATTTGCTTTTTGACTCGGGTATGGTCAGTCTGGGTAAACAATTCATCTGGCTTTATATTCTACTAGAGGACCAGTGCACGAACTTTGTGCACTGGGGCAGGGGTGTGCCTCACCCCAGCCTGCACCCTCTCCAATCTAGAACCCCTTGGCTCCCAACTGTTCACCTGTCTGCCTGCCTGGTCACCCCCTAACCACTCCTCTGCCAGTCTGGTCAATACCTAACTGCTCCCCTGCCATCCCAATTACCCCCAACTGCCCTCCCCTGTCTCAGCCTGGTTGCCCCCAACTGCCCTCCCCTGCAGACCCAGTCACGCGCCCCCCCCCCAACTGCCTTCCCTGCTGGCCTGGTCCCCCCCAACTTCCTTCCCTTCCCTGCTGACTTGATTGCCTGTAATTACCCTCCCCTGCCAGCCATCTTGTGGTGGCCATCTTTGACCACATAGGGGCAGCCATTTTGTGTGAGGGTGTGAGGGTCAATTTGCATATTACCTCTTTATTATATAGGATAGTCATTAGGTGTAATGATTTTCCATATGTGCTCGTTAGGAGAAGTTTAGCAATATGTTATGTGTTTTATGTCTCTTTTAGTTTCTGAGAAATTGTTTTAAAATCTTTTTCTGTACCATGAAATCTTTCTCATTTTTGGTTTTGTCAAGTTTACTTTATGTATTTTGATATTGTTATTGAGTGGCTAGAAACTTAGAAGTCATATATATATTTCTGACAAAAACTTTTTATTATCGCTGGTAATACCTTCTAATTTTTATTTTTGGGCCTTAAAGTGTGCTTATCTTTTTTATTATATTTCGTTATTGATTTCAGAGAGGAAGGGAGAGGAAGAGAGAGATAGAAACATCAATGATTAGAGAGAATCATTGAGTGGCTTTCTCCTGCATGCCCCCTACTGCGGATGGAGCCCACAACCCAGGCATGTGCCCTTGGCTGGAATCGAACCTGGGACCCTTCAGTCCACAGGCCAGCACTTTATCCTCTCAGCTAAACCAGCTAGGGCAAAGTGTGCTTATTCTAATGTTAGTCTTCCTTTCAGTTAGGGTTACATTGTATTTTTTTAACATTGTATTTTTTTCTTTTAAACCTTTATTTTCCATCCTCCTTTACCCTTATATTTTAGTTCAGTTTTTTTTTTCACAAATAGCTCATATCTGTTTGTTCTTTCATTTGGTATAACAATCATTTAATTTGAACTTTTATCCCATTTATAGTTAGTATAATTACCCATAAGTTTGTCTTTTCTATATTACTCCTTCGTATTACATGTGTCTGATGTTTCCTTTTTCTCCTCAGTCCGTTTCTTTCAGATTAAATGGGAGTTATAATTTCATTTTCCCTCAATTAAACTTCACTTTTTTACAATCCTTTTAATGACTATTCTACCAATATGTATGTATGTCTGATTTTCCGAATATTGGTTATTCCGTATATTTTACCCACCTACCACACAGTGCCAAACAATGGGAGGTTTGGTGTCAGACTTGAGCTGCATGAAGAGCCACCGGAGAACGTGGCAGAGCTGGCCCTGCGCCCGCTGGCACAGGCGGCCGTAACCGGCGGCTGGGCGAGTGCCGCTCCAGCGCGGCTCCGCCGCCTCGCCGCGCCTCGCGCTGGCGTCTCTGTCCTTCACGCCTCGGGAGGCCTTGATTGAGGGTTCCTTATGAAGCTCCCCTCTGTTCCTCCCTTCCTGGGCTTCTTTACATGAAGGGTCATTTTTCATCTGCCTGGAGAATATTCTTTAACTTCCCTTACTGTGAGCTCACTAGTAAAAGAATTGATTGTGGTAAAATGTACACAACATAAAATTTACCGTGTTAGTCATTTTTAAGTTACAACTCAGTGGCATTAAGTACCTTCATAGTGTTGTGTAACTGTCTATCCTCCCAAACATAAACTGTGTACCCTTGCAAGTTTGAGTGTCCGCCCGTGGACTGAAGGGTCCCGGGCACATCCCAGGCTGCAGGCTCGTTCCCCAGTAGAGGGCGTGCAGGAGGCAGCCATCAGTGATTTTCTCCCATCATTGATGTTTCTGTCTGTCTCCCTCTCCTTCCCTCCATGAAATCAATAAAAATGCCTTTTTTTTTTAAAGAGAATTACTCTTTATATATAACCGCTAGTCTATTTTCTGTCTCTATGAATTTGCCTATTTACATACTTTTTGGAATCATACAATATCTTTCCTTATGCTCATTTCACGTGGCATGTGTTCGAGGTTCATTCACGTTGCAGCAGGCATCAGCGTTTTCTTCCTGTGCAGATGGTGTGATACTTCCTTGCATACATGTACCATGTTGTGTTTACCCATCTGTGATGGACATTTGGCTTATTTCTGTCTTTGACTATTGTGGGTAATGCTTCTATGAACATTGTCTGACAAGCATCTGTTTGAGTCCTTCCTTTCAGTTCTTTTGTGTACATACCTGGAGTGTAATTGCTGGCTCATGATGGAACGTTTTATTGTGTCAAACACAAAATGTTTCCTGAGAAAAAAGCTTCAAAGCATAGGTACAGTTGGCTAGGAAAGGTGTGGGCTTCATCCATTTGGGATCAGGCCTTAGAAAACAAGATGAATTCAGAGCTTACGTTAAGCAAAACTGAACAGAAAGAGGCATACTCCATTTTGAAAGTTGCCTTTCAAAAGACAGCAGTACTTTTTCTTAGAATTGCCCTCGTGGTGGAAGGTCTAGGTGCAGGCTCTTCGATGTTTTATGGAATCCCTAACTTTGTGGTTTTTAAAAACACCACAAGTAAGTATTTTAGTTTCTCTAAAGTTTTCGGTAAGCACCTTTTCAGTTCTGAAAATTTGTGACGGGCACGTGTTATGTGATGAGCAGCTAACATCACTAATTTGCTATGCATTTATTTAAATTTCCCCCTGAACTTTACATTGCTGTATTGTTGGTTTTGTTACCAATAGGATTTGCCCAATAACATGATCCATCAGGTGCCAATTAAGTCGCTCCCCCAAGAATGGCTGTGGTGCGAGACGTGGTGTGATGACGCCTCCAAGAAAAGGGCCAAGACCATTGACTTGGTAAGCTGGCCGCCACGCCTGCCTGTCCCGGGTGTGTGACCGTAGTCTCAGCGTCTGCCTCTGCAGCGCAGGGTGAGGGGATGCGGGGAGCAGCCCTCCGGTGTGGGCGGCATCCCCAGCCAGCCTGCCCCGCTCTGCGCCGGCCTCGGTGGCTGAGGCCCGAGCACCCCGCTCTGCTGAAGCCCTTGTGTGCTGGTTTTCAGTGTAACAACCCCATGACCAAAGAGCCCAAGCTGGAGGCAGCCGCCCGCATCGTCCCGGAGTGGCAGGGCTACGACCAGGAAGTCAAGCAGCTGCAGACCCGCTTCCAGGAGGAGAAGGCGGCGGCCCGGGGCCTGGGGCCGGCGCAGGCGCCTCGCGCAGACGGTAGGCCCGGCTTCGGGAGCCTGCCTCGCTGAGAGTTCTGGTCTCTGGGGCTGCAGGCAGCAGAAGAGTGGCCTCTGTCGGGCGCCGTCCATGTTCCTCACTCCCCCTCAGCCAGCCCGCCCACAGGAGTGCTCACCCCGCAGTCCCTGCCTCTTTTTTTTTTCTTTTTTTTTTAGAAAGGGTGCTTGTATTGTTGTTTAGATTCAGGAGTTTTTTGTTACATAAGCCAAACCTGACAGTAGATTAAAATCTCTTGCCAGATCCCTTGGTTTTTCATGACCCTGTCCAGGCACCAGTAAGTGGACACATTCAGGACCGGCAAACGTGCGTGTCTGTGACTCAGGCCACGAGTGGAGAGCCGTCTGCACGCCGGCCTCGCTCTGTGTGTCTCCTTGAACCCTGGCCATTAGGGAGAGTTAGAACACAGCGTGGCCTTCTGTGAACTCCTCAGCTGCGTTCTGGACTTAACACTTACTCAGCTCAAAACTAACTGAATAAAGCAGCTGCAAACAGGGGTCAGGAGCCACGCACCAAACTTCCTGAAGGTTGTTTCGTGATACTGCCTATCACAGCCAAAGGGTGGATGCCTAAGGTAAAAATAATTCACAGTCATGGGTAAAACTTCAAGGATTTCCACGGACGGGCAGAGAATGGGCCTCCTGCTCAGTCAGGGAAGCGCATGGTGCACGGTCTGAGGGGCCCTGGGGAGCGGCAGGAGCGGGCGGAGAGGCCCGGGCCTCAGTGGTGCCGGCCGCCCCATTCCTCTCGCAGGTGGTCACCTCCAGGAATCACTCCGCAGAGAAGTTATGGAGAAATTATGTGACAAAGCCTAAGGCGTTGAAAACACCTTAAACACCCAAGCATACCAGTAGAGATGGTAAATGAGCTACGTGGGAAGGTGTTTATTAAAGGCAAAAGGAAGGCCTGACTGAAATAGTGCATTTTACTGGAAATATTGTAAATACTGTGCTTTGAAATAGTTCCTATTGTGTAGGGATACGCAGGTAGTTTCCTTGTAAAAATACAGATGTCTTTGTTGTTGATTTTGCTGTCAAGCATATCAAACCAAAGTTTCTAAAAATTTAAAGAGATAAAATGCAGGTGTGGGCACAAATAACAGGGCATAGTACTAGAACATTTCCAGTCTGCATTTTATGACTTTCTTTGCAATTACTGTCTTTTTCTATAGGACCTCAGACTCATGAAGAATTATAATCTGCAGAGAAGGAGAGGAAATCGCATCATTTGAAGAACACTTTTTGTATTAAACGCTCGTTCTCTCTGACCTGTCTATACAACTGCTGACTCGGCTGGGCAGGAGCCCAGCACCTTTGGATTCAGAGCTTTAGCCTTGGCGGCTCTGAGTCTTTGGAGTGAAGGCCCTCGTGGACTTGTACCTCAGAGGAAGACCAGTGGCTGAGCTTCCGGGACTCTGTCAAGAGCCGTCTTCTAACCGGAGGGAAACCGGCCACAGCACGGGGAACCCAGCCTGTGCGCCACCCCCTGAGCCACCGCCCCGCAGCCTCCTCGCCTCCTGGCCTCCTCGCTGACAGCAGCCCAGCCTGCCTTGCGGCCTGCCGGCCGCGCCCACGCCCACGCCTAGCCGTTTGGCCGGAGCCCAGCACGCCTGTCCCGGCACACACACACACACACACCCCCCCCCCGCACCCTCTCCCGCCCGCCTCTCCCGGCACCAGCCCCCCCGCCTCTCCCGGCACCCTCCCTCCCCCCGCCTCTCCCGGCACCAGCCCCCCCGCCTCTCCCGGCACCCCCCCCCCGCCTCTCCCGGCACCCTCCCTCCCCCCCGCCTCTCCCGGCACCCTCCCTCCCCCCCGCCTCTCCCGGCACCCTCCCCCCGCCTCTCCCGGCACCCCCCCCCCCCGCCTCTCCCGGCACCCCCCCCGGCACCCCCCCCGCCTCTCCCGGCACCCCCCTCTCCCCCCGCCTCTCCCGGCACCCCCCCCCCCGCCTCTCCCGGCACCCCCCCCCCCCCCCGCCTCTCCCGGCACCCTCCCTCCCCCCGCCTCTCCCGGCACCCCCCCCCCCCCCCGCCTCTCCCGGCACCCTCCCTCCCCCCGCCTCTCCCGGCACCAGCCCCCCCGCCTCTCCCGGCACCCCCCCGCCTCTCCCGGCACCCTCCCCCCGCCTCTCCCGGCACCAGCCCCCCCGCCTCTCCCGGCACCCCCCCCCCGGCACCCTCCCCCCGCCTCTCCCGGCACCCCCCCCCCCCCGCCTCTCCCGGCACCCCCCCCCGGCACCCTCCCCCCGCCTCTCCCGGCACCCCCCTCCCCCCGCCTCTCCCGGCACCCCCCCCCCCCCGCCTCTCCCGGCACCCCCCCCCCCCCCCGCCTCTCCCGGCACCCCCCCTCCCCCCGCCTCTCCCGGCACCCCCCCCCCCGCCTCTCCCGGCACCCCCCTCCCCCCGCCTCTCCCGGCACCCCCCCCCCCCCCGCCTCTCCCGGCACCCCCCCGCCTCTCCCGGCACCCCCCCCGCCTCTCCCGGCACCCCCCCCCGCCTCTCCCGGCACCCCCCTCCCCCCGCCTCTCCCGGCACCCCCCTCCCCCCCCCGCCTCTCCCGGCACCCCCCCCCGCCTCTCCCGGCACCCCCCCCCCCCGCCTCTCCCGGCACCCCCCCCCCCGCCTCTCCCGGCACCCCCCCCCCGCCTCTCCCGGCACCCCCCCCCCCCGCCTCTCCCGGCACCCCCCCCCCGCCTCTCCCGGCACCCCCCCCCCCCCCGCCTCTCCCGGCACCCCCCCCCCGCCTCTCCCGGCACCCCCCCCCCCCGCCTCTCCCGGCACCCCCCCCCCCCCGCCTCTCCCGGCACCCCCCCCCCCCGCCTCTCCCGGCACCCCCCCCCGCCTCTCCCGGCACCCCCCCCCCCGCCTCTCCCGGCACCCCCCCCCCCCGCCTCTCCCGGCACCCCCCCCCCCCCCGCCTCTCCCGGCACCCCCCCCGCCTCTCCCGGCACCCCCCCCCCCGCCTCTCCCGGCACCCCCCCCGCCTCTCCCGGCACCCCCCCTCCTCGGAGGAGGAGCAGCCAGCAGGGCCGCTGGGCCGGAGGAAAGAGAGAGCAGGGATGGGCTGTAAACCTGGAAATGAAAACCTGTTCCCACCCACCTCGCTGAGTACTCTAGGTCATTGTTTGGAAACCGTTTTTGTATCTGTGAAAGCGTTTGCTTTCTAAACATTGTTTTTACTGCTTTCCTGACGGGGACCAGCCAGAGGCCGGAGTCACCCTGCCGCCCCCGCCAAGGACGTCCTGCCCCGGAGGGGAGGGCAGGGGGCGGCTCCTGCTCCGGCGGCTCTGCCCGGCCAGGGCTCCTGTCCGCCGGCCTCAGGGCGCACGGGGCGCTCAGCGGGGTTTAATGTGCGGGTCTTTTAAAACCCGTCTTATGATAAATATCGAGTGCTTTATCATGTCCGTACTCCAGGCGGAAGGGAGCTGAGGAGTCCCCACTGTGACGGAGCTGGGAGTTTGCTCCTACAATCCTAAGCATGGCGGGAGGCAGGAGCGGCCTGCCCTGGGCCGGCCGAGGCTGCCGAGCGAGGAGCCTCCCCTCGGCCCGGCCTGCCTGTCCCCGGGCCTCAGTGACGGCCTGTCCCCGGGGCCTCAGTGACGGCCTGTCCCCGGGGCCTCAGTGACGGCCTGTCCCCGGGCCTCAGTGACGGCCTGTCCCCCGGGGCCTCAGTGACGGCCTGTCCCCGGGGCCTCTGATGGCCTGTCCCCGGGGCCTCAGTGACGGCCTGTCCCCGGGCCTCTGACGGCCTGTCCCCGGGGCCTCAGTGACGGCCTGTCCCCGGGGCCTCAGTGAGGGCCTGTCCCCCGGGGCCTCAGTGAGGGCCTGTCCCGGGGCCTCAGTGACGGCCTGTCCCCGGGGCCTCAGTGACGGCCTGTCCCCGGGGCCTCAGTGACGGCCTGTCCCCCGGGGCCTCAGTGACGGCCTGTCCCCCGGGGCCTCAGTGACGGCCTGTCCCCGGGGCCTCAGTGACGGCCTGTCCCCCGGGGCCTCAGTGACGGCCTGTCCCCCGGGGCCTCAGTGAGGGCCTGTCCCCGGGGCCTCTGACGGCCTGTCCCCGGGGCCTCAGTGACGGCCTGTCCCCGGGCCTCAGTGACGGCCTGTCCCCGGGGCCTCTGACTGCCTGTCCCCCGGGGCCTCAGTGAGGGCCTGTCCCCGGGGCCTCAGTGACGGCCTGTCCTCCGGGCCTCAGTGACAGCCTGTCCCCGGGGCCTCTGACTGCCTGTCCCCCGGGGCCTCAGTGACGGCCTGTCCTCCGGGCCTCAGTGACGGCCTGTCCCCGGGGCCTCTGACTGCCTGTCCCCCGGGGCCTCAGTGACGGCCTGTCCCCGGGCCTCAGTGACGGCCTGTCCCCCGGGGCCTCAGTGACGGCCTGTCCCCGGGGCCTCTGATGGCCTGTCCCCGGGGCCTCAGTGACGGCCTGTCCCCGGGCCTCTGACGGCCTGTCCCCGGGGCCTCAGTGACGGCCTGTCCCCGGGGCCTCAGTGAGGGCCTGTCCCCCGGGGCCTCAGTGAGGGCCTGTCCCGGGGCCTCAGTGACGGCCTGTCCCCGGGGCCTCAGTGACGGCCTGTCCCCGGGGCCTCAGTGACGGCCTGTCCCCCGGGGCCTCAGTGAGGGCCTGTCCCCCGGGGCCTCAGTGACGGCCTGTCCCCGGGGCCTCAGTGACGGCCTGTCCCCGGGGCCTCAGTGACGGCCTGTCCCCCGGGGCCTCAGTGACGGCCTGTCCCCCGGGGCCTCAGTGAGGGCCTGTCCCCGGGGCCTCTGACGGCCTGTCCCCGGGGCCTCAGTGACGGCCTGTCCCCGGGCCTCAGTGACGGCCTGTCCCCGGGGCCTCTGACTGCCTGTCCCCCGGGGCCTCAGTGAGGGCCTGTCCCCGGGGCCTCAGTGACGGCCTGTCCTCCGGGCCTCAGTGACGGCCTGTCCCCGGGGCCTCTGACTGCCTGTCCCCCGGGGCCTCAGTGACGGCCTGTCCTCCGGGCCTCAGTGACGGCCTGTCCCCGGGCCTCAGTGACGGCCTGTCCCCCGGGGCCTCAGTGACGGCCTGTCCTCCGGGCCTCAGTGACGGCCTGTCCCCCGGGGCCTCAGTGACGGCCTGTCCCCGGGGCCTCTGACGGCCTGTCCCCCGGGGCCTCAGTGAGGGCCTGTCCCCCGGGCCTCTGGCGGCCTGTGCCCTCCCCGCAGGGTCAGTGATGTTGGGCTGTGAATGTGCAAGGCCAGCGGCTTCCGCAGCGGCCTGGCTCCATCCTCGGGCCCTGGCTCCCCTCGGGAGGCGGCGTGGCGGCTCCTGTGTGGGGCCGGGAGCCGGGGGCGGGCAGGCCGCGGGCACAGGGCTGGTGGCGGGAGCGTGGGCACGGGCTCCCCCCGCCTGCCCGGGCGGAAGTGCCATTCTGAACGAGTGCGGGGGGATGAGAGGCTGCGGCCGGCCCGTGGGCGGGGGGGTTGGGGGGGCCGAGCTCGGCCAGGCTGCGGTCAGTGCTCCCTGGACAAGACTGACAGGTGCCAGGTCTGCCAACGGCACTCACCGGGGCCGCACGCCGGCCGGCCGGCCCACACGAGGTCCTGTGCACCGGTTCTGGGGAGGAAGGTCCCTGGTGCTGACCAGAGGCTTCCAAGCACAGAGCACCGTGAGCTCTGTGGCCTGTCGCTGCTCACCTCAGGCTGCTCTGCCCGAGGGGACCTGTAACTGGCCACTGGGAGGAGGCTGCACTGGGGGCAGCACAGTCCCCCCCAGACTGGCCTGCGCTGGCGAGAAGTAGCCCATGACCCGGAAGTGGCTTAGGACAGCTCCTCATGGCCCCGCCCCCTCCCCTCCGAGGGCTTGAAAGCAGCCTTCCTAAGGTTGCCCTGAACGATTACAGAAATAATTCAACTCCAGAGGCTCAGGGGACGATCCATCCAGTTCATTTTTCTGAGCAAAACATCACTGTGATATCAGATTTCATGGGATGGAAATGTTTTGGTCAAAAACACCTAAGGAAACTTTCTTGGTACACAAGTGGGGGTGCATTGTGCAAACTTATTTAAATACACAGACCATTGTTGTGTCATTTTATGATTAGTTCTTTAAATACTTGATTTTATGGGGGAAATGTGGGGGATAATTAGTGTTAATCAACTTAAATATACCTGCCATGTGTCTAGTTTGGTTGGATAACATTTTAAATTCATATTTGTGTTTCTCTGCCTGCATGGAGGAAGGGAAGACCTGTCAGGCCTTTGGTCATTATGTGGCTAATTCACACCTAGGAGACTCGCTAGCTCTGTCCTCATAGATATTTCAAAGCGCCTGGAGGACCCAGGTTCTCTTGTTAGGTGGTCTCTGACCTCTGCTCTGCCACGGGACGGACACTGCCAAGTCCGAGTCCGGGGCCCGCCCCTGGGACGGTGCTGACTGTGAGAATCCCAGGGCCAGCCGAGCGCAGCGCTGTGTGTGAGGACGCCAGCAAGAAGCCATCTCCGAGCCCGTCACTCCAGGGCCCAGGCCGGGGTGGCAGCTGTAATGCGTAGGCTACGAGATCGGGCCTAGTGAAGGCCGTCCTCCCATCGGCACTCCATGCAATGCCTTACTTAGACTAGCTTTCCAGAGAAATAGGCACACTTCCTCTTCAGAGTGAGAGAATACATCAACTGTGAAGTCAACAATTTGAGAAACAGGTGGCCAAACACCATGTTTTCCAACCAGTTATCGTTGGTATAGCAATGTAAACATGGAAAGCTGGAGAAAAATGTTAAATTTTTAAAAATACTATGTATCTAAAACACCCTTTTTTATAAAAACTTATATTTTACTGTAATTCTGTTCCACTCATTGCAAGGTAGGCCCCGGGCCCTGAGGTGACTGCCTGAACCTCCTGCTGCTGTCACAATAAACGTCTCTCTACGGCTGTCTGGCTGGTCATCCCACCCTTATGTCTCCGAAGGCAGTGTCTGAGCTCAGAGTCCATGCCTGCATCTGGCAGAGCAGCAGGCCAGCCAGGAGAGCTTTGCCTGACCCTCACGCCTGGTGGCAGAGCTGGGTCTGGCGGCAGCCAGTGTGCTGGAGTCAGGACAGTGCCCAGGCCTCTGCTGGGGACCCAGCCTTGCGAGCCGCCCAGGCAGGTCTGGCACTGACCGTGACAGAAGGGAGGGCGTGGGATTCGCTCATCTCGAGTCTGAGCTCCCACTCGGGCCAGATGTGGAGCTGAGTCCCTTCTGGCAGGTTCTCACTGGACACTGCAAGTGCGAGCAGTGCGTGCCCTTGCTGAGTGGAGGTCGTGGGTGTGCAGACACCACAGAGGGCACCTAAGGTGTCAGCAAGGGGGCTTCGTGGTCAGGAAAAGCTTCTGCAAGATGATGTTTAAATGGAAACCTAAAGAATAAGGAGGAATAATCCGTGGAGAACAAGAGTATCTGACTCAGGGAGTCCATGTGAACCTTCGTGGTCAGAGCCATGGCAGGAGAGAAGTTCCAGAGAGGGGTCTGAGTCTGACCCAGGCCACAAGAAAGCCCCTGAGGGGTTTCAAACAGTGCCAACATGGATGTTTTATAATATTTTTTAATTGACCTATAGCAAATGTAGACACAAGTACATAAACATGCACCTTGATAGGTTTAAAGTGAACACATATGTGTACCCATCGCCCAGATTAATAAAAGAAAGGAAGTTGGATTTTATTTTATCTTAAACTAAAGGCCCGGTGCACAAAATTTGTGCACGGGGAGGGGGCGGTGTCCCTCAGCCCAGCCTGCTCCCTCTCCCTGGGATCCCTCTCAATCCAGGACTGCTAGTTCCCAACTGCTCACCTGCCTGCCTTTCCACTTCTGGCTGCCAGCCTGATCACCCCCTAACCACAACCCTGCCAGCCTGATTGATGCCTAACTGCTCCCTTGCCAGCCTGATTGCCCCTAACTGCCCTCCCCTGCAAATCTGGTCATGCCCTCTCCTGCTGGTCTGGTCCCCCAGAACTGCTCTCCCCTGCAGGCCTGGGTTCCCCCCAACTGCCCTTCCTTGCAGGCCTGTTCACCCCCAACTCCCCTCTTCTGCCGGCCTGGTCACTCCCAACTGCCCTCCCTTGAAGGCCTGGTCCCTCCCAACTGCCCTCTGATGCCATCTTGCATCCACAAGGGGGCAGGATCTTTGACCACATGGGGGCAGCCATCTTGTGTGTTGGAGTGATGGTCAGTCTGCATATTACTCTTTTATTAGATAGGAT
Source organism: Pipistrellus hanaki (assembly GCF_964339955.1). NCBI lineage: Eukaryota > Metazoa > Chordata > Mammalia > Chiroptera > Vespertilionidae > Pipistrellus > Pipistrellus hanaki. Next base: position 3,288,419 of record NC_140510.1, on the reverse strand, counting down.
AGAGGCCTGGTGCATGGGTGGGGGCCAGCTGGTTTGCCCTGAAGGGTGTCCTGGATCAGGGTGGAGGTTCCCTTGGGGTGTGGGGTGGCCTGAGCGAGAGGCCTGTGATAGTTTGCAGGCCAGCCATGCCCCCTGGTGAGCCAAGCAGAGGCCCTGTTAATCTGGAATTTATTTACCTTCTACAATTGAAACTTTATGGCCTAGAGTGGAGGCCTGGGCCGGCCAAGGTGTGCAGGAAGTTAAGCTTCCTCCATCAGCAGGGAAACCCAAGCCGCCTGCTTGCTCCATGTTTGCAGCCATCTTGGTTGGGTTAATGTGCATACTTTCTCTCGAATGGCTGGTGGGCATAGTGGAGGTGTGGTAAATTTGCATGTTTCTCTTTTATTAGTGTAGATAACATGTAGATATCTGATTACAATCTGGCAAGAGCATTTGTATCAGACTAATACACACTGTTGAAATGCACTGGAAAGTGACCAGAGACAGGCAAAACCGGGGAGCAGGGCTCCAGCACAGAAGAGAAATGAGGATTTCAGCTCTGCGGCCACTCCTCACGTGCCACAGGGAAGGCAACGAGTAGCAGTCTTCCTGGGCTGCAGAGCTAAGCAGAGTTTGGGGCTGCCTGCACAGCTGGAAATTGGAAGGGAAATTTCAGAAAGGAAGAGTCCACAGAGCCTTGAATTTGCCCTATATGTTCCCCTCAAACGCTTGACTGACTAAATGAGGATGAACAGGACAGGATTCCAAGAGGCCCAACAGAAAGCAACAACTGGGAGGCTTGAAATCTCAGTGGTGATTTTAGCTGATGTCTGGTGCTGGGGAGTGGAAGTTTGAAATTTATGTTCCACCAAATTAGAGGCTTGGTAAATACTTTGGGCTTTCTATTGAAAACTTAAAGGGCTATACTACCTTAGATTAGAACCATATCACAAAGCTCATGTTTAGGCCCTTGGACTAAGGACAAAACTAAAGTAGCAAAGCCTAAAGTCAAGCCTGTGAAGAATCAAGGTGACTTGCTAGTAACTTAATTGCCTACTAAACAAAACCCAGCAAGTTCCCCAGAAAACAATAACTGAATTCAGAGTCTCTAACTGAGTCACTCAGACTGTTCAGTGCACAACCACAAATCAGAAGACATAAAAAGAAACCAGAATATATGACAATAACCAAGAAAAAATGGAAAGAAACACCCACAGAAACCAAGATGTTGAATTATTGAGTAAAAATGGAGCATTTAATATCTTGCTCTTTGGCATGTGTCTTCAGTTTGGCATAGATAAACATAAAAATTCTCGTACTAAAAAAATTATAAATATGTTAAAAAATCTATAGGAAAGGATATTTGGATAAAGATGTGGGGAAATTTAGGTGAGAAATGAAATTTTGAAGATGGATTTCATGAATGAACTTAAAAGAAGATTAAACACTGCAGGAGAAAGAATCAGTGAGCTTGAAGACAGGATAACAGAAATCCAAATTGAAGCGCAAAGAGGGGAAAAGAGATTGAAGAAGCAAACAGATGCAATGATATGTTAAGTGGAGTACTAGAAAAAGACAAGCTATTTGGAGAAATATTAATCAAAATTCTTCAAAAATTCTTCAAAATGTGATGAAAAATATCAGCTCATAGGTCAGTGACTCCCTGAAGTTTCATTTCTTAAAATGCTGTCTTCACCCAGCTTGAGGCCCTGGCTAGAGACCAGTTATCTTAAACAGCTTAACACCTCACCTTTGGACTCTCGGTGCCACTGTGTACCCCCTAATCACCCAAGGCCAGAGAACAGACAGCCAATGACAGCTCTTATGCCCCAGAGCCCATTGGAATTATTCAAATGAGCCAATCCTAAACCTTCTTCCCCTGCCTCACCCTCACTCCTGAGAGGGGGTGCACAGGAAAAGCTCTCACCCACAGTTTCTACCTTGCTAACCCCAATGCTGCTGAGTGGCCCTGGGTGGTGTGCATGGACTGTGAGTATACTGGTATCAGCACTAACATTCTCCTGGTTTCTCTCTCTTGGTCTGTATCTGGCCTCACCATATGCCACCCCCTCCCCAAAGCAGGATAAATATAAAGAAACCACAAATAGGCACATCCTAGAGTCTAGGACCTACGCCAATGCGGACTTTTCATCAGGGTAACAGAACAGATACAATGACATTCTAAAATGTGAAAAGAAGGCTGTCTTAACATTCTGTATGCAGGGAACTTATTCTTCAAAATGAATGTGACATAAAATTTCACAATAACTGAATGCTGAGAGCATTCATTGCCAGTAGACCTGAACTATTAAAAAAAAAATGGAAAAGCTTCTTCAGGGTAAAAGAATCAATGCCAGGTGGAATTCAGATCTACAGGAAAGACTGAAGATCACTGGAAACAGTGTGGGGATTTATACCGTTTTTCCCTTTAAGTGACTTGATGGCATGATCCAAAAATGGTACCTATGCTTATATTGTGGGGTTATAACATGTCAAAGTAAAATATTGCACCAAGGATGAGAGTTACAGATACTTACATTGTATGTGAACTGGTGTGATGGTAATGCAAGATAAACTGTGATAGTTGAAGAAATGTATTGTTTTCCCTAGAGCAACCATTTTTAAAAAAATACAGTAATAGGAAGAGAAAGAGAAATTGAATGCTTAAATTAAAAGTTTAATTTTAAAAGAACTTTATCAATTCAACAGCAACTGGAAAGGAGGAACAAAGAAGTGTAGAGGAGATAGAGTAAACAAAGAATAAATAATCGACTTTAAACTGAAAAGATTAAAGTTGTGTTATATATCAACCATTTTAAACATTCAATAAGAGGCTGAGCCGAAACTGGTTTGGCTCAGTGGATAGAGTGTCAACCTGTGGACTGAAGGGTCCCTGGTTCGATTCTGGTCAAGGGCATGTACCTTGGTTGCGGGCACATCTCCAGTAGGGGGTGTGCGGGAGGCAGCTGATCGATGATTCTCTCTCATTGATGTTTCTAACTCTCTATCCCTCTCTCTCTTCCTCTGTGTAAAAAATCAATAAATATATTAAAAAAATATATTAAACAAAAAAAAAGGCTGAGATTCTCAGATTGTATTTTTTGAAGCAATTTGTGAGTGATGCACACTAAATAGATGGGCTGAAACTAAGAAATATACAACACTGCTCTGGCCCATTTTGCTTGGGAGTTAGAGTGTTGGCCAGCAAGTGAAGAGTGGCAGGCCTCAGTTGGGGCATGAGTGGGAGGCAATTAATCAATATGCTTCTCTCTCTCTCTTTCTCTCTCCTCTTTTATCTACCACCCTTCCTTATATTCTGTCTAAAAAAAATTAATAGAAAAAATGTCCTTGGGTAAGGATTTTAAAAGAAATATACGACACAAACACTAATAATAAAATTAGTGTAACTATCTTAATATCAAACAGTGAAATTCAAGACAATGAGTGTTACCAGAGGAAAGAGGATATTCTATAATGTTAGAAGTCAATAAATCAAGAAGACATTAACAATCCTAAATATGTATGCACTGAATGCTTATTTAAAAATACAGAGTGCAGAAATGACAACATGCAAAATTGCAGACTACAGATTTGGGGTCAGTCACTCCACTAAGTCCATCACTAAGCTGGAAAGAGCCTGAGGAACCAATGCTTTGGGACCTCTGAACAGGGTGGGCACTCTGCAGCCATGGGGAATGCTTCATGGATGGAAAGGCTTCTGACCTTTGTGAGTGGCCTTCACAAGCCAAAGGCCAGTCCCAGTTAAGTCTCAGCACCTCAGCTAAGGGGCAGTAGCCAATGTTCCGGGAACAGCTGGCTGGTGCGACTGAGCAGTGTGACCTTGTCCTCAAATACTTGGATTTGTGCATTTGGGCTGGTCTATGCCTGACGAACTAGCATAGGTACTTGCCTTGGTTTTGGCCCTCAGTAGACGAGACCCTTTGTTTTCCTTATTGAAGATGGACATTTAAAGAAATTGTTCTCCGGCACTGCTTGACTAAAGAAATAATGGATCAGAATTGTCAGGGGAAAGTGAAAGCTACACGGATACTCTCCCAGGACCAAACTGGAAAGACAATTAAAATACAGAAAAGCCACCCTGAAAAATCAACTGAAGACTAGCTGGAGAGAATCCTGATAACTAAGGATGGAAAGTGGAGACCCCATAGAGACTGGTAGTAAGTGTGGAAGTGTGAAGAGGCTGGCTGGGCTCCCACTGACAGCAGCTGAAGAAATAATGGCAGAAAAACTCCCTAATCCTGTAGAGGAAAAATTTACACAAGTTCAGGAGGCACAGAATGTCCCAAGCAAGGGCCCATGTCCAGACACATCATAATTAAAATGACAAAAATAAAGACAAAGAGAATAAGAAAAGAAAATTTTTACCTACAAAGAAGCTCCCTTAAGGCTAATGCCTGATTTCTCATCAGAAACTCTACAGGCAACAAAGGAATGGCATGAAGTACTCAAAGTAATGAATAGCAAGGATGTGAAACCAAGATTACTATATCCAGCAAGGCTATCATTCAAAATAGATGGTGAAATTAAGAGCTTCCTAGACAAAAGCTAAAGGAGTTTGTTACCACTACAAGGAGTTTTTCAGCACTACAAGAAATGCTAAATAGACTGCTGTAATGAGAAGACATATATATAGAGAGAAACATAGGCATACAGAATTAAAATGGCAATAAATAAGTATCTCTCAATAATAACTTTAAGTGTAAGTGGATTAAAGGCTCCAATCAAAAGGCATGGATGAGAGTGAAGAGATATATAGGGGTTCTCCAGCTACGACCAGCATGGCTAGAGAGCAAACGAGTCCTGAGTAGGGGTGTCTGGGGATTGAGAAAAAGAAAGACAGACACAGAGACAGTGGGTAAAGCTGGGACCAGGATGAACACTGTTCTTGGATGGAGAAACAGTGACCCAGAGCTAGTACGGCATGTTTATTATATACAGCATTATACCAGGAAGTATTACTAAATTTAAGACAAAGGAAATTATGTGAAATCATGATTAAAGATCAAGCTGCAGAGTCATGTGCCTCCAAAGATGGCTGCGCCAGCGCGAGCAGGAAGAAGGTTGCTGTGAGCCTCAGGGCCGAGGAAGGCCGGAGCCAGGAGCCACACCGAGGGCAGCGGGGGAGCACGAGGTTCAAGATGGAAAATCATGAATCAGATGATACTTTCAAAAGAGAACACATTTTTGACATCATACACAGAAAAATTAACCAACTTCCAGAAGCAGAAAGGAATCTACCTGAACATGGATCAACATATATTGGACTTAATGCTGCTCTCTGTGGCCTAATAGCAAACAGTCTTTTTTGACACGTCTTAAATGTGACACAGGCTTGTATAGCTGCTGGTTTATCAATGGCAGTGATTCCATTTTTGACAGCAGACGTATCTTACAAAACCGTTGTAAGTTTACCACTGAATACAGGTGATTTGCATTGTGAAACCTGTCCCATAACACAGGTGGATTGGCTGGCTTGCTCTTGGTGGTCTGTACCCTGTTTTCTTGGCTATTTCTGTGAATGGTGGCCTAGCAGCCAGGTATGCCTCAGTCCTGCTGAGAGAGGAAACATCTTAACCTACTGGTCAGAATTTCTCAGCCTGTCTTTAGAAAGATGTTGTTTCCTATTTTGCTCCGGACTGGGTTTTCAGCATACCTTAGTTCAAGGCAATATAAACTACTTATAAAGGTTCTTCAATTACCTGAACCTGGCCTAAACATTGAATGATTGTTATGCAAATGTGTACGCAAAAATAAAGCTGTAATAACCAAAAAAAAAAAAAAAAAGATCAAGCTGCAATTCTTCATCCTTGTGGCTTCTTGTAATCATCAGGCCTGACTGGACCTTGTATCTGCCCCTGGTGCCTGGCTGAACTTAGATAATGACATCCCCCTCCCCCCAGCATCTGAGCTCTAGGTCAGGACTGACAACATTTCAGGACACGGCTTTGCCGACACCACTCAGGTGCTCTTCCGGGTGCTCTCCATCATGGAAAAATTTTTGACAGGCAAATGGAAATGAAAAACAAAGTTAGGGTAGCAATACTCATATATAACAAAATAGACTTCAAAATGAAGGCATCACAAAAGACAACAAAGGTTACTATATAATACTAAAGGGATTGATCCAACAAGAGGATATGTGCACCCAACATAGGTGCATACATACTTCTAAAGAACTGTAAAGAAGTGATCAACAATACAGTCATAGTAGAGACTTTTTAAAAAATAAATTTTATTGTTTATATTATTACAAATGTTCCTTTCCCCCCTCCCCTCCCTCCATTGCTCTCCTCCACCAGGTTCCCGCCCCACTCTCTACCTTTCTCTTGATGCTTTTAATATTCTCTCTTTGTCTTTTGCTCTTGGAATTCTAATTATGACGTGTCTTGGTGTGATCCTCTTTGGATTCCTTTTGTTTGGAGTTCTGTGCACTTCCTGGAGTTGTAAGTCTATTTCTTTCACCAGGTGGGGGAAGTTTTCTGTCACTATTTTTTCAGTATGTTTTCAATATCTTGCTCTCTCTCATCTTCTGGGACCCCCATAATTCTGGTGTTGGTTTGCTTGAAGTTGTCCCAGAGGTTTCTTTATTTCTTGTTGATCCCTTATCATTTCTTGTTGATTCCTTATTAATTCTAGGTGATCCCTTTTCATATCCTCATAGGTCTTATCAACCTTTTCTAGGAAATTCTTGAAAAACCTTATAAGCGTAGATTTGAACTCTATATCCAATCACTTTTTGTCCTCCATTTCTTTCGTTTGTGATCTATTTCGATGTCTCCACATTTTCTCAGTTTCCCTGATGGGGCGGGGCTTCAGGGTGGAGCCTACAGCCTTGGCTTCCGTCAGCTCCACCCTATGCGGTTTCTGAGTCTCAGTAATCCCCAGGGTCCTTCAGTACTCGCTGGAAGCACCTTTGAGAGAAAGGTGCCCTTGATTTTTGCCTGCTACCAAACAGTCTAGGCTCTCCCCCAATGAGCCCGGAACTGGGGTTCAGTTCAGTTGGAAGTGGAGTTGGAGGTGGTGTTCAGAGCAGTCCGGAGCTTTTGTCTCCTTCCCACCAGGGCAATCCTGCGGCACAGCCGGCCGTCCCTTCTCTGTGAGCAATGTGCGCGCCTCCAGGACCTCCTTTCGCCGCTCCCCCGGGGTTCCGCCTTACAGCCCAGCTCCCTATGGATGAGCCTGGGTCCCCGGGGTCTGGCCTAGAACTGGGGTTCAGAGCAGTCAGAACTGGGGCCCAGCACAGTCAGACCTTTTATCTCCTTCCCACTAGGGAACACAGCCAGGCACTCAGCCTCCCTCCTCTCTGGCTCTGTCCTCTGCGTGCGAGCCACTTGTCCCTGTACCTTAGGCTTTTCCAGCTCCTCTGTGCTTCCTTCTGGTTTTCTCCTTGCTTCTCGTTGTAGAATTTTCAGTCAGTCGACTTTCCTGTAGTTTTGGGTAATGTCCATTTTATATTTTAGTTTTATTTTATTGAAATTGTTGTGTGCGGCTGTGGCTAGGTGTTTACCTGTGCAGCCATCTTGGATTCTGTAGAGACTTTTAACACCTCACTGACTTCACTGGATAGATCTCCCAGACAAAAAAAAAATTAACAAAACTGTCATTTTTCTCAGATGACATGTTATTGTATATAGAAAACCCTATAGACTCCACTAGAAAACTATTGTACAAGATTTAATAAATGAATTCAGCAATGTAGCAGGATACAAAATTAACACCCAGAAATCAATGGCATTTTTATACACCAATAAACTCACAAAAAGGGAAACTAAGCAAACAATCTCATTTACCATCTCACCAAAAAAATTAAGATATTTGGGAAAGGCTTATGCAGTGATTTAAGAACCTTTCTAATGCCATGACCCTTTAATACAGTTCCTCATTTTGTGATAACCCCCTATCATAAAATTATTTTCGTTGCTACTTCATAACTGTAATTTTGCTACTACCAGTATTATAAATTGTAATGTAAATATCTGTGTTTTCCAATGGTCTTAGGTGACCCTGTGTTGAAAACCACTGCTGTAGAGCCTAACACCATCACTATTCATTAACAGCCGAAGTCTGCAGCTTCCCTGGTGATTTAGAGCTGGCTGCCAGGCAGACCAAAGATTCGGCCCCAGGTGAAAGAAGGCAGAGGGGCTAAGTGCCTAAGCCACCTGCAGTCACCGCCCATAAGAAGCAGCATCAGTGAGTTAGTGGGGGATGCCAGGCGGAGCCAGGAAGAGTGAGTGTTTTACAATACAATAAAAAACCAAAAAGTTAAACGTTTGACTTACTGGTCAAAAGTAAAAATGACAAATACCAGGCCCTGGGATCTGGGAAAGCAGCGGTGATAGAACTGGTAAAAGTTTCCTGGTTGCAAATGTACTGAAAGGGTTAAAGCTTCACCAACAGTTGCTGGTACAGCAAGGAGTTAACAGGAGAAAAGAAACTCCTTTGAGCTGGAGGATTCAGGACTTCAAATTCTCCTGGGGAAGTGGAGAAAATTAACCTCTTAGACCAAGGGGTGAGCAAGATGCCTGGTTGGGGGTGGGGGGTGTAGATGCTCTATTCCAGCAAGGGAGCCTGCAGAGGAGGCTGTGGTCTCTGCCAGGGAAGAGGACAGGTGGGAGGGCAGAGGCCTGATGCCCAAGCCACCACCGGAGCACTTGGATATGCGCAAACTTGTCTCTCCCTGCAGCCCTGGCTGTGTTTGGCTCACCACCAGGAACCAAGCAGTGGTGAGAGACAGGGATGGCAACATCAGAATTATGGGGGTTGCCGGAACCGATTTGGCTCAGTGGATAGTGCACTGGTAAACAGGAAAGGGTAAAGGGAAGGCACTCTCCATAGGCCAGAGAGCCTTCAGGACTTTCAGTCTCTTCTGGAAAGGAGGAGTCTGACTGAGGGACTGGCCAGAACCCCACTGGGCTGGGAGGACCTGAGGCCGCATGCTGAATGTGTAGACCAGAGTTTGCTGGCAGATCCCAAGCCCAGTTGTGTAAGGTTAGCCACCGGTGACAGCAAACAACTCCCTCCCATGCCAGAGTGCATTTCAGGGAAATTGGACAGACTGTTTGTGGCTACAAAGAAGAATCGGTCTCCACGCACAGCCCTGACAGTGACCTACAGGAAACTATAATAGACTTAGATGCCTTCGTCTACATGGGCATGACTCCAGAGAGACAAAGACAGTTTGCTTTGTGTGGAAGGTCAAAATGGACTTTAGTCACCTCCCTGAAATGTTTTTATAGCCCAACCATGTGTCATGTTTGGTAGCAGAAAATTTGGCTGCCTAAAATGGCCACAGTGCCAACATTGTACTTCATTATGACTATGTATGTTAATGTTTGATTCTCTTACACATCTGAATACAGCTGCCACCAATTACTATAGACCTGTGCTAGTCTACAGGCCTTAGTAGTCTTTGGGAGTAACTGGCAAATGTCCAGTTTCCCACACTAGACGCCATATTGTTATGGCCGTATGTTAGCTTTCCTAGAAGAGGGTTATATAGGATTGAATCCCAAAAGAAGTAAAGGGTACCTAGCTTCCAAAAGAGAAGTTGCCTAAATGAGCAAGGAAAATAAGAAGACCTTAAAGCAGGTCAGTATATTTTTCTCCTTATACAATTCCCCCCAAATTCTGCAATATTTAATAAATAAATCATGGCAATACATTTCTTTGCATAAATTCAATAAGACTGATTTCCAGTAGTGGTTTTACTGACTGGAAACTTTGACTGGAGTATCATGTTTTAAAGAGCCCTGTCTGAGGAGAAACCAAGATGGAAGCATAGGTAAACGCCTAACTGCAGTCTCGCACAACAATTTCAAAAATACTACTAAAATACAAAATGGACATTATCCAGAACTACAGGAAAGTTGACTGGAAATTCTACAACTAGAAGGAAAGAGAAAACCAGAAGGAATATCAGAGGAGCTGTAAAAGCCTGAGGTATAGAGACATGGTACACGTGTGCAGAGAGGATGGAGCTGGAGGTAATGGGGGCTGGGGGGGGGGCGGGGTTTGAGTACCTGGCTGGCGTTCCCTAGTGGGAAGGAGATAAAAGCTCAGTACTGTGCTGAACCCCAGTTCTGAGCAAGACCCTGGGGACCCAGGCTCATACAGAGGGAATCTAGGCTGTAAGGCAGAAACTCAGGGGAGCGGCGAAAGGCGTGCATGTTGCACACAGAGGACGGACTGTTGACTGTGCCACTGGATTGCCCTAGCGGGAAGGAGACAAAAGCTCCGGACTGCTCTGAACCCCACTTCCAACTGCACTGAACCCCAGTTCCAGGCTCATTGGGGGAGAGGCTAGACTGTCTGGTAGCGGGTGAAACTTGAGGGCACCTTTCTCTCAGAGCGAGTACCGAAGGACACTGAGGAACACTGAGACTCAGGAACCTCATAGGGTGGGGGTGACGGGAAGCCAAGGCTATAGGCTCCACCCTGAAACTCCGCCCCATCCAAGCTGAGCACAGAGGCTTTTGCAATTTTCCAAGTCTAGTCAGATAAGGCTGTCTCCTGGCATAGACACAGCTGATCCTCACAGCCAATTGGCCTGGAGGTCAGTTCCTCCCAGTGATACCAACAACAATCAAGACTTAACTACAACAAGGCTGTACACACAGTCCACAAAGGGGTGCACCAAGAGTGTCCACCTCAGGTAACTGGGAGGCTGACCCACTGAACCACATAGGACACCTTAACACACAAAGCCACCCTACCAACTCAGGGAAGCAGCAAAAATGTCGAGACAAGGAAACAGATCACAAACGAAAGAAATGGAGGACAGAAATCATGCAGGCCAGACGGGAATGTCAAGAAATATTCAAGGTGATGAATAACAAGAACCTACAGCCAAAAATAAATTACCCTTATTCAGGCTCTCCAGTGGGCAAAGGGCAAATCAGTAACTATTTATACTGATAGCAGGTACAAGTTTGCAACAGCTCAAGTACACAGTGCTATTTATAAGGAACGGAGACTTTTAACTTCCACCAACATCAAAAACAAGGAAAGCTGAAACTGGTTTGGCTCAGTGGATAGAGCATTGTCCTGTGGACTGAAGGGTCCCAGGTTCAATTCCGGTCAAGGGCATGTACATTGGTTGTGGGTACATCTCTGGGGGGGCGGGGGAGGGGGGTGCAGGAGGCAGATGGTCGATGTTTCTCTCTCATCAATATTTCTAGCTCTCTATCCCTCTCCCTTCCTCTCTGTAAAAAATCAATAAAATATATATTTTTAAAAACAAGAAAAAAAATTCTGGCACTATGAGAAGCCATCTGGCTACCTAAAGTGGTGGCGTTGGTCCACTCACTGTGAGGAGCACCAGAAAGGGGACTCCCCAGAAGCAAGAGGGAACCAAGCACGGCAAAGCGACTCGGCAGGCTGCCCCAAACACCAGTGGGGCCGCTACAGATGTTGGTGACTCTTCCAGGCCCTGACCTGCCCGACTGATTCCGACCTGGAAGGGACCATGCACCATCATTCTGACCACCCCCATGGCAGGCAAGGTCGATGGGATCCCAATGTGGCTTCCTCACACACAGCTCCAGGCAGCACAGGCAGAATAGACAGTCCAGGACTCTTCGGATCCTCTAGAGATAAAACTTTCACATGTGCCATGTTATTAATTCTTTTTATAGGACTTGGTAAAGGAAACCCCAAAGCTGAGTGGGTTAACAATGTTAACTACCCCCTCCCCCAACAATGACCCACAAGTCAGTGATTTGACTCATTCACATAAAATCAGTGGGGAGTGAGGCATAATAATCCCTCCTTTGGGAAAACTGCTGTTCTGAAGTTCTCTGCTATTTCTTGCTAGTCCCTTGTTCCATAAATTAACTCTTATTTTTAGATAGTCTTTTATTCGTAAAAACAACTTTGTTTTTTAGCTTAAATAATAGAAAAGATAAACTTAACTGTCTGACCTTGCAAGCTAGCCATCTAATGGGGCTGATACACTAATAGTGATAATAATTCCCATATTCTCATGCCAAGTGTTTGTTCATTGTGTATCCAAGGTTACAGGTATCTGTATAGATATGGTAAGACTCAAGGTCTGTAAAGATATGACAGGTGTTTTTTAGATATGATATATACTCAAGGTTACAAGCTGTCTGCAAAAATGACTTACACAAAGACCTAGACGGATATAAAAAGGGAATGCTCCTTCCTGTGGTTGTTCAGAATTTGACAGAGATATTCTGCTCTGAACCTGCACGAAATAAATGACTCCCAATTAACTGGCTTGTTAAGGCGTCTTGTTCCAGCTCGATAACTGACACTACAACATGGGGAGTGCGTGAGGGCAGCCCCGGAAGAGGGAGCCCAAAGAGAGTGTGAAGGGAGCATGTGAGGGCAGAACTGGGTAGGGGAGCCCACAGGAGCCCTTCTCTCCTAGCCCATCGGAATGGGAGAGCCCTCAGGGCTGAGGCAGGAGCCTGGGGGCCCACATCCTGGCCCAGTGCGCTCCCCCCCTCCCATCATTAGACTCCATCTGGTAAGTCCCACAGTGGCCTTGCCCTTACGGGAGGACAGGCCAGGCAGGAACAGCTCACGGTGGCCTTCCGAGGAGGCACCCTAACAGATGGAGAAGGATTGACTGCAGAGGAAAAGATGTAGTGGTCTGTCTAGCCGGCCCTCAGGCAGGTGCTTTGTCCTGTGGGGGTCCCCTCTGCTATCAGGAGCCGTGATCTGAGTCGGTTTGCTGGCAGAAGGTGGAAGTAGGGGGACTTGAAGGGTCATTGGTTTTTCTCATCTCAGTTTTCTGGAGACCTGCTGCCTGCAGCCTTCCTTCGGGCTGATCGGAGGGGATGGTGGTGTCTGCTGAGCCAAGAATAACTGATAGCAGGTACGAGTTTGCACCAGCTCGGGTGGGTGCCTGAGTCCAGATGGCTGATCAGAGGGGATGGTGGTGTCTGCTGAGCTAAGCTCATCTAGAAGTTTCTATGTCAACAGCAGCTCTGGGCCTGCCAAGAATAACTGGGCCCAGAGCTACTGTTGACATAGAATCTTCTAAATGGAGCTTCTGGTGTGAAGGAGACCTGGGCCTGTTTTTCCTGCCAGCTTCTGTGGACACCTAGGGATTTATACAGAAAGACAGAAATCCATGCATTTTTATGTCCAGACAGAAGATCTACCTTCTACTAGTATATATGTAACAAGTGTTAGAGCCCTCAGGGCTGAGGCAGGAGCCTGGGGGTAGGTAGATGATCAAAACCAATGATCATCTACCTACATATCATCTTCCTACCTATCACCTATCTATCTTCTATCTGTCAATCATCTATCTATCATTAATCAATCATCTATCTGTCATCAACCAATCAATCATCTATCTATATAGATTCTAAAAGGTAGGGAAAAGAAGACAGCAGACCAGGGAGGGACCTTGAGACCCAAGAATGACAGGATGTGTGTTTGCACCTCCTGTCTTCCAGAATTGGAGCAGGAGCAGCCATCAACCCAGAAACCCAAGGGGAATACACAGAAAAGCCCCCAGAAAGCCTGCTCTCTTAGCCAAAAGGCCAAACAAATTCTTAGGCAGACACCACAGACCCACCTCCACTGGCAAAGGGTGAGGGGGTCCTGGACTGGACACAGCAGTGTCCTTGCAGGCAACCAGAGAAGGCTGCAGGAGAGAACTTTCACCCACTGTGGAGCCCTCTGGATTGCAGGAGAGTCCTCGTGGGAAACCTGAACTTCTACCAACACTTGGGGCTCCAGTGTATGGGAGGCTGGGCCCACGCCGGAAAATGGCAGATCACTTCGGTTCATCCAGCAAAAGGACATGAAACAAATGGTCACAGCTGCTCCCTCAGCCCCACCAGCCATGCCCCAGCCCTACCCAAGTCACGCTCATAGCCACACCCCAGCCTGGGTTCCAGGCCTGGGTGCCTGCAGCCCACTCTGCCTCAGGGGCATGTTGTGTTAGTAACGACTGTGTTTTGAGAAGCATGAAGCCACATGGAAAGTATAAGGAATATCATGACAAACCCCCATGGACCCACCACCCAGAAATGACAGTTGTTATTCTTTTACTTGCTTTTTTTCCTTTTTTTTTTTTAATTCTTTATTGATTAAAGTATTATATATGTATCCTCATCCACCCATTGTTCCCTAACCCCCTTACTCATGCCCTCACCCTATGGTCTGTGTCCATTGGTTGGGCTTATATGCATGAATACAAGTCCTTTGGTTGATATTTTCTCCTTTCCCCCACCCCCCTACCTTCCCTGAGGCTTGACTGTCTGATCGATGTCTCTCTGCCTCTGGATTTGTTTTTGTTCATCAGTTTATGTTATTATTTTCCACCAATGAGTGAGATCATGTGATATTTATCTTTCTCTGGCTGGCTTATTTCACTTAGCGTAATGCTCTCCAGGTCCATCCATGCTGTTGCAAATGGTAAGAATTTCTTCTTTTTTACTGCAGCGTAGTATTCCATTGTGTAGATGTACCAGTTTTTTAATCCAGTCATCTGCTGATGGGCACTTAGGCTGTTACCAAATCTTAGCTATGGTGAATTGTGCTGCTATGAACATAGGTGTGCACATACCCTTTCTGATTGGTGTTTCTTTGGAAGATAGTCAGAGGGATCACTGGATCAAATGGGAGTTCCATTTTTAGTCCTAGGTTTGATTCCAGTCAGGGGCATGTACCTGGTTGTGGGCACATTCCCAGTGGGGAGTGTTCAGGGGGAAACTGATTGATATTTCTCTCTCATCCATGTTTCTAACTCTCTCTCCCTCTCCCTTCCTCTCTGTAAAGCCAATAAAATATATATATTTTAAAAAATGGTGTTGGATTTTGTCAAATGCTTTTTCTGTATCAATTGATATGACTATATGATTTTTATCCCTCAATTTATGTGATGTATCAAGTTTATTGATTTGCAGATATTCTACCATCCTTGCATCCCCGGGATAAATCCTGCTTGGTCATGGTGTGTGATCTTTCTGATGTACTGCTGGATCCGATTTGCTAGAATTTTGTTGAGGATTTTGGCATCTATGTTCATTAGGGATATCCTATATAATAAAGAGGTAATATGCAAATTGACCATCATTCCAATTCACAAGATGGCCACTCCTATATGGTCAAAGATGGCCACCTTCATATGGACACAAGATAGCCACCACAAGATGGCCGGCAGGGGAGGGCAGTTGTGGGTGATCAGGCCAGCAGGGGAGGGCAGTGAGTGGAACCATGCCTGCAGGAGAGGGTAGTTGGGGGGGACCCAGGCCTGCAGGGGAGAGCAGTTAGGGGTGACCAGAATGGCAAAAGAGGGGAGTTGGGGGCGACCAGGTTGGCAGGGGAGGACAGTTAGGGGAGACCAGGCTGGCAAGGGAGGTCAGTTAGGGGTGACCCAGCCATTAAGGGCAGACAGTTGGGGCAACCAGGCCTGCAGGGGAGGACAGTTGGGGTGGGGGAGGACTAAGCCTAGAAGGGAAGGCAGTTGAGAGCTACCAGGCCTGCAGGGCAGGGGAGCAATTGGGAGCAAGCAGTCCTGGATTTTGAGAGGGATCCCAGGTTGGAGAGGGTGCAGTCTGGCTGAGGGACACACTCCCCACGCTGTGCATGAATTTCATGCAGTGGGCCTCTAGTTGGAATATAATTATCTTTCATTGTGTTGTCTTTATCTGGTTTTGTTATTAGGATGATGCTGGCTTCATAGAAGGAGCTTGAAAGTGTTCCTTTCTCTTGAATTTTTTTTTTAAATATGTTTTTTTAATTAATTTTGTACAGAGAGGAAGGGAGAGAGATAGAGAGTTGGAAACATTGATGAGAGAGAGTCATCAATCAGCTGCCTCTTGCACACCCCCTACTGGTGATATGCCCGCAACCGAATTACATGCCCTTGACCGGAATCGAACCAGGGACCCTTCAGTCCCCAAGCCGACGCTCTATCCATTGAGGCAAACCGGTCTCGGCCTTTCTCTTGAATTTTTTGAAATAGTCTGAAGAGGATAGGCTTTAGTTCTTCCTTGAATGTTTGGTATAACTCCCTTGTGAAGCCATCTGTCCCTGGGCTTTTGTTTGCTGGGAGCTTTTGGATTACTGCCTCAATTTCTTCCATAGTTATCAGCCTATTGAGATTTTTAGAATCTTCTTGAGTTTTGGAAGGTTTTCTTTTTCTAGGAATGTGTCTAGTTTTCCAGGTTGTCTATGGTTTGTTGGAGTATTTTTTTTTTATTTTTATTTTTTTACAATCCTTTGTATTTCTATGGGGTCTGTTGTTATTTTGCCTCTTTCGTTTCTGATTTTGTTTAGTTGGGTCCTCTCTCTTTGCTTCTTGGTGAGCCTGGCTAGAGGCTCATTAATCTTGTTTATTCTTTCAAAGAAACAGCTCTTGGTTTCATTGATCTTTTGTATTTTTTTTTTTTTTGGTCATTTATTTCTGCTCTGTTCTTTATTATCTCCTTCCTTCTGCTCACTCTGGGTTTTTGTTGCTTTCTTTCTAATTCTTTGAGTTGTATAATTGTGATTTACTACCATTTTTAAAAAATATATATTTTTATTGATTTTTTACAGAGAGGAAGGGAGATAGTGAGCTAGAAACGTCAATGAGAGAGAAACATCAACCAGCTGCCTCTTGCACACCTCCTACCAGGGATGTGCCCACAACCAAGGTACATGCCCTTGACCGGAATCGAACCTGGGACCTTTCAGTCTGCAGACCAACGCTCTACCACTGAGCCAAACTGGTTTCGGCCATTTTTTTTTTCTTTTTTGCATTTAGAATTAGGCCTGTAGAACTATAAACTTCCTTCTCAGGACTGCTTTCATTGTGTCCCATAGATTTTGGATTGTGTTTTTATTGTCATTAGTTTCCAGGATGTTTTTAATTTTTTCTTCGATCTCATTGGTAACCCAATCATTACTTAATAGCATGCTATTCAGCTTCCTAGTGTTTGAATTTTTTGGATTGTTTTTATTGTAGTTTATTTCTAATTTTATGCCATTATGGTCTGAGAAAATGCTTGGTATGATTTCAATCTTCTTGCATTTGGGGAGACTTTGCTTTTGACCCAATAGGTGGTCTATATTTGAAAATGTCCCATGTACACTTGAGAAGCATGTATATTATATGGTTTTGGGGTGAAATATTCTGAAAATGTCAATTAGGTCCAGATGATCTAGTGAGTAATTTAAGATTTCTGTTTCTTTGCTGATTTTCTGTCTAGAGGATTTATCCAGGGATGCCAGTGGCGTATTAATGTCCCCTACTATGATTGTATTGTTGTCGATCTCTCCCTTGATATCTTCCAGGAGGTTTTTTTTTTTTTTTTTTTTTTTTAATGTATTTGGGTGCTCCTGCATTGGGTGCATTCATGTTTATCAGGGTTATATCCTCTTGTTGTATTGATCCCTTTAGTATTATGAAGTGGCCTTCCTTTTGTCAGATATAAGTATTTTCACCTGTTTTTTTTTTTTTTTTTTTTTCATTTCCATTTGCCTGGAAGATATTTTTTCATCTCTTTACTTTCAGTCTGTGTGAGTTCCTCGTTCTGAGGTGGGTCTCTTGTAGACTGCATATATATGGATCATGTGGTTTTTTTTTAATCCATTCAGCCACTCGATGTCTTTTGATTGGAGCATTTGGTCCATTAATATTTATTTATTTATTATTTTTATCTATTTATTTATTTATTTAAAATAAGTTTTTATTGTTCATATTATTACAAATGTTCCTTTCCCCCCCCCACCATTGCTCTCCTCCACCAGGTTCCCACCCCACCTCTGCCCTTTCCCCACTCCCCATTGTCCTCATCCATAGGTGCACAGTTTATGTTCCGTCTCTTCCCACATCCTCCTCTCCCCTTTTCCCCAAGAATCGTCAGTTCACTCCCCTTCCATACCTCTGATTCTATTATATTCAACAGTTAATATTATTCCTCAGATTTTTTTAATTTCCTTGGTTTTTAGATTCACTTGTTGATAGTTACATATTTGTTGTTCATAATTTTTATCTTTATTTACTTTCTCTTCTGAAAGAACCCCCTTCAGCAATTCATATAATTCTGGTTTGGTGTTGATGAACTCCTTTAGCTTTTTTTTTTATTAGTGAAGCTCTTTATCTGGCCTTCGATTCTGAGTGATAGCTTTGTTGGATAGATTATCTTTGGCTGTAGGTTCTTACTATTCATCACCTTGAATATTTCTTGCCATTCCCGTCTGGCCTGCATGGTTTCTGTTGAGAAGTCAGCTGACAATCGTAACTACCTTCTTTGCTCTTGCTGCTTTTAATATTCTCTCTTTGTCTTTTGCTCTTGGAATTTCAATTATGATGTGTCTTGGTGTGGTCCTCTTTGAATTCCTTTTGTTTGGAGTTCTGTGTGCTTCCTGGACTTGTAAGTCTAATTCTTTCACCAGGTGGGGGAAGTTTTCTGTCACTATTTCTTTCAGTATGTTTTCGATATCTTGCTCTCTCTCATCTTCTGGGACCCCCATAATTCTGATGTTGGTTTGCTTGAAGTTGTCCCAGAGGTTTCTTACATTATCTTCAATTTTCTGGATTCTCTTGCCTTCTAGCTTCTGTGGAGGAGTGTCTTCTGGTTCTTTATGTTCCAAATCTTTGACTTGATTCTTGCGATCTTCCATTCTGTTTTTAGGACTCTTTATAATATTTTTTATTTCAGACAATGTATTCTTTATTTCTTGTTGATCCCTTATCATTTTTTGTTGATCCCTTATCATTTCTTGTTGACTCCTTATTAATTCTAGTTGATCTCTTTTCATATCCTCATAGGTCTTATCCATCTTTTCTAGGAAATTCTTGAAAAACATTATAAGCGTAGATTTGAATTCTATATCCAGTCGCTTTTTGTCCTCCATTTCTTTCGTTTGTGATCTATTTCATTGTCGTATTTCGCAGTTACAGATGGGACGGGATTTTAGGGTGGAGCCTACAGCCTTGGCTTCTGTTAGCCCCGCCCTATGCGGCTCCTGCATCTCAGGGTCCTTCAGTACTTGCTGCAAAGCGCCTCTGAGAGATAGGTGCCCTCGATTTTCGCCTGCTGCCAAACAGTCTATGCTCTCCCCCAATGAGCCCGGTATTGGGGTTCAGTTCAGTTGGAAGTGGAGTTGGAGGTGGCGTTCAGAGCAGTCTGGAGCCCCTGTCTCCTTCCGGCCAGGGCACTCCCACGGCACAGCCGGCCGTCCCTTCTCTGCGCGCAATGTGCGCGCCACCGGGAACTCCTCTCGCCGCTCCCCCGGGGTTCCGCCTTACAGCCCAGCTCCCTATGGATGAGTCTGGGTCCCTGGGGTCTGGCCTAGAACTGGGGTTCAGAGCAGTCAGAACTGGGGCCCAGCACAGAGTTTTATCTCCTTCCCGCTAGGGAACGCCAGCCAGGCACTCGGCCTCCCTCCTCTCCGGCTCTGTCCTCTCCGTTCACTGCGTGTCTCCATACCTTGGGCTTTTCCAGCTCCTCCGCGCTTCCTTCTGGTTTTCTCCTTGCTTCTTGTTGTAGAATTTCCAGTCAGTCAACTTTCCTGTAGTTCTGGGTAATGTCCATTTTATATTTTAGTTGTATTTTATTGAAATTGTTGTGTGCGGCTGCAGCTAGGTGTTTACCTGGGCGCAGCCATCTTGGATCCTCCTGGTCCATTAATATTTAAATTTATTGTTGAAAGGTACTTGTTTGTAGCCATTTCTATTTTTAAAAAAATATTTTTTATTGATTTTTTACAGAGAGGAAGGGAGAGAGATAGAGAGTCAGAAACGTCGATGAGAGAGAATCATCGACCAGCTGCCTCTTGTACACCCCCCACCGGGGATGTGCCCGCAACCAATGTACATGCCCTTGACCGGAATCGAACCTGGGACCCCTCAGTCCGCAGACCGACGCTCTACCGCTGAGCCAAAGCAGTTTCGGCGCCATTTCTATTTTTTGTGCCTGTGTTTCTTTTTACCTTTTAATTTCTTCTTTTTACAGCATTCCCTTTAGAATTGCTGGTTTGGTAGTTATAAACTCCCTTAGCCTTTTTTTTTTGTCTGTGAAGCTCCTGATTTCCCCTTTGATTTTGATTAATAGTCTTGCTGGATAGAGTATTCTTGGATTCAGTCTCTTTTTGCATTACTTTGTATACCTCCTTTCAGTCTCTTCTAGCTTGATGCTTTTCTGTTGAGAAATCATTTGATAATCTGATGGGGGATCCTTTGTAGGTAATGCTCTGACTCTCTTGCAGCCTTTAAGATTCTCTCTTTGTCGTTAACATTTCCCATTGTAATTATGCCATGTCTTGGTGTGGGTCTTTTAGGATTCATATTTCTTTGGACTCTCTGTACTTATGTAACTTTTTTCTCCCCCATATCAGGGAAGTTTTCTGTCATTATTTCTTCAAATAAATTTTCTAATCCTTGTTGCTCTTCTTGTCCTTCTGGCAGCCCTATTATATGTATGTTACTTTGTTTTGTATTGTCTCAAATTTCCCTTAGTCTTTCCTCCTGCTCTTTAACTTTTTTCTCCAATTGCCATTCAGATCGGGCTTATTTCTATACCTGATCTTTTAACTCACTAATTCGGTTCTCTGCTTCTTCTAGTCTATTGTTGAAATCTTTCATTATGTTTTTTTTTATTGTAGCTATATCACTTTTCATTTCTTCCTGATTTTTGCATAGGTTGTTGATTTTCTCGTCCATCTCGTATATGAACAGTAAGACCATTACTCTGAATTATTTTTCTGTCATGTTGCAGGCTTCTGTTTCACTTATTTCCTTTCTTGGTGATTCCTCCTTTTCTTTCCTTTGTGGATTTTTTTGTTGTTGTTGTCTTCCCATTCTATTACCAGAAGGTTGAAATTTTGAGTTGTGGGGGCCTGGGCTGTGTGCAGTGGGAGCTTTGCACTCCCCGCTCCGCTCTGACTCCAAGACATGTGGCTGCTGTGTGTTTGTGGGAACCATGCTCACCCAGGATCAGAGTCACAGGCGCTTAGTGTGTACCTGGAATCAGGGACCCTGCCTGTGCCATGCTAAAACAGAGACCCCACTGGCATGTGCCAAAAATCAGAGTCCCTTATTGTGTGTCAGGAGACAGAATCCCCCCCCCCCCCCTTTGTCTGTGCTGAGAAGTAAGAGTCTCTGTTGCTTGGTGTGGTCTTGAGCCAAGAATCAGGTCCCTGTGTGCGCATGCACCAAAAACTGGAGTCACTGGCTCTTAGTGTGAAAGCACTGGGAATCAGAGATCCCAGGCGTACTCGATGAGAAGTAGTCTAGTCACTGGTGCTCCTTGCTGCCTCTTGTGTGAAGATTCAGGGTCCCTGATCTGCTCGGGAAACCGAGCTGCAGTCACCCTGTGTCAGCAGGAGGTCCACTCCTGCCCTGCGGAAAACAGCCTTCTGTGTGCACTTACCCTGAATCAAAGTCAGGTGGCGCTGTTGCCCAGAATGGCGTGGGGTCTGGTCACTTGAGTGTGCACCGCAGGAAACAAACTCCCTGTGTCCTTGCACCCAGGCTCAAATTCAGCACTGCCCTCCTGTGTGCATGGGGCTGGTCATGGGAAACAAACGCCCCAGTGTGCACATCCAGGTTCAGATTCAGCGCAGCCTCCCTGCGTGGGTGCAGGGTCTGGTGGTGTGAAACAAACTGCCCGGTTTGCATCCCCAGGCTTGAATTCAGCGCCCCTCCCCCACCCCCCGCATGGGTGCGGGATCTGGTTGCAGAAAATCTCCCCAAGGTCACCACCTAGGCGCACATTCAGCACAGCTCCCTGCCTGGGCACGGAGTCTGGTCGCCGGGAAACAAACTTCCCCTGTCCACACAGCAAGGCTCAAATCCAGGAAGAGCTGCCACTGCTGTGTGTGGGCAGAGAGTCTGACAGTTCCTATGCCACTACCACAGGGCCGGCAGGGAGGGAGATTGACTTTGTGACTCACAGAAAGCTGTTTGGCTCAGTGGATAGAGCATCGGCCTGTGACTGAACGGTCCCAGGTTCGATTCCAGTCAAGGGCATGTACCTCGGTTGCGGGCACATCCCCAGTAGGAGGTGTGCAGGAGGCAGCTGATAGTTATCTCTCTCATCAATGTATCTAACTCTCCATCCCTCCCCCTTCCTCTCTGTAAAAAGTCAATTTTATATATATTTTATATAAATATATATTTTATTGAGTTTTTACAGAAAGGAAGAGAGAGGGATAGAAAGCTAGAAACATCGATGAGAGAGAAACATCAATCAGCTGTCTCCTGCACATCCCCTACTGGGGATGTGCCCGTAACAAGGTACATGCCCTTGACTGGAATCGAACCTGGGACCGTTCAGTCACAAGCCGATGCTCTATCCACTGAGCTAAACCGGTATCGGCAATAAAATATATTTAAAAAATATCTGCAGCCAGGGTGCCTGGGGTCTTGGTGTCCCTGGGTCTGCAGCTGTGGTTGCAGATCTTTTACCTGAGTGGCTCTAGGGTCCCCATTTGCGACTGAGACCAGATTGGGTAGTGGTGGAGCTAGGATCCTAGTCGTGAACAGTTCTGCTCTTCAAGATAGCACGGTTCCTGTGCCGGCGGTGTCCTTGAGCAGTGTCTGCAGTGGCCCTGAAGACCTGCAGGATCCAGCTGTCCCTATTGCACTCACAGACACAACCACATATGTGCACCCACTCCTCCATCGCTCCCTCACTCTCACACCCTCCCTCCCTCCCTTCTTGCTGGTCACCATCTTTTTTGAGTCTCCGTGCTTGTTTTCTAACTGTAACATGTTCCAAGGCTGAAGTGTCCCCACTCTCTCACCCGAGTCCGCCCTCTCCCTGTTCTCCCCATTCTGAGAAAATCTGTCACCAATTTTGCAGTTCCCTTCCGTTTTGCTTTGTGTTTTATTTCTTGTTTCTGATAGGTAACTCATTCATGCTTCACACTCCAAAGGTACGGAGACAGCCCTCCACTCGCACCGCAGCGCTGCGCGGGAGCGGAGGAGGTGGCTTGGACGGACACCCAGCAATGGCCACGTGGCTGCAGCACCACCAAGTGCCATGTGGGGGGGCTGCGCGTGCTCAGGGGAGTGACAGAAACCCAACCGCACCTTACCTGAGCTCACCTGAGGCCCATGCTTGCCTCTCTGCTCATGAATCCAGGCTGGAGGACCTGCCCAGGTGGGCAGGCAGCCCCGTAACCCTCAGGCCTGTGGGCAGCTCTCCCACCCTCGCACAAGGCTCCTCCTTCATGGTTCAAGTGGCTGCATGGCCTCCAGCCACCACTCCGTCCCAGCGATGGTGGGGGAGCAGGGAGGACCACTGCTGTGATTCCCGCAGCTGCAGGCTCCTGCTCCTGCCCCGGGCAGCGTGCCTGAGCAGTCTTACTGGCTGAGCTCCACGGGGGCCAGAGGACTGGGGGAGGCAAATGGTGCTGGCCCTGAAGAAATGGCCTGAGGAAGGAGATGAGCGGGCCTCTGGCCTCGCCCTGCAGTGTGGCCGGCCTGCCAGCCCGCCAGGAGCAGGGCCCAATAGCCTCCTAAAGACCAGTGAGGGTTCCACCGAAGCCAGTGCCCCAAAGCCCTTCCTTCAGAGCCAGCCCTCCAGCCGCCGGCCCGAGGCGGCCCCTCCCAGGCTCGCTGCTCAGGGCCAGGCTGCCTGCATCTCCAGGGCCTGGGCTGGCCTCCAGGTGCTGGAGGGCCAGGCCACTCCCAGGACCTTGGAGAGGCCTCTCTTGAGAAAAGTGTTCCCACAGACCCAGGTTCATTTCTGACAAATCCCAGGATCCCATGAGCCACAGGGTAGGGCTGGCGGGTCAGTGCGGATGGGCCCGTCTGAGGGGACCCTGGGTGGGGAGCCCTCGCAGAGGAGCGGAGGCGGCCATGGTTTGGCAGGACCAGGCCTGAGAGCAGCGTGGATGGGATGAGAGAGGAATGGCCGCCAGCAAATCAGAGCCAGGCCTCCACGGTTGGTGGGGGTTCAGGGGGGGCCTCTGGAAGGGGATGAGGGGGAGGGCCAAGGGAGCTGGGACTCAGCAGTGTGGAGGCACAGACTGCCGCGGGGGACCAGTGTCTCACCCAAACCACGAGCTGACAGTCCCACTGCCCAGGGCCAAGATGATGGCGTTACTGACACGGTGGCCGGGGGCGGAGGGCCATCACGGGACAGGAGTGCCTCGGGCCAGGCCCCACCAGAGTTCGGGGGACCCTGACCCACTGGCTCTAACTAGGAAACTATGACATTGAACAAATTAAGGAAAATCAATCCCACTTCGGAGGAAATGGGAACAAAGTCAGGATGTGAGCAGCTTCTTTAACAAGGGCACATCTGGGGGGGCGGGTGGTGGGGGGGTCCGGACAGGGCCGTGTGAAGTCAGATCCCCTGGCCTGCCGGGAGCCGGGTCCCCCTAAGCCGAGGCTGCTGCGCTGCTGGGAGAAAAGGTGGTGCCGCCTGCCTGGCCGGAGGCGGGCAGCGGGAGGCAGAGGGAAAGGGGGGGCTGAGGGAGCCCGCGGAAGGCTCTGCGGTGTGGGGGCAGCGAGGGGGTGGGACCGGGTTGGTCCACTGGAGCAGCTGTGAGGAGGGTCCTGGGGGCCAGGGAGGTGCTGAGCAAAGCCTCCCCCACACCCTGAGGTCCCCGAGGCCCGGCTCCTGCCCAGGGGACTGCAGGCTTCAATCAAGGCTGTGCCACCCGGAGTCCTGAGCTGGGAGAGTGGGGGCTGCTGCAGGGTGGGGCAGTGAGGACACAGGAAGCGGAGTGCTGGGTGTGGCCAGGGCACGGAGGGGAAGCGGGGCTGGGGGCAGAGCCACGAGGGGAGGGGCCCAGCAGTGGAGGCCTGGGCCCCAGGGGCATCTGAAAACCAACGAGGCCCTGGGCAGAGTCACAGACACAGACACAGACACCAGCTCCGCCTCAGGGTTTATTCCATCAGCAACGTTCGCTCTGTCCCTCCACAAAAACATTAGATTATGACTTGTCTCCCATCAACTCAGTTTTTGTATGAATAACCAAAGATTTCTTCTCAACATTCGTTTTTAAACAAGAAGCTATAAATAAATAAAGCTTTAAATGCTCGCCGGTCCAAGTCACACACTTCCAGTTCTCGGCCTCAGGCTCAGGCAGGGCCGGGAGGGCCTGTGTGGGGAGCACGGGCATGCCGGCAGGAGGCCGGGCTGCGGGAGCCGCCGGCCGGCAGCCTCTGGGCATCGGCCTGGGCGTGCGGAGACAGCCCTGCTCTCTAGATGCTCGAGGGACCTGGGGAGGGCCCGCGTGTCCATGGGAACGGGAACAGGCTGTGGCTAAAACAGCCCACGTGCAGCCCGGCCCGGCGCAGGCACCCCGGGAGCCGCCGCAGAGCCGCCGGGAGGGCACCGAGGCCGCCTCCCCGCGCCGGCGTGTGCCCAGCTCTGGCAGCCGTGCGGACCCGCCTCTGCCGTGCTGTCCTTTGCTCCCCTTTAAGAGCCACTAAGTCACCTGGTGCTGGTCTCCGCATGCCCGTGGGTGGCCCTGGGCCGGGCTGGCCCACCATCTCCCATTGGACACAAAGACGGAGGGCCGCATAGGGCAGCCACCTCCCCTGACGCCATGGCGCCCTCGCCCAGAGGCTCCCGGGCAGGCTGCTGCCCTTGCTGGCCCCCGCGGGCGGCCTGCACCCCGCCTGCTGCCTCCTGGAAACGGGGCGCTGGTCTTCCTCCGTGTGGGGCTCACTCAACTCCCCGGAGCCCAGGTTTTGGGCCTCATCCAGGAAGGCACGCTCAGGTGAGACCGGCCGTGCTCTGAACATGGCTTTGCAGTTTGCAGGACCTGCCAGCCTCGGGCGAGGCGGGAACGGGCAATGCCGGGAGCCCACACTCCCTGTCCTGCCGTCCACGTGGGCCCCTGCTCCAGGCCAGGCAGTCCTCACAAGTACCAGGGGCCAGAGGAGGGCAGGGCAGGGGCCCTCGGCTATGGCTGCCCTGACGGGGGTAGAGGGCAGCCTCCCCACTCCTCACCCTGGATGAGCTCTCCACCCTCCGCTTGGTGATGACACAAAGGGGGTGGAGCCAGGAGGTGTGTCCAACCTTCTGACCGGAAACAGAAAGCTGGGGGCGGGGTTCCAGGGCTGCCGGAGTGTCTTCCTGGCTTTAGCGGGGGGGGGGGGGCCTGTTGCTGACCAGGGGCGAGTGTGGAGTCCCCTCCTAACCCCTCAAAGGCTTGCAGGCCCAAGGAGGCGGCTGGAGGAGCCCTACCGCCAAAGAGAGAGAGAGAGAAAAAGAGAGAGAGAGAGAGAGAGAGACACCCACAGACAAGAGAGAGAGAGAGAGAGAGAGAGAGAGAGAGAGAGAAAGACACCCACAGACAAGAGAGAGAGAGAGAGAGAGAAAGAAAAAGAGAGACACACACACAGGGGCCACTCCCCACATATGGCTCCACCGTCTGTCCCTTGTCTTCAAATCTCCAGCTGCTGCCATGGCCACAGGACTCCGCCCGAGCCCGTGGGTAGCACAGGTGGGCTCCTCAGATCCAGGCCTGGGAACCCGAGAGCACCAGCCCCACTGGCCCCTGCCCGTCCGTCTGTCCGGGGAGCGGGCCACGTGTGCGAGGCCCGCGGCCTACCACCTCTCGATGATGTGGCTCAGGTAGTCCTCGGTGGGCGCGCGGCCCTCTTCGGCCTCGTCGCGCGGCGCCTCGGGGGCGCGGTGCAGCAGACGCTCCTCGCGGCTGCGCAGCCGCTGCTCGCGGCGCTCCAGCTGCCGCCGGTACTGGTAGCGCTGCTGGAACAGGTCGCGGGCGTAGTCGTAGAGCTGCACGTCCAGGTCGTTGAGCTCCTCGATGCGCCGCACGGTGGCGGCGTCCACGTCCACGCCGCCGGCCCGCGTGCTGTTGTACTGCAGGAAGGGCCGGATGAACTTGAGGCTGAACGTCCGCTCGAACAGGTACTGCGTCTTGCGCTGGAACTCGGTGAGGCCGAAGAAGGCCATGCCGCGCAGGTTCTTCTTGGCGCTGTCCAGCAGCAGCTGGGCGCGCCGGGCCTCGGGCACGAAGGACAGGTTGTAGCAGCCCACCAGGCTCAGGTCGGCCAGCATGCGCACCTGGCGGTTGTTGGCCAGGTTGTAGGGGCAGTCCATGAACTCCTGCAGCGTGCAGCCCGACCAGTCCGTGCCCTCGTAGCAGGGCGGCAGCTCCTCGGGCGTGGGCGTGCGCCCGTCGCACATGTGCAGGGAGGTCTTCCAGGTGGCCCCGCGCTGCACATGCCGCCACTCGCTCAGGTAGCGGGACACGGGATCGCGCAGCAGCGTGATGTAGTAGAACTTCCTGCAACGAGAGGGCGGTGAGCCGAGCGCACAGCGGTGGGGGCTCCCTGCGGGTCCGGTCTTCCCTCCGATGCGAACCCGTAGGCTGAGCCCTCAGACGGCATGAGAGCCAGCGCATCCTGGCCGCCTGTGACCACGCGGGGTTGCCTGGCGCTGGCCAGTCCCCGGGACAGCCTGGTCTCACCTGCTGCGCGGAGCGCTGAGCCGCGCCCACGCACTTAGAGCGCTCCCGCACAGGTCAGCGCAGCGGGGCACGAGCGGGCCTCGCAGGCGCCCCCGCCCCAGGCCCCAGGAGCAGGGGAGCACCAGCAGAGCCCAGCCCAGTCCCCGGGGTGAACGACAACCCATCATTTGTGCTGTTTCCCGAGAACCGGGCCTGTCCACAGGGCGTGTCCACACGAGGGGAGAAAGGACCAGGGAGGATCGGACCATATCCCCGTGAAGCATCTGTTTATATAAAACCGCTGCTATTCTGGCTTCTGTAAACGCGTGCTGGCTTAAAGAATCAGGGAAGTGAGACTACTCCCTCTCCAGAGAGGCTGCGGGCTGTGCCCAGACAGAGCTGTCAGTGCGGGCGCCAGGCCAGGCCTGGAGATACAGTCTTATGGCCCCTTCCCAGCACGAGGCCTTCTTTCCCAGAAGGCCCGGAAGTCTCATTCCAAATTTGGGATACAAAAGAGCTAGGCCAGTGGTCGGCAAACTCATTAGTCAACAGAGCCAAATATCAACAGTGCAACAATTGACATTTCTTTTGAGAGCTGAAAACCGACTTCTGTGCATGGGCCACGAAGTTTCAATCTCAGTGAACGTGTGCGCCTGAACGTGATGTTTTGTGGAAGAGCCACACTCAAGGGGCCAAAGAGCCGCATGTGGCTCGTGAGGAGCAGTTTGCCGACCACGGGTCTAGGAAAAGTATAATAGAAAAGGTTTCCTCCATGTGTTGGGGGTGAATTTGAAAGGCAGGTCTTTCTCGGGTCCACCCTCAGTGAGATGTGCCCCTTCTCTGAGCTGGCTGGGTTCCTCCGCCTGTGACCCCGACGGCGGGGCACCTCGAGCTGGAGCCAGATGCTCCCAGGACCGGCCTGTGCAGCTCCTGGGCCAGCCCCTCCGGAGGGAGCAGCGTGTGGCCCAAACCTGAACCCCCGGCTCCGGTGGAACCTGCTCAGTGGCTCCTGCCGGCCTTGGGAGAAGAGCGAAAGCCACCTGCACCCTCGGGTCCCTCCCTGACTCCTGGGCCCTCCCCGCGGCCTCTCCTGGCTCCCGGGGCGTGTCCGCTTCCCTCGCTCCTTCAGTGCTGACCCGGCCCCGCCTCTAGGCCTTAGCCAGACCTCGGGCAGCCTCGCTCAGCAGACACGCCTTCCTTGTGGGCCTGGCACGGCTGTGGCTGCACCCTGATCTCTGAGCTCGCCCTCAGGCAGGGAGTGGATGGCAGGCTCCTGTGTGCACTGAGCCAGGCCACGGTGCCTCCTGGGCCGGGACCGAGAGGAAGGGTGAGGGGTTCCAGGGCAGGGCCTCACCTTCGGCCCCAGAAGAGGACACTTGCCCTGAGGCGAGGCAGCTGCCTGGTGCCCGCGGCCCCAGCCCTGGGGTGGCGTGAGGCCAGGCTCCTCCCTGCAGACTCCGGGCTGGTGGCCTCTGGCCAGTGTGAAAGCCTCAGATGGGGCCAACCACGGCATCAATTGACACAGCCAGCATCCCAGAGACCAGTGAGTCCGTGACAAACCTGACCCCACACCGCTTCTAAAGAGGCCGAGACAGGACACGCCAGGCACACGTGTGTTCATGAAGCACACACGCTTGCATGCAGGTTCCCGGGAGGTTCTGTGTCTGCTGCCACATCCAGGACCCACAGGGAGGCCGCCACACAGAGCCCCACCCACCAGGAAGCAGACAACGTGGGGCTCCTCCTGGACCCACAAACCAGGACGCGAGTCCCCAGCTCAGGCCGCACGGCTCCGCCTGGCTCCACAGCTGACCCCCGAGGGCAGGTCCCAGCACGCGTGGCGCTCCTGTCCGCCGCAGCCGCAGCCCCTCCCTGCTACGTCTTCCCGGCCACGCCACACCGTCCGGACGCCGCAGCCACACGTGCGCAGGGCGGCGTGGATTCCGACGGAACGTGTCAGCAGTAAACACAACCAACCACGGCCGCTCACACACTGGGATACATTTGATGACGAAGAGGTTGCAGGAAAAGAGCGAATTAAGAACATGTAACAGGTGATTCTGGAAGAAACAGAGTGAGCGTATGCGACCATGAAGCGAAGGCTGAGTCTCAGAGTCAGAGGCTCAGAGAAAAAAGGACAGGTTAAAACCTAAAAAGAAAGAAAAGGAAGATCCCAGTGCACTCAAAGCAAGCAAAGCCCCCCTCACCCCTCCTGCTCACTCTCACAGCCTAACACACAGCGGGGCCACCTGACCACATCCTGGTTGATGCCCACTTCACCAACCTTCCCATTTAGCCACCCTGGACTCGGGGTGGCAGTGCTGGCGTCTCTGCCAGGTGCATCCCTCGTATAACGGACCGTGAGGCTGAAACTGAGAAACGGGGCTCTAGGGACCCCACGGGTCCGAGATTCGAACGGTACCGTGCCCCCCCACAGGAGCCTGTGCAGAAGACGCTTAGTACAGAGTGCTCAGCACGGGTGTTCTATTGTGGCCACAGGGGACAGGAGCATACGCGAAGAATCAGGAAGATCCTGGAGTCCCGTCAGGACACGTCTGACCACAGGCGCACAGAGCTGATGCCAGGCACAGGGAGCCCCGCTCCGATACTGAAAAGACGGCGTCCTCTGCTGTCCTCACACAGCTTCCTCCGCGCCTCCCGCTCCCGCACACAGGGCTGTTATGAGCTGAGAAAGTTAAATCACTCACCTTTTGGTGGTGTTTTAAAAATGATACTGATGTTGTTTTGAAAACGATATTTTGTGTCATTTAAAATTTTGTTACATATTTTAATAAATCAGATGACTGCTCACACACCCACAAAAAAGAAAGAAAATGTAACAGGGCCCAATGATACTGCTTATCAAGCTTCCAAAAATAAAAAGCAAAGAAGCCCAAACCGGTTTAGCTCAGTGAATGAAGTGTTGGTCTGCTGACTGAGGGGTCCCGAGTTCGATTCCGGTCGGGGGCATGTGTTGGTTGTGGGCACATCCCCGTGGAGGGTCGGCGAAGGCCGCCGACAGGCACTGCCCTCCGGCCTCACCACAGCACAGCCCACGGCCCTCAGGCACACGCCGGCTCCCGTGGGCACGGCCAGGGATCAGCTCCCGGGGCTCCGGCTGAGGCACCGCTCCTGACCTGTGAAATCTTGTCCATTTCACAGAAAACAAGGTGGCGGGTCAGGCCAGGGGCGCCCTGGCCACGGACCTCAAAGACAGAGCTCGGGCGTGAAGACCCTTCTGCTGTGAGCCAGTGCACCGCTCAGCCTGCCCTGCCCGGCGACTCAGCAGGGCTTGTTTCTGGGTCTGCGGCCCTGCATTTTTCCAGTTTTATAAAACCCAGTCTGATTACCACCCGACAGACAGAGGTTAGAGCCCCGTGTGCGTGATCAAAGCTGCTGTTCTCACAGGAGGGCAGGCTGCGAGGCCACAGTCCCCAGTGACCTGCTTTCCTAGGGGTGTGGGGTCCAGCCTGACCCCACAGCTCAGGGTTGGCCCCTCCTCCCAGGACCCCACAGCGGGGAGGGGCCAACCCTGCTCCTCCCCAGGCAGAGGCGTCAGGCGGGCCAGGGAATGGTGGCCTCTGCAGACAAATCGGAGCCCTCCCGGCACACGTCAGAGGCCGTGGCACCCACTTTCTCCTGAGGCACACAGCTCGGGGCCGGGGCGGGCCTGACCTATGAGCTGGGAGAGCAGCCCCTTGGCCGTGAGCACTGGTCCTGGGGTCTGCGGTCCCTCCCAAGGGCTCCTGTGGTCGGATGGGAGGGGCGAGACAAGTGCGATGCGGGTTTGGGGCCCAGCAGAACCCACTGAGTGGGGCACCCAGCTGGTGCTTGCCCACCACTGACAGCCCCAGGCAAGGGGTCTGTGCGAGGGCGGGGCAGGCGCCCGGGCCCGTGTGCTGTCAGCACAGCCGCCCAGGCCGCACGCCAGCCCGGGCTCTGCTCTGGCTCCCACTGCCTCCCCACAGCACACCCCTGCCCCTCCGATCCGCCAGGGAGGGAAAGAGCCAGAATGGACTCACCGCTGTCTGCACAGGAAGGGGGGGAGTGGGGGAGGGAGTGGGAGGGTAAAGCCGCCAAATTAGTAGCCCCATAACCTTAAGAAAAAGTCAGAGGCAGCAGTTAACAATCTTCCTACGCGAGCTGTGGGAGGCCTGCAGCCTAATTTCAAACAGTTCTGCAGAAAAGGAAGGCAGGCAGGCGCAAGCACACGTGTGGCCAGACACACACGATGTGCCGAGCGGGCACCGCCACCGCGGCCGAAGGCTAACGTCCGCGCCTCTGGGTTGGGGAGGGTTTTCTGAAGTAAGTTTCCGGGGCGACCCCGGTTAACAGGTTTCAAGTGTACGTTTCCATGACAGGACCCGGGTGCCCGGTGCCTGCAGCCAACGTGAACCCCCTCCGTCCCCTAAGAGTTTACGGCTGTCTCAACGCCTTTGTGGGCGCTCCGACAAGGACAGCGCCGGCTGCTCCACCGGCCGCTCCGGCCTCCGGTCACAGGAGGGACAGCCCACGAGGCCACCCCCTCCGGTGCCCGTCACACACATGGGGAGGAGGCTGGGACCCAGCGGGACTCCGAGTCGCAGGCTCGGTCTCGGGGACCCGGGGCCCAGCCACAGAAGAGCTGGACCGCACGACCGGAGCCAGCCTGGCCGCGGGGAGGGGCCAGTGCCAGGCCTTGGGGGAAGGGGAGGGAGGGGAGGCAGGCCTGGGCCCTCTGCCCTGCTCTGGGGGTGTGGATGGTGCCCCGGGGGCGCCTGGGGCCGAGGCGGGGACACCTGAGTGGACGGGGCAGCGTGGCTGTGACTCACTGGGCACAGGAAAGGGGTGACCAGCTGACAGCTTGGAGGGAAAAGGCGTCCAGGCCTGCACCAGCGCCGGCCCTGCTGCCCGCCGTCTGTCTGAGGACGCAGCGCACAGGGCACTGGGCCACAGTGGGGCCCCAAGCACCTCAGGGCGCCCCCAAGGGGGAGGTCCCCCGGACATGTCTGTCTGTCTGGGCGTCTGTCCAGACATCTGGGGGCCTGCTGCTGGAGGTCAGGGGGTCCCCACTTCGGTGCCTCTTCCGCCCACACCACACCGCTCGGCTCCCGGGTCCGGCATTATGCACGCCGGCCAGTCCTCTCCGCTCCCTCCCCCGTCCCCACTCCTGACGCACACGGTCCAGGGCGGCCTCGCCGGGCACAGCTGGGCTTCTAACCCCATGGTCCTGGGGGTCCTGGCAGAGCTGCTCCCCTCCGGTCCGGTCCCGTGGCCGAGCCCTGCTGTGCACCCGCAGGTAGACACGCGGGGAGGAGGGAGGAGGGTCCAAGGCTGGGTTCTGCCCGCCTGCCTCCGGCCACCTCCTCCCGGCGCTCGGCGCTCTCCTCCAGGCCCGGCCCGAGAGCCGGGCTGGACCCACTGCCGCATCCCCGGCCAGGCCGGGCTCAGCCGGAGGCTTTGGAGGCTTTCGAAGCCACGCCCGCCTGCGAGGAGGGAGCCGGCACAGGCAGCACCAAGGCCTGTGCGGGATCTGGAGCCCACCTCCTCCAGCCCGGCTGCCCGGCCGCCCGGCCGCACACTGAGCACAGGCACAGCCACTTCCCCAGCCGGGGAGCTCACACCCCCGGGAGGGCGGCCGCGGGAGGCAGAGCCCACCTGAGCCCCGGAGGGCGGCCGAGGCCACAAGGAAAAGCCCGGGTGCAACCTCCCCGCGCTGGCACCACAGCCCAGCTCTGACCCGTGCTGAGGGCAGGGCTGGTGCAGGCCATCGAGTCTCCTGAACAGCCTTGGCGGTTCTTTAGGCTGCTCAACTCCCAGTGCGCTGGGAGCACTGGGAGTTGAGCCCACAGCCCGCCACGCTGGACAAAGGGCCGTCCCCACAGACAGTACCTTTCCGCAGAGCAGCCGCTCCTACGAGGGTGTGCCCACGGGGTGCCTGGCACCTGGCCCTGGTCCCTCAGGCCTGAGGGGCTGCGTGAGTGTGTCAGGCCCGAGAGAAGAATACACCTGCCCAGGGCTCCCTGTGGTTAACTGGACCCAAACCCACCCCAGTCTCTGGTGCCTCTGCCTCCCGGGTGAGCTGCAGACTGAGCGGCCCCTCCTGAGGGCTCCAGCATCACACCTCTGCGGACCAATCAGGACAGTTCCATTTGGACCAATCAAACTGTGTATGGATTCCTCATTTGCATGAAGGTAGACCAATCAGGGACTCCCCTCTATAAGCCAGCCCCTGCTGTTTGTAGGGTCTCCCAGTTCTCGGCCTGAGGTGCTCTCACTGAGCTGTGTGATGGAGTAAGTGGTCCCTTTACAGCACCTCAGTTCAGGGGCTCCTGTTGGTGTTGGAACTGTGGGCGACAACCTTTGGATGACAGTGTTTCGACCTGGGTGTGTGTGTGTCTACCTGGGGGGTGTCTGTGGGATGTGCCGGGGTGCTGTGCTCGTGGGCGTGGCAGGGCTCCCATCCCAAAGGACCCCCCCCCCCCCCGCCCCGTGGGGAATGGGCCCCAGACCCACCCTCTGTCGGTGGCCCATCTGTAACGCATCTCTTGGGGGGCTCGCATGCACGGGCCTCAGAGCCTCCCGATGCCTGGCATCGCCAGGCCCTGTCAGGCCATCCCAAGGCTGCGGCGCTGCAGAGCGGGGCTCTGCCCCAGCACCGCCTGCCGGCGCCCCACAGGCCCCGCCTGTGGAGCCCCGCCCCAGGCCTGGGTGTGCAGACACAGGGCACGCCCTACACCCTGTAAGGCCTGCCGGGGCGCAGGCGACTTCCTGTCCTCACCATTAGCCAGGCCCCTTCTCCTGGAAGACAGGACGAGGGAGGCCGAGGACCCCGACCCCCACAGCCTCCCCCTGAGTCCAGCACCAGAAGCCCCACCTGTGTGTGGACTGGGACACGGGGGGCCACAGGAAGACTCCAGCCCCCCCTACCCCCCCCCCCCAATTCTGCAGCAACAGAAAATCTTCCTTGAAAACACGCTCTCATGACCTGGCTGATCCTGAGGTCAGGGCCAGGGGCAGTCCTGCCACGGGGTGCAAACTTGCTCGGCACCTAAAGGGGGATAGTGGGGAGGGCAGGCCCGAAGTGCCAGGCACGTGTGAGGAGGAAGGCCGTTCACTGCTGGGGCCTCTAGCCTGGCCAGCCCGCAGCTCGCAGCCCCGCCCGGGAGGACACGAAGCCCACTCCTGGCGCAAGATCACTGCTCCAGAATGTCTGTTCATGGTGACAGGGAGACAGATTACAAACTGGACAGGCCCGGGCCACGTGGCCAGCCCAGGAGGCCGCGCCCAGGCCCCACAGCAGTGGCCTGCTCCCGCTGTCCAGGTGCGCACAGCGGTGATAGAGGTGGAGGTGCTTGTCCCAATCTCGTGTACAAGTTTGAGGCCCGTGGCTCTGCCCACCAGAGCGTGGCCCCCTGGGTCCTGGTGCCTGGAAACCATGGCTGAGCCCACCTCAGGTTGGCCTGCTCCTCCTCCAGCCAAAGGGTTGGAGCCCGAGCAGCTAGAGACAGCACCCTGCTCTAGCCCCGCCAGCACACGCAGATGCCGCTCAGTGAGAAGGCAGAGGGCAGCTTCTGTGGTGACCACCAGGTCCGCTCCACGAACACACAAGTCCCATAGAAGAATTCCTGCCTGCAGCCCCGCCCGCCTGACCCCTCACGCGCAGTGGTTACCCGAGAAGGCTTTCAGCCGCTCAGAGGGGCAGTGAGGGAGGTGCCAGCCCAGGCCAGGATTCCCTCTGCTTCTGAGCCACCACAGGTGCTACTGTTATAGGGAGAAGAAGTTAAGGTAAATATTTAAAACTAGTGGCCTGGTGCATGAATTCGTGCACACTGAAAGGAAATTAATTAGAAGTATTTTAATATCACTATTCGCCTTTTCTCTATAATAGAAGTGTCAACCAAATTCATGATCAACAATGCCGAATGGAGCCGAAACCGGTTTGGTTTAGTGGGTAGAGCGTCGGCCTGAGGACTGAAAGGTCCCGGGTTCGATTCTGGTCAAGGGCGTGTACCTTGGTTGTGGGCACATCCCCAGTGGGGGGTGTGCAAGAGGCAACTAACTCATCGATGATTCTCTCTCATCGATGTTTCTAACTCTCTATCCCTCTCTCTTCCTCTCTGAAAAATCAATAAAATATATTTAAAAAAAACAAAACAAACAAACAAACAAAAACAATGCCGGATGGAAACACGTGTAGCCAGCGAGAGCTTTATATGTATCAGATATGTGTGAGTCAACTTAGCCCTTTATAGATGTAGAATAAACTTGCTTACTTTGACCTGCTTTCTGATGTAGCCAAACTTTTTCCAGTCCAATGAAGCACTCCCACTTCTCTTTCAGGTAATTGTGAGCAACACAGCAGTAAATATCAACACAAAGCAGATTATTATTGTAGATCACGCAGGGAGAACAAAGGGTGAAATATTAACTGCAGTGGTGTTCGACTATTGTGTGCAGTGAGAAAACCTGAGTCATTTTCAAGGTCCACCATTTCTTACTACTTTTCAGTCAGGTCAAGTTTCTAAGCTTTCTAAATCTCCGTTTTCTGGCTAATGAAAATGGGATTCCACAAAGTCTCCTATCTACCTACCCCAGGACTTCTGTGAGATCAAATGGGATGAGGCACAGAAAACGCTTCACAAGCATTTAGTTACAGCGTGAAATGTTTCCACCTGGCTATAAAGTGAGTCGTGCTCCTGGGCTGAAGAAACTGCAAGGAGGCTAGTCGCTAGGGAGAGGAAGCTGGGCTTTGGGTGGTTGGCTGGCCTGCTGGTCAAACTCCTGGTGGAGGGGACATTAGCCTTTTATTATATAGGATATACACTGAGTGGCCTGATTATTATGCATTCAGAGATCACCATAATCTGGCCACTCAGTGTATATAGATAGTGCTCAGGTCTAGTCCTGAATGTCCATGGCCCTGAGCACCCCTCTGGCACCCGGGGAGACTGGCTGGCCCTGGGCAACACCGCCTGGGCCAGGACGTGGCTGTCGTGCAGTGGCCTCTGTGGCTGCGGGGCAGGAGGCCCGGCCGGTGGGTGGTGCAGCCAGGGCTGCAGGCCGCCCTGAGGCAGCGGAGTGAGGAGCGCCCTCAGACAGCCTGGGCCCAGACCCATGCCGGCCGGGGCTGAGCTGCTGCTGGAGGCCAGAGCAAGGCGTGAGCGAGGGGACTCTGACTGACGGCCTGGAGGAAGCCAGCCTCTGGCCGGCAGATGGACAGCAGAAACGCCGCCAGAGGGTACTGGGCCTCGTTTCCCCCCGTAAAGTCAGTGGGGCCACCAGCACCACCCAAGGGAGGTGCCAATACCGCCCTCCCCGGCCCTCCCACCCCGGAGCTGCCCATCAGACACAGCTGGGAGCCCTGGTGGGGGTGGGTCTGGGTCCTATGTCAGCGTCCCTCTCAAGACCCAGTGGAGCGAGGGCTCAGTGAAACCTGGTACAATACATTAAAAGATGTCAAAGGCTCTGACAGAATCAGCCCGGGGTTCCTGTGCTACCTAGACAGCCATGGACCGGCCCCAGGGTCAGGCTGCTGTGCCAGCTACCTGGCCACAGGTCAGAGCTGGGGGTTGGGGGAGGCCGGGACCAGCACCCCAGGCACACCTGAAGGAGCATTTCCTCCGGCAATGACCTGGGACAGCTCTTGGGAGGGGCTGGGCAGCTGGTCACCACCAGCCGGGCACTCTGAGACCTGCACTACCACCCCACCAGCAGCACTGGCACCACCGCCACCCCGGGCGGGACATCCCCTCAGGCCACCCGGGGCCTGGGCAGCAGAGGGACACAGTGACCAGACGTAGGGCTCAGGCTGGGGTGCAGAATGGGCAAGAGGGGCTGGAGGGCCGGCTCAGCCTAGCTGTGCCAAGCAAAGCCCACCTCCCCCGCCAGGAGCTCCGTGGTCCACAGGGGCCGGTGCCAACTCAAAGCTGCTCTGTGGCCCGAAGGACCTCGGGGGAAGTGCCGGCGCCTCAGCTCACTGCATGGGACAGGGGAGTGGCCGTGAGGGGAACAGCCAGAGGGAAGATGCCTCGGGGCCTGCCAGGCAGGGGTTCTGTGCCTGCTGTGGTCCTGTGCCCCCTCGCCCACCGCCAGCCTCCCAGCAGCTTGGCTGAAGCCTGGCCGCCTTTCACTTGATAAAAATGGTGTTTTCTTCCAGGAACGTTGCCAGCCCAGCTCCCAGAGGAACAGATGGGCCTCTCCTCACAGCGCTGGCCGACGCGGGGCCTGCAGGAGCCCCGGCCATGGTGAGTGGGGCTGTGCGCGCAGAACGAGCGGCCGCCGGCCTGGACGCTCCGAGCGCACGGCTGTGGGCCTGTCCACGGGGCAGGCCTGCGCTCGTGGGCGGCCCAGTCCTAGCCGGTGCCTGCGGGCAGGACCTCTCCTCACAGGTGCCCCCGAAGCCTCCACATCGCCGGAGGCCGCGTTCGGCCGCCCCTCGCCTGCCTTCCCCGCTGGTCCGGCAGCTGACCCCTCGGGCAGCTGGCTTGGGGGGTGAGCTGCGGGCACTGGAGACCCCTGCGCCAGTGGAGCTCCCGGGAAAGCGCGTCACAGGCTGCCTGCAGCCCTCACAGGCAGGAGTGCCCTGCCGGCTCCCTCCCGCTGACCTGCCTGCTCCCCGCCCCTGGAGAGGGTCACAAGGACGTGGGACAGGCCTGGGCATCCCGCTCTGCTACGTGTGCCTTGGGTGACAAGTCATTGAGGGTCTGAGCCTCTTTCTCATCTGCCCTGTGGGGGCCCCAAATGGCTTGTCAAGAACAAGGAAGGCCTGGCACTAGTGGTGTGGGGGTATTTCCAGCCACTGGGCTCCGACGGTGCCCTCGGCCAGGCGCCTGCCCCCAGCCCGGCCGAGTGGCCACTGGGAAGAAGCACCTCAGCTTGACAGCCTCCCCCCCCCCCCCCCGCCCCAGCAGCTGGGTGGCCTCGAGGCCGCCTCCTGCAGCTGCAGTTTCCTCGATGGGGAGGTGACCTCGGCTTAAAGAGAAAACACCATACTGCACCAAAACCTAGCCCAGCTCCAGGGTGACCCCCCACCACCCCTCGCGTGGTGACGTGACTGCAGGGCCTCAGAGGAGCTCAGGACTCAGGGGCGATGCTCACCCTGCCCGAGGCTGGAGCGAACTCTGCCCACGCTGGTCCCGGGCCTGGGCCAGTGGGGCTGTACGAGGTGCACTGGGGTGGTAAGGGAGCCCTGTCCTCGCCCTTCTCCTCATCGGGGGTGGGAAGCTCTGCCCACAGGGAGGCATGCAGGGCAGCCCTGGGTGTGGCTGTGAGACGGGGTGCAGGCTGGGAGCACAGGGGCTCCTGCAGGCCTCACGCTAGGAAGCCCCTAGATTTCCACAGGGAGGGAGGAGGCCCAGCTTCAGAGCAGCAGACTCAGAACTCTGTGGCGGCAGGACCCCCTCTTCCAACCAACCGCACAGGGAGCCCCGGGGCTGGTGGTGCCAGACGCCAGGCGGGAGGCTCCCACTTGGCCGGCCTCCGGGAGTGGCTTCAGCAGCAGGCGCAGGCCCCAGGGACACCCCAGCCGCAGGGAGGAGGGCTGGCCTCCACCGTCTCCCCGTGAGCTCTCCATGCCTCCGGCTGAGCCCCACTGCATGGGATTCCCAGAAAGGTCAGAGGTCAGCAGGCCACTCCCCTCCAGCGCTGCCCGTGCACGCTGGTGCCACTGGCGGAGGCCCCCCACGGTGCGAACCTCAGAACACACGCAGTGTGAAGGGCAGATGGCTGTCATCGCCGTAGAACTCTGTAACAGAACACGTCGGGGGACAAACCAACCCTCTGGGCCGAGGCACCGACAGCAGCCAGTAACCCAACAGGACGCCGGCCGCACCTGGTCACGGGAGCAGTGTGCCAAGGCCATGGCCACTGGCCTGACGGTCCAATTGGTGAGGGAGCTCGGGCATGGCATGGGGGCAGTTTGGAGCCAGGCTGGAGAGCACGGGACCCCTCGAGCAGAGCAGTCTCCAGCTCGTAAACTCCTCCTCTGCTTGCAGGACAAAGCATGGGAAAAAGCCGTGTCCAGCAACCTCGGTCTAAGCCAGCATCCATGAATTAAACAATCATGCCATGCACCAACGTGGATCAACCTCCACAAGGCTGAGTGGGGAATGCAAGGTTCAGAGGGCCATGTTCCATCTGATGCAGGTTCTAGAAGGATCTAAACTGCTGTGCGCTGCTTCAGGGGGCACACGCGTCTGCAGTGACAGGTAAGCACACAGCGCAAGGGGTGAGGGGGCTCAGCGGGATTGAGACCGCGACGGGATCAGACTGTCATGTGGTGCGTGTGTGACCCCAGCCAGGCCGAAGGTCAGGAAGGGGAGGAGCTGCAAGTCCTAGGTCTCTGCAAAGCCTGGGTCCCGCCAGGCACCCACCTTGTCACCTCCTCCCCTCGCCACCGGCCGCCTGCGCATCCCCCGAGGCCATGCCATAGCCCGTGTGTCCGGGCTGCCCACCAGCTGTCGAGGGCTTTCTGGAGATCGGGGAGCAGACATGGCCAAGGGGCGAGCAGGAGACCCCACAGCGGGAGCACCCTGGGGCCAGGATGCCAGGTGCCAGCTGCTGGGCGGGAGCCGCGCGGACACTCCGAGGCCGGAGCTGACGCGCCTCTTGTACAGGAGTCCCCGCGCCAGGCCCGGGCGCTGAGGCACGGAGGTCAGAGCTTGGAGGGGCAGAGCTGGGGCCCCGCCCATCCTCCATGGTCACGAGCTTCTGGCTCCGAGGAAGGGCCTCGCTCTCCCAGCTGCTGGGGCTCTTTGCTCCTAGTTGCTTCCTGGCTCCAGGCCGCCCTGGACCACCAGCCCTTACTCAGGCGGAGGCGGACCACAGTTCCAGGAGCTGACTGCATGCACAGCAAGGCCCCCTCCACCCCGGCTGCCACTTCGCGTTCTATGTGGCCCTGGGGCTGCCCACCTCACACCCAGGCCTCCGCGCTCAGGGCCGGGCCGGGGCTACAGGACGGCTCCCACTCAAGAGCTGAGGTTCAACTGTCGGCCCCGAGGCATGAGGCCCCGTGCAGCCCTGCTGTGACTGATGTTGGTGGGACCCAGCCAGCCTACTCCTCCCCACAAACTCACAAACAGCTAACTCCAGGGTTTTCCCTCGCCAGCCATCATCACGCAGACAATCACGGTTGCTGGTCCCTGCGTTGGGCAGATGAGCGTTCCTCACACAAACGGGCTGCACCTGCTCAGGCATCAGAGCCCGCCTCCCCCGGCCGTGCTGTGCTCCCCTCCCCCAGCCTGGCCCACTCCTGGCAGCAGGCCTGTGCAGAACAAGACACGGACACGGGGCTGGCGAGGCCAGGGGGCCAGTGCCTCAGGCACACAAGCAGCCCACACCCCTGAGAGATGGGCCCGGGCTCGAGAGGCGGTTCCTGTGCTGCCTACGGACCGTGGACTCCGGAGCAGGGCGAGGCCACCGGGGCCCCCTCTCCTCCTCCTCCGGTGCCCAGCTGGAACTCTGGGGCCGCATCCCACATACGTCGCCCCCCTTGGTGTCCCAGAGCCCCACCTGTACAGACAGGGGAGACCCTGAAGTGGACTTGGGAAATCCAGGGCATGTCTGCCCCACCAGCAGCCCTGGTGAGCGGGGCCCAGACCCAGGGTGAACACCCGCCCCCGCCCAGTGGGAGGTGGGGGGCTCAAAACAGTGACCTGGAGGCAGTGTAGGGCCAGGCACACCCCCTCACGGGAAGGCTGCCGTCAGGGAAACAGGCCCAGGCCCCAGCGAGGCTGGCAGGGTGAGGGGGCGCCACAGCTGGTGGCGTCCTCGTGGCTGCCCCGGGTGTCAGCTAAGTGTCCCCGCAGCCCGGCGGTCTGGAGCCAGCCCTCTCACTGGCCTGTGGATATGTGCATCCCCGCTCTTCCCGAAAGCTGGGTCTGGGACGTCACACCAGAAGAGGGCCCCCCAGCCAGACGGGCCTGCGTTCAGGGGCAGCCAGTTCCAGGTGTCAGCAGGGCTGAGTCATCTGGAATGGCTGAGGGCATTTCCCAAACCTGAAAAGGATCATAAAGGACTGCTTGCTGCCAGACAGCTAAGGGCATCTACATGTTACTGCCTCCTGCTGGCCAAACACCTGAACAGCCGAAGGCAATTCTTCCAATCTGACCGTAAATCGTGTATGCAGACCCACCCTTCCATGTGTACATCACCTTGCCGGAGGGGCGTGCAGCGAGAGATTTGAAGTCTTGTGAGGAGAAATGCTCAGAAAAAGCCCTGGCGGCTTTGTGTGCTCTCAAGTGAGTCACATCCTGGCCGGATGACACAACTTCCCGTCCGTGCCCCGCCCACGGGAGAGGCAGCGCCTTGCTGCCCAAAGCCCTTGCTCAGCACCACAGGCTAAGCTCAGCCAGCGAGCTTCCTAGGCCCAGCCAGAGCCGAGGGTGTGGCCTGATCAGGGTCCAGCGAGGCTGCAGATGGTTCCGTAAACGGAACCCTCCGGAGACTTCCCAGGTCTGCCCAGGGCAGGAGCCCATGTGCTGGGCCTGGCGGCCGGCCCCAGGGCTGGCCACTGTTCTCCCCACCGCCAGCCTCAGCTGCAGCCGAGCGCTGGCCAGGCACACAGGCTTGGGATGGACAGATGTCCGTGGCTGGCTGTGGGCTCTCTAGGCCAGGGACTCTGCACAGGCCCCGCCTGGCTTTCTTGGGGCCAACATCACACGCCTGCCTGTGGGGCCGCAGCCAATGAGGGAACCTCTCAACACCGCAGACCTGGTTCCTGGGCGGCTCCCAACGCCAATTCAGTTCTTAGCCAAGCTGCTCACAGAAAAAATGTCTCCACTTCCTAACAGAGCTGCAGTTCTCAACCAGACAGCCCTCCGTGTGGACAGGTCCACATGACAGAAAGCCTCTCCCAGCCCCACCCCTGGGTTTACGCCTAAACCTGGAGTCCTGAGCATCTCAGGAAATCATGAATATTTTTGTGGTTTTTTTTTTTTTTTTTGCTTTTGTTGCTGGTGCAATGGACAATTAGCACAATTTTTAAACATAAAGAGGCCATTAAGAGTGCTCATGTGGCTAAGGGTGTGAAAGTGCTCACAAATCAAAGCTCACAGGCAAATGGGAGAGGTAGGAAACGTGTTGGTTTGGATAGAGGAATAGCAGTTATCCAGAGACTGCATTTGTGAGGCAGGGAATGTGGACAAGCTAAGATGCTGCACCCCGGGCCCGAGGCTGGAAGTGACCCCCTTAAGGCTAGTAGGGGGTGGTTCCACAAATTTATAGATTAAACAGCACATTAGACATGTACAGTATACAGAAAGGGTAAAACAGATTTCTTTGGGGGTCTGGAATGGATTAATTCAATTTACATTGTTTCTAATGGGAAAAAAGATTCAGGTTTTGAACAAATCTCTTTGAGAACAGCATTCTGGAACGATTTAAGTTTGAGCAGCAAGGTTCCTCTACCGAGTGTGAGGGAACCAGAGCCAGCCTCCATGGACTCTCAGTCCACAGGGTGCTGCCGAGACAGGCTCCTCATTCCACCAGAGGCACACACAGGCGCAGACCTGCTGAGAGTAATTTATACGGAGCCTCCAGACACCCCGGCCATCCCACTCTGGAGTCCCATTCCCAGGACTCCAAAAGGAAATGGAGCTACTCGAAATGTTCACCCCAGCTCGCTGCAGCCCTCCCTCCGGACAACAAACGCCCTCACCAACGCGACCTCTCCCCGAGTGCAGCCGCCACTCCGCTCAGACCTCCCGCAAGAAAGACACGGTGCTGGCCTCACTGGTCCGGGCCAGGGCGGGAGCGGGGCAAGAGGAAAGGCTGACCCAGGAGCGGACAGGCCAGACCAGCCCGGCCACACCAGCGGCGGAGTGCCTCTGAGGACAGAGCCAGGCCCTCGGCCCCTGGGACAGCAGAGGCCTCGCCCGTGAAGATTTGACAAGCCAGAGCCCATTTAAAAGGATCGTCCATAAACCGCTTGAAAGTTTGCTTCAAAACAAAGTTCTGCATCTGCTGAAAAATAT
This sequence comes from Pipistrellus hanaki, assembly GCF_964339955.1. Lineage (NCBI taxonomy): Eukaryota > Metazoa > Chordata > Mammalia > Chiroptera > Vespertilionidae > Pipistrellus > Pipistrellus hanaki. The sequence goes on along the minus strand of NC_140510.1, from coordinate 3,245,115 downwards.
GTTTTTTCCCTTTTCTTAAAAAATGAAAACGTGCCCAGCTGGGTGTGACTCAGCGGTTGAGCATCGACCCAGGAACCAAGAGGTCACTTGTTCAATTCCCGGTCAGGGAACATGCCAGGTTACGGGCTCGATCCCCAGTGGGGGGCTTGCAGGAGGCAGCTGATCCATAATTTTCTCACCATTGATATTTCTCTCTCTCTCCCTTCCTCTCTGAAATCAATAAATATATTTAAAAAGTGAAAATGTAACTGAACATTTTGACTTCAGCTTCTTTCTGTCTCAACCAAAGTGCTCTCTAGGTGCTTCAGGCCACCGAATGCCCCTGCCAGGCCTTCAAGCGGCCGGCCTCGCTCACTGCCCAGCCCAGTGCGTCCAGGAGACCTGCCCTTGAAGGCCAGTGTGGCTTGGTCCCGACAGCACAGATCAGTGGCCGGGGAGGCGAGGCAGGAGTTGCCGTGCTCCTCTGGGGCCGGCGCTGCACGCAAGGCCAATTTTCTGAACCCAGCGTGTGTGGGTGAAGCCGGCGGAGCACGGCCCGAGAGGCCGTGGGTCCTGGTGGAGAGTGCTCTTGCCGGTGCCAGCGTTCTGTGGACATGACGGGACGCAGAGCACCTCGGAGCGCTGCCAGGGTGGCTTCCTGGTGCGAGAGGAGCAGAGCTAGGCTGTGGAGAGGTGCAGCCTGCCGAAAGTGGGAAGAGGAGGGCAAGCCGGGCAGAGGGCAGCACAAGCCTATTTCTGGAACCAGAGACCTCAGGGTGGTGAGGCAGGGCATGGGACCGGAGAGGAGCACAGAGCCGAGGGCACCGCTACTGACGTAGGAGCTTCTGGGCGCCGTGCCTCTGGGCGCAGTCTCCACAGACAGTACCCCGGGACACTCCGGGGCCGCACACAGAGGGGCGGCCAAGCCAGGGTCCCACTAAGGTGGCCCAGAACCCACATTCAGGCCCCAAATGCCTTTGTTGTTTCCAATGAAGCCTACGGACTCCAGGGCCACCCAGGCCAGACCTGGCATTGCCATCAGGCAGACAGAAGGAGGAAGGAGGGTTCTGGCCTTAGAGCACCACCGATCCTGCAAGGTGACACAGGAGTGTGGGGTGCGGAGACACGTACAAAGTAGCTCCTGGCAACAATCAGCACCTGCCTGCCGCGCAGGGGCAGCCACAGCTCTCAAGGCCAGCCCTGCCCTTACAAGCCCTCCGGCTGATGCCAACAAGTGTGGCAGCCCCTGCCCCACCCCCTTCTCCTCGATGGACATAGGACAAACAGGAATCCGCCACAGCCTCACACACCTCTTCCAGGTCAGGGAGCTACTGGAGGCTCAAGCTCATCCCTGTCATCTCCACACGCCCCCTCCGCACAGGCCCGGAACGCCCAGCCTGACCAGGAGATTAGCGGCAGCTGAGAGCACCCTCACTTCCTGCACAAGGTCCCCCTCCCCCAGGCCGCAAAGACCTGGCCTCAGGAGCTGGGAGAGGCTTGGGGAGAAATTCTATTAGTGCCCCTCGGGACAGAAAGGCATCTGCCCAGGTCCTGCAGTGTGCCCGGCCTCACAAAGGGTCCTCACCTGGGCCCAGACCCCAGGGGCTGTGTCATGACAGCTCTAGGGGCTAGGGCCATCGCTCCTCAGACCCAACCTGGGTAGTGCCACACCATGGGGAAGGTGGGGCCTGGCACTACTGGAAGGAGTGAGGGTGACATCCGAGACTCATGAAACCAGGCACCACCAACGCCTGGCACTCCTGGAGGACGGGCACTCCTTCCTGAGAGGTGCTGGAGCCCACGGCCAGGGACCAGGGCAGCCTCCGCGGTGGCTTCAGGACGGGCGCATGTAGCACAGGCCAAGGCTGCGTGGGCTCAGGAAGCTCATTAAGAAGCAGCCTATCCAGTGGCACCGAGGAGGAACCAAGATGGTGCATAACTGCAGCCTCGCACAACAATTTCAAAAAAAATACAACTAAAATACAAAATGGACATTATCCAGAACTACAGGAAAGTTGACTGACTGGAAATTCTACAACTAGATGGAAAGAGAAAACCAGAAGGAAAATCAGAGGAGCTGTTAAAGCCTAAGGTACGGAGACATGGTGCGCGAATGCAGAGAGGATGCTGGAGGGGAGGGGAGGGGGATGAGTGCCTGGTGGCATTCCCTAGCGGTAAGGAGATAAAAGCTCCAAACTGTGCTGAACCCCAGTTCCGACTGCACTGAACCCAGTTCTAGACCAGACCCTGGGGACCCACCCTAATAAAGAGGGAATCTGGGTTGTAAGGCAGAAACTCAGGGGAGCGGCGAAAGGCAGAGCCCTGGAGGCGTGCATGTTGCACGCAGAGGACGGACTGTTGACTGTGCCACTGGATTGCCCTAGCGGGAAGGAGACAAAAGCTCCGGACTGCTCTGAACCCCACTTCCAACTGCACTGAACCCCAGTTCCAGGCTCATTGGGGGAGAGGCTAGACTGTCTGGTAGCGGGTGAAACTTGAGGGCACCTTTCTCTCAGAGCGAGTACTGAAGGACACTGAGGAACACTGAGACTCAGGAACCTCATAGGGTGGGGGTGACGGGAAGCCAAGACTATAGGCTCCACCCTGAAACTCCGCCCCATCCAAGCTGAGCACAGAGGCTTTTGCAATTTTCCAAGTCTAGTCAGATAAGGCTGTCTCCTGGCATAGACACAGCTGAACATCACAGCCAATTGGCCTGGAGGTCAGTTCCACCCAGTGATACCAACAACAATCAAGACTTAACTAGAAGGCTGTACACACAGTCCACAAAGGGGTGCACCAAGAGTGTCCACCTCAGGTAACTGGGAGGCTGACCCACTCAACCATATAGGACACCTTAGCACACAAAGCCACCCTACCAACTCAGGGAAGCTGTGAAAATGCCGAGATAAGGAAACAGATCACAAATGAAAGAAATGGAGGACAACAAGCAACTGGATATAGAGTTCAAAACCATGGTTAAAAGGTTTTTCAAGAAATTCCTAGAAAAGGCCGATAAAATAAACAAGACCTATGAGGATATGAAAAGGGATCAACTAGAAATAAAAAATACATTGTCTGAAATAAAAAATATTATACAGAGTCTTAAAAACAGAATGGAAGATCGCAAGAATCAAGTCAAAGATTTGGAACATAAAGAGTCAGAAGACACTCCTCCACAGAAGCAAGAAGACAAGAGAATCCAGAAAGTTGAAGACAACTTCAAGTGAACCAACATCAGAATTATGGGGGTCCCAGAAGAAGAAAGAGAGCAAGATGCTGAAAACATAATGGAAGAAATAGTAACAGAAAACTTCCCCCACCTGGTGAAAGAAATAGACTTACAAGTCCAGGAAGCGCACAGAACTCCAAACAAAAGGAATCCAAAGAAGACCACACCAAGACACATCATAATTAAAATGTCAAGAGCAAAAGACAAAGAGAGAATATTAAAAGCAGCAAAAGAAAAGCAGCACCCATAAAGGAGCACCCATACTATTGTCAGCTGATTTCTCAACAGAAACCATGCAGGCCAGACGGGAATGGCAAGAAATATTCAAGGTGATGAATAGTAAGAACCTACAGCCAAAGATAATCTACCCAGCAAAGCTATCACTCAGAATCGAAGGTCAGATAGAGCTTCACAAATAAAAAAAAAGCTAAAGGAGTTCAACACCACCAAACCAGAATTATATGAATTGCTGAAGGGGGTTCTTTCAGAAGAGAAAGTAAACAAAGATAAAAATTATGAACAAATACCTAACTATCAACAAGTGAATCTAAAAACCAAGGAAATTAAAAAAAAATCTGATGAACAATAGTAACTGTTGAATATAACAGAATCAGAGGTATGGAAGGGGAGTGAACTGACGATTCTTAGGGAAAAGGGGAGAGGGGGGTGTGGGAAGAGACTGAACATAAACTGTGCACCTATGGATGAGGACAATGGGGAGTGGGGAAAGGGCAGAGGGTGGGGTGGGAACCTGATGGAGGGGAGCAATGGAGGGGTGGGGGAGGAACATTTGTAATAATATGAACAACAAAGATTTATTATATATATAAAAAAGCAGACTATCTCATTCCTGGTCAGAAATGAAAGGGGGAGGGAGAGCCAAGGCAAAGCTGTCACCTGCATGGTGGCACAGACCGCTCCGCGTGGACCACAGAGCAGGGCCTCCGGTACCCAGAGCCCCCTCCACAGGCTGCTGCTGCGGAACTCAGCAATTAAGGTGTGTGTGTGTGTGTGTGAGGGGGGCTGGGGGGGCTGGCAGCACACTCCAGCAACAGGCATCTGGCTGACCAGGCTGGGCATTGATTCTCCATTCTTGTTACACACCCCCTGGGGGGGGTGTGCAGCAATCAGCTCCGCCTGACCCTCCCCCTTCTGTGTGAGGAGCCTGATCTGCTCACCAGGACAAACTGCAAACCAAGGCCGGAACCTTCACCCTGTGGCCTGGGGAAATCCAGCCTCAGGAGGCAAGGCTACAGGAAGAAAACCTGGCTGCAAACTAGGGTCAAGGCCAGCTCTGCACATGCTCCCCAAGGGGCTCTCGGAGTAACTCCCTTTGACAGACCAGCCCCCTCCTACCCACAGGGACGTGCCTGCCTAGGGCCTAGGCCTACCCGGGTTGGGCAGTGCCCAGTTCCAGGGGCTTACAGCCCTCAGGCCGAGCTCAGTCTAGCACAGGGAGTGTGTTTGTGTGTGTGTGTGACGGGGAGAGTGTGTGTGTGTGTGGGGAAGATGCTGGGGGGGGGGGGGGGTGGTATTAGGCCAGGAAAGTGCATCTGTGCAGAGCTGACCAAGTGTGAGCAGAAAGCCAAGCTCAATGGCCCTGGATAGGTTGGTCCGTAAGGAGACCAGGAATGTTCTCTCAGGCTGAGAGCTGCTTTTTTGTAGGGAAGGGAGCAACACAGCCAAGGGAAAGGGGGAAGATATCCTGCCCCCAACTCCCACTGGCTTTAGGGCCCAATTCCCAACAGCCTGGGAGAGGCCGGGGAAAGGAATGCAGGGTTGAGCAGGAGGAGCAGTGCATGGACACTGCTCAGCTCCACTGGACAGATGCCCGCCTCCCCCCCAGATCCCCGAGTCCGCGCCCTCCTGAGTGACAAAGAAAAGGGCCCTCACCTGGGACCACCAGCCAGATCCCACCCAGCCGACTGTGCAGTCTGAGGCAAACGGAAGACAACCCACAGCCGGCAAAGCCTCCAGCCGGGCCTTCCCAGCCGACACCCGGGAGGAGGCCCAGAGCACCCACACCAACAGGACAAGCAAGAATCCCGTCCTGAACACCCACAACCCAGCACCGTCCTGGTGCATCCCCGGAGAGGTGCCCCCCATGTAGGTCAGTCGTGTGCCCCCAACCTCCACAGGACAGGGGGTCCCCAGGAAATGTGCCTGGCTGCACCGGTCCCTCCCAGCTCAGCATCCCCCAACCTGGCTTTTGTTCCTCTTTCAGGCAAGCTCACACTTGGTTCGGGCCCAACTCTGCCCTGTCTGCGTCTTAGAGCCAGGCCGCACTCGGGCCTTTGTTCTTAGGAGCCCTCCAGCAGGCAGCCCTCCCAGCCCCTCGAGGCAGGCTGCGGGCCCACAGGGGTGGGGAGCGGTCTCCACGTCTCGCGTTAGCTTAGGGTGGGAGTGCCCGAAGAGAGAGCGCAGGAAAGCCACGCACCGGGTGAGAACACAGGCCCAGAATCGACTGCCCTGCCTCCGCGACCGAGGCCGGCTTGGGCTCACCCGTGGGGCGGCCCCGGTCCACACGGGTGCGATGGCCGGCGGGAGCCCAGGCAGGGCACGGCCCGTGGGCGATGGGAAGGAGCGAGCCGGGGCGGAGGGGGAGCGGGGCCGGCGGCGGGCTCACCTGGGCGCGCGCAGCGCGGCGGGGTCGCGGCGGTCCAGCACGCCGGGCACGCAGCTGGTGAGCTCGGTCCAGTCGGCGTGCAGCCCGCAGCTCCAGCCGGTGGAGAAGCGGGAGAAGAGCCAGGTCTCGCGGCGGTTGGGGCGGTAGCAGGTGCACTTCTTCTGGCCCGGCCGGCAGTCGCAGGGCACCTCGAGGCGCACGTTCTGCACGAGGTGGCGGCCGAAGGTGGTGCCGCCCGTCTTCTGGATGTGCAGGAACACGATCACGTCGTCGCCCTTCATGTCGAAGCGCAGAGAGCGCTCCAACTCGCGCCGCGGGAAGAAGTACTTGCGCTCGTAGTGCGGGTCGGGCGTGGGGAAGAGGTCCAGGTCGTCGGGCGGCGCGCGGCCCGGGCCGCCGCGGCCCAGCCCGGGGCCGGCGTACTGGTAGAGGATGAGCATGAAGCACGCCGAGCCCGCCGCCACCAGCACGAACCGGCTGGCGCGCTCAACCATGGTCCCGCCGCGCCGCCGCCGCATGTGTCACCATCGCCGGCCGGGCGGCGGCCTGCCGGCGGGCGCTGCTCCCTCCGCCGCCGCGTCGGCCCCGCCCCGCTACTCCGCGCCCGAGTCGCGCGCAGAGCCTGGGGCCCCGGCCCCGCGCGGCGCCATGACTGCTCTCCGCCGCCTGTCGACCCCGGTAGCCCCGGCCGCCCCGGCCCCGCTCCCGCCGCCTCCGCCCGCCCCGCGGCCCTCACCGCCCGCGCCGAGCAGACTGCGCAGCCCCGCGCGCGCTCCGCCCCGCCCGCCGCCGCGCGCTCCGCCCCGCCCGCCGCCGCGCGCTCCGCCCCGCCCCCCGCCGCGCGCTCCGCCCCGCCCGCCGCCGCGCGCTCCGCCCCGCCCCGCCGCGCGCAGCCTCTTGCCGTCTCTGCCCTCGCGGGTCCTCGGCTCGGCCTCCGGAGCTGGCGGGCGGGGCGGGCTGTGGCCGGGCCTCCTCCGGCCTCGGGCTTCTCCGGCTGGCAGGGGGTGGGAGCGCCTGCAGGGCGTGGCGGGAGCGGTGGCTCTGGGTGCGGAGGGCGGCGGCGGGCTGCGGGGAACGGCGCCCCCTCCGGGAGGGGAGGGACTCGCCTGGGAGACGGGGGCCTCCCTTGCGGGGACCCGGCCGCGCCGGGACCGCCCTCTGGGGAGACGCTGCGTGTCTGCGAGGCCCTCGACCCTCCACGCAGTACGTCCTCAGCGCCCATCTGGCCTCCGTGATTCTAACCCAACGGAAAAGCTGGAAAAGTGGAGCCAATATTTACAAAATTGCGGAGTCCACAAAAGTCAGCGAGGCCCCCCGCAGGTGCCTGCCTTCGGGCCAGGCCTGCCCGCTCCCCGCAGCCCCGAGGAGCGCGGCGGCGGCGGAGGGCCCTGCGGCCCGGCGGTCAGCAGGACGGCCCGGTGCGGGGGCTCCAGCCAGAGCCTCCGGGAGGGGGTCCAGCTGCCAGGCCTGCCCTTGGCTTCCTTCTGTTGGGGTCCCTGAAAGCATGGGGGGCGGGTGTGTGAGGGTTTATTGTGTCAATGATACCTCAGTGACATTGTTAAAATATATTTAACCACACCACAAACTCCTGGAAGCAAACCCAGAGAACTGGAACAAGCACCCCTCGCCCCAAAACCCATTAAGACTGAGATTTGATTGGACAGCCGCTGGGGACAGAGAGAGCAGGGTCCTGAACACAGTGGGGAGGACTCAGAGCTGGGGGGGCGCCACCTCCACCTGCGGTCAGACCTCTGGGCTGAGTCCTGGGGAGCTCAGGCCTGCAGAGCAGCCTGGGCAGCCGGGCGTCTTGATCTGAATGACAGTCCCCACCGAACGGTCCATCAGGATGGAGGCTGCTCTTCCATGGGAACTGCTCCAGAGCCGCCCTGGCCCCCTGCTCCCCTCTCCCCAGGCAGGGGGCTGGCGTGGAGGCTGTGAGAGGCTTCAGAGGGCCAGCCTCAGCTCCTGCAACCATCCCTGCTGCCGGGACGTGGGCCCAGCATGCTCGAGAACGCTGGGTGTCATCAGTGCTGGTGGCCCCGCCTGGTGACAGTCTCGCTGTCCCCAGGGAGAACTCTGAAGAACGGCCTACACGGGGTTCCAATGCGTGGCTGCCCCTGCAGGAGACCAGCAGCCCGACCCCAGATAAACAGCGGGAATGGCTCTTTTTGAGTCCTCTTAGGAGGGAGCCCACCTTCCCCCTGGGTTGTGGAATTTTACCCCATTTCCCCGTGGGGCAGGCTGCCCAGCACTGGGCCCCAGGCTGCAGGCAACCTCTCCATCTCAAAGTCAAACCAGGAATCACAAGCCAGAACCCAAGTGGCTTCAACAGGTGGCGGCAGAGGGCACCCTGGCCACACCCCTGGGGGCTGGAGGGAGCACTCATCAGAGCACTCTGATGGAGCCTGTGTCACCTGAAAGCCCCACCGCACTCCAGGCGCCCGGCTTTGGGCGCAGACAAGCTCCCTGGTCCCCAGCGGCGGCCTGGGAGGACGCCCAGGTGGCCCGACGCTGGGAGTGCAGGCAAAGGAGTGGCAGCTCTGCTCTGTGCCTGCCCCGCCCCTCCCCGCCCCTCCCCGCCCCTCCCCGCCCCTCCCCGCCCCTCCCCGCCCCTCCCCGCCCCTCCCCACCCCTCCCCACCCCTCCCCGCCCCTCCCCGCCCCTCCCCACCCCTCCCCACCCCTCCCCGCCCCTCCCCACCCCTCCCCACCCCTCCCCGCCCCTCCCCACCCCTCCCCGCCCCTCCCCGCCCCTCCCCGCCGGGTAATTAGTGACTTTGAGCCTGTTTTCATGTGCCTCTTGGCCTTCCTTCTGTCTTCTTTTGAGAAGATTCTATTTAGATCCATTGCCCATTTTTTATTTGGGTCATTTATCTTCCTTTTATTAAGTTGTGTAAGCTGTCTGTAAATGTTGGAGATTAAACCTTTATCAGTGGTAACATTTGCAAATATGTTCTCTCATACAGAGGGCTTTCTTGTTGTTTTGTTGGTGGTTTCTTTTGCTGTAAAAAAGCTTTTTATTTTGATGTAGTCCCATTTGTTTATTTTCTCTTTAGCTTCCATTGCCCTAGGGGCAGTATCAGTGAAGAAGTTTTTTTGGCATATGTCTGAGATTTTGCTGCCTGTGGATGCTTCTAGTATTTTTATGGTTTCCCGTCTTATGTTTAAATCCTGTATCCATTTTAAGTTTATTTTTGTGTATGGTGTAAGTTGGTGATCTCGTTTCATTCTTTTGCATGTATCTGTCCAATTTTCCCAGCACCATTTATTGAAGAGACTGTCTTGACTCCATTGTATGTTCGTGCCTCCTTTGTCAAATATTAACTGAGCATAGTGATTTGGGTTGATATCTGGGTTGTCAATTCTATTCCATTGATCTATATGTCTGTTCTTGTGCCAGGATCAGGCTGTTTTGAGAACAGTGGCTTTGTAATACAGTTTGAAATCTGGTATTGAGATCCCTCCTACTTTACTCTTCTTTCTCAGGATTGCTGTGGCTATTCGGCGTCTTTGTTGTTCCAAATAAACTTTTGAAGAGTTTTTTCTAGGTCAGTGAAATATGCCTTTGGTATTTTAATGGGGAGTGCATTGAACCTATAGATTGCTTTGGGGAGTATAGACATTTTGATGATGTTGATTCTACCAATCCATGAACATGGTATGTTCTTCCATCTGTTTACATCTTCCTCTATCTCTTTTTTCAGTGTCGTGTAGTTTTCCGCGTATAGGTCCTTTACTTCCTTAGTTAAGTTTATTCCTAGGTATCTTAGCGATGGTAAATGGAATTGCTTTTTTAGTCTCTGTTTCTATAAGTTCGCTGTTGATGTATAGAAATGCCATAGATTTCTTGGCGTTAATTTTGTATCCTGCTACATTCCCAAATTCATTTATTAAGTCAATTAGTTTTTTAATGGAGTCTTTTGGGTTTTTTATATACAATATCATGTCGTCTGCAAATAAGGATAACTTTACTTCTTCTTTTCCAATTTGGATGCCTTTTATTTCCTCTTCTTGTCTAATTGCAATGGCTAGTACTTCCAGTACTATGTTAAAGAGGAGTGGCGATAGTGGGCATCCCTGTCTTGTTCCTGTTCTTAGAGGGAATGGTTTTAGTTTTTCCCCATTGAGTATGATGTTGGCTGTGGGTTTATCATATATAGCTTTTATTATGTTGAGGTATGATCCTTGTACTCCCACCTTGTTGAGAATTTTTATCAGGAAAGGGTGTTGGATTTTATCAAATGGTTTTTCTGCATCAATTGATATGACTATATGATTTTTATCTTTCAATTTGTTTATGTGATGTATCACGTTTATTGATTTGCGGATATTGTACCATCCTTGCATTCCTGGAATAAATCCTACTTGGTCATGGTGTATGATTTTTGTGATGCTCTGCTGGAGCCGATTTACTAGAATTTTGTTGAGGATTTTGGCATCTATGTTCATGAGGGATATTGGCCTGTAATTCTCTTTCATTGAGTTGTCTTTATCTGGTTTTGGTATTAGGGTGATGCTGGCTTCATAGAAGGAGTTTGGAACTGTTCCTTCCTCTTGAATTTTTTGGAATAGTCTGAGGAGGATAGGTTTTAGTTCTTCCTTGAATGTTTGGTAAAACTCTCCTGTGAAGCCATCTGGCCCTGGGCTTTTGTTTGCTGGAAGCTTTTTGATGACTGTTTTAATTTCTTCCCAAGTCACTGTTCTATTGAGAATTTTTTTATTTTTTATTTTATTGATTTTTCACAGAGAGGAAGAGAGAGGGATAGAGAGTTAGAAACATCGATGAGAGAGAATCATCGACCAGCTGCCTCTTGCACACCCCCTACTGGGGATGTGCCCTTGACCGGAATTGAACCCGGGACCTTTCAGTCCACAGGCTGACGCTCTATCCACTGAGCCAAACCGGTCTCGGCTCTATTGAGAATTTTAGATTCTTCCTGATTGAGTTTTGGAAGGTTGTATTTTTCTAGGAATATGTCCATTTCCTCCAGGTTGTTCAGTTTGTTGGAATAGAGTTGTTCGTAGTATTTTGTAACAATCCTTTGTATTTCGGTGGGGTCTGTTGTTATTTCACCTCTTTCGTTTCTGATTTTGTTTATTTGGGTCCTCTCTCTTTGTTTCTTGGTTAGCCTGGCTAGAGGTTCATCTATCTTGTTTATTCTTTCAAAGAACCAGCTGTTGGTTTTGTTGATCTTATGTATTGTTTCTTTGGTCTCTATGTCGTTTATCTCCACTCTGATTTTTGTTATTTCCTTCCTTCTGCTTACACTGGGCTTTTCTTGTTACTCTTTTTCTAACTCTTTGAGTTGTAGAGTTAGATAATCTGTTACCATTTTTTCTAGTTTTTTGCAATAGGCTTGTAAGGATATGAACTTCCCTCTCAAAACTGCTTTTACTGTGTGCCATAGATTTTGGATAGTTGTGTTTTCATTGTCATTTGTTTCCAGGATGTTTTTAATTTCTTCCTTGATTTCTCTGGTAACCCAGTCCTTGTTTAATAGCATGCTGTTTAGTCTCCATGTGTTTGATTTCTTTGGATTATTTTCATTGTAGTTAATTTCCAGTTTTATGCCACTATGATCTGAGAAGATGCTTGATATGATTTCTATCTTCTTGAATTTGAAGAGACTTTGCCTATGTCCCAAAATGTGGTCTCTCTTTGAGAATGTCCCATGTGCGCTTGAGAAGAATGTATATTCTGTGGCTTTGGGGTGGAATGTTCTGAAGATGTTGATTAATTCCATCTGGTCTAGCGAGTCATTTAGGATTGATATTTGTTTGCTGATTTTTTGTTTAGATGATTTGTCAAAGGGTGACAGTGGGGTATTAAAATCTCCTACTATGATTGTATTGCTATTAATCTCTCCCTTAATGTCCTCCAGCAGTTTTTTAATATATTGGGGTGCTCCCATATTGGGTGCATATATATTTTCCAGGGTTATTTCTTCTTGTTGGATTGCTCCCTTTAGTATTATGAAGTGGCCTTCATTATCTCTTGTTATGTCCTTCCTCTGAGATCTAATTTGTCAGATATAAGTATTGCTACCCCAGCTTTTTTTTCATTTCCATTCACCTGGAAAACCTTTTTCCATCCCTTCATCCTCATTCTGTGTGTATCTTTTTTTCTGAGGTGGGTTTCTTGTAGACAACAGATATATGGGTCTTGTTTTCTTATCCAATCCATTACCCTATGTCTTTTGATTGGAGCATTTAGTCCATTTACATTTAAAGTTATTATTGATAGATACTTATTTGACGCCATTTTTATTTTATACCCATGTGTTCCATCTTTGCTTTCTATTTCTTTAATTTTACAGTAGACCCTTTAGCATTTCTTACATTGCTGGTTTGGTGGAGATAAATTCCCTTAGTCTGTTTTTGTCTGTGAAGCTACTGATTTCACCTTCACTTTTGATTGATAGCCTTGCTGGGTACAGTATTCTTGGATTCAGACCCTTCCTTTGCATGACTTTGTATATTTCATCCCATTCCCTTCTGGCCTGATAAGTTTCTGTGGAGAAATCAGTTGCTAGTCTGATGGGGGTTCCTTTATATGTAACTTTCTGTGTCTCTCTGGCTGCTTTTAAAATTCTTTTTTTGTCGTTGGTTTTGGCCAGCTTAATTATAATGTGCCTAGGGGTCAGTTTTCTGAGGTTCATTTTGCTTGGGATTCTGTGAGCATCTTGGATTTGTGTGGGTTTTTTCTTCTCTATCTCAGGAAAGTTTTCTGTCATTATTTCTTGAAATACGTTTTCCATGTCTTCCTCAGTTTTCTTTCCTTCTGGAACCCCTATTATTCTAATATTGTTTTGTTTTGTATTGTCCCAAAGTTCCCTTATACTTTCCTCCTGCTTTTTAAATTTTTTTTTTTTCCAGAAGCTGTTCTAATTGGGTATTTTTTCCCATCTTGTCTTCTAGCTCGCTGATGCAGTCCTCTGCTTCTTCTAGTCTACTCTTGATGCTTTCTATTGAGTTCTTTACAGTAGCGATGTCATTTTTCATTTCTTCTCTGTTCTTCATTTCCTCTTGGTTCTTACTCATATTGTCAAATTTGTCTTCTAATCTTTTTAGCCATCTTATGATCATCACTCTGAATTCTTGCTCTGGTAGGTTGCTTGCCTCTATCTCGTTTACTTCCTTTTCTGGTGAAGCCTGCTTTTCTTTCATATGCGGGCTGTTTTTTTGTCTCCCCATGATCTTTTTTTTTAAAAAATATATTTTACAGAGAGGAAGGGAGAGAGATAGAGAGCTAGAAAAGTCGATAAGAGAGAAACATCAACCAGCTGCCTCTTGCACACCCCCCACCGGGGATATGCCCGCAACCAATGTACATGCCCTTGACTATAATTGAACCCAGGACCTTTCAGTCCGCAGACCGATGCTCTACCACTGAGCCAAACCGGTTTCGGCCCCATGATCTCTTTTTAGGATGTCTGGTTGTGTAGTTCTCTCTCTCCTGCTTTGATTTAAAGGCACAAAATACAACACAACCAGGTACGACACACAAGGCACTGAATAGAAATGTGTTTGTGATATTAATAACCACCAATAAAGGTGACTAGAACCCAGCTAACAAAAACATACAACCAAACAAAAAGAATAGGCAAATCAATGCTATAAAAAAAAGCATACAACTTCAGGAGGTGTGAGAATGCCCCGGGGAGAGACATTGGTTCTGGGAAGTTGTATGTTGAATGTATAGTTAACATTCAACATACAACTTCAAAGAGTTAGAGAGAAAGAGTGTTTTGTTTTGTTTTGTTTTGCTTTTAGGACAGCTGCGAGGGAGGTGTGAATGGGCTTGGAGCAGGGAGTTGGAAATTAGATATTTACAAGTAGGGTGAAATTTTAGGAGGGGGTAGACAGAAGGAATGGGGAAAATCTAGAGCAGGAAAAGGGTTAAGATAAACGAAAGGAAAAGGTCGGAAAGAGAGTGAAGGCATAAAGGTAGGGTTGAGATAGAATAAAGCGTTGGAGAAGGAAAGATAGATAAAGACTGTAGAACAGTAATCCTGAAATAAAAAAATATAATAAAATAAAATAAAAATAATAAAAATAAACAAAAGAAAATAAGATGAAAAAGGTAAATTAGTAGTAGTAATAATGTTGATTACATATACAATGTAATAATTATAAAGATAAAATCAAGTGAGGAAAAAGAAAAAATAGTTTCTTGAGTAAACGTTGCAAATAATGAAAACAAAAATAAAAAACAAAAATTTAAAAATTTTAAAAAAATAATAAAATTAAAAAATTTTTAATAAGATTTGCAGTAATGAAGGTCATTCACTTCCTCTATTGTTATGACCCAGTCCTGATTTTTAGGCAGGTTTTGCTTTGTTTTTATTTCACTAGAGTCAATTTGTGCATTAGCCTCTGGGTGGCAGTGTTTCTAGGTTGACTTCCCAGATTCTAGAGCCTCTCCAGCCCTCCCCCCCCCTCTGTCTTCTCTGCAGCAGGAACTATGGAGGGGGGGAGGGAGCAAGTCCGAGCAACTGCAATCTCCCGCAACTCTCCGATATCCCTCCGAGCTAGATCCAAATGTGTTGCTCTTTAGATATCTCCCCTGTTAGGAGCCCCATCCACTTTCACGGGTGACACCCGCCCAACAGTTGGGGCTTCTACTTGTAATCACCGCCCTTGTCCTCCAGCTTCTGCGCGCGCTCTGTGCGAGCAGGCTTTGTCTTTGCAGCGAGCACTCTCCACCCTCTTCCCGCGAAATCTGACCTTTTCGCCCAGCAGTGGGGCCCTCGCCAAGTGTTTGCGCCGCCTGGGATCAGCGTTCTGGGGGTCACAGCTGCTTGGTGGTCGTTGCGGCTGTGGATATTTAGGCCTCTGACACCATCCAATCTTCCTCTCAAGATGGCGAGGTTTCCCTGTCCAAGCCGGTAGGTAGCTCCGGGCAGGGACGTAGCCTGCGTGGGTGCTTCCCTGTGAGCGGCCCCCCAGCAGTTTCTTCTGGTGTTCGCTGTCTCCCAGCTTGCTAATAAACACTCACAGCTCAAGACCATCAGCTGCTCTCTCTTTCTCCAAATAAAGTTTTATACCACATCTCATGCTCCCATGGGGGCCTCTGGAAATGCTTATTCCAGAGATACCCTAAGAACCCCACTCCCTCTAGCAATGGAGAAGTGATAGATGTGCACACATTTCTCTGGTACTAGAGTGTGGCAGTCAAGGGCAGTCCACAGAGTCTGTATTGAGCACTCACACTTTCTGGTTAGTGAGCCTGGCAGGGACTGTGCCAGGCACACCCTGCCTTTGCCTCTTATTCATGTGCCTGGGGGTCCTGGGAAAGATGAGATCTGCCTGTGGCTTGAGAGTGGTGCTCTGGCTGTGGTGTGTGCCTGTTGGGGTGGAGGAGTCTGTGTGAAAGCAGAAAGCCTTGGCAGCTGTCCTGGCCCAAGGACCCTGGCTCAGAGGGCAGGTGGACCGGGGTGATGTAAACAGGGGGTAGTGGCTAACTGCACATGTCTTGGTTTGGGAAAGGAAGAGTTTGGAACATGGTACCTTTGAAATGCCTGGAGAGGTGAAGAGATGCTGAGTGATGGTGGAGGGCTGTCTGGAGTGAGAGCTGCAGACATATTTGGGAATCAGCTCACATAGACGGGTCTGGATCGGTGCAGGGAAGATGTGGAGAGAGAAGACAGGGTATGTAGTCAGGACCTATGGACCCAATGTGAGCTGAGCCAGGCCAGCACCCTCTTGGCATCTGAACCCCATACACCCTACTCTAACAATGGGGGTGAATTGGGACTTCCAGAACCAATGTCTCACCCTGGGGCATTCTCACACCTCCAGCACACCATTTTCCAAGTCAATTGCTGTGGGATCTTCTGGGAGGATGAAAGAAGATTACAAAATGTCTTCACCAAGAGCTTCCAGGCCTTTTTCCTGGGACGCATCCTCTCTTCCATCAGTGGCTTTAGATTGAAAACTGGCCTACAACCTGACACTGGGCAATGGCCGAGGGGTTTTCTGTGGAGTGTTTGCCCTCCTTCTTCCAATCTTCCCACCCCGTCTATTGTGACTGCACAAGTCAGCAGTCCCCTACCCTAGCCCATCTCCTGGCTGGGAGCACCTGCTCTTTAACTTCTCCTACTCTCTCCCACTCAGATCTTGTTACTCATGCTCACCTGCCTACCTGGCCTCCAATGCCAGGGGTCTTTGCTCTATTGGGGGATCACCTCTCCTTTGCTGGTTCTGTGCAGCATGTCCTTCTGTGGGGCCCAAATGGCAGCCAGTGCTGATCTGCCCCAGGCCTGTGTTGCCTCTCACCACCCTCACTAATAGATGGGCCCTCTCAAGCCTTGTTAGGAACATGAGCACCTGGTGTATTCCTGCTACAGAGTCTGATCACTCTAACAGGCCATCCTCCAAGTCCTTTGTGCTTTGCTACAGCAACTCTGGCACTCGTTGCACTGAGTGTGGCCACGTGTGTAACCCACAGGTTGAGAACCGCTGCTGTAGAGCCTAAGACCATCGGAAACACAGATATTTACATTAAGATTCATAACAGTAGCAAAATTACATTATGAAGTAGCAACAAAAATAACTTTATGGTTGTGGGTCATCACAACATGAGCAACTGTATTAAAGGGTCGCAGCATTAGAAAGGTTGAGAACCACTGCTCTAATGAATCAGTGGCCTCAGCAAGTGCCAACTACTCTCTAGTCCTCACATGCACCTCTTCTCTCAACCCCTTGGTGTCAGGGATGCTGCCAGCCTGTCCTTTGCTCCAGAACACCTGTCCCTGCTCACCACGCATGCTCACCACTGCATGCTTACCACTGCATGCTCACTACACATGCTCACCATGCATGTTCATCAGACATGTTCACTAGTGCATGCTCACTACATGTGTTCACCACTGCATGCTTGTGGGGAAAAACAGAACTGGGTTGGAAAGTCTGTCAGGAGGATTCTCTGAAAGGCCGGGGGCCTCTGGGGGGACCTTGATGAAGGTGGCCACCCCTGCCTTGACATTTTCCAAACAAATCTGAGTCCCCGGTATTTTACTGAAATCTCAGTGTTTAGTCTTTAGACCAGATCTTGTAGAAGCATGTGCTTTCTCAAGGATACTCACCCTGCTGATTGTGTCTAGAGGCTAATTTTAGTTCAAGCTGTCATGACAATAAAAGCCTAAGGAGGCAGGTGAACAGGACTGTTTGGTTCCTTTAGCCAGGCAGTCCCTTAGCCCTCTCTGTCACAGAAACGTGTGTCAGAGTAATCATTCATCTGTCATTCAGCCCTGGCACATGCTCACCATGTGTGCTCACCACTATATGTTCAGCAGGTGTGCTTACCTCTGTATGCTCACCAGGCTTGTTCATCACTCATGCTCACCATGCATGTTCACCACTGCATGCTCACCATCTGTGTTCACCACTGCATGCCCACCACTTATGCCAGGGCAGGAGCTGGCTGCACGATGGGGATGAGAGAGCCAGCTCCTGGCGCCCTGGGGTCTGTCTCCTGGGCTGGCTCTGGCACCATCTGTCTTAGGTTGGGTTCTCTAGTAACAGATTCTGAACCAGAGGGTTGGGTAAAGGATGGTTACAGCGTAATTTCAGGAAACACGTCTGCAGGGGAGTTGGAGACAGAGCCTGGCAGAGGAAGGTACTAGCTGGCAACATGGTCACAAGTGAGGCCTCAGCTATCCTGTGAGTGGTTTGGGTGAGGTGCTCTTGAGGGTTGGGGCAGTTCAGCATGGCCAGCAGCTCTGAACCCATCATCTCAGCTGCTGGGCGGGTGTTCAGAGATCTGCTCTCCAGGGTCCAGGAGGGCAGCTTCCAGAGGTAGAAGGGGTCCACTGAGCATGTTGCTGCTGAAGATCAGGTAAGACGTGACAGAAAACTGTCTCTTGTACAGCAGGGGGTTGATGGGACCGGGGCCTAAGTGAAGAGAAGAGAAGCCAAGATTTGCCCCCCTCCCCCACCGGGTTTGGAGGGATCCATTCAGGAACTGGGAACAGTGGCCTGGCCAGGGGGAGACGGGCTATGGTGGGCACTGTGCTGTGTTGTGTGGGGTCTTAGCTTGGGTGTCCACATAAAGGCATTCTTTCCTCCTGTCTCTGTGCTCCTGTCTCCACCCAAGAGCTTCACAGAAGCAGGAGGAGAAGAGGAAGAAAGAGCCCAAGGATACTGGGCCTCAGCTCCTCCACAGCAGAGAGGTTGGCGAGAGAGCTGTCTGCGTGGCTGGGCGGTGGGTGCAGGCTGCTTGCTCTACCCCATGGAGCTGGGACCCTCCCTTTCTGAACAAGGGCATGACTCCAGCTTTTATCAAACCAGGAGAGGAAAATACTTTTACAAGAGGCTAAACAGAACGTGATTTGCCATGTGGTTGGAATGAGCAGAAAACCCTTCCTGCAGCCTGGAGGGCCAGTGGCTGAGAGGCCTTGCTCCTGGCTGGGCCACGCCTGCCTTCAGGCTGTGGAGGGGCCTGCAGGGCTGGAGCTCTCGCAGTGCATCCGGGTAAGTGTCTGATCCAGCAGCTTCCCCAGGGTTGTATGGAGCCTGGAATTTTCATCCTTTACAAGGTCTCCCTGGGCGGCAGCCCACCTTCCAGTGGGAGGCAGGCCTGGCTGGAGACAGAGGTCCACCTACTCCTCCTGCTCCTTATGCTGCTCGAGTCTGGGGATAGGGATTGCAGCGTGAGAAGAGGTACACTTTGTAGGGAGTATCGGCCTGTGTCATTAAAAATTCATTAATCAGCCGAAACCGGTTTGGCTGAGTGGATAGAGGCCTGCGGACTGAAGGGTCCCGGGTTCAATTCCAGTCAAGGGCATGTACCTTGGTTGCAGGCACATCCCCAGTAGGAGGTGTGCAGGAGGCAGCTGATCGATGATTCTCTCTCATTGATGTTTCTAGCTCTCTATCCCTCTCTCTTCCTCTCTGTAAAAATTCAATAAAATATATTTTTAAAAAAGTCATTAATCATATTTTAAAGGCAGCAGTGATCTAATACAGCGCACTGCTCCATCTCCATAGCTGGGATTCGGTTGCTTTAGTGCCTGAAAGTCTAGTCCCGCCTTCAGGTGGGACCCCTCAACCTGGGCGTGGGGGTGAGTGTGAACCCCCCCCCCCACAGTACCTGTCCTCATCGTCCCAGCCCTCTCCGCACCCTCACAGCAGGGAAGACCCTTGGGTCGCTTTGCATGTGTGCAGTTTCTATACCCTCCCCCACATTGCTGTTGACACAGGCTGTGCTGTGTGCCATGAACCCCACAATGTGAATGAAAATCCTATCCCTGGTGCTCCCCTCCCCTACCCATACACTCTGTTGCAGAGGAGAGCCACACAGGTCCTCCATGGGGCAGCAGCACGGGGGGCATCTGTGGCCCCAATGCCATGACAGCTGACATCTCACAGGTGAAGTTGCCTTGCAGAAGGCGGTGCCCACCCTGGATGGCACCACAGATGCAGGGACCCTGCCTATCGGTGGAGAAATAATGGCTGGCTGTCTTACCTGGCCCTGCTCTAGAATAGTTCGAGGCCAGGGTCCTTCCTAACCTCACAAGGTTCTGACATCTTTAGTCGGGACCCCCGCTGGCTGCTGACATATCAGGATGAGTATGCAAGAGGCCAACCTCTTCCCTGTGTGGGGGTGTCGCCCTGAAAATGCAGCCTCACCACTCCCTCTGTGCTTTCATCCCTCTCCCACGAACGATGAAGTGTGTCTCCTCAGTGGGCACTGGAGGGAGAAGCCAGTGGTCCTTGTTGCCTTCTCCCTTCTCCTCCAGCTCACAGGGCATCTCATTTTACGGGTGTTGTTCCAAGTATGTGAGGATGCAAGCACCCCCGTGGGTCAGGGCCAGAACTGAAGGACCCTGGCAGGGGATGAGATCCCCTGATGCCAACAGCGGCCCTGGAGTGTCCCTGCTGAGTTTGAGGTGAGCTCCATGGGACAGTGCTGGCTGCAGCAGGGTGGGGATCCTTGCCCAGCCCAGGGAGTGAACCTGGGATGGGGTGAATCCACTGGGCAGGGTGGGCATCAGACTTTCAGGCTTGGGGCAGAGGATGATGTCACAGGCCTGGACTGACTCCTGAGATTAGGGACACTCTCCCCAAGGGCCCTCCCAGAGTGCCCTGCAGGTGGCCTACTCATCTTCCCAGGGTCCAAGGCTTGAGCCTGGGAGGGATGAGCAGAGTCTAGATGCCAGCTCTACAGAGCCTGTGAACCAGGAAAAGGGAAGGAATGCACCATGAGCTTGGTGTCCGGACTCCCTTTCTGATTTCACGGGTCCTGGGAGTCCCTGCTAGAACAGACCTTCCAACTCTGGCTCTGCCCTTGGCAGCTCAGCTCCTCCTCTGTCATGTAGGATGGGCACACACAGGGACAGGGGTGGAGTGTCTCCTCCCTGCAGTGATTTTCTGGGTCTTTGACAGGCCCCCCATTTCTCTCTCTCTGCCTGGTACTCAGGGTTCTTATACTGTTGCTGCCCTGTCCTATTGAGGCGGAGCTGCCTGATGGCTATGCCTGAGGTTCCCCGAAGCTCTGAGCACATTGGCCCCTCTGGGTGGGAGTGGAAACCCCTTAGACCACATATGTCAAACACAAGGCCCGCGGGCCAAATCCAGCCCGCCAGGCCTTGCAATGTGGCCCGCACCGCGCTGTCATCACTGCACTCCGCTGTCAGTTTATGACATTGTCAGTTTATGACTGTTCAATAAACCATTCGGCCCGCGATTTAGGCTGGATTTTAGATTTTGGCCCCTTCTCTGATTGAGTTTGACACCCCTACCTTAGACACAGATAATAGCTTCTGTTGGAAATCAGTAAGGACCTCACTGAACTATGCTCATTATCAGACATCTGCTGTGTGCCAGTCCTGCACTGACACAATTCATGCAGGACCTTGTTTGCTTTAGTTCCCACAATAATTGGAGCAGGAACCTGTTATTCTTATTTCATGGATGAGGGAGCCAAAGTTCAGAGAGGTTGAGTAACCTGACGAGGGCTGCACAGTTACTCAAAGGTCAGGGTGAGATCCAAACAGAGCTCATTGCCAACCAGGTCACTCACTTCATGGTGAGGTTCTGGAGCCCCTGGGAACTGTCCACCTCATATTTTATTAACTTATGCAAATTAAATGGCAAAAGCTAAAAACAAAGAGAACCTTAAAAGCAGCAAGACAAAACAAGTTAGTTACCTACAAGGGAGCTCCTCTAAGTCTGTCAGCATATTAACTCATTTGTTACCACAAAGCTCCACAGCACAGGTCCTGGGTCTGGGCTGGGCCAGGATTTGGAGCTGAGCCCAGCCTCTCACTAGGTATATGCTCTGAGGCACATGGTTTAACATTTTTGTGCCTCAGTTTACTCCCTCAGGGATTTGGGGATTGCTAGAGTTACATGAGTTAATACATGTACAGTGCTTACAAGGTGACCTAGAAAGTGGTGCCCAGAGAGTGTTTAGTTTGTTTAGATGTTGTTAATGTTATTAGCCATACTTTTCTGTACCATTAACCCAGGACCTAAATGACCATTTTTCTATTAACCAAAGGTCTCTTGAAGGTACAGAGCCCTAGTGGTTTGAGTTGAACAAACAGGTGAGGAAACACATCAGCACAGGTGTGCTCTGTGAGTTCTGGCTACAGGCAGAGGTGAGCTGCAGGAGATTGTGATGCTGAGGGTGTTCTCCCAGAGATGGGCCAGGAAAGAAGATGTGGGTAAACCTCTTCTTTGGTCATGCCATTTTATTTAATTAATTTTTTGGGGGGGAGATAAACCAAGATGGCGGCCTAGGTAAGCACTTAAGCTGCCGCCTCGCACAACAATTTCAAAACAACAATTAAAAGACAGAACGGATACCATCCAAAACTACAGGAAAGCTGGTGGAGTGGGAAATCTACAAATAGAAAGAAGGAGAGAGGCTCATGGATTGGATTGGGAGCCGCAAAGTGCTGAGGTAGGGAGATGCTCGCATGCAGAGAGGAAGTGCGGCCGAATGTCTGGCTGGCAGGAGGGGAAAGGAATTCCCAATTGCACTGAACCCTTTTGACTGTATTGTAAACCCCGTAGACCCAGGCTCATACAAGTGGAGTCCACACTGTAGAGAAAGGCACCCAGAGACTCAGAGACTGGGAGACTGGGGGAACCAGGAGCCACAGCGGGCAGGGTCTACAGTAGTGCGCGAGTGAGTACGTGCAGAGAGGTCTGACCGTGGAGGTTGCCGCTGCCTCTCCATAGGAGAAGGAGTCAGAAGCTCCAGACTACAGAGACCCATCCCAATTCTGGGCGAGCCCCTGGGGCACCCACGCTCTTGCACGGGGAATTTTGGGACGGTCAAGCGAAACTCAGGGGAGCTGAGGAAGGCAGAGGTCAGGTGGAAACTCAGGCGAGCACACAAGGGCAGGGCTGACCGGAATCCAAGACTGTCAGCTCAGCCCTGAGACTCTGTCCCATCCAAGCTGAGCACAGAGGCTTCTGCAATTTTGCAAGTCTGACTGTATAAGACTGTCTCCAATACAGAAGGTATCCCAGAGTAGACACAGCTGATACCCACATCTAATTGGCCTGAAGGTCAATTTCTCCCAGGAATATCAACAACAACAAAGACTTAGTTATAACAAGGCTGTACACACAGTCCACAAAGGGGAGTACCAAAAGTGTCTACCTCAGGTAACTGAGGAGGCTGACCCACTGGGCCATATAGGACACCTAACACACAAAGCACTCTGGGAAGCAGTGAAAATGCCTAGACAAGGAAATAGATCTCAAATGAAAGAGATGGAGGAGAACAAAAGACTGGACATAGAGTTCAAAACCATGGTTATAAGATTACTCAAGAATTTCCTAGAAAAGGCTGATAACTTTAATGAGACCTAACTAGAAATTAAACATAAACTGACTGAAATAAAAATATTATACAGAGATCCAACAGCAGACTGGAGGAACACAAGAATCAAGTCAAAGATTTGGAATACAAAGAGCCAAAGGATACTCCTCTGGAGAAGCAAGAAGAAAAGAGAATGCAGAAAGTTGAAGATAGTGTAAGGAGCCTCTGGGACAACTTCAAGCATACCAACATCAGAATTATGGGCATCCCAGAAGATGACAGAGAGCAAGGTACTGAAAACATATTGAAAGAAATAGTGACAGAAAACTTCCCCCATCTGGTGAAAGAAATAGACTTACAACTCCAGGAAGTGCATAGAACCCTAAACAAAAGGAATCCAAAGAGGACCACACCAAGACACGTCATAATTAAAATGCCAAGAGCAAAAGACAAAGAGAGAATATTAAAAGCAGCAAGAGAAAAGCAGGTAGTTACCTATAAGGGAGTACCCATACAACTATCAGCTGATTTCCCAACAGAAACTATGCAGGCCAGACGGGAATGGCAAGAAATATTCAAAGTGATGAATAGAGAGAACCTACAACCAAGATTACTGTATCCAGCAAAGTTATCATTCAGAATTGAAGGGCAGGTGAAGAGCTTCACAGATAAGAAAAAGCTAAAGGAGATCATCACCACCAAACCAGTATTATATGAAATGCTGAAAGGTATTCTTTAAGAAGAGGAGGAAGAAGAAAAAAGATAAAAATTATGATCAACAAATACATATATATCAGCAAGTGAATCTAAAAATCAAGTGAATAAAAAATCTGAGGAACAGAATAAACTGGTGAATATAATAGAATCAGAGGCATAGAAAGGGAGTAGACTGACAATTCTTTGGGGGAAAGGAGTGTGGGGGTGCAGGAAGAGACTAGACAAAAATCAGATACCTATGGACGAGGACAGTGGGGGTGAGGGTAAGGGTAGAGGGTGGGGTGGGAACTGGGTGGAGGGGAGTTATGGGAAGAAAAAAGAGGAACAACTATAATAATCTGAACAATAAAGACTTATTAAAAAAACATCAATTTATTACATGCTAAAGTTGTATTTCAAATTTGGCTTGAAGCGTGGATTCAAACCAGCAGGTATATCAGCATCACATTGGGCCATTTGTTATGCCACGGGGCTCTGCCTGGCCCTGAACCGTCCTGCCTCCTGGCTGCAGCGTCTTTGTGGTAGTGCTCGGACTCTATAGGTGTAAAGCCACCGCATGAGACACGGAGCCTCTGTGGGAACTGCCCCTCACACCCTCTGGGCTGAGTCCTCGGTTCCACTCTGTGCCCAGACCTGGCTCAATGGATTCGCAGGGGCTGCTTGGAGGGGCAGGGGCGTGAGGGCAGGTTGACTGGTGAGAGAACAGTCAGACAACCTCCTGCCCCACCCCTCATCACTCCCCAGGCTTCTCTGTGCTCTGTGCTCCACGGGGCTCTGGTCTGCCAGCTTTGTCTCCCCTCCTTCCTGGGACACATCCCTCCCTGTCCCCTCACTCTTGCTCCTTGTAGGAACTGGCCCATGTATTTGACCCCGACTGTGGTTTCTGGAGAACCTGTGCTAAAGAAGTGCACCCACACGACAGGTGCGCCTGGGCACTGGGGACCCAGCCAGGCAAAGCAGAAGACATCCCTGTCCTTGCACAGCAGCACTTCAGGCAATCAGCAAATCAGTGCCTTATAGACAAGGTCAGAAAGCGGCGAGTGTCATGAGAGCTGAAGTGGGGTCCAGGGTTGGGCATGCCAAGGGGTAGGAGCGGAGCTTTATGTTGAACCCAGGGCGGTCCAAGCAGGCCTCAATGCGAGGCCGACAGGTGAACACAAGCCTGAGGTGTGGGCCGAGCAGGAAGAGGTGCAGAGGGGCCCTGAGCCATGGCCAGCAGCGCTTCCCAGGTGTGGGAACTGAGTTGCAGAAGCCCTGACAGGGCCAAGTGGCAAGGTCCAAGCCCAGGAGGGAACCCAAGGGGCAGGAGCATGGCGAGGGGCCAGCGCAGCACCATGAGAGGCCCGGAGTGTTCTGTGGCTGGGAGGTGAAGATCCCAGGTACGTGGCAGTGATGCAGCAAGAGGTGAAGGTGGCTCCGACCAGTGTCTGCCAGGCAAATTGGTGGCAAAATTCTGAATAGAATTTGAAGTAAAACCAGGAGGTGTTAGCTTTAAGCATGAGAGGAGGAAGGAGGAGGGCCGACTTCAAGGCATTTGGCCCCCATGATGGGAAGATGCAATTGGTTAATCATGGTGAGGGCGCCGGCTTTGAGGGAAGGACCAGGAATCTGACTGCTGGTGAGTCTGAGATGCGGTGGAAAGGGCAGTGTAGGGCTGCCTGTGGTGGTGAGATTTGGGTGGGGGTTGTGTCCAGGTCTGTTTGAGTCCTTTTGCACCTAGTGCTTCCACTGTATGTTTGTGAAAGTTCTTGGTGTTGCTGCACGTGCCCATTTATTTGTTCTGCTGGATGGCATTATTTTAGGAACACACCTTCATTTACCTGTTCTACTTCGGGCGGTCATGTGGATCATGCCCAATAGTGACTGACATGGATATTTGTGTAGTATGTGTACGTGCACACTGGGGCACATATGCCACACTTGTCTGGCCTATTGATCTGGGCCTGAAATCTCTGGGTTAGAAGATGAGCATGCTTTCGGTTTTAATAAATAAGGCCCAACTGCTGTGTACAGTGCTGCACCGGGCTGTGGCCATGCCTGCTGGCACTAGCTCCTGCAAGACTGTTCACACTGCCAATGTGGGCATTCAAACGTGCTCTTAATTGTGCTTTTCTCACTTATTTGTGATGTGTGTATTACTGTTCAGTATGTCCTTAAAAGATATTAGCTGTAATAAAGACAAAAAGAAAGACTCTAAAGTTCCAAAGATCAGTGAAAATTGGGGAAAGGAGGCGGAGATGTGGGAGTAAACATGCTTCTTGCAGCCTGTGAGAGCTCCGGAGTATTGTCCACGAGATATAAGAATTATCAGAGGCCCCAGAAGTCCTCGTGGAAACTTCCTGTTTTACTTCCTTAGTTCTGCTTGTAAGAGACAGAGGCTCAGACTGTGAAGGGGCAGGGCTGGTGGAGGTGGCTGTGTCTTTAAGAAGGGGCTGGTAGCATAATTCAGTTCTCTTAAGGGGGTAGGGGGTGGGGAGGTGGGGGATCATACTTATGCAGGCTCCCCAGTCGCTCCTGGAGACTGGCTGTCTGAAGCACTGTAGGCAGGAAGTCTCCTCGCTGCTGGCCGTGCTCTGAGCCTGAGCACAGTGGCCTCAGGATGTGTGTGAGCAGCAGGTACAGCAGAGTGTCACTCTCCTTGGGGCAGTTCAGTCCACAGGGCTCCTGCCACTGTCCTGGAGGTGCTGCCTCTCCTTTGCTCAGTGAACTTTTCCAGTTGTATTTCTTTGTAAATGACAGAATTCCAGAGTAACTTCAGCCTCTAGGTGGATATCAGCCACCTCCGACTGGGTCCATGAACAGAAGAAAATGTGAAAGAAACACAATAATGATGGCATCTTACCTAATAATAGACAAACTCGTAAATTGACTGTACCTCCATTATGCCCACAGCCAATCAGGAGTCATAATGCAAATTAACCTACAGAGATGGTGGGTTAATTTGCATATGCAGGTGTGGAGTGGCCAGGAGGGGCAGGATGCCTGCTATAAGTGGGAGGGGGAGTGGCGGAGGGAGCGAGGACTTGCAGGCCCCTGGGCAGCCAGGAGCGAAGCCAGGGGAAGGAAGGCCTATTCTTTTTTTTTTTCTTTTTTTTTTTTTAAATCAATCTTTATTGTTCATATTATTACAAAGGTTCCTCATTTCTTCCCCCCTCCACCAGGTTCCCACCCACTCTCTGCCCCCTCCCCACCCCCCATTGTCCTCATCCATAGGTGCACAGTTTATGTTCAGTCTCTTCCTTCCCTTTCCCCGAGAACAGTCAGTCCACTCCCCTCCCATATTGCTGACTCTACTACAAGGAACAGCTATAATTGTTCATCAGGCTTTTCAATCTCCTTTTTTTTTTTAATTAATAAACTTTTACACTTCTAAGAATAAATTTTAAAATCTAATAATTTTAAACCTTGTTTTTTTTCTGCCCTGGGAGTTGAGAGCAAACTTGTTTACATGTAAACTTACCCTTAGGCTATCAAAAGGTGTAGCCATTCAAGTGTAAATGGACACATTGTTTAAACAGAGCTGCTGGTTGGAATCGGATTACCTGTTCTGGGTGGGAAGGGCTTGTCATTCCCTTTCTCCATTAAAATTAAGGTGTTAGCTTTAAAACCTCTTTTTGGCAAGAGACCTTAAACTTTCAGAACTTTTAGCCTTTCAGATAGTAAATCAGTTATTTAGCATTTTCTCAAATCAATAATACCTCCACATGCCCAAGGAAACACTTCACACAAAAGACATTTCCAAATAGATCAACCAACCTCATCCAGCCCCCACACAAGGCACTCACAGATCAACACCCCAGCGCTGTACTAACTCAACACATCCAGATCTAAGCCTTCATCACTTGATTCAGCAGACCCTCAAGTTCTCCCAAAAGTTTCCAGCCATGTCTTCGAGGCAGCCTTGGGGTGGGGGCAGGCGAGGAGCGAGCTGTTCTGGGCTTGGCTGCTCCGAGCCTGGCCTCTGTTGCTCTGGTCCATTCCACAACCAGCTGCTCTGGGTCTGGCCACTGCAGCTCCCGACCTGGCTGCTCCGGGCTTGGCTGCTGCTGCTCCAGGTCTGGCTGCACCCGACCCGGCTGCTCTGGGCCCCGTTGTTCCTGGCCCGGCCACTCAGGGCCTGGCCGCTCCCAGCCTGGCAGCTGCTGCTCCGGGCCTGGCTGCTTCCGACCCGGCTGCTCTGGGCCCGGCTGCTCCGGGCCCGGCCGCTCCGGGCCCGGCCGCTCCGGGCTTGGCAGCTCCCAACCTGGCTGCTCCGGGCTTGGCTGCTGCTGTTCCGGGCCTGGCTGCACCCGACCCGGCTGCTCTGGGCCCGGCTGCTCCTGGCCCGGCCACTCCGGGCCTGGCCGCTTCGAGCCTGGTAGCTGCTGCTCCGGGCCCGGCTGCACCTGACCCTGCTGCTCTGGGCCCGGATGCTCCGGGCCCGGCCACTTCGGGCCTGGCAGCTGGAAGGCCTATTCTTGCATGAATATCATGTCACAGGCCTCTAGTATATTTATAAAAGTTTTTATTCATCCAGAAGATAGAAAAATTATAAACATACACACCAAACAACAGAGCCCCAAAATATATGAAAAATATTGACAAATTTGAAGAGAGAAATACATAGGTATCTGCAATAATAACAGGAAGTTTCAATAGCCTACTTTTAATAATAGAACTTCTGGAAAGAGGAAAAATAAAAAAGTAGATAACTTGAACAACATTACAAACCATTTAAACTTAATGGATACAACAGAACATTGTGTCCATTCAACAACAAAATACCAATTCTTCTCAAAAGATCTTGAAACTGTCTCCAGAATAGACATATTAAACAGTAAAAACAATTCTCAATATATTTTAAAAGACTGAAATAATAAAAGTAACTTCTCTAACCACAATAAAATGAAGCTAAAAGTCAATAACAAAAAGAAAACAGGAAAAAAATAAACACAGAAATAACACACTCTTAAACAACCAATGTGTCAAAAAATAAATAAACCACTAGAGGATTTATAAAATAACATGGATAAAAACAAAAGCACATTATATCAAAACTTATAGGTCATAGTGAAAGCAGTGCTCAGAGTGAAATTTATAGCTGCAAATGCATCCATTAAAAACAAAAAACAAACACAAGATCTCAAATCAGCAACCTAAGTTTCTACCTTAAGTAGCAAAGAAAATACAGTCAAACCTCTGTTCTTGACCAAGTTGTTCACAGAAAAAAATGTGTCAATTTTTTAGCAAAGCTTGAATTCTTGACCTGACAGCCTATTAGTGCTGATACCACATCACAGCAGAGGCCTCTATGCCATAAACAGAGGAGAGGCTGTGAGTCATTTCCCTCATGCTGTTAACTCAGGGAATTGAGCTGGAAATATTTTTGTGTCTTTTTATTTCTTTTTGTGTTTGTTGCTTGTGAAATGGGCAATCAGCACAATTTTAAAACATAAAGAGGCCATTAAGAGTGCTCATGTGGCTAAGGGTGTGAAAGTGCTCACAAAACAAAGCTCACAGGCAAATGGGAGAGGTAGGAAACATGTTGGTTTGGATAGAGGAATAGCAGTTATCCAGAGACTGCATTTGTGAGGCAGGGAATGTGGACAAGCTAAGATGCTGCACCTTGGGCCCAAGGCTGAAAGTGACCCCCTTAAGGGTAGTAGGGGGTGGCTCCACAAATTTATAGATTAAACAGCGCATTAGACATGTACAGTATACAGATAGGGTAAAACGGATTTCTTTGGGGGTCTGGAATAGATTAATTCAATTTACATTGTTTCTAATGGGAAAAAAGATTTGGATTTCGAACAAATCTCTTTGAGAACAGCCTTTGGGGATGAATTAAGCTGGAGAACCAGGTTCTGCGTGGGATCTATCTCACCAGCTCTCCTAGAACCGATGCCAGCCTCCACTCAAACCCAGAAGCGGTGTCCATGTAAAAACATTGAGACCTGTAAAGAATTTTTGTGAGTTTATTTGAGCCAAACTGTCAACAATTGCCAGGAAACAAAATGCCCACAGATTGGAATAATGCTCCAGAGAATGGAGGTTTTTCACCTATTTTTCTAATTACAACCAAAGGAGGAGACATCTGTGGGCTAGATGAAATCCATTGGTGATAGATTAGAGAGGCGGGAGAAAGCAAATTGGGGAAAGCTCTGGGGTTTTATAAAGAGTAAAATTATAGATACTTCTTCTACTTAGGTAGTTACAGGATATTTAACAGTCAACAATTAACAATAACAGATAACAATAACAATGAAGAAATTTTTGGTATCTGTGTGGCACCCAGGACATTTGGTTGAGCCCCGATGGGGTCAGAAAAAAAGGGAAGTTACAAGTAACCTTGATATTTCAAGGATATGTTATCAAAGATGCAAAAAGACAACAGGCTCAGTTAAGGTAAAGGTTGGGAAGATACCAGCCTAGGACATGACTACCCACCATCACTGCTTTTAGTTAAAGGTTTAATTTCAGACCATCCTCTGTGGTGACTTTGGGTCTGTGAGTTTGCAAGATGGAAAACCTGAGCTTGTCAGGTTAGCATGTGGCTCCTTTTGTCCACACAGGGAAGGAATGCAAAGCTGAGGCTCTCTGCCTCAGCCCTGATCCCAGGAGGTACACCAGGAGCCCAGCCTCACCATCCCTCTGCAGCTGCCCAGTATGATCTCTCTCCCTTCCATCAGGTCGGAGAGATACTGATTCTGAAGGAGAACATAAACCTTCAGAAGAGCACATGTCTATTAGTAAGGAAGATGCCTTTCTACTGCCTTGTAAGCGAAATATGTTAAATGCACTGGTGGCACGGCCTACAATTGGTGAGCCCAGGACCTGCTGGCCCTGCCAGGGGTGGCATCAGCATTTCTCCACATCCCTCTGAAGATGTCGTCTCCTCTCCCACATGCCAGCAGTCACTCTCCCTGAGGATGGGCCAGCCCGGGAGGGTGGCGGGTCTGGGAAGCACTGGGCTGAGTCATTGCCCACATGATTTCGGGGACTCTGCCTGGAGCCAGAACCAGGTTCATGGAGTCCAGGTGCTGCCTGGACTTGCTGCTTAATACACAGTCACAAACCCAATCAGGCAGCCAAAATGAGGAGATAAAGAAACAACCCCCAAATGAAAAAAAAAAAAAAAAAAAAAAAGAATTCTCCAGAAGAAGAGAGAAATGAAATGGCGATAAGAAGTTTATCTATTACTAGAGGTCCAGTGCACAAAATTCATGCACGGGGGTGGTGGTGATGTCCCTCAGACCAGCCAGCAACCTTTTCAATCTGGCACCCCTCGAGGGATGTCTGACTGCCCATTTAGGCCTGATCCTACCGGACAGTCGGACATCCCTTTCACAATCCAGGACTGCTGGCTACCAACTGCTTGCCTGCCTTCCTTCCTGATTGTCCCTAACTGATTCTTCCTGACAGCCTGATCACTCCCTAACCACTTCCATGCCAGCCTGATTGATGTCTAACTGCTCCCCTGCCAGCATATTTGCCCCCAACTTCCCTCCTCTGCCAGCCTGGTCCCCTGCAGGGCTGATCGCCTACAACTGCCCTTCCTTGCATGTCTGATCCCTCTCAACTGCCCTCCCTTGCAGGCCTGGTGCCTCCCAACTGCCCTCCCCCCTCCTGGTCATCTTGTGTCCACATGGAGGTAGCCATCTTTGACCACATGCGGGCAGCTATTGTGTGTTGGAGTGATGGCAAATCTGCATATTACTCTTTAATTAGATAAGATAGAGGCCTGGTGCACAGGTGGGGGGCCAGCTGGTTTGCCCTGAAGGGTGTCCGAGATCAGGGTGGGGGTTCCCTTGGGGTGTGGGGTGGCCTGACGGAGGGGCCTGTGGTGGTTTGCAGGCCAGCCACGCCCCCTGGCGACGCAAGTGGAGGTCCTGGTACGTGGGGTTTATTTACTTTCTACAATTGAAACTTTATAGCTTGGAGCAGAGACAAACCTACTTGCTCTGTGGCGACAGCCATTTCTGTTTGGATTTGTTTATAATTGAAACTTTGTAGCCTTGAGCTCGGCTTTCTCTGTTGCCTGGGAAACCCAAGCCTCCCTCCTGCTTCCTATGGCTGTAGCCATCTTGGTTGGGTTTATTTGCATACTTGCTCTGATGAGCTGGTGGGCATGGCTGGTGAGCATGGCTTGTGAGTGTAGTGGAATGATAGTTAATTTGCATATTACTCTTTAATTAGGTAGGATAGAGTTCAGAATAATGATGGGAAAGATGCTCAAGAACATGAGAAAAGATACAGTAACTATGAACAGAAATAATGACATAGAATAAACAAAGAACATATTGAAAGGAATACAGAGCAAATGAAGAGAAGCTGAGGATCAAATCAGTGAATTAGAAGACAGGGTTGAAAAAATAATTCAATAAGAGAACCAAAAAGAAAAAAAAATTAAAAAAGGAGAATAGCTTAAGGGAGCTGATGGACAAAGAGAAACATAACAATATTTAAAGAGCAGGAGTTCCAGAAGAGGCAGAAAGGGAGAAAGGAATAGAGAAAGTATTTGAAAAAATAATTGCAGAAAAAATCCCTAACCTGGTAAAAGAAAATGTCACACAAGATCAGGAGGCACAGAGAACCCCAAGTAAGAAGAACCTAAATAGGCCCACACCCAGACACATTATATTAAAATGTCAAAAACTAAAGACAAAGAGAGAATCTTAAAGGAAGCAAGAGAAAAGCAAACTGTTACCTACAAAGGAGCTTCCATAAGGCTGACACCTGATTCCTTATCAGAAACTCTACAGGCCAGAAGGGAATGGCATGAAGTACTCATGGCAATGGAAAGCAAGGATCTGAGACTAAGAATACTATTTCCAGCAAAGCTATCGTTCAAAGTAGACAGTCAAATAAAGAGCTTCCCAGATTAAAAAAAAAAAAAAAAAAAGGCTAAAGGAGTACATCACCACCAAGCCAGCTTAATAAGAAATGCTAAAGGACTGCTATAATAATAATAAAAAAAAAATAGAGAGAGAAACCTAGGCATATAGAATGAAAATGGCAATAAATAAATATCTATCAATAATAATCTTAAATGTACCGTACTTTTCGGACCATAAGACGCACCGGACCATAAGACGCACCAGTTTTTAGAGAAGGGAAATGAAGAAAAAAAGATTCTGAAACAAATAGTGTCCTAAAATATTTTATGTGCATTAAAACCCAACATCACAGTCATAAACACATGTAATCAACCCTGTAAAGTAAACAGCAGCATTTAGAACCATTATTAACAAATACAGTCAGCAAAAGACAAAATGTACAGGCGATGATTACGGTTTGGATTACGCAGTTACCGTACACCGCACCGGGGCTGACATGGAGATATGGCTGCAGTGAGGGCATGGAGGCTGACTACCATACATGGGAACTCCTCTACCACTCGGGGTTTACAGAGTGGGGCAGACACTCTGGGCACGGAGGAATGGACAGTGGCTGCAGCAAGCACACGGAGCCGGGCAAGCACACAGAGACCACACAGAGCTGGGCAAGTAAAAAACCTTTTTTTTTAAAGTATATGTGTAGGCTATATTTGGACCACAAGACGCAGGGACTTTTCCCCCCCACTTCTGGGGGGAAAAAGTGCGTCTTATGGTCTGAAAAATACGGTAAATGGATTAAATGCACCAATCAAAAGACATAGGGTAGCTGAATGGATAAAAAAACATGACCCAATTATATGATGTCTACAAAAGACCCACCTTAAAACAAAAGACACACACAGGATGAGAGTGAAGGATGAAAAAAAATTTCCATGCAAATGGAAAAGGAAAAAACGACTGGAGTAGCAAAAAAATGACTTTAAAATGAAGACCATCACAAGAGACAACAAAGGCCACTACAAAGCTAAAGGGATTGACCCAACAAGAGGTCAACATATATGCACCCAATAAAGGAACACCTAAATATACAAAAAGACTTCTAGAGGACATTAAGAGAGAGATCGACAACAGTGCAATCATAATAGGAGACTTTACACACACTGACTTCACTGACTTTTCTGGATCTTCCAGAAAAAGACTCAATAAAGAAACAGAGCCAAAACCGGTTTGGCTCAATGGATAGAGTATCGGCTTGGGGACTGAAGGGTCCCAGCTTCGATTCCAGTCAAGTGCATGTACCTTGGTTGTGGGCATATCCCCAGTAGGGGGTGTGCAAGAGGCAGCTGATGGATGACTCTCTCTCATCGATGTTTCTAACTCTTTATCTCTCTCCCTCCCTCTCTGTACAAAATCAATAAATATATTTAAAAAGACAGAAAGAAAGAAACAGAGACTCTAAAGGACACACTGGATCAGATAGATTTAATTGACATTCATAGAACATGTCACCCCAACTCAGCAGAATATACATTCTTCTCAAGTGCACATAGATTATTCACAAAGATAGACCTCATATTAGGACACAAAACAAGTCTCTATAGTGGAATGAAATTAGAAATCAACTATAGTAAAAATACCCCAAAACAGTCAAACACATGGAGGCTAAATAGCATGTTATTAAATAACTAGAGGCTAGGTGCACAAAATTCATGCACTGGTCTGGGGATGTCTGTCAGTCCAGCCTGAACCTTATCCCAGTCTGTGACCCCTCAAGGGATGTCTGCCTGCCATGGGAATGGGCCTAAGCCAACAGTTGGAAATCCCTCTCACAGTCTGGAACCTCTCACTCCTTACCACTGGGCTCACTGCTCTTTAGCACTGCCATGGAGGCAGGAGAGGCTCCTACCATCACCACTGCACTCACCAGCCATGAACCCTATCTTTCTGTGTAGTTGTCTGTGGGCCCACTGCTCTCTTCCTTCTTACTTAGGGCAAAGAGCATGTGAGGGCAGAGTGCACTATTGTGGAATGCAGAGGGCTGCCCAGAGCTGAGGGGAGGGGCCGGGCCCAAGGGGTGAGAGGTGGGCACAGAGGATGCTATCTCACCCAATTGTGGGGCGGGCTGTCCTTCATCTGCCTGACCCCACCTAGGGAGGGACTGAGCAGGGTGTCCGCCTCTCCATTCTTCATCCTTCCATCTGCAACACCTGTCACCCTGGCCAGGCCTCCCAGCTCAATCCCTGAATGTAAAAGGGCTCCAGGGTGGGAGTGGGGTAGGAGGAGAGTAGAGCAGCCACTCCAGTGCCCCCGATTCCCAGTGAGAGGACCTGGTCGACAGGACCTGGTCTCAGGATGGTGTCCACAGCTTCAGAATACAGATCAGGAAAAGTTGAGAATGCAGACTGTCCTATGAGCCCCTATTCCAAAAGGTGGCAGTTTATTCACATTGTGGAAAAGACACCTTTAAGAGTAACATAAATGGGTAAAGTCAGGGCCAAACTGGGCCATTTCCTCATCCAATCTCTCTGAGGTGCGTGGACAGAACAAGTCTCAGCTCTTCACAGGACACTTCCAGGTATTTTTGTTTGTTTGTTTTTGTTTTTGCCTAAAGGACAGTAGTCTATCTCCATTCTTGTTCTTTGGGATTTTTTCATCATCAGATGAAAGGATACATATGTTGGGGCAATCCTTTCAAGATACAATATTCCAGTTGCATCCATGTGACAATGACAGTGCCCCATCAGAGGGAGGGAGTCAATAGATGGGCAGCAGGGAATTCTTAAAACCAAAGCAAAGGTTCAGAACATGGGAGAAGTCCTTGGTGTTCGGCTGAGAAATTTGGACTCCTTCCTCTGTGGTCACTCACAAGGCAGTCACTCAGAAATATCTTCACATGAGCCAACTTATGGAATTCTCCCTTCTCTCCATTATTCTGAGCCAGACTTTGGACATTGTCTGTGGCATTCTCTTGGTCATTGTTCCCCGCTCCCCCCCCCCAAATGTTACAAAGTTTATATGAATATAACGTACAAAGATGCAGCCTCCTTTGTAGGAACAGAGAAGGAAGGGGTGGATAAGTAAGGCACATGGAGCTGCAGAAAGCACCAGCTGTGGGAGGGCCCAAGGGGGAGAGGAAGTTGGCACTGGGGATGAGGGCCTAGAGACATTGCTAGAAGTGGGGATCCTCTCTGAGTGCCACCTTCTGAGGCTGAACTAATTGGTCAAGCTGAGGCAAAGGTGGGTGGCCACATCAGCCATCTTTGGTATTGTTTACCCTTCCCCACCCCAGCTCTGCTGTAAAACCCCAGAGCCCAGGATTCCAAAGGCCCCATTCAGAGCAGAGGCCCCAGAAGGGGGTGAGAGGAAAGAAGTAGGGCAAGTTTGAAAGCCAATATGCCTGTGTGCTGAGGGATGGCGGAGACAGGGGTGAAAGGTATCCAGGGAAGGGTTCTCATACATACCCTTCTGTGGGGGCCACAGGTAAATGAGGCCAGGAGAGCAGGGTAGGGAAGGGACAACATGGCCCCAGCCTCTAGGGCATTCCTGTCGGTCCTCTGCAGTGTACATGGAGAAAAGGGGCTGCTTCTGAGGAGGGGCCAGGCCAGGGCAGGTGATCATCTTGAGTTCTGGCTTAGGTGATGGTCCTCACCCTGAGATGCCTTCTAATTGGTGATGGACCCAGGCCTGACTTTTGCTGCTGCTGCCACCACCTCTGCTGCTGCCATGACCCAGGTGTTCAGTTGTCTATTTGGTCGCGATGGCCCTAGGCTATTATTAATATAGATGAATGGGTTTTCAAAAAGATCAAGAAATAAATCAAATACTTCCTGAGAACAAATGAAAATGAAAACACAACAATCTAAAATCTCTGGACACAGCAAAAGCAGCCCTGAGAGGGAAATTCATAGCATTACACTACAAGCATACCTCAAAAAAGAAGAATATTAATAACAAGCCATTTAAATCTACAACTGAAAGAACTAAAAAGAGAACAACAAGAGAAGCCCAGAGTAAGTAGAAGGAAGGAAATAATAAAAATCAGAGTGGAAATAAATGGCATAGAGACTAAAAAAACAAAACAAAACAAAACAAAAAAGCAATACCAGTACAAAAGATGAATGAAACAAAGAGCTGGTTCTTTGAAAGGATATACAAGACCAATGAACTGTTAGTCAGATTTATCAAGAAAAAAAAAAAAAAAGAGAGAGAGAGGACTCAAATAAATAAAACCACAAACGAAAGTGGCAAAATAATCACTGATACCAGAGAAATGCAAAGAATTGTAAGAATATACTATGAACAACCGTATGTCAACAAGCTAGACAATGTGGCCAAAATGGAAAAATTCCTAGAAAAATAAAACCTCCCAAAACTGAATCAAGAAGAATTTGAAAACTTAAACATGCCAAGAACAACTGGTGAGATTAAAGCAACATTAAAAAAAAATCAATAAATCAACAAACAAGTGTTGGAGAGGATGTGGAGAAAACCTCCTGGTGGAAAACCCATTCATTACACTGCTGTGGGAATGCAGACTGGTGCATACTGTGGAAAATAGTATGGAGTTTCCTAAGAAAAATTAAAAATAGAACTTCCATTTGACTCAGTAATCCCACTTCTAGGAATTTATTCCAAAGAAATTAGAAACACCAATCAGAAAGATTAATGCACTCCTATATTCATAGCAGTACAATTTACAATAGCTAATATTTGGAGACAGTCTAAGTGCCCATTAGCAGATGAGTAGATTGAAAAACTGTGGTATATCTACACAATGGAATACTATACTGCTCTAAAAAGAAGGAACTCTTATCATTAGTAACAGAATGGATGGGCCTGGAGAGCATTATGCTAAGTGAAATAAACCAGTCAGAGAAAGATATAATAAATATCACATGATCTCACTCATTTGTGGAGTATAATGAACAACATAAACTGATGAACAAAAACAGATCCAGAGACAGAGAAGCATTGAACAGACTGACAAACCTAAGAGGGAAGGCAGAGGAAGGTAGAAGAGAAGTAAGAGATTAACCAGAGGACTTGTATGCATGCATATAAGCCTAACAAATGGACACAGAGAGTAGCAGAAGGTGAGGGCATGTGATAGGGGGTGGGAGAAGGCGGGGAGAGGTCAATGCAGGGGTGGGAAGGAGGCAAGAAGGAGACATACGTAACACTTTATACAATAACGAACTTTTTAAGAAAGAACACCTGAATAGGACAGTAACAACTGATGAAATAGCGATAATCAGAAAACTCTCAACAAACAAAGTCCTGGACAGGACAGCTTCACAGGGGAAGAACTAACACTTATCCTCCTCAAACTATTCAAAAAAATCCAAAAGAACACTTCTGAGCTCTTTTTAGAGGCCTATGTTATCCTAACTCCAGAACAAGATGAAGAAACTACAATGAAAGAGAATTATAGGCCAATATTACTGATAAAAAATAGATGTTAAAATATATTAGCTAATAGAACCTAGTGATATGTTAAAGAGTTTATACACCATGACCAAGTGGGATTTATTCCAGGAATATAAGGCTGGTACAATACTTGCAAATCAATAAGTATGATACATCACATAAATAAATTGAAAGAAAAAAAAATCACATGATCATATATATATAGATGCAGAAAAGCATTTCAGAAAACCCAGCACCCATTTATGATAAAAACTCTAAGCATAGTGGGAATAGAGGGATCATACTTCAACATAATAAAGGCCATAAATGACAAAACTACAGCCAATATCACACTCAATGGGCAAAACTAAAACCATTTCTCCTAAGACCAGGAACAAGACAGGGATGTCTGCTTTCACCACTTTCATTCAACATAGTACTGGAAGTGGTAGCCATAGTGGTCAGACAAGAAGAAGAAATAAAAGGCATCCAAACTGGAAAGGAGGAAGTAGAACTCTCATTATTCTCAGATGACATGATATTGTACATATAAAACCCTAAAGACTCCACCAAAACTACTAGATTTAATAAATGAATTTGACAATAGCAGTATACAAAATCAACATCCCAAAATATTGTAGATGGCTGTTTTATATACCAATAATGAATTCACATAAAGAGAAAACTAAAAACAAACAAACAAACATCCCATTGCAACAACGACAAAAAAAGATATTTAGGAATAAACATATCCAAGGAAATAAAAGACGTGTGCTCAGAAAACTACAGGATGTTGAAAAAGAAATAGAAGACATAAACAAATGGAAGAATATACCATGTTCATGGATTGGTAGAATCATCATTAAAATGTCCACACTACTCAAAGAAATCTTACAGATTCAATGCAATCCCCATTAAAATACCAATAGTATATTTTATAGATCTAGAACAAATACTCCAAAAATTTATATGGAACCAAAAAAGACCTGAAGAGCTGCAGCTATCTTGAGAAAGAACAAAATTGGGGGAAGGCTGGAGGGGGTTAAAGGGGGGGGGGCTAAAAAGGGGACATATATAATACTTTTAACAATAAAGAATTATTGTTAAAGATTAATATTTTTAATTATAAAGAATTATTAAAAATAAAAAAAATAAAACTTAAATCTCATACACACACAAAAGAAGAACAACAAAGTTGGAGGAATCATAACACCAGATATCAAATTATTTTTACAAAGCCACTTTAATCAAAACAGCCTGGTACTGGCACAAGAACAGGTACATAGATCAGTGGAATAGAACGAAGATCCCAGAAATTCACCCAAGGCATTATGCTCAATTAATATTTGACAAAGGAGGCAAGAACATACAAGGGAGTCAAGACAGTCTATTCAATCAATGGTGTTTGGAAAACTGGACAGATACGTGCAAAAAAAAAAAAAAAAAAAAAAAAGAAAAGAAAAGAAAAGAAAAGAAAAGAAAAGAAACTAGACCACCAACTTACACCATACAGAAGAATAAACTCCCAGCAAACAAAGTCCTGGTGAGGAAAGCTATGTCAGTAATGAAAACTATAAAAATCCTAGGAGAAACCATAGGCAGCAAAATCTCAGACACATATCCTAGCAAGCAATATGTTTACAGATACAATTCCTAGGGCAAAGGAAACTTAGGAGAAAATAAACAAGAAAAGAGAGCCCACCATATGAGAGAAAATATTTGGCAACGACACATTTGATAAAGGGTTAATATCCAAAGTATATAAGGAACCCATGCAACTAACATGGGATAAGGAAGACAAACAATCCACTTAAAAAAATGGGCAAAAGACCTAAATAGACACTTCTCCAAAGAGGACATAGAGAAGGGCAAGAGACAGATGAAAAAAATGCTCAAAGTCATTGGTCATCCGAGAGATGCAAGTTAAAACAACAATGAGGTATCACCTCATACCTGTCAGAATGGCTACCATCAACAAATCAACAAATGTCAAGTGCTGGTGAGGATGTGGAGAAAATGTGCTGGTGGTAATGCAGACTGGTGCAGCCATTATGGAAAATGTTTGGAGTTTCCTCAAAAAATTAAATATGGAAATGCTTTTTGACCCAGTGATCCCACTTCTTGGAATGTATCCTAAGAAACCTGAAACATCATTCAGAAATAATGTATGCACCCCTATGTTCATAGCAGTATAGTTTACAATACCTAAGATCTGGAAACAGCCCAAGTGCCCATCAGTAGATGAGTGGATTTAAAAGGCTGTGGTACATTTACACCACGAAATACTATGCAGTTGTAAAAAAGAAGATCTCTTACCCTTTGAGACAGAGTGGTGAGTCCTGGAAAGTATCATGCTAAGTGAAATAAGTCAGTCAGAGAAAGACAAGTATCACATGGAGATCTAATTAACAAAATAAACTGATGAAAGGAGTGGATCTAGAGACATGGTAGCATGGAGTAGAATGCAGACTCCCGGAGGGAAGCTGGGGAGGGTAGGTGGGTGGAAGGTAATCCACCAAAGACCTTGTATGCAGATATATATAACCCATGGACACAGACAGTGGGGTGGTGAGGGCCTGGGTGGGGGTGGGTGTGGGCTGAGGTGGGGGTGAATGGGGTGAAAAGGGGACATATGTAATACTTTCAACAATAAATATTTGAAAAAACAAAACAAAACAAAAAAGTTACAGGGTAGAAGATCAAGACAAAAAAATCAGTTGTGATTTTATATACCAGCAGTGAACAATCTGAAAAAATTTAAGATAACAATAGCATCCAAATTAATAAAACACCTAGGAATAAATTCAACTAGGGGTGAAAGACTTTCACAGTGAAACCATAAAACATTGCTGGAAGAAATTAAAGACTTAATTTAATCTTCCATATCCATGGACGAGAAGAACACTTTGCTAAGATGACAGTGCTCAGTAGAGCCATCTATAGACTCAGACTCACATGGAATTGCAAGAAACTGAAAGCTGTCAAAACAACATTGTAAAGGAACAGAAAGTGGGAGGACTCACACTTCCTGGTTTTAAAACCTACTGTAAATCTGTAGCAATCAAAAAATTCAAAGGGTGCACTGTGTCTAGACACCAACACACTGATTTCCTGTCTCACTCCCCTTTTGAGTGAGATCCCTGAGGAAGATGATCTTCTCCGGCCACACCCTCTGGTGGCCCATTGGCTGGAGACCCTCTCCTGGTTCATTCTCTCCTGCTCAGCCATTGCTCCCAGACACTCACCATGGGCCATGACACTCTGGAGTACGATGAGGCTGGACCCCTCAGTGTTCCCTTGGGCCCTAGCCACTTGCTTTGTCTTCAGGTCACAGGAGAGATGGACCTTCCCCAGGTGATGCAGTTCCCAGGCCATCTCCTTGCCTGTTTGAGGAAGCAGGTGAGTGGTCCCACCCTTTCTCCAGGACCTGGGCCTCTATAGATTGATCCATTCTCAGGGGGTTCCAAAAGGCTCCCCATGTGTCATTTACGCCTCTGCGTCCCACTGCTATACTTTGCAAATAATAATAATAATAATAATAATAATAATAATAATAATAAAAATGTTGCTGCTTTGAAGTACAGAAAACAAGCATGAAAACGAAAGACCACTCCTATGTGTTCTTGTCCATATACACACGCAGGAAAACACCATAGCACCAATAGTGATGT
Organism: Pipistrellus hanaki; assembly: GCF_964339955.1. Classification (NCBI taxonomy): domain Eukaryota; kingdom Metazoa; phylum Chordata; class Mammalia; order Chiroptera; family Vespertilionidae; genus Pipistrellus; species Pipistrellus hanaki. The sequence continues at coordinate 3,203,889 of NC_140510.1, read as the reverse complement.
GGAATTATGGACACTCCCCCCCCCCCCCCCAGGTTTTTCAGAATTCAGACCTATCCTTTGGGTAAAGGGAATATATGTTATACAGTGTTGGTGAGGATCTTTTTCTCTGGCAACACTGCACAGAGTCTGGGCAAAGGCCAACAGCTTATAAACCCATGAAGCACTCACTGAAGGGAAACTCCCAGGCTTGGACACCAAACAAGGAGAGAGCCCAGCCGAAACCAGTTTGGCTCAGTGGATAGAGCTTTGGCCTCCGGGCTGAAAGGTCCCGGGTTCAATTCTGGTCAAGGGAATGTACCTTAGTTGTCGCCCATCCCCAGTAGGGGGCGTGCAAGAGGCAGCTGATCTATGATTCTCTCTCATCGATTTTTCTAGCTTTCTATCCCTCTCTTCCTCTCTGTAAAAACTCAATAAAATATATTTCAAAAAAAAAGAAGAAGAAAAAAAGGAGAGAGCCCAGCAAACACAGGGAGACCAGCACCCCCCACCCCCTGAGTCCCTGCCCACAAGGCTTTCTCCCTCTTACATCACCACTTCCTGCTGTTCACCTGGCCCCGCCCCCACATTAATGTGACCGCCTCCAGCTGTTCACCTGGCCCCAAACCCTTGTTGACTTGACCTGGTTCAGATGTGGGCCTAGGCCTGCGCCTTCATCCCAAAACCCCAATCCCCTCATTCATTGGTCCAATGCGGGAGCAGCATCAGCCAGGCTGCCCTGCTCCTCTCGCACGGGGCCTACGGCCCCACCTCTGAAAGTGGTGTTAGGTGCCTAAAAGCCCCAACTGCACTTCTGCTCACAGGCTGCCTCTCACAGGGGCCTACCACCCCACCTCTGGAAGTGGTGTTAGGTACCTAAAAGCCCCAACTGCACTTCTGCTCACAGGCTGCCTCCCACCCAGGGGCCAGGTCCACCAGCATGGGAAGACCTGCCTCCCCTTTCGGACAGCCGTGAGCCTCCATGAGCCCCAAATTGGGGCATCTCACAACACCCACAGCCCAGTCTATAAGCTTTGACATAGGGGAGAGAGCTGTCCAGTCCCCCAAAATCACTTTCCACTCTAGGAGGACTGCCCCACCACCTCCAGAGGTACTTACTGGTCGTCGGGCCCTGAGGGCAGGATTTCTGCCCCATTCACGGGGAACGCCCTTCCTTGAAGACAAGGAACCTTCTGGCCGGCATCCAGTTTGGACCAAGGGAAGTTGGGGCTTTTGCGGCCACTTGGGACTCCGTCCTCATTCACGGGGCCCCATGGCCTTATCCATCATACCACTTCCAGGTGTTGCTTCTGGCCCCAACCCATTCTTGGCTTGGCTGTTTCTGGCTGATCATCTAGTCTTCAGTGCAATGAAGCATTAAACTCTAAAACATAGTTGAGAGCCAACGTTCCATAGCTTCTCAGGTATACAACAGTGTTTAGGAAGTTGTTTTTACATGTGGGCAATGCTTATACTTAGAGGAGAAGGCCAAATATGGGAACCTATAGCAAAACATGAGTAATTCAAAGAAAACAACAGTAAATAGATGAGAACTTGCATAAAAAAAAAAGGTTTAAAAGACTTATATAAGACAGTTGTTGGTGTAGAATAGGTATCTAAGGTACAGGACATCCTTAAAATAAAGTTCATATTAAGCAGTGTATGAAACCTCTATTATTTACTTAAAGGGCCTAGAACTGTAAATGTGTGTCATACAAGACAGAATTTCCTTAAAATGGAGAAAAAAAGCACATTTAAGCAACTTGGAAAGCCTTAAACTTCAATGCAATGTAGCATTAAACTCTACAACATAGTTGGGATACAATGTTGTAGAGCTTCTCAGGTTCATAACAGTGTGTAGGAAGTTGTTTGTATTTGTGGGCAATGCTTATACTTAGAGGAGAAGGCCAAATATAGGAAACTACAAGAAAACATGAGTAATTCAGAGAAAATAACAGTAAGTAGGTGAGAACTCATACAGAACCAGTTAAAGGGATTTGTCCAAGTCAGTTGTTAGAGTAGAAAGGGTATCTAAAATATAGGAAATCCTTAAAGTAGAGTAAAGAGCACATTAAACAATGTATTAAACCTCTATTATTTACTTAATGGAGCCTAGAACTCTAAATGTGTGTCATACAAGGCAGAATATCCTCGAAATAGAGAAATAAGCACATTTAACAGCTTTGGAAAGCCTTAGACTTCACTGCAATGTAGCTTTAAACTTTAAAACATAGTTGAGAGACAATGTTTCCGTGTTTCTCAGGTTCATAACAGTGTGTAGAAAGTTGTTTTTACTTGTGGGCAATGTTTACACTTAGACAAGTAGGCCTCATATAGGAAACTATAAGAAAATATGAGTAATTATAGAAAATAACAGTAAGTAGGTGAGAACTCATACAGAACAGGTGAAAATGAATTCTCCAAGTCAGCTCTTAGTGTCGAAAGGGTATCTAAGATGCAAGAAATGATGAAAATACAGTAAAGAGCACATCAAACAGTTTATGGAACCTCTATTATTCATTTAAAGGAGCCTAAAATTGTAAATGTGTGTCATACAAGGCAGAATATCTTTGAAGTATACAAGTAAGCACATTTAAGGAGCTTTGGAAAGCTTTAGACTTCACTGCAATGTAGCATTAAACTCTATAACATAGTTGAGAGACAATATTCCTGAGCTTCTCAGATTAATAACAGTGAATAGGAAGTTGTTTTCACATCTGGGCAATGCTTATACTTAGAAGAGAAGACCAAATAAAGGAAACTACAAGAAAAAATGAGAAATTCAGAGAAAATAACAGTAAGTAGATGAGAACTCGCAAAGAAAAGGTAGAAAAGACTTCTACAAGACAGTTGTTAGTGTAGCATAGGTATCTAAGGTGAAGGACATCCTGAAAACAGAGTAAAGAGCATATTAAACAGTGGATGAAACCTTTATCATTTACTTAAAGGAGCCTAGAATTGTAAATGTATGCCATACAAGGCTGATTATCCTTGAAATAGAGAAATAAGCACATGTAAGCAGCTTTGGAAAGCCTTAGACTTCACTGAAATTCAGCATTAAACTCTAAAACATAGTTGAGAGATAATGTTCCAGAACTTCTTAGGTTCATAACAGTCTGTAGGAAGTTGTTTTTACATATGGGCAATGCTTATACTTAGAGGAGAAGGTCAAATATAGGACAATACAGGAAAACATGAGAAATTCAGAGAAAATAACAGGAAAAACATGAGAATTTGCATAGAAATGGTAAAAAATACTTCTCTAAGTCAGTTGTTAGTGTAGAAAAGGTATCTAAGATGCAGGAAATCCTTAAAATAGAGAAAAGAGCATATTAAACGGTGTGTGAAACCTCTATTATTTACTAAAAAGAGCCTAGAACTGTAAATGTGTGTCATACAAGGCAAAATAGCCTTCAAATAGAGAAATAAGCACATTTATGCAGCGATGGAATTCCTTATACTTCACTGCAATGTAGCATTAAACTCTACAACATAGTTGAGAGACAATGTTCCAGAGCTTCTCTGGTTCATAACAGTGTGTAGGAAGTTGTATGTACATGTGGATAATGCTTATACTTGGACAAGAAGGCCTAATATAGAAAACTACAAGAAAACATGAGTAATTCAGAGAAAATAACAGTAAGTAGGTGAGAACTCATAGAGAGCAGTTGAAAAAGACTTCTCCAATTCAGTTATTAGTATAGAACAGGTATCTAAGATGCAGGAAATCTTTAAAATACAGTAAAGAGCACATGAAACAGTGTATGAAACCCCTATTATTTACTTAAAGGAGCCTAGAATTGTAAATGTGTGTCATACAAGGCAGAATATCCTTGAAATAGAGAAATGAGCACATTTAAGAGCTTTGGGAAGCCTTAGACTTCACTGCAATGTAACATTAAACTCTAAAACATAATTGAGATTTAATGTTCCATAGCTTCTCAGGTTCATAACAGTGTGTAGGAAGTTGTTTGTACTTAAGGGCAATGCTTATACTTAGACAATAGACCTCATATTGCAAACTATAAGAAAACACGAGTAATCCAGAGAAAATAACAGTAAGTATGTGAGAATTTGCATAGAAAATGTAGAAAGGACTTCTACAAGTCAATTGTTAGTGTAGTAAAGCTGTCTAAGATGCAGCAAATCCTTTTTTTTAAAGAATAAATTTTTTTAATTTTTTTAAAAAAATATATTTTATTGATTTCTTACAGAGAGGAAGAGAGAGAGATAGAGAGCTAGAAACGTTGATGAGAGAGAAACATCGACCAGCTGCCTCTTGCACACCCCCTACCGGGGATGTGCCCGCAACCAATGTACATGCCCCTGACCGGAATCGAACCCGGGACCTTTCAGTCCGCAGACCGACGCTCTATCCATTGAGCCAAACCGGTTTCGGCAAAGAATAAATTTTTTTAAAATCAATCTTTATTGTTCATATTATTACAAAGGTTCCTCATTTCTTCCCCCCTCCACCAGGTTCCCACCCCACCCTCTGCCCCCTTCCCATCTCCCTTGTCCTCATCCATAGGTGCAGTTTATGTTCAGTCTCTTTGTCTCTCCCTTTCCCCGATAGTAAATCCCTTTTTAGATAGTAAATCAGTTACTTAGCATTTTCTCATATCAATAATACCTCCACATGCCCAATGATACACTTCACACAAAAGACATTTCCAAATAGGTCAACCAGCCTCATCCAGGCCCCACCCAAGGCACTCACAGATCAACACCCCAGTGCTATACTAACTCAACACATCCAGATCTAAGCCTTCCTCACTTGATTTAGCAGACCCTCAAGTTCCCACAAAAGTTTCCAGCCATGTCTAAGAGGCAGCCGTGGGGTAGGGACAGGCGAGGAGCGAGCTGTTCCGGGCCTGGCTGCTCCGGGCCTGGCCTCTGTTGCTCTGGTTCGTTCCACAACCAGCTGCTCCGGGTCTGGTCACTGCCGCTCCCGACCTAGTTGCTCTGGACTTGGCTGCTGCTGCTCAAGGCCTGGCCGCTCCGGGCCTGGCCGCTCCCAGCCTGGCAGCTTCTGCTCCGGGCCTGGCCGCACCCGACCAGTAAATCCTTAAAATAGACTAAAGAGGAGGCATTTACAGGGGAGGATCCAAGATAGCTGCTCGGGTAGACATCTAACTGCAGCAGCACACAACAATTTCAATGGAATACAACTAAAATGTAGAGAGGACATCACCCAGAGCTACAGGTAGTCGACTGACTGAAAATTCTACAAGAAGGAAAGAGAAACCAGAAGGAAAATCAGAGGAGCTGAAAAAAAGCCTAAGGTACGGAGACATGCTGCACGCCCGCACGCACAGTACGCACGCACGCGTAGAGAGGTCGCAGCCAGAGAGGAGGAGAGGGCTGGGTGCTGCCTGGCGTTCCCTAGCAGGAAGGAAATAAAACCCCCAGCCTGGGATGAACCCCCGAACTGGCAGTACTGAGCCCCAGTTATGGGCCAGACCCTGGGGACCCAGGCTCCGGCAGGGGGAGATGGGGCTGTGAGGCGGAATCCCAGGGGAGCAGCGAAAAGCAGGGCCCCCGGAGTCGCGCGCACATTGCCCGCAGAGGACTGAATGTTGACTCTGATGCTGGATTACCCTAGCCGGAAGAAACAAAGCCTCCGGCTGCGCTGAGCCTCAGTTCGGACTGCTCTGAACCCTAGTTCTAGGCCAATCTCTGGGGACCCAAGCTCAAGCAGAGGGCGACGGGGCTATGAGGTGGAGTCCTGGGAGAGCAGTGAAAGGCCGAGCCCCCGGAGTCACGCACATTGCTTGCAAGGGAAGGAATGTTGACTCTGATGCGGGATTGCCCTGGAGGGAAGGAAACAGGAGCCCCGGCCGTGTTGGGCCCCAGTTTCGACTGCTCTGAACCCCAGTCCTAGGCCAGACCCTGGGGACCCAGGTTCAGGCAGGGGGAGACGGGGCTGTGAGGTGGAATCCCAGGGGAGCGGCGAAAAACGGAGCCCCCAGAGTCGCGCGTGCACAGAGGACAGTCTGTTGACTCTGATCCTAGACTACCCTAGAGGGAAGGAGAAAAAAAAGCTCCAGACTGGAGGAACGCGACGAAGAGCAGGAGCCCATGCCGGACACCGGCCAGCCGGGCACCAGCAAGGAGCCGGGCGACGGGGCCCCCAAGGGGGAGGGGTGCCCCTGAGCCTTCGACCGCTGAGCGCGGGCAACGGAGCCGAGGCCGGGGGCTGCTTCCTGGGCGGCGACGACCCCGGCAACAGGCTGAACCAGCACAGGAGCCCAAGGAGAACAAAGGGGTGCCACAGGCCAACCTGCTGAGCTCCCAGGACAAGGAGGAAGAAACCAAAGAAGTTCTCAATGTGAAGAAATCAAGTGAGAGCAAAAGATAGTAAAATTACTTAACAAAGAATACAAAGAAGATCTTGAAAAATCAAAGACTAAGTCAGAACTCAACTCAGCAGCCAACATTGCAACATAAATGCGTTAAAAAAAAAAAAAGGACAGAATGTTGGAACAGCGGCGGCCAGGCCTAGAGTGGCCAGGCACAAGGCAGTGGCAGTCGAGCCCAGAGTAGCAACAGCCAGGCCCCAGAGCAGCAGCAGCCAGAACCAGAGCAGCAACAGCCAGGCCTGGAGAAGCCAGACCTCGGGCAGTGGCAGCCAGGCCTGAGGTGGAGGTGGCCAAGCCCAGGATGGCCAGTCCAGGAACACCCAGACCCGGAGTGGCCGGGCCCGGTGCGGCCAGGCCCAGAGCAGCAGCAGCCAAGTCCAGAGCAACTAGGTCGGGAGCGGCAGTGACCAGACCTGGAGCAGCTGGTTGTGGAACGAACCAGAGCAACAGAGGCCAGGCCCGGAGCAGCCAGGCCGGGAACAGCTCACTCCTCACCTGTCCCTGCCCCACAGCTGCCTCTCAGACATGGCTGGAAACTTTTGTGGGAACTTGAGGGTCTGCTAAATCAAGTGAGGAAGGCTTAGATCTGGATGTGTTGAGTTAGTATAGCACTGGGGTGTTGATCTGTGAGTGCCTTGGGTGGGGCCTGGATGAGGCTGGTTGACCTATTTGGAAATGTCTTTTGTGTGAAGTGTATCATTGGGCATGTGGAAGTATTATTGATATGAGAAAATGCTAAGTAACTGATTTACTGTCTGAAAAGGGATTTACTATCGGGGAAAGGGAGGGACAAAGAGACTGAACATAAACTGCACCTATGGATGAGGACAATGTGGGATGGGGAGGGGGCGTAGGGAGGGGTGGGAACCTGGTGGAGGGGGGAAGAAATGAGGAACCTTTGTAATAATATGAACAATAAAGATTGATTTAAATAAATAAATAAATAAATAAATAAATAAATAGACTAAAGAGCACATTAAACAGTGTATGAAACAGTGTATTGTTTACTTAAAGGAACCTAGAACTGTAAATGTGTGTCAAACAAGTCAGAATATCTTTGAAATAGAGAAATAAGCACATTTAAGCAGCTTTGGAAAGCCTTAGACTTCACTGCAAATCAGCATTAAAATCTAAAACATATTTGAGAGACAATGTTTCAGAGTTTCTCAGGTTTTTAACAGTGTGTAGGAAGTTTTTTGTACATGTGGGCAATGCTTATACTTAAAGGAGAAGGCCAGATATAGGAAATTAAAAGAAAACATGAGTAATTTAGAGAAAATAACAGTAAGTAGGTGAGAACTCTTATAGAACAGGTGAAAAACACTTCTCCAAGTTAGTTGTTAGTGTAGAAAGGGTTTCTAAGAATCAGGAAATCTTTAAAATAGAGTAAAGAGCACTTTAAACAGTGTATAAAATCTCTATTATTTACTTAAAGTAGTTAGAACTCTAAATGTGTGTCATAGAATACAGAATATCCTTGAAATAGAGAAATTAGTACATCTATCAGTAGAGAGCCGCCTGAGAAGGCACATGGACATTCTTTTAATTCTTATCAGCTGAGCCGGAGGGCACTGGCTGAGTCCTGTTATCACTTCGGATTTCTTAATCTATGTGCTTGAAATGAGGAACAAATAGGACCTTGCCTCACCCAGGTCTTGATATGCTAAATCTTGTACCAAAAAAATAAGGAGCTCATCCAGATTTTGATGAATAGGATCTGGCACACCCGTAACTCCTTTTGACCTTAAAATCCCCTTTGGAAGCCAATAAATATGCTGTGTTGTCTGTGGTGAGTGTGACTTTCTCTCCATCAGAGAGTTCACCTAGCTCCCAGCTTTATGAATCTATTTCTGCCTGTTGTCTCTTTCTTTCTCTAATTTCTTAATACCAAGCTCCTCCCCTCAGTAACCTGTCGTTTTTCTGTGCGGGATGCAGAAAAAGGAGAAACACCACCAATGGTGCCCTAGCAGGGACCTGAGTATGGAGGATAAAGCGAGGGGGTCACTTCCATGACATGTGCACAGATTAAGGTAAGTTTTTGGGAAGTGTATTGTGTATTGTGAATTGTGAATTCACTTGAATTAAACTAGGTGTAAAACATTGGGCAATCTTTATAAGTTAAGACTATGGTCAAAGTTCATAGATGCTTTGTTAAGTGTAGTCAAATTCTTGATTTCTTTCTTAAGTTTTGTTGATGAAACCTGGGATAAACTCAGAAAGCAGTTGCATGACCAATACTCAGCAGAAAGTCCAGAGAAAATTCCATTTTTAATTGGTGATGATCTTGATTTAGCACAGGAGAGCTTAAGAATGTCTAAGTGGGGTGCAGCCATGGCCTTACAGCCTGGAGTGGAAGGGTGCACATTTTTAAGAATACCATCTGCACCACCTCTGCCTCCATGTGTAAACTACTTGTAAGCAGGTAGAAAGGATTAAAGGAATTTCTCAGCAACTGCCAATAATTCTTTATCTTAAAATCTTTCTTTCCTTAAAAATAAAAAAAAAATACATAAAAATTGAAAAACTATAAAAAAAAAGAAGTAGATGCCAGACCATCGCTGAAACTTCCCCTAAAGTAAGTGAGAGGGCAGGGCGAGGTGAGGATAAAACTCCTGACTCCACTGTGGGGCAGGGTGGAGTTATCCTCCATTAACTGGACCCTAGCCCAGTCAGGGTCAGCCAAAGCAGTGACATCACCACTGGAGTAAAACCCCAGGGCTTGGCGAAATTTGCTCTCTTCTGCCATGCTGTCGGTGTGAGTGGGACAGAGCCCATGCTAGCATGGAAAAGGCTCTTTTATTTATTGCATCGGACTCGGCTCCTTGGTGGTCCTTGGGGATCATGAAGTCTGGGTGTAACATAATGAGGGCTCATCCGGGATTCCCAGGACCATGAGAGACCCTGATCCGGAGAGTCTGACTGGCCGCGGTAAGCATGTGTTTGTCTGTGTCCTTGTGTGAGCGCTCTGAAGGGACGTGAAACCCCTCATGTCATTGGTGCCCGAATACATCTGGAAGACGTGCCATTAAGACTACAAGCCGGAGGATTCAGAAGATGTTCTGACCTCCCAGGAGGGCCCCTCAGTCAGGAGAGACGTGGAATCCTCTCCTAGAGGGACCCTCACATGTGGAGAGGGATGGAAGCCTCTCCCAGGATGAGGTGAGCGGCGTGAGCCGTTGCCTCACATGCGGGAAAGTGACGGGAGACTTTCCCAGGTCTGAGTTTGGTTTGGTGGGCTGCATGGCGCCCGAGGATGGAGCCGGCGAAGTGTGGTCGGCCTGGCGGCGCAGGGCCCCCTAGCGGCGTTGGGTCAGAGGGGGGCTCCCGCGTGGCTCAGTCTGCGTGTTGGAGTGCGGCTGGGCAGCGGTGGCCTCGCTTGGGGAGCAGGCACCTGGGCTAATTTTGCTGGCTGCCTGGAGAAGGGGAGGCGGAGCCGGGAAGCAGCTGGGGCAACAGCACTTCCTCCTCGGGGGGCCGCGTGAGCAGCGTGGCTGAGGCGGCAGTGGCAGCAGCCTCGCTCAGGGGCCTGGGCTGGCGTGGTGGCATTGGGTCCGGGAGAAGAGGCCTCAAGGGCGAATTTCTGTGCTCTTGTAAAGGCGGGAGAGAAGTGGACCTCTCCCAAGTCTGGTTTTAAGTTGAAATGTTGCTGTTGGGCGCCCTCTTGTTGGTTGTTGTGATTTTCTGTGTTGCGGAGGTCCGGAATGGCCAATGGCAGACTCCTTCTAGTGGGTGGCCAGCTTTCAATGTCGAAGGGCCACCGGTTGGGGTGAGGCCGTTGTTTGGTTTGGCTTCCACTGAGTTGGAAGACTGTTCTCAGGAGCCCTCTGTCTGTTTCTGTGTTCTTTGTAAACTTGCTACTCTCTCCCCCTAGAGCAGGCAGGAGGTGGGGGAGGGGAGACACGTGGAGAAGCCACTCCTCAAGAAGTTCTTATGCATCTTGAATTTCTGTGCTCATGTAAAGGGAAAAGGTCAGTTCAAAACGAGTGCACATAGTTTTGGGCTGTACTTAAACTCTTTTCTGTGTACAGAATGAGCTTTAAAAATGGTGGAGATTAACTGGGAGATAAATTAAAACTGGTTTCCCAAGTCATTGAAAGCAGCTTTTGAAATTTCCCGCCCTTTGGCAGGAACTAGATGATAATGGTAACAAGTTTACATATGAATGGCTGGGATTCTTCAGCTAAAGAATGTGTTCATTTGCATTTGAATGCTACAGCCATCTTTCCCATTGTCCAATCCCTACCCCAGTGATCTACAGGGAATGGCCAGGTCTGTTGCTGAAACTTCTCCCTAAGTAAGCAGAATGTAAAAGAAGGAAGAGACATAGGAAAGTAAAGTTTAGATTTGCCTCATCAAAAATCTAGAGAACAGAATTGAAGCTCTTAATTATTATGCCTTGTATTTTTCTTAGAAATGTAATGTTATTAACCTAAAAAAAAATGCCAAATACATTTGTCTTGCCAGCTTTAAAAGTTAAAAGTATAAATTAAAATAGGAAGAGTTAATTGCAGTAACAAAATGCCTAGAATATGGCAGGCTGAACTGTATTACATGTGTTAAAAATAAGCAGTAATGATCAAAGATCTCAAGGGTTGATTTATTCTCATTTGTCAGATGAGAAAGTATGTGATGCTTACACTTAAAAAATTATTTTAAGTCAGTGATGCAGTATTTTTTGAAATCAGTTTTTCTGAAGGAATGTTTTTTTTAAAATTTTTTTATTAAATTATTATCTTTGTACATATCCCATTGCCCAATCCGCTCCTATACATGCTCTCCCTCCCCAGAGTTTTGTGTCCATTGGTTGTATTTATATGCATGTATATAAGTCCTTTGGTTGATCTATTATCTCCCCCAAATCTCCCTACCCTCCCCTGCAATTTGACAGTCTGCTTGTTGCTTTACTGTCTCTATATCTATCTTTTGGCTCATCAGTTTATAATGTTCTTTATCATCCATAAATAAGTGAGGTCATGTGGTGTTTCTCTTTCATTGACTGGGTTGTTTCAATCAGGATGATGTTCTCCAAGTCCATCCAGGTTGCTGCAAATGAGAATTTTTTCTTTTTTATGGCAGCATAATATTCCATTGTGTAGATGTACCATAGTTTTTGGATCCAATCATCTGCTGACAGGCCCTAGGCTGTTTCCAAATACTACCTATTGTAATTTGTGCTGCTATGAACATAGGGGTGCATATATACTTTCTGATTGGTGTTTCTAGTTTCTTGGGATATATTCCTAGGAGTAGGATTACTGGGTCAAATGGGAGTTCCATTTTCAGTTTCTTGAGGAAGCTCCATATTGCTCTCCACAGTGGTTGCACCAGTCTACATTCCCACCAGCAGTGCACGAGGGTTCCTTTTTCTCCGCAACCTTGCCAACACTTGTCGTTTGTTGATTTGTTGATGTTGGCCATTCTGACAGGTGTGAGATGGTAACGCATTGTTGTTTTGATTTGCATCTCTGGGACAATTAGTGACTTTGAGCATGTTTTCATGTGCCTCTTGGCCTTCCTTCTGTCTTCTTTTGAAAATATTCTATTTAGGTCCATTGCCCATTTTTTATTTGGGTCATTTATCTTCCTTTTATTAAGTTGTATAAGCTGTCTGTAGATGTTGGAGATTAAACCTTTATCAGTGATAACATTTGCAACTATGTTCTCCCACACAGTGGGCTTTCTTGTTGTTTTGTTGATGGTTTCTTTTGCTGTAAAAAAGCTTTTTATTTTGATGTAGTCCCATTTGTTTATTTTCTCTTTAGCTTCCATTGCCCTAGGGGCAGTATCAGTGAAGAAGTTTTTTTGGCATATGTCTGAGATTTTGCTGCTTGTGGATGCTTCTAGTATTTTTGTGGTTTCCCATCTGATGTTTAAGTCCTGTATCCAATTTGAGTTTATTTTTGTGTATGCTGTAAGTTGGTGATCTAGTTTCATTCTTTTGCACGTATCTGTCCAATTATCCCAACACCATTTATTGAAGAGACTGTCTTGACTCCATTGTATATTTGTGCCTCCTTTGTCAAATATTAATTGAGCATAGTGATTTGGGTTGATATCCGGGTTCTCGATTCTGTTCCATTGATCTATATGTCTGTTCTTGTGCCAGTACCAGGCTGTTTTGAGAACAGTGGCCTTGTAATACAGTTTGAAATCTGGTATTGAGATCCCTCCTACTTCACTCTTCTTTCTCAGGATTGCTGTGGCTATTCGGGGGCTTTTATTGTTCCAAATGAACTTTTGGAGAGTTCTTTCTAGGTCAGTGAAATATGCCTTTGGTATTTTAATGGGGAGTGCATTGAACCTATAGATTGCTTTGGGAAGGGTGGACATTTTGATGATGTTGATTCTACCAATCCATGAACATCGTATGTTCTTCCATCTGTTTACATCTTCATCTATCTATTTTTTTCAGTGTCGTGTAGTTTTCCTCATATAGGTCCTTTACTTTAGTTAAATTTATTCCTAGGTATCTTAATTTTTTTGGTGCGATGGTTAATGAAATTGCTTTTTTAGTTTCTGTTTCTGTAAGTTCACTGTTGGTGTATAAAAATGCCATAGATTTCTTGGCATTAATTTTGTATCCTGCTACATTGCCAAATTCATTTATTAAGTCAATTAGATTTTTAATGGAGTCTTTTGGGTTTTTTTTATGTACAATATCATGTCATCTGCAAATAAGGATAACTTTACTTCTTCTTTTCCAATTTGGATGCCTTTTATTTCCTCTTCTTGTCTAATTGCAATGGCTAGTACTTCCAGTACTATGTCAAACAGGAGTGGCGAGAGTGGGCATCCCTGTATTGTTTCTTTTCTTAAAGGGAATGGTTTTAGTTTTGCCCATTGAGTATAATGTTGGCTGTAGGTTTATCATATATAGCTTCTATTATGTTGAGGTATGATCCTTGTACTCCCACCTTGTTGAGAATTTTTATCAGGAAAGGGTGTTGGATTTTATCAAATGCTTTTCTTCATCAATTGATATGACTATATGATTTTTATCTTTCAAATTGTTTATGTGATGTATCACGTTTATTGATTTGTGGATATTGTACCATCCTTGCATTCCTGGAATAAATCCTACTTGGTCATGGTGTATGATCTTAGTGATGCTCTGCTGGAGCCGATTTGCTAGAATTTTGTTGAGGATTTTGGCATCTATGCTCATGAGGGATATTGTCCTGTAATTCTCTTTCATTGAGTTGTCTTTATCTGGCTTTGGTATTGGGGTGATGCTGGCTTCATAGAAGGAGTTTGGAAGTGTCCCTTCCTCTTCAATTTTTTTGGAATAGTCTGAGTAAGATAGGTTTTAGTTCTTCCTTGAATGTTTGGTAAAACTTTCCTTTGAAGCTATCTGGCCCTGGGCTTTTGTTTGCTGGAAGCTTTAATGACTGTTTTAATTTCTTCCCAAGTCACTCTTCTATTGAGATTTTTAGATTCTTCCTTATTGAGTTTTGGAAGTTTGTATTTTTCTAGGAATATGTCCATTTCCTCCAGGTTGTTCAGTTTGTTGGAATAGAGTTGTTCGTAGTATTTTATAACAATCCGTTGTATTTCCGTGGGGTCTGTTGCTATTTCACCTCCTTCGTTTCTGATTTTGTTTATTCCAGTTCTCTCTCTTTGTTTCTTGGTTAGCCTGGCTAGAGGTTCATCTATCTTGTTTATCCTTTCAAAGAACTAGCTCTTGGTTTTGTTGATCTTATGTATTATTTCTTTGGTCTCTATGTTGTTTATCTCCACTCTAATTTTTATTATTTCCTTCCTTCTGCTTACACTGGGCTTTTCTTGTTGCTCTTTTTCTAACTCTTTGAGTTGTAGAGTTAGATAATCTGTTACCATTTTTTCTTATATTTTGCAATAGGCTTGTAGAGATATGAACTTCCCCCTCAAAACTGCTTTTGCTGTGTCTCATAGATTTTGGATTGTTGTGTTTTCATTGTCATTTGTCGCCAGGATGTTTTTAATTTCTTTCTTGATTTTTCTGATAACCCAGTCCTTATTAAATAGCATGCTGTTTAATCTCCATGTGTTTGATTTCTTTGGATTATTTTTATTGTAGTTGATTTCCAATTTTATGCCACTATTATCTGAGAAGATGCTTGATATGATTTATATCTTCTTGAATTTGAAGAGACTTTGCCTATGTCCCAAAATGTGGTTTATCTTTGAGAATGTCCCATGTGCACTTGAGAACAATGTATATTCTGTGGCTTTGGGGTGGAATGTTCTAAAGATGTTGATTAATTCCATCTGGTCTAGTGAGTCATTTAGGATTGATATTTATTTGCTGATTGTTTTGTTTAGATGATTTGTCCAAAGGTGACAGTGGAGTATTAAAATCTACTATTGTTGTATTGCTATTAATATCCCCCTTAATATCCTCCAGCAGTTTTTAAAAAAATGTATTTGTGTGCTCCCGTGTTGGGTGCATATATGTTTACCAGGGTAATTTCTTCTTGTTGGATTGCTCCCTTTAGTATTATGAAGTGGCCTTCATTATCTCTTGTTATTTCCTTCACTTTGAGGTCTAATTTGTCAGATATAAGTATTGCTACCCCAAGTTAATTTTCAATTTTATTCGCCTGGAAAACCTTTTTCCATTCCTTCACCCTCAGTCTGTGTGCATCTTTTTTTCTGAAGTGGGTTTCTTGTAGACAACAGATATATGGGTCCTGTTTTCTTATCCATTCTGTTACCCTCTGTCTTTTGATTGGAGCATTTAATCCTGTTACATTTACAGTTATTATTGATAGGTATTTATTTGACGCCATTTTTATTCTATACCCCTGTGTTCCTTCTTCGCTTCCTATTTCTTTAATTTTACAGTAGACCCTTTAGCATTTCTTGCATTGCTGGTTTGGTGGAGATAAATTCCTTTAGTCTTTTTTTTTTGTCTGTGAAGCTCCTGATTTCACCTTCAATTTTGATTGTTAGCCTTGCTGGGTACAGTATTTTGGATTCAGACCCTTCCTTGGCATGACTTTGTATATTTCATCCCGTTCCCTTCTGGCCTGATAAGTTTCTGTGGAGAAATAAGTTGCTAGTGTGATTGGGGTTCCTTTATATGTAACTTTCTGTCTCTCTCAGGCTGCTTTTAAGATTCTTATTTTGTCGTTGGTGTTTGCCAGTTTAATTATAATGTGCCTCGGAGTCTGTCTTCTGGGGTTCATTTTGCTTGGGATTCTGTGAGCATCTAGGATTTGTGTGTGTTTTTTCTTCTCTCTCTCAGGAAAGTTTTCTGTTATTATTTCTTGAAATACATTTTCCATGTCTCCCTCAATTTCCTTTCCTTCTGGGACCCCTATTACTCTAATATTGTTTTGTTTTGTATCGTCCCAAAGTTCCCTTAGGCTCTCCTCCTGCTTTTTAATTTCTTTTTTAGAAGCTGCTCTAATTGGGTATTTTTTTCCATCTTGTTTTCTAGCTTAGTGATGCAGTCCTCTGCTTCTTCTAGTCTGCTCTTGATGCTTTCTATTGAGTTCTTCATAGTGGCGATGTCATTTTTCATTTCTTCTTGAGTCATCTTCATTTCCTCTTGGTTCTTCTTCATTTACTCTTGGGTCTTACTCATATTGTCAAATTTGTCTTCCATTCTTTTTAGCCATCTTATGATCATTACTCTGTATTCTTGCTCTGGTAGGTTGTTTGCCTCTAACTCATTTACTTCCTTTTCTGGTGATGCCTGCTTTTCTTTCTTTTGTGGGCTGTTTCTTTGTCTCCCTATGGTCTCTCTTTTCAGGATGTCTGGTCATGTAGATCTCTTTCTCCTGCTTTGATTTAAAGACACAAAATATATCAGGTACAACACACAAGGCACTGAACAGAAATGTATTTGCAATATTAATAACCTCCAATAAAGGTGACCACTAGGGAAAGGCAAATTAGGGGATAGGAGAGAAAGAGGAAGAGTAAAAGAGAAGAGGGAAGGAGCAAAATATAGGAAAAGTATATATATATATATATATATATATATATATATATATATATATATATAATCTTCAAATGAAATTGGGAAGCAGGGAGAAGAAGAGAGAGAGAGAGTGAGTGAGAGAGAGAGAGAGAGTGAAAGAAAGAGAATAAGAGATAAAATGGGAATACACTATTTATATGGGAAGAGAATTTCAATTGAACAACCACTAACCTCAACAAATGCTGGCAGCAGCACATGGAGAATAATAAAATCTACAACACCCCCTAATTTCCAGCAAAGGAAGGGAAAACAGAAGTAAACAACAAACAAACAAAAAACAATCAAATAAGAAAATACCAAGCAACCGGGACAACAAAAGAATAAGCAAAATATTTCCACTAAAAACCATAAAAATACAATATAATCAACATTCCCCCAAACAGCATAAAAAGGACATTTGGGAAAATAATTTTTTTTTTCTAATTAATACCGCTCATATAGGGGTGTGTATGCACTTGGCACAGGGGATTGGAAATTAGATATATAGGTAGGGTAGAAATTTTAGCAGGGGGGAATACAGAAAGAGTAAGGAAAATCTAAAGCAGGAAAGGGTTAAGATAAACAGGATAGCAAAAGGGGGAAGATTAGAAAGAGAGCGATGGTGTAAAGGTCGTGTTGAGATAGGGTTAAACAATGTTAAAGGAGAAATGAAAATAAAATGAAGACCATTAATTCCAATGTAAAATACAGAGAAAATAAAATGGCACTTAAAAAAATTAAAATAGCAGTAGTAATAATGCTTATTGAACCTAAAAATGAAATAACTAAAAAGTTAAAATCAAGCCGGGACCGGTTTGGCTCAATGGATAGAGCGTCGGCTTGGGGACTGAAGGGTCCCGGGTTCGATTCCGGACAAGGGCATGTACCTTGGTTGCGGGCATATCCCCAGTGGGGGGTGTGCAAGGGGCAGCTGATCGATGATTCTCTCTCATCGATGTTTCTAACTCTCTATCTCTCTCCCTTCCTCTCTGTATAAAATCAATAAAATATATTAAAAAAAAAAAAAGTTAAAATCAAGTGAGGAAAAAAGGAAAAAATTTGTTTCTTAAATAAAAGATGCGAGGAAATCCAAGATGGCTGCGCCGCAGCCGCAGCCGCAGCCGCACACAACAATTTAAATAAAATACAACTAAAATATAAAATGGACATTACCCAGAACTACAGGAAAGTCGACTGACTGCAAATTCTACAACTGGAAGCAAGGAGAAAACCAGAAGGAAGCACGGAGGAACTGTAAAAGCCTGAGGTACGAAGACACGTGGCGCGAGGAGAGGACGGAGCTGGAGAGGAGGGAGGCTTAGTGCCTGGCAGGCGTTCCCTAGCAGGAAGGAGATAAATGCTCCGACTGTGTTGGTCCCCACTTCCGACTGCTCTGAACCCCAGTTCTAGGCCAGACCCAGGGGCCCAGGCTCACACAGAGGGAGCTGGGCTGTAAGGTGGAACCCCGGGGGAACAGCGAAAGGAGGTCCTGGTGGCACGCATATTGCATGCAGAGAAGGGACGGTCGGCTGTGCCACGGAATTGCCCTGGCGGGAAGGAGACAGGGGCTCCAGACTGCTCTGAATGCCACCTCCAACTCCACTTCCAACTGAACTGAACCCCAATACCAGGCTCATTGGGGGAAAGCCTAGACTGTTTGGTAGCAGGCGAAAATTGAGGACACCTTTCTCTCAGAGGTGCTTACAGCGAGTACTGAAGGACCCTGAGACACAGGAGCTGCATAGGGGGGGCTGACGGAAGCCAAGGCTGTAGGCTCCATCCTGAAACCCAGCCTCATCTGTAGCTGCGAAATGCAACAATGAAATAGATCACAAACGAAAGAAATGGAGGACAAAAAGCGACTGGATATAGAGTTCAAATCTATGCTTATAAGGTTTTTCAAGAATTTCCTAGAAAAGATCGATAAGACCTATGAGGATATGAAAAGAGATCAAGTGGAATTAATAAGGAATCAACAAGAAATGATAAGGGATCAACAAGAAATGAAGAATACATTGTCTGAAATAAAACATATTATACAGAGTCCTAAAAACAGAATGGAAGATCGCAAGAATCAAGTCAAAGATTTGGAACATAAAGAGCCAGAAGACACTCCTCCAAAGAAGCTAGAAGGCATGGGAATCCACAAAATTGAAGATAATGTAAGAAACCTCTGGGACAACTTCAAGCGAACCAACATCAGAATTATGGGGGTCCCAGAAGATGAGAGAGAGCAAGAAATCGAAAACATACTGAAAGAAATAGTGACAGAAAACTTCCCCCACCTGGTGAAAGAATTAGGCTTACAAGTCCAGGAAGCCCACAGAACTCCAAACAAAATGAATCCAAAGAGGACCACAGGAAGACAAATCATAATTAAAATTCCAAGAGCGAAAGACTAAGAGAATATTAAAAGCAGCAAGAGCAAAGAAGGTAGTTACCTATAAAGGAGTACTTATACAATTGTCAGCTGACTTCTCAACAGACGGGAATGGCAAGAAATATTCAAGGTGATGAATAGTAAGAACCTACAGCCAAAGATAATCTATCCAGCAAAGCTATCACTCAGAATCGAAGGTCAGATAAAGAGCTTCACTAATAAAAAACAGCTAAAGGAGTTCATCACCACCAAACCAGAATTATATGAATTGCTGAAGGGTGTTCTTTCAGAAGAGAAAGTAAATAAAGATAAAAATTATGAACAACAAATTTGTAACTATGAACAAGTGAATCTAAAAACCAAGGAAATTAAAAAAAATCTGATGAACAATATTAACTGTTGAATATAATAGAATCAGAGGTATGAAAGGGGAGTGAACTGACGATTCTCAGGGAAAAGAGGAGTGGGGGTGCGGGAAGAGACTGAACATTAACTGTGCACCTATGGATGAGGACAATGGGGGGTGGGGAAAGGGTAAAGGGGGGGTCGGTACCTGGTGGAGTAGAGCAATGGTGGTGGGGGGGAAAGGGAACATTTTTAATAATATGAACAATATAAACTTATTAAAAAAGATGTAAAAAATGAAAATAAAATAAAAAAAATAAAAAAAAATAAAAGAATTTCGCAAAAAAAGTGTGCAGTTGTGAAGGCCATTCACTTCTTCTGCTATGCTGTTTGGCATGCTTGTTTCTCAGTCCAGACAGTATTGCACTTCCCTTCGTTCTGCTGCACCTCAATGGCGATTCCTTAGTTTCTTGGTTTTTGATCAAATAAAACTAGTAATAAACACAGTCAGTTTTTACTCCAGACCCTAGATGGCAGTGTTTCTGGATTGATGTCCCCGTCATTTTGGCTGCTCTAGCCTTCTTTTTCTATGGCACTTAATACTGGTGTGTTTTTTTTGCCTCGGAGCTGAATCCTGGGTGATTTCTCCGTGCTCTGCTTCTCAGCTTCCAGAAAAGCAGTTTCCCCCTGTTGTCTCTTAGGGCCAGCCAATCTGGGTGATCTCTCCTTTGTAATCAGAAGCAAAGGGTTGCAGGGGAACCAGCAGAACTAGTGATGAGCTAGTCTGCACACACAGACTGCTTTCCAACTCCTATGTTCTCCCTTCATGTCGGATTAGAATGGGTTGCTCCCTAGAGAACCCCACTATTAGCAACCTTGGGGACCCCCGTCCACTCTCTTGAATCACACCAGACCCAACAGCGGGGGGCTTTTGTGGACACAGATTTCTGCAATCCCAGCACGTGCGCCTCTGCCACCACAGCGGCCACAGCTACTGCGGCTGCCGCTTTCACTGTTGGGACACAGACACCCCACATTATCCCTGGCAAAATCCAACCTTTCTGTGGAATCTGCGCGTCCGCACCGGTCGGGGCCCCCACAGTTGTGGTATTTTCAGGTCTCAGGTAAGATCCCAGTTGCAGCACTGATGTGGTTGTAAGAGGCAGCACGTACAAGTGTTTACCTGGAAGCCATCTTCCAGGAAGCCCTTCTGAAGTAATGTTTTAATGTAACATATGAAACTTTTATATTTGATCTGTTTTGTTTTGCTATATATGCCATTGTTGTCATTAGTAATCACATTCTAAGCGTGAATTTGGGCTTGTACCTGCATCTTATATTTTGTAAACTTTAGGGAGTCATTTTTAGTTTCAGTCATGTGTGTCTACCTTATAGATTTAAATAGACTTCATCACAAAGGTTTATAATTTATTTAGAATTGTGCTAAAACAATGTGAAAATAATATTTTGTATGATTTACCCCCCCGCCTCTCCTTGGACAATTTTCACTGATGTTCTGTGGCGGGGGGGGGGGGGGGGGAGGGGTAGAGGGTAAGTGGGGGGGGGGGGGAATAGGGGGAACTTAGAAATGCAGATAAATCTGTATCTGTAGGAAAAATGTGGCATTTTAAATTTCAAGCGGTTAGAGGCCTGGGAGCAGGGTACTGAACCTGATCCCTCCTCCCTTGCCTTTTCTTTAAAATTTGAGGCATGGTTACGTATTTTTGAAGGATATAGAAAGAAAGTTTAAAAGATAATTTGAAATTATAAAAGACCAGAAACTAATAGGAAGGAATTAGTATGTTTATTGTAGAAAGCAGGGAGTCTCCTTGGACATCAAAGAAGGACTGTGGACCTCAGAAGGAACATGTACTGAAGGAACACAGCTGCTGAACTGGACAATGGGCCTTTGAGGAGCTAAAGAGGGCTCTCATCTCAGCACCTGCCCTAGCCTTGCCAGAGGTCGCAAAGCCCTTCCATCTCTATGTGAGTGAGGTAAGGGGCATTGCCAAAGGGATTCTCACTCAGACTCTAGGTCCCTGGAAGAGACCTGTTGCCTATCTGTCTAAGAGACTGGACCCTGTGGCAGCAGGATGGCCAGCATGTCTCCCAGCAGTGGCCACCACAGCATTGCTGGTGAAGGAGGCAGATAAGCAGACTCTGGGCCAGGAGCTAACCTGGATGGGCCAGGCTTTTCTCCTGGACCAGCCCTGTGTCTGGATTCATAAGACTCTGACCATCAACCCTGCCAGCCTGCTTCCAGATGATGATGGAGGAACCCATTCATGACTGCACAGAGGTAACAGACGACAATGTACTGTACATGGATGGGAGCAGTTATGTTCAGGATGGGACCTGATATGCAGAGGCAGTGGTAGTCACCCTGGACCACACCGTTTGGGCACAGTTCCTGAACTTTTGGCCTTAATCCAGGCCCTTTGATGGAGACACTGTGCCATCCACAGAGAAAAGAGGGTTACCAACTGCAGCTGGAAGGAATCGGCTGAACACCATCTGGCCACCGAAGGACCAGATGATTGGTGGACCCTCCATATGCAAGACTGTTGGTCCAGAGGCTCTAGGTCAGAGTTGCCCAGTGACACCAGATTACCCACTTAAGTGTCACCAAGACTTCTGAGCTTCTGTGATGCAGAGTTGCTAGAAGTACTGTCTGTGCACAGGTAAATGCTAAGCAAGGTAAGGGGGTCCCCCTGGGAATTCGGGTCCCAGGGAACTTCCCCAGGAGAGCATTGGTAGGTGGATTTCAGAGATTAAACCGCCAGCATTAAGGTTTAGTTTTTGTAGACACAGCCAAGGTATCTCAAAGTATAGCTCTAGCCTTAGGACAGGCAAAAGTGAGACTCTGGAAAAGGGGTTTAACTAAATGTGTCCTAGAATTGGTGAAAATTGGACCAACCCCCTGTCCTTTGCCCTCTTAAGGGCCAGGTGTAACCCTTACTGGGACAAGTTTCTCCTTTTTTTTGGGAGGGGATCATATATGGTAACCATTCCCTTGCTCAAGTCCTTATAGGCTCTGCAGTTTGCTTACTCCAGATACATTGCCAGTGTCCACTGCAGATCCTGTAGCCCGGGAACTCAGTGTGGGTAAAGAAATTCACTGCCCAAGGACTCAAAGGGGTGCTATACTGTTATCCTGAGCACGCCCACTGCTGTTGAAGTAGATGGCTCCCAGATCTGACTACATGACTCCCAGCTCCTGCATGGCCTGGATCCTGGCAACTAGCGGCCTCAACTGTGAGATCCCCAGCCTGGGCTCCACACAGGCCAGAAGGAGAATTGATACCTGCAGGAGGGGAACTGGACTTCGGTGAGGACAATACTGATGGGAACTGTGGTACTAAAGGTCTTGGTAACTGTATTTGTTGTTTATGCTGAAAGGAAGTAGGCTGAATCAATGATTTGACTCATGCACATAAGAAAAGGGGGGATGAGAGGGCAGGGCGGGGTGAGGATAAAACTCCTGACTCCACTGTGGGGCAGGGCAGTCATCCTCCATTAGTTGGACCCTAGCCCAATCAGGGTCAGCCGAAGCAGTGACATCACCACCGGAGTAAAATCCCAGGGCTTGGCGAAATTCGCTCTCTTCTGCCATGCTGTCAGTGTGAGTGGGACAGAGCCCATGCTAGCACGGAAAAGGCTCTTTTGTTCATTGCATCGGACTCGGCTCCCTGGTGGTCCTAGGGGATCACGAAGTCTGGGCGTAACAGTGACCTTTTTAAAAGCAGCTGTGCCAGGCCTATTGGCTGGAAACTTTTAAAAGAACTTGGAAGCCTACTAAATAAAATGATAAAAACTTAAATCTAAATGTATTGAGTTGTTGTAGCACTGAAATGTTGATCTGTGTATGCCTTGTATGAAGTCTAGATGATGTTAATTAATCTATTAATTGGATATGTCTTTTATTTGAAATGTATCCTTAAAAATGTAAAAGTATTATTAATTTGAGAAAATGCTAAGTATTTGATTTGCTACCTGAAAAATTTAAAGTTCTGAAAGTTTAAGGTCTCTTGCCATAAAGAGGTTTTGAACTACACCTTATTTTTAGTGGAGGAAGTGGAGGACATGCTCTTCCCACCCAGAACAGGTAATCCAATTCCAGCCAGCAGCTATCTTTAAACAATGTATTCATTTGCATTTGAATGGCTACGCCTTTTGATAGCCCAAGGACAAGTTCCCCGGGGCAGAAAAACAAGGTTTAAAATTAATTATTAGATTTAAAATTTATTCTTAAAAACATAAAAGTTTATTAATAAAGAACTGCTAAATATTTGACTTACAAAAGCTCTGAAAGTTTAAGGTTCAGATTGAATTGAGAGAAGTTAAATAATTGTGGTGACTAAATGCCTAAAATATAACTTATTTTTGAGAAAATAAATTGTGCTTTCTTTTAAATAATTAGGAATTCAAAATATTTTACTTCTTAGTCTGATTTAAAAGAAAGAGGATTAATTAATTGATCCAGTTTGAATGTAATTGGTATTTCTTTAAAGTAATTTAAGTATGTAATCTTTAAATCATATATTTAAATATATATTATATATTGTATATTTTGATCTTTTCAAGTATATTTCAAGATTCTGAGAGTGACTTTTAGACATTTCAAGGGCCCCAAAATGTTAAAAAAAAGTCTGTTTTCTTAAAGGAAATATATTTTTAATTAAACAGATTGATACTTGAAATCACAAGGAAAGCTTTATCAAATAAAAATTAATTAATATATTTTACTTATATACATATATATATTAAATGTTATAAAAGTTTTCGCCTGTAAGAAAAGCAAAAACAATATATTTCTTAAATATAGCCAAATTTTCAACAGCAATAGAATTTCAAGAAAGAAAAGCCTCAAGCAGCCTGCATTTTTTAATCCGATGGAGCTGTGACACTTTATCCTTTTAGATCAGACCAATAAAGTATCAAACCTATAAGTTTTTACTGAATAAATTTCTTTATCATTTTTTAAATTAGAGATATCTACTTAAGTTTATAAATTAGCTTTTAAAATATAATCAATGTTTCATAAGTTAGGTTACATGAGAAGCCAATGTTTTTATAAGTGATTGAATCCTTTCTGGCATTCTTAATTAAGCTAGAGGTGGGGCAACATTTGCGGCTTGTGAATTCAAAAGTAAATTTGCTTTATTTTTAAAATGAAGATACCAACTTTAATTACTTAAATAAATTAGATTATTAAATTATAATCAAGGTTTTTAGCTAAATGAAAAGCCAATATTTTTATAAACAATTTTAATAAAGACCAGAAACGGCTAGTGATTGTCTGCAATGTGATTTTGACCTTCTTTAAAAATAAATAAATAAATAAATTGAGCAGCCATGATGGCCACATGGCCTCTGGCCGCCATCTTAAAAAAACAAAGGACAACCTCCTTCCTTTGAATAAGCCACTGTTTTTATAAGCAATTTAAATAAGTTTTCTATGAAAGTTAGTTAAGGCTTCCTATCATCCCTCTATACATACAAATAAGCTTAAGAAGATACTTTGAAATATAATTATAATTTTAATAAAAAGAGGAATTTTAAAAATTTGGAATTATCTTTTATTAATATTTACAGTGTAAAATAAGATTGTTATCAAAGTATTAAACCTGATAGCAAATAAGTAATCAATCTAACTAATGAGATTTCTTATGACAGACCATTTGGTTATATACAAACAAAAGTTTGGCAGCAGCCTTATAGGTTGCTTGTTGTAAAAAGGAAGACAAAGATTCTTAAATGAAACTTTACAGCCTGAAAACTCATTATTCTTCAATGTCATTATAAATTTTGATATTTTACAATAGCATATTGTATAATTATTCCAAAAAACTTAAAAATCTAATTTGTTGATTGGCAATAATTTAAAAGGCACATGAAAGGATTTAATTCCTTCCACTGTGTAGAAGGCCCCTTGAGAAGGCATTTAAGCATTCTATATCGGCCCTTCTTGCCCTTTTTGCCAAGAGGGACCTTCTTCTCACAATTCAATTGCCTACAACTATTGCTTGAGTTTTCAGTTCATGCTGAGGTTGAAGCCTCATGGTGGATGGTCCATGGGTCTGTCTCACAATGACGTGAGCTGGGCCCTCCCTGGAGAAGAAACCTGGGTTCCCCAAGATATGTGATCAATGCCTGGGCCCTGCCAGCAGGCCAGGGGATCCCAAGGCAGGCACTGGACATGGAGGCCATATGGGCATAGGCTATCAAGGAGATAGAACTGAACCTCACATCACCCTGCTTGGCCCCGGAGGATGGCTGGTTAGTCAATGACGGGTAAGACTCCTCAAGGGAGGGGCAACCTAAGCCAGGCACAGCTGCAGGGGGCCATCATGAAGGAACTTGGGAGTCAACAGAGGTGTGGCACAGATCCTCACCCCCCTCCAATGTTACAGGGGCTTGAACACTCTCCCCTTCTGAGGGAGGTCTCCTGCCCTATGGCTGCTTTGTGCTTCCCATGCCCAGCTCAAATTGGGACCCAGGCAACAAACAGATGTGGCCCAGCTACAAACACAAACTTGGCCCACCCAGCTCATATTGAGGCAACAGAGAAGTGGTTGATGGCAGCTGCCCTATATCTAAATCCAGCCTAAATCCATGAATGCTTAGAACTTTCTCAAGGATGCATATAATCCTTCCCATTAATTTTTACAGAGTAAACTAAAATTGTTGTTAAAGTATTAAATTTGACAGTAAAATAGTCAAGTTTTCAGATTAATTTAAATTGGCTAAATGAAATAAGTGAATAGTCAAGAAAATCTAATTGTACAAAAAGATGTTCCTAAAGTATTAACCAAAATTTCTATTAGTAGTTCATTTCATGGTAAAATTGCTTAACATGCAATTCACCCTAAAGTAATCATATTTTTGTGCAAAAATATTAAAATGTAAAGTTATCAAAACTGCGTTATAGAAATTTTCTAAAAGCCTCCTAATAATTAAATAAAAAATGGAGGATAGTAGAATAATATCCTGTAAGAAATATCCTATAAGTAAATTATATCAGGCCTTAATTGATTTGAAAATCTTTGCTTTAAAAAAAAAGAAATTTTTACTCAAAAATTAATTTCCATTTGTAATGTTAACAACAAGACAGTCATA
Source organism: Pipistrellus hanaki (assembly GCF_964339955.1). Lineage (NCBI taxonomy): Eukaryota > Metazoa > Chordata > Mammalia > Chiroptera > Vespertilionidae > Pipistrellus > Pipistrellus hanaki. Next base: position 3,177,761 of record NC_140510.1, on the reverse strand, counting down.
AAAAATACACGTGGTATCAAATAAGTCGAAGAAAAATTGTTTGGGCAAAAAATTAAAAGGATCCCAAGTAAAAATTCATAGAAAAGATTTCTTTATTAACCTTTGGTCAAGAATATGTTTATATTTCCAGAAAACTCCAAGACTGTATGAATTCCTGCAACAATGGATCCCAGAGAGGACCTGATAGAATTGTTCCAGCCACAAAATAAGCAGTGGCCCACAAGAACAGAGAAATAGTCCAGCTATAAAGATAGTGAAGATGCCTTTCCATGAGAGCAGTCAGCACCTGTACATTGCTGCAGGTTGCCCAAGACCAAGGGCAAGGAAAGTCCGTGTGCATGCACTTCTAGACCATGTATGCACACCCTTCTGCATAGAAATAAAAATGTTTAATGTTTTTACCAGGACCCTACTTGGGGTCTTGCTTTATTTCTAACACAGGGAATGGTATTAACTGCCACATTAAAGGAGGTATTATACGTCAATTTTATGAATGGATCAAGTTCTAAATAGGCTGGATCTACTGCAGTTTTGAGGACAAATGTCCTTCAAACCTCTTATATTTCAGTAGAAATACAAGCTCTTATTGATACCTTAACATATTTTATTTCAGAGCCCATCAACCAACCTATAGTAATAGTGCTTTTGTGGTAAGTATAAGCAAAAATTATTGAAACAGCTACTATAAGGCATGCTAATTTAGAAGACCTTTTCATTTAATTTTCAGCCTTTAAATTGTTAGAGAATGACAATGTCCATGTTTTACTGGAAGCAATGTCCTCAGTGTGTTATCCACCTCTCTGTGCCAACTTTAGGGGTAAATCCCCAAGGACTTAAACCTAATCAAATCTGGTAAAATATATGTCACTCAATAGTGAAAAAAGCCAATTGTACTCTTAAAATCATTTACTAAAACAAAAAAGGGGGAGAGAGATGTTATGTGTCACATCCAGAGAGGCTCTATCATGCTTTTATTCTTTAAATTTCTTTAAATTGTTATATAGAGGACTGTACAGCAGGTAAAAGGCATCAGGCCTTCTGTACAATAGCCTCCACTGAGTCAGCTAGGTAGAAAGGAGTATAAACCACACAAAAGTTTTATCAGATTCAGTAATAATGTGGGGAAGAGGTTGTATTTTATATCTTTCCAGAATGAGCAATGCAGCCAATTAGGGTACCAGAGTGTTAGGTCCGTCATCACAATGGACTCAGAGAAGCTCCTGTGTCCCTTCACCCAAAAGGACTGAGAGTTGCCCAGATGACAGCAAAATGGGAAAAGAAAACTGAAAGCTACCCAAGGGACTGAGGTGCCAACATGGAATCATCTGAAGAAATTAAAGACTGAAGTGGAAGCTACTTCTTTAATCATGTTCCTGCTCATGCTAGCATCTGTTAGCTTCCAGTCTTCTGCAGTCTTGTGCAGCAAGTCCAAGGACTCTGAGTAAATCTACACCAGCAACAAAAAAGACTCATTTAGTAGCTAAAAATGTTAATATGTCCATAGTTCTGATTTCTCATATTGTTGTTTTGCATTGGCATTGTTGTTATTATTTAATAGCCAGAGTTTTGCTCTTGCCATTCAAATTTTGAAAATAACATGTGTGTAATTTTGTTTTTGCATTGGCGTTCTTTGCAATTGTTTTTAATTTTAGAGCCCTATTGTTAATGTTTAAATTTTATTTATTTATTTATTTAAAAAAAATACATTTTATTGATTTTATACAGAGAGGAAGGGAGAGAGATAGAGAGTTAGAAACACCGATGAGAGAGAGTCATCCATCAGCTGCCTCTTGCACACCCCCTACTGGGGATATGCCCGCAACCAAGGTACATGCCCTTGACTGGAATCGAACCCGGGACCCTTCAGTCCCCAAGCTGACGCTCTATCCGTTGAGCCAAACCAGTTCCGGCTTAAATTTTATTTTAATTAGTAAAAAAGGGTGAGATGTAGAGAGCAGCCTGAGAAGGAACATGGACATTCTTTTAATTCTTAACAGCTGAGCCCGAGGACACTGGCAGAATCCTGTTATCAGTACTGGTTTCTTAATCCAATTTCTTGGAATGAGGAACAAATAGGACCTTGACTCACCCTAAATCTTGTACCAAAAAATAAGGAACTTAACCAGATTTTGATGAATAGGATCTGGGCACACCCGAAACTCCTTTTGACCTTAAAATCCCATTTGGAAGCCAATAAATATGCTGGGTTGTCTGTGCTAAGTATGACTGTCTCTCCATCAGAGAAATGGCACCCACCTAGCTCCCAGCTTTATGAATCTATTTCTGCCTTTTGTCTCTTTCTTTCTCTAATTTCTTAATTCCCAGCTCCTCCCATCAGCAACCTGTCGTTTTTTCATGCTGGATGCGGAAAAAGGAGAAACACCACATCTATCAGCTTTGGAAACCTTAGATTTCACTTCAATGTAGCATTAAACTCTAAAACCTAGTTGAGAGACAATGCTCCAGAGCTTCTCAGGTTCATGAGTGTGTAGGAAGTTGTTTGTACATGTGGGCAATGCTTATACTTAGAGGAGAAGGCCAGATATAGGAAACTACAAGAACACATGAGTAAATCAGAGAAAATAACAGTAAATAGATGAGAACTCGCATAGAACAGGTAGATAAGACTTTTGCAAGTCAGTTATTAATGTAAAAACTGTACTTAAGATACAGGAAATCCTTATAATAGAGTAAAGACCACATTAAAAAGTGTTTGAAACCTCTATTATTTACTTAAAGGAGCCTACAACTGTAAAGGTGTGTCATACAAGGCAGAATATGCTTGAAATAGAGAAATAAGCCCATTTAATCAGCTTTGGAAAGCTTTAGACTTCACTTCAATGTAGCATTAAACTCTAAAACATAGTTGAGAGACAATGTTCCAGAGCTTCTAAGGTTCATAACAGTGAGTAGGAAGTTTTTTGTACATGGGGGCAATGCTTATACTTACAAAAATAGGCCTTATATAGGAAAATACCAGAAAACATGAGTAATTCAGATAAAATAGCAGTAAGTAGGTGAGAACTTGTATAGAACAGGCGAAAAAGACTTTTCCAAGTCAATCGCTTGTGTAGAAAGTGTATCTAAGATGCAGGAAAACCTTAATTAGAGTAAAGAGCATATTAAACAGTGTATAAAACCTCTATTATTTACTTAAAGGAGCCTAGAACTGCAAATATCCTTGAAATGGAGAAATAGCACATTTAAGCAGCTTTGGAAAGCCTTAGACTTCACAGCAATGTAGCATTAAACTCTAAAACATAGTTGAGAGACAATGTTGCAGAGCTTCTCAGGTTCATAACAGTGAGCAGGAAGTTGTTTGTACATGTGGGCAATGCTTATATTTAGGGGAGAAGGCCAAATATAGGAAACTACAAGAAAACATAAGTAATTCAGAGAAAATAACAGTAAATACATGAGAACTCACATAGAACAGGCAGAAAAGACTTCTACATGTTAGTTGTTAGTGTAGAATAGGGATCTAAGATGCAGGACATCTTTAAACATAATAAAGAGCACATTAAACAGTGTATGAAACCTCAAGAAAAAATATTAATTTTTATTAAAATGTTCTATTATTTTATGTTAATGATTACTCATTTATTTTGGCCCTCTGTATTGAGCATGTCTCTCCTGAAATAAACCTATGCTTCTAAGAAAAAGAAAACTTTTGCTTTTTTTTTTTTTTTGTGGTGCATATAAACATCAACCTTGTTTATTTGGCCCTTGTTAGCCTTTGACTTTGGCATGCTTGGTTTAGTCTTTCAGCCTGAGTACCAAAAAGTCTCGAGTTCCATCCAGGTCAAGGGCACGTACTTGGGTTGTGGAATTGCCGCAACCGCCATTGGTGCTCCTTGGGCAACCAGGTGATGTGTGTCTCTCTAGCTATCCCTACCCCTCTGACTTCCACTTTTCCACTGTCTCTTAAAGGCAACAAAAGTAATATCCCCAGGAAAAAATTCTGCACATTGGGCACCATTGAGACCAACAACAGAGGGTAAAATGGGGGTTCTGAATGTGTCCCAGTGGACATTGGCTGTGTGAGTCTTGGGGTGTCAATGGAAAAGATGGACAGCAAGAAACTGCAGGTTTCCCAGCACAGTGAAGCCAGTGTAAGATCTGAAGGTGTCACTGTATACTGTGGCCTTCAGTGCCCCTCAGGTACCCCAGGGGGTTGAGGTCAGTGGTGGACCATTGGAGTGGGCAGCGGGAGTCCTGTGCTGTCACTGTAGTGTGTTGTAAGGCCAGCAGATGGATGGGACTGTCTAGTCCTGTGGTGTTTGTTATTTGGAGACCCTGGAATGTCACATAAGATTGTGTCTGTGGCTTCTCTCAGGTGTCACTTCCAGTTGTGTCCTTTGAGAGCTCGGCAGTGGTGACAGAGTAGTGTGGGCTAGGGGAGACCTGGGGAGTCACAGCAGTGCATTGTTAGTGTGAGCCTTGTGCTTTCCAGAGAGAAGGCTTGGGAATGGGAACCATGGGGAAGCACAGCAGTTTGATGTCAGGCCAGTGTGGGACTCAGGCTGTAACAGAGCAGTGTGATCAGTGGAAGACCTCAGGTGTCCAGTGCGGTGTCTGCAGGGGGAGCACGGTGTGTGTCAGTGTGGAAGGTGGACAATTTATCCCTGGGATAGCACTGTGATGTGTTGGCAGTGAAATGTCTCAGTGTCAGAAGGGAATGTGGGCAGACAGGGCCAACCTTGTGACTGTGGAGCGATGGCATTGTCATCGCTGGAGCATCGCAGTGGCATTCTGTGCCTGGAAACTGCTTGTTGTCCTTGTGGAGGGTGGGCATTTGGAGCTTTGGTTTGAGACTGAAGTGAGGGATTTGGGAGGAGTGTGGTGTCCCAGTGCAGTGTGGGTAGTGGGCATCCTTGCATGTCACAGGGGATCATAAAGAGTCGGATCACTGAAGTGACAACATGATTGGAGCGTGGGCTACACTTTCGTATCACATAGGAGTGTAGGCAATGGGAGCCTTGTCACACTGGAATGTGTGCTGTGTGAGTGCTGAACGTGTCCCTGATGTGTTTGCGCCATGTGACATCTGGGGGATCATAGTGTAGTGTGTATTAGGAGCCCAGCAGACTCACAGAGGGATGTTGGCCACGAGGGACCCAATGTGTCACATGGTAGACAGAGCAGTGACGGCCCTCAGGTAAAAAGGTGTTGAGTTTCAGGGATACTGGGAGTGTCACAGAAGGTATTAGTAGTTACAATTCATGGGTTCAAGGATGGATTCTGGCCTTGTGTTTTGTGGCTGAGTGTTTAGTGCAAGCTTGTCAAACTCTTAGTGCAGGGGCATATGGTTCACAACCCTGTAACCAATATTTTTGCTTCCTAGCCAATATAATGTTATGTAAGTATGGTTTTATTTATTTTTTATTTTAAAAAAATAAATCTTATTGCTCAGATTATTACAATTGTTTCTCTCACCTACCCCCCCCCCCCCGCCACTATAGCTCCCTTCCACCAGGTTCCTGCCACACCCTCTGCCCTTACTGCCCACCCCCCACTATTGTCCTCATCCTTAGGTTATACGACTTTTTTGCACTATTTATTTATTTATTTTAAATAAACCTTTATTGTTCATATTATTACAAAAGTTCCTCATTTTTTCACCTCCACCAGGTTCCTACCCTTTCCCCACCCCCCCTTGTCCTCATCCATAGGTGCACAGTTTATGTTTATTCTCTTCCTGAACCCCCCACTCCTCTTTCCCCTGAGAATCATCAGTCCACTCCCTTTCCATACCTCTGATTCTATTATATTCAACAGTTAATATTGTTCATCAGGTTTTTTAATTCCTTTATTTTTATTTTAATTTTTATTGGCTTCCAAAGGGGGAGTTTAAGGTCAAAAGGAGTTTCGGGTGTGCCCAGATCCTGCTGCTCCGGGCCTGGATTCTGCTTCTCCAGGCCTGCCTGCTCCAGGCCTGGCTGCTTCGGGCCTGGCTGCTGCTGCTCCGGGCCTGGCCCCTCCGGGCCTGCCATTCTTCCATTTCTCCAGCTGGTCACATTTCAAGAGCCCCATCAGCCCCTCATTGCTCTCATTATCATGTTAATTGTTGATTATCAACCACCCAGTACCTCCCTCCCGTGGTCCTGGATGATAGATGTCCTTCATATTTGTTTTAAGTTTTAAATTGTTGTGGGAGCGGCAGACCAGTTGCTCACCTACGCCACCATCTTGTTTTCTCCTCCAATCGGTACTCTTGTGTGTGATCTATTTCCTTGTCTCGGCATTTTCGCAGCTTCCCTGAGTTGGTAGACTTAAAAGTCTCTGTGTTCTGCTTGGATGGGGTGGAGTTTCAGGGTGGACCCTACAGCCTTGGCTTCCATCAGCCACTCCCTATGCGGCTCCTGAGTCTCAGTATTCCACAGGGTCCTTTGGTACTCACTGCAACCACCTCTGAGAGTGAGGTGCCCTCGAGTTTTGCCTGCTACCAAACAGTCTAGTCTCTCCCCCAATGAGCCCGAAACTGGGGTTCAGTTCAGTTGGAAGTGGGATTGGAAGTGGGGTTAAGAGCAGTCCGGAGCTTTTGTCTCCTTCCCGCAATGTGTGCACCTCCGGGACCTTCTTTCGCAGCTCCCCCTGAGTTCCACATTACAACCCAAGCTTCATCTTTATGAGCCTGGGTCCCTTGGGTCTGGCCTAGAACCGGGGTTCAGAGCAGTCGGAAGTGGGCCTCAGCACAGTCTGGAGCTTTTGTCTCCTTCTTGCTAGGGAAATCTAGCAGCGGAGCCAGCAGTCCATTCTCTGCACGCAATGTGTGCGCCTCCGGGGGCTCTGCCTTTCACCACTTCCCTGGGATTTCACCTCTTAGCCCAGACTCCCTCCATATGAGCCTGGGTCCCCAGGGTCTGGCCTAGAACTGGGTTTCAGCGCTGTCAGGTCTGAGGTTTGGCACAATCCGGAGCTTTTATCTCCTTCCTGCCAGGCACTTCGTAACTTAATTTATACAATATCCTCTTATACATAATTATTAATAATGAACTACAACATTGATTAATGACTTATTACTGTAATCGTGTTGTATTCATTTTCCTTACGTGCCTTACACATATAAGCAGGGAGTATTTTAGCAGCCCATTGCCACGTCTTTAGTCTTGTAATGACTTGTTTGGAAATATTAAACTTTCATAAATCAAAAAAGGTTTATTTGTATTACACTTATTAATCTGTATGGTTATTTAGTATCTGGTAAATTAATGTTCAAGAAAAATATTCATTTTTATTAAAATGTTATATTATTTTATGATAATGATTACTCATTTATTTTGGCCGTTTGTATTGAGCATGTCTCTGCTGAAATAAACCTATGCTTCTAAGAAAATGAAACTTTTGCTTTTTTTTTTTTTCAACCTTGTTTATTTGACCCATGTTAGCTTTGAGTTGGTCATGCTTGGTTTAGTCTGTCATTCTGAGTACCAAAATATCTTGAGTTCCATCCAGGTCACGGGTATGTACTTGAGTTGTGGAATTGGTGCAACCTCCATTGGGGCATGCACATTGGGAAACCAGTTGATGTGTGCTCTCTAGCTATCCCTACCACTTCTGACTTCTACTTTTGGAAAGGTCTTATAGAATTCTGTGGAATAGATGATTTAGAATTCTGTGGAAGAAAGGATTTATAGAATTCTGTGGAAGACAGGACTTGTAGAATTTTGTGGAAGAATTTCTATCATTCTTTGGAATAGATGATTTTTAGAATTCCGTTGAAGAGAGGACTTCAGGATTCTTGTGGAATATGGAACATCCTGAATTCTGTGGTTGAGTTGCCGTCTAGAATTGTGTGGAAATAGAGATTTCTATCATTTTGTGGAATAGATGATTTCTAGAATTCTGTGGAAGAGTCGACTTCTAGAATTCTGTAGAATAGGTGATTTCTAGAATTCGGAGGAATGGAGGACTTCTACAATTCTGTGGAATAGGGAATTTCTAGAATTTGGAGTAAAGGAAGACAACAATTCTGTGGAATAGGGGATTTCTAGAATTCTGTGGAAGAGATGATTTCTAGAATAGGAGGAAGGGAGGATTTATACAACTCTGTGAAATAGGGTATTTCTAGAAATGAGGAAGAGAGGACAGCTAGAATTCTATGGAATAGGTTATTTCAAGAAATCTGAGAAAGAGAAGACTTACAGAATTCTGTGGAATAGAGGATTTCTAGAATTCTGTGGAATACGCTATTTCTAGAAATCTGAAAAAGAGAGGACTTATAGAATTCTGTGGAATAAAGGGTTTATAGAATTCTGTGGAATAGGGGATTTGTAGAATTCTGTGGAAGAGATTACTTGTAGAATTATGTGGATGAGAGGTCTTACAGAATTCTGTGGAACAGAGGATTTATATAATTCTGTGCAATGGGGATTTGTAGAATTCTGTGCAATGGGGATTTGTAGCATTCTGTGGAAGAGATTACTTATAGAATTCTTTTGAATAGAGCTTTTCTAGAATTATGTGGAATAGGGGATATCTAGAATTCTGTGGTATAGATTTCTAGAATACTGAGGGAGGATATAGAGAAATCTGTAGAAGAGAGGATTTCTAAAATTCTGTGGAATAGAAGCTTTCTAGAATTCTGTAGAATAGAGTACTTAAAAATTCCGTGGATTAGAGCATTTCTATAATTCTGTGGAATCAGAGATTTCTACTATTCTGTGGAAGAGATTATGTGTAGAATTCTGGGGAAGAGAGCATTTCTAGAATTTTGTGGAATAGGGGATTTCCAGAAATCTGAGGAAGAAAAGACTTCTAGAATTCGTTTGAAAAGAAGATTTTTAGAATTCTGTAAAAGAAAGGATTTATAAAATTCTGTGGAATAGAGGATGTCTAGAATTCTGTGGAATAGAGGGTTTCTAAAATTCTTTGGAAGAGTGACTTCAGGAATCCTGTGAAATATGGAACATCAGAATTCTGTGAAAGAGTGGGCTTTTAGAATTCTAGAAATCTGAGAGAGGACTTCTAGAATTCTGTGGAATAGAGGATTTCTAGAATTCTGTGAATGAGAGGCCTTATAGAATTCTGTGGAATAGAGGATTTAGAATTCTGTGGAAGAAAGGATTTATAGAATTCGGTGGAAGAGTGGACTTGTAGAATCCTGTGGAAGAATTTTTATTATTCTGTGGAATAGATTATTTATAGAATTCTGTGGAAGACAGGATTTCTAGAATTCTGTGGAAGAGTTGACTTCTAGAATTCTATAGAATAGGGGATTTCTAGAATTGGGAGGAAAGGAGGACTTCTAAAATTCCGTGGAATAGCGAATTTTTAGAAATCTGAAGATAGGACTTCTAGAATTCTGTGGAAGAGAGATTTTTAGAATTTTGTGGAAGAGAGGCCATATAGAATTCAGCAGAATAGAGGATTTTAGAATTCTGTGGAAGAAAGCACTTATCCTGTGGAATAGGGAACTTCCAGAATTCTGTGGATGAGAGGGTTTCTAGAATTCTGTAGATGAGAGGACTTCAGGAATCCTGTGGAATACGGGACATCCAGAATTCTGTGGTAAAGTGGACTTCTAGAATTCTGTGGAATAGGGGATTTCTATAATTTTGAGGAATAGAGGATTTCTAGAATTGGAGGAAGGGAGGATTTCTACAACTCTGTGAAATAGGGTATTTCTAGAAATGAGGAAGAGAGGACTTATAGAAATCTGTGGAATAGAGCATTTCTAGAATTCTTTGGAATAGGAGATTTCTGGAATTATGAGGAAGAGAGGCTATCTGGAATTCTGTAGGATAGGGGATTTCTCGATTGGGAGGAAGGGAGAACTTTTAGAAATCTGAGGAATAGAGGGTTTCTAAAATTTGGTGGAAGAGAGCACTTCAGGAATCCTGTGGAATACGGGACATCCAGAATTCTGTGGTAGAGTGGACTTCTAGAATTCTGTGGAATGGGGAATTTCTAGAAATTTGAGAAAGAGAGGACTTACAGAATTCTGTGGAATGGAGGGTTTCTACAATCCTGTGGAATAGGGGATTTGTACAATTCTGTGGAAGAAATTTCTTGTAGAATTCTGTGGATGAGAGGCATTCCAGAATTCTGTGGAATAGGAGATTTCTAGAAATTTGAGAAAGAGAGGACTTACAGAATTCTGTGGAATAGAGGGTTTCTAGAATTCTGTGGAAGAGTTGACTTCTAGAATTTTGTAGAATAGGGGATTTCCAGATTTCAGAGGAATGGAGGACTTCTACAATTCTCTGGAATAGTGAATTTCTAGAATTTGGAGGAAAGGAGGTCTTTTATAATTCTGTGGAATATGGATTATCTAGAAATCTGAAGAGAGCACTTCTAGAATTCTGTGGTAGAGAGGACTTCAGGAATACTGTGGAATACAGAACATCCAGAATTCTGTGGAAGTGTGGACTTTTAGAATTTTATAAATCTGATAGGGGACTTCTAGAATTTGGTGGAAGAGAGGATTTCTAGAATTTTGTGGATGAGATGTCTTATAGAATTCTGTGGAATCGAGAATTTAGGATTCTGTGGAAGAAAGGATTTATAGAATTCTGTGGAAAAGTTGACTTCTATAATTCTGTAGAAAAGGGGATATCTAGGATTCTGAGGAAAGGAGTACTTCTACAATTCTGTGGAATGGGGGATTTCTAGAATTCTATGAAAGAGAATTTTTAGAAATCTGTGGGATATGGGCGTTCTAAAATTCTTTAGAATAGAGCTTTTCTATAATTCAGAGGAAGGGAGGACTTTAAGAATTTTTTTGTAATAGGGGATTAATAGAACTCTAAGGAATAGAGGATTTCTACAATTCTGTGGATAAGGGAATTTCTAGAATTTGGAGGAAAGGAGGACTTCTACAATTCCGTGGAATGGGGATTTTTTAAGAAATCTGAGGGAGCACTTCTAGAATTCTGTGGAAGAGAGAATTTCTAGAATTTTGTGGACAAGAGGGCATATAGAATTCAGCAGAATACAGGATTTTTAAAATTCTGTGGAAGACAGGACTTCAGGAATCCTGTGGAATACGGAACATCCAGAATTCTGTGGAAGAGTGGACTTCTAGATTTCTGTGGAATAGGGGTTGTCTATAATTCTGTGGAAGAGATGATTTCTAGAATTTGAGGAAGGGAGGATTTCTAGAATTCTGTGGATGAGGGGTCTTATAGAATTCTGTGGAATAGAGGATTTAGAATTCTGTGGAATAAAGGAATTATAGAATTCTGTGGAAGAGTTTACTTCCAGAATTCTGTAGAAAAGGGGATTTCTAGGATTCTGAGGAAAGGAGGACTCCTACAATTCTGTGGAATAGGGGATTTCTAGAATTCTGTGCAAGAGAGAATTTTTAGAAATCTGTGGAATATGGGAATTCTAGAATTCTTTATAATAGAGCTTTTTTATAATTGAGAGAAAGGGAGGACTTTTAGAATTCTTTGTAATAGGGGATTTCTAGGACTCTATGGAATAGAGGATTTCTACAATTCTGTGGAATAGGAAATTTCTAGGATTCGGAGGAAAGAAAGACTTCTACAATTCTGTGGAATAGGGATTTTTTAGAAATGTGAAGAGAGGACTTCTAGAATTCAGTGGAAAAGAGGCCATATACACGTCAGCGGAATACAGGATTTTTAGAATTCTGGGGAAGAGAGGAACCATGTGGAATTCGGAACATCCAGAATTCTGTGGTACAATGGACTTCTAGAACTCTGTGGAATAGGCGATTTTTATCCTTCTTTGGAATAGATGATTTATAGAATTCCGTGGAACAGTTGACTTGTAGAATTCTGTAGAATAGGGGGTTTCTAGAATTCCCTGGAAGATATTATTTCTGTAATTGGAGGAAGGGAGGATTTCTACAACTCTGTGTAATAGGGTATTTCTAGAAATGAGGAAGAGAGGACTTATAGAAATCTGTGGAATAGAGTATTTCTAGAATTATGTGGAATAGGAGATTTCTGGAGTTCTGAAAAAGAGAGGATATATGGAATTCTGAGGAAAAGAGGATTTCCAAAATTTGGAGGAAGGGAGGACAGCTAGAATTCTGTAGAATAAGGTATTTCTAGAAATCTGAGACAGAGAGGACTGACAGAATTCTATGGAGTAGACGGTTTCTAGAACTCTGTGAAATAGGGGTTTTGCAGAATTCTGTGGGAGAGATTACTTGTAGAATTTTGTGGATGGGTGGATTTCTAGAATTCTGTGGAATAGGGGATTTGTAGAATTCTGTGGAAGCGATTGCTTGTAGAATACTGTGGACGAGAGGTCTTACAGAATTCTGTGGAACAGAGGATTTCTAGAATTCTGTGCAATGGGGATTTGTAGAATTCTGTTGAAGAAAATACTTGTAGAATTCTTTAGAATAGAGCTTTTCTAGAATTCTGTTGAATAGGGGATATCTAGAATTCTGTGGTGTAGATTTCTAGACTTCTGAGGGAGGACATATAGAAATCTGTGGGAGAGAGGATTTCTAGAATTCTGTGGAATAGAAGTTTTCTAGAATTCTGTAGAATAGAGTACTTACAAAATTCTTTGGGATAGGGCTTTTCTATAAATCTGTGGAATAGGAGATTTCTACTGTTCTGTGGAGGAGATTACTTGTAGAACTCTGTGGCAAAGAGATTTTCTAGAATTCTGTGGAATAGGGGATTTCTAGAAATCTTAGGAAGAAAGGACTTCTAGAATTTGGTGGAAGAGATGATTTTTAGAATTCCGTGGAAGAAAGGATTTATAGAATTCTGCGGAACAGAGGATTTCTGTAATTTTGTGGAATCAGGGTTTCTAAGATTCTCTGGAAGTATAGACTTCTGGAATTCTGTGGAAAAGTGTACTTCCAGAATTCTTTGGAAGAGTATACTTTTAGAATTCTAGAAATCTTAGAGAAAACTTGTAGAATTCAGTGGAAAAGAGGATTTCTAGGATTATGTGGATGAGATGTCTTATATAATTCTGTGAAATAGAGGATTTCTAGGATTCTGTTCAATAGAGGTTTTTAAAAATTCTGTGAAAGAAAGGACTTCTACAATTCTGTGGAATTGGGATTTTCTAGAATTTGGAGAAAAGGAAGACTTCTACAATTCTGTGGAATAGGGAATTTCTTGAAATCCGGAGAGAGCACTTCTAGAATTCTGTGGAACGGATGATTTCTAGAATTTTGTGTAATTGAGGAAATATAAAATTCAACGAAATAGAGGATTTTTAAAATTCTGTGGAAGAGATTACTTGTATAATTCTGTGGATGAGAGGCTTTCTAGAATTCTGTGGAATAGGAAATTTCTAGAATTCTTTATAATAGAACTTTCTAAAATTCTGAAGGAGGATGTATAGAAATCTGGGGAAGAGTTCATTTCTAGAATTCTGTGGAATAGAAGGTTTCTAGAATTGGAGGAATGGAGGATTTTCACAACTCTTTGAAATAGGGAAATGCTTGAAATGAGGAAGAGAGGACTTACAGAAATCTGTGGAATACAGTATTTCTATAATTCTGTGGAATAGGAGATTTCTGGAATTTTCAGGAAGAGAGGATATCTGAAATTCTGTAGAATAGGGGATTTCCTGAATGGGAGGAAGGAAGCACTTCTAGAATTCTGAGATATAGGGGATTTCCAGAATTTGGAGGTTTGAGGACAGCTAGAATTCTGTGGTATAGGGTATTTCTAGAAATCTGAGAGAGGACTTACAGAATTCTGTTGAGTAGAGGATTTCTAGAATTCTGTGGAATAGAGGATTTCTAGAATTCGAAGAAAGTGAGGACAGGTATAATACTGTGGTATAGGATATTTCTAGAAATTTGAGAAAGTGGGGAATTACAGAATTCAGTGCAATAAAGGATTTGTAGAATTCTGTGGAATGGGGGGTTTGTAGAATTTGGTGGAAGAAATTACTTTTGTAATTCTGTGGATGAGAGGCTTTCTAGAATTCTTTGGAATAGGGGATTTCTAGAACTTTTTGGAAAAAAGAATTTTTAGAATTCTGTGGAATAGGGTACTTACAAAATTCCGTGGAATAGAGCCTTTCAGTTATTTTGTGGAATAGGAGATTTCTATTGTACTATTCTGTTTAAGAGATAACTTTTAGAATTATGTGGCAGAGAGTATTTCTAGAATTCTGTGGAATAGTGGATTTCTACAAATCTGAGGAAGTAAGAACTTCTAGAATTTAGTGGAAGGGAAGATTTTTAGAATTCTGTGGAAGAAAGAATTTATAGAATACTGTGGAATGGAGGATTTCTAGAATTCTGTGGAATAGAGTGTTTCTAAAATTCTGTGGAAGAAAGGACTTTTGAAATTCTGTGGAATAGTGTACTTTTAGAATTCGAGAAATCTGAGAGAAGACTTCTAGAATTCTTTGGAAAAGAGGTTTTCTAGAATTCTGTGGATGAGAGGTCTTATAGAATTCTGTTGAATAGAGGATTTCTTGAATTCTACGGAATAGAAGGTTTCTAAAGTTTTGGAAGAAAGGACTTCTACAAGTCTGTGAAATAGGGCATTTTTTTTGTATTCAGAGGAAAGGAAAACTTCTACAATTCTGTGGAATAGGGAATTTCTAGAAATATGAAGAGAGCACTTCTAGAATTTTGTGGAAGAGACGTCATATAGAATTCAGCGGAATAGAGGATTTTTAAAATTCTGTGGAAGAGAGGACTTCAGGAATGCTGTGGAATACCGAACATCCACAAGTCTGTGGAAAAGTGGACTTCTAGAATTCTGTGGAATAGGGGATTTCTAGAATTCTATGGAAGAGATGATTTCTAGAATTGGAGGAAGGGAGGATTTGTACAACTCTGTGAAATAGGGTATTTCTAGATATGAGGAAGAGAGGAATTATAGAAATCTGTGGAATTGGGTATTTCTAGAATTCTGTCGAATAGGAGATTTCTGGAATTCTGAGGTAGAGAGGGTATCTGGAATTCTGTAGAATAGGGATTTCTCAAATTGGAAGGAAAGGAAGACTTCTAGAATTTTGGGGAATAGAATTTGGAGGAAGGGAGGACAGCTAGAATTCTGTGGAATAGGTTATTTCTAGAAATCTGAGAAAGGTCTTACAGAATTCTGTTGAATAGATGGTTTCTAGAACTCTGTGGAATTGTGGATTTGTAGAATTCTGTGGGAGAGATTACTTGTAGAATTCTGTGGATGAGAGGCTTTCCATAATTCTGCGGAATAGGAAATTTCTAGAATTCTTTAGAATAGAACTTTTCTAGAATTCTGTTGAATAGGGGATTTATAAAATTCTGTGGAGTAGATTTCTAAAATTCTGAAGGAGGATGTATAGAAATCTGTGGAAGAGAGGATTTCTAGAATTCTGTGGAATAGAAGCTTTCTAGAATTCTGTACAATAGAGTACTTACAAAATTCCACGAAATAGAGCATTTCTATAATTCTGTGGAATGGGTGATTTCTACAATTCTGTGCAAGAGATAACTTGTAGAATTCTGTTGCAGAGAGAATTTCTGGAATTCTGTGAAATAGAGGATTTCTACAAATCTCAGGAAGAAAGAACTTCTAGAATTTGGTGGAAGAGAAGATTTTTAGAATTCTGTGGAAGAAAGGATTTATAGAATTCTGTGGAATGGAGGATTTCTAGAATTCTGTGGAATATATGGTTTCTAAAATTCTGTGGAAGAAAGGACTTCTGGAATTCTGTGGAATAGTAATCTTCCAGAATTCTGTGGAAGAGAGGACTTTTAGAATTCTAGAAATCTGAGAGAAGATTTCTAGATTTCAGTGGAAAAGAGAATTTCTAGAATTCTGTGGATGAGAGGTCTTATAGAATTCTGTGGAATAGAGGACTTGTAGTATTCTGTGGAAAAATTTCTATCATTCTGTGTAATAGACGATTTATAGAATTCTTGGAAGAGAGGATTTCTAGAATTCTGTGGAAGAGTTGACTTCTCAAATTCTGTAAAATAGGGGATTTCTAGAATTCGGAGGAAAGGAAAACTTCTACAATTCTGTGGAATAGGGGATTTCTAGAATTTTGTTGAACAGAAAATTTTTAGAAATCTTTGTATAATGGGATTCTAGAATTTTTACAATAGAGCTTTTCTATAATGTAGAGGAAGGAGGACTTTTAGAATTCTTTGTAATAGGGGATGTCTAGGACTCTATGGAATAGAGGCCTTCTAGAATTCTGTATAATAGTGGAATTCAGAGGAAGGGAGGTCTTCTAGAATCATGTAGAATAGGCGATTTCTAGAAATTTGAAGAGAGGACTTATCTGTGGAAGATAAGATTTTTAGAATTTTGTGGAAGAGAGGCTTTCTAGAATTCAGCGGAATAGAAGATTTTTAGAATTCGTTGGAAGAGAGGACTTCAGGAATTCTGTGAAATAGGGTACATCCAGAATTCAGTGGAAAAGTGGACTTTTAGAATTCTAGAAATCTGAGAGAGGACTTCTAAAATTCGGTGGAAGAAAGGATTTCTAGAATTCTGTGGATGAGAAGTCTTATAGAATTCTGTGGAATAGAAGATTTAGAATTCTGTGGAAGAAAGGATTTATAAAATTCTGTGGAAGAGATGATTTCCAGAATTCTTTGGAAGAGTTGACCTCTAGAATTGTATAGAGTAGGGGATTTTTAGAATTCAGAGGAAAGGATTTCCACAATTCTGTGGAATAGAAAATTTCTAGAATTCGGAGGAAAGGAAGACTTCTACAATTCTGTGGAATAGGGAATTTCTAGAAATCTGAAAAGAGCACTTCTAGGATTCTGTGGAAGTGAGGATTTCTAGAATTTTGTGGAAGAGCGGCCATTTCGAATTCCTTGGAATAGAGGATTTTTAGAATTCTGTGGAAGAGAAGACTTCAGGAATCCTGTGGAATATGGAACATCCAGAATTCTGTGATAGAGTGGTCTTCTAGAAACCTGTGGAATAGGGGATTTCTATCATTTTGTGGAATTCTATAGCTGATTTATAGAATTCTGTGGAAGGGAGGATTTCTAAAATTCTGTGGAGGAGTTGACTTCTAGAATTCTGTAGAATTGGGGATTTCTAGAATTCAGATGAATAATTTTTCTTGAACATTAATTTACCAGATACTAAATTACTACACAAATTAATAAGCGTAACAGAAATAAACCTACTTTTCTTGTTTTATGAAAGTTAAATATTTCCAAACAAGTTATTACAAGACTAAAGACTTGGCAATGGGCTGCTAAAATATTCCCTGCCGGTATGTTTAAGGCACGTAAGGGAAATGAATACAACACGATTACAGTAATAAGTTATTAATCAATGTTGTAGTTTGTTATTATGTGTAACAGGATATTGTAAAAATTAAGTTACAAAGTTTTTATTAAAACCATTCTTACATAACATTATATTGGCTAGGCTGCAAAAAATATTGGTTGCGGGATTGTGAGCCATTTGTAGCCCAGGCACCACGAGTTTGACATGCTTGCACTAAACACTCAGCCACAAAACACAAGGCCAGAATCCATCCTTGAACCCATGAATTGTAACTTCAAATATTTACTGTGTCACTCCCAGTACCCCTGAAACTCAACACCTTTTTACCTGAGGGCCGTCACTGCTCTGTCTACCATGTGACACGTTGGGTCCCTCGTGGCAAACATCCCTCTGTGAGTCTGCTGGGCTCCTAATACACACTACACTATGATCCCCAATATGTCACATGACACAAACACATCAGGGAAAAGTTCAACACTCACACAGCACACATTCCAATGTGACAATGTAAGGCTCCCATTGCTTACACTCCTATGTTATATGAAATTATAGCCCACGCTCCAATCATGTTGTTACTGCAGTGATCCGACTCTTTATGATCCCCTGTGACATGTAAGGATGCTCACTACCCACACTGCACTGGGACACCACACCCCTTCCAAAGCCCTCACTTCAACCTTAAACCAAAGCTCCAAATGCCCACCCTCCACAAGGAAAACAAGTAATTTCCAGGCACAGAATGCCACTGCGATGCTCCAGCGATGACAATGCCACCGCTCCATAGTCACATGGTTGGGCCCTGTCTGCCCACATTTTCCTCTGACACCGAGATATTTCACTGCCAACACATCATAGTGCTACCCCAGGGATACATTGCCCACCTTCCCCTGCAGACACCGCACTGGACACACGAGGTCTTCCACTGATCACACTGCTCTGTCACAGCCTGAGCCCCCCATAGGTCTGGCATCAACAGTGTTCTGTGACCTCCTGGAGATCCAATTCCCACAATCCCGTGTGACCTTCAAGGGCTCCAGACTACACTCATTTGTGTATAGCACTAAGTCTTCCATTGCCAAGCTGATGAGATTTCAATACCCCTTCCCACTGTCACACCACAGGGGTCTCATACTACACATACATGTTTGCAACACTTCCTGCATTTTAGATACCCTTTCTACACTAAAAACTGATGAGGAGAAGTCTTTTTCGCCTGTTCTATGTGAGTTCTCACCTACCCAATGTTATTTTCTCTGAATTACTCATGTTTTCTTGTAATTGAGGCCTACTTCTCTAAGTATAAGCCCACAAGTACAAACCGCTTCCTATACAATGTTATGAAGCTGCAAACTTCTGGAACATTGACTCTCAACTATGTTTTATAGTTTAATGCTACATTGCAGTGAATTCTACGGCTTTCAAAAGCTATTAAATGTGCATATTTTTCTATTTAAAGGATGTTCTGCATTGTATGACATGCATTTACAGTTCTAGGCTCCTTTAAGTAAATAACAGAGGTTTCATACACTGTTTAATGTGTTCTTTACTCTGTTTTAAGGATGTCCTGCATCTTAGATACCTATTGTACACTAACAACAGTCTTGTGGGAGTCTTCTCTGCTTGTTCTATGTGAGTTCTCATCTATTTACTGTTATTTTCTCTGAATTACTCATGTTTTCTTGTAGTTTCCTATATTTAGCCTTCTCATCTAAGTATAAGCATTGCCCACATGTACAAACAACTTCCTCCACAATATTATGAACCTCAGAAGATCTGTGGCATTTACTCTCAACTATGTTTTAGAGTTTAATGCTACATTGCAGTGAAGCCTAAGGCTTTCCAAAGCTGCTTAATTGTCCTTATTTCTATATTTCAAAGATATTCAGCCTAGTATGACACACATTTACAGCTGTAGGCTTCTTTAGGTAAATAGCAGAGGTTTCCTACACTCTTTAATGTGCACTTTACTCTATTTTAAGCATTTCCTGCAACTTAGATACCCTTTCTGCACTAACAACTGACTTGGAGAAATCTTTTTCACCTGTTCTGTACGAGTTTTCACCTACTTACTGTTATTTTCTCAGAATTACTCATGTTTTCTTGTAGTTTTCTATAGGAGGCCTACTTGTATAAGTATAAGCATTGCCCACAAGTATAAACAACTTCCAACACACTGTTATGAACCTGAGAAGCTCTGGAACATAGTCTCTCAACTATGTTTTAGAGTTTAATGCTACTCTGCAGTGAAGCCTAAGGCTTTCCAAGGATGCTTAAATGTGCTTATTTCTCTCTGTAAAGGATATTCTGTCTTGTGTGACCCACATTTATGGTTCTGGGATCCTTTAAGTAAATAATAGACGTTTCTGTGCTCCTTACTCTAATTAAAGATTACCTGTGTCTTAGATACCTTTTCTACACTAACAACTGACTTGGAAAAGTATTTTCTACCTGTTTTAAGTGAGTTCTCATCTATTTACTGTTATTTTCTCTGAATTACTCATGTTTTCTTGTAGTTTCCTATATAAGGCCTACTTGTTTAAGTATGAGCATTGCCCGCATGTACAAACAACTTCTACAGGTTGTTATGAACCTGAGAAGCTTTGGAATATAGTCTCTCAACTATGTATTAGAGTTTAATGCTACATTACAGTGAAGCCTAAGGCTTTACAAGACTGCTTAAATGTGCTTATTTCTCTCTTTCAAGGATATTCTGCCTTGTATGACAAACATTTACGGATCTGGTCTTCTTTAAAGAATAATACAGGTTTTATGCTCTCTCTATTTAATGTGCTCTTTACTGTAATTAAGGATTTCCTGCATCTTAGATACCCTTACTACAATAACAAATGACAGGAAGTAGTCTTTTTCACATGGTGTATATGAGTTCTCACCTACTTACTGTTATTTTCTCTGAATTACTCATGTTTTCTTGTAGTTTCCTATATGAGGCCTACTTGTCTAAGTATAAGCATTGCCCACATGTACAAACAACTTCTACAGGCTGTTATGAACCTGAGAAGCTCTGGAACATTATCTCTCAACTATGTTTTAGAGTTTAATGCTACATTGAAGTGACATAAAATGCTATCCAAAGCTGCTTAAATTTGCTTACTTCCCTATTTCAAGGATATTCTGCCTTATATGACACACACCTACAGTCCTAGGCTCCTTTAAGTAAATAATAGAGGTTTTATACACTGTTTAATGAGCTCTATACTCTAATTAAGGATTTCCTGCGTCTTAGATACCCTTTCTACACTAACAACTGACTTGGAGAAGTATTTTCTACCTGTTCTTTGTGAGCTCTCATCTACTTACTGATATTTTCTCTGAATTACTCATGTTTTTTTGTAGTTTCCTATATGAGGCCTAGTTGTATAAGTATAAGCATTGCCCACACGTACAAACAACTTCCTACACACTGTTATGAACTTGAGAATCTCTGGAACATTGTTTCTCAACTATGCCATAGAGTTTAATGCTACATTGCTCTGAAGTCTAAGACTTTCCATGGCTGCTTAAATGTGCTTTTTTCTTTCTTTAAAGGATATTCCATCTTGTATGACACACATTTACTGTTCTTGGCTCCTTTAAGTAAATAAAAGAGGTTTTATACACTGTTTAATGAGCTCTATACTCTATTTAAGGATTTCCTGCATCTGAGATACACTTTCTAAACTAAAAACTCACTTGAAGAAGTCTTTTCTACCTGTTCTATGCTACTTCTCATCTATTAACTGTTATTTTTGTTGAATTACTCATGTTTTTTTGTAGTTTCCTATATGAGGCCTAGTTGTATAAGTATAAGCATTGCCCACACGTACAAACAACTTCCTACACACTGTTATGAACTTGAGAATCTCTGGAACATTGTTTCTCAACTATGCCATAGAGTTTAATGCTACATTGCTCTGAAGTCTAAGACTTTCCATGGCTGCTTAAATGTGCTTTTTTCTTTCTTTAAAGGATATTCCATCTTGTATGACACACATTTACTGTTCTTGGCTCCTTTAAGTAAATAAAAGAGGTTTTATACACTGTTTAATGAGCTCTATACTCTATTTAAGGATTTCCTGCATCTGAGATACACTTTCTAAACTAAAAACTCACTTGAAGAAGTCTTTTCTACCTGTTCTATGCTACTTCTCATCTATTAACTGTTATTTTTGTTGAATTACTCATGTTTTCTTGTAGTTTCCTATATGAGGCCTACTTGTCTAAGTATGAGCATTGCCTAAGAGTAAAAATAGCTTCCTACACACTGTTATGTACCTGAGAAGCTCTGGCACATTATCTCTCAACTATGTTTTAGAGTTTAATGCTACATTACAGTGAAGCCTAAGGCTTTCTAAGGCTGCTTAAATGTGCTTATTTCTGTCTTTCAAGGATATTTTGCCTTGTATGACAAACATTTATGGTTCTGGGTTCCTTTAAATAATAATACAGGTTTTATGCACTGTTTAGTGGGCTCTTTATTCTAATTAAGGATTTTCTGCATCTTATATAGCCTTACTACACTACAAACTGACTTGAATTAGTCTTTTTTACATGGTGGATATGAGTTCTCACCTACTTACTGTTATTTCCTCTGAATTACTCATGTTTTCTTTTAGTTTCCTATATGAGGCCAATTGTTAAAGTACAAGCATTGCTCACAAGTACAAACAACTACATACACACTGTTATGAACCTGAGAAGCTCTGCAACATTGTCTCTCAACTATGTTTTAAAGTTTAATGCTACATTGCATTGAAGTCTAAGGCTTTCCAAGGTTGCTTAAGTGAGCTTATTTTTCTATTTCAAGGATATTTGCCAGTATGACACACATTTACTGTTCTAGGCACCTTTAAGTAAAATAGAGATTGTATACACTGGTTATTGTGCTCTTTTCTCTAATTAAGGATTTCCTGCATCTTAGATATGATTCTACACTAACAACTGATTTGGAGAGAAGTCTTTTCTACCTGTTCTGTGCGAGTTCTCATCTATTTACTGTTATTTTCTCTGAATTACTCATATTTTCTTGTAGTTTCCTATATGAGGTCTACTTGGCTAAGTTAAGCATTGCCCACAAGTACAAAAAACTTTCTACACTCTGTTATGAACCTGAAAAGCTCTGGAACATTGTCTCTAAACCATGTTTTAGAGTTTAATGCTACATTGCAATGAAGCCTAAGGCTTTCCAAGGCTGCTTAAATGTGCTTATTTTTCTCTGTACAGGATATTCTGCCTTGTGTGACACATATTTACAGTTCTAATCTCCTTTAAGTAAATAATAAAGGTTTCACATACTGTGTAATGTGCTCCTTACTCTAATTAAGGATTACCTGCATCTTAGCTACCCTTTCTACACTAACAACTGACTTGGAGAAGTATTTTCTACCTGTTCTAAGTGAGTGCTCATCTATTTACTGTTATTTTCTCTGAATTACTCATGTTTTCTTGTGGTTTCCTTTTTGAGGCCTACTTTTCTAAGTATAAGCATTGCACACATGCACAAACAACTTCTACAGGCTGTTATGTACCTGAGGAGCACTGGAATATTGTCTCCCAACTACTTTTTATAGATTAATTCAACATTGCAGTGAAGCCTAAGGCTTTCTAAGGCTGCTTAAATGTGCTTATTTCTTTCTTTCAAGGATATTCTGCCTTGTATGACAAATATTTAAAGTTCTAGGCTCCTTTAATTAATAATACAGGTTTTATGCACTGTTTAATGTGCTCTTTACTCTAAGTAAGGATTTCCTGCATCTTATTGTAGATACCCTTTTTACACTATCAATTGACGTGGTGAAGACTGTTTCTCTTGTTCTATACCAGTTTTCACCTACTTACTTTATTTTCTCAGAATTACTCATGTTTTCTTGTAGTTTCCAATAGGAGGCCTACTTGTCTAAGTATAAGCATTGCCCACAAGTATAAACAACTTCCAACACACTTTTATGAACCTGAGAAGCTCTGAACATAGTCTCTCATCTATGTTTAAGAGTTTAATGCTACATTGCAGTGAAGACTAAGGCTTTCCAAACCTGTTTTAAAGTGCTTATTTCTCTCTTTCAAAGCTATTCTGGCTTGCATGAAACACATTTACAGTTCTAAGTTCTTTATTCTAATTAAGAATTTCCTGCATCTTAGATACCTTTTCTACACTAACAACTGATGTGGAGAAGTATTTTCTACTTGTTCTATGTGAGTTCTCATTCATTTAGTGTTATTTTTTCTGAATTACTCATGTATTCTAGTAGTTTCCTATACATGGCCTACTTGTCTAATTACAAGCATTGCCCATAAGTAAAAACAACTTCCTACATTGTTAAGTACCTGAGAAGCTCTTCAACATTGTCTCTTAACTATGTTTTAGAGTTTAATGCTACATTGCATTGAAGTTCAAGGTTTTCCAAAGCCGCTTAAATGTGCTTATTTCTCTATTTCAAGAATATTCTGCCTTGTATGACACACATTTATAGTTCTAGGCTCTTTTAAGGAAATAATAGGGGTTTTATACACTGATTAATATGCTCTTTTCTATAATTGAGGATTTCTGCCAAAGCCCCACCCTCCCATGGTCCAGACTGGAAGGCAGCAAGAGGGTCCCACATCTGAACCCTGTCAAGGTCAACCAGGGGCGGGGCGGGTGAGCAGATGGAAACCAGCAAGAGGTTCCGTTGTCCTTAGGGCAGGGTGTTCCCTGCGAATGGGACAGAAAGCCGGCCCTCAGAGCCCCATGACCCAACCAGTAAGTACCTATGAAGGAGCCTGGGAAGTGCCCCCAAAGTGGAAAGTGATTATCTTGGACTTGACACAGCTCTTTCCCCGATGTCAAAGGCTAACCCTAACCCTAAGCAGTGGCTAAGGCCTGGGGTCCTGTGAATGTGGACAGGGGTCTCAAGTGGCCTCGAAAGCCCCAACTTCCTGAGCTCCAGACTGGAAGCCAGCAAGAGGTTCCCTTGTCCTCAGGGCAGAGCGTTCCTCACAATTGAGGCAGTAATCCGGCCCTCAGGGCACAGTGAATCCACCAGTATGTACCTCTGGAGGGGTAGGGGAAGTGCCCCCAGAGTGGAAAGTGATTTTCTCAGACCTGACAACAGCGCTCTCCCCGATGTCAAGGCCTATAGACAGGGCTGTTGGCATCACAGGACACTCTGTTTTGAGCCGCCCATAGGTGGGAGCAATGGGGGCTGCCCTCCCCTCACTCCTACCCGAGGCTCATGGAGGCCCATAACTGTCCTAAAGTGCGGGCTGGCTAGTCTGCCCACGCTTGGGGACCTGGGAAGCACTCTGTGAGCAGAGGGCTATGTGCGGTTGGGGGTTTTAGGCACCTGACACAGCTCCAGAGGTGGGGGCTATTCTGTGTTTGAGGAGCAGAGCAGCCTGGCCTGTGCTGCTCGCTCAGTGGTCCAATGAACAAGGGGGCGGGGCTTCCAGAACAAGGAGGCGGGCCCAGGACCACAGCTGAACCAGGTCAAGTCAACCAGGTGGCTTGGCCAGGTGAGCAGCTGGAAGGGGTCTCGAGAACAAAGGGGCGGGGCCAGGTGGACAGTATGAAGTGGTGAGGTAAGCAGGAGAGAGGCTAGAGGCAGGGAAATAGGTGACCGGCAGGCCGCCCTGCTGACATGAGGGACCTAAACAGTGGAATAGGGGGTTGGCGGGGAGGTTAGGTGGTAGGCAGGAAGTGGTCAAGGGAAGAGTGGGTTGGTGCCAATGGCAAGAACTGGAAGTGGTCCAGAGGGTAAGGCCCAGAAGCCCTGTGAATGTGGACCAGGGTCCCAAGTCGCCGCAAAAGACCCACCTGCTGGAGCTCCAGAGTGGAAGCCAGCAAGAGGTTCCCTTGTCCTCAGGGCAGAGCATTCCCTGCAAATGGGGCAGAAAGCCGGCCCTCAGGCCCTGCAACCAGATCAGTAAGTACCTATGGAGGGGCAGGGGCAGTGCCCCCAGAGTGGAAAGTGATTTTCTCAGACTTGACATAGCTCTCTCCTCGATGTCAAAGGCTAACCCTAACCCTAAACCTAAGCCTAACCATAACTCTAAGCAGTGGCTAAGGCCTTGGGGCCTTGTGAATGTGGACCAGAGTCACAGGTGGCCACAAAAGCCCCACCTTCCTGAGCTCCAGACTGGAAGCCAGCAAGAGGTTTTCTTGTCCACAGTGCAGGGCGTTCCCTGTGAATGGGGCAGAAAGCTGGCCCTCAGGGCCCAGCGAACAGACCAGTAAGTACCTCTTAGTGGCCGGGGCAGTGCCCCCAGAGTGGAAAGTGATTTTCTTGGACTTGACACAGCTCTCTCCCCAATGTCAAAGCCTATAGACAGGGCTGTGGGCATCCCAGGACACTCCCTTGTGAGCTGCCCCTTGGTGGGAGCGATGGGGGCAGGGCCCACCCCAAGGTTCATGGAGACCCATGGCTGTCCTGAAGGGAGGGCTGGCTGGTCTGCCCACGCTTGGGGACCTAAGAGGCACCCTGTGAGCAGACGGCAATGTGCCTTTTGGGATTTTAGGCTCCTGACATAGCTCCCAGAGGTAGGGGCTATTCTGGGTTTGAGGAACAGGGCAGCCTGCTCCCTGGTGATCTCTCATTGATCCATTGTACAAGGGGGTGGGGCTCCCGGACAAGGAGGCGGGCCCAGTCCCACAGCTGAACCCCATCAAGTCAACAAGGGGGCAGGGCCTGGTGGGCAGCTGGAGGCCATCACTAGAACAAGGCGGTGGGGGCCAGGAGAACAGCATGAAGTGGTGAGGTAAGCAGGAGACAGGCTGGAGGCAGGGACACAGGTGACCCGCAGGCCGGCCTGTCGGCAGCAGGGACCTAGGGAGGGGTGGGGGGCTTGGCTGGGAGGCCAGGTGGTCTGCGGGTAGTGGTCAAGGGAAGAATGGGTTGGGGCGAGGGGCAAAAACTAGAAGTGTTCCAGTGGGTAGGGCCCTGGGGCCCTGTGAATGTGGACCAGGGTCACAAGTAGACGAAAAGCCCTACCTTCCTTAGCTCCAGACTGGAAGCCAGGGAGAGGTTCCCTTGTCCTCAGGGCGGGGCGTTCCCTGCGAATAGGGCAGAAAAATGGCCCTCGGGTCCCAGCAACCAGACCAGTAAGTACCTCTGGAGGGTCCCCGGCAGGGCCCCCAGAGTGGAAAGTGATTTTCTCCGACTTGACACAGCTCTTTCCCCGATGTCAAAGCCTAAGCCTACCCCTCAACCTAACCCTAAGCCTAATCCTAACCCTAACCACTGGGTAAGGCCCTGGGGCCCAGTGAATGGGGACAAGGGTCCCAAGTGGCCACAAAAGCCCCACCTTACTGAGCTCACCATCCTGAGCTGCAGACTGGGAGCCAGTGAGAGGTTCCCTTGTCCTCAGGGCGGGGCGTTCCCCGCCAATGGGGCAGAAAGCAGGCATCAGGGCCCGGCTACCCAACCAGTAAGTATCTCTGGAGGTGCCTGGGCAGTGCCCCCAATGTGTAAAGTGATTTTCTCGGACTTGACACAGCTCTCTCCCCGATGTCAAAGGCCATAGACAGGGCTGTGGGTGTCCCAGGACACTGTTGTGAGCTGCCCCTTGGTGGGAGCTATTGGGGTTGGGCCTCCCCTGAGGCTCCGAAGGCCCGTGGCAGTCCTGAAGGGGGGCCTGGATGGTCTGCCAACGCTTGGGGACCCGGGAGGCACCCTGTGAGCAGAGGGCCATGTGCGGTTGGTGGATTTAGGCACCTGACAGGGCTCCCAGAGGTGGGGGCCATTCTGTGTCTGAGGAGCAGGGCAGCCTGGCAGGTGCTGCTCGCTTATTGGTCGAAGGAACAGGGGGGCGGGGCTTCTGGAACAAGGAGGCGGGCCCAGGCCCATACCTGAACCAGGTCAAGTCAACGAGGGGGCGGGGCCAGGTGAGTAGCTGGAGGCAATCCCGAGAAGTAAGGGGCGGGGCCAGGTGAATAACAAGAAGTGGTGAGGTAAGCAGAAGAAAGGCTGGTGGGCAGGGACACAGGTGACCGCAGGCCGGCCTGCCGGCAATAGGGACCTAAACAGGGGACTAGGGGGCTGGGCAGGAAGGTTAAGTGATCAGCGGGAAGCAGTCAAGGGAAGAGTGGGCTGGGGCCAGGGGCAAAAACTGGAAGTGGTCCAGTGGGTAAGGTTCGGGGGCCCTGTGAATGTGGACGAGGGTCGCAAGTGGCCACAAAAACCCAACCTGCCTGAGCTCCAGACTGGAAGCCAGCAAGAGGTTCCCTTCTCCTCAGGGCAGTGTGTTCCTGCGAAAACGGCAGAAAGCCAGCCAACAGGGCCCAGCGACCCAACCAGTAATTTCCTATGGAGGAGCTGAGGAAATGCCCTCAGAGTGGAAAGTGATTTTCTCGGACTTGACACAGCTCTCTCCCCGATGTCAAAGGCTAACCCTAATCCTAAACCTAAGCCTTATCCTAACCATAACCTGAAGCAGTGGCTAAGGTCCTGGGGCCCTATGAATGTGGACAAGGGTCGCAATTGGCCACAAAAGCCCCACTTTCCAGATCCAGACTAGAAGCCAGCAAGAGGTTCCCTTGTCTTCAGGGTAGGGCCATCCCTTTGAATGGGGCAGAAAGCTGGCCCATAGGGCCAGGCTACCTGACCCGTAAGTACCTCTAGAGGGGCCGAGGCAGTGACCCCTGGGTAGAAAGTGATTTTCTCGGTCTTGACACAGCTCTCTTCCCGATCTGAAAGCCCATAGACAGGGCTGTGGGGATCCTAAGACAGTCTGTTGTGAGCTGCCTCTTGGGGGAGTGATGGAGGTGGGACCCCCCATGAGGCTCATAGAGGCCCATAGCTGTCCTGAAGGGAGGGCTGGCTGGTCTATCCATGGTTTGGGACCTGGGAGGCACCCTGTGAGCAGAGAGCCATGTGCCTTTTGGGATTTGAGGCACCTGACACAGCTCCCAGAGGTGGGGGCTATTCTGTTTGAGGAGCAGGGCAGCCTATCCCGTGCTGCTCTCTTATTGGTCAAAAGAAAAAGGGGGCCGGGATTCTCAAACAAGGAGGTGGGCCCAGGCCCACAGCTGAACCAGGTAAAGACAATGATGGGCATGGCCAGGTGAGCAGCTGGAGGAGGTCCCGAGAACAAGGGGGCAGGGCCAGGTGAAAGCATGAAGTGGTGAACTAAGCAGGAGAAAGGCTGGCAGCAGGGACACGGGTGACGGGCAGACAGGCCTGCGGGCAACAGGGACCTAAAGAGGGGGCTGGGGCGCTTGGCAGGGAGGTTAGGTGATCAGCGGGAAGCAGTCAAGTGAAGAGTGGGTTGGGGCCAGGGACAACAACTGGAAGTGGTCCACTGGGTAAGGCACTAAGGCCCTGTGAATGTGGACCAGGGTCCCATGTGGCTGCAAAAGACCCACCTTCCTGAGCTCCAGACTGGAAGCCAGCAAGAGGTTCACTTGTTCTCAGGGCAGGGCATTCCCCAGAATGGGGCAGATAGCCAACCCTCAGGGCCTGGAGACCCAACCAGTAAGTACCAATGGGGGCCAAGGCAGTGCCCCCTTAGTGGAAAGTGATTTTCTAAGACTTGACATAGCTCTCTCCTCAAAGTCAAAGCCTAACCCTAACCCTAAACCTAAGCCTAACACTAACCCTAACCCTAAGAAGTGGCTAAGGCCCTGGGGCCCTGTAAATGTGGACCAGGGTTGCAAGTGGACGCAAAAGCCCCACCTTCCTGAGCTCCAAACTGGAAGCCAGCAAGAGGTTCCCTTGTCCTCAGGGCAGGGCATTCCCCGGGAATGGGGCAGATAGCCAGCCCTCAGGGCCCGACAACAGGATCAGTAAGTATCTCTAGAGGGCCCGGGGCAGTGCCCCCAGAGTGGAAAGTGATTTTCTCGGACTTGAGATAGCTCTCTCCCCAATGTCAAAGCCCATAGACAGAGCTGTGTGTGTCCGAGGACACTCTGTTGTGAGCTGACCCTGGGTGAAAGCGATGGAGGCAGGGCCCCCCTGCCCGAGGCTCATGGAGGCCAATGGCTGTCCTGAAGAGAGGGTTGGCTGGTCTGTCCACGCTTGGGGACCTGGGAGACCCCCTATAAGCAGAGGGCCATGTGCCTTCGGGGGTTGTAGGCACCTAACACAGCTCCCAGAGGTGGGGACTATTCTGTGTTTGAGGAACAGGGAAGCCTGGCCTGTGCTGCTCGTTCATTGGTGGAATGAACAAGGGGGCGAAACTTCAGGAACAAGGAGGCGGGCCCAGGCCCTCAGCTGAACCAAGTAAAGTCAATGAGGGGCTTAGCTTTAGTGTTAGGTTTAGCCTTTAAAATCGCGGAAACAGATATGTCAAGTCACAGAAAATCACTTTCCACCCTGGGGGCACTGCCCAACCCCTCCAGAGGTACTTACTGGTCTGGTTGCCAGGCCCCGAGGGTGGGCTTTCTGCCTCATTCGCAGGGAACATCCCGCCCTGAGAACAAGGGAACCTCTCACTGGCTCCCAGTCTGGGGCTCAGGACGGTGAGCTCAGGAAGGTAGGGCTTTCGTGGCCACTTGGGACCCTCGACCCATTCACAGGGCTCCAGGGCCTTACCCACTGGTTAGGGTTAGGATTAGGCTTAGAGTTAGGTTGAGGGGTAGGGTTAGGCTTTGACATCGGGGAGAGAGCTGTGTCAAGTCGGAGAAAATCACTTTCCACTCTGGGGGCACTTCCCGGGCCCCTCCAGAGGTACTTACTGGTCTGGTTGCTGGGCCCGGAGGGCCCACTTTCTGCCCCATTTGCGGGGAATGCCCTGCCCTGAGAACAAGGGAACCTCTCCCTGGCTTCCAGTCTGGAGCTAAGGAAGGTGGGGCTTTTCATCCACTTGCAACCCTGGTCCACATTCACAGGGCCCCAGGGCCCTACCCACTGGAACACTTCCAGTTGTTGCCCCTCGCCCCAACCCACTCTTCCCTTGACTACTACCCGCAGACCACCTAGCTTCCCCGCCAAGCTCCCAACCCCTCCCTAGGTCCCTGCTGCCAGCAGGCCGGCCTGCGGATCAGCTATGTCCCTGCCCACCAGCCTTTCTCCTGCTTACCTCACCACTTCAGGCTGGTCACCTGGCCCCGCCCACTTGTTCTCGGGACCTCCTCCAGCTGCTCACCTGGCCCTGCCCCTCATTGACTTGACCTGGTTCAGTTGTGGGCCAGGGCCGCCCTCCTTGTTCTGGAAGCCCCGCCCCCCTGTTCCTTCGACCAATGAGAGAGCAGCACCTGCCAGGCTGTCCTGCTCCTCAGACACAGAATGGCCCCCACCTCTGGGAGCCCTGTCAGGTGCCTAAATCCACCAACCGCACATGGCCCTCTGCTCACAGGGTAACTCCCAGGTCCCCAAACCTGGGCAGACCAGCCAGCCCCCCCTTCAGGACAGCCATGGGCCTCCGGAGCCTCAGGGGAGGCCCAACCCCTGTAGCTCCCACCAAGGGGCAGCTCACAATAGAGTGTCCTGGGACGCCCACAGCCCTGTCTATGGCCTTTGACCTCTCTCTGGCTCCCAGTCTGGGCTCAGGACTGTGAGCTCAGGAAGGTGGGGCTTTTGTGGCCACTTGGGACCCTCCTCCCCATTCACTGGGCCCCAGGGCCTTACCCACTGGTTAAGGTTAGGATTAGTCTTAGGGTTAGGTTGAGGGGTAGGATTAGGCTTTGACATTGGGGAGAGAGCTCTGTCAAGTCGGAGAAAATAACTTTCCACTCTGGGGGCACTGCCCGGGCCCCTCCAGAGGCACTTCCTGGTCTGGTTGCCAGGCCTGAGGGCAGGCTTTCTGCCCCATTCGCGTGGAACGCCCTGCCCTGAGGACAAGGGTACCTCTTTCTGGCTTCCTGTCTGGAGCTAAGCACTGTGGGTCTCTTGCGTCCACTTGTGACCCTGGTCTACATTCACAGGGCCCCAGGGCCCTACCCACTGGAATACTTCCAGTTGTTGCCCCTTGTCCCAACCCACTCATCCTTGACTGCTACCCGCAGAACACCTAGCCTCCCCGCCAAGCCCCCAAACCCTCCCTAGGTTCTCTGCTGCTGGCAGGCCGGCCTGGGGTCACCCGTGTCCCTGCCACCAGCATTTCCCCTGCTTACCTCACCACTTCTTGCTGCTCACCTGGCCCCGCCCCCTCGTTGACTTGACCTGGTTCAGGTGTGGGCCTGAGCCCACCTCCTTGTTCTGGAAGCCCCGCCCCCTTGTTCATTCGACCAATGAGGGACCAGCACCTGCCAGGCTGCCCTGCTCCTCAGACACAGAATAGACCCCACCTCTGGTAGCCCTGTCAGTTGCCTAAATCTACCAACTGCACATGGTCCTCTGCTCACAGGGTGCCTCCTGGGTCCCCAAGCGTTTGCAGACCATCCAGCCCCCCCCCCTTCAGGACAGCCATGGGCCTCCGGAGCCTCAGGGGAGGCCCAACTCCCATAGCTCCCACCAAGGGGCAGCTCACAACAGAGTGTCCTGGGACGCCCACAGCCCTGTCTATGGCCTTTGACATTGGGGATAGAGCTGTGTCAAGTCAGAGTAAATCATTTTCCACTCTGGGGGCACTGCCCGGGCACCTCCAGAGATACTTACTGGTTGGGTAGCCTGGCCCTGAGGGCCCGCTTTCTGCCCCATTCGCTGGGAACGCCCTGCCCTGAGGACAAGGGAACCTCTCGCTGGCTTCAAGTCTGAAGCTCAGGATGGTGAGCTCAGGAAGGTGGGGCTTTTGTGGCCACTTGGGACTCTCATCTCCATTCACAGTGCTTCAGGGCTTTACCAACTGGTTAGGGTTAGGATTAGGCTTAGGGTTAGGTTGAGGGGTAGGGTTAGGCTTTGTCTTCAGGGAGAGAGCTGTGTCAAGTCGGAGAAAATCACTTTACACTCTAGGGGCACTGCCTGGCCCCCTTCAGAGGTACTTATTGGTCTGGTTGCCTGGCCCCGAGGGCCGGCTTTCTGCCCCATTCGCGGGGAACGCCCCACCCTGAGGACAAGGGAACCTCTTGCTGGCTTCCATCTGGAGTTAAGGAAGGTGGGGCTTTTTAGGCCATTTTTGACCCTGGTTCACATTCACAGGGCCCCAGGTCCTTGCCATTTGGACTACTTCCAGTTGTTGCCCCTGGCTTTAACCCACTCTTCCCTTTTCAGCTTCCCTCTGATCACCCCGCCAAGCTCTACAGCCCCCTCTTTAGGTCCCTACTGCTGGCAGGCCAACCTGCTGGTCAGCAGTGTCCCTGCTGCCAACCTTTCTCCTGCTTACCTCACCACTTCTTTCCGTTCACCTGGCCCCGCCCCTTCTTCTCCGGTCCGCCTCCAGCTGCTCACTTGGCTCCGCCCCCTCATTGACTTGATGGGGTTCAGGTGTGGGAACGCCCTGCCCTGAGGACAAGGGAACCTCTTGCTGGCTTCCAGTCTGGAGCTCAGGAAGGTGGGGCTTTTGCAGCCACTTGAGACCCTCGTTCACATTTACACAGCCCCAGGGCCTTAGCCACTGCTTATGGTTAGGGTTAGCGTTAGGCTTAGGTTTAGGGTTAGGGTTAGACTTTGACATCGGGGAGAAAGCTGTGTCAAGTCTGAGAAAATCACTTTCCATTCTTGTGGCACTTCCTCAGCCTCTCCACAGGTACTTACTGGTGTGGTTGCCCGGCCCTGAGGGCCGGCTATCTGCCCCATTCACAGGGAATGCCCTGCCCTGAGGACAAGGGAACCTCTTGCTGGCTTCGGCAAAAGTCCCACCTTCTTCAACTTGTCCTCAGGGCAGGGCGATTCCCCGGAATGGGGCAGAAAGCTGGCCCTCAGGGCCCGGGACCCCAATCAGTAAGTACCTCTGGAGGGGCCCGGGCAGTGCCCCCAAGTGGAAAGTGATTTTCTCAGACTTGAGATAGCTCTCTACCCAATGTCAAAACCCGTAGACAGGGCTGTGGTTGTCCCAGGTCATCCCATTGTGCACTGCCCCTTGGTGGTAGCGATGGGGGGGCCCCCCCGAGGCTCATGGAGGCCCATGACTGTCCTGAAGGGAGGGCTGGCTGGTCTGCCCATGCTTAGGGACCTGGGTGGCACCTGTGAGCAGAGGGCCATATGCCTTTGGGGGTTTTAGGCACCTGATACATCTCCCAGAGGTGGGGCTATTCTGTGTTCGAGGAGCAGGGCATCCTGGCCGGTGCTGCTTGCTCATTGGTTGCATGAACCAGGGGGCACAGTTTCTTGAACAAGGAGGTGGGCCCAAGCCCACAGCTGAACCCCGACAAGTCAACGAGTGGGCGGGGCCAGGTAACCAGCTGGAGGCGGTCAGGAGAACAAGGGGGCAGTGCCAGTTGAACAGCATGAAGTGGTGAGGTAAGCAGGAGAAAGGCTGGCAGCAGGGACATGGGTGACTGGCAGGCCGGCCTGCCGGTAGCGGGGACCTAAAGAGGGTGCTGCGGGACTTGGCATGGAGGCCAGTTGATCAGCTGGAAATGGTCAAGGGAAAAATGGGTTGGGGCCAGGGGCAACAACTGGAAGTGGTCGAGTGGGTGGGGCCCTGGGGCTCTTTGAATGTGGACGGGCATCGCAAGTGGCCGCCTGCTGGAAAACAAATCAGTTTCACTAAAAAAGAGATGTTGACAGAAAGCCAGGAAGGCTGGTCAACAACCTTAATTGCTCTAACCTTTAGTTGAGATATTTTTAGCTGAAACAGATGCTACCTTTTTTGTCCCGTAAAAGTTTCTTTTATTTCCTGTCTAATGGCTACATGTAATTTCTTTTTTTGTTTTTGTTTTTTTGGTTTTTTTTTTGTTCCCTGAGATGTTTTCCCCAAAGCCTCAATTAAAGGGGATGGCAGGGCCAGAGTAGTAGTAGTTTTTCCACTAGAGTTGGACTACTGCCTGGCCCCCCATACACCAAATTGAATTTCTTCAAGTCTCTTTTCATTTGTTTGTGGCTTTTCTCCAGAACCTGAACCTTGAATTGGAACTCTTTCTAAGTGGGCTGTGAAAGCGAGTCCTATAGCTGCCAAAGCCCCACCCTACCGTGGTTCAGACTGGAAGCCAGCAAGAGGGTCTCTTGTCCTCTGGGCAGGGCATTTCCGCGAATGGGGCCGAAATCCAGCCCTCAGGGCCTGGTGACCTGAACAGTAAGTACCTCTGGAGGGGCCGGGGCAGTGCCCCCAGAGTGTAAAGTGATTTTTCTCAGACTTGACACAGCTCTCTCCCCGATGTCACAGCTATAGACAGGACTGTGGTTGTCCCAGGATACTTCCTTGTGAGCTGCCCCTTGGCGGGAGCCATGGGAGCATGCCCCCTCACCCCACAAGGCTCATGGAGGCCCATGGCTGTCCTGAAGGGGGGGGGGGGCTGGCTGGTCTGCCCACGCTCAGGGACCTGGTAGGCACCCTGTGAGGACACGGCCATGTGCCTTTGGGGGTTTAGGTACCTGACACCGCTCCCAGAGGTGGGGGATATTCCCCTGTCTTTGAGGAGCAGGGCAGCCTGGCTGGTGTTGCTCGCTCATTGGTCGAATAAACAAGGAGGCAGGCCCAGGCCCACAGCTGAACCTGGTCAAGTCAACGAGGGAGTGGAGCCAGGTGAGCAGCTGGCGGCTGTCACAGGAACAAGGGGGCGGGGCCAGGTGACCAGCCTGAAGTGGTGAGGCAAGCAGGAGAAAGGCTGGTGGGCAAGGACACGGGTGACCGGCAGGCCGGCCTGCCGGCACCAGGGACCTGGGGAGAGGCTGGGGGGCTTGGCAGGGAGGCCAGGTGATCAGCAGGAAGCGGTCAAGGGAAGAATGGGTTGGGGCCAGTGGCAACAACTGGAAGTGGTCGAGTGGGTGGGGCCCTGGGGCTCTTTGAATGTGGACTGGCATCGCAAGTGGCCGCCTCCTGGAAAACAAATCAGTTTCTTTCTTTCTTTTTTTTTTTTTCTTCAAGTCAGTTTCACTAAAAAGATGTTGACAGAAAGCCAGGAAGGCTGGTCAACAACCTTAATTGCTCTAACCTTTAGTTGAGATATTGTTAGCTGAAGCAGAAGCTACCTTTTTTGTCCCATGAAAGTTTCTGTTATTTCCTGCCAAATGGCTACATGTAAATTTCTGTTTATGTTGCCTGAGATGTCTTCCCCAAAGCCTCAATGAAAGGGGGTGGCAAGGCCAGAGCAGGAGTAGTTCTCCCACTAGAGTTGGACTACTGCCTGGCCCCCATATCACCACATTGAAGTTCTTCAAGTCTCTTCATTTGTGTGCGGTCCTTCTCCAGAACCTGAACCTTGAATTGGAACTCTTTCTATGCGGGCCGTGAAAGAGAGTCCTTATTTCTCGCCTTCAACTCGGGACTTCTGGAGAATGTATTTTTCGCCTAAGAGCAAAGGAAGAAAGAAAATTATAGCGGGAAAAGGTGTGGAAAATTCCCCAGAAAAGGTGTGGAAGATTCACCAGAAAAAAGGTGAGGGAATTTCACCGCACTCAAAGCCCACGGCCAGCTGCAGAGTTGAGAACTGTAAGTAGGGTGGGAACGTCTTTTTCAGTCAGGCTAATGGGGAAGAATTAGGTTATAAATATAAAGTAAATTTTATTATAGAATTTTGGTTTGTAAGCTTAAAGAATGTGGTTCTAATTAAAATCTTAGTTTGTATTTGGAATTTAAAATCTGTAATAAGAAATGAGACTCCACAGCTGAAACTGCCTCTGCTGCAGAGAAATTCAAAGGTGGCAAGAGAAGGCAAGGCTATCTGCTCCCCTGCAGTGAGATTACTTCTTTAAAAAATTATAAAAGAATTTGCAGGGAAATGATGATCTTGGCCAAATTGGGTGCTAGTTATTACTTCAGAAAGCGAAAAAGAAAGAAAAAATTTGAGATCTGTCTTTCTCTTTTAAGCATGAAAAAATGTGAGGCCAGATCTTTTGCTAAAACTTCCCCCAAAGTGTGCTAAGGACTGTGGTATTTTGCATTTGAATGACTATAAACTTCTTCCAAACTCCTATGGCAACATTTTTTAAAGAAGTTTGCTTAATTATATAAATAAAAAGTAAGATTGTTAGTTTAGAAACAGTATATAAGATGCAGGAAATTTTTAATTAGAGTAAAGAGCACATGAAACGGTGTATAAAACCTCTATTATTTACTTAAAGGAGCCTAGAACTGTAAATGTGTGTCATACAAGGCAGAATATCCTTGAAATAGAGAAATAAGCACATTGAAGAAGCTTTGCAAAGCCTTAGACTTCACTGCAATGTTGCATTAAACTCTATATCATAGTTGAGAGAAAATATTTCCGAGCTTCTCAGGTTCATAACAGTGTGTAGGAACTTGTTTGTACATGTGGTCAATGCTTATACTAAGACACATAGGCCAAATATAGGAAACTAGAAGTCAACATGAGTAATTCAGAGTAAATAGATGAGAAGTGGCATAGACCAGGTAGAAAAGATTTCTCTAAGTCAGTTGTTAGAGTAGAAAGTGTGTCTAAGATGCAGGAAATCCTTAATTAGAGTAAAGAGCACATTAAACAGTGTATAAAACCTCTATTATTTACTTAAAGGAGCCTAGAACTGTAAATGTGTGTATACAAGGCAGAATATCCTTGAAATAGAGAAATAAGCACATTTAAGCAGCTATGGAAAGCCTTATACTTCACTGCAATGTAGCATTAAACTCTAAAACATAGTTGAGAGACAATTTTGAAGAGCTTCTCAGGTTCATAATAGTGTGTAGGAAGTTGTTTGTTCTTGTGGGCAATGCTTATACTTAGATAAGTAGGCCTCATAGAAAACTAAAGAAAACATGAGTAATACAGAGAAAATAACAGAAAGTAGAGGACAACTGGTATAGAACAGGTGAAAAAGACTTCTCCACTCAGTTGTTACTGTAGAAAGAATATCTAAGATGCAGGAAATCCTTAATTAGAGTAAAGAGCACATTAAACAGTGTATGAAACCTCTATTATTTACTTAAAGAAGCACAGAATTATAAATGTGTGTCATACAAGGCAGAATGTCCTTAAAAAGAGAAATAAGCACATTTAAGCAGCTTTGGAAAGCCTTACACTTCGCTACAATGTAACATTGAACTCTAAAACATATAGAACAGGTGAAAAAGACTTCTCCAGTCAGTTGTTAGTATAGAAAGAATATCTATGATGCAGGAAATCCTTAAAATAGAATAAAGAGCAATTTAAAAAGTGTATGAAACCTCCATTATTCACTTAAAGGAGCCTGGAACTGTAAATGTGTGTCATACAAAGCACAATATTTTTGAAGTAGAAAAATAAGCACATTTAAGCAGCTTTGGAAAGCCTTAGACTTCACTGCAATGTAGCATTAAACTCTAAAACATAGTTGAGAGACAATGTTCCCTAGCTTCTCAGGTTCATAACCCAGTGTAGAAAGTTGTTTGTCCATGTGCACAATGGTTATACTTGGACAAGTAGGCCTCAAATAGGAAACTACATGACAACATCTGTAATTCAGAGAAAATAACAGTAAGTAGGCGAGAACTAGTATAGTACAGGTGAAAAAGACTTCTCCAAGTCAGTTGTTAGTTTAGAAATGGTATCTAAGATGCAGGAAATCCTCAATTTGAGTAGAGCACTTCAAAAAGTGTATGAAGAAGATGGCGGTAAGGTAAACACTTGTACGTGCTGCCTCTCACAACCACATCAGAGCTGCAACTCCCACGCTCCCTCGGAATGCTGGGCGCTGGGCCAGGGTCCTTCCTTACTGCCTTGTCAGCCTCTAGTCTAGGGGCTCCCGGGGCTCCTTTGCTCCTGGCCCCATCCCACCATGGTCCCTTCTCATGGGCCTGCCTGTCCCACTATCCTCAGCTGACTGTGCCTCTGCCCTCACAGAAACCTACATCCTGTTCACCTGCGTGCTCCTCAGGCCCATCTCCGGTCCTGCCCCCTGATTATGTGCGCACCTCTGGTCAATCATGTGGCCACACTCCCTGATGACCTGGCACCCCAGTGCGCATGTGTCCCTGCCCCTTAACCCTCCTCAAGGGGAAGCAGCTGTGCTTCTCACCCAGCCCAGCCCAGCTGCCTGCCTTGGGAGAAGGCAGGGGCTGTTGCCTTATGCAGGCTAGGTCCTGTTACTGCTGAGAGGAGGAGGCACCCAGCCACCCAGCCCAGTGGGAACCAGCCACACATAATCCCCATGTCCCAGGTCAGCAGCTGGCTGCGGGGACGGGGCTCCCCTCAGCTGGGATGGAGCAGAGCTGGACTGGGAATCGGGGCGGTCTCTGCTGCGCATGTGTGCGGTCCCCATGTTCACAGGCAGCTCTGGGCGGAGCCCTCTGTCTATCTGTGACTCCAGCCTCTCTACCATCACAGATCACTTCGGGGCACACAGGCTGGGGCCTGGTGGAAGGGACCTGTAAGCAGCCTTTAGGACCGGAGTCCTCTGCTGTGTCCCTCACACTTGGGGACACCCTGCCAGGCACGCCGCTCAGATAGAAGAGGATACTTTGCCCACAAATGGGCAGCTGACTCAGTCCCGCCTTATGGAGACAGCCTCGGTGCCGGGTGGCGATGGCAATGGGCAGCTGCAGCTGGAGCCCAGGCTCGAGTGGAAGTGAGCGGCAGGAAGGGAGTGGGCTTGGTGGTGCCATCTCCCCAGGACCCGGCCTGGAGCCATAGGGGAAAGGGCACTCTGGTGCCCTCTCCCAGGTGCCCTCCACACGCACTGCACTGCACCACTTTGCCCCAGTTTGCCCCAAGCAGCTTGGTTTCTGCCCGCTTTACTTCATGTCCATCAGGCAAGGAAGGCTTTGTTTGAGGGGAGAACTGGGTGTCGAAACGCTTTGAAGTCCCCCCTCCTGCTCAAGGTCAGCCCTCAGGCCCCTGCCAGCACGCAGGGTCCTGGATTTCGGAGGAGGGAACCCTTTCTTCCTGGAGGGCCGCAGGCTCTGCTCCGTGTCTGGGCCTGTGGCAGGTGCTCACATTCCAGGGCTCAGCTGTTGTGGGGGCATCGTCAAAGCCCTCCAAAAAGGGGACTATTTCCTGAGTCTGCTACTCCAGTGGCTACAGACTGGCCGAGGCCTGTGGGGGGCAAACTGTGGTCTGAGAGCCCCATTAGGCTCTTTGACACCTTGAGCGTGGCTCTTCTACAAAAAAACCATGGCCAGGGTGCATCTATTTTAAAGAAATGGTGTTAGAAGTTTAAGCTGAAAAAAAAAAAAAAACGGCTCTCAAAAGAAACTGCAATTGATGTACTGTTGATATTTGGCTCGGTTGACTAATGGGTTTGCCGACCACTGTCCTGAACCAACAGGAACAGGCGCTCTGGCCATCTGGGTGCCAGAATCTGAAATGAGGGCGTCTAGGGCCGGGCTCCCTCGGAGGGCTGGGCTCTGGGGCAGGGTCCTTCCTTACTGCCTTGTCAGCCTCTAGGGGTTCCTGGGGCTCCTTTGCTCCTCACCCCATCCCTCCATGGTTTCCTCCTCTGGGCCCAGCCTGTCCCACCATCTTCAGCTGACTCCGCCTACGCACTCACAGAAGCCCACATCCTGTTCACTTGTATGCACCTCAGGCCCATCGCAGCCCTGCCCTCTGATGACATGGCATCCCAGTGCCCATATGGCCCCACCCACGATGACGTATGCAACTCCAGCTAATTACGTGGCCCTGCCCCTGATGTCTTGGCACCCTGTGCCTATGTGGCCCCATCCCTGATGATGTGCACACCAGAGGCCAATCGCGTGGCCCTGCCCCTCTTTCCCCCCCCCCCCCCCCCCCGCACCTGCCCTAGAGTGAAGCTTCCTCTGAGGGTACACAGCAGGACAAGGGCAGAGAGGAAAATGAAAGTTGGGCTGCCCAGAGCCTCTGTCCCCTTGACCTATGACCTCTGCCACCCGCGTCCCCCGCCCCTCCCCCCCCCCGTGGCAGCATCTCCCACCCCCTGCGCCCCAAGTCACCCCACTGCACCCTCAGCAGTCCTCTGTAACTACAGGGACCGGCTAGGGCTGGGCCCCAGCCGGTCACCTGTTTTCCAGGTCCTGCCTTGAGCCCCAGGGTCCTCAGATCTGGTCTGGGGGAGAGGCTGGCAGTGCGGGTGAGATTGGGAGGAGGGGCTTGTCCAAGCAGCTGGAGGCCTCAGCCTGAGGTCCACGGCCAACGGAGGGGACCGGTCTGAGGGGTGGTTAGGCAGAACAGGCCTCCCAGGGCAACTACTGGATGCCCAGCTGGCTCCAGAGCCACCCTACAGCCTCCCCCTTAACCCTCCTCAAGGGGAAGCAGCTGTGCTCCTCACCTAGCCCAGCCCACCCCAGCCCAGCTGCCTGCCTTGGGAGGAGGCAGGGGCTGTTTCCCTCTGCTGGCCAGATCCCGTTACTGCGGAGAGGAGGAGGCTCCCAACCACCCAGCCCATGCCCAGTGGGAGCCAGCCCCAAACATCATCCCCATGTCCCAGGTCAGAAGCAGGCCTCGAGGGCGGGGCTCCCCTCAGCCTGGATGGAGCAGAGCTGGACTGGAAATCAGGGCAGACTCTGCCGCAGATGTGTGCAATTCCCATGTTCACAGGAGGCTCCAGGTGGGGCCCTCTGCGCATCGTGACTGCAGCCTCTCTATCACCACAGATCTCTTCGGGGCACACAAGCTGGGGCCTGGTGGCTGGGACCTGTAAGCAGCCTCTGGGACCGGAGTCCTCTGCTGTGTCCTCCACATGCTGCGGGGACACCCTGCCAGGCACGCTGCTCAGATAGAAGAGGATACTTTGCCCAGAAATGAGCAGCTGACTCAGGCCCGTGGGTATGGAGATGGCCTCTGGGCCGGGTGGCGATGGCAACAGGCAGCTGCAGCTGGAGCCCAGGCTCAAGTGGAAGCGAGCAGCAGGAAGGGAGTGGGCTTGGTGGTGCCATCTCCACCCGGCCTGGAGCCACAGGGGAAAGAGCACTCCGGTGGCCTCTCCCTAGCACCCTCCACACGCACCGCACCGCACCGCACCTCTTTGCCCCAGTTTGCCCCAAGCAGCTTGGTTTCTGCCCGCTTTACTTCATGGCCATCAGGCAAGGAAGGCTTTGTTTGAGGGGAGGACTGGGTGTGGAAACACTTTGAAGTCCCCCCTCCTGCTCAAGGTCAGCCCTCAGGCCCCTGCCAGCATGCAGGGTCCTGGATTTCGGAGGAGGGAAGCCTTTCTGCCAGAAAGGCAGCAGGCTCTGCTCCGTGTCTGGGCCTGTGGCAGGTGCTCACATTCCAGGGCTCAGCTGTTGTGGGGGCACCGTCAAAGCCCTCCAAAAAGGGGACTATTTCCTGAATCTGCTACTCCGGTGGCTACAGACTGGCTGAGGCCTGTGGGTGGCAAACTGTGGCCCGAGAGCCGCATTGGGCTCTTTGGCCCCTCGAGCGTGGCTCTTCCACAAAACACCAGGCCTGGGCGAGTCTATTTTGAAGAAATGGCTTCAGAAGAAGTTTAAGCTGAAAAACAAAATGGCTCTCAAAGGAAACTGCAATTGATGTACTGTTGATATTTGGCTCGGTTTGCGGACCACTGTCCTGAACCAACAGGAACAGGTGCTCTGGCCATCTGGGTGCCAGAATCTGAAATGAGGGCGTCTAGGGCCAGGCTCTCGTGGAGGGCTGGGCTCCGGGACAGGGTCCTTCCATCCTGCCTCGTCAGCCTCTACGAGTCATGGGGCTCCTTTGCTCCTGGCCCCATCCATCCATGGTCCCCTCCTCTAGGCCTGGACTGTCCCACCATCCTTAGCTGACCCCCCCTCTGCCCTCACAGAAGCCCACATCCTGTTCACGTTTGTGAGCCTCCCGCCCATTGTGGGACCCGCCTCCTGATTAAGTGCACACCTCCTGCCAATCACGTGGCCCCGCCCCCTGATGACTTGGCACCCTGGTGCCCACGTGACCCCGCCACAGGTGACTGACCTGTGCACCTCTGGCCTATCACGTGGCCCCACCCCCTGGTGACTTGGCACTCCAGGTTTCCACATGGCCCTGGCCCTGATGGGGAGCGGCCCTCCAGCTGGCCACCTGGCCACCTGGCCCCGCCTCCTGATCACGCGGGCACCTTTGGCCAATCGCGTGGCTCTGTCCCCAATCAAGGGCGCACCTCAGCTCTCTGGGTGGCCCCGCCCCCGCTGTGCACCTGCCCTTGTGTGAAGCTATGGGCAGCACAGGGAGGGCAAGGGGCTTCTTCCTCTGAGGGTACAGAGCAGGATAAGGGCAGATAGGACAATGGAAGCATGGGTTGCCCAGAGCCTCTGTCCCCTTGACCTATGACCTCTGCAACCTGCTCACCATGGCAGCATCTCCCGTCCCCTGCGCTCCCAGTCACCGCACTGCACCCTCAGTAGTCCCCTGTAACTACAGGGACCTGCTAGGACTGGGCCCCAGCCGGTCACCTGTTTTCCAGGTCCTGCCTTGAGCCTCAGGGTCCTCAGATCGGGTCTGAGGGAGAGGCTGGCAGTGTGGGTGGGATTGGGGGAGGGGTTGTCCCAGCAGCTGGAGGCCTCAGCCTGAGGTCCGCGGCCAACGGAGGGGACTGGTCTGAGGGGTGGTTAGGCAGAACAGGCCTCCCAGGGCAACTACTGGATGCCCAGCTGACTCCAGAGCCACCCTACAGCCTCCTCCTTAACCCTCCTCAAGGGGAAGTAGCTGTGCTTTCTGTACAGCCCAGCCCAGCTGCCTGCCTTGGGAGGAGGCAGGGGCTGTCGCCCTCTGCTGGCCAGATCCTGTTACTGTGAGTGGAGGAGGCTCCCAACCACCCAGCCCATGCCCAGTGGGAGCCAGCCCCAAACATCATCCCCATGTCCCAGGTCAGAAGCAGGCCTCGAGGGCGGGGCTCCCCTCAGCCTGGATGGAGCAGAGCTGGACTGGAAATCAGGGCAGACTCTGCCGCAGATGTGTGCAATTCCCATGTTCACAGGAGGCTCCAGGTGGGGCCCTCTGCGCATCGTGACTGCAGCCTCTCTATCACCACAGATCTCTTCGGGGCACACAAGCTGGGGCCTGGTGGCTGGGACCTGCAAGCAGCCTCTGGCACCTGAGTCCTCTGCTCTGTCCCCAACACGCTGCGGAGACACCCTGTCAGAATAGCCTCTCAGATAAAAGCGGGTAACTTGCCCACAAAAGGGCAGCCAACCCAATGTGGATATGGAGACTGCCTCTGGGTCAGCTGGCGAGGGCAATGGGCAACTGCAGCTGGAGGCCAAGCTCAAGTGGAAGAGAGCAGCAGGAAGGGAGTAGGCTTGGCGGTACATCTCCTGCGACCCAGCCCGGAACTACAAGGGAAAGGGCACACCTGTGCCCTCTGTATGGCCCCCTCCACTTCACTGCAATATAGCATTAAACTCTAAAACATAGTTCTTAACAATGTGTAGAAAGTTGTTTATACTTGTGGGCAATGCTTATACTAACACAAGTAGGCCTCATATAGGAAACTATAAGAAAAAATGAGTAATTCAGATAAAATTACAGAAAGTAGGTGAGGACTCATATACAACAGGAGAAAAAGACTTCTCCAATCAGTTGTTAGTGTAGAAAGGGTAGATTATACATTATACTTAATTAAAGATTTCATATATTAAACAGTGTATGAAACCTTTATTATTAACTTAAAAAAGCCAAGAACTATAAATGAGTGTCACACAAGGCTGGAAAGAGAAAAATAAGCATATTTAAGCAGCTTCTGTAAGCCTTAGAATTCACTGCAATGTAGCATTAAACTCTAAAACATAGTTGAGAGACAATGTTCCCAAGCTTCTAAGGTTCATTACAGTGTGTTGGAAGTTGCTTGTACATGTGGGAAATGCTTATACTTGGACAAGAACGCCTAATATAGAAAACTATAAGAAAACGTGAGTAATTCAGAGAAAATAACAGTAAATAGATAAGAACTTGCATAGAACATGTAGAACACACTTCTCCAAGTAAATTGTTAGTGTAGAAAGGTATCTAAGATACAGAAAATCCTTAATTAGAGTTAAGAGCACATTAAACAGTGTATGAAACAACTATTATTTATTTAAAGGGGCCTAGAACTGTAAATGTGTGTCATACAAGGCTTGAAAGAGAGAAATAAGCACAATTAAGGATCTTTGCAAAGCCTTAGACTTCACTCAATGTAGCATTAAACTCGAAAACATAGTTGAGAGACAATGTTCCCTAGCTTCTCAGGTTGATTACAGTGTGTAGGAAGTTGTTTGTATATGTGGGCAATGCTTATACATGGACGAGGATGCCTAATATAGGAAAGTACGAGAAAACATGGGTAATACAAACCAAATAACAGTAAATAGATGAGAACTCTCATAGAACATGTAGAAAACACTTCTCCAAGTAAGTTGTCAGTGTAGAAAGTTATCTATGATTCAGGAAATCCTTAATTAAAGAGCACATGAAACAGTATATGAAACTTCTATTAGTTCCGAAAAGGAGCATAGAAGTGTAAATGTGTGTCATACAAGGCAGAATATTGTTGAAATGGAGAAATAAGCATATTTAAGAAGCTTTGAAAAGCCTTAGACTT
The DNA here is from genome assembly GCF_964339955.1 of Pipistrellus hanaki. Taxonomy (NCBI): domain Eukaryota; kingdom Metazoa; phylum Chordata; class Mammalia; order Chiroptera; family Vespertilionidae; genus Pipistrellus; species Pipistrellus hanaki. Next base: position 3,133,261 of record NC_140510.1, on the reverse strand, counting down.
CACTGCAATGTAGTGTTAAACTCTATAAAATAGTTGAGAGACAATGTTCCCGAGGTTCTCAGGTTCTTAACAGTGTCTACAAAGTATAAGGGGGCAATGCTTATATTTGGACAAGAAGGCCTAATAAAGGAAAATACATGAAAACGAGACAATAACAGTAAATAGATGAGAACTCCCATAGAGGAGGTGAAACACATTCTTCTAGTCAGGCGTTAGTGTAGAAAAGGTATCTAAGATCCAGGAAATCCTTAATTAGAGTAAATATCACATTTAACATTGTATGAAACCTCTATTATTTACAGAAAGAAGCCTAGAACTTTATTTATTTTTAAAATAAAATTTTATTGTTCATATTATTACAAATGTTCTCCCCCCCCTCCATTGCTCTCCTCCACCAGGTTCCTACCCCACCCTCTGCCCTTTCCCCACCCCCCATTGTCCTCATCCATAGGTGCACATTTTATGTTCAGTCTCTTCCCCCACCCCCCTCTCCCCTTTTCCCCAAGAATTGTCAGTTCACTCCCCTTACATACCTCTGATTCTATTATATTCAACAGTTAATATTGTTCATCAGATTTTTTTTTAATTTCCTTGGTTTTTTAGATTCACTTGTTGATAGTTATGTATTTGTTGTTCATAATTTTTATCTTTATTTACTTTCTCTTCCGAAAGAACCCCCTTCAGCAATTCATATAATTCTGGTTTGGTGGTGATGAACTCCTTTAGCTTTATTTATTTTTTTTATTAGTGAAGCTCTTTATCTGACCTGCTATTCTGAGTGATAGCTTTGCTGGATAGATTATCTTTGGCTGTAGGTTCTTACTATTCATCACCTTGAATATTTCTTGCCATTCCCGTCTGGCCTGCATGGTTTCTGTTGAGAAATCAGCTGACAATCGTATAGGTGCTCCTTTATAGGTAACTCCTGCTTTGCTCTTGCTGCTTTTAATATTCTCTCTTTGTCTTTTGCTCTTGGAATTTTAATTATGATTTGTCTTGGTGTGGTCCTCTTTGGATTCCTTTTGTTTGGAGTTCTGTGTGCTTCCTGGACTTGTAAGTCTAATTCTTTCACCAGGTGGGGGAAGTTTTCTGTCACTATTCTTTCAGTATGTTTTCGATTTCTTGCTCTCTCTCATCTTCTGGGACCCCCATAATTCTGATGTTGGTTCGCTTGAAGTTGTCCCAGAGGTTTCTTACATTATCTTCAATTTTGTGGATTCCCATGCCTTCTAGCTTCTGTGGAGGAGTGTCTTCTGGCTCTTTATGTTCCAAAACTTTGACTTGATTCTTGTGATCTTCCATTCTGTTTTTAAGACTCTGTATAATATTTTTTTATTTCAGACAATATATTCTTTATTTCTTGTTGATCCCTTATCATTTCTTGTTGATCCCATATCATTTCTTGTTGATTCCTTATTAATTCTAGTTGATCTCTTTTCATATCCTCATAGGTCTTATCAATCTTTTCTAGGAAATTCTTGAAAAACCTTATAAGCGTATATTTGAACTCTATATCCAGTCGCTTTTTGTCCTCCATTTTTTTGTTTGTGATCTATTTCGTTGTCGCATTTCGCAGCTACAGATGGGGCAGAGTTTCAGGGTGGAGCCTACATCCTTGGCTTCCATCAGCCCTGCCCTATGTGGCTCCTGGGTCTCAGGGTCCTTCAGTACTCGCTGCAAGTGCCTCTGAGAGAAAGGTGCCCTCGATTTTCGCCTGCTACCAAACAGTCTAGGCTCTCCCCCAATGAGCCCGGAACTGGGGTTCAGTTCAGTTGGAAGTGGAGTTCAGAGCAGTCTGGAGCCCCAGTCTCCTTCCCGCCAGGGCAATCTCGTGGCACAGCCAACTGTCCCTTCTCTGCGTGCAATGTGAGCGCCTTCAGGACCTCCTGTCGCCGCTCCCCCCCCGGGGTTCTGCCTTACAGCCCAGCTCCCTCTGTTTGAGCCTGGGTCCCCGGGGTCTGGCCTAGAACTGGGGTTCAGAGCAGTCGGAAGTGGGGCCCAACACAGTCGGAGCTTTTATCTCCTTCCTGCTAGGGAACGCCCGCCAGGCACTCAGCCGCCCCTCCTCTCCGGCTCTGTCCTCTCAGCACATGCCCCGAATCTCCATACCTTAGGCTTTTACAGCTCCTCCGCGCTTCCTTCTGGTTTTCTCCTTGCTTCTCGTTGTAGAATTTGCAGTCAGTCAACTTTCCTGTAGTTCTGAGTAATGTCCATTTTATATTTTAGTTGTATTTTATTGAAATTGTTGTGTGCGGCTATGGCTAGGTGTTTACCTGGGCAGCCATCTTGGATTCTGCTCAGGAGCCAAGAACTTTAAATGTGTGTCATACAAAGCTTGAAAGAGAGAAATATGCACAATTAAGCAGCTTTGGAAAGCCTTAGACTTTACTGCAATGAAGCATTAAACTCTAAACCATAGTTGACAGAAAATGTTCCTTAGCTTCTCTGAATTATAATAAAGACAAAAGACTCTATTATAATAAGACAAAAAGGCCGAATATAGGATTAAGAGCACATTTAACAGTGTATGAAAACTCTATTATTTACTTAAAGGAGCCAAGAACTTTAAGTGTGTGTCATAAAAGTCAGAATATTCTTGACATAGAGAAATAAGCACATTTAAGCAGCTTTGGAAAGCCTTAGACTTCACTGCAATGTAGCATTAAACTCTATAACATAGTTGAGAGACAATGTTCCTGAGCTTCTCAGGTTCTTAACAGTGTATACAAAGTTGTTTGTACATGTGAGCAATGCTTTGTGGAGAAGAAGGCCTAATATAGGAAACTAAAAGAACACATGAGTAATTCAGAGAAAATAACAGTAAAGAGATGAGAACTCACATAGAACATGTAGAAAACACTTCTCCAAGTAAGTTGTTAGTGTAGAAAGTTATCTAAGATCCAGGAAATCCTTAATTAGAGTTAAGAGCACTGTAAATGTGTGTCATAGAAGCTTGAAAGAGAGAAATAAGCACATTTAAGTAGTTTGTAGGAAGTTTTTTGTGCCTGTGGACAATGCTTATACTTGGAGTAGAAGGCCTAATATGGGAAACTACAAAAAAACATGAATAATTCAGAGAAGATAACAGTAAAAAATTAGAACTTGCATAGAACAGGTAGAACACAAGTTCTACATGTTCTACATGTAAGTTGATAGTATAGAAAGGTATTGAAGATTGAGAAAATCCTTAATTAGAGTTAAGAGCAAATTAAGCAATGTATGAAACCTCTATTATTTACTAAAAAAAGCGTAGAACTTTAAATGTGTGACATACAAGGATTGAAAGAGAGAAGCACAATTAAGCAGCTTTGGAAAGTCCTAGACTTCACTGCAATGTAGCATTAAACTCTAAAACATGGTTGAGAGACAATGTTCCCGAGTACTCAGCTCAATAACAGTGTGTAGGAAATTGTTTGTACATGTGGGCAATGCTTATAATTGGACAAGAAGTCCTAATATAGGAAACTACAAGAAAACATGAGTAATTAAAAAAATAACAGTTAATAGATGAGAACATGTAGAAACACTTTTCCAAGTAAGTTGTTAGTGTAGAAAACGTATCTAAGACCCAGGAAATCCTTAATTAAAGAGCACATTAAACAGTGTATGAAACTTCTATTATTTACTAAAAGGAGCATAGAACTGTAGTTGAGAGACAATGTTCCCGAGCTTCTCAGGTTCTTAACAGTGTGTAGGAAGTTGTTTGTACATGTGGGCAATGGTTATACTTGGAAAAGAAGGCCTAATATAGGAAAATACAAGAAAACATGAGTAATTCAGAGAAAATAATAGTAAGTAGATGAGAACATGATAGAACATGTAGAACACACTTCTCCAAGTCAGTTGTTAGTGTAGAAAACGTATCTAAGATCCAGGAAATCCTTAATTAGAGATTGGAGCAAATGAAACAGTGTATGAAAACTCTATTATTTACTAAAAAAGCCTAGAACTGTAATGTGTGAAATACAAGGCAGAATATCCTTGAAATGGAGAAATAAGCACATTTAAGCAGTTTTGGAAAGCCTTACACTTCACTGCAATGTAGCATTAAACTCTATAACAATGATGAGAGACAATGTTCCCAAGCTTCTCAGGTTCTTAACAGTGTGTAGGAAGTTGTTTGTATATGTGGGCAATGTTTATACTTGGACAAGAAGGCCTAATATGGGAAACTACCTGAAAACAAGAGTAATTCAGAGAAAATAACAGTAAATATATGAAAACTGGTATAAAACAGGTGAAACTGATTCAGTTGTTAGTGTAGAAAAGGTATCTAAGATCCAGTGAATCCTTAGAATAAATAGCACATTTAACATTGTATGAAACCTCTATTATTTACTTAATGGATCCAAGAACTTTAAATGTTTGTCATACAAGACTTGAAAGAGAGGAATAAGCACAACTAAGCAGCTTTGGAAAGCCTTAGACTTCACTGCAATGTAGCATTAAACTCTATAACATAGTTGAGAGACAATTTTCCCAAGCTTCTCAGGTTCTTAACAGTGTTTACAAAGTTGTTTTTATATGGGGGCAATGCTTACACTTGGACAAGAAGGCCTAATATAGGAAAATACATGAAAACATGAGTAATTAAGAGACAATAATAGTAAATAGATGAGAACTCCCATAGAACAGGTGAAACACATTCAGCTAGTCAGTCGTTAGTGTAGAAAAGGTACTTAAGGTCCAGGAAATTTTTAATTACAGTAAATATCACATTTAACATTGTATGAAACCTCTATTATTTACTGAAAGGAGTCTAGAACTTCAAATGTGTGTCATACAAGGCTTGAAATAGAGAAATACGCACAATTAAGAAGCTTTCGAAAGCCTTAGACTTCACTGCAATGTACCATTAATCTCTAAACCATAGTTAAGAGAAAATGTTCACTAGCTTCTCAGGTTCATTACAGTGTGTAGGAAGTTGTTTGTACATGTGTGCAATTTGCTTATACTTGGAAAAGAAGACCTAATATAGGAAACTACAAGGAAACTTGAGTAATTTAGGGAAAATAATAGTAAATAGATGAGAACTCGCATAGAACATGTAGAAAACACTTCTCCAAGTAAGTTGTTATTTTAGAAAGGTATCTATAATAAGATCCAGGAAATCCTTAATTAGAGTAAATTAGGGTAAAGAGCACATTAAACCTCTATTATTTACTTAAAGGAGCGTAGATATATAACTACATGTCCTACAAGGAAGAATATCCTTGAAATAGAGAAATAAGAATGTTTATGCAGCTGTGGAATCCCTTAGACTTTACTGCAATGTAGCATTAAACTCTAAAACATAGTTGAGAGACAATGTTCCCAAGTTCTCAGGTTCATGACAGTGTGTAGGAAGTTGTTTGTATATGTGGGCAATGCTTATACTTGGAAAAGAAAGCCAAATATAGGAAACTACATGAAAACATGAGTAATTCAGAGAAAATAACAGTAAATAGATGAGAACTCACATAGAACATGTAGAACACACTTCTCCAAGTAAGTTGTTAGTGTAGAAATGTACCTAAGATCCAGGAACTCCTTAATTGAAGTTAAGAGCACAAAAACAGTGTATGAAACCTGTATTTGTTAGTTAAAGGACCCTAGAACTTTAAATATGTGTGATACAAGGCTTGAAAGAGAAAAATAAGCACAATTAAGCAGCCTTGGAAAGCCTTAGACTTGTCCAAGTATAAGCATTGCCCACATATACAAACAAATTCCTACACACTGTTATGAACAGAAGAAGCTCGAGAACATTGTTCCTCAACTATGTTATAGAGCAGTGTTTCCCAAACTTCTCTCATGATGAGAATCACCTGGTGGAGTTGTTAAAACACAGATTCCTGAATCCCAACTAAGAAGTGCTAAACTAGAATTTTTGAGAACATATAGGTAAAATTGCATACCTAACTTAGTGCTCTGTATATAACATCTGTCTTAGAGCACTAGTTAAGTATACAATTTTACCTATATGTTCCCAAAAATTCTAGTTTAGCACTTCTTAGTTGGGATTCAGGAATCTGTGTTTTAACAACTCCACCAGGTGATTCTCATCATGAGAGAAGTTTGGGAAACACTGTTATAGAGTGTAATGCTACATTACAGTGAAGTGTAAGGCTTTCCAAAGCTGCTCAATTTGCTTTTTTCTCTCTTTCAAGCTTGTGTGACACGCATGTAAAGTTCTAGGCTACTTTAAGTAAACTAAAGAGGTTTCATACACTGTTTAATGTGCTCTTAACTCTAATAAAGGACTTCCTGGATCTCAGATACCTTTTTTACACTAAGAACTGACTTGGAGAATCTGTTTCAGCTGTTCTAAACAAGTTCTCATCAATTTACTGACATTTTCTCTGAATTATTTATGTTTTCATGTAGTTTCCTATATTAGGCCTTCTTGTCCAAGTACACTGTTATGAAAAGAAAAAGCTTGGGAACATTGTCTCTCAACGATGGTATAGAGTGTAATACTATATTGCAGTGAAGTGTATGGCTTTCCAAAGCTGCTTAATGTGTTTATTTCTCTATTTCAACGGTATTCTCCCTTGTATGACACACATTTACCGTTTTAGGCTTCTTTAAGTAAACAATATCGGATTCATACTGTTTCATGTGAACTGAACTCTAATTAAGGATTTCCTGATTGTAGATACCTTTTATAAACAAACAACAGACTTGGAGAAGTGTTTTATACATGTTCTATGCGAGTTCTCATCTAATTACTGTTATTTCCCCAGAATTACTGATATCTTCTTGTAGTTTCGAATATTAGGCCTTCTTGTCTGGGCATAAGCATTGGGAACATCCACAAACAACTACCTAAACACTGTTATGAACCTGAAAAGCTCGGGAATATTGTCTCTCAACTATGTTATACAGTTTAATGATACATTTCAGTGAAGTGTAAGGCTTTCCAAAGGTACTGAATTTGCTTAATTCTCTTTTTCCAGCTTTGTGTGACATACATTTAAAGTTCTAGGCTCCTTAAAGTAAAAAATATAGGATTCATACACTGTTTGATGTGCTGTCAACTCGAATTAAGGAATTCCTGGATGTTAGATACCTTTTCTACACTAACAACTGACTTGGAGAATCTGTTTCAGCTATTCTAAACGAGTTCTCATCTATTTACTGTCATTTTCTTTGAATTATTCACGTTTTCATGTAGTTTCCTATATTAGGCCTTCTTTTCCAAGTATAAGTATTGCCCACATATACAAACAACTTCCTACACACTGTTTGAACAGAAGAAGCTTGGGAACATTGTCTCTCAACTATGTTATGGAGTGTAATACTACATTGCAGTGAAGTGTAAGGCTTTCCAAAGCTGCCTAATGTGTTTATTTCTCTATTCAATGGTATTCTGCCTTGAATGACACACATTTACCGTTCTAGGCTCCTTTAAGTAAACAATATAGGATATATTCACTGTTTCATGTGTTCTTAACTCTAATTAAGGATTTCCTGGATCGTAGATAACTTTTATAAACAAACAAAAGACTTGTAGAAGTGTTTTGTATATGTTCTATGCCAGTTCTCATCTATTTACTGTTATTTTCCCAGTATTACTGGTGTTTTTTTGTAGTTTCGAACATTAGGCCTTCTCGTCCAGGTATAAGCATTGGGAACATGGACAAACAACTACCTAAACACTTTTATGAACCTGAAAAGCTCAGGAACATTGTCTCTCAACTATTTTATAGAGTTTAATGATACATTTCAGTGAAGTGTAAGGCTTTCCAAAGCTACTGAATTTGCTTATTTCTCTTTTTCCAGCTTTGTGTGACATACATTTAAAGTTCTAGGCTCCTTTAAGTAAAAAATATAGGATTCATACACTGTTTAATGTGCTATAAACTCGAATTAAGGAATTCTTGGATGTTAGATACAATTTCTGCACTAACAACTGACTTGGAGGATCTGTTTCAGCTGTTCTAAACGAGTTCTCTTCTATTTTCTGTCATTTTCTCTGAATTATTCATGTTTTCATGTAGTTTCCTATATTAGGCCTTCTTGTCCAAGTATAAGCATTGCCCACATATACAAACAACTTCCTACACACTGTTATGAACAAAGGAAGCTCGAGAACATTGTCCCTCAACTATGTTATAGAGTGTAATGCTACATTACAGTGAAGTGTACGGCTTTCCAAAGCTTCTCAATTTGCTTTTTTCTCTCTTTCAAACCCTGTGTGACACACATGTAAAGTTCTAGGCTACTTTAAGTACCGGTAAACTAAAGAGGTTTCATACACTGTTTAATGTGCTCTTAACTCTAATTAAGAATTTCCTGGATCTTAGATAACTTTTCTACACTAACAACTGACTTGGAGAATCTCTTTCCCCTGTTCTAAACCCGTTCTCATCTATTTACTGTTATTTTCTCTGAATTATTCATGTTATCATAGAGTTTCCTATATTAGGCCTTCTTGTCAAGGTATAAGCATAGACCACATTTACAAACAACTTCCTACACACTGTTATGGACCCGAGAAGATCAGGAATATTGTCTCTCAACTATGTTTTAGAGTTTAATGCTATAATGCAGTAAATTCTCCAGGCTTTATCTGGCTGCTTAATTGTGCTTATTTCTCTCTTTTAAGCCTTGTGTGACTCACATTTAAATTTCTAGGCTACTTTAAGTAAATAATAGGAGTTTCATACACTGTTTAATGTCCTGTTATGTTTAATTAAAGATTTCCTGGATCTTACATTCCTTTTCTCCAGTAACAACTGACTTGGAGAAATCTGTTTCAGCTGTTCTAAACGAGTTCTCATCTATTTACTGACATTTTCTCTGAATTATTCATGTTTTCACGTAGTTTCCTATATTAGGCCTTCTTGTCCAAGTTTAAGCATAGCCCACATATACAAACAACTTCCTACACACTGTTATGAACAGAAGAAGCTCGGGAACATTGTCTCTCAACTATGTTATAGAGTTTAATGCTACATTGCAGTGAAGTGTAAGGTTTTCCAAAGCTGCCGAACGTGTTTCTTTCTCTATTTCAATGGTATTCTGCCTTGTATGACACACATTTTCTGTTCTGGGCTCCTTTAAGTAAACAATATAGGATTCGTACAATGTTTCATGTGATCTGAACTCTAATTTAGGATTTCCTGGATGGATAGTAGATACCTTTTATAAACAAACAACAGACTTGGAGAATTGTTTCATACATGTTCTATGCCAGTTCTCATCTATTTACTGTTATTTTCCCAGAATTACTGATTTTTTTTGTAGTTTCGAACATTAGGCCTTCTTGTCCAGGTATAAGCATTGGGAACATGGACAAACAACTACCTAAACACTGTTATGAACCTGAAAAGCTCGGGAACATTGTCTCTCAACTATGTTATACAGTGTAATGATACATTTCAGTGAAGTGTAAGGCTTTCCAAAGCTACTGAATTGGCTTATTTCTCTCTTTCCAGCTTTGTGTGACATACATTTAAAGTTCTAGGCTCCTTTAAGTAAAAAATATAGGATTCATACACTGTTTAATGTGCTGTCAACTCGAATTAAGGAATTCCTGGATGTTAGATACAATTTCTACACTAACAACTGACTTGGAGAATGTGTTTCAGCTGTTCTAAACGAGTTCTCATCTCTTTACTGTCATTTTCTCTGAATTTTTCATGTTTTCATTTAGTTTCCTATATTAGGCCTTTTGATCCAAGTATAAGCATTGCCCACATATACAAACAACGTCCTACACACTGTTATGAACAGAAAAAGCTCGGGAACATTGTCTCTCAACTCTGTTATAGAGTGTAATACTACATTGCAGTGAAGTGTATCGCTTTCCAAAGCTGCTTAATGTGTTTATTTCTCTATTTCAATGGTATTCTGCCTTGTATGACATACATTTACCGTTTTAGGCTCCTTGAAGTAAACAATATCGGATTCATACTGTTTCATGTGATCTGAACTCTAATAAAGGATTTCCTGGATCGTAGATAACTTTTATAAACAAACGACTTGGAGCAGTGTTTAGTACATGTTCTATGCGAGTTCTCTTCTATTGTATTTACTGTTATTTTCCCAGAATTACTGATTTTTTCTCGTGGTTTCTAACATTCGGACTTCTTGTCCAGGTATAAGCATTGGGAACATGGACAAACAACGACCTAAACAATGTTATGAACCTGAAAAGCTTGGGAACATTGTCTCTTAAGTATGTTATAGAGTTTAATGATACATTTCAGTGAAGTGTAAGGCTTTCCAAAGCTACTGAATTTGCTTATTTCTCTCTTTCCAGCTTTGTGTGACATACATTTAAAGTTCTAGGCTCCTTTAAGTAAAAAATGTAGGATTCATACACTGTTTAATGTGTTCTCAACTCGAATTAAGGAATTCCTGGATGTTAGATACCTTTTCTGCCGGGAGCCATAAGGAAAAATCCTGTTTCACTTCCTGGTCAGTTCCACTTCCTGGTTGAGCAAGAGTGTGCTCCAAAAAGCCTGTGCGCGCCAAAAAGCACCTTTGCACCAAAACTGTTATCTCTCCCACATTGGAATAGCCAACCAGCTAAGAACAGGTACCCACTGCCCAGTCAATCACCTTGTGACAACCCCCCCTTTTCCTACCCCTCCCCTTCCAGCCTGAGAGTTTATAAACCATTGTTCTTGAATAAAATTTTGAGGCTTGATCAGAACCCTGTCTTGTTTCCTTTCTTCGCGTTCCTTGTTTGCTTCATTCTCTTAGGTGGTTCCTGGGTACCCACGTTGTTGCCCCGCGGGTCGGGGCAAATTGGAGCCCAATGAGGGGCCCCTGGGGACCGCCGACGAGAATGTCTACTGGAGAAGCCCTGGCCAGGCACCCCCCAGAGTTGCCGTGAGGACCCGCGAGTGAAGACTCAGCACTAGATTGCCACGGTCCCACCCCATGAGACAGATTGGAGTAAAGGTAGTTAGACGATTTTTTCAAACAAGATTTCAGAACATTTCACCCCTTTTTCGCTCGATTGTTATTATTGGCTCTCTCGGTCAGTTCCTTCCTGCCCACTAATAAGCCGATTTGGGGAAGAGTGAAGGGTACCCATCTTCAGCTGTGAGAACTCCGAATCACTTGAGTTAGTACCGTCTCCCGGTTTTCTTGGCGAGAATCCTCTCCAATTAGATCTACTCTTAAAACCTTGAGCTTGCTTTGAACGAAAGGTCGTTCACCTTACAGACTCAACAAAAGGAATTCCTACTCCCGAGGGCCATGCCTGAGGGTACAATGGGGTCTTCCTGTCTGTGAGGGTCCGTGTAGGTGGCTTATACCTAACCACTGTTTCATGCAAGCAAGGAAGTAGAGGGTAGAGTCGAAAAGAGAGTGATTCCGCCTGATTTCCTGGTTTGATGGGAAACCTCAGGCTGACCTGGTACGGGGTTTATACGTCCCAGAGGCTTACATGGAGAAGGAACTTCTTAGAGAGCCATCCAATCGACCGATAATGGGGAATTCTTTAAGTTGTCATAAGATGTTCCTTGACGGTGTCAAGATTTCCCTCAGAATGCGAGGAATAAGGGTTAAGAAAAAAGGATCTTAGAAAAGGGGCTCAGGGAGTCCCTTCAGGCACGAGGAATTAAGGCAAAAAAAAAAAAAAAAGATCTTAGAAATGAAAGTGCTCTTTAGAGTGAATGTTGAAATCTATGTGATCACAAAATAATGTTTTTTGTTGAAATTAGAATCTTAGTATATGTATAGAATTTAAAATCTGTAATAAGTGGAACTCCACTACTGAAACTGCCTCTGATGTGGATAAATTCAAAGGCAGCTGGAGAGGGCAGGGCTATCTGCTTTCCCACATTAAGATTACTTGCAATAAGACTACTTAATGCCTTGTTTAAAAATTACAAGAAAATTCACAGGAAAATGCAAATCTTGACCAAATTGGGTATTAATTATTATTTAAGAAAGCCAAAAAGAAAAAAAATTGAGATCTGTCTATTTTTTAAGCATGAAAAGAAATTCAGCCAGATCTGTTGCTGATGCTTCCCCTGAAGTAAGCAGGATATGGAGGAAGGGAGAGACATGAGGCGATCCAATATAGAAGCCCGTTCTCCTAGTATATTAAATTAAAAATTTCCTTTCTCGCCATAAAAAAGTTTTAAAAATTTAGAAATGCGTATGGGATATCTGTACACGTGTAAAGAGAAAGCTAGTATAAGACTAAATGCGCGCATGTCCGATTTCGGATATTAGATAAGTCTTGAACTAGCCTTAACTCTTTACAAGGGCTACAGAAATGAAAAACCCAGAACTGATTCTTTTTCCTGAAAAAAACAGCGAAAAAATCTTCTTGAAAGAAATTCAAGCTAATTCCAGCAACAAGATTTGCATTTTTATAATAAAGAATAGATTTCAAAATGCTAGTGAACCTTATTAAAAAGTTAACTTTTAAGGCCTTCAAAAAAAAATAAATTTGTCTCTGTCATAGAATTTATCCAAAGTAAATACTTTAAAGATCTAAGTAGTCCAGATAACTGGCTACATCCTTTGTTGAGGGAGGAAAGGGTAAAGGCCCTTCCCCCAGCAGACAGTTAATATAATGTCCTGCCAGTAGCCATCTTAAAGAATGTGATAATTTACAGTCGAATAAACAAAACCTAGTTTCCCAGAACCACTGGCAAATAAAAATTAAAGTTTAAATTTGCCTCATAAAAAACCTAGAGGACAGAATTGAATCTATTAATTGATTATGTCTTGTATTTCTCTTAAAAATATAAAGTATTATTAATCTAAGAACTACTAAATATATTTAACTTGCCAGTTTTAAAAATTCAAAGTACAAATTAAATTAGGAGAAATTATAGAGTTGTAGTGATTAAATACTTAAAGCATAAAAACTTATTTTTAAGAAGATAAAATATTATATTTCCTCTAATAATTAGGAATTCAAAATAAATTGCTTATTATTGATCTAATTAAAAAGAGGATTAATTCTGTGATCTCCACTAAAAATTTTTCTATACAAAAACTAGTCTAAATCTAATTGAACAGGTATTAAAATATTTAAATCATATATAGATATTTATTTGATGGTTTTTTCCATGTTAAAATTTCAAGGCATTAACAGAGATGATTCTTGGAAAGCTCCAAGGACCCGGAGTAATAAAACAGATCTAATATACTTAAAATTGCATGGAAAGCCTTATCAAATAAAAATTAATAGATATATATTAAATATTATAAAAGTTTTCGCCTATAAGAAAGGCAAAAACAATATATTTCTTAAATATAGCCAAATTTTTCAACCGCAATAGAATTTCAAGAAAGATAAAAGCCATGCTTTTGGATCAAACCAATAAAGTATCAAACCTATAAGTTTTACTGAATAAGTTTCTTTGCCATTATTTTTTTAAATTAAAAATAAAGTTACATGAGAAACCAATGTTTTATAAATAATTGAATCCTAACTATATATGGCCACCTACATTTTAATTAAGCTAAAGGCAAGGCAACATTTGTGGCTTATGAATTCAGAAATAAATTTGCTTTATTTTTAAAGTAAAGATACCTTGCCATGATAGCAGTCAGCACCTGTGCATTGCTAAAGGTTGCCCAGGACCAAGGGCAAGGAAGGTCGGTCTACACACCCTTCTACATAGAAGTCAAAATACTTAATATTTTATATTCTACCAGAAACCCTAGCTTAGGGGCTCAATTTATATCTAACACAGAGAATAGTATTAACAACCACATTAAAAGAAATTTTTTTATCTCAGGTATTAACCATTTTTACAGATAGATCCAGTTCTAGAAGGGTAGATATACTACAGCAGAGAAGCAAAGGTCCTTCAAACCTCTTATATTTCAATAGAAATACAAGCTCTTATTTATACCTTAACAAATTTTACTACAAAGCCTATCAACCTATAGTAATAGTACTTATATGGTAAGTATAGCAAAAATTATTAAAACAGCTACTATAAGGCACATTAAATCAAAGGAACTTTTCATTTAATTTTCAGTCTATAAAATATTTTTTGAGAATGGCAATTTCCATATTTTATTAGAAACAATGTCCTCAGAATATTATCCAACTTCCTATACCAACCTTAGGGATAAATCCCCTAGGACTTAAACCTAATCAAATCTGGTAAAATAAATGTCACTCAGTGGTGGAAAGAGCCATTCGTACTCTTAAAATCATTTTAAAAACAAAAAAGGGGGAAACAGATGTATCACCTCAAAAGAAGCTCAGTCATACTTTTTATACTTTAAAAGTTTTTTAAATTGTGATGCAGAGGATCGTACAGCAGGCGAAAGGCATCAGGCCTCCTGTACAATAGCCTCCACCGAGTCAGCTAGGTGGAAGGAAGCATAAACCAGAAAAGAGTTTTATCAGATTCAGTAATAATGCGGGGCTAGGAGTGGCTGTACATTCTTATACTAAGTTATCTAATCAATTAATCAATGATGTCCAAGCCCTCTCTAGTACCATTAATGACCTCCAAGACCAAATAAATTCCCTAGCAGAGGTAGTCTTGCAAAACTGAAGAGGCCTAGACTTACTCACGGCAGAGCAGGGAGGGATATGCTTAGCCCTACAGGAACGTTGCTGTTTCAATGCCAACAAGTCCAGAATCGTCCGAGACAAAATCAAGAAACTACAGGAAGACCTGATAAAGCAGCGGAAAGAACCATTCGAGAACCATCTCTGGAGCAGACTAAACGGATTTCTCCCCTCCCTTCTCCCCATCCTGGGCCCCCTTGTAGGCTTAATATTGATCCTGTCCTTTGGCCCCTGGGTTTTTCGAAGAACAAACCTTATAAAACAACAGATTGATTCTTTCCTAGCTAAGCCCATTCAGGTGCACTATCATCGCCTGGATATGATTGACTGTGAGCAGGACCATAAAGTCCGCCAGAGCTCCCTCCCTGCAGGGACAGCATGATGACCAGAGGAATGCTTACCTACTCCCCACTAAGGAGAAAGGTATGGGTACCGATATGGGTGCAGAGCAAAGCATTGCAAGGGAAGGTCCAAAAAATTTTCTGACCCCCTCTTCCCAAGGGAAGGTCACGGGAAAATTTCGAACCCCTCTGGATTTCCCTGTGAGTATACCTGGTTTGCATAGAGGTTGGTATCAATAAAAATCCAACCAGCTCTGCCTCTCCTCCCCAAAAGATACCAAGAGCCACTACTAACACTGGTGGGCCTGGGAAACCCACGGGAGGAACCAGGTCACTACTTCCCAAATCGGTTAAGGCCCACGCTCATTAAAACAAAGAGGGAGGAGATGCCCGGAGCCATAAGGAAAAAGTCCAGTCTCACTTCCTGGTCAGTTCCACTTCCTGGTTGAGCAAGAGTGCACTCCAAAAAGCCCGTGCATGCCAAAACTGTTATCCCTCCCACATTGGAATAGCCAACCAGCTAAGAACAGGTACCCACCGCCCAGTCAATCACCTTGTGACAACCCCCCCTTTTCCTACCCCTCCCCTCCCAGCCTGAGAGCTTATAAACCATTGTTCTTGAATAAAATTTTGAGGCTTGATCAGAACCCTGTCTTGTTTCCTTTCTTCACGTTCCTTGTTTGCTTCATTCTCTTAGGTGGTTCCTGGGTACCCACGTTGTTGCCCCGCGGGTCGGGGCACTTTTCTAGACTAACAACTGACTTGGAGAATGTCTTTCCCCTGTTCTAAACCAGTTCTCATATATTTACTGTCATTTTCTCTGAATTATTAATGTTTTCATGTAGTTTCCTATATTAGGCCTTCTTGTCCAAGTATATAAGCATAGCCCACATTTACAAACAACTTCCTACACACTGTTATGGACCCGAGAAGATTGGGAATATTGGCTCTCAACTATGTTTTAGAGTTTAATGCTACAATGCAGTAAATTCTCAGACTTTCCCCGGCTGCTTAATTGTGCTTATTTCTCTCTTTCAAGCCATGTGTGACACACATTTAGAGTTCTAGGATACTTTAAGTAAATAATAGAAGTTTCATACACTGTTTAATGTGCTGTTATGATTAATTAAAGATTTCCTGGATCTTACATTCCTTTTCTCCAGTAACAACGGACTTGGAGAAATCTGTTTCAGCTGTTCTATACGAGGTCTCATCTATTTACTCTTAATTTCTCTGTATTACTCATATTTTCTTGTATTTTCATATATTAGGCCTTCTTATACAAATATTATATAAGCATTGCCCACATGGACAAACAATGTGCTACACACTGTTATTATACTGACAAGCTTAGGATTAGGGTTAGGGTTAGGGCCAGGTTTTGGTTTAGGTCTAAGGTTAGGGTTAGGGCTAGGGTTAGGGTTAGGGCTAGGGTTAGGGTTAGGGTTAGGGTTAGGTTTAGTGCCAGGGTTAGGGTTAGGGTTAGGGTTGGGGCTAGGGTTAGGGTTAGGGTTAGGGTTAGGGCTAGGGTTAGGGTTAGGGTTAAGGTTAAGGTTAGGGTTAGGGTTAGGGCTAGGGTTAGGGTTAGGGTTAGGGCTAGGGTTAGGGTAAGGGCTAGGGTTAGGATTATGGTTAGGGCTAGGGTTAGGGTTAGGGTTAGGGTTAGGGCAAGGGTTAGGGTTAGGGCTAGGGTTAGGGTTAGGGTTAGAGCTAGGGTTAGGGTTAGGGCTAGGGTTGGTGTTAGGCTTAGGGCACATGTGTCAAACCCAAGGCCAGCCGGCCAAATCCAGCCCGCCAGGCCTTGCAATGTGGCCCTCACCGCGCTGTCATCACTGCACTCCGCTGTCAGTTTATGACATTGTCAGTTTATGACTGTTCAGTAAACCATTCGGCCTGCAATTTAGGCTGGATTATAGATTTTCGCCCCTTCTCTGATTGAGTTCGACACCCCTATTCTAGAGTGTAATGCTACATTACAGTGAATTGTAAGGCTCTCCAAAGCAGCTCAATTTGCTTATTTCTATATTTCAAGCCTTGTGTGACATACATGTAACGTTCTAGGCTACTTTAAGTTAAGAAAAGAGGTTTCATATAGTTTAATGTGCTCTTAACACTAATTAAGGATTTCCTGGATCTTAGATACCTTTTCTACACTAACACCTGACTTAAAGAATCTGTTTCAGCTATTCTAAACAGTTCTCATCTATTTACTGACATTTTCTCTGAATTATTCATGTTTTCACGTAGATTCCTATATTAGGCCTTGTCCAAGTATCAGCATTGCCCACATATAAAAACAACTTCCTACACACTGTTATGAACACAAGAAGCTCAGGAACATTGTATCTCAACTATATTATAGAGTGTAATACTACATAGCAGTGAAGTGTAAGGCTTTCCAGAGCTGCTTAATGTGTTTATTTGTCTATTTCAATGGTATTCTGCCTTGTATGACACACATTTACCATTCTAGGCTCCTTTAAGTAAGCAATCTAGGATTCATACAGTGTTTCATGTGATCTTAACTCTAATTAAGGATTTCCTGTATCTTAGATACCTCTTATAAACTAACAGCAGACTTGGAGAAGTGTTTTATACATGTGCTATGCGAGTTCTCATCTACTTACTGTTATTTTCCCAGAATTAGTGATGTTTTCTCATAGTTTCTAACATTAGTCCTTCTTGTCCAGGTATAAGCATTGGGAACATGGACAAACAACTACCTAAACACTGGTATGAACCTGACAAGCTCGGGAACATTGTCTCTCAACTATTTTGTAGAGTTTAATGATACATTTCAGTGAAGTGTAAGGCTTTCCAAAGCTACTGAATTTGCTTATTTCCCTCTTCAAGCCTTGTGTGACAGACATTTAAAGTTCTAGGCTCCCTTAAGTAAAAAATATAGGATTCCTACACTGTTTAATGTGCTCTCAACTCAAATTAAGGAATTCCTCGATGTTAGGTATCTTTTCTACACTAAGAACTGACTTGGAGAAGCTGTTTCAGCTGTTCTAGAAGAGTTCTCATCTATTTACTGTCATTTTCTCTGAATTATTCATGTTTTCATGTAGTTTCCTATATTCGCCTTCTTGTCCAAGTATAAGCATTGCCACATATATAAACAACTTCCTACACACTGTTATGAACAGAAGAAGCAGGAGAACATTGTCTCTCAACTATGTTGTAGAGTGTAATGATACATTACAGTGAACTGTAAGGCTTTCCAAAGCTGCTCCCTTTGCTTATTTGTCTCTTTCAAGCCTTGTGTTACACACATGTAAAATTCCAGCTACTTTAAGTAAATAAAAGAGGTTTCATACACTGTTTAATGTGCTCTTAACTCTAATTAAGGATTTCCTAGATCTTAGATACCTTTTCTACACAAAGAACTGACTTTGAGAATCTGTTTCAGCTGTTCTAAAGGAGTTCTCATCTATTTACTGTAATTATCTCTGAATTATTCATGTTTTCATGTAGTTTCCTATATTAGGCCTTCTTGCCCAAGTATAAGCATAGCCCACATATACAAACAACTTCCTACACACTGTTTTGAATAGGAGAAGCTCGGGAACATTGTCTCTCAACTATGTTATAGAGTGTAATACAACATTGCAGTGAAGTGTAAGGCTTTCCAGAGCTGCTTATTGTTTTTTTTCTCTATATTTCAATGGTATTCTGCCTTGTATGACACACATTTGCCTTTCTCGGCTCCATTAAGTAAACAGTATGGGATTCATACACTCTTTCATGTGATCTTAACTCTAATTAAGGATTTCCTGGGTCGTAGATACCTTTTATAAAGTAACAACAGACTTGGACAAGCGTTTTATACATGTATGCGAGTTCTCATCTATTTACTGATATTTTCCCAGAATTACTGATGTTTTCTCGAGGTTTCTAACATTCGGCCTTCTTGTTCAGGTATAAGCATTGGGAACATGGACAAACAACTACCTAAACACTGTTATGAACCTGAAAACCTCGGGGACATCGTCTTTCAACTATGTTATAGAGTGTAATGCTACATTGCAGTGAACTGTAAGGCTTTCCAAAGCTGCCTAATGTGTTTATTTCTCTATTTCAATGGTATTCTGCCTTGTATGACACACATTTGCCTTTCTCGGCTCCATTAAGTAAACAGTATGGGATTCATACACTCTTTCATGTGATCTTAACTCTAATTAAGGATTTCCTGTATCTTAGATACCTCTTATAAACTAACAGCAGACTTGGAGAAGTGTTTTATACATGTGCTATGCGAGTTCTCATCTATTTATTGTTATTTTCCCAGAATTAGTGATGTTTTCTCATAGTTTCTAACATTAGGCCTTCTTTTCCAGGTATAAGCATTGGGAACAATCACAAACAACTACCTAAACACTG
The DNA here is from genome assembly GCF_964339955.1 of Pipistrellus hanaki. NCBI lineage: Eukaryota > Metazoa > Chordata > Mammalia > Chiroptera > Vespertilionidae > Pipistrellus > Pipistrellus hanaki. The sequence goes on along the minus strand of NC_140510.1, from coordinate 3,114,043 downwards.
TTATGAACCTGAAAAGCTCGGGAACATTGTGTCTCAACTATGTTATACAGTTTAATGATACATTTCAGTGAAGTGTAAGGCTTTCCAAAGCTACTGAATTTGCTTATTTCCCTCTTTCAAGCCTTGTGTGACAGACTTTTAAAGTTCTAGGCTCCCTTAAGTAGAAAATATAGGATTCCTACACTGTTTAATGTGCTCTCAACTCGAATTAAGGAATTCCTCGATTTTAGATACCTTTTCTACACTAAGAACTGACTTTTAGAATCTGTTTCAGCTGTTCTAAAGGAGTTCTCATATATTTACTGTCATTTTCTCTGAATTATTCATGTTTTCATGTAGTTTCCTATATTAGGCCTTCTTGTCCAAGTATAAGCATTGCCACATATACAAACAACTTCATACACATGAACAGAAGAATCAGGAGAGCATTGTCCCTCAACTATGTTATAGAGTGTAATGATACATTACAGTGAACTGTATGGCTTTCCAAAGCTGCTCCATTTGCTTGTCTCTTTCAAGCCTTGTCTTACAGGCATGTAAAGTTCTAGGCTACTTTAAGTATATAAAAGAGGTTTCATACACTGTTTAATTTGCTCTTAACTCTAATTAAGGATTTCCTGGATCTTAGATACCTTTTCTACACTAAGAACTGACTTGGAGAATCTGTTTCAGCTGTTCTAAAGGAGTTCTCATCTATTTACTGTAATTATCTCTGAATTATTCATGTTTTCATGTAGTTTCCTTCTGCGTTGTATGTCACACATTTGCCTTTCTAGGCTCCTTTAAGTAAACAGTATGGGATTCATACACTCTTTCATGTGATCTTAACTCTAATTAAGGATTTCCTGGATTGTAGATACCTTTTATAAACTAACAACAGACTTGGACATGTGTTTTATACATGTTCTATGCGAGTTCTCATCTCTTTACTGATCTTTTCCCAGAATTACTGATGTTTTCTCAAAGTTTCTAACAGGCATTCTTGTCCAGGTATAAGCATTGGGAACATGGACAAACAACTACCTAAAGACTGTTATGAACCTGAAAACCTCGCGGACATCGTCTGTCAACTATGTTATAGAGTGTAATGCTACCTTACAGTGAACTGTAAAGCTTTCCAAAGCTGCCTAATGTGTTTATTTCTCTATTTCAATGTTATTCTGCCTGGTATGACACACACTTGCCTTTCTCGGCTCCTTTAAGTAAACAGTATGGGATTCATACACTGTTTCATGTGATCTTAAGTCTAATTAAGGATTTCCTGGATCGCAGATACCTTTTATAAACTAACAACAGACTTGGACAAGTGTTTTATACATGTTCTATGCGGGTTCTCATCCATTTACTGATATTTTCCCAGAATTACTGATGCTTTATCGAAGTTTCTAACATTAGGCATTCTTGTCCAGGCATAAGCATTGTCCACATATACAAACAACTTCCTACACACTGTTATGAACAGAAGAAGCAGGAGAACATTGTCCCTCAACTATGTTATAGAGTGTAATGATATTGTACGTTACAGTGAACTGTAAGGCTTTCCAAAGCTGCTCCATTTGCTTATTTCTCTGTTTCAAGCCTTGTGTTACACACATGTAAAGTTCTAGGCTACTTTAAGTAAAGAAAAGAGGTTTCATATACTTTAATGTGCTCTTAACACTAATTAAGTATTTCCTGGATCTTCGATACCTTTTCTCCACTAAGAACTGACTTGGAGAATCTGTTTCAGTTGTTCTAAACCAGTTCTCATCTATTTAGTGACATTTTCTTTGAATTATTCACATTTTCATATAGTATCCTATATTAGGCCTTCTTGTCCAAGTATGAGCATAGCCCACATATACAAACAACTTCCTACACACTGATATGAACAGGAGAAGCTCGGGAACATTGTCTCTCAACTATGTTATAGAGTGTAATACTACATTGCAGTGAAGTGTAAGGCTTTCCAGAGCTGCTTAATGTGTTTATTTCTCTATTTCAATGGTATTCTGCCTTGTATGACACACATTTACCGTTCTAGGCTCTTTTAAGTAAGCAATATAGGATTCATACACTGTTTCATGTGAACTGAACTCTAAGGATTCTTGGATTGTAGATACCTTTTATAAACAAACAAAAGACTTGGAGAGGTGTTTTTTATACATGTTCTACGCGAGTTCTCATCTATTTACTGTTATTTCCCCAGAATTACTGATGTCTTCTTGTAGTTGCTAACATTCGGCCTTCTTGTCCAGGTATAAGCATTGTGAACATGGAAAAACAACTACCTAAACACTGTTATGAACCTGAAAAGTTCAGGAACATTGTCTCTCAACTATGTTATAGAGTTTAATGATACAATTCAATGAAGTGTAAGGCTTTTCAAAGCTACTGAATTTGCTTATTTCTCTCTTTCCACCTTTGTGTGACATACATTTAAAGTTCCAGGATACTCTAAGTAAGAAATATAGGATTCATATACTGTTTAATGTGCTCTCAACTCGAATTATGGAATTCCTGGATGTTTGATACCTTTTCTACACTAAGAACTGACTTGGAGAATCTGTTTCACCTGTTCTAAATGAGTTCCCATCTATTTACTGTCATTTTCTCTGAATTATTCATGTTTTCATGTAGTTTCCTATATTAGGCCTTCTTGTCCAAGTATGAGCATAGCCCACATTTACAAACAACTTCCTACACACTGTTATGGACCCGAGAAGATTGGGAATATTGGCTCTCAACTATGTTTTAGAGTTTAATGCTACAATGCAGTAAATTCTCAGACTTTCCCCGGCTGCTTAATTGTGCTTATTTCTCTCTTTCAAGCCATGTGTGACACACATTTAGAGTTCTAGGATACTTTAAGTAAATAATAGAAATTTCATACACTGTTTAATGTGCTGTTATGTTTAATTAAAGATTTCCTGGATCTTACATTCCTTTTCTCCAGTAACAACGGACTTGGAGAAATCTGTTTCAGCTGTTCTATATGAGGTCTCATCTATTTACTCTTAATTTCTCTGTATTACTCATATTTTCTTGCATTTTCATATATTAGGCCTTCTTATACAAATATAAGCATTGCCCACATGGACAAACAATGTGCTACACACTGTTTTTATACTGACAAGCTTAGGATTAGGGTTAGGGTTAGGGCTAGGTTTTGGTTTAGGTCTAAGGTTAGGGATAGGGCTAGGGTTAGGGTTAGGGTTCGGGCTAGGGTTAGGGTTAGGGTTAGGGTGAGGGCTAGGGTTAAAGTTAGGGTTAGGGTTGGGGCTAGGGTTAGGGTTAGGTTTAGTGCCAGGGTTAGGGTTAGGGTTAGGGTTAGGGCTAGGGTTAGGGTTAGGGTTAGGGTTGGGGCTAGGGTTAGGGTGAGAGTTAAGGTTAGGGTTAGGGTTAGGGCTACGGTTAGGGTTAGGGCTAGGGTTAGGGTTAAGGTTAGGGCTAGGGTTGTGGTTAGGCTTAGGTCTAGGGTTAGGGTTAATGTTAGCAATAAGGCTAGGGCTAGGGTTAGGGTTATGGTGATGGTTAGGGCTAGCATTAGGTTATGGTTAGCGATAGCGTTATGGATAGGTTTAGGGTTTGGGTGAGGGTATATTGTCTTTCAACTCTGTTATAAAGTTTCATGCTACTTTTCAGTGATGTTTAATGGTTTCCAAAACTACTTAAATATGTTTATTTCTCTATTTCATGGATTTCTGTCTTGTATGACATACATTTATAGTTATGTGCTCTTCTAAATTCATAATCCAGGTTTTATACATTGTTTAATGATCTCTTTAGTGTAATTAAGGTTTTCCTGGACCTTAGATAGCTTTTCTACACTAACAACAGACTTGGAGCATTGTTTTTCTACATGTCTTATGCAAGTGCTTCTCTACTTGCTGTTATTTTCTCTGAATCACTGTTTTCTTCTTGTTTCCAATATTAGTCCTTCTTGTCCAAGTATAAGCATTGGGAACATGGACAAAAAACTATCTAAACACTGTTTTGATCCTGAGAAGCTCTGGAACATTGTATCTCAATTATGTTATTGAGTTTAATGCTACGTTACAGTGAAGTCAAAAGCTTTCCAAAGCTGCTTAAATGTGCTTATTTCTCTTTTTCAAGGATATTCTGCCTTGCATGACACACATTTACAGTTCTAGGCTACTTTCAGTAAATAATGGTGGTTTCATACACTGTTAAATGGGCTCTTTTCTGTAAGGATTTCCTGGATGTTAGATACCTTTCTACACAAACAACTTAATTGGAGAAGTGTTTTCCACATGTTAAATCGAGTTCTCACACTGTTATGAACCGGAGAAGTTCAGGAACATTGATGCTCACCTATGTTGTAGAGTTTAGTACTACATTGCCGTGAAGTCTAAAGCTTTCCAAAGATGCTGAAATGTGCTCATTTCTCTATTTCAAGGCCATTTTGCCTTGTATGACACACATTTACAGTTCTAGGCTCTTTAAAGAAAATAACAGAGGTTTCATACACTGTTTCATGAGCTCTTTACTGTAATTAAGGAATTCCTGGGTCATACATTTCTTTTATACCCTAACAACAGACTTGAAGAAATGTTTCCTACATGTTATCTGCAAGTTCTAACCTATTTACTGTTATTTTCCCTGAATTACTGATGTTTTCTAGTAGTTTCCAATATTAGGCCTTCTTGTCAAAGTATAATAATTGGGAATATGGACAAACAACTTCCCACACACGGCTATGAGTCTGAGAAGCTCAGGAACATTGTCTCTCAGTATAATATAGAGTTTAATGCTACATTACAGTGAAGTCTAAGGCTTTCTCCAGTTGCTTAATTGTGCTTATTTCTCTCTTTCAAGCCTTATGTGACACACATTTACAATTCTAGACTCTTTTAAGTACAAAATATAGGATTCATACACTGTTTACTGTGCTCTTAACTCTAATTAAGGATTTCCTGGATCCTAGATACCTTTCTACACTAAGAACTGACTTGGAGAATCTGTTTCAGCTGTTCTAAACGAGTTCTCATCTATTTACTATTATTTTCCCAGAATTACTGATGTTTTCTAGCAATTTCTAACATTCGGCCATTTGTCCAGGTATAAGTATTGGGAACATGGACAAACAACTACCTAGACACTGTTATGAACCTGAGAAGCTGGGGAATATTGTCTCTCAAATATGTTATACAGTTTAATGATACTTTTCAGTGAAGTGTAAGGCTTTCCAAAGCTAATGAATTTGCTTATTTCTCTCTTTCTAGTTTTGTGTGACATATGTTTAAAGTTCTAAGCTTGCTTAAGTAAAAAATATAGGATTGATACACTGTTTAATGTGTTCTCAACTCGACGTAATTAATTTCTGGATGTTAGATTCCATTTCAGCACTAAGAACTAACTTGGAGAAGCTGTTTCAGCTGTTCTAAATGAGTTCTCATCTATTTACTGTCATTTTCTCTGAATTATACATGTTTTCATGTAGTTTTCTATATTAGGCATTCTTGTCCAAGTATAAGCATAGCCCACATATAAAAAGAAATTTCCTACACACTGTTATGACCAGAAGAAGCTTGGGAACATTGTCTCTCAACTATTTTATAGAATGTAATGTTACATTACAGTGAACTGTAAGGCTTTCCAAAGCTGTTTAATTTGCTCATTTCTCACTTTCAAGCCCTGTTTGACACACATGCAGAGTTCTAGGCTAAATAAGCAAATGAAAGAGGTTTCATACAATGTTTAATTTGCTCTTAACCTTAATTAAGGATTTCCTGGATCTTAGATACCTTTTAGACTCGAAAATCTGACTTGGAGAATCTGTTTCAGATGTTCTAAACGAGTTCTCATCTATTTACTGACATTTTCTCTGAATTATTTATGTTTTCATGTAGTTTCCAAAATTAGGCCTTCTTGTCCAAGTATAAGCATAGCCCACATATAAAAACAACTTCCTATGCACAGTTATGACCAGAAGTAGGTTGGGAACACTGTCTCTCAACTATGTTATAGAGTGTAATACTACATTGCAGTGAAGTGTAAGGATTTCCAAAGCTGATGAATGTGTTTATTTCTCTATTACAATGGTATTCTGCATTTACTGTTCTAGGCTCCTTTAAGTAAACAATATAGGATTCATACAATGTTTCATTTGATCTTAACTCTAACTTAGGATTTCCTGGATCTTAGATACCTTTTATAAACTAACAACAGACTTGGAGAAGTGTTTTATACATGTTCTATGCGAGTTCTCATCTATTTACTGTTATTTTCCCAGAATTACTGATGTTTTCTCCTGGTTTCTAACATTTGGCCTTCTTGTCCAGGTATAAGCATTGGGAACATGGACAAAGAACTACCTAGACACTGTTATGAACCTGAGAAGCTCGGGAACATTGTCTCTCAACTATGTTATACAGTTTAATGATACTTTTCAGTGAAGTGTAAGGCTTTCCAAAGCTAATGAATTTGCTTATTTCTCTCTTTCTAGTTTTGTGTGACATATGTTTAAAGTTATAAGTTTCCTTAAGAAAAAATGTAGGATTCATACACTGTTTAATGTGTTCTCAACTCAACGTAAGGAATTCCTGGATGTTAGATACCATTTCAACACTAAGAACCGACTTGGAGAAGCTGTTTCAGCTGTTCTAAATGAGTTCTCATCCATTTACTGTCATTTTCTCTGAATTATACATGTTTTCATGTAGTTTTCTATATTAGGCCTCCTTGTCCTAGTATAAGCATAGGCCACATATAAAAACAACTTGCTACACACTGTTATGACCAGAAGAAGCTTGGGAAAATTGTCTCCCAACTATGTTATACACTGTAATGCTACATCAAAGTGAACTGTAAGGGTTTCCAAAGCTGTTTAATTTGCTCATTTCTCACTTTCAAGCCCTGTTTCACACACATGTAGAGTTCTAGGCTACTTAAAGCAAATAAAAGAGGTTTCATACACTGTTTAATGTGCTCTTAACCTTAATTAAGGATTTCCTGGATCTTAGATATCTTTTTGACACTAAAATCTGACTTGGAGAATCTGTTTCAGATGTTCTAAACTAGTTCTCATCTATTTACTGACATTTTCTGTGAATTATTCATGTTTTCATGTAGTTTCCTAAATTAGGTCTTCTTGTCCAAGTATAAGCATAGCCCACATATAAAAACAAATTCTGACACACAGTTATGACCAGAAGAAGGTTGGGAACATTGTCTCTCAACTATGTTATAGAGTTTAATTCTACATTGCAGTGAAGTGTAAGGATTTCCAAAGCTGATGAATGTGTTCAGTTCTCTATTTCAATGGTATTCTGCATTTACTGTTCTAGGCTCTTTTAAGTAAACAATAAAGGATTCAAACAATGTTTCATGTGATCTTAATTCTAATTTAGGATTTCCTGGATCTTAGATACCTTTTATAAACTAACAACAGACTTGGAGAAGTGTTTTATACATGTTCTATGCGAGTTCTCATCTATTTACTGTTACTTTCCCAGAATTACTGATGTTTTCTTATAGTTTCTAGCATTCGGCCTTCTTGTCCAGGTATAAGCATTGGGAATATGGACAAACAACTACCTAAACACAGTTATGAACCTGAAAATCTCGGGAACATTGTGTCTCAACTATGTTATACAGTTTAATGATACTTTTCAGTGAAGTGTAAGGCTTTCCAAAGCTAATGAATTTACTTATTTCTCTCTTTCTAGTTTTGTGTGACATACGTTTAAAGTTCTAAGCTTCCTTAAGTAAAAAATGTAGGATTCATACACTGTTTAATGTGTCCTCAACTCCACGTAAGGAATTCCTGGATGTTAGATTCCATTTCAGCACTAAGAACTAACTTGGAGAAGCTGTTTCAGCTGTTTTAAATGAGTTCTCATCTATTTACTGTCATTTTCTCTGAATTATACATGTTTTCATGTAGTTTTCTATATTAGGCCTCCTTGTCCAAGTATAAGCATAGCCCACATATAAAAACAACTTCCTACACACTGTTATGACCAGAAGAAGCTGGGGAACATTGTCTCTCAACTATGTTATGGAGTGTAATACTACATTGCAGTGAAGTGTATGATTTCCAAAGCTGCTGAATGTGTTTATTTCTCTATTTCAATGGTATTCTGCCTTGTATGACACAAACTTACTGTTCTAGGCTCCTTTAAGTAAACAATAAAGGATTCGTACAATGTTTCATTTGATCTTAACTCTAACTTAGGATTTCCTGGATCTTAGATACCTTTTATAAACTAACAACAGACTTGGAGAAGTGTTTTATACATGTTCTATGTGAGTTCTCATCTATTTACTGTTATTTTCCCAGAATTACTGATGTTTTCTCGTGATTTCTAACATTAGGCCTTCTGGTCCAGGTATAAGCTTAGGGAACATGGACAAACAACTACCTAAACACTGTTATGAACCTGAAAGGCTCGGGAACATTGTATCTCAACTATGTTATACAGTTTAATGATACATTTCAGTGAAGTGTAAGGCTTTCCAAAGCTACTAAATTTGCTTATTTCTCCCTATCTAGCTTTGTGTGACATACATTTAAAGTTCTAGGCTCCTTTAAGTAAAACTTGTAGGATTCATATACTTTTAATGAGTTCTCAACTCGAATTAAGGAATTCCTGGATGTTAGATACCTTTTCAACACTAAGAACTGACTTGGAGAAGCTGAATCAGCTGTTCTAAATGATTTCTCATCTATTTACTGTCATTTTCTCTGAATTATACATGTTTTCATGTAGTATCCTATAATAGGCTTTCTTTCCAAGTATAAGCATTGCCCACATATACAAACAACTTCTTTTACACTGCTTTGAGCAGAAGAATCTCGAGAACATTGTCCCTCAACTATGTTATAGAGTGTAATGCTACATTACAGTGAACTGTAAGTCGGTCGAAAGCTGTTTAATTTGCTCATTTCTCACTTTCAAGCCTAGTTTGACACACATGTAGAGTTCTAGGCTACTTTACGTAAATGAAAGAGGTTTCATACACTGTATAATGTGCTCTTAACACTAATGAAGGATTTCCTGGTTCTTAGATACCTTTTCTACACTAAAAACTGACTTGGAGAATCTGTTTCAGCTGTTCTAAAAGAGTTCTCATCTTTTTTCACACATTTTCTCTGAATGATTCATGTTTTCATGTTGTTTCCTATATTAGGCCTACTTGTCCAAGTGTAAGCATAGCCCACATGTAAAAACAACTTCCTAGACACTGTTATGACCAGAAGAAACTTGGGAACATTGCCTCTCAACTATGTTATAGAGTGTAATACTACATTGCAGTGAAGTGTAAGGATTTCAAAAGCTGCTGAATGTGCTTATTTCTCTATTTCAATGGTATTCTGCCTTGTATGACACAAATTTACTGTTCTAGGCTCCTTTAAGTAAACAATAAAGGATTCATACAATGTTTCATTTGATCTTAACTCAAATTTAGGATTTCCTGGAACTTAGATACCTTTTATAAACTAACAACAGACTTGGAGAAGTGTTTTATACATGTTCTATGGGAGTTCTCATCTATTTACTGTTATTTTCCCGAAATTACTGATGTTTTCCTATAGTTTCTAGCATTCGGCCTTCTTGTCCAGGTATAAGCATTGTGAACATGGACAAACAACTACCTAAACACTGTTATGAACCTGAAAAGCTCAGGAACGTTGTCTCTCAACTATGTTATACAGTTTAATGATACATTTCAGTGAAGTGTAAGGCTTTCCAAAGCTACTTAATTTGCTTATTTCTCTCTTTCTAGCTTTGTGTGAAATACATTTAAAGTTCTAGGCTCTTTTAAGTAAAAAATGTACCTGTTTCTTTCTGGATTTCAACGGTATTCTGCCTTGTATGACACACATTTACCACTCTAGGCTCCTTTAAGTGGACATTATTGGATTCATACTGTGTTTCATGTGATCCTAACTTGAATTAAGGATTTACCGAATCTTAGCTACCTTTTCTACAATAAGAACTGACTTGGAGAATCTCATTCAGCTGTTCTAAACGAGTTCTCATATGTTTACAGTCATTTTCTCTGAATTATTCATGTTTTCATGTAGTTTCCTACATTCTGCCTCCTTGTCCAAGTATAAGCTTTGCCCACTTTATCAAACAACTTCTTACACACTGTTATGAACAGAGGCAGCTCGGGAACATTGTCTCTCAAATATGTTATAGATATAGAGTGTAGTCCTACATTGCAGTGAAGTGTAAAGCTTTCCAAACCTGCCGAACCTGTTTCTCTCTCCATTTCAATGGTATTTTGCCTTGTATGACACACATTTACCACTCTAGGCTCCTTAAAGTAAACAATATAGCATTCATAAAGTATTTCCCGTGATCTTAACTCGAATTAAGGATTTCCCGGATCTTAACTACCTTTTCTACACTAAGAACTGACTTGGAGAATCTCTTTCAGCTGTTCTAAACAAGTTCTCATCTGTTTACAATCGTTTTCTCTGAATTATTCATGTTTCTATGTAGTTTCCTATATTCTGCCTTCTTGTCCACGTATAAGCTTTGCCCACATATACAAACAACTTCCTACACACTGTTATGAACAGAAGCAGCTCGGGAACATTGTCTCTCAACTATGTTATAGAGTGTAGTACTACATTGCAGTGAAGTGTAAGGCTTTGCACAGCTGCCGAACTTGTTGCTTTCTCTATTTCAATGGAATGCTGCCTTGTATGACACACATTTACCACTCTAGGCTTCTTTATGTAAACAATATAGGATTCATACATTGTTTCTTTCGATGTTAACTCAAATTAAGGATTTTTCGGATCTTAGCTACCTTTTCTGCACTAAAAACTGACTTGGAGAATCTCTTTCAGCTGTTCTAAATGAGTTCTCATTTGTTTACAGTCATTTTCTCTGAATTATTCATGTTTTCATGTAGTTTCCTACATTCTGCCTTCTTGTCCAAGTATAAGCTTTGCCCACTTTATCAAACAACTTCCTACACACTGTTATGAACAGAAGTAGCTCGGGAACATTGTCTCTCAACTATGTTATAGAGTGTAGTACTACATTGCAGTGAAGTTGAAAGTTTTCCAAAGCTGCCGAACGTGTTTCCCTCTCGATTTCAATGGTATTCTGCCTGGAATTACACACATTTACCACTCTAGGCTACTTTAAAAGGCGAAAGATTTATGTGATCTGAAGAGAAACCAGAGCATCTAGGCTACTTTAAGTAAACAATATAGGATTCATACAGTGTGTCATGTGATGTTAACTTGAATTAAGGATTTCCCGGATCTTAGCTACCTTTTCTACACTAAGAACTGACATCGAGAATCTCTTTAAGCTGTTCTAAACGAGTTCTCATCGATTTACAATCATTTTCTCTGAATTATTCATGTTTTCATGTAGTTTCCTATATTCTGCCATCTTGTCCAAGTATAAGCTTTGCCCATGTTATCAAACAACTTCCTACAAACTGTTATGAATAGAAGCAGCTAGGGAACATTGTGTCTCAACTATGTTATAGAGTGTAGTATTACATTGCAGTGAAGTTTAAGGCTTTCCTAAGATGCCGAAAGTGTTTCTTTCTCTATTTCAATGGTATTCTGCCTTGTATGACACATATTTATCACTCTAGGCTCCTTTAAGTAAACAATATAGGATTCATACTGTGTTTCATGTGATCTTAACTCGTATTACGGATTTCCCGGATCTTAGCTACCTTTTCTACACTAAAAACTGACTTGGAGAATCTCTTTCAGCTGTTCTAAATGAGTTCTCATTTGTTAACAGTCATTTTCTCTGAATTATTCATGTTTTCATGTAGTTCCCTATATTCTGCCTTCTTGTCCAAGTATAAGCTTTGCCCACTTTATCAAACAACTTCCTACACACTGTTATAAACAGAAGCAGCTCGGGAACATTGTCCCTCAACCATGTTATAGAGTGTAGTACTACCTTGCAGTGAAGTTGAAAGCTTTCTAAAGCTGCCGAATGTGTTTCTCTCTCGATTTCAATCGTATTCTGCCTGGTATAACACACATTTTCCACTCGAGGCTACTTTAAGTAAACAATATAGGATTCATACAGTGTTTTATGTGATGTTAACTCGAATTAAGGATTTCCTGGATCTTAGCTATCTTTTGTACACTAAGAACTGACTTGGAGAATCTCTTTAAGCTGTTCTAAACGAGTTCTCATCTGTTTACAGTCATTTTCTCTGAATTATTCATATTTTCATGTAGTTTCCTATATTCTGCTGTCTTGTCCAAGTATAAGCTTTGCCCACATTATCAAACAACTTCCTACACACTGTTATGAATAGAATCAGCTCGGGAACATTGTCTCTCAACTGTGTTATAGAGTGTAGTATTACATTGCAGTGAAGTTTAAGGCTTTCCTAAGATGCAGAAAGTGTTTCTTTCTCTATTTCAATGGTATTCTGCCTTGTATGACAGACATTTACCACTCTGGGCTCCTTTCAGTAAACAATGTAGGATTCATACAGTGTTTCATGTGATCTTAACTCGAATTCAGGATTTTCCGGATATTAGCTACCTTTTCTACACAAAGAACTGACTTGGAGAATTTCTTTTAGCTTTTCTAGTCGAGTTCTCATCTGTTTTCAGTCATTTTCTCTGAATTATTCATGTTTTCATGTACTTTCCTATATTCTGCCTTCTTGTCCAAGTATAAGCTTTGCCCACTTTATCAAACAACTTCCTACACAGTGTTATGAACAGAAGCAGCTCAGGAACATTGTCTCTCAACTGTGTTATAGAGTGTAGTACTACACAGTAGTGAAGTATAAGGCTTTCCAAAGCTGCCGAATGTGTTTCTTTCTCTATTTCAATGGTATTCTGCCTTGTATGACACATATTTATCACTCTAGGCTCCTTTCAGTAAACAATATAGGATTCATACTGTGTTTCATGTGATCTTAACTTGAATTACAGATTTCCCGGATCTTAGCTACCTTTTCTACACTAAGAACTAACTTGGAGAATCTCTTTTATCTGTTCTAAGCAAGTTTTCATCTGTTTCCAGTCATTTTCTCTGAATTATTCATGTTTTCATGTACTTTCCTATATTCTGCTTCTTGTCCAAGTATAAGCTTTGCCCAGTTTATCAAACAACTTCCTACACACTGTTATGAACAGAAGCAGCTCGGGAACATTGTCTCTCAACTATGTTATAGAGTGTAGTACTACATTGCAGTGAAGTGTAAGGTTTTCCAAAGCTGCCGAACGTGTTTCTTTCTCTATTTCAATGGTATTCTGCCTTGTATGACACACATTTACCACTCTAGGCTCCATTAAGTAAACAATTTAGGGTTCATACAGTGTTTCATGTGATCGTAATTCGAATTAAGGATTTCCCGGACCTTAGCTACCTTTCCTTTTTTTTTTCCTTTTTTTTTCTTTAATATATTTTATTGGTTTTTTTTAAACCCCCTCCCTCCCTCCCACATATCCCCTCCCTCCCCAGAGTTTTGTGTCCATTGTTTGCACTTGTATGCATGTATACAAGTACTTCGGTTGATCTATTATCTCCCCCAAAGCTTCCTCCCCTCCCTGCTGTAATTTGACAGTCTACTTGTTGATATACTCTCTCTATATCTATCTTATGGTTCATCAGTTTATAATGTTCTTTATTATCCACAAATGAGTGAGGTCATGTGGTGTTTCTCTTTCATTGATTGGCTTATTTCACTTAGCATGACGTTCTCCAATTCCATCCAGGTTGCTGCAAATGATGAGAAATCCTTCTTTTTTATGGCAGCATAGTATTCCATTGTGTAGATGTACCATAGTTTTTGGATCCAATCATCTGCTGACGGACACTTAGGCTGTTTCCAAATTCTAGCAGATTGTGCTACTATGAACATAGGGGTGCATATATCCTTTCTGATTGGTGTTTCTAGTTTCTTGGGATATATTCCTAGAAGTGGGATTACTGGGTCAAATGGGAGTTCCATTTTCAGTTTTTTGAGGAAACTCCACACTGTTCTCCACAGTGGTTGCACCAGTTTGCATTCCCACCAGCAGTGCACGAGGTTTCCTTTTTCTCCGCAGCCTCGCCAACACTTGTCGTTTGTTGATTTGTTGATGTTGGCCATTCTGACAGGTGTGAGATGGTACCGCATTGTTGTTTTGATTTGCATCTCTCGGAAAATTAGTGACTTTGAGCATGTTTTCATGTGCTTTTTGGCCTTCCTTCTGCCTCTTTTGAAAATATTCTATTTAGGTCCATTGCCCATTTTTTAATTGGATCATTCATCTTCCTTTTATTTAGTTGTATAAGCTGTTTGTAGATGTTGGAGATTAAACCTTTATCAGTGGTAACATTTGCAAATATGTTCTCCCACACAGTGGGCTTTCTTGTTGTTTTGTTGATGGTTTCTTTTGCTGTAAGAAAGCTTTTTATTTTGATGTAGTCCCATTTGTTTATTTTCTCTTTAGCTTCCATTTCGCTAGGGGTAGTATCAGTGAAGAAGTTCTTTTGGCATACGTCTGAGATTTTGTTGCCTGTGGATGCTTCTAGTATTTTTATGGTTTCCCGTCTGATGTTTAAGTCCTGTATCCATTTTGAGTTTATTTTTGTGTATGGTGTAAGTTGGTGACCTAGTTTCATTCTTTTGCATGTATCTGTCCAATTTTCCCAACACCATTTATTGAAGAGACTGTCTTGACTCCATTGTATATTTGTGCCTCCTTTGTCAAATATTAATTGAGCATAGTGATTTCGGTTGATATCTGGGTTCTCGATTCGATTCCATTGATCTATATGTCTGTTTTTGTGCCAGTACCAGTCTGTTTTGAGAACAGTGGCTTTGTGATACAGTTTGAAGTCTGGTATTGAGATACCTCCTACTTTACTCTTCTTTCTCAGGATTGCTGTGGCTATTCGGGGTCTTTTATTGTTCCAAATGAACTTTTGGAGAGTTCTTTCTAGGTCAGTGAAATATGCCTTTGGTATTTTAATGGGGAGTGCATTGAACCTATAGATTGCTTTAGGAAGTATGGACATTTTGATGATGTTGATTCTACCAATCCATGAACATGGTATGTTCTTCCATCTGTTTACTTCTTCCTTTATTTCTTTTTTCAGTGTCGTGTAGTTTTCCGCGTATAGGTCCTTTACTTCCTTAGTTAAGTTTATTCCTAGGTATCTTAATTTTTTTGGTGCGATGGTAAATGGAATTGCTTTTTTAGTCTCTGTTTCTATAAACTCACTGTTGGTGTATAGAAATGCCATAGATTTCTTGGTGTTAATTTTGTATCCTGCTACATTGCCAAATTCATTTATTAAGCCCATTAGTTTTTTAATGGAATTTTTTATATACAATATCATGTCGTCTGCAAATTAGGATAACTTTACTTCTTCTTTTCCAATTTGGATGCCTTTTATTTCCTCTTCTTGTCTAATTGCAATGGCTAGTACTTCCAGTACTATGTCAAAGAGGAGTGGCGGTAGTGGGCATCCCTGTCTTGTTCCTGTTCTTAGAGGGAATGGTTTTAGTTTTTGCCCATTAAGTATGATGTTGGCTGTGGGTTTATCATATATAGCTTTTATTACGTTGAGGTATGATCCTTGTACTCCCACCTTGTTCAGAGTTTTTATCAGGAAAGGGTGTTGGATTTTATCAAATGCTTTTTCTGCATCAATTGATATGACTATATGATTTTTATCTTTCAACTTGTTTATGTGATGTATCACGTTTATTGATTTGCGGATATTGTACCAACCTTGCATTCCTGGAATAAATCCTACTTGGTCATGGTGTATGATCTTTGTGATGCTCTGCTGGAGCCGATTTGCTAGAATTTTGTTGAGGATTTTGGCATCTATGTTCATGAGGGATATTGGTCTGTAATTCTCTTTCATTGAGTTGTCTTTATCAGGTTTTGGTATTAGGGTGATGCTGGCTTCATAGAAGGAGTTTGGAAGTGTTCCTTCCTCTTGAATTTTTTGGAATAGTCTGAGGAGGATAGGTTTTAGTTCTTCCTTGAATGTTTGGTAAAACTCTCCTGTGAAGCCATCTGGCCCTGGGCTTTTGTTTGCTGGAAGCTTTTTGATGACTGTTTCAATTTCTTCCCAAGTCACTGGTCTATTGAGATTTTTAGATTCTTCCTGATTGAGTTTTGGAAGTTTGTATTTTTCTAGGAATATGTCCATTTCCTCCAGGTTGTTCAGTTTGTTGGAATAGAGTTGTTCGTAGTATTTTGTAACAATCCATTGTATTTCGGTGGTGTCTGTTGTTATTTCACCTCTTTCATTTCTGATTTTGTTTATTTGGGTCCTCTCTCTTTGTTTCTTGGTTAGCCTGGCTAGAGGTCCATCTATCTTGTTTATTCTTTCAAAGAACCAGCTCTTGGTTTTGTTGATCTTATGTATTGTTTTTTTGGTCTCTATGTCGTTTATCTCTGCTTTGATTTTTGTTATTTCCTTCCTTCTGCTTACACTGGGCTTTTCTTGTTGCTCCTTTTCTAACTCTTTGAGTTGTAGAGGTAGATCATCTGTTACTATTTTTTCTAGTTTTTTGCAATAGGCTTGTAAAGATATGAACTTCCCTCTCAAAACTGCTTTTGCTGTGTCCCATAGATTTTGGATTGTTGTGTTTTCATTGTCATTTGTTTCCAGGATGTTTTTAATTTCTTCCTTGATTTCTCTGGTAACCCAGTCCTTGTTTAATAGCATGTTGTTTAGTCTCCATGTGTTTGATTTCTTTGGATTATTTTTATTGTAACTAATTTCCAGTTTTATGCCACTATGATCTGAGAAGATGCTTGATATGATTTCTATCTTCTTGAATTTGAAGAGACTTTGCCTATGTCCCAAAATGTGGTCTATCTTTGAGAATGTCCCATGTGCACTTGAGAAGAATGTATATTCTGTGGCTTTGGGGTGGAATGTTCTAAAGATGTCAATTAATTCCATCTGGTCTAGTGAGTCATTTAGGATTGATATTTCTTTGCTGATTTTTTGTTTAGATGATTTGTTGAAGGGTGACAGTGGGGTATTAAAATCTCCTACTATGATTGTATTGCTATTAATCTCTCCCTTAATTTCCTCCAGCAGTTTTTTTTATGTATTTGGGTGCTCCTGTATTGGGTGCATATATATTTACCAGGGTTATTTCTTCTTGTTGGATTGTTCCCTTTAGTATTATGAAGTGGCCTTCATTATCTCTTGTTATGTCCTTCGCTCTGAGATCTAATTTGTCAGATATAAGTATTGCTACCCCAGCTTTTCTTTCCTTTCCATTTGCCTGGAAAACTTTTTTCCATCCCTTCACCCTCAGTCTGTGTGCATCTTTTTTTCTGAGGTGGGTTTCTTGTAGGCAACAAATGTAAGCGTCTTGTTTTCTTATCCAATCTGACACCCTATGTCTTTTGATTGGAGCATTTAATCCATTTACATTTAAGTTTATTATTTATAGGTACTCATTTGATGGCATTTTTATTCTATACCCGTGTTCCTTCTTCAATTCCTATTTCTTTATTTTTACAGTAGACCCTTTAGCATTTCTTGCATTGCTGGTTTGGTGGAGATAAATTCCTTCAGTGTTTTTTTGTCTGTGAAGCTCCTGATTTCCCCTTCAATTTTGATTGATAGTCTTGCTGGGTACAGTATTCTTGGATTCAAACCCTTCCTTTGCATGACTTTGTATATTTCATCCCATTCTCTTCTGGCCTGATAAGTTTCTGTTGAGAAATCAGTTGCTAGTCTGATGGGGGTTCCTTTGTAAGTAACTTTCTGTCTCTCTCTGGCTGCTTTTAAGATTCTTACTTTGTCGTTGTTGTTTGCCACTTTAATTATAATGTGCCTTGGCGTCTGTCTTCTGGGATTCATTTTTCTTGGGACTCTGCGAGCATCTTGGATTTGTGTGGGTTTTTTCTTCTCTATCTCAGGAAAGTTTTCTGTCATTATTTCTTGAAATACTTTTTCCACGTCTACCTTAGTTTCCTTTCCTTCTGGAACCCCTATTATTCGAATATTATTTTGTTTTGTAATGTCCCAAAGCTCCCGTAGGCTCTCCTCCTGCTTTTTAATCTTTTTTTCTAGGAGCTGCTCTAATTGGGTATTTTTTTCCATCTTGTCTTCTAGCTCACTGATGCGGTCCTCTGCTTCATCTAGTCTACTCTTGATGCTTTCTATTGAGTTCTTCATGGTAGCGATGTCATTTTTCATTTCTTCTTGGTTCTTCCTCAATTCCTGATGGTTCTTCCTCATTTGTTCTTGGTTATTGTCAAAGTTCTCTTCCATTCTTTTTAGCCAACCTATGATCATTATTCTGAACTCTTGCTCTGGTAGGCTGCTTGCCTCTGGCTCGTTTACTTCCTTTTCTGGTGATGCCTGCTTTTCTTTCATTTGTGGGGTATTTCTTTGTCTTCCCATGGTATCTCTTTTCAGGATGTCTGGTTATGTGGTGTTCTTTCTCTTGCATTAATTTAAAGGTGCAAAATACAACACTACCAGGTACAACACGAGAGGCACTTAACAGGAATGAATTTACAATATTAATAACCTCTAATAAAGGTAACCCCTAGCGATAGGCAAATTAGGGTATAGGAGAGAAGGAAGGTAAAAATAAAATAAAGAAAAAAAAAGTCAAAGAAGAAATAAAGTAATGACAAAATGAAGTTGGAAAACAGGGAGAAAAAGAAGAGAGAGGGAGAGAGAGAGAGAGAGAGAGAGAGAGAGAGAGAGAGAGAGAGAGAGAGAGAAAGAAGCAAAGTAAAAAAATGGGAAACAAACTATATATATGTGGAGAAAATTGCCATAGATCAACCACTGAGCCCAGCCAATGCTGGTAACAATACTTGGAGATTAATACAAACTACAATATCCACTATTATTAAGTAAGGTTATGATATACAGAAGTCAAAGAAACAAACAAAAACAGAGGATTTAAAAAAAATACAATGCAACAATAACAACACAGGAATAAGCATAACAATTTCACTGAAAAGCATAAATATTCACAATAATCAACCTTCACTCAAAGTAGAACCGTTTTTTTTTTTTTTAACTAGTTAATATAGTGCAGAGAGTGGTATTTATACACTTGTATCAGGGGTTGGAACTTAGGTCTATAAGTATAGTGAGAGCTTTAGCAGGGGGTATACAGAAAGAATAGAGGAAAAACTAAAGCCGGAAAGGGATAGGATAAACTGAAGACTAAAAGGTTAAAGTTTAGTAAGAGAGTGATGGGGTAAAGGTCGAATTGAGGTAGGGTTGGATGATGCTATAGTAGAGATTAAAATAGAATGAAGGTTACTCCCAATGTAAAATAAAGAAGAAGTAAAATGGTACTGGAGAGGAAAAGAGAGAAAAAAAAATTGCAAAATAGCAGTAGTAATAGTGATGATAGAGATTGAAAAATGTAATAGTTGAAAAGGTAAAATCAAGTAAGGAAAAAAGAAAAAAAGTCGTTTCTTAAGTAAAAGATGTAAAAAATTAAAATTAAATAAAAAATGTAAAAAATGAAAATAAAATAAAGAATAGTAAAATTAGCATAAAATTGTCCAGTAGTGTTCAATCACTTCCTCTGTTATTGTATTTGGTATGCCTGGTTCTTGGACCAGAGAGTCTTGCAGTTCCCAGTATTCCACTGCACCTCAGTTTTGTAAGGTAGTCCTTAATTTTAGGTAGGCTATATCTTAGTTATTTCTGTCCATTTATTTTTGATTAATTAAAAGAAAAAGAAAAAGAAAAAAAAAAAGAAAAAAAGAAAACAAAAAAACAAAAAAACAAAAAAAGGCAGTTTGTAGTTCAGCCCTTAGGTGTCAGTGTTACTGGTTTGACCTCCCAGTCTTTGGTTGCTCTGGCCTTCTTTCTCTATGGTTCTACCTGGCAGAGTGCCAACTGGCTTCCAGACTATCTCTTCTGGTTCGGATCCCTTGTTTCCAGGGAGGTAATTTCTCCCTACAATTTCCAGGATATGCCCAACTGGGCGGTCCTTCCCTAGTATTCTGAAGCTAGGGGGTTAAGGGGATCATGCGCCAAGGTGTCCAGGTGTTCTGCCCTTGTCGGGACAGCCACAATTCTTAACAATCTGTCCCGTGTCCCTCTGGTGTTTTAGATAAAGTCCCGCTTCTGGGGACAATACTGCCAAACCCCGGACTGGGTGTTGCCAGACAGGTTTCTAGCTGTGGCCTTCTTTGTGCGGAGCTCTGGCGCGCGGGCCACCCTGGTGCTCCTGGGCCACTCTGGGGGCGGTGCCTTGCAGCGCTCCGGGCCTCGGTGCTCCTGGGCTACAATATAGGCCAGGCCAAGGCATTCAGCACTGGGGGCGGGGCCTCGCAGCGCTCCAGGCCACAGCGCTCAGGGCCGCTCTGGGGGCGGGGCCTCGCGGGAGCAATGGGGCTACCAGAGCCTGAACTCTCAGGCTAGCCGCACAAACTCTGACCTTTCCCTGGGTGGTTGAAGAACTTCCTTGAATCCACGCGCTTGCTCCGATCAGGGCGCCACAGGTGCTCAAAGGACTCCTCGGCTGTGGGTTTTCCAGGCCTCAGAGAAGCTGCTCCCTTCCTGGTAGGGTGGCGCCCAGAGCTCTGGGAGAAGTCCGAAGTGCTGGCCCCTTGGACAGGAAATCCTGTCCAGTCCAGCGGACACTTCCTTACCTTCCTAGAGTGATCCGTGGCCCCTTAGCTGCTAATCAACATTCCCTGAGCGACTCAGATGTTGCTTCTATATGTTTTGGGACCGGGGTCAGAACAAGTCCATTTGTTCGGTCGCCATCTTCAAGCTCCCCCCCTTAGCTACATTTTCTACACTACGAACTGACTTGGACAATCACTTTCAGCTGTTCTAAACGAGTTCTCATCTGTTTACAGTCATTTTCTCTGAATTATTCATGTTTTCATGTAGTTTCCTATATTCTCCCTTCTAGTCCAAGTATAAGCTTTGTCCACTTTATCAAACAACTTCCTACACACTGTTATGAACTGAGGCAGGTCGGGAACATTGTCTCTCAACTGTGTTATAGAGTGTAGTACAACATTTCAGTGAAGTGTAAGGCTTTCCAAAGCTGCCGAAGGTGTTTTTTCTCTATTTCAATGGTATTCTGCCTTGTATAACACACATTTACCACTCTAGTCTCCTTTAAGTAGAGAATATTGGATTCATACAGTGTTTCATGTCATCTTAACTTGAATTAAGGATTTCCCGGATCTTAGCTACCTTTTCTACACTAAGAACTGACTTGGAGAATCTCTTTCAGCTGTTCTAAACGAGTTCTCATCTGTTTACAGTCATTTTCTCTGAATTATTCATGTTTTCATGTAGTTTCTTGGATTCTGCCTTCTTGTCCATGTATAAGCTTTGCCCACATATACAAACAACTTCCTACACACTGTTATGAACAGAGGCAGCTCGGGAACATTGTCTCTCATCTATGTTAGAGAGTGTAGTACTACATTTCAGGGAAGTGTAAGGCTTTCCAAAGCAGCCGAACGTGTTTCTTTCAATGGTATTCTGCTTGTATGACACACATTTACCACTCAAGTTTCTTTTAAGTAAACAATATAGGATTCATACAGTGTTTCATGTCATCTTAACTCGAATTAAGGATTTCCCGGATCTTAGCTACCTTTTCTACACTAAGAACTGACTTGGAGAATCTCTTTGAGCAGTTCTAAACGAATTCTCATCTGTTTACAGTAATTTTCTCTGAATTATTCATGTTTTCATGTAGTTTCCTATATTCTGCCTTCTGGTCCAAGTATAAGCTTTGCCCACTTTATCAAACAACTTCCTACACACTGTTATGACCTGAGGCAGCTCGGGAACATTGTCTCTCAACTGTGTTATAGAGTGTAGTACTACATTTCAGTGAAGTGTAAGGCTTTCCAAAGCTGCCGAACATGTTTCTTTCTCTATTTCAATGGTATTCTGCCTTGTATAACACATATTTACCACTCTAATCTCCTTTAAGTAAACAATATAGGATTCATACAGTATTTCCTGTGATCTTAACTCGAATTAAGGATTTCCCTGATCTTAGCTACCTTTTATACACTAAGAACTGACTTGGAGAATCTCTTTCAGCTGTTCTAAAGGGGTTCTAATCTGTTTACAGTCATTTTCTCTTAATTATTCATGTTTTCATGTAGTTTCCTATATTCTGCTATCTGGTCCAAGTATAAGCTTTGCCCACTTTATCAAAAAACTTCCTACACACTGTTATGAACAGAGGCAGCTCGGGAACATTGTCTCTCAACTGTGTAATAGAGTGTAGTACTACATTTCAGTGAAGTGTACGGTTTTCCAAAGCTGCCGAACTTGGTTCTTTCTCTATTTCAATGGTATTCTGCCTTGTATAACACACATTTACCACTCTATTCTATTTTAAGTAAAGAATATAGGATTCGTACAGTGTTTCATATGATCTTAACTCGAATTAAGGATTTCCCGGATCTTAGCTACATTTTCTACACTAAGAACTGACTTGGAGAATCTCTTTCAGGTGTTCTAAACGAGTTCTCATCAGTTCACAGTCATTTTCTCTGAATTATTCATGTTTTCATGTACTTTCCTATATCTGCCTTCTTGTTCATGTATAAGCTTTGCCCACTTTGTCAAACAACTTCCTACACACTGTTATGACCTGAGGCTGCTCGGGGACATTGTCTCTCAACTGTGTTATAGAGTGTCGTACTACATTTCAGGGAAGTGTAAGGCTTTCCAAAGCAGCCGAACGTGTTTATTTCAATGGTATTCTGTCTTGTATGACACACATTTACCACTCTAGTTTCTGTTAAATAAACAATATAGGATTCATACAGTGTTTCATGTCATCTTAACTCGAATTAAGGATTTCCCGGATCTTAGCTACCTTTTCTACACTAAGAACTGACTTGGAGAATCTCTTTCAGCTGTTCTAAACGAGTTCTCATCTGTTTACAGTCATTTTCTCTGAATTATTCATGTGTTCATGTAGTTTCTTGGATTCTGCCTTCTTGTCCATGTATAAGCTTTGCCCACATATACAAACAACTTCCTACACACTGTTATGAACAGAGGCAGCTCGGGAACATTGTCTCTCATCTATGTTAGAGAGTGTAGTACTACATTTCAGGGAAGTGTAAGGCTTTCCAAAGCAGCCGGACGTGTTTCTTTCAATGGTATTCTGCTTGTATGACACACATTTACCACTCAAGTTTCTTTTAAGTAAACAATATAGGATTCATACAGTGTTTCATGTGATCTTAATTCGAATTAAGGATTTCCCGGATTTTAGCTACCTTTTCTACACTAAGAACTGAGTTGGAGAATCTCTTTCAGCTATTCTAAACGAATTCTCATCTGTTTACAGTAATTTTCTCTGAATTATTCATGTTTTCATGTAGTTTCCTATAGTCTGCCTTCTGGTCCAAGTATAAGCTTTGCCCACTTTATCAAACAACTTCCTACACACTGTTATGACCTGAGGCAGCTCGGGAACATTGTCTCTCAACTGTGTTATAGAGTGTAGTACTACATTTCAGTGAAGTGCAAGGCTTTCCAAAGCTGCCGAACATGTTTCTTTCTCTATTTCAATGGTATTCTGCCTTGTATGACACATATTTACCACTCTAATCTCCTTTAAGTAAACAATATAGGATTCATACAGTGTTTCATGTGATCTTAACTCGAATTCAGGATTTCCCGGGTCTTAGCTACCTTTTCTACACTAAGAACTGACTTGGAGAATCTCTTTCAGCTGTTCTAAACGAGTTCTCCTCTGCTTACAGTCATTTTCTCTGAATTATTCATGTTTTCATGTAGTTTCCTATATTCTGCCTTCTGGTCCAAGTATAAGCTTTGCACACTTTATCAAACAACTTCCTACACACTGCTATGAACTGAGGCAGCTCGGGAACATTGTCTCTCAACTGTGCTATAGAGTGTAGTACTACATTTCAGTGAAGTGTAAGGCTTTCCAAAGATGCCGAACGTGTTTCTTTCTCTATTTCAATGGTATTCTGCCTTGTATAACACACATTTACCACCCTAGTCTCCTTTAAGTAAAGAATATAGGATTCAAACAGTGTTTCATGTGATCTTAACTCGAATTAAGGATTTCCCGGATCTTAGCTACCTTTTCTACACTAAGAACTTACTTGGCGAATCTCTTTGAGCTGTTCTACACAAGTTCTCATCTGTTTACAGTCATTTTCTCTGAATTATCCATGTTTTCATGTAGTTTCCTATATTCTGCCTTCTGGTCCAAGTATAAGCTTTGCCCACTTTATCAAACAACTTCCTACACACTGTTATGAACTGAGGCAGCTCGGGAACATTGTCTCTCAACTGTGTTATAGAGTGTTGTACTACATTTCAGTGAAGTGTAAGGCTTTCCAAAGCTGCCGAACGTGT
The DNA here is from genome assembly GCF_964339955.1 of Pipistrellus hanaki. Taxonomy (NCBI): domain Eukaryota; kingdom Metazoa; phylum Chordata; class Mammalia; order Chiroptera; family Vespertilionidae; genus Pipistrellus; species Pipistrellus hanaki. Next base: position 3,089,738 of record NC_140510.1, on the reverse strand, counting down.
TTCTTTCTCATTTCAATGGTATTCTGCCTTGTATAACACACATTTACCACTCTAGTCTCCTTTAAGTAAAGAATATAGGATTCATACAGTGCTTCATGTGATCTTAACTTGAATTAAGGATTTCCCGGATCTTAGCTACCTTTTCTACACTAAGAACTGAATTGTGGAATCTCTTTGAGCTGTTCTAAACAAGTTATCATCTGTTTACAGTCATTTTCTCTAAATTATCCATGTTTTCATGTAGTTTCCTATATTCTGCCTTCTGGTCCAAGTATAAGCTTTGCCCACTTTATCATACAACTTCCTACACACTGTTATGAACTGAGGCAGCTCGGGAACATTGTCTCTCAACTGTGTTATAGAGTGTAGTACTACATTTCAGTGAAGTGTAAGGCTTTCCAAAGATGCCGAACGTGTTTCTTTCTCTATTTCAATGGTATTCTGCCTTGTATAACACACATTTACCACTCTAGTCTCCTTTAAGTAAAGAATATAGGATTCAAACAGTGTTTCATGTGATCTTAACTCGAATTAAGGATTTCCCGGAACTTAGCTACCTTTTCTACACTAAAAACTTACTTGGAGAACCTCTTTGAGCTGTTCTAAACGAGTTCTCATCTGTTTATAGTCATTTTCTCTGAATTATCCATGTTTTCATGTAGATTCCTATATTCTGCCTTCTGGTCCAAGTATAAGCTTTGCCCACTTTATCAAACAACTTCCTACACACTGTTATGAACTGAGGCAGCTCGGGAACATTGTCTCTCAACTGTGTTATAGAGTGTAGTACTACATTTCAGTGAAGTGTAAGGCTTTCCAAAGCTGCCGAACGTGTTTCTTTCTCATTTCAATGGTATTCTGCCTTGTATAACACACATTTACCATTCCAGTCTCCTTTAAGTAAAGAATATAGGATTCATACAGTGCTTCATGTGATCTTAACTTGAATTAAGGATTTCCCGGATCTTAGCTACATTTTCTACACTAACAACTGACTTGTGGAATCTCTTTGAGCTGTTCTAAACAAGTTATCATTTGTTTACAGTCATTTTCTCTAAATTATCCATGTTTTCATGTAGTTTCCTATATTCTGCTATCTGGTCCAAGTATAAGCTTTGCCCACTTTATCAAACAACTTCCTACACACTGTTATGAACTGAGGCAGCTCGGGAACATTGTCTCTCAACTGTGTTATAGAGTGTAGTACTATATTTCAGTGAAGTGTAAGGCTTTCCAAAGCTGCCGAACGTGTTTCTTTCTCATTTCAATGGTATTCTGCCTTGTATAACACACATTTACCACTCTAGTCTCCTTTAAGTAAAGAATATAGGATTCATACAGTGTTTCATGTGATCTTAACTCGAATTAAGGATTTCCCGGATCTTAGCTACCTTTTCTACACTAAGAACTGACTTGGAGAATCTCTTTGATCTGTTCTACACAAGTTCTCATCTGTTTACAGTCATTTTCTCTGAATTATCCATGTTTTCATGTAGTTTCCTATATTCTGCCTTCTGGTCCAAGTATAAGCTTTGCCCACTTTATCAAAGAACTTCCTGCACACTGTTATGAACTGAGGCAGCTCAGGAACATTGTCTCTCAACTGTGTTATAGAGTGTAGTACTACATTTCAGTGAAGTATAAGGCTTTCCAAAGATGCCGAACGTGTTTCTTTCTCTATTTCAATGGTATTCTGTCTTGTATAACACACATTTACCACTCTAGTCTCCTTTAAGTAAAGAATATAGGATTCATACAGTGTTTCATGTGATCTTAACTCGAATTAAGGATTTCCCGGATCTTAGCTTCCTTTTCTACACTAAGAACTGACTTGGAGAATCTCTTTGAGCTCTTCTACACAAGTTTTCATCTGTTTACAGTCATTTTCTCTGAATTATCCATGTTTTCATGTAGTTTCCTATATTCTGCCTTCTGGTCCAAGTATAAGCTTTGCCCACTTTATCAAACAACTTCCTGCACACTGTTATGAACTGAGGCAGCTCGGTAACATTGTCTCTCAACTGTGTTTTAGAGTGTAGTACTACATTTCAGTGAAGCTTAAGGCTTTCCAAAGATGTCGAACGTTTTTCTTTCTCTATTTCAATGGTATTCTGTCTTGTATAACACACATTTACCACTCTAGTCTCATTTAAATAAAGAATATAGGATTCATACAGTGTTTCATGTGATCTTAACTCGAATTAAGGATTTCCCGGATCTTAGCTACCTTTTCTACACTAAGAACTGCCTTGGAGAATCTCTTTGAGCTGTTCTACACAAGTTCTCATCTGTTTACGGTTATTTTCTCTGAATTATCCATGTTTTCATGTAGTTTCCTATATTCTGCCTTCTGGTCCAAGTATAAGCTTTGCCCACTTTATCAAACAACTTCCTACACACTGTTATGAACTGAGACAGCTCGGGAACATTGTCTCTCAACTGTGTTATAGAGTGTAGTTCTACATTTCAGTGAAGTAAGGCTTTCCAAAGATGCCGAACGTGATTCTTTCTCTATTTCAATGGTATTCTGCCTTGTATAACACACATTTACCACTCTAGTCTCCTTTAAGTAAAGAATATAGGATTCATACAGTGTTTCATGTGATCTTAACTCGAATTAAGGATTTCCCGGATCTTAGCTACCTTTTCTACACTAAGAACTGACTTGGAGAATCTCTTTGATCTGTTCTACACAAGTTCTCATCTGTTTACAGTCATTTTCTCTGAATTATCCATGTTTTCATGTAGTTTCCTATATTCTGCCTTCTGGTCCAAGTATAAGCTTTGCCCACTTCATCAAACAACTTCCTACACACTGTTATGAACTGAGGCAGCTCGGGACCATTGTCTCTCAACTGTGTTTTAGAGTGTAGTACTACATTTCAGTGAAGTGTAAGGCTTTCCAAAGCTGCCAAACGTGTTTCTTTCTCATTTCAATGGTATTCTGCCTTGTATAACACACATTTACCATTCTAGTCTCCTTTAAGTAAAGAATATAGGATTCATACAGTGCTTCATGTGATCTTAACTTGAATTAAGGATTTCCCGGATCTTAGCTACCTTTTCTACACTAAGAACTGACTTGTGGAATCTCTTTGAGCTGTTCTAAACAAGTTATCATCTGTTTACAGTCATTTTCTCTAAATTATCCATGTTTTCATGTAGTTTCCTATATTCTGCCTTCTGGTCCAAGTATAAGCTTTGCCCACTTTATCATACAACTTCCTACACACTGTTATGAACTGAGGCAGCTCGGGAACATTGTCTCTCAACTGTGTTATAGAGTGTAGTACTACATTTCAGTGAAGTGTAAGGCTTTCTAAAGCTGCCGAATGTGTTTCTTTCTCTATTTCAATGGTATTCTGCCTTGTATAACACACATTTACCACTCTAGTCTCCTTTAAGTAAAGAATATAGGATTCATACAGTGTGTCATGTCATCTTAACTCGAATTAAGGATTTCCCGGATCTTAGCTACCTTTTCTACACTAAGAACTGACTTGGCGAATCTCTTTGAGCTGTTCTACACAAGTTCTCATCTGTTTACAGTCATTTTCTCTGAATTATCCATGTTTTCATGTAGTTTCCTATATTCTGCCTTCTGGTCCAAGTATAAGCTTTGCCCACTTTATCAAACAACTTCCTACACACTGTTATGACCTGAGGCAGCTCGGGAACATTGTCTCTCAACTGTGTTATAGAGTGTAGTACTACATTTCGGTGAAGTGTAAGGCTTTCCAAAGCTGCCGAACGTGTTTCTTTCTCATTTCAATGGTATTCTGCCTTGTATAACACACATTTACCACTCTAGTCTCCTTTAAGTAAAGAATATAGGATTCATACAGTGTTTCATGTGATCTTAACTCGAATTAAGGATTTCCCGGATCTTAGCTACCTTTTCTACACTAAGAACTGCCTTGGAGAATCTCTTTGAGCTGTTCTACACAAGTTCTCATCTGTTTACGGTTATTTTCTCTGAATTATCCATGTTTTCATGTAGTTTCCTATATTCTGCCTTCTGGTCCAAGTATAAGCTTTGCCCACTTTATCAAACAACTTCCTACACATTGTTATGAACTGAGGCAGCTCGGGAACATTGTCTCTCAACTGTGTTATAGAGTGTAGTTCTACATTTCAGTGAAGTAAGGCTTTCCAAAGAAGCCGAACGTGTTTCTTTCTCTATTTCAATGGTATTCTGCCTTGTATAACACACATTTACCACTCTAGTCTCCTTTAAGTAAAGAATATAGGATTCATACAGTGCTTCATGTGACATTAACTTGAATTAAGTATTTCCCGGATCTTAGCTACCTTTTCTACACTAAGAACTGACTTGTGGAATCTCTTTGAGCTGTTCTAAACAAGTTCTCATCTGTTTACGGTCATTTTCTCTGAATTATCCATGTTTTCATGTAGTTTCCTATATTCTGCCTTCTGGTCCAAGTATAAGCTTTGCCCACTTTATCAAACAACTTCCTACACACTGTTATGACCTGAGGCAGCTCGGGAACATTGTCTCTCAACTGTGTTATAGAGTGTAGTACTACATTTCGGTGAAGTGTAAGGCTTTCCAAAGCAGCCGAACGTGTTTCTTTCAATGGTATTCTGCTTGTATGACACACATTTACCACTCAAGTTTCTTTTAAGTAAACAATATAGGATTCATACAGTGTTTCATGTCATCTTAACTCGAATTAAGGATTTCCCGGATCTTAGCTACCTTTTCTACACTAAGAACTGACTTGGAGAATCTCTTTGAGCAGTTCTAAACGAATTCTCATCTGTTTACAGTAATTTTCTCTGAATTATTCATGTTTTCATGTAGTTTCCTATATTCTGCCTTCTGGTCCAAGTATAAGCTTTGCCCACTTTATCAAACAACTTCCTACACACTGTTATGACCTGAGGCAGCTCGGGAACATTGTCTCTCAACTGTGTTATAGAGTGTAGTACTACATTTCAGTGAAGTGTAAGGCTTTCCAAAGCTGCCGAACATGTTTCTTTCTCTATTTCAATGGTATTCTGCCTTGTATAACACATATTTACCACTCTAATCTCCTTTAAGTAAACAATATAGGATTCATACAGTATTTCCTGTGATCTTAACTCGAATTAAGGATTTCCCTGATCTTAGCTACCTTTTATACACTAAGAACTGACTTGGAGAATCTCTTTCAGCTGTTCTAAAGGGGTTCTAATCTGTTTACAGTCATTTTCTCTTAATTATTCATGTTTTCATGTAGTTTCCTATATTCTGCTATCTGGTCCAAGTATAAGCTTTGCCCACTTTATCAAAAAACTTCCTACACACTGTTATGAACAGAGGCAGCTCGGGAACATTGTCTCTCAACTGTGTAATAGAGTGTAGTACTACATTTCAGTGAAGTGTACGGTTTTCCAAAGCTGCCGAACTTGGTTCTTTCTCTATTTCAATGGTATTCTGCCTTGTATAACACACATTTACCACTCTATTCTATTTTAAGTAAAGAATATAGGATTCGTACAGTGTTTCATATGATCTTAACTCGAATTAAGGATTTCCCGGATCTTAGCTACATTTTCTACACTAAGAACTGACTTGGAGAATCTCTTTCAGGTGTTCTAAACGAGTTCTCATCAGTTCACAGTCATTTTCTCTGAATTATTCATGTTTTCATGTACTTTCCTATATCTGCCTTCTTGTTCATGTATAAGCTTTGCCCACTTTGTCAAACAACTTCCTACACACTGTTATGACCTGAGGCTGCTCGGGGACATTGTCTCTCAACTGTGTTATAGAGTGTCGTACTACATTTCAGGGAAGTGTAAGGCTTTCCAAAGCAGCCGAACGTGTTTATTTCAATGGTATTCTGTCTTGTATGACACACATTTACCACTCTAGTTTCTGTTAAATAAACAATATAGGATTCATACAGTGTTTCAAGTCATCTTAACTCGAATTAAGGATTTCCCGGATCTTAGCTACCTTTTCTACACTAAGAACTGACTTGGAGAATCTCTTTCAGCTGTTCTAAACGAGTTCTCATCTGTTTACAGTCATTTTCTCTGAATTATTCATGTGTTCATGTAGTTTCTTGGATTCTGCCTTCTTGTCCATGTATAAGCTTTGCCCACATATACAAACAACTTCCTACACACTGTTATGAACAGAGGCAGCTCGGGAACATTGTCTCTCATCTATGTTAGAGAGTGTAGTACTACATTTCAGGGAAGTGTAAGGCTTTCCAAAGCAGCCGGACGTGTTTCTTTCAATGGTATTCTGCTTGTATGACACACATTTACCACTCAAGTTTCTTTTAAGTAAACAATATAGGATTCATACAGTGTTTCATGTGATCTTAATTCGAATTAAGGATTTCCCGGATTTTAGCTACCTTTTCTACACTAAGAACTGAGTTGGAGAATCTCTTTCAGCTATTCTAAACGAATTCTCATCTGTTTACAGTAATTTTCTCTGAATTATTCATGTTTTCATGTAGTTTCCTATAGTCTGCCTTCTGGTCCAAGTATAAGCTTTGCCCACTTTATCAAACAACTTCCTACACACTGTTATGACCTGAGGCAGCTCGGGAACATTGTCTCTCAACTGTGTTATAGAGTGTAGTACTACATTTCAGTGAAGTGCAAGGCTTTCCAAAGCTGCCGAACATGTTTCTTTCTCTATTTCAATGGTATTCTGCCTTGTATGACACATATTTACCACTCTAATCTCCTTTAAGTAAACAATATAGGATTCATACAGTGTTTCATGTGATCTTAACTCGAATTCAGGATTTCCCGGGTCTTAGCTACCTTTTCTACACTAAGAACTGACTTGGAGAATCTCTTTCAGCTGTTCTAAACGAGTTCTCCTCTGCTTACAGTCATTTTCTCTGAATTATTCATGTTTTCATGTAGTTTCCTATATTCTGCCTTCTGGTCCAAGTATAAGCTTTGCACACTTTATCAAACAACTTCCTACACACTGCTATGAACTGAGGCAGCTCGGGAACATTGTCTCTCAACTGTGCTATAGAGTGTAGTACTACATTTCAGTGAAGTGTAAGGCTTTCCAAAGATGCCGAACGTGTTTCTTTCTCTATTTCAATGGTATTCTGCCTTGTATAACACACATTTACCACCCTAGTCTCCTTTAAGTAAAGAATATAGGATTCAAACAGTGTTTCATGTGATCTTAACTCGAATTAAGGATTTCCCGGATCTTAGCTACCTTTTCTACACTAAGAACTTACTTGGCGAATCTCTTTGAGCTGTTCTACACAAGTTCTCATCTGTTTACAGTCATTTTCTCTGAATTATCCATGTTTTCATGTAGTTTCCTATATTCTGCCTTCTGGTCCAAGTATAAGCTTTGCCCACTTTATCAAACAACTTCCTACACACTGTTATGAACTGAGGCAGCTCGGGAACATTGTCTCTCAACTGTGTTATAGAGTGTTGTACTACATTTCAGTGAAGTGTAAGGCTTTCCAAAGCTGCCGAACGTGTTTCTTTCTCATTTCAATGGTATTCTGCCTTGTATAACACACATTTACTACTCTAGTCTCCTTTAAGTAAAGAATATAGGATTCATACAGTGCTTCATGTGATCTTAACTTGAATTAAGGATTTCCCGGATCTTAGCTACCTTTTCTACACTAAGAACTGAATTGTGGAATCTCTTTGAGCTGTTCTAAACAAGTTATCATCTGTTTACAGTCATTTTCTCTAAATTATCCATGTTTTCATGTAGTTTCCTATATTCTGCCTTCTGGTCCAAGTATAAGCTTTGCCCACTTTATCATACAACTTCCTACACACTGTTATGAACTGAGGCAGCTCGGGATCATTGTCTCTCAACTGTGTTATAGAGTGTAGTACTACATTTCAGTGAAGTGTAAGGCTTTCCAAAGATGCCGAACGTGTTTCTTTCTCTATTTCAATGGTATTCTGCCTTGTATAACACACATTTACCACTCTAGTCTCCTTTAAGTAAAGAATATAGGATTCAAACAGTGTTTCATGTGATCTTAACTCGAATTAAGGATTTCCCGGAACTTAGCTACCTTTTCTACACTAAAAACTTACTTGGAGAACCTCTTTGAGCTTTTCTAAACGAGTTCTCATCTGTTTATAGTCATTTTCTCTGAATTATCCATGTTTTCATGTAGATTCCTATATTCTGCCTTCTGGTCCAAGTATAAGCTTTGCCCACTTTATCAAACAACTTCCTACACACTGTTATGAACTGAGGCAGCTCGGGAACATTGTCTCTCAACTGTGTTATAGAGTGTAGTTCTACATTTCAGTGAAGTAAGGCTTTCCAAAGATGCCGAACGTGTTTCTTTCTCTATTTCAATGGTATTCTGCCTTGTATAACACACATTTACCACTCTAGTCTCCTTTAAGTAAAGAATATAGGATTCATACAGTGTTTCATGTGATCTTAACTCGAATTAAGGATTTCCCGGATATTAGCTACCTTTTCTACACTAAGAACTGACTTGGAGAATCTCTTTGAGCAGTTCTAAACAAGTTCTCATCTGTTTACAGTCATTTTCTCTGAATTATCCATGTTTTCATGTACTTTCCTATATTCTGCCTTATGGTCCAAGTATAAGCTTTGCCCACTTTATCAAACAACTTCCTACACATTGTTATGAACTGAGGCAGCTCGGGAACATTGTCTCTCAACTGTGTTATAGAGTGTAGTACTACATTTCAGTGAAGTGTAAGGCTTTCCAAAGCTGCCGAACGTGTTTCTTTCTCATTTCAATGGTATTCTGCCTTGTATAACACACATTTACCATTCTAGTCTCCTTTAAGTAAAGAATATAGGATTCATACAGTGCTTCATGTGACATTAACTTGAATTAAGTATTTCCCGGATCTTAGCTACCTTTTCTACACTAAGAACTGACTTGTGGAATCTCTTTGATCTGTTCTAAACAAGTTATCATCTGTTTACAGTCATTTTCTCTAAATTATCCATGTTTTCATGTAGTTTCCTATATTCTGCCTTCTGGTCCAAGTATAAGCTTTGCCCACTTTATCATACAACTTCCTACACACTGTTATGAACTGAGGCAGCTCGGGAACATTGTCTCTCAACTGTGTTATAGAGTGTAGTACTACATTTCAGTGAAGTGTAAGGCTTTCTAAAGCTGCCGAATGTGTTTCTTTCTCTATTTCAATGGTATTCTGCCTTGTATGACACACATTTACCACTCTAGTCTCCTTTAAGTAAAGAATATAGGATTCATACAGTGTGTCATGTCATCTTAACTCGAATTAAGGATTTCCCGGATCTTAGCTACCTTTTCTACACTAAGAACTGACTTGGAGAATCTCTTTCAGCTGTTCTAAACGAGTTCTCATCTGTTTACAGTCATTTTCTCTGAATTATTCATGTTTTCATGTAGTTTCTTGGATTCTGCCTTCTTGTCCATGTATAAGCTTTGCCCACATATACAAACAACTTCCTACACACTGTTATGAACAGAGGCAGCTCGGGAACATTGTCTCTCAACTGTGTTATAGAGTGTAGTACTACATTTCAGTGAAGTGTAAGGCTTTCCAAAGATGCCGAACGTGTTTCTTTCTCTATTTCAATGGTATTCTGCCTTGTATAACACACATTTACCACTCTAGTCTCCTTTAAGTAAAGAATATAGGATTCATACAGTGTTTCATGTGATCTTAACTCGAATTAAGGATTTCCCGGATCTTAGCTACCTTTTCTACACTAAGAACTGACTTGGAGAATCTCTTTGAGCAGTTCTAAACGAATTCTCATCTGTTTACAGTAATTTTCTCTGAATTATTCATGTTTTCATGTAGTTTCCTATATTCTGCCTTCTGGTCCAAGTATAAGCTTTGCCCACTTTATCAAACAACTTCCTACACACTGTTATGACCTGAGGCAGCTCGGGAACATTGTCTCTCAACTGTGTTATAGAGTGTAGTACTACATTTCAGTGAAGTGTAAGGCTTTCCAAAGCTGCCGAACATGTTTCTTTCTCTATTTCAATGGTATTCTGCCTTGTATAACACATATTTACCACTCTAATCTCCTTTAAGTAAACAATATAGGATTCATACAGTATTTCCTGTGATCTTAACTCGAATTAAGGATTTCCCTGATCTTAGCTACCTTTTATACACTAAGAACTGACTTGGAGAATCTCTTTCAGCTGTTCTAAAGGGGTTCTAATCTGTTTACAGTCATTTTCTCTTAATTATTCATGTTTTCATGTAGTTTCCTATATTCTGCTATCTGGTCCAAGTATAAGCTTTGCCCACTTTATCAAAAAACTTCCTACACACTGTTATGAACAGAGGCAGCTCGGGAACATTGTCTCTCAACTGTGTAATAGAGTGTAGTACTACATTTCAGTGAAGTGTACGGTTTTCCAAAGCTGCCGAACTTGGTTCTTTCTCTATTTCAATGGTATTCTGCCTTGTATAACACAGATTTACCACTCTATTCTATTTTAAGTAAAGAATATAGGATTCGTACAGTGTTTCATATGATCTTAACTCGAATTAAGGATTTCCCGGATCTTAGCTACATTTTCTACACTAAGAACTGACTTGGAGAATCTCTTTCAGGTGTTCTAAACGAGTTCTCATCAGTTCACAGTCATTTTCTCTGAATTATTCATGTTTTCATGTACTTTCCTATATCTGCCTTCTTGTTCATGTATAAGCTTTGCCCACTTTGTCAAACAACTTCCTACACACTGTTATGACCTGAGGCTGCTCGGGGACATTGTCTCTCAACTGTGTTATAGAGTGTCGTACTACATTTCAGGGAAGTGTAAGGCTTTCCAAAGCAGCCGAACGTGTTTATTTCAATGGTATTCTGTCTTGTATGACACACATTTACCACTCTAGTTTCTGTTAAATAAACAATATAGGATTCATACAGTGTTTCATGTCATCTTAACTCGAATTAAGGATTTCCCGGATCTTAGCTACCTTTTCTACACTAAGAACTGACTTGGAGAATCTCTTTCAGCTGTTCTAAACGAGTTCTCATCTGTTTACAGTCATTTTCTCTGAATTATTCATGTGTTCATGTAGTTTCTTGGATTCTGCCTTCTTGTCCATGTATAAGCTTTGCCCACATATACAAACAACTTCCTACACACTGTTATGAACAGAGGCAGCTCGGGAACATTGTCTCTCATCTATGTTAGAGAGTGTAGTACTACATTTCAGGGAAGTGTAAGGCTTTCCAAAGCAGCCGGACGTGTTTCTTTCAATGGTATTCTGCTTGTATGACACACATTTACCACTCAAGTTTCTTTTAAGTAAACAATATAGGATTCATACAGTGTTTCATGTGATCTTAATTCGAATTAAGGATTTCCCGGATTTTAGCTACCTTTTCTACACTAAGAACTGAGTTGGAGAATCTCTTTCAGCTATTCTAAACGAATTCTCATCTGTTTACAGTAATTTTCTCTGAATTATTCATGTTTTCATGTAGTTTCCTATAGTCTGCCTTCTGGTCCAAGTATAAGCTTTGCCCACTTTATCAAACAACTTCCTACACACTGTTATGACCTGAGGCAGCTCGGGAACATTGTCTCTCAACTGTGTTATAGAGTGTAGTACTACATTTCAGTGAAGTGCAAGGCTTTCCAAAGCTGCCGAACATGTTTCTTTCTCTATTTCAATGGTATTCTGCCTTGTATGACACATATTTACCACTCTAATCTCCTTTAAGTAAACAATATAGGATTCATACAGTGTTTCATGTGATCTTAACTCGAATTCAGGATTTCCCGGGTCTTAGCTACCTTTTCTACACTAAGAACTGACTTGGAGAATCTCTTTCAGCTGTTCTAAACGAGTTCTCCTCTGCTTACAGTCATTTTCTCTGAATTATTCATGTTTTCATGTAGTTTCCTATATTCTGCCTTCTGGTCCAAGTATAAGCTTTGCACACTTTATCAAACAACTTCCTACACACTGCTATGAACTGAGGCAGCTCGGGAACATTGTCTCTCAACTGTGCTATAGAGTGTAGTACTACATTTCAGTGAAGTGTAAGGCTTTCCAAAGATGCCGAACGTGTTTCTTTCTCTATTTCAATGGTATTCTGCCTTGTATAACACACATTTACCACCCTAGTCTCCTTTAAGTAAAGAATATAGGATTCAAACAGTGTTTCATGTGATCTTAACTCGAATTAAGGATTTCCCGGATCTTAGCTACCTTTTCTACACTAAGAACTTACTTGGCGAATCTCTTTGAGCTGTTCTACACAAGTTCTCATCTGTTTACAGTCATTTTCTCTGAATTATCCATGTTTTCATGTAGTTTCCTATATTCTGCCTTCTGGTCCAAGTATAAGCTTTGCCCACTTTATCAAACAACTTCCTACACACTGTTATGAACTGAGGCAGCTCGGGAACATTGTCTCTCAACTGTGTTATAGAGTGTTGTACTACATTTCAGTGAAGTGTAAGGCTTTCCAAAGCTGCCGAACGTGTTTCTTTCTCATTTCAATGGTATTCTGCCTTGTATAACACACATTTACCACTCTAGTCTCCTTTAAGTAAAGAATATAGGATTCATACAGTGCTTCATGTGATCTTAACTTGAATTAAGGATTTCCCGGATCTTAGCTACCTTTTCTACACTAAGAACTGAATTGTGGAATCTCTTTGAGCTGTTCTAAACAAGTTATCATCTGTTTACAGTCATTTTCTCTAAATTATCCATGTTTTCATGTAGTTTCCTATATTCTGCCTTCTGGTCCAAGTATAAGCTTTGCCCACTTTATCATACAACTTCCTACACACTGTTATGAACTGAGGCAGCTCGGGAACATTGTCTCTCAACTGTGTTATAGAGTGTAGTACTACATTTCAGTGAAGTGTAAGGCTTTCCAAAGATGCCGAACGTGTTTCTTTCTCTATTTCAATGGTATTCTGCCTTGTATAACACACATTTACCACTCTAGTCTCCTTTAAGTAAAGAATATAGGATTCAAACAGTGTTTCATGTGATCTTAACTCGAATTAAGGATTTCCCGGAACTTAGCTACCTTTTCTACACTACAAACTTACTTGGAGAACCTCTTTGAGCTGTTCTAAACGAGTTCTCATCTGTTTATAGTCATTTTCTCTGAATTATCCATGTTTTCATGTAGATTCCTATATTCTGCCTTCTGGTCCAAGTATAAGCTTTGCCCACTTTATCAAACAACTTCCTACACACTGTTATGAACTGAGGCAGCTCGGGAACATTGTCTCTCAACTGTGTTATAGAGTGTAGTACTACATTTCAGTGAAGTGTAAGGCTTTCCAAAGCTGCCGAACGTGTTTCTTTCTCTATTTCAATGGTATTCTGCCTTGTATAACACACATTTACCACCCTAGTCTCCTTTAAGTAAAGAATATAGGATTCAAACAGTGTTTCATGTGATCTTAACTCGAATTAAGGATTTCCCGGATCTTAGCTACCTTTTCTACACTAAGAACTTACTTGGCGAATCTCTTTGAGCTGTTCTACACAAGTTCTCATCTGTTTACAGTCATTTTCTCTGAATTATCCATGTTTTCATGTAGTTTCCTATATTCTGCCTTCTGGTCCAAGTATAAGCTTTGCCCACTTTATCAAACAACTTCCTACACACTGTTATGAACTGAGGCAGCTCGGGAACATTGTCTCTCAACTGTGTTATAGAGTGTTGTACTACATTTCAGTGAAGTGTAAGGCTTTCCAAAGCTGCCGAACGTGTTTCTTTCTCATTTCAATGGTATTCTGCCTTGTATAACACACATTTACTACTCTAGTCTCCTTTAAGTAAAGAATATAGGATTCATACAGTGCTTCATGTGATCTTAACTTGAATTAAGGATTTCCCGGATCTTAGCTACCTTTTCTACACTAAGAACTGAATTGTGGAATCTCTTTGAGCTGTTCTAAACAAGTTATCATCTGTTTACAGTCATTTTCTCTAAATTATCCATGTTTTCATGTAGTTTCCTATATTCTGCCTTCTGGTCCAAGTATAAGCTTTGCCCACTTTATCATACAACTTCCTACACACTGTTATGAACTGAGGCAGCTCGGGAACATTGTCTCTCAACTGTGTTATAGAGTGTAGTACTACATTTCAGTGAAGTGTAAGGCTTTCCAAAGATGCCGAACGTGTTTCTTTCTCTATTTCAATGGTATTCTGCCTTGTATAACACACATTTACCACTCTAGTCTCCTTTAAGTAAAGAATATAGGATTCAAACAGTGTTTCATGTGATCTTAACTCGAATTAAGGATTTCCCGGAACTTAGCTACCTTTTCTACACTAAAAACTTACTTGGAGAACCTCTTTGAGCTTTTCTAAACGAGTTCTCATCTGTTTATAGTCATTTTCTCTGAATTATCCATGTTTTCATGTAGATTCCTATATTCTGCCTTCTGGTCCAAGTATAAGCTTTGCCCACTTTATCAAACAACTTCCTACACACTGTTATGAACTGAGGCAGCTCGGGAACATTGTCTCTCAACTGTGTTATAGAGTGTAGTTCTACATTTCAGTGAAGTAAGGCTTTCCAAAGATGCCGAACGTGTTTCTTTCTCTATTTCAATGGTATTCTGCCTTGTATAACACACATTTACCACTCTAGTCTCCTTTAAGTAAAGAATATAGGATTCATACAGTGTTTCATGTGATCTTAACTCGAATTAAGGATTTCCCGGATATTAGCTACCTTTTCTACACTAAGAACTGACTTGGAGAATCTCTTTGAGCAGTTCTAAACAAGTTCTCATCTGTTTACAGTCATTTTCTCTGAATTATCCATGTTTTCATGTACTTTCCTATATTCTGCCTTATGGTCCAAGTATAAGCTTTGCCCACTTTATCAAACAACTTCCTACACATTGTTATGAACTGAGGCAGCTCGGGAACATTGTCTCTCAACTGTGTTATAGAGTGTAGTACTACATTTCAGTGAAGTGTAAGGCTTTCCAAAGCTGCCGAACGTGTTTCTTTCTCATTTCAATGGTATTCTGCCTTGTATAACACACATTTACCATTCTAGTCTCCTTTAAGTAAAGAATATAGGATTCATACAGTGCTTCATGTGACATTAACTTGAATTAAGTATTTCCCGGATCTTAGCTACCTTTTCTACACTAAGAACTGACTTGTGGAATCTCTTTGATCTGTTCTAAACAAGTTATCATCTGTTTACAGTCATTTTCTCTAAATTATCCATGTTTTCATGTAGTTTCCTATATTCTGCCTTCTGGTCCAAGTATAAGCTTTGCCCACTTTATCATACAACTTCCTACACACTGTTATGAACTGAGGCAGCTCGGGAACATTGTCTCTCAACTGTGTTATAGAGTGTAGTACTACATTTCAGTGAAGTGTAAGGCTTTCTAAAGCTGCCGAATGTGTTTCTTTCTCTATTTCAATGGTATTCTGCCTTGTATGACACACATTTACCACTCTAGTCTCCTTTAAGTAAAGAATATAGGATTCATACAGTGTGTCATGTCATCTTAACTCGAATTAAGGATTTCCCGGATCTTAGCTACCTTTTCTACACTAAGAACTGACTTGGAGAATCTCTTTCAGCTGTTCTAAACGAGTTCTCATCTGTTTACAGTCATTTTCTCTGAATTATTCATGTTTTCATGTAGTTTCTTGGATTCTGCCTTCTTGTCCATGTATAAGCTTTGCCCACATATACAAACAACTTCCTACACACTGTTATGAACAGAGGCAGCTCGGGAACATTGTCTCTCAACTGTGTTATAGAGTGTAGTACTACATTTCAGTGAAGTGTAAGGCTTTCCAAAGATGCCGAACGTGTTTCTTTCTCTATTTCAATGGTATTCTGCCTTGTATAACACACATTTACCACTCTAGTCTCCTTTAAGTAAAGAATATAGGATTCATACAGTGTTTCATGTGATCTTAACTCGAATTAAGGATTTCCCGGATCTTAGCTACCTTTTCTACACTAAGAACTGACTTGGAGAATCTCTTTGAGCAGTTCTAAACGAATTCTCATCTGTTTACAGTAATTTTCTCTGAATTATTCATGTTTTCATGTAGTTTCCTATATTCTGCCTTCTGGTCCAAGTATAAGCTTTGCCCACTTTATCAAACAACTTCCTACACACTGTTATGACCTGAGGCAGCTCGGGAACATTGTCTCTCAACTGTGTTATAGAGTGTAGTACTACATTTCAGTGAAGTGTAAGGCTTTCCAAAGCTGCCGAACATGTTTCTTTCTCTATTTCAATGGTATTCTGCCTTGTATAACACATATTTACCACTCTAATCTCCTTTAAGTAAACAATATAGGATTCATACAGTATTTCCTGTGATCTTAACTCGAATTAAGGATTTCCCTGATCTTAGCTACCTTTTATACACTAAGAACTGACTTGGAGAATCTCTTTCAGCTGTTCTAAAGGGGTTCTAATCTGTTTACAGTCATTTTCTCTTAATTATTCATGTTTTCATGTAGTTTCCTATATTCTGCTATCTGGTCCAAGTATAAGCTTTGCCCACTTTATCAAAAAACTTCCTACACACTGTTATGAACAGAGGCAGCTCGGGAACATTGTCTCTCAACTGTGTAATAGAGTGTAGTACTACATTTCAGTGAAGTGTACGGTTTTCCAAAGCTGCCGAACTTGGTTCTTTCTCTATTTCAATGGTATTCTGCCTTGTATAACACAGATTTACCACTCTATTCTATTTTAAGTAAAGAATATAGGATTCGTACAGTGTTTCATATGATCTTAACTCGAATTAAGGATTTCCCGGATCTTAGCTACATTTTCTACACTAAGAACTGACTTGGAGAATCTCTTTCAGGTGTTCTAAACGAGTTCTCATCAGTTCACAGTCATTTTCTCTGAATTATTCATGTTTTCATGTACTTTCCTATATCTGCCTTCTTGTTCATGTATAAGCTTTGCCCACTTTGTCAAACAACTTCCTACACACTGTTATGACCTGAGGCTGCTCGGGGACATTGTCTCTCAACTGTGTTATAGAGTGTCGTACTACATTTCAGGGAAGTGTAAGGCTTTCCAAAGCAGCCGAACGTGTTTATTTCAATGGTATTCTGTCTTGTATGACACACATTTACCACTCTAGTTTCTGTTAAATAAACAATATAGGATTCATACAGTGTTTCATGTCATCTTAACTCGAATTAAGGATTTCCCGGATCTTAGCTACCTTTTCTACACTAAGAACTGACTTGGAGAATCTCTTTCAGCTGTTCTAAACGAGTTCTCATCTGTTTACAGTCATTTTCTCTGAATTATTCATGTGTTCATGTAGTTTCTTGGATTCTGCCTTCTTGTCCATGTATAAGCTTTGCCCACATATACAAACAACTTCCTACACACTGTTATGAACAGAGGCAGCTCGGGAACATTGTCTCTCATCTATGTTAGAGAGTGTAGTACTACATTTCAGGGAAGTGTAAGGCTTTCCAAAGCAGCCGGACGTGTTTCTTTCAATGGTATTCTGCTTGTATGACACGCATTTACCACTCAAGTTTCTTTTAAGTAAACAATATAGGATTCATACAGTGTTTCATGTGATCTTAATTCGAATTAAGGATTTCCCGGATTTTAGCTACCTTTTCTACACTAAGAACTGAGTTGGAGAATCTCTTTCAGCTATTCTAAACGAATTCTCATCTGTTTACAGTAATTTTCTCTGAATTATTCATGTTTTCATGTAGTTTCCTATAGTCTGCCTTCTGGTCCAAGTATAAGCTTTGCCCACTTTATCAAACAACTTCCTACACACTGTTATGACCTGAGGCAGCTCGGGAACATTGTCTCTCAACTGTGTTATAGAGTGTAGTACTACATTTCAGTGAAGTGCAAGGCTTTCCAAAGCTGCCGAACATGTTTCTTTCTCTATTTCAATGGTATTCTGCCTTGTATGACACATATTTACCACTCTAATCTCCTTTAAGTAAACAATATAGGATTCATACAGTGTTTCATGTGATCTTAACTCGAATTCAGGATTTCCCGGGTCTTAGCTACCTTTTCTACACTAAGAACTGACTTGGAGAATCTCTTTCAGCTGTTCTAAACGAGTTCTCCTCTGCTTACAGTCATTTTCTCTGAATTATTCATGTTTTCATGTAGTTTCCTATATTCTGCCTTCTGGTCCAAGTATAAGCTTTGCACACTTTATCAAACAACTTCCTACACACTGCTATGAACTGAGGCAGCTCGGGAACATTGTCTCTCAACTGTGCTATAGAGTGTAGTACTACATTTCAGTGAAGTGTAAGGCTTTCCAAAGATGCCGAACGTGTTTCTTTCTCTATTTCAATGGTATTCTGCCTTGTATAACACACATTTACCACCCTAGTCTCCTTTAAGTAAAGAATATAGGATTCAAACAGTGTTTCATGTGATCTTAACTCGAATTAAGGATTTCCCGGATCTTAGCTACCTTTTCTACACTAAGAACTTACTTGGCGAATCTCTTTGAGCTGTTCTACACAAGTTCTCATCTGTTTACAGTCATTTTCTCTGAATTATCCATGTTTTCATGTAGTTTCCTATATTCTGCCTTCTGGTCCAAGTATAAGCTTTGCCCACTTTATCAAACAACTTCCTACACACTGTTATGAACTGAGGCAGCTCGGGAACATTGTCTCTCAACTGTGTTATAGAGTGTTGTACTACATTTCAGTGAAGTGTAAGGCTTTCCAAAGCTGCCGAACGTGTTTCTTTCTCATTTCAATGGTATTCTGCCTTGTATAACACACATTTACCACTCTAGTCTCCTTTAAGTAAAGAATATAGGATTCATACAGTGCTTCATGTGATCTTAACTTGAATTAAGGATTTCCCGGATCTTAGCTACCTTTTCTACACTAAGAACTGAATTGTGGAATCTCTTTGAGCTGTTCTAAACAAGTTATCATCTGTTTACAGTCATTTTCTCTAAATTATCCATGTTTTCATGTAGTTTCCTATATTCTGCCTTCTGGTCCAAGTATAAGCTTTGCCCACTTTATCATACAACTTCCTACACACTGTTATGAACTGAGGCAGCTCGGGAACATTGTCTCTCAACTGTGTTATAGAGTGTAGTACTACATTTCAGTGAAGTGTAAGGCTTTCCAAAGATGCCGAACTTGTTTCTTTCTCTATTTCAATGGTATTCTGCCTTGTATAACACACATTTACCACTCTAGTCTCCTTTAAGTAAAGAATATAGGATTCAAACAGTGTTTCATGTGATCTTAACTCGAATTAAGGATTTCCCGGAACTTAGCTACCTTTTCTACACTACAAACTTACTTGGAGAACCTCTTTGAGCTGTTCTAAACGAGTTCTCATCTGTTTATAGTCATTTTCTCTGAATTATCCATGTTTTCATGTAGATTCCTATATTCTGCCTTCTGGTCCAAGTATAAGCTTTGCCCACTTTATCAAACAACTTCCTACACACTGTTATGAACTGAGGCAGCTCGGGAACATTGTCTCTCAACTGTGTTATAGAGTGTAGTACTACATTTCAGTGAAGTGTAAGGCTTTCCAAAGCTGCCGAACGTGTTTCTTTCTCATTTCAATGGTATTCTGCCTTGTATAACACACATTTACCATTCCAGTCTCCTTTAAGTAAAGAATATAGGATTCATACAGTGCTTCATGTGATCTTAACTTGAATTAAGGATTTCCCGGATCTTAGCTACATTTTCTACACTAACAACTGACTTGTGGAATCTCTTTGAGCTGTTCTAAACAAGTTTTCATTTGTTTACAGTCATTTTCTCTAAATTATCCATGTTTTCATGTAGTTTTCTATATTCTGCTATCTGGTCCAAGTATAAGCTTTGCCCACTTTATCAAACAACTTCCTACACACTGTTATGAACTGAGGCAGCTCGGAACATTGTCTCTCAACTGTGTTATAGAGTGTAGTACTATATTTCAGTGAAGTGTAAGGCTTTCCAAAGCTGCCGAACGTGTTTCTTTCTCATTTCAATGGTATTCTGCCTTGTATAACACACATTTACCACTCTAGTCTCCTTTAAGTAAAGAATATAGGATTCATACAGTGTTTCATGTGATCTTAACTCGAATTAAGGATTTCCCGGATCTTAGCTACCTTTTCTACACTAAGAACTGACTTGGAGAATCTCTTTGATCTGTTCTACACAAGTTCTCATCTGTTTACAGTCATTTTCTCTGAATTATCCATGTTTTCATGTAGTTTCCTATATTCTGCCTTCTGGTCCAAGTATAAGCTTTGCCCACTTTATCAAAGAACTTCCTGCACACTGTTATGAACTGAGGCAGCTCGGGAACATTGTCTCTCAACTGTGTTATAGAGTGTAGTACTACATTTCAGTGAAGTATAAGGCTTTCCAAAGATGCCGAACGTGTTTCTTTCTCTATTTCAATGGTATTCTGTCTTGTATAACACACATTTACCACTCTAGTCTCCTTTAAGTAAAGAATATAGGATTCATACAGTGTTTCATGTGATCTTAACTCGAATTAAGGATTTCCCGGATCTTAGCTACCTTTTCTACACTAAGAACTGCCTTGGAGAATCTCTTTGAGCTGTTCTACACAAGTTCTCATCTGTTTACAGTCATTTTCTCTGAATTATCCATGTTTTCATGTAGTTTCCTATATTCTGCCTTCTGGTCCAAGTATAAGCTTTGCCCACTTTATCAAACAACTTCCTACACACTGTTATGACCTGAGGCAGCTCGGGAACATTGTCTCTCAACTGTGTTATAGAGTGTAGTACTACATTTCGGTGAAGTGTAAGGCTTTCCAAAGCTGCCGAACGTGTTTCTTTCTCATTTCAATGGTATTCTGCCTTGTATAACACACATTTACCACTCTAGTCTCCTTTAAGTAAAGAATATAGGATTCATACAGTGTTTCATGTGATCTTAACTCGAATTAAGGATTTCCCGGATCTTAGCTACCTTTTCTACACTAAGAACTGCCTTGGAGAATCTCTTTGAGCTGTTCTACACAAGTTCTCATCTGTTTACGGTTATTTTCTCTGAATTATCCATGTTTTCATGTAGTTTCCTATATTCTGCCTTCTGGTCCAAGTATAAGCTTTGCCCACTTTATCAAACAACTTCCTACACATTGTTATGAACTGAGGCAGCTCGGGAACATTGTCTCTCAACTGTGTTATAGAGTGTAGTTCTACATTTCAGTGAAGTAAGGCTTTCCAAAGATGCCGAACGTGTTTCTTTCTCTATTTCAATGGTATTCTGCCTTGTATAACACACATTTACCACTCTAGTCTCCTTTAAGTAAAGAATATAGGATTCATACAGTGTTTCATGTGATCTTAACTCGAATTAAGGATTTCCCGGATATTAGCTACCTTTTCTACACTAAGAACTGACTTGGAGAATCTCTTTGAGCAGTTCTAAACAAGTTCTCATCTGTTTACAGTCATTTTCTCTGAATTATCCATGTTTTCATGTACTTTCCTATATTCTGCCTTCTGGTCCAAGTATAAGCTTTGCCCACTTTATCAAACAACTTCCTACACATTGTTATGAACTGAGGCAGCTCGGGAACATTGTCTCTCAACTGTGTTATAGAGTGTAGTACTACATTTCAGTGAAGTGTAAGGCTTTCCAAAGCTGCCGAACGTGTTTCTTTCTCATTTCAATGGTATTCTGCCTTGTATAACACACATTTACCATTCTAGTCTCCTTTAAGTAAAGAATATAGGATTCATACAGTGCTTCATGTGACATTAACTTGAATTAAGTATTTCCCGGATCTTAGCTACCTTTTCTACACTAAGAACTGACTTGTGGAATCTCTTTGATCTGTTCTAAACAAGTTATCATCTGTTTACAGTCATTTTCTCTAAATTATCCATGTTTTCATGTAGTTTCCTATATTCTGCCTTCTGGTCCAAGTATAAGCTTTGCCCACTTTATCATACAACTTCCTACACACTGTTATGAACTGAGGCAGCTCGGGAACATTGTCTCTCAACTGTGTTATAGAGTGTAGTACTACATTTCAGTGAAGTGTAAGGCTTTCTAAAGCTGCCGAATGTGTTTCTTTCTCTATTTCAATGGTATTCTGCCTTGTATGACACACATTTACCACTCTAGTCTCCTTTAAGTAAAGAATATAGGATTCATACAGTGTGTCATGTCATCTTAACTCGAATTAAGGATTTCCCGGATCTTAGCTATCTTTTCTACACTAAGAACTGACTTGGAGAATCTCTTTGAGCTGTTCTAAACAAGTTCTCATCTGTTTACGGTCATTTTCTCTGAATTATCCATGTTTTCATGTAGTTTCCTATATTCTGCCTATTGGTCCAAGTATAAGCTTTGCCCAGTTTATCAAATAACTTCCTACACACTGGTATGACCTGAGGCAGCTCGGTAGCATTGTCTCTCAACTGTGTTATAGAGTGTAGTACTCCATTTCAGTGAAGTGTAAGGCTTTCCAAAGCTGCCGAACGTGGTTCTTTCTCATTTCAATGGTATTCTACATTGTATAACACACATTTTCCACTCTAGTCTCCTTTAAGTAAAGAATATAGGATTCATACAGTGTTTCATGTCATCTTAACTCGAATTAAGGATTTCCCATATCTTAGCTACGTTTTCTACACTAAGAACTGACTTTGAGAATCTCTTTCAGCTGTTCTAAACAAGTTCTCATCTGTTTACAGTCATTTTCTCTGAATTATCCATGTTTTCATGTAGTTTCCTATATTCTTCCTTCTGGTTTAAGTATAAGCTTTGCCCACTTTATCAAACAACTTCCTACACACTCTTATGAACTGAGGGAGCTCAGGAACATTGTCTCTCAACTGTGTTATAGAGTGTAGTACTACATTTCAGGGAAGTGTAAGGCTTTCCAAAGCTGCCGAACGTGTTTCTTTCTCTATTTCAATGGTCTTCTGCCTTGTATAACACACATTTTCCACTCTAGTCTCCTTTAAGTAAAGAATATAGGATTCATACAGTGTTTCATGTCATCTTAACTCGAATTAAGGATTTTCCAGATCTTAGCTACGTTTTCTACACTAAGAACTGACTTGGAGAATCTCTTTGAGCTGTTCTACGCAAATTCTCATCTGTGTACAGTCATTTTCTCTGAATTATCCATGTTTTCATTTAGTTTCCTATATTCTGCCTTCTGGTCCAAGTATAAGCTTTGCCCACTTTATCAAACAACTTCCTACACACTGTTATGAACTGAGGCAGCTCGGGAACATTGTCTCTCAACTGTGTTATAGAGTGTAGTACTACTTTTCAGTGAAGTGTAAGGCTTTCCAAAGATGCCGAACGTGTTTCTTTCTCTATTTCAATGGTATTCTGCCTATTATAACACACATTTACCACCCTAGTCTCCTTTAAGTAAAGAATATAGGATTCATACCGTGTTTCACGTGATCTTAACTCGAATTAAGGATTTCCTGGATCTTAGCTACCTTTTCTACACTAAGAACTGACTTGGAGAATCTCTTTGAGCTGTTCTACGCAAGTTCTCATCTGTGTACAGTCATTTTCTCTGAATTATCCATGTTTTCATTTAGTTTCCTATATTCTGCCTTCTGGTCCAAGTATAAGCTTTGCCCACTTTATCAAACAACTTCCTACACACTGTTATGACCTGAGGCAGCTCGGGAACATTGTTTCTCAACTGTGTTATAGAGTGTAGTACTACATTTCGGTGAAGTGTAAGGCTTTCCAAAGCTGCCGAACGTGTTTCTTTCTCATTTCAATGGTATTCTGCCTTGTATAACACACATTTACCACTCTAGTCTCCTTTAAGTAAAGAATATAGGATTCATACAGTGTTTCATGTGATCTTAACTCGAATTAAGGATTTCCCGGATCTTAGCTACCTTTTCTACACTAAGAACTGCCTTGGAGAATCTCTTTGAGCTGTTCTACACAAGTTCTCATCTGTTTACGGTTATTTTCTCTGAATTATCCATGTTTTCATGTAGTTTCCTATATTCTGCCTTCTGGTCCAAGTATAAGCTTTGCCCACTTTATCAAACAACTTCCTACACATTGTTATGAACTGAGGCAGCTCGGGAACATTGTCTCTCAACTGTGTTATAGAGTGTAGTTCTACATTTCAGTGAAGTAAGGCTTTCCTAAGATGCCGAACGTGTTTCTTTCTCTATTTCAATGGTATTCTGCCTTGTATAACACACATTTACCACTCTAGTCTCCTTTAAGTAAAGAATATAGGATTCATACAGTGTTTCATGTGATCTTAACTCGAATTAAGGATTTCCCGGATATTAGCTACCTTTTCTACACTAAGAACTGACTTGGAGAATCTCTTTGAGCAGTTCTAAACAAGTTCTCATCTGTTTACTGTCATTTTCTCTGAATTATCCATGTTTTCATGTACTTTCCTATATTCTGCCTTCTGGTCCAAGTATAAGCTTTGCCCACTTTATCAAACAACTTCCTACACATTGTTATGAACTGAGGCAGCTCGGGAACATTGTCTCTCAACTGTGTTATAGAGTGTAGTACTACATTTCAGTGAAGTGTAAGGCTTTCCAAAGCTGCCGAACGTGTTTCTTTCTCATTTCAATGGTATTCTGCCTTGTATAACACACATTTACCATTCTAGTCTCCTTTAAGTAAAGAATATAGGATTCATACAGTGCTTCATGTGACATTAACTTGAATTAAGTATTTCCCGGATCTTAGCTACCTTTTCTACACTAAGAACTGACTTGTGGAATCTCTTTGATCTGTTCTAAACAAGTTATCATCTGTTTACAGTCATTTTCTCTAAATTATCCATGTTTTCATGTAGTTTCCTATATTCTGCCTTCTGGTCCAAGTATAAGCTTTGCCCACTTTATCATACAACTTCCTACACACTGTTATGAACTGAGGCAGCTCGGGAACATTGTCTCTCAACTGTGTTATAGAGTGTAGTACTACATTTCAGTGAAGTGTAAGGCTTTCTAAAGCTGCCGAATGTGTTTCTTTCTCTATTTCAATGGTATTCTGCCTTGTATGACACACATTTACCACTCTAGTCTACTTTAAGTAAAGAATATAGGATTCATACAGTGTGTCATGTCATCTTAACTCGAATTAAGGATTTCCCGGATCTTAGCTATCTTTTCTACACTAAGAACTGACTTGGAGAATCTCTTTGAGCTGTTCTACGCAAGTTCTCATCTGTGTACAGTCATTTTCTCTGAATTATCCATGTTTTCATTTAGTTTCCTATATTCTGCCTTCTGGTCCAAGTATAAGCTTTGCCCACTTTATCAAACAACTTCCTACACACTGTTATGACCTGAGGCAGCTCGGGAACATTGTCTCTCAACTGTGTTATAGAGTGTAGTACTACATTTCGGTGAAGTGTAAGGCTTTCCAAAGCTGCCGAACGTGTTTCTTTCTCATTTCAATGGTATTCTGCCTTGTATAACACACATTTACCACTCTAGTCTCCTTTAAGTAAAGAATATAGGATTCATACAGTGTTTCATGTGATCTTAACTCGAATTAAGGATTTCCCGGATCTTAGCTACCTTTTCTACACTAAGAACTGCCTTGGAGAATCTCTTTGAGCTGTTCTACACAAGTTCTCATCTGTTTACGGTCATTTTCTCTGAATTATCCATGTTTTCATGTAGTTTCCTATATTCTGCCTATTGGTCCAAGTATAAGCTTTGACCAGTTTATCAAATAACTTCCTACACACTGGTATGACCTGAGGCAGCTCGGTAGCATTGTCTCTCAACTGTGTTATAGAGTGTAGTACTCCATTTCAGTGAAGTGTAAGGCTTTCCAAAGCTGCCGAACGTGGTTCTTTCTCATTTCAATGGTATTCTACATTGTATAACACACATTTTCCACTCTAGTCTCCTTTAAGTAAAGAATATAGGATTCATACAGTGTTTCATGTCATCTTAACTCGAATTAAGGATTTCCCATATCTTAGCTACGTTTTCTACACTAAGAACTGACTTTGAGAATCTCTTTCAGCTGTTCTAAACAAGTTCTCATCTGTTTACAGTCATTTTCTCTGAATTATCCATGTTTTCATGTAGTTTCCTATATTCTTCCTTCTGGTTTAAGTATAAGCTTTGCCCACTTTATCAAACAACTTCCTACACACTCTTATGAACTGAGGGAGCTCAGGAACATTGTCTCTCAACTGTGTTATAGAGTGTAGTACTACATTTCAGGGAAGTGTAAGGCTTTCCAAAGCTGCCGAACGTGTTTCTTTCTCTATTTCAATGGTATTCTGCCTTGTATAACACACATTTTCCACTCTAGTCTCCTTTAAGTAAAGAATATAGGATTCATACAGTGTTTCATGTCATCTTAACTCGAATTAAGGATTTTCCAGATCTTAGCTACGTTTTCTACACTAAGAACTGACTTGGAGAATCTCTTTGAGCTGTTCTACGCAAGTTCTCATCTGTGTACAGTCATTTTCTCTGAATTATCCATGTTTTCACTTAGTTTCCTATATTCTGCCTTCTGGTCCAAGTATAAGCTTTGCCCACTTTATCAAACAACTTCCTACACACTGTTATGAACTGAGGCAGCTCGGGAACATTGTCTCTCAACTGTGTTATAGAGTGTAGTACTACATTTCAGTGAAGTGTAAGGCTTTCCATAGATGCCGAACGTGTTTCTTTCTCTATTTCAATGGTATTCTGCCTATTATAACACACCTTTACCACCCTAGTCTCCTTTAAGTAAAGAATATAGGATTCATACCGTGTTTCACGTGATCTTAACTCGAATTAAGGATTTCCTGGATCTTAGCTACCTTTTCTACACTAAGAACTGACTTGGAGAATCTCTTTGAGCTGTTCTACGCAAGTTCTCATCTGTGTACAGTCATTTTCTCTGAATTATCCATGTTTTCATTTAGTTTCCTATATTCTGCCTTCTGGTCCAAGTATAAGCTTTGCCCACTTTATCAAACAACTTCCTACACACTGTTATGAACTGAGGCAGCTCGGGAACATTGTCTCTCAACTGTGTTATAGAGTGTAGTACTACATTTCAGTGAAGTGTAAGGCTTTCCAAAGCTGCCGAACGTGTTTCTTTCTCATTTCAATGGTATTCTGCCTTGTATAACACACATTTACCACTCTAGTCTCCTTTAAGTAAAGAATATAGGATTCATACAGTGTTTCATGTGATCTTAACTCGAATTAAGGATTTCCCGGATCTTAGCTACCTTTTCTACACTAAGACCTGCCTTGGAGAATCTCTTTGAGCTGTTCTACACAAGTTCTCATCTGTTTACGGT
Organism: Pipistrellus hanaki; assembly: GCF_964339955.1. Taxonomy (NCBI): domain Eukaryota; kingdom Metazoa; phylum Chordata; class Mammalia; order Chiroptera; family Vespertilionidae; genus Pipistrellus; species Pipistrellus hanaki. The sequence continues at coordinate 3,062,453 of NC_140510.1, read as the reverse complement.
TATTTTCTCTGAATTATCCATGTTTTCATGTAGTTTCCTATATTCTGCCTAGGTCCAAGTATAAGCTTTGCCCACTTTATCAAACAACTTCCTACACACTGTTATGAACTGAGACAGCTCGGGAACATTGTCTCTGAACTGTGTTATAGAGTGTAGTTCTACATTTCAGTGAAGTAAGGCTTTCCAAAGATGCCGAACGTGTTTCTTTCTCTATTTCAATGGTATTCTGCCTTGTATAACACACATTTATCACTCTAGTCTCCTTTAAGAAAAGAATATAGGATTCATACAGTGTTTCATGTGATCTTAACTCGAATTAAGGATTTCCCGGATCTTAGCTACCTTTTCTACACTAAGAACTGACTTGGAGAATCTCTTTGAGCAGTTCTAAACAAGTTCTCATCTGTTTACAGTCATTTTCTCTGAATTATCCATGTTTTCATGTAGTTTCCTATATTCTGCCTTCTGGTCCAAGTATAAGCTTTGCCCACTTTATCAAACAACTTCCTACACACTGTTATGAACTGAGGCAGCTCGGGAACATTGTCTCTCAACTGTGTTATAGAGTGTAGTACTACATTTCAGTGAAGTGTAAGGCTTTCCAAAGCTGCCGAACGTGTTTCTTTCTCATTTCAATGGTATTCTGCCTTGTATAACACACATTTACCATTCTAGTCTCCTTTAAGTAAAGAATATAGGATTCATACAGTGCTTCATGTGATCTTAACTTGAATTAAGGATTTCCCGGATCTTCGCTACCTTTTCTACACTAAGAACTGACTTGTGGAATCTCTTTGAGCTGTTCTAAACAAGTTATCATCTGTTTACAGTCATTTTTTCTAAATTATCCATGTTTTCATGTAGTTTCCTATATTCTGCCTTCTGGTCCAAGTATAAGCTTTGCCCACTTTTTCATACAACTTCCTACACACTGTTATGAACTGAGGCAGCTCGGGAACATCGTCTCTCAACTGTGTTATAGAGTGTAGTACTACATTTCAGTGAAGTGTAAGGGTTTCTAAAGCTGCCGAATGTGTTTCTTTCTCTATTTCAATGGTATTCTGCCTTGTATAACACTCATTTACCACTCTAGTCTCCTTTAAATAAAGAATATAGGATTCATACAGTGTGTCATGTCATCTTAACTCGAATTAAGGATTTCCCGGATCTTAGCTACCTTTTCTACACTAAGAACTGACTTGGAGAATCTCTTTGAGCTGTTCTAAACAAGTTCTCATCTGTTTACGGTCATTTTCTCTGAATTATCTATGTTTTCATGTAGTTTCCTATATTCTGCCTATTGGTCCAAGTATAAGCTTTGCCCAGTTTATCAAATAACTTCCTACACACTGGTATGACCTGAGGCAGCTCGGTAACATTGTCTCTCAACTGTGTTATAGAGTGTAGTACTCTATTTCAGTGAAGTGTAAGGCTTTCCAAAACTGCGGAACGTGTTTCTTTCTCATTTCAACGGTATTCTGCCTTGTATAACACACATTTTCCACACTAGTCTCCTTTAAGTAAAGAATATAGGATTCATACAGTGTTTCATGTCATCTTAACTCGAATTAAGGATTTCCCAGATCTTAGCTACGTTTTCTACACTAAGAACTGACTTGGAGAATCTCTTTGAGCTGTTCTAAACAAGTTCTCATCTGTTTACAGTCATTTTTTCTGAATTATCCATGTTTTCATGTAGTTTCCTATATTCTGCCTTCTGGTTTAAGTATAAGCTTAGCCCACTTTATCAAACAACTTCCTACACACTCTTATGAACTGAGGGAGCTCAGGAACATTGTCTCTCAACTGTGTTATAGAGTGTAGTACTACATTTCAGTGAAGTGTAAGGCTTTCCAAAGCTGCCGAACGTGTTTCTTTCTCTAGTTCAATGGTATTCTGCCTTGTATAACACACATTTACCACTCTAGTCTCCTTTAAGTAAAGAATATAGGATTCATACAGTGTTTCATGTGATCTTAACTCATATTAAGGATTTCCCGGATCTTAGCTACCTTTTCTACACTAAGAACTGACTTGGAGAATCTCTTTGAGCTGTTCTAAACAAGTTCTCATCTGTTTACAGTCATTTTCTCTTAATTATCAATGTTTTCACGTAGTTTCCTATATTCTGTCTTCTGGTCTAAGTATAAGCTTTGCCCACTTTATCAAACAACTTCCTACACACTGTTATGAACTGAGGCAGCTCGGGAACATTGTCTCTCAACTGTGTTATAGAGTGTAGTACTACATTTCAGTGAAGTGTATGGCTGTCCAAAACTACCGAACGTGTTTCTTTCTCTATTTCGATGTTATTCTGCCTTGTATAACACACATTTACCACCCTAGTCTCCTTTAAGTAAAGAATATAGGATTCATACCGTGTTTCACGTGATCTTAACTCGAATTAAGGATTTCCCGGATCTTAGCTACCTTTTCTACACTAAGAACTGACTTGGAGAATCTCTTTGAGCTGTTCTACACAAGTTCTCATCTGTTTACAGTCATTTTCTCTTAATTATCAATGTTTTCACGTAGTTTCCTATATTCTGTCTTCTGGTCCAAGTATAAGCTTTGCCCACTTTATCAAACAACTTCCTACACACTGTTATGAACTGAGGAAGCTTGGGAACATTGTCTCTCAACTGTGTTATAGAGTGTAGTACTACATTTCAGTGAAGTGTAAGGCTTTCCAAAGATGCCGAACGTGTTTCTTTCTCTATTTCGATGGTATTCTGCCTTGTATAACACAAATTTACCACCCTAGACTCCTTTAAGTAAAGAATATAGGATTCATACCGTGTTTCACGTGATCTTAACTCGAATTAAGGATTTCCTGGATCTTAGCTACCTTTTCTACACTAAGAACTGACTTGGAGAATCTCTTTGAGCTGTTCTACACAAGTTCTAATCTGTTTACAGTCATTTTCTCTGAATTATCCATGTTTTCATGTAGTTTCCTATATTCTGCCTTCTGGTTCAAGTATAAGCTTTGCCCACTTTATCAAACAACTTCCTACACACTCTTATGAACTGAGGGAGCTCAGGAACATTGTCTCTCAACTGTGTTACAGAGTGTACTACTACATTTCAGTGAAGTGTAAGGCTTTCCAAAGCTGCCGAACGTGTTTCTTTCTCTATTTCAATGGTATTCTGCCTTGTATAACACACATTTACCACTCTAGTCTCCTTTAAGTAAAGAATATAGGATTCATACAGTGATTCATGTGATCTTAACTCGAATTAAGGATTTCCCGGATCTTAGCTACCTTTTCTACACTAAGAACTGACTTGGAGAATCTCTTTGAGCAGTTCTAAACAAGTTCTCATCTGTTTACAGTCATTTTCTCTGAATTATCCATGTTTTCATGTAGTTTCCTATATTCTGCCTTCTGGTCCAAGTATAAGCTTTGCCCACTTTATCAAACAACTTCCTACACACTGTTATGAACTGAGGCAGCTCGGGAACATTGTCTCTCAACTGTGTTATAGAGTGTAGTACTACATTTCAGTGAAGTGTAAGGCTTTCCAAAGCTGCCGAACGTGTTTCTTTCTCATATCAATGGTATTCTGCCTTGTATAACACACATTTACCATTCCAGTCTCCTTTAAGTAAAGAATATAGGATTCATACAGTGCTTCATGTGATCTTAACTTGAATTAAGTATTTCCCGGATCTTAGCTACCTTTTCTACACTGAGAACTGACTTGTGGAATCTCTTTGATCTGTTCTAAACAAGTTATCATCTGTTTACAGTCATTTTCTCTAAATTATCCATGTTTTCATTTAGTTTCCTATATTCTGCCTTCTGGTCCAAGTATAAGCTTCGCCCACTTTATCATACAACTTCCTACACACTGTTATGAACTGAGGCAGCTCGGGAACATTGTCTCTCAACTGTGTTATAGAGTGTAGTACTACATTTCAGTGAAGTGTAAGGCTTTCCAAAGATGCCGAACGTGTTTCTTTCTCTATTTCAATGGTATTCTGCCTATTATAACACACATTTACCACCCTAGTCTCCTTTAAGTAAAGAATATAGGATTCATACCGTGTTTCACGTGATCTTAACTCGAATTAAGGATTTCCTGGATCTTAGCTACCTTTTCTACACTAAGAACTGACTTGGAGAATCTCTTTGAGCTGTTCTACGCAAGTTCTCATCTGTGTACAGTCATTTTCTCTGAATTATCCATGTTTTCATTTAGTTTCCTATATTCTGCCTTCTGGTCCAAGTATAAGCTTTGCCCACTTTATCAAACAACTTCCTACACACTGTTATGAACTGAGGCAGCTCGGGAACATTGTCTCTCAACTGTGTTATAGAGTGTAGTACTACATTTCAGTGAAGTGTAAGGCTTTCCAAAGCTGCCGAACGTGTTTCTTTCTCATTTCAATGGTATTCTGCCTTGTATAACACACATTTACCACTCTAGTCTCCTTTAAGTAAAGAATATAGGATTCATACAGTGTTTCATGTGATCTTAACTCGAATTAAGGATTTCCCGGATCTTAGCTACCTTTTCTACACTAAGAACTGCCTTGGAGAATCTCTTTGAGCTGTTCTACACAAGTTCTCATCTGTTTACGGTTATTTTCTCTGAATTATCCATGTTTTCATGTAGTTTCCTATATTCTGCCTAGGTCCAAGTATAAGCTTTGCCCACTTTATCAAACAACTTCCTACACACTGTTATGAACTGAGACAGCTCGGGAACATTGTCTCTCAACTGTGTTATAGAGTGTAGTTCTACATTTCAGTGAAGTAAGGCTTTCCAAAGATGCCGAACGTGTTTCTTTCTCTATTTCAATGGTATTCTGCCTTGTATAACACACATTTATCACTCTAGTCTCCTTTAAGAAAGAATATAGGATTCATACAGTGTTTCATGTGATCTTAACTCGAATTAAGGATTTCCCGGATCTTAGCTACCTTTTCTACACTAAGAACTGACTTGGAGAATCTCTTTGAGCAGTTCTAAACAAGTTCTCATCTGTTTACAGTCATTTTCTCTGAATTATCCATGTTTTCATGTAGTTTCCTATATTCTTCCTTCTGGTCCAAGTATAAGCTTTGCCCACTTTATCAAACAACTTCCTACACACTGTTATGAACTGAGGCAGCTCGGGAACATTGTCTCTCAACTGTGTTATAGAGTGTAGTACTACATTTCAGTGAAGTGTAAGGCTTCCCAAAGCTGCCGAACGTGTTTCTTTCTCATTTCAATGGTATTCTGCCTTGTATAACACACATTTACCATTCTAGTCTCCTTTAAGTAAAGAATATAGGATTCATACAGTGCTTCATGTGATCTTAACTTGAATTAAGGATTTCCCGGATCTTAGCTACCTTTTCTACACTAAGAACTGACTTGTGGAATCTCTTTGAGCTGTTCTAAACAAGTTATCATCTGTTTACAGTCATTTTTTCTAAATTATCCATGTTTTCATGTAGTTTCCTATATTCTGCCTTCTGGTCCAAGTATAAGCTTTGCCCACTTTATCATACAACTTCCTACACACTGTTATGAACTGAGGCAGCTCGGGAACATCGTCTCTCAACTGTGTTATAGAGTGTAGTACTACATTTCAGTGAAGTGTAAGGGTTTCTAAAGCTGCCGAATGTGTTTCTTTCTCTATTTCAATGGTATTCTGCCTTGTATAACACACATTTACCACTCTAGTCTCCTTTAAGTAAAGAATATAGGATTCATACAGTGTGTCATGTCATCTTAACTCGAATTAAGGATTTCCCGGATCTTAGCTACCTTTTCTACACTAAGAACTGACTTGGAGAATCTCTTTGAGCTGTTCTAAACAAGTTCTCATCTGTTTACGGTCATTTTCTCTGAATTATCTATGTTTTCATGTAGTTTCCTATATTCTGCCTATTGGTCCAAGTATAAGCTTTGCCCAGTTTATCAAATAACTTCCTACACACTGGTATGACCTGAGGCAGCTCGGTAACATTGTCTCTCAACTGTGTTATAGAGTGTAGTACTCTATTTCAGTGAAGTGTAAGGCTTTCCAAAACTGCGGAACGTGTTTCTTTCTCATTTCAACGGTATTCTGCCTTGTATAACACACATTTTCCACACTAGTCTCCTTTAAGTAAAGAATATAGGATTCATACAGTGTTTCATGTCATCTTAACTCGAATTAAGGATTTCCCAGATCTTAGCTACGTTTTCTACACTAAGAACTGACTTGGAGAATCTCTTTGAGCTGTTCTAAACAAGTTCTCATCTGTTTACAGTCATTTTTTCTGAATTATCCATGTTTTCATGTAGTTTCCTATATTCTGCCTTCTGGTTTAAGTATAAGCTTAGCCCACTTTATCAAACAACTTCCTACACACTCTTATGAACTGAGGGAGCTCAGGAACATTGTCTCTCAACTGTGTTATAGAGTGTAGTACTACATTTCAGTGAAGTGTAAGGCTTTCCAAAGCTGCCGAACGTGTTTCTTTCTCTATTTCGATGTTATTCTGCCTTGTATAACACACATTTACCACCCTAGTCTCCTTTAAGTAAAGAATATAGGATTCATACCGTGTTTCACGTGATCTTAACTCGAATTAAGGATTTCCCGGATCTTAGCTACCTTTTCTACACTAAGAACTGACTTGGAGAATCTCTTTGAGCTGTTCTACACAAGTTCTCATCTGTTTACAGTCATTTTCTCTTAATTATCAATGTTTTCACGTAGTTTCCTATATTCTGTCTTCTGGTCCAAGTATAAGCTTTGCCCACTTTATCAAACAACTTCCTACACACTGTTATGAACTGAGGAAGCTTGGGAACATTGTCTCTCAACTGTGTTATAGAGTGTAGTACTACATTTCAGTGAAGTGTAAGGCTTTCCAAAGATGCCGAACGTGTTTCTTTCTCTATTTCGATGGTATTCTGCCTTGTATAACACAAATTTACCACCCTAGACTCCTTTAAGTAAAGAATATAGGATTCATACCGTGTTTCACGTGATCTTAACTCGAATTAAGGATTTCCTGGATCTTAGCTACCTTTTCTACACTAAGAACTGACTTGGAGAATCTCTTTGAGCTGTTCTACACAAGTTCTAATCTGTTTACAGTCATTTTCTCTGAATTATCCATGTTTTCATGTAGTTTCCTATATTCTGCCTTCTGGTTCAAGTATAAGCTTTGCCCACTTTATCAAACAACTTCCTACACACTCTTATGAACTGAGGGAGCTCAGGAACATTGTCTCTCAACTGTGTTACAGAGTGTACTACTACATTTCAGTGAAGTGTAAGGCTTTCCAAAGCTGCCGAACGTGTTTCTTTCTCTATTTCAATGGTATTCTGCCTTGTATAACACACATTTACCACTCTAGTCTCCTTTAAGTAAAGAATATAGGATTCATACAGTGATTCATGTGATCTTAACTCGAATTAAGGATTTCCCGGATCTTAGCTACCTTTTCTACACTAAGAACTGACTTGGAGAATCTCTTTGAGCAGTTCTAAACAAGTTCTCATCTGTTTACAGTCATTTTCTCTGAATTATCCATGTTTTCATGTAGTTTCCTATATTCTGCCTTCTGGTCCAAGTATAAGCTTTGCCCACTTTATCAAACAACTTCCTACACACTGTTATGAACTGAGGCAGCTCGGGAACATTGTCTCTCAACTGTGTTATAGAGTGTAGTACTACATTTCAGTGAAGTGTAAGGCTTTCCAAAGCTGCCGAACGTGTTTCTTTCTCATATCAATGGTATTCTGCCTTGTATAACACACATTTACCATTCCAGTCTCCTTTAAGTAAAGAATATAGGATTCATACAGTGCTTCATGTGATCTTAACTTGAATTAAGTATTTCCCGGATCTTAGCTACCTTTTCTACACTGAGAACTGACTTGTGGAATCTCTTTGATCTGTTCTAAACAAGTTATCATCTGTTTACAGTCATTTTCTCTAAATTATCCATGTTTTCATTTAGTTTCCTATATTCTGCCTTCTGGTCCAAGTATAAGCTTCGCCCACTTTATCATACAACTTCCTACACACTGTTATGAACTGAGGCAGCTCGGGAACATTGTCTCTCAACTGTGTTATAGAGTGTAGTACTACATTTCAGTGAAGTGTAAGGCTTTCCAAAGATGCCGAACGTGTTTCTTTCTCTATTTCAATGGTATTCTGCCTATTATAACACACATTTACCACCCTAGTCTCCTTTAAGTAAAGAATATAGGATTCATACCGTGTTTCACGTGATCTTAACTCGAATTAAGGATTTCCTGGATCTTAGCTACCTTTTCTACACTAAGAACTGACTTGGAGAATCTCTTTGAGCTGTTCTACGCAAGTTCTCATCTGTGTACAGTCATTTTCTCTGAATTATCCATGTTTTCATTTAGTTTCCTATATTCTGCCTTCTGGTCCAAGTATAAGCTTTGCCCACTTTATCAAACAACTTCCTACACACTGTTATGAACTGAGGCAGCTCGGGAACATTGTCTCTCAACTGTGTTATAGAGTGTAGTACTACATTTCAGTGAAGTGTAAGGCTTTCCAAAGCTGCCGAACGTGTTTCTTTCTCATTTCAATGGTATTCTGCCTTGTATAACACACATTTACCACTCTAGTCTCCTTTAAGTAAAGAATATAGGATTCATACAGTGTTTCATGTGATCTTAACTCGAATTAAGGATTTCCCGGATCTTAGCTACCTTTTCTACACTAAGAACTGCCTTGGAGAATCTCTTTGAGCTGTTCTACACAAGTTCTCATCTGTTTACGGTTATTTTCTCTGAATTATCCATGTTTTCATGTAGTTTCCTATATTCTGCCTAGGTCCAAGTATAAGCTTTGCCCACTTTATCAAACAACTTCCTACACACTGTTATGAACTGAGACAGCTCGGGAACATTGTCTCTCAACTGTGTTATAGAGTGTAGTTCTACATTTCAGTGAAGTAAGGCTTTCCAAAGATGCCGAACGTGTTTCTTTCTCTATTTCAATGGTATTCTGCCTTGTATAACACACATTTATCACTCTAGTCTCCTTTAAGAAAGAATATAGGATTCATACAGTGTTTCATGTGATCTTAACTCGAATTAAGGATTTCCCGGATCTTAGCTACCTTTTCTACACTAAGAACTGACTTGGAGAATCTCTTTGAGCAGTTCTAAACAAGTTCTCATCTGTTTACAGTCATTTTCTCTGAATTATCCATGTTTTCATGTAGTTTCCTATATTCTTCCTTCTGGTCCAAGTATAAGCTTTGCCCACTTTATCAAACAACTTCCTACACACTGTTATGAACTGAGGCAGCTCGGGAACATTGTCTCTCAACTGTGTTATAGAGTGTAGTACTACATTTCAGTGAAGTGTAAGGCTTCCCAAAGCTGCCGAACGTGTTTCTTTCTCATTTCAATGGTATTCTGCCTTGTATAACACACATTTACCATTCTAGTCTCCTTTAAGTAAAGAATATAGGATTCATACAGTGCTTCATGTGATCTTAACTTGAATTAAGGATTTCCCGGATCTTAGCTACCTTTTCTACACTAAGAACTGACTTGTGGAATCTCTTTGAGCTGTTCTAAACAAGTTATCATCTGTTTACAGTCATTTTTTCTAAATTATCCATGTTTTCATGTAGTTTCCTATATTCTGCCTTCTGGTCCAAGTATAAGCTTTGCCCACTTTATCATACAACTTCCTACACACTGTTATGAACTGAGGCAGCTCGGGAACATCGTCTCTCAACTGTGTTATAGAGTGTAGTACTACATTTCAGTGAAGTGTAAGGGTTTCTAAAGCTGCCGAATGTGTTTCTTTCTCTATTTCAATGGTATTCTGCCTTGTATAACACACATTTACCACTCTAGTCTCCTTTAAGTAAAGAATATAGGATTCATACAGTGTGTCATGTCATCTTAACTCGAATTAAGGATTTCCCGGATCTTAGCTACCTTTTCTACACTAAGAACTGACTTGGAGAATCTCTTTGAGCTGTTCTAAACAAGTTCTCATCTGTTTACGGTCATTTTCTCTGAATTATCTATGTTTTCATGTAGTTTCCTATATTCTGCCTATTGGTCCAAGTATAAGCTTTGCCCAGTTTATCAAATAACTTCCTACACACTGGTATGACCTGAGGCAGCTCGGTAACATTGTCTCTCAACTGTGTTATAGAGTGTAGTACTCTATTTCAGTGAAGTGTAAGGCTTTCCAAAACTGCGGAACGTGTTTCTTTCTCATTTCAACGGTATTCTGCCTTGTATAACACACATTTTCCACACTAGTCTCCTTTAAGTAAAGAATATAGGATTCATACAGTGTTTCATGTCATCTTAACTCGAATTAAGGATTTCCCAGATCTTAGCTACGTTTTCTACACTAAGAACTGACTTGGAGAATCTCTTTGAGCTGTTCTAAACAAGTTCTCATCTGTTTACAGTCATTTTTTGTGAATTATCCATGTTTTCATGTAGTTTCCTATATTCTGCCTTCTGGTTTAAGTATAAGCTTAGCCCACTTTATCAAACAACTTCCTACACACTCTTATGAACTGAGGGAGCTCAGGAACATTGTCTCTCAACTGTGTTATAGAGTGTAGTACTACATTTCAGTGAAGTGTAAGGCTTTCCAAAGCTGCCGAACGTGTTTCTTTCTCTAGTTCAATGGTATTCTGCCTTGTATAACACACATTTACCACTCTAGTCTCCTTTAAGTAAAGAATATAGGATTCATACAGTGTTTCATGTGATCTTAACTCATATTAAGGATTTCCCGGATCTTAGCTACCTTTTCTACACTAAGAACTGACTTGGAGAATCTCTTTGAGCTGTTCTAAACAAGTTCTCATCTGTTTACAGTCATTTTCTCTTAATTATCAATGTTTTCACGTAGTTTCCTATATTCTGTCTTCTGGTCTAAGTATAAGCTTTGCCCACTTTATCAAACAACTTCCTACACACTGTTATGAACTGAGGCAGCTCGGGAACATTGTCTCTCAACTGTGTTATAGAGTGTAGTACTACATTTCAGTGAAGTGTATGGCTGTCCAAAACTACCGAACGTGTTTCTTTCTCTATTTCGATGTTATTCTGCCTTGTATAACACACATTTACCACCCTAGTCTCTTTAAGTAAAGAATATAGGATTCATACCGTGTTTCACGTGATCTTAACTCGAATTAAGGATTTCCCGGATCTTAGCTACCTTTTCTACACTAAGAACGGACTTGGAGAATCTCTTTGAGCTGTTCTACACAAGTTCTCATCTGTTTACAGTCATTTTCTCTTAATTATCAATGTTTTCACGTAGTTTCCTATATTCTGTCTTCTGGTCCAAGTATAAGCTTCGCCCACTTTATCATACAACTTCCTACACACTGTTATGAACTGAGGCAGCTCGGGAACATTGTCTCTCAACTGTGTTATAGAGTGTAGTACTACATTTCAGTGAAGTGTAAGGCTTTCCAAAGCTGCCGAACGTGTTTCTTTCTCATATCAATGGTATTCTGCCTTGTATAACACACATTTACCATTCCAGTCTCCTTTAAGTAAAGAATATAGGATTCATACAGTGCTTCATGTGATCTTAACTTGAATTAAGTATTTCCCGGATCTTAGCTACCTTTTCTACACTGAGAACTGACTTGTGGAATCTCTTTGATCTGTTCTAAACAAGTTATCATCTGTTTACAGTCATTTTCTCTAAATTATCCATGTTTTCATTTAGTTTCCTATATTCTGCCTTCTGGTCCAAGTATAAGCTTCGCCCACTTTATCATACAACTTCCTACACACTGTTATGAACTGAGGCAGCTCGGGAACATTGTCTCTCAACTGTGTTATAGAGTGTAGTACTACATTTCAGTGAAGTGTAAGGCTTTCTAAAGCTGCCGAATGTGTTTCTTTCTCTATTTCAATGGTATTCTGCCTTGTATGACACACATTTACCACTCTAGTCTCCTTTAAGTAAAGAATATAGGATTCATACAGTGTGTCATGTCATCTTAACTCGAATTAAGGATTTCCCGGATCTTAGCTACCTTTTCTACACTAAGAACTGACTTGGAGAATCTCTTTGAGCTGTTCTAAACAAGTTCTCATCTGTTTACGGTCATTTTCTCTGAATTATCCATGTTTTCATGTAGTTTCCTATATTCTGCCTATTGGTCCAAGTATAAGCTTTGCCCACTTTATCAAACAACTTCCTACACACTGTTATGAACTGAGGCAGCTCGGGAACATTGTCTCTCAACTGTGTTATAGAGTGTAGTAATACATTTCAGTGAAGTGTAAGGCTTTCCAAAGCTGCCGAACGTGTTTCTTTCTCATTTCAATGGTATTCTGCCTTGTATAACACACATTTACCACTCTAGTCTCCTTTAAGTAAAGAATATAGGATTCATACAGTGTTTCATGTGATCTTAACTCGAATTAAGGATTTCCCGGATCTTAGCTACCTTTTCTACACTAAGAACTGCCTTGGAGAATCTCTTTGAGCTGTTCTACACAAGTTCTCATCTGTTTACGGTTATTTTCTCTGAATTATCCATGTTTTCATGTAGTTTCCTATATTCTGCCTTCTGGTCCAAGTATAAGCTTTGCCCACTTTATCAAACAACTTCCTACACACTGTTATGAACTGAGACAGCTCGGGAACATTGTCTCTCAACTGTGTTATAGAGTGTAGTTCTACATTTCAGTGAAGTAAGGCTTTCCAAAGATGCCGAACGTGTTTCTTTCTCTATTTCAATGGTATTCTGCCTTGTATAACACACATTTACCACTCTAGTCTCCTTTAAGTAAAGAATATAGGATTCATACAGTGTTTCATGTGATCTTAACTCGAATTAAGGATTTCCCGGATCTTAGCTACCTTTTCTACACTAAGAACTGACTTGGAGAATCTCTTTGAGCAGTTCTAAACAAGTTCTCATCTGTTTACAGTCATTTTCTCTGAATTATCCATGTTTTCATGTACTTTCCTATATTCTGCCTTCTGGTCCAAGTATAAGCTTTGCCCACTTTATCAAACAACTTCCTACACATTGTTATGAACTGAGGCAGCTCGGGAACATTGTCTCTCAACTGTGTTATAGAGTGTAGTACTACATTTCAGTGAAGTGTAAGGCTTTCCAAAGCTGCCGAACGTGTTTCTTTCTCATTTCAATGGTATTCTGCCTTGTATAACACACATTTACCATTCTAGTCTCCTTTAAGTAAAGAATATAGGATTCATACAGTGCTTCATGTGACATTAACTTGAATTAAGTATTTCCCGGATCTTAGCTACCTTTTCTACACTAAGAAATGACTTGTGGAATCTCTTTGATCTGTTCTAAACAAGTTATCATCTGTTTACAGTCATTTTCTCTAAATTATCCATGTTTTCATGTAGTTTCCTATATTCTGCCTTCTGGTCCAAGTATAAGCTTTGCCCACTTTATCAAACAACTTCCTACACACTGTTATGAACTGAGACAGCTCGGGAACATTGTCTCTCAACTGTGTTATAGAGTGTAGTTCTACATTTCAGTGAAGTAAGGCTTTCCAAAGATGCCGAACGTGTTTCTTTCTCTATTTCAATGGTATTCTGCCTTGTATAACACACATTTACCACTCTAGTCTCCTTTAAGTAAAGAATATAGGATTCATACAGTGTTTCATGTGATCTTAACTCGAATTAAGGATTTCCCGGATGTTAGCTACCTTTTCTACACTAAGAACTGACTTGGAGAATCTCTTTGAGCAGTTCTAAACAAGTTCTCATCTGTTTACAGTCATTTTCTCTGAATTATCCATGTTTTCATGTACTTTCCTATATTCTGCCTTCTGGTCCAAGTATAAGCTTTGCCCACTTTATCAAACAACTTCCTACACATTGTTATGAACTGAGGCAGCTCGGGAACATTGTCTCTCAACTGTGTTATAGAGTGTAGTACTACATTTCAGTGAAGTGTAAGGCTTTCCAAAGCTGCCGAACGTGTTTCTTTCTCATTTCAATGGTATTCTGCCTTGTATAACACACATTTACCATTCTAGTCTCCTTTAAGTAAAGAATATAGGATTCATACAGTGCTTCATGTGACATTAACTTGAATTAAGTATTTCCCGGATCTTAGCTACCTTTTCTACACTAAGAGCTGACTTGTGGAATCTCTTTGATCTGTTCTAAACAAGTTATCATCTGTTTACAGTCATTTTCTCTAAATTATCCATGTTTTCATGTAGTTTCCTATATTCTGCCTTCTGGTCCAAGTATAAGCTTTGCCCACTTTATCATACAACTTCCTACACACTGTTATGAACTGAGGCAGCTCGGGAACATTGTCTCTCAACTGTGTTATAGAGTGTAGTACTACATTTCAGTGAAGTGTAAGGCTTTCTAAAGCTGCCGAATGTGTTTCTTTCTCTATTTCAATGGTATTCTGCCTTGTATGACACACATTTACCACTCTAGTCTCCTTTAAGTAAAGAATATAGGATTCATACAGTGTGTCATGTCATCTTAACTCGAATTAAGGATTTCCCGGATCTTAGCTATCTTTTCTACACTAAGAACTGACTTGGAGAATCTCTTTGAGCTGTTCTAAACAAGTTCTCATCTGTTTACGGTCATTTTCTCTGAATTATCCATGTTTTCATGTAGTTTCCTATATTCTGCCTATTGGTCCAAGTATAAGCTTTGCCCAGTTTATCAAATAACTTCCTACACACTGTTATGAACTGAGGCAGCTCGGGAACATTGTCTCTCAACTGTGTTATAGAGTGTAGTACTACATTTCAGTGAAGTGTAAGGCTTTCCAAAGATGCCGAACGTGTTTCTTTCTCTCTATTTCAATGGTATTCTGCCTATTATAACACACATTTACCACCCTAGTCTCCTTTAAGTAAAGAATATAGGATTCATACCGTGTTTCACGTGATCTTAACTCGAATTAAGGATTTCCTGGATCTTAGCTACCTTTTCTACACTAAGAACTGACTTGGAGAATCTCTTTGAGCTGTTCTACGCAAGTTCTCATCTGTGTACAGTCATTTTCTCTGAATTATCCATGTTTTCATTTAGTTTCCTATATTCTGCCTTCTGGTCCAAGTATAAGCTTTGCCCACTTTATCAAACAACTTCCTACACACTGTTATGAACTGAGGCAGCTCGGGAACATTGTCTCTCAACTGTGTTATAGAGTGTAGTACTACATTTCAGTGAAGTGTAAGGCTTTCCAAAGCTGCCGAACGTGTTTCTTTCTCATTTCAATGGTATTCTGCCTTGTATAACACACATTTACCACTCTAGTCTCCTTTAAGTAAAGAATATAGGATTCATACAGTGTTTCATGTGATCTTAACTCGAATTAAGGATTTCCCGGATCTTAGCTACCTTTTCTACACTAAGAACTGCCTTGGAGAATCTCTTTGAGCTGTTCTACACAAGTTCTCATCTGTTTACGGTTATTTTCTCTGAATTATCCATGTTTTCATGTAGTTTCCTATATTCTGCCTAGGTCCAAGTATAAGCTTTGCCCACTTTATCAAACAACTTCCTACACACTGTTATGAACTGAGACAGCTCGGGAACATTGTCTCTCAACTGTGTTATAGAGTGTAGTTCTACATTTCAGTGAAGTAAGGCTTTCCAAAGATGCCGAACGTGTTTCTTTCTCTATTTCAATGGTATTCTGCCTTGTATAACACACATTTATCACTCTAGTCTCCTTTAAGAAAAGAATATAGGATTCATACAGTGTTTCATGTGATCTTAACTCGAATTAAGGATTTCCCGGATCTTAGCTACCTTTTCTACACTAAGAACTGACTTGGAGAATCTCTTTGAGCAGTTCTAAACAAGTTCTCATCTGTTTACAGTCATTTTCTCTGAATTATCCATGTTTTCATGTAGTTTCCTATATTCTGCCTTCTGGTCCAAGTATAAGCTTTGCCCACTTTATCAAACAACTTCCTACACACTGTTATGAACTGAGGCAGCTCGGGAACATTGTCTCTCAACTGTGTTATAGAGTGTAGTACTACATTTCAGTGAAGTGTAAGGCTTTCCAAAGCTGCCGAACGTGTTTCTTTCTCATTTCAATGGTATTCTGCCTTGTATAACACACATTTACCATTCTAGTCTCCTTTAAGTAAAGAATATAGGATTCATACAGTGCTTCATGTGATCTTAACTTGAATTAAGGATTTCCCGGATCTTAGCTACTTTTCTACACTAAGAACTGACTTGTGGAATCTCTTTGAGCTGTTCTAAACAAGTTATCATCTGTTTACAGTCATTTTCTCTAAATTATCCATGTTTTCATGTAGTTTCCTATATTCTGCCTTCTGGTCCAAGTATAAGCTTTGCCCACTTTATCATACAACTTCCTACACACTGTTATGAACTGAGGCAGCTCGGGAACATCGTCTCTCAACTGTGTTATAGAGTGTAGTACTACATTTCAGTGAAGTGTAAGGGTTTCTAAAGCTGCCGAATGTGTTTCTTTCTCTATTTCAATGGTATTCTGCCTTGTATAACACACATTTACCACTCTAGTCTCCTTTAAGTAAAGAATATAGGATTCATACAGTGTGTCATGTCATCTTAACTCGAATTAAGGATTTCCCGGATCTTAGCTACCTTTTCTACACTAAGAACTGACTTGGAGAATCTCTTTGAGCTGTTCTAAACAAGTTCTCATCTGTTTACGGTCATTTTCTCTGAATTATCCATGTTTTCATGTAGTTTCCTATATTCTGCCTATTGGTCCAAGTATAAGCTTTGCCCAGTTTATCAAATAACTTCCTACACACTGTTATGAACTGAGGCAGCTCGGGAACATTGTCTCTCAACTGTGTTATAGAGTGTAGTACTACATTTCAGTGAAGTGTAAGGCTTTCCAAAGATGCCGAACGTGTTTCTTTCTCTCTATTTCAATGGTATTCTGCCTATTATAACACACATTTACCACTCTAGTCTCCTTTAAGTAAAGAATATAGGATTCATACAGTGTGTCATGTCATCTTAACTCGAATTAAGGATTTCCCGGATCTTAGCTACCTTTTCTACACTAAGAACTGCCTTGGAGAATCTCTTTGAGCTGTTCTACACAAGTTCTCATCTGTTTACGGTTATTTTCTCTGAATTATCCATGTTTTCATGTAGTTTCCTATATTCTGCCTTCTGGTCCAAGTATAAGCTTTGCCCACTTTATCAAACAACTTCCTACACACTGTTATGAACTGAGACAGCTCGGGAACATTGTCTCTCAACTGTGTTATAGAGTGTAGTTCTACATTTCAGTGAAGTAAGGCTTTCCAAAGATGCCGAACGTGTTTCTTTCTCTATTTCAATGGTATTCTGCCTTGTATAACACACATTTACCACTCTAGTCTCCTTTAAGTAAAGAATATAGGATTCATACAGTGTTTCATGTGATCTTAACTCGAATTAAGGATTTCCCGGATCTTAGCTACCTTTTCTACACTAAGAACTGACTTGGAGAATCTCTTTGAGCAGTTCTAAACAAGTTCTCATCTGTTTACAGTCATTTTCTCTGAATTATCCATGTTTTCATGTACTTTCCTATATTCTGCCTTCTGGTCCAAGTATAAGCTTTGCCCACTTTATCAAACAACTTCCTACACATTGTTATGAACTGAGGCAGCTCGGGAACATTGTCTCTCAACTGTGTTATAGAGTGTAGTACTACATTTCAGTGAAGTGTAAGGCTTTCCAAAGCTGCCGAACGTGTTTCTTTCTCATTTCAATGGTATTCTGCCTTGTATAACACACATTTACCATTCTAGTCTCCTTTAAGTAAAGAATATAGGATTCATACAGTGCTTCATGTGACATTAACTTGAATTAAGTATTTCCCGGATCTTAGCTACCTTTTCTACACTAAGAAATGACTTGTGGAATCTCTTTGATCTGTTCTAAACAAGTTATCATCTGTTTACAGTCATTTTCTCTAAATTATCCATGTTTTCATGTAGTTTCCTATATTCTGCCTTCTGGTCCAAGTATAAGCTTTGCCCACTTTATCAAACAACTTCCTACACACTGTTATGAACTGAGACAGCTCGGGAACATTGTCTCTCAACTGTGTTATAGAGTGTAGTTCTACATTTCAGTGAAGTAAGGCTTTCCAAAGATGCCGAACGTGTTTCTTTCTCTATTTCAATGGTATTCTGCCTTGTATAACACACATTTACCACTCTAGTCTCCTTTAAGTAAAGAATATAGGATTCATACAGTGTTTCATGTGATCTTAACTCGAATTAAGGATTTCCCGGATGTTAGCTACCTTTTCTACACTAAGAACTGACTTGGAGAATCTCTTTGAGCAGTTCTAAACAAGTTCTCATCTGTTTACAGTCATTTTCTCTGAATTATCCATGTTTTCATGTACTTTCCTATATTCTGCCTTCTGGTCCAAGTATAAGCTTTGCCCACTTTATCAAACAACTTCCTACACATTGTTATGAACTGAGGCAGCTCGGGAACATTGTCTCTCAACTGTGTTATAGAGTGTAGTACTACATTTCAGTGAAGTGTAAGGCTTTCCAAAGCTGCCGAACGTGTTTCTTTCTCATTTCAATGGTATTCTGCCTTGTATAACACACATTTACCATTCTAGTCTCCTTTAAGTAAAGAATATAGGATTCATACAGTGCTTCATGTGACATTAACTTGAATTAAGTATTTCCCGGATCTTAGCTACCTTTTCTACACTAAGAGCTGACTTGTGGAATCTCTTTGATCTGTTCTAAACAAGTTATCATCTGTTTACAGTCATTTTCTCTAAATTATCCATGTTTTCATGTAGTTTCCTATATTCTGCCTTCTGGTCCAAGTATAAGCTTTGCCCACTTTATCATACAACTTCCTACACACTGTTATGAACTGAGGCAGCTCGGGAACATTGTCTCTCAACTGTGTTATAGAGTGTAGTACTACATTTCAGTGAAGTGTAAGGCTTTCTAAAGCTGCCGAATGTGTTTCTTTCTCTATTTCAATGGTATTCTGCCTTGTATGACACACATTTACCACTCTAGTCTCCTTTAAGTAAAGAATATAGGATTCATACAGTGTGTCATGTCATCTTAACTCGAATTAAGGATTTCCCGGATCTTAGCTATCTTTTCTACACTAAGAACTGACTTGGAGAATCTCTTTGAGCTGTTCTAAACAAGTTCTCATCTGTTTACGGTCATTTTCTCTGAATTATCCATGTTTTCATGTAGTTTCCTATATTCTGCCTATTGGTCCAAGTATAAGCTTTGCCCAGTTTATCAAATAACTTCCTACACACTGTTATGAACTGAGGCAGCTCGGGAACATTGTCTCTCAACTGTGTTATAGAGTGTAGTACTACATTTCAGTGAAGTGTAAGGCTTTCCAAAGATGCCGAACGTGTTTCTTTCTCTCTATTTCAATGGTATTCTGCCTATTATAACACACATTTACCACCCTAGTCTCCTTTAAGTAAAGAATATAGGATTCATACCGTGTTTCACGTGATCTTAACTCGAATTAAGGATTTCCTGGATCTTAGCTACCTTTTCTACACTAAGAACTGACTTGGAGAATCTCTTTGAGCTGTTCTACGCAAGTTCTCATCTGTGTACAGTCATTTTCTCTGAATTATCCATGTTTTCATTTAGTTTCCTATATTCTGCCTTCTGGTCCAAGTATAAGCTTTGCCCACTTTATCAAACAACTTCCTACACACTGTTATGAACTGAGGCAGCTCGGGAACATTGTCTCTCAACTGTGTTATAGAGTGTAGTACTACATTTCAGTGAAGTGTAAGGCTTTCCAAAGCTGCCGAACGTGTTTCTTTCTCATTTCAATGGTATTCTGCCTTGTATAACACACATTTACCACTCTAGTCTCCTTTAAGTAAAGAATATAGGATTCATACAGTGTTTCATGTGATCTTAACTCGAATTAAGGATTTCCCGGATCTTAGCTACCTTTTCTACACTAAGAACTGCCTTGGAGAATCTCTTTGAGCTGTTCTACACAAGTTCTCATCTGTTTACGGTTATTTTCTCTGAATTATCCATGTTTTCATGTAGTTTCCTATATTCTGCCTAGGTCCAAGTATAAGCTTTGCCCACTTTATCAAACAACTTCCTACACACTGTTATGAACTGAGACAGCTCGGGAACATTGTCTCTCAACTGTGTTATAGAGTGTAGTTCTACATTTCAGTGAAGTAAGGCTTTCCAAAGATGCCGAACGTGTTTCTTTCTCTATTTCAATGGTATTCTGCCTTGTATAACACACATTTATCACTCTAGTCTCCTTTAAGAAAAGAATATAGGATTCATACAGTGTTTCATGTGATCTTAACTCGAATTAAGGATTTCCCGGATCTTAGCTACCTTTTCTACACTAAGAACTGACTTGGAGAATCTCTTTGAGCAGTTCTAAACAAGTTCTCATCTGTTTACAGTCATTTTCTCTGAATTATCCATGTTTTCATGTAGTTTCCTATATTCTGCCTTCTGGTCCAAGTATAAGCTTTGCCCACTTTATCAAACAACTTCCTACACACTGTTATGAACTGAGGCAGCTCGGGAACATTGTCTCTCAACTGTGTTATAGAGTGTAGTACTACATTTCAGTGAAGTGTAAGGCTTTCCAAAGCTGCCGAACGTGTTTCTTTCTCATTTCAATGGTATTCTGCCTTGTATAACACACATTTACCATTCTAGTCTCCTTTAAGTAAAGAATATAGGATTCATACAGTGCTTCATGTGATCTTAACTTGAATTAAGGATTTCCCGGATCTTAGCTACTTTTCTACACTAAGAACTGACTTGTGGAATCTCTTTGAGCTGTTCTAAACAAGTTATCATCTGTTTACAGTCATTTTCTCTAAATTATCCATGTTTTCATGTAGTTTCCTATATTCTGCCTTCTGGTCCAAGTATAAGCTTTGCCCACTTTATCATACAACTTCCTACACACTGTTATGAACTGAGGCAGCTCGGGAACATCGTCTCTCAACTGTGTTATAGAGTGTAGTACTACATTTCAGTGAAGTGTAAGGGTTTCTAAAGCTGCCGAATGTGTTTCTTTCTCTATTTCAATGGTATTCTGCCTTGTATAACACACATTTACCACTCTAGTCTCCTTTAAGTAAAGAATATAGGATTCATACAGTGTGTCATGTCATCTTAACTCGAATTAAGGATTTCCCGGATCTTAGCTACCTTTTCTACACTAAGAACTGACTTGGAGAATCTCTTTGAGCTGTTCTAAACAAGTTCTCATCTGTTTACGGTCATTTTCTCTGAATTATCCATGTTTTCATGTAGTTTCCTATATTCTGCCTATTGGTCCAAGTATAAGCTTTGCCCAGTTTATCAAATAACTTCCTACACACTGTTATGAACTGAGGCAGCTCGGGAACATTGTCTCTCAACTGTGTTATAGAGTGTAGTACTACATTTCAGTGAAGTGTAAGGCTTTCCAAAGATGCCGAACGTGTTTCTTTCTCTCTATTTCAATGGTATTCTGCCTATTATAACACACATTTACCACCCTAGTCTCCTTTAAGTAAAGAATATAGGATTCATACCGTGTTTCACGTGATCTTAACTCGAATTAAGGATTTCCTGGATCTTAGCTACCTTTTCTACACTAATAACTGACTTGGAGAATCTCTTTGAGCTGTTCTACGCAAGTTCTCATCTGTGTACAGTCATTTTCTCTGAATTATCCATGTTTTCATTTAGTTTCCTATATTCTGCCTTCTGGTCCAAGTATAAGCTTTGCCCACTTTATCAAACAACTTCCTACACACTGTTATGAACTGAGGCAGCTCGGGAACATTGTCTCTCAACTGTGTTATAGAGTGTAGTACTACATTTCAGTGAAGTGTAAGGCTTTCCAAAGCTGCCGAACGTGTTTCTTTCTCATTTCAATGGTATTCTGCCTTGTATAACACACATTTACCACTCTAGTCTCCTTTAAGTAAAGAATATAGGATTCATACAGTGTTTCATGTGATCTTAACTCGAATTAAGGATTTCCCGGATCTTAGCTACCTTTTCTACACTAAGAACTGCCTTGGAGAATCTCTTTGAGCTGTTCTACACAAGTTCTCATCTGTTTACGGTTATTTTCTCTGAATTATCCATGTTTTCATGTAGTTTCCTATATTCTGCCTAGGTCCAAGTATAAGCTTTGCCCACTTTATCAAACAACTTCCTACACACTGTTATGAACTGAGACAGCTCGGGAACATTGTCTCTCAACTGTGTTATAGAGTGTAGTTCTACATTTCAGTGAAGTAAGGCTTTCCAAAGATGCCGAACGTGTTTCTTTCTCTATTTCAATGGTATTCTGCCTTGTATAACACACATTTATCACTCTAGTCTCCTTTAAGAAAAGAATATATGATTCATACAGTGTTTCATGTGATCTTAACTCGAATTAAGGATTTCCCGGATCTTAGCTACCTTTTCTACACTAAGAACTGACTTGGAGAATCTCTTTGAGCAGTTCTAAACAAGTTCTCATCTGTTTACAGTCATTTTCTCTGAATTATCCATGTTTTCATGTAGTTTCCTATATTCTGCCTTCTGGTCCAAGTATAAGCTTTGCCCACTTTATCAAACAACTTCCTACACACTGTTATGAACTGAGGCAGCTCGGGAACATTGTCTCTCAACTGTGTTATAGAGTGTAGTACTACATTTCAGTGAAGTGTAAGGCTTTCCAAAGCTGCCGAACGTGTTTCTTTCTCATTTCAATGGTATTCTGCCTTGTATAACACACATTTACCATTCTAGTCTCCTTTAAGTAAAGAATATAGGATTCATACAGTGTGTCATGTCATCTTAACTCGAATTAAGGATTTCCCGGATCTTAGCTACCTTTTCTACACTAAGAACTGACTTGGAGAATCTCTTTGAGCTGTTCTAAACAAGTTCTCATCTGTTTACGGTCATTTTCTCTGAATTATCTATGTTTTCATGTAGTTTCCTATATTCTGCCTATTGGTCCAAGTATAAGCTTTGCCCAGTTTATCAAATAACTTCCTACACACTGGTATGACCTGAGGCAGCTCGGTAACATTGTCTCTCAACTGTGTTATAGAGTGTAGTACTCTATTTCAGTGAAGTGTAAGGCTTTCCAAAACTGCGGAACGTGTTTCTTTCTCATTTCAACGGTATTCTGCCTTGTATAACACACATTTTCCACACTAGTCTCCTTTAAGTAAAGAATATAGGATTCATACAGTGTTTCATGTCATCTTAACTCGAATTAAGGATTTCCCAGATCTTAGCTACGTTTTCTACACTAAGAACTGACTTGGAGAATCTCTTTGAGCTGTTCTAAACAAGTTCTCATCTGTTTACAGTCATTTTTTCTGAATTATCCATGTTTTCATGTAGTTTCCTATATTCTGCCTTCTGGTTTAAGTATAAGCTTAGCCCACTTTATCAAACAACTTCCTACACACTCTTATGAACTGAGGGAGCTCAGGAACATTGTCTCTCAACTGTGTTATAGAGTGTAGTACTACATTTCAGTGAAGTGTAAGGCTTTCCAAAGCTGCCGAACGTGTTTCTTTCTCTCTATTTCAATGGTATTCTGCCTATTATAACACACATTTACCACCCTAGTCTCCTTTAAGTAAAGAATATAGGATTCATACCGTGTTTCACGTGATCTTAACTCGAATTAAGGATTTCCTGGATCTTAGCTACCTTTTCTACACTAAGAACTGACTTGGAGAATCTCTTTGAGCTGTTCTACGCAAGTTCTCATCTGTGTACAGTCATTTTCTCTGAATTATCCATGTTTTCATTTAGTTTCCTATATTCTGCCTTCTGGTCCAAGTATAAGCTTTGCCCACTTTATCAAACAACTTCCTACACACTGTTATGAACTGAGGCAGCTCGGGAACATTGTCTCTCAACTGTGTTATAGAGTGTAGTACTACATTTCAGTGAAGTGTAAGGCTTTCCAAAGCTGCCGAACGTGTTTCTTTCTCATTTCAATGGTATTCTGCCTTGTATAACACACATTTACCACTCTAGTCTCCTTTAAGTAAAGAATATAGGATTCATACAGTGTTTCATGTGATCTTAACTCGAATTAAGGATTTCCCGGATCTTAGCTACCTTTTCTACACTAAGAACTGCCTTGGAGAATCTCTTTGAGCTGTTCTACACAAGTTCTCATCTGTTTACGGTTATTTTCTCTGAATTATCCATGTTTTCATGTAGTTTCCTATATTCTGCCTAGGTCCAAGTATAAGCTTTGCCCACTTTATCAAACAACTTCCTACACACTGTTATGAACTGAGACAGCTCGGGAACATTGTCTCTCAACTGTGTTATAGAGTGTAGTTCTACATTTCAGTGAAGTAAGGCTTTCCAAAGATGCCGAACGTGTTTCTTTCTCTATTTCAATGGTATTCTGCCTTGTATAACACACATTTATCACTCTAGTCTCCTTTAAGAAAAGAATATAGGATTCATACAGTGTTTCATGTGATCTTAACTCGAATTAAGGATTTCCCGGATCTTAGCTACCTTTTCTACACTAAGAACTGACTTGGAGAATCTCTTTGAGCAGTTCTAAACAAGTTCTCATCTGTTTACAGTCATTTTCTCTGAATTATCCATGTTTTCATGTAGTTTCCTATATTCTGCCTTCTGGTCCAAGTATAAGCTTTGCCCACTTTATCAAACAACTTCCTACACACTGTTATGAACTGAGGCAGCTCGGGAACATTGTCTCTCAACTGTGTTATAGAGTGTAGTACTACATTTCAGTGAAGTGTAAGGCTTTCCAAAGCTGCCGAACGTGTTTCTTTCTCATTTCAATGGTATTCTGCCTTGTATAACACACATTTACCATTCTAGTCTCCTTTAAGTAAAGAATATAGGATTCATACAGTGCTTCATGTGATCTTAACTTGAATTAAGGATTTCCCGGATCTTAGCTACTTTTCTACACTAAGAACTGACTTGTGGAATCTCTTTGAGCTGTTCTAAACAAGTTATCATCTGTTTACAGTCATTTTCTCTAAATTATCCATGTTTTCATGTAGTTTCCTATATTCTGCCTTCTGGTCCAAGTATAAGCTTTGCCCACTTTATCATACAACTTCCTACACACTGTTATGAACTGAGGCAGCTCGGGAACATCGTCTCTCAACTGTGTTATAGAGTGTAGTACTACATTTCAGTGAAGTGTAAGGGTTTCTAAAGCTGCCGAATGTGTTTCTTTCTCTATTTCAATGGTATTCTGCCTTGTATAACACACATTTACCACTCTAGTCTCCTTTAAGTAAAGAATATAGGATTCATACAGTGTGTCATGTCATCTTAACTCGAATTAAGGATTTCCCGGATCTTAGCTACCTTTTCTACACTAAGAACTGACTTGGAGAATCTCTTTGAGCTGTTCTAAACAAGTTCTCATCTGTTTACGGTCATTTTCTCTGAATTATCCATGTTTTCATGTAGTTTCCTATATTCTGCCTATTGGTCCAAGTATAAGCTTTGCCCAGTTTATCAAATAACTTCCTACACACTGTTATGAACTGAGGCAGCTCGGGAACATTGTCTCTCAACTGTGTTATAGAGTGTAGTACTACATTTCAGTGAAGTGTAAGGCTTTCCAAAGATGCCGAACGTGTTTCTTTCTCTCTATTTCAATGGTATTCTGCCTATTATAACACACATTTACCACCCTAGTCTCCTTTAAGTAAAGAATATAGGATTCATACCGTGTTTCACGTGATCTTAACTCGAATTAAGGATTTCCTGGATCTTAGCTACCTTTTCTACACTAATAACTGACTTGGAGAATCTCTTTGAGCTGTTCTACGCAAGTTCTCATCTGTGTACAGTCATTTTCTCTGAATTATCCATGTTTTCATTTAGTTTCCTATATTCTGCCTTCTGGTCCAAGTATAAGCTTTGCCCACTTTATCAAACAACTTCCTACACACTGTTATGAACTGAGGCAGCTCGGGAACATTGTCTCTCAACTGTGTTATAGAGTGTAGTACTACATTTCAGTGAAGTGTAAGGCTTTCCAAAGCTGCCGAACGTGTTTCTTTCTCATTTCAATGGTATTCTGCCTTGTATAACACACATTTACCACTCTAGTCTCCTTTAAGTAAAGAATATAGGATTCATACAGTGTTTCATGTGATCTTAACTCGAATTAAGGATTTCCCGGATCTTAGCTACCTTTTCTACACTAAGAACTGCCTTGGAGAATCTCTTTGAGCTGTTCTACACAAGTTCTCATCTGTTTACGGTTATTTTCTCTGAATTATCCATGTTTTCATGTAGTTTCCTATATTCTGCCTAGGTCCAAGTATAAGCTTTGCCCACTTTATCAAACAACTTCCTACACACTGTTATGAACTGAGACAGCTCGGGAACATTGTCTCTCAACTGTGTTATAGAGTGTAGTTCTACATTTCAGTGAAGTAAGGCTTTCCAAAGATGCCGAACGTGTTTCTTTCTCTATTTCAATGGTATTCTGCCTTGTATAACACACATTTATCACTCTAGTCTCCTTTAAGAAAAGAATATATGATTCATACAGTGTTTCATGTGATCTTAACTCGAATTAAGGATTTCCCGGATCTTAGCTACCTTTTCTACACTAAGAACTGACTTGGAGAATCTCTTTGAGCAGTTCTAAACAAGTTCTCATCTGTTTACAGTCATTTTCTCTGAATTATCCATGTTTTCATGTAGTTTCCTATATTCTGCCTTCTGGTCCAAGTATAAGCTTTGCCCACTTTATCAAACAACTTCCTACACACTGTTATGAACTGAGGCAGCTCGGGAACATTGTCTCTCAACTGTGTTATAGAGTGTAGTACTACATTTCAGTGAAGTGTAAGGCTTTCCAAAGCTGCCGAACGTGTTTCTTTCTCATTTCAATGGTATTCTGCCTTGTATAACACACATTTACCATTCTAGTCTCCTTTAAGTAAAGAATATAGGATTCATACAGTGTGTCATGTCATCTTAACTCGAATTAAGGATTTCCCGGATCTTAGCTACCTTTTCTACACTAAGAACTGACTTGGAGAATCTCTTTGAGCTGTTCTAAACAAGTTCTCATCTGTTTACGGTCATTTTCTCTGAATTATCTATGTTTTCATGTAGTTTCCTATATTCTGCCTATTGGTCCAAGTATAAGCTTTGCCCAGTTTATCAAATAACTTCCTACACACTGGTATGACCTGAGGCAGCTCGGTAACATTGTCTCTCAACTGTGTTATAGAGTGTAGTACTCTATTTCAGTGAAGTGTAAGGCTTTCCAAAACTGCGGAACGTGTTTCTTTCTCATTTCAACGGTATTCTGCCTTGTATAACACACATTTTCCACACTAGTCTCCTTTAAGTAAAGAATATAGGATTCATACAGTGTTTCATGTCATCTTAACTCGAATTAAGGATTTCCCAGATCTTAGCTACGTTTTCTACACTAAGAACTGACTTGGAGAATCTCTTTGAGCTGTTCTAAACAAGTTCTCATCTGTTTACAGTCATTTTTTCTGAATTATCCATGTTTTCATGTAGTTTCCTATATTCTGCCTTCTGGTTTAAGTATAAGCTTAGCCCACTTTATCAAACAACTTCCTACACACTCTTATGAACTGAGGGAGCTCAGGAACATTGTCTCTCAACTGTGTTATAGAGTGTAGTACTACATTTCAGTGAAGTGTAAGGCTTTCCAAAGCTGCCGAACGTGTTTCTTTCTCTAGTTCAATGGTATTCTGCCTTGTATAACACACATTTACCACTCTAGTCTCCTTTAAGTAAAGAATATAGGATTCATACAGTGTTTCATGTGATCTTAACTCATATTAAGGATTTCCCGGATCTTAGCTACCTTTTCTACACTAAGAACTGACTTGGAGAATCTCTTTGAGCTGTTCTAAACAAGTTCTCATCTGTTTACAGTCATTTTCTCTTAATTATCAATGTTTTCCCGTAGTTTCCTATATTCTGTCTTCTGGTCTAAGTATAAGCTTTGCCCACTTTATCAAACAACTTCCTACACACTGTTATGAACTGAGGCAGCTCGGGAACATTGTCTCTCAACTGTGTTATAGAGTGTAGTACTACATTTCAGTGAAGTGTATGGCTGTCCAAAACTACCGAACGTGTTTCTTTCTCTATTTCAATGGTATTCTGCCTTGTATAACACACATTTACCACCCTAGTCTCCTTTAAGTAAAGAATATAGGATTCATACCGTGTTTCACGTGATCTTAACTCGAATTAAGGATTTCCCGGATCTTAGCTACCTTTTCTACACTAAGAACTGACTTGGAGAATCTCTTTGAGCTGTTCTACACAAGTTCTCATCTGTTTACAGTCATTTTCTCTTAATTATCAATGTTTTCACGTAGTTTCCTATATTCTGTCTTCTGGTCCAAGTATAAGCTTTGCCCACTTTATCAAACAACTTCCTACACACTGTTATGAACTGAGGCAGCTCGGGAACATTGTCTCTCAACTGTGTTATAGAGTGTAGTACTACATTTCAGTGAAGTGTAAGGCTTTCCAAAGCTGCCGAACGTGTTTCTTTCTCATATCAATGGTATTCTGCCTTGTATAACACACATTTACCATTCCAGTCTCCTTTAAGTAAAGAATATAGGATTCATACAGTGCTTCATGTGATCTTAACTTGAATTAAGTATTTCCCGGATCTTAGCTACCTTTTCTACACTGAGAACTGACTTGTGGAATCTCTTTTATCTGTTCTAAACAAGTTATCATCTGTTTACAGTCATTTTCTCTAAATTATCCATGTTTTCATTTAGTTTCCTATATTCTGCCTTCTGGTCCAAGTATAAGCTTCGCCCACTTTATCATACAACTTCCTACACACTGTTATGAACTGAGGCAGCTCGGGAACATTGTCTCTCAACTGTGTTATAGAGTGTAGTACTACATTTCAGTGAAGTGTAAGGCTTTCTAAAGCTGCCGAATGTGTTTCTTTCTCTATTTCAATGGTATTCTGCCTTGTATGACACACATTTACCACTCTAGTCTCCTTTAAGTAAAGAATATAGGATTCATACAGTGTGTCATGTCATCTTAACTCGAATTAAGGATTTCCCGGATCTTAGCTACCTTTTCTACACTAAGAACTGACTTGGAGAATCTCTTTGAGCTGTTCTAAACAAGTTCTCATCTGTTTACGGTCATTTTCTCTGAATTATCCATGTTTTCATGTAGTTTCCTATATTCTGCCTATTGGTCCAAGTATAAGCTTTGCCCACTTTATCAAACAACTTCCTACACACTGTTATGAACTGAGGCAGCTCGGGAACATTGTCTCTCAACTGTGTTATAGAGTGTAGTACTACATTTCAGTGAAGTGTAAGGCTTTCCAAAGCTGCCGAACGTGTTTCTTTCTCATTTCAATGGTATTCTGCCTTGTATAACACACATTTACCACTCTAGTCTCCTTTAAGTAAAGAATATAGGATTCATACAGTGTTTCATGTGATCTTAACTCGAATTAAGGATTTCCCGGATCTTAGCTACCTTTTCTACACTAAGAACTGCCTTGGAGAATCTCTTTGAGCTGTTCTACACAAGTTCTCATCTGTTTACGGTTATTTTCTCTGAATTATCCATGTTTTCATGTAGTTTCCTATATTCTGCCTTCTGGTCCAAGTATAAGCTTTGCCCACTTTATCAAACAACTTCCTACACACTGTTATGAACTGAGACAGCTCGGGAACATTGTCTCTCAACTGTGTTATAGAGTGTAGTACTACATTTCAGTGAAGTGTAAGGCTTTCCAAAGCTGCCGAACGTGTTTCTTTCTCATTTCAATGGTATTCTGCCTTGTATAACACACATTTACCATTCTAGTCTCCTTTAAGTAAAGAATTTAGGATTCATACAGTGCTTCATGTGATCTTAACTTGAATTAAGGATTTCCCGGATCTTAGCTACCTTTTCTACACTAAGAACTGACTTGTGGAATCTCTTTGAGCTGTTCTAAACAAGTTATCATCTGTTTACAGTCATTTTCTCTAAATTATCCATGTTTTCATGTAGTTTCCTATATTCTGCCTTCTGGTCCAAGTATAAGCTTTGCCCACTTTATCATACAACTTCCTACACACTGTTATGAACTGAGGCAGCTCGGGAACATTGTCTCTCAACTGTGTTATAGAGTGTAGTACTACATTTCAGTGAAGTGTAAGGGTTTCTAAAGCTGCCGAATGTGTTTCTTTCTCTATTTCAATGGTATTCTGCCTTGTATAACACACATTTACCACTCTAGTCTCCTTTAAGTAAAGAATATAGGATTCATACAGTGTGTCATGTCATCTTAACTCGAATTAAGGATTTCCCGGATCTTAGCTACCTTTTCTACACTAAGAACTGACTTGGAGAATCTCTTTGAGCTGTTCTAAACAAGTTCTCATCTGTTTACGGTCATTTTCTCTGAATTATCCATGTTTTCATGTAGTTTCCTATATTCTGCCTATTGGTCCAAGTATAAGCTTTGCCCACTTTATCAAACAACTTCCTACACACTGTTATGAACTGAGGCAGCTCGGGAACATTGTCTCTCAACTGTGTTATAGAGTGTAGTACTACATTTCAGTGAAGTGTAAGGCTTTCCAAAGCTGCCGAACGTGTTTCTTTCTCATTTCAATGGTATTCTGCCTTGTATAACACACATTTACCACTCTAGTCTCCTTTAAGTAAAGAATATAGGATTCATACAGTGTTTCATGTGATCTTAACTCGAATTAAGGATTTCCCGGATCTTAGCTACCTTTTCTACACTAAGAACTGACTTGGAGAATCTCTTTGAGCTGTTCTACACAAGTTCTCATCTGTTTACGGTTATTTTCTCTGAATTATCCATGTTTTCATGTAGTTTCCTATATTCTGCCTTCTGGTCCAAGTATAAGCTTTGCCCACTTTATCAAACAACTTCCTACACACTGTTATGAACTGAGACAGCTCGGGAACATTGTCTCTCAACTGTGTTATAGAGTGTAGTACTACATTTCAGTGAAGTGTAAGGCTTTCCAAAGCTGCCGAACGTGTTTCTTTCTCATTTCAATGGTATTCTGCCTTGTATAACACACATTTACCATTCTAGTCTCCTTTAAGTAAAGAATATAGGATTCATACAGTGCTTCATGTGATCTTAACTTGAATTAAGGATTTCCCGGATCTTAGCTACCTTTTCTACACTAAGAACTGACTTGTGGAATCTCTTTGAGCTGTTCTAAACAAGTTATCATCTGTTTACAGTCATTTTCTCTAAATTATCCATGTTTTCATGTAGTTTCCTATATTCTGCCTTCTGGTCCAAGTATAAGCTTTGCCCACTTTATCATACAACTTCCTACACACTGTTATGAACTGAGGCAGCTCGGGAACATTGTCTCTCAACTGTGTTATAGAGTGTAGTACTACATTTCAGTGAAGTGTAAGGGTTTCTAAAGCTGCCGAATGTGTTTCTTTCTCTATTTCAATGGTATTCTGCCTTGTATAACACACATTTACCACTCTAGTCTCCTTTAAGTAAAGAATATAGGATTCATACAGTGTTTCATGTGATCTTAACTCGAATTAAGGATTTCCCGGATCTTAGCTACCTTTTCTACACTAAGAACTGCCTTGGAGAATCTCTTTGAGCTGTTCTACACAAGTTCTCATCTGTTTACGGTTATTTTCTCTGAATTATCCATGTTTTCATGTAATTTCCTATATTCTGCCTTCTGGTCCAAGTATAAGCTTTGCCCACTTTATCAAACAACTTCCTACACACTGTTATGAACTGAGACAGCTCGGGAACATTGTCTCTCAACTGTGTTATAGAGTGTAGTACTACATTTCAGTGAAGTGTAAGGCTTTCCAAAGCTGCCGAACGTGTTTCTTTCTCATTTCAATGGTATTCTGCCTTGTATAACACACATTTACCATTCTAGTCTCCTTTAAGTAAAGAATTTAGGATTCATACAGTGCTTCATGTGATCTTAACTTGAATTAAGTATTTCCCGGATCTTAGCTACCTTTTCTACACTAAGAACTGACTTGTGGAATCTCTTTGAGCTGTTCTAAACAAGTTATCATCTGTTTACAGTCATTTTCTCTAAATTATCCATGTTTTCATGTAGTTTCCTATATTCTGCCTTCTGGTCCAAGTATAAGCTTTGCCCACTTTATCATACAACTTCCTACACACTGTTATGAACTGAGGCAGCTCGGGAACATTGTCTCTCAACTGTGTTATAGAGTGTAGTACTACATTTCAGTGAAGTGTAAGGGTTTCTAAAGCTGCCGAATGTGTTTCTTTCTCTATTTCAATGGTATTCTGCCTTGTATAACACACATTTACCACTCTAGTCTCCTTTAAGTAAAGAATATAGGATTCATACAGTGTGTCATGTCATCTTAACTCGAATTAAGGATTTCCCGGATCTTAGCTACCTTTTCTACACTAAGAACTGACTTGGAGAATCTCTTTGAGCTGTTCTAAACAAGTTCTCATCTGTTTACGGTCATTTTCTCTGAATTATCCATGTTTTCATGTAGTTTCCTATATTCTGCCTATTGGTCCAAGTATAAGCTTTGCCCACTTTATCAAACAACTTCCTACACACTGTTATGAACTGAGGCAGCTCGGGAACATTGTCTCTCAACTGTGTTATAGAGTGTAGTACTACATTTCAGTGAAGTGTAAGGCTTTCCAAAGCTGCCGAACGTGTTTCTTTCTCATTTCAATGGTATTCTGCCTTGTATAACACACATTTACCACTCTAGTCTCCTTTAAGTAAAGAATATAGGATTCATACAGTGTTTCATGTGATCTTAACTCGAATTAAGGATTTCCCGGATCTTAGCTACCTTTTCTACACTAAGAACTGACTTGGAGAATCTCTTTGAGCTGTTCTACACAAGTTCTCATCTGTTTACGGTTATTTTCTCTGAATTATCCATGTTTTCATGTAGTTTCCTATATTCTGCCTTCTGGTCCAAGTATAAGCTTTGCCCACTTTATCAAACAACTTCCTACACACTGTTATGAACTGAGACAGCTCGGGAACATTGTCTCTCAACTGTGTTATAGAGTGTAGTACTACATTTCAGTGAAGTGTAAGGCTTTCCAAAGCTGCCGAACGTGTTTCTTTCTCATTTCAATGGTATTCTGCCTTGTATAACACACATTTACCATTCTAGTCTCCTTTAAGTAAAGAATATAGGATTCATACAGTGCTTCATGTGATCTTAACTTGAATTAAGGATTTCCCGGATCTTAGCTACCTTTTCTACACTAAGAACTGACTTGTGGAATCTCTTTGAGCTGTTCTAAACAAGTTATCATCTGTTTACAGTCATTTTCTCTAAATTATCCATGTTTTCATGTAGTTTCCTATATTCTGCCTTCTGGTCCAAGTATAAGCTTTGCCCACTTTATCATACAACTTCCTACACACTGTTATGAACTGAGGCAGCTCGGGAACATTGTCTCTCAACTGTGTTATAGAGTGTAGTACTACATTTCAGTGAAGTGTAAGGGTTTCTAAAGCTGCCGAATGTGTTTCTTTCTCTATTTCAATGGTATTCTGCCTTGTATAACACACATTTACCACTCTAGTCTCCTTTAAGTAAAGAATATAGGATTCATACAGTGTTTCATGTGATCTTAACTCGAATTAAGGATTTCCCGGATCTTAGCTACCTTTTCTACACTAAGAACTGCCTTGGAGAATCTCTTTGAGCTGTTCTACACAAGTTCTCATCTGTTTACGGTTATTTTCTCTGAATTATCCATGTTTTCATGTAATTTCCTATATTCTGCCTTCTGGTCCAAGTATAAGCTTTGCCCACTTTATCAAACAACTTCCTACACACTGTTATGAACTGAGACAGCTCGGGAACATTGTCTCTCAACTGTGTTATAGAGTGTAGTACTACATTTCAGTGAAGTGTAAGGCTTTCCAAAGCTGCCGAACGTGTTTCTTTCTCATTTCAATGGTATTCTGCCTTGTATAACACACATTTACCATTCTAGTCTCCTTTAAGTAAAGAATTTAGGATTCATACAGTGCTTCATGTGATCTTAACTTGAATTAAGGATTTCCCGGATCTTAGCTACCTTTTCTACACTAAGAACTGACTTGTGGAATCTCTTTGAGCTGTTCTAAACAAGTTATCATCTGTTTACAGTCATTTTCTCTAAATTATCCATGTTTTCATGTAGTTTCCTATATTCTGCCTTCTGGTCCAAGTATAAGCTTTGCCCACTTTATCATACAACTTCCTACACACTGTTATGAACTGAGGCAGCTCGGGAACATTGTCTCTCAACTGTGTTATAGAGTGTAGTACTACATTTCAGTGAAGTGTAAGGGTTTCTAAAGCTGCCGAATGTGTTTCTTTCTCTATTTCAATGGTATTCTGCCTTGTATAACACACATTTACCACTCTAGTCTCCTTTAAGTAAAGAATATAGGATTCATACAGTGTGTCATGTCATCTTAACTCGAATTAAGGATTTCCCGGATCTTAGCTACCTTTTCTACACTAAGAACTGACTTGGAGAATCTCTTTGAGCTGTTCTAGACAAGTTCTCATCTGTTTACGGTCATTTTCTCTGAATTATCCATGTTTTCATGTAGTTTCCTATATTCTGCCTATTGGTCCAAGTATAAGCTTTGCCCACTTTATCAAACAACTTCCTACACACTGTTATGAACTGAGGCAGCTCGGGAACATTGTCTCTCAACTGTGTTATAGAGTGTAGTACTACATTTCAGTGAAGTGTAAGGCTTTCCAAAGCTGCCGAACGTGTTTCTTTCTCATTTCAATGGTATTCTGCCTTGTATAACACACATTTACCACTCTAGTCTCCTTTAAGTAAAGAATATAGGATTCATACAGTGTTTCATGTGATCTTAACTCGAATTAAGGATTTCCCGGATCTTAGCTACCTTTTCTACACTAAGAACTGACTTGGAGAATCTCTTTGAGCTGTTCTACACAAGTTCTCATCTGTTTACGGTTATTTTCTCTGAATTATCCATGTTTTCATGTAGTTTCCTATATTCTGCCTTCTGGTCCAAGTATAAGCTTTGCCCACTTTATCAAACAACTTCCTACACACTGTTATGAACTGAGACAGCTCGGGAACATTGTCTCTCAACTGTGTTATAGAGTGTAGTACTACATTTCAGTGAAGTGTAAGGCTTTCCAAAGCTGCCGAACGTGTTTCTTTCTCATTTCAATGGTATTCTGCCTTGTATAACACACATTTACCATTCTAGTCTCCTTTAAGTAAAGAATATAGGATTCATACAGTGCTTCATGTGATCTTAACTTGAATTAAGGATTTCCCGGATCTTAGCTACCTTTTCTACACTAAGAACTGACTTGTGGAATCTCTTTGAGCTGTTCTAAACAAGTTATCATCTGTTTACAGTCATTTTCTCTAAATTATCCATGTTTTCATGTAGTTTCCTATATTCTGCCTTCTGGTCCAAGTATAAGCTTTGCCCACTTTATCATACAACTTCCTACACACTGTTATGAACTGAGGCAGCTCGGGAACATTGTCTCTCAACTGTGTTATAGAGTGTAGTACTACATTTCAGTGAAGTGTAAGGGTTTCTAAAGCTGCCGAATGTGTTTCTTTCTCTATTTCAATGGTATTCTGCCTTGTATAACACACATTTACCACTCTAGTCTCCTTTAAGTAAAGAATATAGGATTCATACAGTGTGTCATGTCATCTTAACTCGAATTAAGGATTTCCCGGATCTTAGCTACCTTTTCTACACTAAGAACTGACTTGGAGAATCTCTTTGAGCTGTTCTAAACAAGTTCTCATCTGTTTACGGTCATTTTCTCTGAATTATCCATGTTTTCATGTAGTTTCCTATATTCTGCCTATTGGTCCAAGTATAAGCTTTGCCCAGTTTATCAAATAACTTCCTACACACTGGTATGACCTGAGGCAGCTCGGTAACATTGTCTCTCAACTGTGTTATAGAGTGTTGTACTACATTTCAGTGAAGTGTAAGGCTTTCCAAAGCTGCCGAACGTGTTTCTTTCTCATTTCAACGGTATTCTGCCTTGTATAACACACATTTTCCACTCTAGTCTCCTTTAAGTAAAGAATATAGGATTCATACAGTGTTTCATGTCATCTTAACTCGAATTAAGGATTTCCCAGATCTTAGCTACGTTTTCTACACTAAGAACTGACTTGGAGAATCTCCTTCAGCTGTTCTAAACAAGTTCTCATCTGTTTACAGTCATTTTCTCTGAATTATCCA
Organism: Pipistrellus hanaki; assembly: GCF_964339955.1. NCBI lineage: Eukaryota > Metazoa > Chordata > Mammalia > Chiroptera > Vespertilionidae > Pipistrellus > Pipistrellus hanaki. The sequence continues at coordinate 3,026,141 of NC_140510.1, read as the reverse complement.
TGTTTTCATGTAGTTTCCTATATTCTGCCTTCTGGTTTAAGTATAAGCTTAGCCCACTTTATCAAACAACTTCCTACACACTCTTATGAACTGAGGGAGCTCAGGAACATTGTGTCTCAACTGTGTTATAGAGTGTAGTACTACATTTCTGTGAAGTGTAATGCTTTCCAAAGCTGCCGAACGTGTTTCTTTCTCTAGATCAATGGTATTCTGCCTTGTATAACACACATTTACCACTCTAGTCTCCTTTAAGTAAAGACTATAGGATTCATACAGTGTTTCATGTGATCTTAACTCATATTAAGGATTTCCCGGATCTTAGCTACCTTTTCTACACTAAGAACTGACTTGGAGAATCTCTTTGAGCTGTTCTAAACAAGTTCTCATCTGTTTACAGTCATTTCCTCTTAATTATCAATGTTTTCACGTAGTTTCCTATATTCTGTCTTCTGGTCCAAGTATAAGCTTTGCCCACTTTATCAAACAACTTCCTACACACTGTTATGAACTGAGGCAGCTCGGGAACATTGTCTCTCAACTGTGTTATAGAGTGTAGTACTACATTTCAGTGAAGTGTATGGCTGTCCAAAACTACCGAACGTGTTTCTTTCTCTATTTCGATGGTATTCTGCCTTGTATAACACACATTTACCACCCTAGTCTCCTTTAAGTAAAGAATATAGGATTCATACCGTGTTTCACGTGATCTTAACTCGAATTAAGGATTTCCCGGATCTTAGCTACCTTTTCTACACTAAGAACTGACTTGGAGAATCTCTTTGAGCTGTTCTACACAAGTTCTCATCTGTTTACAGTCATTTTCTCTTAATTATCAATGTTTTCACGTAGTTTCCTATATTCTGTCTTCTGGTCCAAGTATAAGCTTTGCCCACTTTATCAAACAACTTCCTACACACTGTTATGAACTGAGGCAGCTCGGGAACATTGTCTCACAACTGTGTTATAGAGTGTAGTACTACATTTCAGTGAAGTGTAAGGCTTTCCAAAGATGCCGAACGTGTTTCTTTCTCTATTTCGATGGTATTCTGCCTTGTATAACACACATTTACCACCCTAGTCTCCTTTAAGTAAAGAATATAGGATTCATACCGTGTTTCACGTGATCTTAACTCGAATTAAGGATTTCCTGGATCTTAGCTACCTTTTCTACACTAAGAACTGACTTGGAGAATCTCTTTGAGCTGTTCTACACAAGTTCTCATCTGTTTACAGTCATTTTCTCTGAATTATCCATGTTTTCATGTAGTTTCCTATATTCTGCCTTCTGGTCCAAGTATAAGCTTTGCCCACTTTATCAAACAACTTCCTACACACTGTTATGAACTGAGGCAGCTCGGGAACATTGTCTCTCAACTGTGTTATAGAGTGTAGTACTACATTTCAGTGAAGTGTAAGGCTTTCCAAAGCTGCCGAACGTGTTTCTTTCTCATATCAATGGTATTCTGCCTTGTATAACACACATTTACCATTCCAGTCTCCTTTAAGTAAAGAATATAGGATTCATACAGTGCTTCATGTGATCTTAACTTGAATTAAGTATTTCCCGGATCTTAGCTACCTTTTCTACACTGAGAACTGACTTGTGGAATCTCTTTTATCTGTTCTAAACAAGTTATCATCTGTTTACAGTCATTTTCTCTAAATTATCCATGTTTTCATTTAGTTTCCTATATTCTGCCTTCTGGTCCAAGTATAAGCTTCGCCCACTTTATCATACAACTTCCTACACACTGTTATGAACTGAGGCAGCTCGGGAACATTGTTTCTCAACTGTGTTATAGAGTGTAGTACTACATTTCAGTGAAGTGTAAGGCTTTCTAAAGCTGCCGAATGTGTTTCTTTCTCTATTTCAATGGTATTCTGCCTTGTATGACACACATTTACCACTCTAGTCTCCTTTAAGTAAAGAATATAGGATTCATACAGTGTGTCATGTCATCTTAACTCGAATTAAGGATTTCCCGGATCTTAGCTACCTTTTCTACACTAAGAACTGACTTGGAGAATCTCTTTGAGCTGTTCTAAACAAGTTCTCATCTGTTTACGGTCATTTTCTCTGAATTATCCATGTTTTCATGTAGTTTCCTATATTCTGCCTATTGGTCCAAGTATAAGCTTTGCCCACTTTATCAAACAACTTCCTACACACTGTTATGAACTGAGGCAGCTCGGGAACATTGTCTCTCAACTGTGTTATAGAGTGTAGTACTACATTTCAGTGAAGTGTAAGGCTTTCCAAAGCTGCCGAACGTGTTTCTTTCTCATTTCAACGGTATTCTGCCTTGTATAACACACATTTTCCACTCTAGTCTCCTTTAAGTAAAGAATATAGGATTCATACAGTGCTTCATGTGATCTTAACTTGAATTAAGGATTTCCCGGATCTTAGCTACCTTTTCTACACTAAGAACTGACTTGGAGAATCTCTTTGAGCTGTTCTAAACAAGTTCTCATCTGTTTACAGTCATTTCCTCTTAATTATCAATGTTTTCACGTAGTTTCCTATATTCTGTCTTCTGGTCCAAGTATAAGCTTTGCCCACTTTATCAAACAACTTCCTACACACTGTTATGAACTGAGGCAGCTCGGGAACATTGTCTCTCAACTGTGTTATAGAGTGTAGTACTACATTTCAGTGAAGTGTATGGCTGTCCAAAACTACCGAACGTGTTTCTTTCTCTATTTCGATGGTATTCTGCCTTGTATAACACACATTTACCACCCTAGTCTCCTTTAAGTAAAGAATATAGGATTCATACCGTGTTTCACGTGATCTTAACTCGAATTAAGGATTTCCCGGATCTTAGCTACCTTTTCTACACTAAGAACTGACTTGGAGAATCTCTTTGAGCTGTTCTACACAAGTTCTCATCTGTTTACAGTCATTTTCTCTTAATTATCAATGTTTTCACGTAGTTTCCTATATTCTGTCTTCTGGTCCAAGTATAAGCTTTGCCCACTTTATCAAACAACTTCCTACACACTGTTATGAACTGAGGCAGCTCGGGAACATTGTCTCTCAACTGTGTTATAGAGTGTAGTACTACATTTCAGTGAAGTGTAAGGCTTTCCAAAGCTGCCGAACGTGTTTCTTTCTCATTTCAATGGTATTCTGCCTTGTATAACACACATTTACCACTCTAGTCTCCTTTAAGTAAAGAATATAGGATTCATACAGTGTTTCATGTGATCTTAACTCGAATTAAGGATTTCCCGGATCTTAGCTACCTTTTCTACACTAAGAACTGCCTTGGAGAATCTCTTTGAGCTGTTCTACACAAGTTCTCATCTGTTTACGGTTATTTTCTCTGAATTATCCATGTTTTCATGTAATTTCCTATATTCTGCCTTCTGGTCCAAGTATAAGCTTTGCCCACTTTATCAAACAACTTCCTACACACTGTTATGAACTGAGACAGCTCGGGAACATTGTCTCTCAACTGTGTTATAGAGTGTAGTACTACATTTCAGTGAAGTGTAAGGCTTTCCAAAGCTGCCGAACGTGTTTCTTTCTCATTTCAATGGTATTCTGCCTTGTATAACACACATTTACCATTCTAGTCTCCTTTAAGTAAAGAATTTAGGATTCATACAGTGCTTCATGTGATCTTAACTTGAATTAAGGATTTCCCGGATCTTAGCTACCTTTTCTACACTAAGAACTGACTTGGAGAATCTCTTTGAGCTGTTCTACACAAGTTCTCATCTGTTTACGGTTATTTTCTCTGAATTATCCATGTTTTCATGTAGTTTCCTATATTCTGCCTTCTGGTCCAAGTATAAGCTTTGCCCACTTTATCAAACAACTTCCTACACACTGTTATGAACTGAGACAGCTCGGGAACATTGTCTCTCAACTGTGTTATAGAGTGTAGTACTACATTTCAGTGAAGTGTAAGGCTTTCCAAAGCTGCCGAACGTGTTTCTTTCTCATTTCAATGGTATTCTGCCTTGTATAACACACATTTACCATTCTAGTCTCCTTTAAGTAAAGAATATAGGATTCATACAGTGCTTCATGTGATCTTAACTTGAATTAAGGATTTCCCGGATCTTAGCTACCTTTTCTACACTAAGAACTGACTTGTGGAATCTCTTTGAGCTGTTCTAAACAAGTTATCATCTGTTTACAGTCATTTTCTCTAAATTATCCATGTTTTCATGTAGTTTCCTATATTCTGCCTTCTGGTCCAAGTATAAGCTTTGCCCACTTTATCATACAACTTCCTACACACTGTTATGAACTGAGGCAGCTCGGGAACATTGTCTCTCAACTGTGTTATAGAGTGTAGTACTACATTTCAGTGAAGTGTAAGGGTTTCTAAAGCTGCCGAATGTGTTTCTTTCTCTATTTCAATGGTATTCTGCCTTGTATAACACACATTTACCACTCTAGTCTCCTTTAAGTAAAGAATATAGGATTCATACAGTGTGTCATGTCATCTTAACTCGAATTAAGGATTTCCCGGATCTTAGCTACCTTTTCTACACTAAGAACTGACTTGGAGAATCTCTTTGAGCTGTTCTAAACAAGTTCTCATCTGTTTACGGTCATTTTCTCTGAATTATCCATGTTTTCATGTAGTTTCCTATATTCTGCCTATTGGTCCAAGTATAAGCTTTGCCCAGTTTATCAAATAACTTCCTACACACTGGTATGACCTGAGGCAGCTCGGTAACATTGTCTCTCAACTGTGTTATAGAGTGTTGTACTACATTTCAGTGAAGTGTAAGGCTTTCCAAAGCTGCCGAACGTGTTTCTTTCTCATTTCAACGGTATTCTGCCTTGTATAACACACATTTTCCACTCTAGTCTCCTTTAAGTAAAGAATATAGGATTCATACAGTGTTTCATGTCATCTTAACTCGAATTAAGGATTTCCCAGATCTTAGCTACGTTTTCTACACTAAGAACTGACTTGGAGAATCTCCTTCAGCTGTTCTAAACAAGTTCTCAGCTGTTTACAGTCATTTTCTCTGAATTATCCATGTTTTCATGTAGTTTCCTATATTCTGCCTTCTGGTTTAAGTATAAGCTTAGCCCACTTTATCAAACAACTTCCTACACACTCTTATGAACTGAGGGAGCTCAGGAACATTGTGTCTCAACTGTGTTATAGAGTGTAGTACTACATTTCTGTGAAGTGTAATGCTTTCCAAAGCTGCCGAACGTGTTTCTTTCTCTAGATCAATGGTATTCTGCCTTGTATAACACACATTTACCACTCTAGTCTCCTTTAAGTAAAGACTATAGGATTCATACAGTGTTTCATGTGATCTTAACTCATATTAAGGATTTCCCGGATCTTAGCTACCTTTTCTACACTAAGAACTGACTTGGAGAATCTCTTTGAGCTGTTCTAAACAAGTTCTCATCTGTTTACAGTCATTTCCTCTTAATTATCAATGTTTTCACGTAGTTTCCTATATTCTGTCTTCTGGTCCAAGTATAAGCTTTGCCCACTTTATCAAACAACTTCCTACACACTGTTATGAACTGAGGCAGCTCGGGAACATTGTCTCTCAACTGTGTTATAGAGTGTAGTACTACATTTCAGTGAAGTGTATGGCTGTCCAAAACTACCGAACGTATTTCTTTCTCTATTTCGATGGTATTCTGCCTTGTATAACACACATTTACCACCCTAGTCTCCTTTAAGTAAAGAATATAGGATTCATACCGTGTTTCACGTGATCTTAACTCGAATTAAGGATTTCCCGGATCTTAGCTACCTTTTCTACACTAAGAACTGACTTGGAGAATCTCTTTGAGCTGTTCTACACAAGTTCTCATCTGTTTACGGTTATTTTCTCTGAATTATCCATGTTTTCATGTAGTTTCCTATATTCTGCCTTCTGGTCCAAGTATAAGCTTTGCCCACTTTATCAAACAACTTCCTACACACTGTTATGAACTGAGACAGCTCGGGAACATTGTCTCTCAACTGTGTTATAGAGTGTAGTACTACATTTCAGTGAAGTGTAAGGCTTTCCAAAGCTGCCGAACGTGTTTCTTTCTCATTTCAATGGTATTCTGCCTTGTATAACACACATTTACCATTCTAGTCTCCTTTAAGTAAAGAATATAGGATTCATACAGTGCTTCATGTGATCTTAACTTGAATTAAGGATTTCCCGGATCTTAGCTACCTTTTCTACACTAAGAACTGACTTGTGGAATCTCTTTGAGCTGTTCTAAACAAGTTATCATCTGTTTACAGTCATTTTCTCTAAATTATCCATGTTTTCATGTAGTTTCCTATATTCTGCCTTCTGGTCCAAGTATAAGCTTTGCCCACTTTATCATACAACTTCCTACACACTGTTATGAACTGAGGCAGCTCGGGAACATTGTCTCTCAACTGTGTTATAGAGTGTAGTACTACATTTCAGTGAAGTGTAAGGGTTTCTAAAGCTGCCGAATGTGTTTCTTTCTCTATTTCAATGGTATTCTGCCTTGTATAACACACATTTACCACTCTAGTCTCCTTTAAGTAAAGAATATAGGATTCATACAGTGTTTCATGTGATCTTAACTCGAATTAAGGATTTCCCGGATCTTAGCTACCTTTTCTACACTAAGAACTGCCTTGGAGAATCTCTTTGAGCTGTTCTACACAAGTTCTCATCTGTTTACGGTTATTTTCTCTGAATTATCCATGTTTTCATGTAATTTCCTATATTCTGCCTTCTGGTCCAAGTATAAGCTTTGCCCACTTTATCAAACAACTTCCTACACACTGTTATGAACTGAGACAGCTCGGGAACATTGTCTCTCAACTGTGTTATAGAGTGTAGTACTACATTTCAGTGAAGTGTAAGGCTTTCCAAAGCTGCCGAACGTGTTTCTTTCTCATTTCAATGGTATTCTGCCTTGTATAACACACATTTACCATTCTAGTCTCCTTTAAGTAAAGAATTTAGGATTCATACAGTGCTTCATGTGATCTTAACTTGAATTAAGGATTTCCCGGATCTTAGCTACCTTTTCTACACTAAGAACTGACTTGTGGAATCTCTTTGAGCTGTTCTAAACAAGTTATCATCTGTTTACAGTCATTTTCTCTAAATTATCCATGTTTTCATGTAGTTTCCTATATTCTGCCTTCTGGTCCAAGTATAAGCTTTGCCCACTTTATCATACAACTTCCTACACACTGTTATGAACTGAGGCAGCTCGGGAACATTGTCTCTCAACTGTGTTATAGAGTGTAGTACTACATTTCAGTGAAGTGTAAGGGTTTCTAAAGCTGCCGAATGTGTTTCTTTCTCTATTTCAATGGTATTCTGCCTTGTATAACACACATTTACCACTCTAGTCTCCTTTAAGTAAAGAATATAGGATTCATACAGTGTGTCATGTCATCTTAACTCGAATTAAGGATTTCCCGGATCTTAGCTACCTTTTCTACACTAAGAACTGACTTGGAGAATCTCTTTGAGCTGTTCTAAACAAGTTCTCATCTGTTTACGGTCATTTTCTCTGAATTATCCATGTTTTCATGTAGTTTCCTATATTCTGCCTATTGGTCCAAGTATAAGCTTTGCCCACTTTATCAAACAACTTCCTACACACTGTTATGAACTGAGGCAGCTCGGGAACATTGTCTCTCAACTGTGTTATAGAGTGTAGTACTACATTTCAGTGAAGTGTAAGGCTTTCCAAAGCTGCCGAACGTGTTTCTTTCTCATTTCAATGGTATTCTGCCTTGTATAACACACATTTACCACTCTAGTCTCCTTTAAGTAAAGAATATAGGATTCATACAGTGTTTCATGTGATCTTAACTCGAATTAAGGATTTCCCGGATCTTAGCTACCTTTTCTACACTAAGAACTGACTTGGAGAATCTCTTTGAGCTGTTCTACACAAGTTCTCATCTGTTTACGGTTATTTTCTCTGAATTATCCATGTTTTCATGTAGTTTCCTATATTCTGCCTTCTGGTCCAAGTATAAGCTTTGCCCACTTTATCAAACAACTTCCTACACACTGTTATGAACTGAGACAGCTCGGGAACATTGTCTCTCAACTGTGTTATAGAGTGTAGTACTACATTTCAGTGAAGTGTAAGGCTTTCCAAAGCTGCCGAACGTGTTTCTTTCTCATTTCAATGGTATTCTGCCTTGTATAACACACATTTACCATTCTAGTCTCCTTTAAGTAAAGAATATAGGATTCATACAGTGCTTCATGTGATCTTAACTTGAATTAAGGATTTCCCGGATCTTAGCTACCTTTTCTACACTAAGAACTGACTTGTGGAATCTCTTTGAGCTGTTCTAAACAAGTTATCATCTGTTTACAGTCATTTTCTCTAAATTATCCATGTTTTCATGTAGTTTCCTATATTCTGCCTTCTGGTCCAAGTATAAGCTTTGCCCACTTTATCATACAACTTCCTACACACTGTTATGAACTGAGGCAGCTCGGGAACATTGTCTCTCAACTGTGTTATAGAGTGTAGTACTACATTTCAGTGAAGTGTAAGGGTTTCTAAAGCTGCCGAATGTGTTTCTTTCTCTATTTCAATGGTATTCTGCCTTGTATAACACACATTTACCACTCTAGTCTCCTTTAAGTAAAGAATATAGGATTCATACAGTGTGTCATGTCATCTTAACTCGAATTAAGGATTTCCCGGATCTTAGCTACCTTTTCTACACTAAGAACTGACTTGGAGAATCTCTTTGAGCTGTTCTAAACAAGTTCTCATCTGTTTACGGTCATTTTCTCTGAATTATCCATGTTTTCATGTAGTTTCCTATATTCTGCCTATTGGTCCAAGTATAAGCTTTGCCCAGTTTATCAAATAACTTCCTACACACTGGTATGACCTGAGGCAGCTCGGTAACATTGTCTCTCAACTGTGTTATAGAGTGTTGTACTACATTTCAGTGAAGTGTAAGGCTTTCCAAAGCTGCCGAACGTGTTTCTTTCTCATTTCAACGGTATTCTGCCTTGTATAACACACATTTTCCACTCTAGTCTCCTTTAAGTAAAGAATATAGGATTCATACAGTGTTTCATGTCATCTTAACTCGAATTAAGGATTTCCCAGATCTTAGCTACGTTTTCTACACTAAGAACTGACTTGGAGAATCTCCTTCAGCTGTTCTAAACAAGTTCTCATCTGTTTACAGTCATTTTCTCTGAATTATCCATGTTTTCATGTAGTTTCCTATATTCTGCCTTCTGGTTTAAGTATAAGCTTAGCCCACTTTATCAAACAACTTCCTACACACTCTTATGAACTGAGGGAGCTCAGGAACATTGTGTCTCAACTGTGTTATAGAGTGTAGTACTACATTTCTGTGAAGTGTAATGCTTTCCAAAGCTGCCGAACGTGTTTCTTTCTCTAGATCAATGGTATTCTGCCTTGTATAACACACATTTACCACTCTAGTCTCCTTTAAGTAAAGACTATAGGATTCATACAGTGTTTCATGTGATCTTAACTCATATTAAGGATTTCCCGGATCTTAGCTACCTTTTCTACACTAAGAACTGACTTGGAGAATCTCTTTGAGCTGTTCTAAACAAGTTCTCATCTGTTTACAGTCATTTCCTCTTAATTATCAATGTTTTCACGTAGTTTCCTATATTCTGTCTTCTGGTCCAAGTATAAGCTTTGCCCACTTTATCAAACAACTTCCTACACACTGTTATGAACTGAGGCAGCTCGGGAACATTGTCTCTCAACTGTGTTATAGAGTGTAGTACTACATTTCAGTGAAGTGTATGGCTGTCCAAAACTACCGAACGTGTTTCTTTCTCTATTTCGATGGTATTCTGCCTTGTATAACACACATTTACCACCCTAGTCTCCTTTAAGTAAAGAATATAGGATTCATACCGTGTTTCACGTGATCTTAACTCGAATTAAGGATTTCCCGGATCTTAGCTACCTTTTCTACACTAAGAACTGACTTGGAGAATCTCTTTGAGCTGTTCTACACAAGTTCTCATCTGTTTACAGTCATTTTCTCTTAATTATCAATGTTTTCACGTAGTTTCCTATATTCTGTCTTCTGGTCCAAGTATAAGCTTTGCCCACTTTATCAAACAACTTCCTACACACTGTTATGAACTGAGGCAGCTCGGGAACATTGTCTCACAACTGTGTTATAGAGTGTAGTACTACATTTCAGTGAAGTGTAAGGCTTTCCAAAGATGCCGAACGTGTTTCTTTCTCTATTTCGATGGTATTCTGCCTTGTATAACACACATTTACCACCCTAGTCTCCTTTAAGTAAAGAATATAGGATTCATACCGTGTTTCACGTGATCTTAACTCGAATTAAGGATTTCCTGGATCTTAGCTACCTTTTCTACACTAAGAACTGACTTGGAGAATCTCTTTGAGCTGTTCTACACAAGTTCTCATCTGTTTACAGTCATTTTCTCTGAATTATCCATGTTTTCATGTAGTTTCCTATATTCTGCCTTCTGGTCCAAGTATAAGCTTTGCCCACTTTATCAAACAACTTCGTACACACTGTTATGAACTGAGGCAGCTCGGGAACATTGTCTCTCAACTGTGTTATAGAGTGTAGTACTACATTTCAGTGAAGTGTAAGGCTTTCCAAAGCTGCCGAACGTGTTTCTTTCTCATATCAATGGTATTCTGCCTTGTATAACACACATTTACCATTCCAGTCTCCTTTAAGTAAAGAATATAGGATTCATACAGTGCTTCATGTGATCTTAACTTGAATTAAGTATTTCCCGGATCTTAGCTACCTTTTCTACACTGAGAACTGACTTGTGGAATCTCTTTTATCTGTTCTAAACAAGTTATCATCTGTTTACAGTCATTTTCTCTAAATTATCCATGTTTTCATTTAGTTTCCTATATTCTGCCTTCTGGTCCAAGTATAAGCTTCGCCCACTTTATCATACAACTTCCTACACACTGTTATGAACTGAGGCAGCTCGGGAACATTGTTTCTCAACTGTGTTATAGAGTGTAGTACTACATTTCAGTGAAGTGTAAGGCTTTCTAAAGCTGCCGAATGTGTTTCTTTCTCTATTTCAATGGTATTCTGCCTTGTATGACACACATTTACCACTCTAGTCTCCTTTAAGTAAAGAATATAGGATTCATACAGTGTGTCATGTCATCTTAACTCGAATTAAGGATTTCCCGGATCTTAGCTACCTTTTCTACACTAAGAACTGACTTGGAGAATCTCTTTGAGCTTTTCTAAACAAGTTCTCATCTGTTTACGGTCATTTTCTCTGAATTATCCATGTTTTCATGTAGTTTCCTATATTCTGCCTATTGGTCCAAGTATAAGCTTTGCCCACTTTATCAAACAACTTCCTACACACTGTTATGAACTGAGGCAGCTCGGGAACATTGTCTCTCAACTGTGTTATAGAGTGTAGTACTACATTTCAGTGAAGTGTAAGGCTTTCCAAAGCTGCCGAACGTGTTTCTTTCTCATTTCAACGGTATTCTGCCTTGTATAACACACATTTTCCACTCTAGTCTCCTTTAAGTAAAGAATATAGGATTCATACAGTGCTTCATGTGATCTTAACTTGAATTAAGGATTTCCCGGATCTTAGCTACCTTTTCTACACTAAGAACTGACTTGGAGAATCTCTTTGAGCTGTTCTAAACAAGTTCTCATCTGTTTACAGTCATTTCCTCTTAATTATCAATGTTTTCACGTAGTTTCCTATATTCTGTCTTCTGGTCCAAGTATAAGCTTTGCCCACTTTATCAAACAACTTCCTACACACTGTTATGAACTGAGGCAGCTCGGGAACATTGTCTCTCAACTGTGTTATAGAGTGTAGTACTACATTTCAGTGAAGTGTATGGCTGTCCAAAACTACCGAACGTGTTTCTTTCTCTATTTCGATGGTATTCTGCCTTGTATAACACACATTTACCACCCTAGTCTCCTTTAAGTAAAGAATATAGGATTCATACCGTGTTTCACGTGATCTTAACTCGAATTAAGGATTTCCCGGATCTTAGCTACCTTTTCTACACTAAGAACTGACTTGGAGAATCTCTTTGAGCTGTTCTACACAAGTTCTCATCTGTTTACAGTCATTTTCTCTTAATTATCAATGTTTTCACGTAGTTTCCTATATTCTGTCTTCTGGTCCAAGTATAAGCTTTGCCCACTTTATCAAACAACTTCCTACACACTGTTATGAACTGAGGCAGCTCGGGAACATTGTCTCTCAACTGTGTTATAGAGTGTAGTACTACATTTCAGTGAAGTGTAAGGCTTTCCAAAGCTGCCGAACGTGTTTCTTTCTCATTTCAATGGTATTCTGCCTTGTATAACACACATTTACCACTCTAGTCTCCTTTAAGTAAAGAATATAGGATTCATACAGTGTTTCATGTGATCTTAACTCGAATTAAGGATTTCCCGGATCTTAGCTACCTTTTCTACACTAAGAACTGCCTTGGAGAATCTCTTTGAGCTGTTCTACACAAGTTCTCATCTGTTTACGGTTATTTTCTCTGAATTATCCATGTTTTCATGTAATTTCCTATATTCTGCCTTCTGGTCCAAGTATAAGCTTTGCCCACTTTATCAAACAACTTCCTACACACTGTTATGAACTGAGACAGCTCGGGAACATTGTCTCTCAACTGTGTTATAGAGTGTAGTACTACATTTCAGTGAAGTGTAAGGCTTTCCAAAGCTGCCGAACGTGTTTCTTTCTCATTTCAATGGTATTCTGCCTTGTATAACACACATTTACCATTCTAGTCTCCTTTAAGTAAAGAATTTAGGATTCATACAGTGCTTCATGTGATCTTAACTTGAATTAAGGATTTCCCGGATCTTAGCTACCTTTTCTACACTAAGAACTGACTTGGAGAATCTCTTTGAGCTGTTCTACACAAGTTCTCATCTGTTTACGGTTATTTTCTCTGAATTATCCATGTTTTCATGTAGTTTCCTATATTCTGCCTTCTGGTCCAAGTATAAGCTTTGCCCACTTTATCAAACAACTTCCTACACACTGTTATGAACTGAGACAGCTCGGGAACATTGTCTCTCAACTGTGTTATAGAGTGTAGTACTACATTTCAGTGAAGTGTAAGGCTTTCCAAAGCTGCCGAACGTGTTTCTTTCTCATTTCAATGGTATTCTGCCTTGTATAACACACATTTACCATTCTAGTCTCCTTTAAGTAAAGAATATAGGATTCATACAGTGCTTCATGTGATCTTAACTTGAATTAAGGATTTCCCGGATCTTAGCTACCTTTTCTACACTAAGAACTGACTTGTGGAATCTCTTTGAGCTGTTCTAAACAAGTTATCATCTGTTTACAGTCATTTTCTCTAAATTATCCATGTTTTCATGTAGTTTCCTATATTCTGCCTTCTGGTCCAAGTATAAGCTTTGCCCACTTTATCATACAACTTCCTACACACTGTTATGAACTGAGGCAGCTCGGGAACATTGTCTCTCAACTGTGTTATAGAGTGTAGTACTACATTTCAGTGAAGTGTAAGGGTTTCTAAAGCTGCCGAATGTGTTTCTTTCTCTATTTCAATGGTATTCTGCCTTGTATAACACACATTTACCACTCTAGTCTCCTTTAAGTAAAGAATATAGGATTCATACAGTGTGTCATGTCATCTTAACTCGAATTAAGGATTTCCCGGATCTTAGCTACCTTTTCTACACTAAGAACTGACTTGGAGAATCTCTTTGAGCTGTTCTAAACAAGTTCTCATCTGTTTACGGTCATTTTCTCTGAATTATCCATGTTTTCATGTAGTTTCCTATATTCTGCCTATTGGTCCAAGTATAAGCTTTGCCCAGTTTATCAAATAACTTCCTACACACTGGTATGACCTGAGGCAGCTCGGTAACATTGTCTCTCAACTGTGTTATAGAGTGTTGTACTACATTTCAGTGAAGTGTAAGGCTTTCCAAAGCTGCCGAACGTGTTTCTTTCTCATTTCAACGGTATTCTGCCTTGTATAACACACATTTTCCACTCTAGTCTCCTTTAAGTAAAGAATATAGGATTCATACAGTGTTTCATGTCATCTTAACTCGAATTAAGGATTTCCCAGATCTTAGCTACGTTTTCTACACTAAGAACTGACTTGGAGAATCTCCTTCAGCTGTTCTAAACAAGTTCTCAGCTGTTTACAGTCATTTTCTCTGAATTATCCATGTTTTCATGTAGTTTCCTATATTCTGCCTTCTGGTTTAAGTATAAGCTTAGCCCACTTTATCAAACAACTTCCTACACACTCTTATGAACTGAGGGAGCTCAGGAACATTGTGTCTCAACTGTGTTATAGAGTGTAGTACTACATTTCTGTGAAGTGTAATGCTTTCCAAAGCTGCCGAACGTGTTTCTTTCTCTAGATCAATGGTATTCTGCCTTGTATAACACACATTTACCACTCTAGTCTCCTTTAAGTAAAGACTATAGGATTCATACAGTGTTTCATGTGATCTTAACTCATATTAAGGATTTCCCGGATCTTAGCTACCTTTTCTACACTAAGAACTGACTTGGAGAATCTCTTTGAGCTGTTCTAAACAAGTTCTCATCTGTTTACAGTCATTTCCTCTTAATTATCAATGTTTTCACGTAGTTTCCTATATTCTGTCTTCTGGTCCAAGTATAAGCTTTGCCCACTTTATCAAACAACTTCCTACACACTGTTATGAACTGAGGCAGCTCGGGAACATTGTCTCTCAACTGTGTTATAGAGTGTAGTACTACATTTCAGTGAAGTGTATGGCTGTCCAAAACTACCGAACGTATTTCTTTCTCTATTTCGATGGTATTCTGCCTTGTATAACACACATTTACCACCCTAGTCTCCTTTAAGTAAAGAATATAGGATTCATACCGTGTTTCACGTGATCTTAACTCGAATTAAGGATTTCCCGGATCTTAGCTACCTTTTCTACACTAAGAACTGACTTGGAGAATCTCTTTGAGCTGTTCTACACAAGTTCTCATCTGTTTACAGTCATTTTCTCTTAATTATCAATGTTTTCACGTAGTTTCCTATATTCTGTCTTCTGGTCCAAGTATAAGCTTTGCCCACTTTATCAAACAACTTCCTACACACTGTTATGAACTGAGGCAGCTCGGGAACATTGTCTCACAACTGTGTTATAGAGTGTAGTACTACATTTCAGTGAAGTGTAAGGCTTTCCAAAGATGCCGAACGTGTTTCTTTCTCTATTTCGATGGTATTCTGCCTTGTATAACACACATTTACCACCCTAGTCTCCTTTAAGTAAAGAATATAGGATTCATACCGTGTTTCACGTGATCTTAACTCGAATTAAGGATTTCCTGGATCTTAGCTACCTTTTCTACACTAAGAACTGACTTGGAGAATCTCTTTGAGCTGTTCTACACAAGTTCTCATCTGTTTACAGTCATTTTCTCTGAATTATCCATGTTTTCATGTAGTTTCCTATATTCTGCCTTCTGGTTCAAGTATAAGCTTTGCCCACTTTATCAAACAACTTCCTACACACTCTTATGAACTGAGGTAGCTCAGGAACATTGTCTCTCAACTGTGTTACAGAGTGTACTACTACATTTCAGTGAAGTGTAAGGCTTTCAAAAGCTGCCGAACGTGTTTCTTTCTCTATTTCAATGGTATTCTGCCTTGTATAACACACATTTACCACTCTAGTCTCCTTTAAGTAAAGAATATAGGATTCATACCGTGTTTCACGTGATCTTAACTCGAATTAAGGATTTCCTGGATCTTAGCTACCTTTTCTACACTAAGAACTGACTTGGAGAATCTCTTTGAGCTGTTCTACACAAGTTCTCATCTGTTTACAGTCATTTTCTCTGAATTATCCATGTTTTCATGTAGTTTCCTATATTCTGCCTTCTGGTCCAAGTATAAGCTTTGCCCACTTTATCAAACAACTTCCTACACACTGTTATGAACTGAGGCAGCTCGGGAACATTGTCTCTCAACTGTGTTATAGAGTGTAGTACTACATTTCAGTGAAGTGTAAGGCTTTCCAAAGCTGCCGAACGTGTTTCTTTCTCATATCAATGGTATTCTGCCTTGTATAACACACATTTACCATTCCAGTCTCCTTTAAGTAAAGAATATAGGATTCATACAGTGCTTCATGTGATCTTAACTTGAATTAAGTATTTCCCGGATCTTAGCTACCTTTTCTACACTGAGAACTGACTTGTGGAATCTCTTTTATCTGTTCTAAACAAGTTATCATCTGTTTACAGTCATTTTCTCTAAATTATCCATGTTTTCATTTAGTTTCCTATATTCTGCCTTCTGGTCCAAGTATAAGCTTCGCCCACTTTATCATACAACTTCCTACACACTGTTATGAACTGAGGCAGCTCGGGAACATTGTCTCTCAACTGTGTTATAGAGTGTAGTACTACATTTCAGTGAAGTGTAAGGCTTTCTAAAGCTGCCGAATGTGTTTCTTTCTCTATTTCAATGGTATTCTGCCTTGTATGACACACATTTACCACTCTAGTCTCCTTTAAGTAAAGAATATAGGATTCATACAGTGTGTCATGTCATCTTAACTCGAATTAAGGATTTCCCGGATCTTAGCTACCTTTTCTACACTAAGAACTGACTTGGAGAATCTCTTTGAGCTGTTCTAAACAAGTTCTCATCTGTTTACGGTCATTTTCTCTGAATTATCCATGTTTTCATGTAGTTTCCTATATTCTGCCTATTGGTCCAAGTATAAGCTTTGCCCACTTTATCAAACAACTTCCTACACACTGTTATGAACTGAGGCAGCTCGGGAACATTGTCTCTCAACTGTGTTATAGAGTGTAGTACTACATTTCAGTGAAGTGTAAGGCTTTCCAAAGCTGCCGAACGTGTTTCTTTCTCATTTCAATGGTATTCTGCCTTGTATAACACACATTTACCACTCTAGTCTCCTTTAAGTAAAGAATATAGGATTCATACAGTGTTTCATGTGATCTTAACTCGAATTAAGGATTTCCCGGATCTTAGCTACCTTTTCTACACTAAGAACTGCCTTGGAGAATCTCTTTGAGCTGTTCTACAC
This sequence comes from Pipistrellus hanaki, assembly GCF_964339955.1. Lineage (NCBI taxonomy): Eukaryota > Metazoa > Chordata > Mammalia > Chiroptera > Vespertilionidae > Pipistrellus > Pipistrellus hanaki. The sequence continues at coordinate 3,009,063 of NC_140510.1, read as the reverse complement.
AAGTTCTCATCTGTTTACGGTTATTTTCTCTGAATTATCCATGTTTTCATGTAATTTCCTATATTCTGCCTTCTGGTCCAAGTATAAGCTTTGCCCACTTTATCAAACAACTTCCTACACACTGTTATGAACTGAGACAGCTCGGGAACATTGTCTCTCAACTGTGTTATAGAGTGTAGTACTACATTTCAGTGAAGTGTAAGGCTTTCCAAAGCTGCCGAACGTGTTTCTTTCTCATTTCAATGGTATTCTGCCTTGTATAACACACATTTACCATTCTAGTCTCCTTTAAGTAAAGAATTTAGGATTCATACAGTGCTTCATGTGATCTTAACTTGAATTAAGGATTTCCCGGATCTTAGCTACCTTTTCTACACTAAGAACTGACTTGTGGAATCTCTTTGAGCTGTTCTAAACAAGTTATCATCTGTTTACAGTCATTTTCTCTAAATTATCCATGTTTTCATGTAGTTTCCTATATTCTGCCTTCTGGTCCAAGTATAAGCTTTGCCCACTTTATCATACAACTTCCTACACACTGTTATGAACTGAGGCAGCTCGGGAACATTGTCTCTCAACTGTGTTATAGAGTGTAGTACTACATTTCAGTGAAGTGTAAGGGTTTCTAAAGCTGCCGAATGTGTTTCTTTCTCTATTTCAATGGTATTCTGCCTTGTATAACACACATTTACCACTCTAGTCTCCTTTAAGTAAAGAATATAGGATTCATACAGTGTGTCATGTCATCTTAACTCGAATTAAGGATTTCCCGGATCTTAGCTACCTTTTCTACACTAAGAACTGACTTGGAGAATCTCTTTGAGCTGTTCTAAACAAGTTCTCATCTGTTTACGGTCATTTTCTCTGAATTATCCATGTTTTCATGTAGTTTCCTATATTCTGCCTATTGGTCCAAGTATAAGCTTTGCCCACTTTATCAAACAACTTCCTACACACTGTTATGAACTGAGGCAGCTCGGGAACATTGTCTCTCAACTGTGTTATAGAGTGTAGTACTACATTTCAGTGAAGTGTAAGGGTTTCTAAAGCTGCCGAATGTGTTTCTTTCTCTATTTCAATGGTATTCTGCCTTGTATAACACACATTTACCACTCTAGTCTCCTTTAAGTAAAGAATATAGGATTCATACAGTGTGTCATGTCATCTTAACTCGAATTAAGGATTTCCCGGATCTTAGCTACCTTTTCTACACTAAGAACTGACTTGGAGAATCTCTTTGAGCTGTTCTAAACAAGTTCTCATCTGTTTACGGTCATTTTCTCTGAATTATCCATGTTTTCATGTAGTTTCCTATATTCTGCCTATTGGTCCAAGTATAAGCTTTGCCCAGTTTATCAAATAACTTCCTACACACTGGTATGACCTGAGGCAGCTCGGTAACATTGTCTCTCAACTGTGTTATAGAGTGTTGTACTACATTTCAGTGAAGTGTAAGGCTTTCCAAAGCTGCCGAACGTGTTTCTTTCTCATTTCAACGGTATTCTGCCTTGTATAACACACATTTTCCACTCTAGTCTCCTTTAAGTAAAGAATATAGGATTCATACAGTGTTTCATGTCATCTTAACTCGAATTAAGGATTTCCCAGATCTTAGCTACGTTTTCTACACTAAGAACTGACTTGGAGAATCTCCTTCAGCTGTTCTAAACAAGTTCTCATCTGTTTACAGTCATTTTCTCTGAATTATCCATGTTTTCATGTAGTTTCCTATATTCTGCCTTCTGGTTTAAGTATAAGCTTAGCCCACTTTATCAAACAACTTCCTACACACTGTTATGAACTGAGGCAGCTCGGGAACATTGTCTCTCAACTGTGTTATAGAGTGTAGTACTACATTTTAGTGAAGTGTAAGGCTTTCTAAAGCTGCCGAATGTGTTTCTTTCTCTATTTCAATGGTATTCTGCCTTGTATGACACACATTTACCACTCTAGTCTCCTTTAAGTAAAGAATATAGGATTCATACAGTGTGTCATGTCATCTTAACTCGAATTAAGGATTTCCCGGATCTTAGCTACCTTTTCTACACTAAGAACTGACTTGGAGAATCTCTTTGAGCTGTTCTAAACAAGTTCTCATCTGTTTACGGTCATTTTCTCTGAATTATCCATGTTTTCATGTAGTTTCCTATATTCTGCCTATTGGTCCAAGTATAAGCTTTGCCCACTTTATCAAACAACTTCCTACACACTGTTATGAACTGAGGCAGCTCGGGAACATTGTCTCTCAACTGTGTTATAGAGTGTAGTACTACATTTCAGTGAAGTGTAAGGCTTTCCAAAGCTGCCGAACGTGTTTCTTTCTCATTTCAATGGTATTCTGCCTTGTATAACACACATTTACCACTCTAGTCTCCTTTAAGTAAAGAATATAGGATTCATACAGTGTTTCATGTGATCTTAACTCGAATTAAGGATTTCCCGGATCTTAGCTACCTTTTCTACACTAAGAACTGCCTTGGAGAATCTCTTTGAGCTGTTCTACACAAGTTCTCATCTGTTTACGGTTATTTTCTCTGAATTATCCATGTTTTCATGTAGTTTCCTATATTCTGCCTTCTGGTCCAAGTATAAGCTTTGCCCACTTTATCAAACAACTTCCTACACACTGTTATGAACTGAGACAGCTCGGGAACATTGTCTCTCAACACTGTTATAGAGTGTAGTACTACATTTCAGTGAAGTGTAAGGCTTTCCAAAGCTGCCGAACGTGTTTCTTTCTCATTTCAATGGTATTCTGCCTTGTATAACACACATTTACCATTCTAGTCTCCTTTAAGTAAAGAATTTAGGATTCATACAGTGCTTCATGTGATCTTAACTTGAATTAAGGATTTCCCGGATCTTAGCTACCTTTTCTACACTAAGAACTGACTTGTGGAATCTCTTTGAGCTGTTCTAAACAAGTTATCATCTGTTTACAGTCATTTTCTCTAAATTATCCATGTTTTCATGTAGTTTCCTATATTCTGCCTTCTGGTCCAAGTATAAGCTTTGCCCACTTTATCATACAACTTCCTACACACTGTTATGAACTGAGGCAGCTCGGGAACATTGTCTCTCAACTGTGTTATAGAGTGTAGTACTACATTTCAGTGAAGTGTAAGGGTTTCTAAAGCTGCCGAATGTGTTTCTTTCTCTATTTCAATGGTATTCTGCCTTGTATAACACACATTTACCACTCTAGTCTCCTTTAAGTAAAGAATATAGGATTCATACAGTGTGTCATGTCATCTTAACTCGAATTAAGGATTTCCCGGATCTTAGCTACCTTTTCTACACTAAGAACTGACTTGGAGAATCTCTTTGAGCTGTTCTAAACAAGTTCTCATCTGTTTACGGTCATTTTCTCTGAATTATCCATGTTTTCATGTAGTTTCCTATATTCTGCCTATTGGTCCAAGTATAAGCTTTGCCCAGTTTATCAAATAACTTCCTACACACTGGTATGACCTGAGGCAGCTCGGTAACATTGTCTCTCAACTGTGTTATAGAGTGTTGTACTACATTTCAGTGAAGTGTAAGGCTTTCCAAAGCTGCCGAACGTGTTTCTTTCTCATTTCAACGGTATTCTGCCTTGTATAACACACATTTTCCACTCTAGTCTCCTTTAAGTAAAGAATATAGGATTCATACAGTGTTTCATGTCATCTTAACTCGAATTAAGGATTTCCCAGATCTTAGCTACGTTTTCTACACTAAGAACTGACTTGGAGAATCTCCTTCAGCTGTTCTAAACAAGTTCTCATCTGTTTACAGTCATTTTCTCTGAATTATCCATGTTTTCATGTAGTTTCCTATATTCTGCCTTCTGGTTTAAGTATAAGCTTAGCCCACTTTATCAAACAACTTCCTACACACTGTTATGAACTGAGGCAGCTCGGGAACATTGTCTCTCAACTGTGTTATAGAGTGTAGTACTACATTTTAGTGAAGTGTAAGGCTTTCTAAAGCTGCCGAATGTGTTTCTTTCTCTATTTCAATGGTATTCTGCCTTGTATGACACACATTTACCACTCTAGTCTCCTTTAAGTAAAGAATATAGGATTCATACAGTGTGTCATGTCATCTTAACTCGAATTAAGGATTTCCCGGATCTTAGCTACCTTTTCTACACTAAGAACTGACTTGGAGAATCTCTTTGAGCTGTTCTAAACAAGTTCTCATCTGTTTACGGTCATTTTCTCTGAATTATCCATGTTTTCATGTAGTTTCCTATATTCTGCCTATTGGTCCAAGTATAAGCTTTGCCCACTTTATCAAACAACTTCCTACACACTGTTATGAACTGAGGCAGCTCGGGAACATTGTCTCTCAACTGTGTTATAGAGTGTAGTACTACATTTCAGTGAAGTGTAAGGCTTTCCAAAGCTGCCGAACGTGTTTCTTTCTCATTTCAATGGTATTCTGCCTTGTATAACACACATTTACCACTCTAGTCTCCTTTAAGTAAAGAATATAGGATTCATACAGTGTTTCATGTGATCTTAACTCGAATTAAGGATTTCCCGGATCTTAGCTACCTTTTCTACACTAAGAACTGCCTTGGAGAATCTCTTTGAGCTGTTCTACACAAGTTCTCATCTGTTTACGGTTATTTTCTCTGAATTATCCATGTTTTCATGTAGTTTCCTATATTCTGCCTTCTGGTCCAAGTATAAGCTTTGCCCACTTTATCAAACAACTTCCTACACACTGTTATGAACTGAGACAGCTCGGGAACATTGTCTCTCAACACTGTTATAGAGTGTAGTACTACATTTCAGTGAAGTGTAAGGCTTTCCAAAGCTGCCGAACGTGTTTCTTTCTCATTTCAATGGTATTCTGCCTTGTATAACACACATTTACCATTCTAGTCTCCTTTAAGTAAAGAATTTAGGATTCATACAGTGCTTCATGTGATCTTAACTTGAATTAAGGATTTCCCGGATCTTAGCTACCTTTTCTACACTAAGAACTGACTTGTGGAATCTCTTTGAGCTGTTCTAAACAAGTTATCATCTGTTTACAGTCATTTTCTCTAAATTATCCATGTTTTCATGTAGTTTCCTATATTCTGCCTTCTGGTCCAAGTATAAGCTTTGCCCACTTTATCATACAACTTCCTACACACTGTTATGAACTGAGGCAGCTCGGGAACATTGTCTCTCAACTGTGTTATAGAGTGTAGTACTACATTTCAGTGAAGTGTAAGGGTTTCTAAAGCTGCCGAATGTGTTTCTTTCTCTATTTCAATGGTATTCTGCCTTGTATAACACACATTTACCACTCTAGTCTCCTTTAAGTAAAGAATATAGGATTCATACAGTGTGTCATGTCATCTTAACTCGAATTAAGGATTTCCCGGATCTTAGCTACCTTTTCTACACTAAGAACTGACTTGGAGAATCTCTTTGAGCTGTTCTAAACAAGTTCTCATCTGTTTACGGTCATTTTCTCTGAATTATCCATGTTTTCATGTAGTTTCCTATATTCTGCCTATTGGTCCAAGTATAAGCTTTGCCCACTTTATCAAATAACTTCCTACACACTGGTATGACCTGAGGCAGCTCGGTAACATTGTCTCTCAACTGTGTTATAGAGTGTTGTACTACATTTCAGTGAAGTGTAAGGCTTTCCAAAGCTGCCGAACGTGTTTCTTTCTCATTTCAACGGTATTCTGCCTTGTATAACACACATTTTCCACTCTAGTCTCCTTTAAGTAAAGAATATAGGATTCATACAGTGTTTCATGTCATCTTAACTCGAATTAAGGATTTCCCAGATCTTAGCTACGTTTTCTACACTAAGAACTGACTTGTGGAATCTCTTTGAGCTGTTCTAAACAAGTTATCATCTGTTTACAGTCATTTTCTCTAAATTATCCATGTTTTCATGTAGTTTCCTATATTCTGCCTTCTGGTCCAAGTATAAGCTTTGCCCACTTTATCATACAACTTCCTACACACTGTTATGAACTGAGGCAGCTCGGGAACATTGTCTCTCAACTGTGTTATAGAGTGTAGTACTACATTTCAGTGAAGTGTAAGGGTTTCTAAAGCTGCCGAATGTGTTTCTTTCTCTATTTCAATGGTATTCTGCCTTGTATAACACACATTTACCACTCTAGTCTCCTTTAAGTAAAGAATATAGGATTCATACAGTGTGTCATGTCATCTTAACTCGAATTAAGGATTTCCCGGATCTTAGCTACCTTTTCTACACTAAGAACTGACTTGGAGAATCTCTTTGAGCTGTTCTAAACAAGTTCTCATCTGTTTACGGTCATTTTCTCTGAATTATCCATGTTTTCATGTAGTTTCCTATATTCTGCCTATTGGTCCAAGTATAAGCTTTGCCCAGTTTATCAAATAACTTCCTACACACTGGTATGACCTGAGGCAGCTCGGTAACATTGTCTCTCAACTGTGTTATAGAGTGTTGTACTACATTTCAGTGAAGTGTAAGGCTTTCCAAAGCTGCCGAACGTGTTTCTTTCTCATTTCAACGGTATTCTGCCTTGTATAACACACATTTTCCACTCTAGTCTCCTTTAAGTAAAGAATATAGGATTCATACAGTGTTTCATGTCATCTTAACTCGAATTAAGGATTTCCCAGATCTTAGCTACGTTTTCTACACTAAGAACTGACTTGGAGAATCTCCTTCAGCTGTTCTAAACAAGTTCTCATCTGTTTACAGTCATTTTCTCTGAATTATCCATGTTTTCATGTAGTTTCCTATATTCTGCCTTCTGGTTTAAGTATAAGCTTAGCCCACTTTATCAAACAACTTCCTACACACTCTTATGAACTGAGGGAGCTCAGGAACATTGTGTCTCAACTGTGTTATAGAGTGTAGTACTACATTTCTGTGAAGTGTAAGGCTTTCCAAAGCTGCCGAACGTGTTTCTTTCTCTAGATCAATGGTATTCTGCCTTGTATAACACACATTTACCACCCTAGTCTCCTTTAAGTAAAGAATATAGGATTCATACCGTGTTTCACGTGATCTTAACTCGAATTAAGGATTTCCTGGATCTTAGCTACCTTTTCTACACTAAGAACTGACTTGGAGAATCTCTTTGAGCTGTTCTACACAAGTTCTCATCTGTTTACAGTCATTTTCTCTGAATTATCCATGTTTTCATGTAGTTTCCTATATTCTGCCTTCTGGTTCAAGTATAAGCTTTGCCCACTTTATCAAACAACTTCCTACACACTCTTATGAACTGAGGGAGCTCAGGAACATTGTCTCTCAACTGTGTTACAGAGTGTACTACTACATTTCAGTGAAGTGTAAGGCTTTCAAAAGCTGCCGAACGTGTTTCTTTCTCTATTTCAATGGTATTCTGCCTTGTATAACACACATTTACCACTCTAGTCTCCTTTAAGTAAAGAATATAGGATTCATACCGTGTTTCACGTGATCTTAACTCGAATTAAGGATTTCCTGCATCTTAGCTACCTTTTCTACACTAAGAACTGACTTGGAGAATCTCTTTGAGCTGTTCTACACAAGTTCTCTTCTGTTTACAGTCATTTTCTCTGAATTATCCATGTTTTCATGTAGTTTCCTATATTCTGTCTTCTGGCCAAGTATAAGCTTTGCACACTTTATCAAACAACTTCCTACACACTGTTATGAACTGATGCAGCTCGGGAACATTGTCTCTCAACTGTGTTATAGAGTGTAGTACTACATTTCAGTGAAGTGTATGGCTGTCCAAAACTACCGAACGTGTTTCTTTCTCATTTCAATGGTATTCTGCCTTGTATAACATACATTTACCACTCTAGTCTCCTTTAAGTAAAGAATATAGGATTCATACAGTGTTTCATGTGATCTTAACTCGAAATAAGGATTTCCCGGATCTTAGCTACCTTTTCTACACCAAGAACTGACTTGGAGAATCTCTTTGAGCAGTTCTAAACAAGTTCTCATCTGTTTACAGTCATTTTCTCTTAATTATCAATGTTTTCACGTAGTTTCCTATATTCTGTCTTCTGGTCCAAGTATAAGCTTTGCCCACTTTATCAAACAACTTCCTACACACTGTTATGAACTGAGGCAGCTCAGGAACATTGTCTCTCAACTGTGTTATAGAGTGTAGTACTACATTTCAGTGAAGTGTAAGGCTTTCCAAAGATGCCGAACGTGTTTCTTTCTCTATTTCGATGGTATTCTGCCTTGTATAACACACATTTACCACCCTAGTCTCCTTTAAGTAAAGAATATAGGATTCATACCGTGTTTCACGTGATCTTAACTCGAATTCAGGATTTCCTGGATCTTAGCTACTTTTTCTACACTAAGAACTGACTTGGAGAATCTCTTTGAGCTGTTCTACACAAGTTCTCATCTGTTTACAGTCATTTTCTCTGAATTATCCATGTTTTCATGTAGTTTCCTATATTCTGCCTTCTGGTTCAAGTATAAGCTTTGCCCACTTTATCAAACAACTTCCTACACACTCTTATGAACTGAGGGAGCTCAGGAACATTGTCTCTCAACTGTGTTACAGAGTGTACTACTACATTTCAGTGAAGTGTAAGGCTTTCCAAAGCTGCCGAACGTGTTTCTTTCTCTATTTCAATGGTATTCTGCCTTGTATAACACACATTTACCACTCTAGTCTCCTTTAAGTAAAGACTATAGGATTCATATAGTGTTTCATGTGATCTTAACTCGAATTAAGGATTTCCCGGATCTTAGCTACCTTTTCTACACTAAGAACTGTCTTGGAGAATCTCTTTGAGCAGTTCTAAACAAGTTCTCATCTCTTTACAGTCATTTTCTCTGAATTATCCATGTTTTCATGTAGTTTCCTATATTCTGCCTTCTGGTCCAAGTATAAGCTTTGCCCACTTTATCAAACAACTTCCTACACACTCTTATGATTTGATGCAGCTCGGGAACATTGTTTCTCAACTGTGTCATAGAGTGTAGTACTACATTTCAGTGAAGTGTAAGGCTGTCCAAAGCTACCGAACCTGTTTCTTTCTCATTTCAATGGAATACTGCCTTGTATAACACACATTTACCACTCTAGTCTCCTTTAAATAAAGAATATAGGATTCATACAGTGTTTCATTTGATCTTAACTCGAATTAAGGATTTCCCGGATCTTAGCTACCTTTTCTACACTAAGAACTGACTTGGAGAATCTCTTTGAGCTGTTCTAAACAAGTTCTCATCTGTTTACAGTCATTTTCTCTGAATTATCCATGTTTTCACGTAGTTTCCTATATTCTGTCTTCTGGTCCAAGTATAAGATTTGCCCACTTTATCAAACAACTTCCTACACACTGTTATGAACTGAGGCAGCTCGGGAACATTGTCTCTCAACTGTGTTATAGAGTGTAGTACTACATTTCAGTGAAGTGTAAGGCTTTCCAAAGATGCCGAACGTGTTTCTTGCTCTATTTCGATGGTATTCTGCCTATTATAACACACATTTACCACCCTAGTCTCCTTTAAGTAAAGAATATAGGATTCATACCGTGTTTCACGTGATCTTAACTCGAATTAAGGATTTCCTGGATCTTAGCTACCTTTTCTACACTAAGAACTGACTTGGAGAATCTCTTTGAGCTGTTCTACGCAAGTTCTCATCTGTTTACAGTCATTTTCTCTGAATTATCCATGTTTTCATGTAGTTTCCTATATTCTGCCTTCTGGTTCAAGTATAAGCTTTGCCCACTTTATCAAACAACTTCCTACACACTCTTATGAACTGAGGGAGCTCAGGAACATTGTCTCTCAACTGTGTTACAGAGTGTACTACTACATTTCAGTGAAGTGTAAGGCTTTCCAAAGCTGCCGAACGTGTTTCTTTCTCTATTTCAATGGTATTCTGCCTTGTATAACACACATTTACCACTCTAGTCTCCTTTAAGTAAAGAATATAGGATTCATACCGTGTTTCACGTGATCTTAACTCGAATTAAGGATTTCCTGGATCTTTGCTACCTTTTCTACACTAAGAACTGACTTGGAGAATCTCTTTGAGCTGTTCTACACAAGTTCTCTTCTGTTTACAGTCATTTTCTCTAAATTATCCATGTTTTCATGTAGTTTCCTATATTCTGTCTTCTGGTCCAAGTATAAGCTTTGCACACTTTATCAAACAACTTCCTACACACTGTTATGAACTGAGGCAGCTCGGGAACATTGTCTCTCAACTGTGTTATAGAGTGTAGTACTACATTTCAGTGAAGTGTATGGCTGTCCAAAACTACCGAACGTGTTTCTTTCTCTATTTCGATGGTATTCTGCCTTGTATAACACACATTTACCACCCTAGTCTCCTTTAAGTAAAGAATATAGGATTCATACCGTGTTTCACGTGATCTTAACTCGAATTAAGGATTTCCCGGATCTAAGCTACCTTTTCTACACTAAGAACTGACTTGGAGAATCTCTTTGAGCTGTTCTACACAAGTTCTCATCTGTTTACAGTCATTTTCTCTTAATTATCAATGTTTTCACGTAGTTTCCTATATTCTGTCTTCTGGTCCAAGTATAAGCTTTGCCCACTTTATCAAACAACTTCCTACACACTGTTATGAACTGAGGCAGCTCGGGAACATTGTCTCTCAACTGTGTTATAGAGTGTAGTACTACATTTCAGTGAAGTGTAAGGCTTTCCAAAGATGCCGAACGTGTTTCTTTCTCTATTTCGATGGTATCTGCCTTGTATAACACACATTTACCACCCTAGTCTCCTTTAAGTAAAGAATATAGGATTCATACCGTTTTTCACGTGATCTTAACTCGAATTAAGGATTTCCTGGATCTTAGCTACCTTTTCTACACTAAGAACTGACTTGGAGAATCTCTTTGAGCTGTTCTACACAAGTTCTCATCTGTTTACAGTCATTTTCTCTGAATTATCCATGTTTTCATGTAGTTTCCTATATTCTGCCTTCTGGTTCAAGTATAAGCTTTGCCCACTTTATCAAACAACTTCCTACACAATCTTATGAACTGAGGGAGCTCAGGAACATTGTCTCTCAACTGTATTACAGAGTGTACTACTACATTTCAGTGAAGTGTAAGGCTTTCCAAAGCTGCCGAACGTGTTTCTTTCTCTATTTCGATGGTATTCTGCCTATTATAACACACATTTACCACCCTAGTCTCCTTTAAGTAAAGAATATAGAATTCATACCGTGTTTCACGTGATCTTAACTCGAATTAAGGATTTCCTGGATCTTAGCTCCCTTTTCTACACTAAGAACTGACTTGGAGAATCTCTTTGAGCTGTTCTAAACAAGTTCTCATCTGTTTACGGTCATTTTCTCTGAATTATCCATGTTTTCATGTAGTTTCCTATATTCTGCCTATTGGTTCAAGTATAAGCTTTGCCCAGTTTATCAAATAACTTCCTACACACTGGTATGACCTGAGGAAGCTCGGTAACATTGTCTCTCAACTGTGTTATAGAGTGTAGTACTCTATTTCAGTGAAGTGTAAGGCTTTCCAAAGCTGCCGAACGTGTTTCTTTCTCATTTCAACGGTATTCTGCCTTGTATAACACACATTTTCCACTCTAGTCTCCTTTAAGTAAAGAATATAGGATTCATACAGTGTTTCATGTCATCTTAAGTCGAATTAAGGATTTCCCAGATCTTAGCTACGTTTTCTACACTAAGAACTGACTTGGAGAATCTCTTTCAGCTATTCTAAACAAGTTCTCATCTGTTTACAGTCATTTTCTCTGAATTATCCATGTTTTCATATAGTTTCCTATATTCTGCCTTCTGGTTTAAGTATAAGCTTAGCCCACTTTATCAAACAACTTCCTACACACTGTTATGAACTGAGGCAGCTCGGGAACATTGTCTCTCAACTGTGTTATAGAGTGTAGTACTACATTTCAGTGAAGTGTATGGCTGTCCAAAACTACCGAACGTGTTTCTTTCTCTATTTCGATGGTATTCTCCCTTGTATAACACACATTTACCACCCTAGTCTCCTTTAAGTAAAGAATATAGGATTCATACCGTGTTTCACGTGATCTTAACTCGAATTAAGGATTTCCCGGATCTTAGCTACCTTTTCTACACTAAGAACTGACTTGGAGAATCTCTTTTAGCTGTTCTACACAAGTTCTCATCTGTTTACAGTCATTTTCTCTTAATTATCAATGTTTTCCCGTATTTCCTATATTCTGTCTTCTGGTCCAAGTATAAGCTTTGCCCACTTTATCAAACAACTTCCTACACACTGTTATGAACTGAGGCAGCTCGGGAACATTGTCTCTCAACTGTGTTATAGAGTGTAGTACTACATTTCAGTGAAGTGTAAGGCTTTCCAAAGCTGCCGAACGTGTTTCTTTCTCATTTCAACGGTATTCTGCCTTGTATAACACACATTTTCCACTCTAGTCTCCTTTAAGTAAAGAATATAGGATTCATACAGTGTTTCATGTCATCTTAACTCGAATTAAGGATTTCCCAGATCTTAGCTACGTTTTCTACACTAAGAACTGACTTGGAGAATCTCTTTCAGCTGTTCTAAACAAGTTCTCATCTGTTTACAGTCATTTTCTCTGAATTATCCATGTTTTCATATAGTTTCCTATATTCTGCCTTCTGGTTTAAGTATAAGCTTAGCCCACTTTATCAAACAACTTCCTACACACTCTTATGAACTGAGGGAGCTCAGGAACATTGTCTCTCAACTGTGTTATAAAGTGTAGTACTACATTTCAGTGAAGTGTAAGGCTTTCCAAAGCTGCCGAACGTGTTTTTTTCTCTAGATCAATGGTATTCTGCCTTGTATAACACACATTTACCACTCTAGTCTCCTTTAAGTAAAGAATATAGGATTCATACAGTGTTTCATTTGATCTTAACTCGAATTAAGGATTTCCCGGATCTTAGCTACCTTTTCTACACTAAGAACTGACTTGGAGAATCTCTTTGAGCTGTTCTAAACAAGTTCTCATCTGTTTACAGTCATTTTCTCTGAATTATCCATGTTTTCACGTAGTTTCCTATATTCTGTCTTCTGGTCCAAGTATAAGATTTGCCCACTTTATCAAACAACTTCCTACACACTGTTATGAACTGAGGCAGCTCGGGAACATTGTCTCTCAACTGTGTTATAGAGTGTAGTACTACATTTCAGTGAAGTGTAAGGCTTTCCAAAGATGCCGAACGTGTTTCTTGCTCTATTTCGATGGTATTCTGCCTATTATAACACACATTTACCACCCTAGTCTCCTTTAAGTAAAGAATATAGGATTCATACCGTGTTTCACGTGATCTTAACTTGAATTAAGGATTTCCTGGATCTTAGCTACCTTTTCTACACTAAGAACTGACTTGGAGAATCTCTTTGAGCTGTTCTACGCAAGTTCTCATCTGTTTACAGTCATTTTCTCTGAATTATCCATGTTTTCATGTAGTTTCCTATATTCTGCCTTCTGGTTCAAGTATAAGCTTTGCCCACTTTATCAAACAACTTCCTACACACTCTTATGAACTGAGGGAGCTCAGGAACATTGTCTCTCAACTGTGTTACAGAGTGTACTACTACATTTCAGTGAAGTGTAAGGCTTTCCAAAGCTGCCGAACGTGTTTCTTTCTCTATTTCAATGGTATTCTGCCTTGTATAACACACATTTACCACTCTAGTCTCCTTTAAGTAAAGAATATAGGATTCATACCGTGTTTCACGTGATCTTAACTCGAATTAAGGATTTCCTGGATCTTTGCTACCTTTTCTACACTAAGAACTGACTTGGAGAATCTCTTTGAGCTGTTCTACACAAGTTCTCTTCTGTTTACAGTCATTTTCTCTAAATTATCCATGTTTTCATGTAGTTTCCTATATTCTGTCTTCTGGTCCAAGTATAAGCTTTGCACACTTTATCAAACAACTTCCTACACACTGTTATGAACTGAGGCAGCTCGGGAACATTGTCTCTCAACTGTGTTATAGAGTGTAGTACTACATTTCAGTGAAGTGTATGGCTGTCCAAAACTACCGAACGTGTTTCTTTCTCTATTTCGATGGTATTCTGCCTTGTATAACACACATTTACCACCCTAGTCTCCTTTAAGTAAAGAATATAGGATTCATACCGTGTTTCACGTGATCTTAACTCGAATTAAGGATTTCCCGGATCTTAGCTACCTTTTCTACACTAAGAACTGACTTGGAGAATCTCTTTGAGCTGTTCTACACAAGTTCTCATCTGTTTACAGTCATTTTCTCTTAATTATCAATGTTTTCACGTAGTTTCCTATATTCTGTCTTCTGGTCCAAGTATAAGCTTTGCCCACTTTATCAAACAACTTCCTACACACTGTTATGAACTGAGGCAGCTCGGGAACATTGTCTCTCAACTGTGTTATAGAGTGTAGTACTACATTTCAGTGAAGTGTAAGGCTTTCCAAAGATGCCGAACGTGTTTCTTTCTCTATTTCGATGGTATCTGCCTTGTATAACACACATTTACCACCCTAGTCTCCTTTAAGTAAAGAATATAGGATTCATACCGTTTTTCACGTGATCTTAACTCGAATTAAGGATTTCCTGGATCTTAGCTACCTTTTCTACACTAAGAACTGACTTGGAGAATCTCTTTGAGCTGTTCTACACAAGTTCTCATCTGTTTACAGTCATTTTCTCTGAATTATCCATGTTTTCATGTAGTTTCCTATATTCTGCCTTCTGGTTCAAGTATAAGCTTTGCCCACTTTATCAAACAACTTCCTACACAATCTTATGAACTGAGGGAGCTCAGGAACATTGTCTCTCAACTGTATTACAGAGTGTACTACTACATTTCAGTGAAGTGTAAGGCTTTCCAAAGCTGCCGAACGTGTTTCTTTCTCTATTTCGATGGTATTCTGCCTATTATAACACACATTTACCACCCTAGTCTCCTTTAAGTAAAGAATATAGAATTCATACCGTGTTTCACGTGATCTTAACTCGAATTAAGGATTTCCTGGATCTTAGCTCCCTTTTCTACACTAAGAACTGACTTGGAGAATCTCTTTGAGCTGTTCTAAACAAGTTCTCATCTGTTTACGGTCATTTTCTCTGAATTATCCATGTTTTCATGTAGTTTCCTATATTCTGCCTATTGGTTCAAGTATAAGCTTTGCCCAGTTTATCAAATAACTTCCTACACACTGGTATGACCTGAGGAAGCTCGGTAACATTGTCTCTCAACTGTGTTATAGAGTGTAGTACTCTATTTCAGTGAAGTGTAAGGCTTTCCAAAGCTGCCTAACGTGTTTCTTTCTCATTTCAACGGTATTCTGCCTTGTATAACACACATTTTCCACTCTAGTCTCCTTTAAGTAAAGAATATAGTATTCATACAGTGTTTCATGTCATTTTAAGTCGAATTAAGGATTTCCCAGATCTTAGCTACGTTTTCTACACTAAGAACTGACTTGGAGAATCTCTTTCAGCTATTCTAAACAAGTTCTCATCTGTTTACAGTCATTTTCTCTGAATTATCCATGTTTTCATATAGTTTCCTATATTCTGCCTTCTGGTTTAAGTATAAGCTTAGCCCACTTTATCAAACAACTTCCTACACACTGTTATGAACTGAGGCAGCTCGGGAACATTGTCTCTCAACTGTGTTATAGAGTGTAGTACTACATTTCAGTGAAGTGTATGGCTGTCCAAAACTACCGAACGTGTTTCTTTCTCTATTTCGATGGTATTCTCCCTTGTATAACACACATTTACCACCCTAGTCTCCTTTAAGTAAAGAATATAGGATTCATACCGTGTTTCACGTGATCTTAACTCGAATTAAGGATTTCCCGGATCTTAGCTACCTTTTCTACACTAAGAACTGACTTGGAGAATCTCTTTTAGCTGTTCTACACAAGTTCTCATCTGTTTACAGTCATTTTCTCTTAATTATCAATGTTTTCCCGTATTTCCTATATTCTGTCTTCTGGTCCAAGTATAAGCTTTGCCCACTTTATCAAACAACTTCCTACACACTGTTATGAACTGAGGCAGCTCGGGAACATTGTCTCTCAACTGTGTTATAGAGTGTAGTACTACATTTCAGTGAAGTGTAAGGCTTTCCAAAGCTGCCGAACGTGTTTCTTTCTCATTTCAACGGTATTCTGCCTTGTATAACACACATTTTCCACTCTAGTCTCCTTTAAGTAAAGAATATAGGATTCATACAGTGTTTCATGTCATCTTAACTCGAATTAAGGATTTCCCAGATCTTAGCTACGTTTTCTACACTAAGAACTGACTTGGAGAATCTCTTTCAGCTGTTCTAAACAAGTTCTCATCTGTTTACAGTCATTTTCTCTGAATTATCCATGTTTTCATATAGTTTCCTATATTCTGCCTTCTGGTTTAAGTATAAGCTTAGCCCACTTTATCAAACAACTTCCTACACACTCTTATGAACTGAGGGAGCTCAGGAACATTGTCTCTCAACTGTGTTATAAAGTGTAGTACTACATTTCAGTGAAGTGTAAGGCTTTCCAAAGCTGCCGAACGTGTTTTTTTCTCTAGATCAATGGTATTCTGCCTTGTATAACACACATTTACCACTCTAGTCTCCTTTAAGTAAAGAATATAGGATTCATACAGTGTTTCATGTGATCTTAACTCGAATTAAGGATTTCCCGGATCTTAGCTACCTTTTCTACACTAAGAACTGACTTGGAGAATCTCTTTGAGCTGTTCTAAACAAGTTCTCATCTGTTTACAGTCATTTTCTCTTAATTATCAATGTTTTCACGTAGTTTCCTATATTCTGTCTTCTGGTCCAAGTATAAGCTTTGCCCACTTTATCAAACAACTTCCTACACACTGTTATGAACTGAGGCAGCTCGGGAACATTGTCTCTCAACTGTGTTATAGAGTGTTGTACTACATTTCAGTGAAGTGTATGGCTGTCCAAAACTACCGAACCTGTTTCTTTCTCTATTTCGATGGTATTCTGCCTTGTATAACACACATTTACCACCCTAGTCTCCTTTAAGTAAAGAATATAGGATTCATACCGTGTTTCACGTGATCTTAACTTGAATTAAGGATTTCCCGGATCTTAGCTACCTTTTCTACACTAAGAACTGACTTGGAGAATCTGTTTGAGCTGTTCTACACAAGTTCTTATCTGTTTGCAGTCATTTTCTCTTAATTATCAATGTTTTCACGTAGTTTCCTATATTCTGTCTTCTGGTCCAAGTATAAGCTTTGCCCACTTTATCAAACAACTTCCTACACACTGTTATGAACTGAGGCAGCTCGGGAACATTGTCTCTCAACTGTGTTATAGAGTGTAGTACTACATTTCAGTGAAGTGTAAGGCTTTCCAAAGATGCCGAACGTGTTTCTTTCTCTATTTCGATGGTATTCTGCCTTGTATAACACACATTTACCACCTTGGTCTCCTTTAAGTAAAGAATATAGGATTCATACCGTGTTTCACGTGATCTTAACTCGAATTAAGGATTTCCTGGATCTTAGCTACCTTTTCTACACTAAGAACTGACTTGGAGAATCTCTTTGAGCTGTTCTACACAAGTTCTCATCTGTTTACAGTCATTTTCTCTGAATTATCCATGTTTTCATGTAGTTTCCTATATTCTGCCTTCTGGTTCAAGTATAAGCTTTGCCCACTTTATCAAACAACTTCCTACACACTCTTATGAACTGAGGGAGCTCAGGAACATTGTCTCTCAACTGTATTACAGAGTGTACTACTACATTTCAGTGAAGTGTAAGGCTTTCCAAAGCTGCCGAACGTGTTTCTTTCTCTATTTCGATGGTATTCTGCCTATTATAACACACATTTACCACCCTAGTCTCCTTTAAGTAAAGAATATAGGATTCATACCGTGTTTCACGTGATCTTAACTCGAATTAAGGATTTCCTGGATCTTAGCTACCTTTTCTACACTAAGAACTGACTTGGAGAATCTCTTTGAGCTGTTCTACGCAAGTTCTCATCTGTTTACAGTCATTTTCTCTGAATTATCCATGTTTTCATGTAGTTTCCTATATTCTGCCTATTGGTCCAAGTATAAGCTTTGCCCACTTTATCAAACAACTTCCTACACACTGTTATGAACTGAGGCAGCTCGGGAACATTGTCTCTCAACTGTGTTATAGAGTGTAGTACTACATTTCAGTGAAGTGTAAGGCTTTCCAAAGCTGCCGAACGTGTTTCTTTCTCATTTCAATGGTATTCTGCCTTGTATAACACACATTTACCACTCTAGTCTCCTTTAAGTAAAGAATATAGGATTCATACAGTGTTTCATGTGATCTTAACTCGAATTAAGGATTTCCCGGATCTTAGCTACCTTTTCTACACTAAGAACTGCCTTGGAGAATCTCTTTGAGCTGTTCTACACAAGTTCTCATCTGTTTACGGTTATTTTCTCTGAATTATCCATGTTTTCATGTAGTTTCCTATATTCTGCCTTCTGGTTCAAGTATAAGCTTTGCCCACTTTATCAAACAACTTCCTACACACTCTTATGAACTGAGGGAGCTCAGGAACATTGTCTCTCAACTGTGTTACAGAGTGTACTACTACATTTCAGTGAAGTGTAAGGCTTTCCAAAGCTGCCGAACGTGTTTCTTTCTCTAGATCAATGGTATTCTGCCTTGTATAACACACATTTACCACTCTAGTCTCCTTTAAGTAAAGAATATAGGATTCATACAGTGTTTCATGTGATCTTAACTCATATTAAGGATTTCCCGGATCTTAGCTACCTTTTCTACACTAAGAACTGACTTGGAGAATCTCTTTGAGCTGTTCTAAACAAGTTCTCATCTGTTTACAGTCATTTTCTCTTAATTATCAATGTTTTCACGTAGTTTCCTATATTTTGTCTTCTGGTCCAAGTATAAGCTTTGCCCACTTTATCAAACAACTTCCTACACACTGTTATGAACTGAGGCAGCTCGGGAACATTGTCTCTTAACTGTGTTATAGAGTGTTGTACTACATTTCAGTGAAGTGTATGGCTGTCCAAAACTACCGAACGTGTTTCTTTCTCTATTTCGATGGTATTCTGCCTTGTATAACACACATTTTCCACCCTAGTCTCCTTTAAGTAAAGAATATAGGATTCATACCGTGTTTCACGTGATCTTAACTTGAATTAAGGATTTCCCGGATCTTAGCTACCTTTTCTACACTAAGAACTGACTTGGAGAATCTCTTTGAGCTGTTCTACACAAGTTCTCATCTGTTTACAGTCATTTTCTCTTAATTATCAATGTTTTCACGTAGTTTCCTATATTCTGTCTTCTGGTCCAAGTATAAGCTTTGCCCACTTTATCAAACAACTTCCTACACACTGTTATGAACTGAGGCAGCTCGGGAACATTGTCTCTCAACTGTGTTATAGAGTGTAGTACTACATTTCAGTGAAGTGTAAGGCTTTCCAAAGATGCCGAACGTGTTTCTTTCTCTATTTCGATGGTATTCTGCCTTGTATAACACACATTTACCACCTTGGTCTCCTTTAAGTAAAGAATATAGGATTCATACCGTGTTTCACGTGATCTTAACTCGAATTAAGGATTTCCTGGATCTTAGCTACCTTTTCTACACTAAGAACTGACTTGGAGAATCTCTTTGAGCTGTTCTACACAAGTTCTCATCTGTTTACAGTCATTTTCTCTGAATTATCCATGTTTTCATGTAGTTTCCTATATTCTGCCTTCTGGTTCAAGTATAAGCTTTGCCCACTTTATCAAACAACTTCCTACACACTCTTATGAACTGAGGGAGCTCAGGAACATTGTCTCTCAACTGTATTACAGAGTGTACTACTACATTTCAGTGAAGTGTAAGGCTTTCCAAAGCTGCCGAACGTGTTTCTTTCTCTATTTCGATGGTATTCTGCCTATTATAACACACATTTACCACCCTAGTCTCCTTTAAGTAAAGAATATAGGATTCATACCGTGTTTCACGTGATCTTAACTCGAATTAAGGATTTCCTGGATCTTAGCTACCTTTTCTACACTAAGAACTGACTTGGAGAATCTCTTTGAGCTGTTCTACGCAAGTTCTCATCTGTTTACAGTCATTTTCTCTGAATTATCCATGTTTTCATGTAGTTTCCTATATTCTGCCTATTGGTCCAAGTATAAGCTTTGCCCACTTTATCAAACAACTTCCTACACACTGTTATGAACTGAGGCAGCTCGGGAACATTGTCTCTCAACTGTGTTATAGAGTGTAGTACTACATTTCAGTGAAGTGTAAGGCTTTCCAAAGCTGCCGAACGTGTTTCTTTCTCATTTCAATGGTATTCTGCCTTGTATAACACACATTTACCACTCTAGTCTCCTTTAAGTAAAGAATATAGGATTCATACAGTGTTTCATGTGATCTTAACTCGAATTAAGGATTTCCCGGATCTTAGCTACCTTTTCTACACTAAGAACTGCCTTGGAGAATCTCTTTGAGCTGTTCTACACAAGTTCTCATCTGTTTACGGTTATTTTCTCTGAATTATCCATGTTTTCATGTAGTTTCCTATATTCTGCCTTCTGGTTCAAGTATAAGCTTTGCCCACTTTATCAAACAACTTCCTACACACTCTTATGAACTGAGGGAGCTCAGGAACATTGTCTCTCAACTGTGTTACAGAGTGTACTACTACATTTCAGTGAAGTGTAAGGCTTTCCAAAGCTGCCGAACGTGTTTCTTTCTCTAGATCAATGGTATTCTGCCTTGTATAACACACATTTACCACTCTAGTCTCCTTTAAGTAAAGAATATAGGATTCATACAGTGTTTCATGTGATCTTAACTCATATTAAGGATTTCCCGGATCTTAGCTACCTTTTCTACACTAAGAACTGACTTGGAGAATCTCTTTGAGCTGTTCTAAACAAGTTCTCATCTGTTTACAGTCATTTTCTCTTAATTATCAATGTTTTCACGTAGTTTCCTATATTTTGTCTTCTGGTCCAAGTATAAGCTTTGCCCACTTTATCAAACAACTTCCTACACACTGTTATGAACTGAGGCAGCTCGGGAACATTGTCTCTCAACTGTGTTATAGAGTGTTGTACTACATTTCAGTGAAGTGTATGGCTGTCCAAAACTACCGAACGTGTTTCTTTCTCTATTTCGATGGTATTCTGCCTTGTATAACACACATTTTCCACCCTAGTCTCCTTTAAGTAAAGAATATAGGATTCATACCGTGTTTCACGTGATCTTAACTTGAATTAAGGATTTCCCGGATCTTAGCTACCTTTTCTACACTAAGAACTGACTTGGAGAATCTCTTTGAGCTGTTCTACACAAGTTCTCATCTGTTTACAGTCATTTTCTCTTAATTATCAATGTTTTCACGTAGTTTCCTATATTCTGTCTTCTGGTCCAAGTATAAGCTTTGCCCACTTTATCAAACAACTTCCTACACACTGTTATGAACTGAGGCAGCTCGGGAACATTGTCTCTCAACTGTGTTATAGAGTGTAGTACTACATTTCAGTGAAGTGTAAGGCTTTCCAAAGATGCCGAACGTGTTTCTTTCTCTATTTCGATGGTATTCTGCCTTGTATAACACACATTTACCACCTTGGTCTCCTTTAAGTAAAGAATATAGGATTCATACCGTGTTTCACGTGATCTTAACTCGAATTAAGGATTTCCTGGATCTTAGCTACCTTTTCTACACTAAGAACTGACTTGGAGAATCTCTTTGAGCTGTTCTACACAAGTTCTCATCTGTTTACAGTCATTTTCTCTGAATTATCCATGTTTTCATGTAGTTTCCTATATTCTGCCTTCTGGTTCAAGTATAAGCTTTGCCCACTTTATCAAACAACTTCCTACACACTCTTATGAACTGAGGGAGCTCAGGAACATTGTCTCTCAACTGTATTACAGAGTGTACTACTACATTTCAGTGAAGTGTAAGGCTTTCCAAAGCTGCCGAACGTGTTTCTTTCTCTATTTCGATGGTATTCTGCCTATTATAACACACATTTACCACCCTAGTCTCCTTTAAGTAAAGAATATAGGATTCATACCGTGTTTCACGTGATCTTAACTCGAATTAAGGATTTCCTGGATCTTAGCTACCTTTTCTACACTAAGAACTGACTTGGAGAATCTCTTTGAGCTGTTCTACGCAAGTTCTCATCTGTTTACAGTCATTTTCTCTGAATTATCCATGTTTTCATGTAGTTTCCTATATTCTGCCTATTGGTCCAAGTATAAGCTTTGCCCACTTTATCAAACAACTTCCTACACACTGTTATGAACTGAGGCAGCTCGGGAACATTGTCTCTCAACTGTGTTATAGAGTGTAGTACTACATTTCAGTGAAGTGTAAGGCTTTCCAAAGCTGCCGAACGTGTTTCTTTCTCATTTCAATGGTATTCTGCCTTGTATAACACACATTTACCACTCTAGTCTCCTTTAAGTAAAGAATATAGGATTCATACAGTGTTTCATGTGATCTTAACTCGAATTAAGGATTTCCCGGATCTTAGCTACCTTTTCTACACTAAGAACTGCCTTGGAGAATCTCTTTGAGCTGTTCTACACAAGTTCTCATCTGTTTACGGTTATTTTCTCTGAATTATCCATGTTTTCATGTAGTTTCCTATATTCTGCCTTCTGGTTCAAGTATAAGCTTTGCCCACTTTATCAAACAACTTCCTACACACTCTTATGAACTGAGGGAGCTCAGGAACATTGTCTCTCAACTGTGTTACAGAGTGTACTACTACATTTCAGTGAAGTGTAAGGCTTTCCAAAGCTGCCGAACGTGTTTCTTTCTCTAGATCAATGGTATTCTGCCTTGTATAACACACATTTACCACTCTAGTCTCCTTTAAGTAAAGAATATAGGATTCATACAGTGTTTCATGTGATCTTAACTCATATTAAGGATTTCCCGGATCTTAGCTACCTTTTCTACACTAAGAACTGACTTGGAGGATCTCTTTGAGCTGTTCTAAACAAGTTCTCATCTGTTTACAGTCATTTTCTCTTAATTATCAATGTTTTCACGTAGTTTCCTATATTCTGTCTTCTGGTCCAAGTATAAGCTTTGCCCACTTTATCAAACAACTTCCTACACACTGTTATGAACTGAGGCAGCTCGGGAACATTGTCTCTCAACTGTGTTATAGAGTGTTGTACTACATTTCAGTGAAGTGTATGGCTGTCCAAAACTACCGAACGTGTTTCTTTCTCTATTTCGATGGTATTCTGCCTTGTATAACACACATTTTCCACCCTAGTCTCCTTTAAGTAAAGAATATAGGATTCATACCGTGTTTCTCGTGATCTTAACTTGAATTAAGGATTTCCCGGATCTTAGCTACCTTTTCTACACTAAGAACTGACTTGGAGAATCTCTTTGAGCTGTTCTACACAAGTTCTCATCTGTTTACAGTCATTTTCTCTTAATTATCAATGTTTTCACGTAGTTTCCTATATTCTGTCTTCTGGTCCAAGTATAAGCTTTGCCCACTTTATCAAACAACTTCCTACACACTGTTATGAACTGAGGCAGCTCGGGAACATTGTCTCTCAACTGTGTTATAGAGTGTAGTACTACATTTCAGTGAAGTGTAAGGCTTTCCAAAGATGCCGAACGTGTTTCTTTCTCTATTTCGATGGTATTCTGCCTTGTATAACACACATTTACCACCTTGGTCTCCTTTAAGTAAAGAATATAGGATTCATACCGTGTTTCACGTGATCTTAACTCGAATTAAGGATTTCCTGGATCTTAGCTACCTTTTCTACACTAAGAACTGACTTGGAGAATCTCTTTGAGCTGTTCTACACAAGTTCTCATCTGTTTACAGTCATTTTCTCTGAATTATCCATGTTTTCATGTAGTTTCCTATATTCTGCCTTCTGGTTCAAGTATAAGCTTTGCCCACTTTATCAAACAACTTCCTACACACTCTTATGAACTGAGGGAGCTCAGGAACATTGTCTCTCAACTGTATTACAGAGTGTACTACTACATTTCAGTGAAGTGTAAGGCTTTCCAAAGCTGCCGAACGTGTTTCTTTCTCTATTTCGATGGTATTCTGCCTATTATAACACACATTTACCACCCTAGTCTCCTTTAAGTAAAGAATATAGGATTCATACCGAGTTTCACGTGATCTTAACTCGAATTAAGGATTTCCTGGATCTTAGCTACCTTTTCTACACTAAGAACTGACTTGGAGAATCTCTTTGAGCTGTTCTAAACAAGTTCTCATCTGTTTACGGTCATTTTCTCTGAATTATCCATGTTTTCATGTAGTTTCCTATATTCTGCCTATTGGTTCAAGTATAAGCTTTGCCCAGTTTATCAAATAACTTCCTACACACTGGTATGACCTGAGGCAGCTCGGTAACATTGTCTCTCAACTGTGTTATAGAGTGTAGTACTCTATTTCAGTGAAGTGTAAGGCTTTCCAAAGCTGCCGAACGTGTTTCTTTCTCATTTCAACGGTATTCTGCCTTGTATAACACACATTTTCCACTCTAGTCTCCTTTAAGTAAAGAATATAGGATTCATACAGTGTTTCATGTCATCTTAACTCGAATTAAGGATTTCCCAGATCTTAGCTACGTTTTCTACACTAAGAACTGACTTGGAGAATCTCTTTCAGCTGTTCTAAACAAGTTCTCATCTGTTTACAGTCATTTTCTCTGAATTATCCATGTTTTCATATAGTTTCCTATATTCTGCCTTCTGGTTTAAGTATAAGCTTAGCCCACTTTATCAAACAACTTCCTACACACTCTTATGAACTGAGGGAGCTCAGGAACATTGTCTCTCAACTGTGTTATAAAGTGTAGTACTACATTTCAGTGAAGTGTAAGGCTTTCCAAAGCTGCCGAACGTGTTTCTTTCTCTATTTCAATGGTATTCTGCCTTGTATAACACACATTTACCACTCTAGTCTCCTTTAAGTAAAGAATATAGGATTCATACAGTGTTTCATGTGATCTTAACTCGAATTAAGGATTTCCCGGATCTTAGCTACCTTTTCTACACTAAGAACTGACTTGGAGAATCTCTTTGAGCTGTTCTAAACAAGTTCTCATCTGTTTACAGTCATTTTCTCTTAATTATCAATGTTTTCACGTAGTTTCCTATATTCTGTCTTCTGGTCCAAGTATAAGCTTTGCCCACTTTATCAAACAACTTCCTACACACTGTTATGAACTGAGGCAGCTCGGGAACATTGTCTCTCAACTGTGTTATAGAGTGTTGTACTACATTTCAGTGAAGTGTATGGCTGTCCAAAACTACCGAACCTGTTTCTTTCTCTATTTCGATGGTATTCTGCCTTGTATAACACACATTTACCACCCTAGTCTCCTTTAAGTAAAGAATATAGGATTCATACCGTGTTTCACGTGATCTTAACTTGAATTAAGGATTTCCCGGATCTTAGCTACCTTTTCTACACTAAGAACTGACTTGGAGAATCTGTTTGAGCTGTTCTACACAAGTTCTTATCTGTTTGCAGTCATTTTCTCTTAATTATCAATGTTTTCACGTAGTTTCCTATATTCTGTCTTCTGGTCCAAGTATAAGCTTTGCCCACTTTATCAAACAACTTCCTACACACTGTTATGAACTGAGGCAGCTCGGGAACATTGTCTCTCAACTGTGTTATAGAGTGTAGTACTACATTTCAGTGAAGTGTAAGGCTTTCCAAAGATGCCGAACGTGTTTCTTTCTCTATTTCGATGGTATTCTGCCTTGTATAACACACATTTACCACCTTGGTCTCCTTTAAGTAAAGAATATAGGATTCATACCGTGTTTCACGTGATCTTAACTCGAATTAAGGATTTCCTGGATCTTAGCTACCTTTTCTACACTAAGAACTGACTTGGAGAATCTCTTTGAGCTGTTCTACACAAGTTCTCATCTGTTTACAGTCATTTTCTCTGAATTATCCATGTTTTCATGTAGTTTCCTATATTCTGCCTTCTGGTTCAAGTATAAGCTTTGCCCACTTTATCAAACAACTTCCTACACACTCTTATGAACTGAGGGAGCTCAGGAACATTGTCTCTCAACTGTATTACAGAGTGTACTACTACATTTCAGTGAAGTGTAAGGCTTTCCAAAGCTGCCGAACGTGTTTCTTTCTCTATTTCGATGGTATTCTGCCTATTATAACACACATTTACCACCCTAGTCTCCTTTAAGTAAAGAATATAGGATTCATACCGTGTTTCACGTGATCTTAACTCGAATTAAGGATTTCCTGGATCTTAGCTACCTTTTCTACACTAAGAACTGACTTGGAGAATCTCTTTGAGCTGTTCTACGCAAGTTCTCATCTGTTTACAGTCATTTTCTCTGAATTATCCATGTTTTCATGTAGTTTCCTATATTCTGCCTATTGGTCCAAGTATAAGCTTTGCCCACTTTATCAAACAACTTCCTACACACTGTTATGAACTGAGGCAGCTCGGGAACATTGTCTCTCAACTGTGTTATAGAGTGTAGTACTACATTTCAGTGAAGTGTAAGGCTTTCCAAAGCTGCCGAACGTGTTTCTTTCTCATTTCAATGGTATTCTGCCTTGTATAACACACATTTACCACTCTAGTCTCCTTTAAGTAAAGAATATAGGATTCATACAGTGTTTCATGTGATCTTAACTCGAATTAAGGATTTCCCGGATCTTAGCTACCTTTTCTACACTAAGAACTGCCTTGGAGAATCTCTTTGAGCTGTTCTACACAAGTTCTCATCTGTTTACGGTTATTTTCTCTGAATTATCCATGTTTTCATGTAGTTTCCTATATTCTGCCTTCTGGTTCAAGTATAAGCTTTGCCCACTTTATCAAACAACTTCCTACACACTCTTATGAACTGAGGGAGCTCAGGAACATTGTCTCTCAACTGTGTTACAGAGTGTACTACTACATTTCAGTGAAGTGTAAGGCTTTCCAAAGCTGCCGAACGTGTTTCTTTCTCTAGATCAATGGTATTCTGCCTTGTATAACACACATTTTCCACTCTAGTCTCCTTTAAGTAAAGAATATAGGATTCATACAGTGTTTCATGTCATCTTAACTCGAATTAAGGATTTCCCAGATCTTAGCTACGTTTTCTACACTAAGAACTGACTTGGAGAATCTCTTTCAGCTGTTCTAAACAAGTTCTCATCTGTTTACAGTCATTTTCTCTGAATTATCCATGTTTTCATATAGTTTCCTATATTCTGCCTTCTGGTTTAAGTATAAGCTTAGCCCACTTTATCAAACAACTTCCTACACACTCTTATGAACTGAGGGAGCTCAGGAACATTGTCTCTCAACTGTGTTATAAAGTGTAGTACTACATTTCAGTGAAGTGTAAGGCTTTCCAAAGCTGCCGAACGTGTTTCTTTCTCTATTTCAATGGTATTCTGCCTTGTATAACACACATTTACCACTCTAGTCTCCTTTAAGTAAAGAATATAGGATTCATACAGTGTTTCATGTGATCTTAACTCGAATTAAGGATTTCCCGGATCTTAGCTACCTTTTCTACACTAAGAACTGACTTGGAGAATCTCTTTGAGCTGTTCTAAACAAGTTCTCATCTGTTTACAGTCATTTTCTCTTAATTATCAATGTTTTCACGTAGTTTCCTATATTCTGTCTTCTGGTCCAAGTATAAGCTTTGCCCACTTTATCAAACAACTTCCTACACACTGTTATGAACTGAGGCAGCTCGGGAACATTGTCTCTCAACTGTGTTATAGAGTGTTGTACTACATTTCAGTGAAGTGTATGGCTGTCCAAAACTACCGAACCTGTTTCTTTCTCTATTTCGATGGTATTCTGCCTTGTATAACACACATTTACCACCCTAGTCTCCTTTAAGTAAAGAATATAGGATTCATACCGTGTTTCACGTGATCTTAACTTGAATTAAGGATTTCCCGGATCTTAGCTACCTTTTCTACACTAAGAACTGACTTGGAGAATCTGTTTGAGCTGTTCTACACAAGTTCTTATCTGTTTGCAGTCATTTTCTCTTAATTATCAATGTTTTCACGTAGTTTCCTATATTCTGTCTTCTGGTCCAAGTATAAGCTTTGCCCACTTTATCAAACAACTTCCTACACACTGTTATGAACTGAGGCAGCTCGGGAACATTGTCTCTCAACTGTGTTATAGAGTGTAGTACTACATTTCAGTGAAGTGTAAGGCTTTCCAAAGATGCCGAACGTGTTTCTTTCTCTATTTCGATGGTATTCTGCCTTGTATAACACACATTTACCACCTTGGTCTCCTTTAAGTAAAGAATATAGGATTCATACCGTGTTTCACGTGATCTTAACTCGAATTAAGGATTTCCTGGATCTTAGCTACCTTTTCTACACTAAGAACTGACTTGGAGAATCCCTTTGAGCTGTTCTACACAAGTTCTCATCTGTTTACGGTTATTTTCTCTGAATTATCCATGTTTTCATGTAGTTTCCTATATTCTGCCTTCTGGTTCAAGTATAAGCTTTGCCCACTTTATCAAACAACTTCCTACACACTCTTATGAACTGAGGGAGCTCAGGAACATTGTCTCTCAACTGTATTACAGAGTGTACTACTACATTTCAGTGAAGTGTAAGGCTTTCCAAAGCTGCCGAACGTGTTTCTTTCTCTATTTCGATGGTATTCTGCCTATTATAACACACATTTACCACCCTAGTCTCCTTTAAGTAAAGAATATAGGATTCATACCGTGTTTCACGTGATCTTAACTCGAATTAAGGATTTCCTGGATCTTAGCTACCTTTTCTACACTAAGAACTGACTTGGAGAATCTCTTTGAGCTGTTCTACGCAAGTTCTCATCTGTTTACAGTCATTTTCTCTGAATTATCCATGTTTTCATGTAGTTTCCTATATTCTGCCTATTGGTCCAAGTATAAGCTTTGCCCACTTTATCAAACAACTTCCTACACACTGTTATGAACTGAGGCAGCTCGGGAACATTGTCTCTCAACTGTGTTATAGAGTGTAGTACTACATTTCAGTGAAGTGTAAGGCTTTCCAAAGCTGCCGAACGTGTTTCTTTCTCATTTCAATGGTATTCTGCCTTGTATAACACACATAAACCACTCTAGTCTCCTTTAAGTAAAGAATATAGGATTCATACAGTGTTTCATGTGATCTTAACTCGAATTAAGGATTTCCCGGATCTTAGCTACCTTTTCTACACTAAGAACTGCCTTGGAGAATCTCTTTGAGCTGTTCTACACAAGTTCTCATCTGTTTACGGTTATTTTCTCTGAATTATCCATGTTTTCATGTAGTTTCCTATATTCTGCCTTCTGGTTCAAGTATAAGCTTTGCCCACTTTATCAAACAACTTCCTACACACTCTTATGAACTGAGGGAGCTCAGGAACATTGTCTCTCAACTGTGTTACAGAGTGTACTACTACATTTCAGTGAAGTGTAAGGCTTTCCAAAGCTGCCGAACGTGTTTCTTTCTCTAGATCAATGGTATTCTGCCTTGTATAACACACATTTACCACTCTAGTCTCCTTTAAGTAAAGAATATAGGATTCATACAGTGTTTCATGTGATCTTAACTCATATTAAGGATTTCCCGGATCTTAGCTACCTTTTCTACACTAAGAACTGACTTGGAGAATCTCTTTGAGCTGTTCTACGCAAGTTCTCATCTGTTTACAGTCATTTTCTCTTAATTATCAATGTTTTCACGTAGTTTCCTATATTCTGTCTTCTGGTCCAAGTATAAGCTTTGCCCACTTTATCAAACAACTTCCTACACACTGTTATGAACTGAGGCAGCTCGGGAACATTGTCTCTCAACTGTGTTATAGAGTGTAGTACTACATTTCAGTGAAGTGTAAGGCTTTCCAAAGATGCCGAACGTGTTTCTTTCTCTATTTCGATGGTATTCTGCCTTGTATAACACACATTTACCACCTTGGTCTCCTTTAAGTAAAGAATATAGGATTCATACCGTGTTTCACGTGATCTTAACTCGAATTAAGGATTTCCTGGATCTTAGCTACCTTTTCTACACTAAGAACTGACTTGGAGAATCTCTTTGAGCTGTTCTACACAAGTTCTCATCTGTTTACAGTCATTTTCTCTGAATTATCCATGTTTTCATGTAGTTTCCTATATTCTGCCTTCTGGTTCAAGTATAAGCTTTGCCCACTTTATCAAACAACTTCCTACACACTCTTATGAACTGAGGGAGCTCAGGAACACTGTCTCTCAACTGTATTACAGAGTGTACTACTACATTTCAGTGAAGTGTAAGGCTTTCCAAAGCTGCCGAACGTGTTTCTTTCTCTATTTCGATGGTATTCTGCCTATTATAACACACATTTACCACCCTAGTCTCCTTTAAGTAAAGAATATAGGATTCATACCGTGTTTCACGTGATCTTAACTCGAATTAAGGATTTCCTGGATCTTAGCTACCTTTTCTACACTAAGAACTGACTTGGAGAATCTCTTTGAGCTGTTCTACGCAAGTTCTCATCTGTTTACAGTCATTTTCTCTGAATTATCCATGTTTTCATGTAGTTTCCTATATTCTGCCTATTGGTCCAAGTATAAGCTTTGCCCACTTTATCAAACAACTTCCTACACACTGTTATGAACTGAGGCAGCTCGGGAACATTGTCTCTCAACTGTGTTATAGAGTGTAGTACTACATTTCAGTGAAGTGTAAGGCTTTCCAAAGCTGCCGAACGTGTTTCTTTCTCATTTCAATGGTATTCTGCCTTGTATAACACACATTTACCACTCTAGTCTCCTTTAAGTAAAGAATATAGGATTCATACAGTGTTTCATGTGATCTTAACTCGAATTAAGGATTTCCCGGATCTTAGCTACCTTTTCTACACTAAGAACTGCCTTGGAGAATCTCTTTGAGCTGTTCTACACAAGTTCTCATCTGTTTACGGTTATTTTCTCTGAATTATCCATGTTTTCATGTAGTTTCCTATATTCTGCCTTCTGGTTCAAGTATAAGCTTTGCCCACTTTATCAAACAACTTCCTACACACTCTTATGAACTGAGGGAGCTCAGGAACATTGTCTCTCAACTGTGTTACAGAGTGTACTACTACATTTCAGTGAAGTGTAAGGCTTTCCAAAGCTGCCGAACGTGTTTCTTTCTCTAGATCAATGGTATTCTGCCTTGTATAACACACATTTTCCACTCTAGTCTCCTTTAAGTAAAGAATATAGGATTCATACAGTGTTTCATGTCATCTTAACTCGAATTAAGGATTTCCCAGATCTTAGCTACGTTTTCTACACTAAGAACTGACTTGGAGAATCTCTTTCAGCTGTTCTAAACAAGTTCTCATCTGTTTACAGTCATTTTCTCTGAATTATCCATGTTTTCATATAGTTTCCTATATTCTGCCTTCTGGTTTAAGTATAAGCTTAGCCCACTTTATCAAACAACTTCCTACACACTCTTATGAACTGAGGGAGCTCAGGAACATTGTCTCTCAACTGTGTTATAAAGTGTAGTACTACATTTCAGTGAAGTGTAAGGCTTTCCAAAGCTGCCGAACGTGTTTCTTTCTCTATTTCAATGGTATTCTGCCTTGTATAACACACATTTACCACTCTAGTCTCCTTTAAGTAAAGAATATAGGATTCATACAGTGTTTCATGTGATCTTAACTCGAATTAAGGATTTCCCGGATCTTAGCTACCTTTTCTACACTAAGAACTGACTTGGAGAATCTCTTTGAGCTGTTCTAAACAAGTTCTCATCTGTTTACAGTCATTTTCTCTTAATTATCAATGTTTTCACGTAGTTTCCTATATTCTGTCTTCTGGTCCAAGTATAAGCTTTGCCCACTTTATCAAACAACTTCCTACACACTGTTATGAACTGAGGCAGCTCGGGAACATTGTCTCTCAACTGTGTTATAGAGTGTTGTACTACATTTCAGTGAAGTGTATGGCTGTCCAAAACTACCGAACCTGTTTCTTTCTCTATTTCGATGGTATTCTGCCTTGTATAACACACATTTACCACCCTAGTCTCCTTTAAGTAAAGAATATAGGATTCATACCGTGTTTCACGTGATCTTAACTTGAATTAAGGATTTCCCGGATCTTAGCTACCTTTTCTACACTAAGAACTGACTTGGAGAATCTGTTTGAGCTGTTCTACACAAGTTCTTATCTGTTTGCAGTCATTTTCTCTTAATTATCAATGTTTTCACGTAGTTTCCTATATTCTGTCTTCTGGTCCAAGTATAAGCTTTGCCCACTTTATCAAACAACTTCCTACACACTGTTATGAACTGAGGCAGCTCGGGAACATTGTCTCTCAACTGTGTTATAGAGTGTAGTACTACATTTCAGTGAAGTGTAAGGCTTTCCAAAGATGCCGAACGTGTTTCTTTCTCTATTTCGATGGTATTCTGCCTTGTATAACACACATTTACCACCTTGGTCTCCTTTAAGTAAAGAATATAGGATTCATACCGTGTTTCACGTGATCTTAACTCGAATTAAGGATTTCCTGGATCTTAGCTACCTTTTCTACACTAAGAACTGACTTGGAGAATCCCTTTGAGCTGTTCTACACAAGTTCTCATCTGTTTACGGTTATTTTCTCTGAATTATCCATGTTTTCATGTAGTTTCCTATATTCTGCCTTCTGGTTCAAGTATAAGCTTTGCCCACTTTATCAAACAACTTCCTACACACTCTTATGAACTGAGGGAGCTCAGGAACATTGTCTCTCAACTGTATTACAGAGTGTACTACTACATTTCAGTGAAGTGTAAGGCTTTCCAAAGCTGCCGAACGTGTTTCTTTCTCTATTTCGATGGTATTCTGCCTATTATAACACACATTTACCACCCTAGTCTCCTTTAAGTAAAGAATATAGGATTCATACCGTGTTTCACGTGATCTTAACTCGAATTAAGGATTTCCTGGATCTTAGCTACCTTTTCTACACTAAGAACTGACTTGGAGAATCTCTTTGAGCTGTTCTACGCAAGTTCTCATCTGTTTACAGTCATTTTCTCTGAATTATCCATGTTTTCATGTAGTTTCCTATATTCTGCCTATTGGTCCAAGTATAAGCTTTGCCCACTTTATCAAACAACTTCCTACACACTGTTATGAACTGAGGCAGCTCGGGAACATTGTCTCTCAACTGTGTTATAGAGTGTAGTACTACATTTCAGTGAAGTGTAAGGCTTTCCAAAGCTGCCGAACGTGTTTCTTTCTCATTTCAATGGTATTCTGCCTTGTATAACACACATAAACCACTCTAGTCTCCTTTAAGTAAAGAATATAGGATTCATACAGTGTTTCATGTGATCTTAACTCGAATTAAGGATTTCCCGGATCTTAGCTACCTTTTCTACACTAAGAACTGCCTTGGAGAATCTCTTTGAGCTGTTCTACACAAGTTCTCATCTGTTTACGGTTATTTTCTCTGAATTATCCATGTTTTCATGTAGTTTCCTATATTCTGCCTTCTGGTTCAAGTATAAGCTTTGCCCACTTTATCAAACAACTTCCTACACACTCTTATGAACTGAGGGAGCTCAGGAACATTGTCTCTCAACTGTGTTACAGAGTGTACTACTACATTTCAGTGAAGTGTAAGGCTTTCCAAAGCTGCCGAACGTGTTTCTTTCTCTAGATCAATGGTATTCTGCCTTGTATAACACACATTTACCACTCTAGTCTCCTTTAAGTAAAGAATATAGGATTCATACAGTGTTTCATGTGATCTTAACTCATATTAAGGATTTCCCGGATCTTAGCTACCTTTTCTACACTAAGAACTGACTTGGAGAATCTCTTTGAGCTGTTCTACGCAAGTTCTCATCTGTTTACAGTCATTTTCTCTTAATTATCAATGTTTTCACGTAGTTTCCTATATTCTGTCTTCTGGTCCAAGTATAAGCTTTGCCCACTTTATCAAACAACTTCCTACACACTGTTATGAACTGAGGCAGCTCGGGAACATTGTCTCTCAACTGTGTTATAGAGTGTAGTACTACATTTCAGTGAAGTGTAAGGCTTTCCAAAGATGCCGAACGTGTTTCTTTCTCTATTTCGATGGTATTCTGCCTTGTATAACACACATTTACCACCTTGGTCTCCTTTAAGTAAAGAATATAGGATTCATACCGTGTTTCACGTGATCTTAACTCGAATTAAGGATTTCCTGGATCTTAGCTACCTTTTCTACACTAAGAACTGACTTGGAGAATCTCTTTGAGCTGTTCTACACAAGTTCTCATCTGTTTACAGTCATTTTCTCTGAATTATCCATGTTTTCATGTAGTTTCCTATATTCTGCCTTCTGGTTCAAGTATAAGCTTTGCCCACTTTATCAAACAACTTCCTACACACTCTTATGAACTGAGGGAGCTCAGGAACACTGTCTCTCAACTGTATTACAGAGTGTACTACTACATTTCAGTGAAGTGTAAGGCTTTCCAAAGCTGCCGAACGTGTTTCTTTCTCTATTTCGATGGTATTCTGCCTATTATAACACACATTTACCACCCTAGTCTCCTTTAAGTAAAGAATATAGGATTCATACCGTGTTTCACGTGATCTTAACTCGAATTAAGGATTTCCTGGATCTTAGCTACCTTTTCTACACTAAGAACTGACTTGGAGAATCTCTTTGAGCTGTTCTACGCAAGTTCTCATCTGTTTACGGTCATTTTCTCTGAATTATCCATGTTTTCATGTAGTTTCCTATATTCTGCCTTCTGGTCCAAGTATAAGCTTTGCCCACTTTATCAAACAACTTCCTACACACTGTTATGAACTGAGGCAGCTCGGGAACATTGTCTCTCAACTGTGTTATAGAGTGTAGTACTACATTTCAGTAAAGTGTAAGGCTTTCCAAAGCTGCCGAACGTGTTTCTTTCTCATTTCAATGGTATTCTGCCTTGTATAACACACATTTACCACTCTAGTCTCCTTTAAGTAAAGAATATAGGATTCATACAGTGTTTCATGTGATCTTAACTCGAATTAAGGATTTCCCGGATCTTAGCTACCTTTTCTACACTAAGAACTGCCTTGGAGAATCCCTTTGAGCTGTTCTACACAAGTTCTCATCTGTTTACGGTTATTTTCTCTGAATTATCAATGTTTTCATGTAGTTTCCTATATTCTGCCTTCTGGTTCAAGTATAAGCTTTGCCCACTTTATCAAACAACTTCCTACACACTCTTATGAACTGAGGGAGCTCAGGAACATTGTCTCTCAACTGTGTTACAGAGTGTACTACTACATTTCAGTGAAGTGTAAGGCTTTCCAAAGCTGCCGAACGTGTTTCTTTCTCTATTTCAATGGTATTCTGCCTTGTATAACACACATTTACCACTCTAGTCTCCTTTAAGTAAAGACTATAGGATTCATACAGTGTTTCATGTGATCTTAACTCGAATTAAGGATTTCCCGGATCTTAGCTACCTTTTCTACACTAAGAACTGACTTGGAGAATCTCTTTGAGCAGTTCTAAACAAGTTCTCATCTCTTTACAGTCATTTTCTCTGAATTATCCATGTTTTCATGTAGTTTCCTATATTCTGCCTTCTGGTCCAAGTATAAGCTTTGCCCACTTTATCAAACAACTTCCTACACACTCTTATGATTTGATGCAGCTCGGGAACATTGTTTCTCAACTGTGTCATAGAGTGTAGTACTACATTTCAGTGAAGTGTAAGGCTGTCCAAAGCTGCCGAACGTGTTTCTTTCTCTAGATCAATGGTATTCTGCCTTGTATAACACACATTTACCACACTAGTCTCCTTTAAGTAAAGAATATAGGATTCATACAGTGTTTCATGTGATCTTAACTCATATTAAGGATTTCCCGGATCTTAGCTACCTTTTCTACACTAACAACTGACTTGGAGAATCTCTTTGAGCTGTTCTAAACAAGTTCTCATCTGTTTACAGTCATTTTCTCTTAATTATCAATGTTTTCACGTAGTTTCCTATATTCTGTCTTCTGGTCCAAGTATAAGCTTTGCCCACTTTATCAAACAACTTCCTACACACTGTTATGAACTGAGGCAGCTCGGGAACATTGTCTCTCAACTGTGTTATAGAGTGTTGTACTACATTTCAGTGAAGTGTATGGCTGTCCAAAACTACCGAACGTGTTTCTTTCTCTATTTCGATGGTATTCTGCCTTGTATAACACACATTTACCACCCTAGTCTCCTTTAAGTAAAGAATATAGGATTCATACCGTGTTTCACGTGATCTTAACTTGAATTAAGGATTTCCCGGATCTTAGCTACCTTTTCTACACTAAGAACTGACTTGGAGAATCTCTTTGAGCTGTTCTACACAAGTTCTCATCTGTTTACAGTCATTTTCTCTTAATTATCAATGTTTTCACGTAGTTTCCTATATTCTGTCTTCTGGTCCAAGTATAAGCTTTGCCCACTTTATCAAACAACTTCCTACACACTGTTATGAACTGAGGCAGCTCGGGAACATTGTCTCTCAACTGTGTTATAGAGTGTAGTACTACATTTCAGTGAAGTGTAAGGCTTTCCAAAGATGCCGAACGTGTTTCTTTCTCTATTTCGATGGTATTCTGCCTTGTATAACACACATTTACCACCTTGGTCTCCTTTAAGTAAAGAATATAGGATTCATACCGTGTTTCACGTGATCTTAACTCGAATTAAGGATTTCCTGGATCTTAGCTACCTTTTCTACACTAAGAACTGACTTGGAGAATCTCTTTGAGCTGTTCTACACAAGTTCTCATCTGTTTACAGTCATTTTCTCTGAATTATCCATGTTTTCATGTAGTTTCCTATATTCTGCCTTCTGGTTCAAGTATAAGCTTTGCCCACTTTATCAAACAACTTCCTACACACTCTTATGAACTGAGGGAGCTCAGGAACACTGTCTCTCAACTGTATTACAGAGTGTACTACTACATTTCAGTGAAGTGTAAGGCTTTCCAAAGCTGCCGAACGTGTTTCTTTCTCTATTTCGATGGTATTCTGCCTATTATAACACACATTTACCACTCTAGTCTCCTTTAAGTAAAGAATATAGGATTCATACAGTGTTTCATGTGATCTTAACTCGAATTAAGGATTTCCCGGATCTTAGCTACCTTTTCTACACTAAGAACTGCCTTGGAGAATCCCTTTGAGCTGTTCTACACAAGTTCTCATCTGTTTACGGTTATTTTCTCTGAATTATCAATGTTTTCATGTAGTTTCCTATATTCTGCCTTCTGGTTCAAGTATAAGCTTTGCCCACTTTATCAAACAACTTCCTACACACTCTTATGAACTGAGGGAGCTCAGGAACATTGTCTCTCAACTGTGTTACAGAGTGTACTACTACATTTCAGTGAAGTGTAAGGCTTTCCAAAGCTGCCGAACGTGTTTCTTTCTCTATTTCAATGGTATTCTGCCTTGTATAACACACATTTACCACTCTAGTCTCCTTTAAGTAAAGACTATAGGATTCATACAGTGTTTCATGTGATCTTAACTCGAATTAAGGATTTCCCGGATCTTAGCTACCTTTTCTACACTAAGAACTGACTTGGAGAATCTCTTTGAGCAGTTCTAAACAAGTTCTCATCTCTTTACAGTCATTTTCTCTGAATTATCCATGTTTTCATGTAGTTTCCTATATTCTGCCTTCTGGTCCAAGTATAAGCTTTGCCCACTTTATCAAACAACTTCCTACACACTCTTATGATTTGATGCAGCTCGGGAACATTGTTTCTCAACTGTGTCATAGAGTGTAGTACTACATTTCAGTGAAGTGTAAGGCTGTCCAAAGCTGCCGAACGTGTTTCTTTCTCTAGATCAATGGTATTCTGCCTTGTATAACACACATTTACCACACTAGTCTCCTTTAAGTAAAGAATATAGGATTCATACAGTGTTTCATGTGATCTTAACTCATATTAAGGATTTCCCGGATCTTAGCTACCTTTTCTACACTAAGAACTGACTTGGAGAATCTCTTTGAGCTGTTCTAAACAAGTTCTCATCTGTTTACAGTCATTTTCTCTTAATTATCAATGTTTTCACGTAGTTTCCTATATTCTGTCTTCTGGTCCAAGTATAAGCTTTGCCCACTTTATCAAACAACTTCCTACACACTGTTATGAACTGAGGCAGCTCGGGAACATTGTCTCTCAACTGTGTTATAGAGTGTTGTACTACATTTCAGTGAAGTGTATGGCTGTCCAAAACTACCGAACGTGTTTCTTTCTCTATTTCGATGGTATTCTGCCTTGTATAACACACATTTACCACCCTAGTCTCCTTTAAGTAAAGAATATAGGATTCATACCGTGTTTCACGTGATCTTAACTTGAATTAAGGATTTCCCGGATCTTAGCTACCTTTTCTACACTAAGAACTGACTTGGAGAATCTCTTTGAGCTGTTCTACACAAGTTCTCATCTGTTTACAGTCATTTTCTCTTAATTATCAATGTTTTCACGTAGTTTCCTATATTCTGTCTTCTGGTCCAAGTATAAGCTTTGCCCACTTTATCAAACAACTTCCTACACACTGTTATGAACTGAGGCAGCTCGGGAACATTGTCTCTCAACTGTGTTATAGAGTGTAGTACTACATTTCAGTGAAGTGTAAGGCTTTCCAAAGATGCCGAACGTGTTTCTTTCTCTATTTCGATGGTATTCTGCCTTGTATAACACACATTTACCACCTTGGTCTCCTTTAAGTAAAGAATATAGGATTCATACCGTGTTTCACGTGATCTTAACTCGAATTAAGGATTTCCTGGATCTTAGCTACCTTTTCTACACTAAGAACTGACTTGGAGAATCTCTTTGAGCTGTTCTACACAAGTTCTCATCTGTTTACAGTCATTTTCTCTGAATTATCCATGTTTTCATGTAGTTTCCTATATTCTGCCTTCTGGTTCAAGTATAAGCTTTGCCCACTTTATCAAACAACTTCCTACACACTCTTATGAACTGAGGGAGCTCAGGAACACTGTCTCTCAACTGTATTACAGAGTGTACTACTACATTTCAGTGAAGTGTAAGGCTTTCCAAAGCTGCCGAACGTGTTTCTTTCTCTATTTCGATGGTATTCTGCCTATTATAACACACATTTACCACCCTAGTCTCCTTTAAGTAAAGAATATAGGATTCATACCGTGTTTCACGTGATCTTAACTCGAATTAAGGATTTCCTGGATCTTAGCTACCTTTTCTACACTAAGAACTGACTTGGAGAATCTCTTTGAGCTGTTCTACGCAAGTTCTCATCTGTTTACGGTCATTTTCTCTGAATTATCCATGTTTTCATGTAGTTTCCTATATTCTGCCTTCTGGTCCAAGTATAAGCTTTGCCCACTTTATCAAACAACTTCCTACACACTGTTATGAACTGAGGCAGCTCGGGAACATTGTCTCTCAACTGTGTTATAGAGTGTAGTACTACATTTCAGTGAAGTGTAAGGCTTTCCAAAGCTGCCGAACGTGTTTCTTTCTCATTTCAATGGTATTCTGCCTTGTATAACACACATTTACCACTCTAGTCTCCTTTAAGTAAAGAATATAGGATTCATACAGTGTTTCATGTGATCTTAACTCGAATTAAGGATTTCCCGGATCTTAGCTACCTTTTCTACACTAAGAACTGCCTTGGAGAATCCCTTTGAGCTGTTCTACACAAGTTCTCATCTGTTTACGGTTATTTTCTCTGAATTATCAATGTTTTCATGTAGTTTCCTATATTCTGCCTTCTGGTTCAAGTATAAGCTTTGCCCACTTTATCAAACAACTTCCTACACACTCTTATGAACTGAGGGAGCTCAGGAACATTGTCTCTCAACTGTGTTACAGAGTGTACTACTACATTTCAGTGAAGTGTAAGGCTTTCCAAAGCTGCCGAACGTGTTTCTTTCTCTATTTCAATGGTATTCTGCCTTGTATAACACACATTTACCACTCTAGTCTCCTTTAAGTAAAGACTATAGGATTCATACAGTGTTTCATGTGATCTTAACTCGAATTAAGGATTTCCCCGATCTTAGCTACCTTTTCTACACTAAGAACTGACTTGGAGAATCTCTTTGAGCAGTTCTAAACAAGTTCTCATCTCTTTACAGTCATTTTCTCTGAATTATCCATGTTTTCATGTAGTTTCCTATATTCTGCCTTCTGGTCCAAGTATAAGCTTTGCCCACTTTATCAAACAACTTCCTACACACTCTTATGATTTGATGCAGCTCGGGAACATTGTTTCTCAACTGTGTCATAGAGTGTAGTACTACATTTCAGTGAAGTGTAAGGCTGTCCAAAGCTGCCGAACGTGTTTCTTTCTCTAGATCAATGGTATTCTGCCTTGTATAACACACATTTACCACACTAGTCTCCTTTAAGTAAAGAATATAGGATTCATACAGTGTTTCATGTGATCTTAACTCATATTAAGGATTTCCCGGATCTTAGCTACCTTTTCTACAATAAGAACTGACTTGGAGAATCTCTTTGAGCTGTTCTAAACAAGTTCTCATCTGTTTACAGTCATTTTCTCTTAATTATCAATGTTTTCACATAGTTTCCTATATTCTGTCTTCTGGTCCAAGTATAAGCTTTGCCCACTTTATCAAACAACTTCCTACACACTGTTATGAACTGAGGCAGCTCGGGAACATTGTCTCTCAACTGTGTTATAGAGTGTTGTACTACATTTCAGTGAAGTGTATGGCTGTCCAAAACTACCGAACGTGTTTCTTTCTCTATTTCGATGGTATTCTGCCTTGTATAACACACATTTACCACCCTAGTCTCCTTTAAGTAAAGAATATAGGATTCATACCGTGTTTCACGTGATCTTAACTTGAATTAAGGATTTCCCGGATCTTAGCTACCTTTTCTACACTAAGAACTGACTTGGAGAATCTCTTTGAGCTGTTCTACACAAGTTCTCATCTGTTTACAGTCATTTTCTCTTAATTATCAATGTTTTCACGTAGTTTCCTATATTCTGTCTTCTGGTCCAAGTATAAGCTTTGCCCACTTTATCAAACAACTTCCTACACACTGTTATGAACTGAGGCAGCTCGGGAACATTGTCTCTCAACTGTGTTATAGAGTGTAGTACTACATTTCAGTGAAGTGTAAGGCTTTCCAAAGATGCCGAACGTGTTTCTTTCTCTATTTCGATGGTATTCTGCCTTGTATAACACACATTTACCACCTTGGTCTCCTTTAAGTAAAGAATATAGGATTCATACCGTGTTTCACGTGATCTTAACTCGAATTAAGGATTTCCTGGATCTTAGCTACCTTTTCTACACTAAGAACTGACTTGGAGAATCTCTTTGAGCTGTTCTACACAAGTTCTCATCTGTTTACAGTCATTTTCTCTGAATTATCCATGTTTTCATGTAGTTTCCTATATTCTGCCTTCTGGTTCAAGTATAAGCTTTGCCCACTTTATCAAACAACTTCCTACACACTCTTATGAACTGAGGGAGCTCAGGAACATTGTCTCTCAACTGTATTACAGAGTGTACTACTACATTTCAGTGAAGTGTAAGGCTTTCCAAAGCTGCCGAACGTGTTTCTTTCTCTATTTCGATGGTATTCTGCCTATTATAACACACATTTACCACCCTAGTCTCCTTTAAGTAAAGAATATAGGATTCATACCGTGTTTCACGTGATCTTAACTCGAATTAAGGATTTCCTGGATCTTAGCTACCTTTTCTACACTAAGAACTGACTTGGAGAATCTCTTTGAGCTGTTCTAAACAAGTTCTCATCTGTTTACGGTCATTTTCTCTGAATTATCCATGTTTTCATGTAGTTTCCTATATTCTGCCTATTGGTTCAAGTATAAGCTTTGCCCAGTTTATCAAATAACTTCCTACACACTGGTATGACCTGAGGAAGCTCGGTAACATTGTCTCTCAACTGTGTTATAGAGTGTAGTACTCTATTTCAGTGAAGTGTAAGGCTTTCCAAAGCTGCCGAACGTGTTTCTTTCTCATTTCAACGGTATTCTGCCTTGTATAACACACATTTTCCACTCTAGTCTCCTTTAAGTAAAGAATATAGGATTCATACAGTGTTTCATGTGATCTTAACTCGAATTAAGGATTTCCCGGATCTTAGCTACCTTTTCTACACTAAGAACTGCCTTGGAGAATCCCTTTGAGCTGTTCTACACAAGTTCTCATCTGTTTACGGTTATTTTCTCTGAATTATCAATGTTTTCATGTAGTTTCCTATATTCTGCCTTCTGGTTCAAGTATAAGCTTTGCCCACTTTATCAAACAACTTCCTACACACTCTTATGAACTGAGGGAGCTCAGGAACATTGTCTCTCAACTGTGTTACAGAGTGTACTACTACATTTCAGTGAAGTGTAAGGCTTTCCAAAGCTGCCGAACGTGTTTCTTTCTCTATTTCAATGGTATTCTGCCTTGTATAACACACATTTACCACTCTAGTCTCCTTTAAGTAAAGACTATAGGATTCATACAGTGTTTCATGTGATCTTAACTCGAATTAAGGATTTCCCCGATCTTAGCTACCTTTTCTACACTAAGAACTGACTTGGAGAATCTCTTTGAGCAGTTCTAAACAAGTTCTCATCTCTTTACAGTCATTTTCTCTGAATTATCCATGTTTTCATGTAGTTTCCTATATTCTGCCTTCTGGTCCAAGTATAAGCTTTGCCCACTTTATCAAACAACTTCCTACACACTCTTATGATTTGATGCAGCTCGGGAACATTGTTTCTCAACTGTGTCATAGAGTGTAGTACTACATTTCAGTGAAGTGTAAGGCTGTCCAAAGCTGCCGAACGTGTTTCTTTCTCTAGATCAATGGTATTCTGCCTTGTATAACACACATTTACCACACTAGTCTCCTTTAAGTAAAGAATATAGGATTCATACAGTGTTTCATGTGATCTTAACTCATATTAAGGATTTCCCGGATCTTAGCTACCTTTTCTACAATAAGAACTGACTTGGAGAATCTCTTTGAGCTGTTCTAAACAAGTTCTCATCTGTTTACAGTCATTTTCTCTTAATTATCAATGTTTTCACATAGTTTCCTATATTCTGTCTTCTGGTCCAAGTATAAGCTTTGCCCACTTTATCAAACAACTTCCTACACACTGTTATGAACTGAGGCAGCTCGGGAACATTGTCTCTCAACTGTGTTATAGAGTGTTGTACTACATTTCAGTGAAGTGTATGGCTGTCCAAAACTACCGAACGTGTTTCTTTCTCTATTTCGATGGTATTCTGCCTTGTATAACACACATTTACCACCCTAGTCTCCTTTAAGTAAAGAATATAGGATTCATACCGTGTTTCACGTGATCTTAACTTGAATTAAGGATTTCCCGGATCTTAGCTACCTTTTCTACACTAAGAACTGACTTGGAGAATCTCTTTGAGCTGTTCTACACAAGTTCTCATCTGTTTACAGTCATTTTCTCTTAATTATCAATGTTTTCACGTAGTTTCCTATATTCTGTCTTCTGGTCCAAGTATAAGCTTTGCCCACTTTATCAAACAACTTCCTACACACTGTTATGAACTGAGGCAGCTCGGGAACATTGTCTCTCAACTGTGTTATAGAGTGTAGTACTACATTTCAGTGAAGTGTAAGGCTTTCCAAAGATGCCGAACGTGTTTCTTTCTCTATTTCGATGGTATTCTGCCTTGTATAACACACATTTACCACCTTGGTCTCCTTTAAGTAAAGAATATAGGATTCATACCGTGTTTCACGTGATCTTAACTCGAATTAAGGATTTCCTGGATCTTAGCTACCTTTTCT
Organism: Pipistrellus hanaki; assembly: GCF_964339955.1. Classification (NCBI taxonomy): domain Eukaryota; kingdom Metazoa; phylum Chordata; class Mammalia; order Chiroptera; family Vespertilionidae; genus Pipistrellus; species Pipistrellus hanaki. The sequence goes on along the minus strand of NC_140510.1, from coordinate 2,965,248 downwards.
ACACTAAGAACTGACTTGGAGAATCTCTTTGAGCTGTTCTACACAAGTTCTCATCTGTTTACAGTCATTTTCTCTGAATTATCCATGTTTTCATGTAGTTTCCTATATTCTGCCTTCTGGTTCAAGTATAAGCTTTGCCCACTTTATCAAACAACTTCCTACACACTCTTATGAACTGAGGGAGCTCAGGAACATTGTCTCTCAACTGTATTACAGAGTGTACTACTACATTTCAGTGAAGTGTAAGGCTTTCCAAAGCTGCCGAACGTGTTTCTTTCTCTATTTCGATGGTATTCTGCCTATTATAACACACATTTACCACCCTAGTCTCCTTTAAGTAAAGAATATAGGATTCATACCGTGTTTCACGTGATCTTAACTCGAATTAAGGATTTCCTGGATCTTAGCTACCTTTTCTACACTAAGAACTGACTTGGAGAATCTCTTTGAGCTGTTCTAAACAAGTTCTCATCTGTTTACGGTCATTTTCTCTGAATTATCCATGTTTTCATGTAGTTTCCTATATTCTGCCTATTGGTTCAAGTATAAGCTTTGCCCAGTTTATCAAATAACTTCCTACACACTGGTATGACCTGAGGAAGCTCGGTAACATTGTCTCTCAACTGTGTTATAGAGTGTAGTACTCTATTTCAGTGAAGTGTAAGGCTTTCCAAAGCTGCCGAACGTGTTTCTTTCTCATTTCAACGGTATTCTGCCTTGTATAACACACATTTTCCACTCTAGTCTCCTTTAAGTAAAGAATATAGGATTCATACAGTGTTTCATGTCATCTTAAGTCGAATTAAGGATTTCCCAGATCTTAGCTACCTTTTCTACACTAAGAACTGACTTGGAGAATCTCTTTCAGCTATTCTAAACAAGTTCTCATCTGTTTACAGTCATTTTCTCTGAATTATCCATGTTTTCATATAGTTTCTTATATTCTGCCTTCTGGTTTAAGTATAAGCTTAGCCCACTTTATCAAACAACTTCCTACACACTGTTATGAACTGAGGCAGCTCGGGAACATTGTCTCTCAACTGTGTTATAGAGTGTTGTACTACATTTCAGTGAAGTGTATGGCTGTCCAAAACTACCGAACGTGTTTCTTTCTCTATTTCGATGGTATTCTGCCTTGTATAACACACATTTACCACCCTAGTCTCCTTTAAGTAAAGAATATAGGATTCATACCGTGTTTCACGTGATCTTAACTCGAATTAAGGATTTCCCGGATCTTAGCTACCTTTTCTACACTAAGAACTGACTTGGAGAATCTCTTTTAGCTGTTCTACACAAGTTCTCATCTGTTTACAGTCATTTTCTCTTAATTATCAATGTTTTCACGTATTTCCTATATTCTGTCTTCTGGTCCAAGTATAAGCTTTGCCCACTTTATCAAACAACTTCCTACACACTGTTATGAACTGAGGCAGCTCGGGAACATTGTCTCTCAACTGTGTTATAGAGTGTAGTACTACATTTATGTGAAGTGTAAGGCTTTCCAAAGATGCCGAACGTGTTTCTTTCTCTATTTCGATGGTATTCTGCCTTGTATAACACACATTTACCACCCTAGTCTCCTTTAAGTAAAGAATATAGGATTCATACCGTTTTTCACGTGATCTTAACTCGAATTAAGGATTTCCTGGATCTTAGCTACCTTTTCTACACTAAGAACTGACTTGGAGAATCTCTTTGAGCTGTTCTACACAAGTTCTCATCTGTTTACAGTCATTTTCTCTGAATTATCCATGTTTTCATGTAGTTTCCTATATTCTGCCTTCTGGTTCAAGTATAAGCTTTGCCCACTTTATCAAACAACTTCCTACACACTCTTATGAACTGAGGGAGCTCAGGAACATTGTCTCTCAACTGTATTACAGAGTGTACTACTACATTTCAGTGAAGTGTAAGGCTTTCCAAAGCTGCCGAACGTGTTTCTTTCTCTATTTCGATGGTATTCTGCCTATTATAACACACATTTACCACCCTAGTCTCCTTTAAGTAAAGAATATAGGATTCATACCGTGTTTCACGTGATCTTAACTCGAATTAAGGATTTCCTGGATCTTAGCTACCTTTTCTACACTAAGAACTGACTTGGAGAATCTCTTTGAGCTGTTCTAAACAAGTTCTCATCTGTTTACGGTCATTTTCTCTGAATTATCCATGTTTTCATGTAGTTTCCTATATTCTGCCTATTGGTTCAAGTATAAGCTTTGCCCAGTTTATCAAATAACTTCCTACACACTGGTATGACCTGAGGCAGCTCGGTAACATTGTCTCTCAACTGTGTTATAGAGTGTAGTACTCTATTTCAGTGAAGTGTAAGGCTTTCCAAAGCTGCCGAACGTGTTTCTTTCTCATTTCAACGGTATTCTGCCTTGTATAACACACATTTTCCACTCTAGTCTCCTTTAAGTAAAGAATATAGGATTCATACAGTGTTTCATGTCATCTTAACTCGAATTAAGGATTTCCCAGATCTTAGCTACGTTTTCTACACTAAGAACTGACTTGGAGAATCTCTTTCAGCTGTTCTAAACAAGTTCTCATCTGTTTACAGTCATTTTCTCTGAATTATCCATGTTTTCATATAGTTTCCTATATTCTGCCTTCTGGTTTAAGTATAAGCTTAGCCCACTTTATCAAACAACTTCCTACACACTCTTATGAACTGAGGGAGCTCAGGAACATTGTCTCTCAACTGTGTTATAAAGTGTAGTACTACATTTCAGTGAAGTGTAAGGCTTTCCAAAGCTGCCGAACGTGTTTTTTTCTCTAGATCAATGGTATTCTGCCTTGTATAACACACATTTACCACTCTAGTCTCCTTTAAGTAAAGAATATAGGATTCATACAGTGTTTCATGTGATCTTAACTCGAATTAAGGATTTCCCGGATCTTAGCTACCTTTTCTACACTAAGAACTGACTTGGAGAATCTCTTTGAGCTGTTCTAAACAAGTTCTCATCTGTTTACAGTCATTTTCTCTTAATTATCAATGTTTTCACGTAGTTTCCTATATTCTGTCTTCTGGTCCAAGTATAAGCTTTGCCCACTTTATCAAACAACTTCCTACACACTGTTATGAACTGAGGCAGCTCGGGAACATTGTCTCTCAACTGTGTTATAGAGTTTTGTACTACATTTCAGTGAAGTGTATGGCTGTCCAAAACTACCGAACCTGTTTCTTTCTCTATTTCGATGGTATTCTGCCTTGTATAACACACATTTACCACCCAGTCTCCTTTAATTAAAGAATATAGGATTCATACCGTGTTTCACTTGATCTTAACTTGAATTAAGGATTTCCCGGATCTTAGCTACCTTTTCTACACTAATAACTGACTTGGAGAATCTTTTTGAGCTGTTCTACACAAGTTCTTATCTGTTTGCAGTCATTTTCTCTTAATTATCAATGTTTTCACGTAGTTTCCTATATTCTGTCTTCTGGTCCAAGTATAAGCTTTGCCCACTTTATCAAACAACTTCCTACACACTGTTATGAACTGAGGCAGCTCGGGAACATTGTCTCTCAACTGTGTTATAGAGTGTAGTACTACATTTCAGTGAAGTGTAAGGCTTTCCAAAGATGCCGAACGTGTTTCTTTCTCTATTTCGATGGTATTCTGCCTTGTATAACACACATTTACCACCTTGGTCTCCTTTAAGTAAAGAATATAGGATTCATACCGTGTTTCACGTGATCTTAACTCGAATTAAGGATTTCCTGGATCTTAGCTACCTTTTCTACACTAAGAACTGACTTGGAGAATCTCTTTGAGCTGTTCTACACAAGTTCTCATCTGTTTACAGTCATTTTCTCTGAATTATCCATGTTTTCATGTAGTTTCCTATATTCTGCCTTCTGGTTCAAGTATAAGCTTTGCCCACTTTATCAAACAACTTCCTACACACTCTTATGAACTGAGGGAGCTCAGGAACATTGTCTCTCAACTGTATTACAGAGTGTACTACTACATTTCAGTGAAGTGTAAGGCTTTCCAAAGCTGCCGAACGTGTTTCTTTCTCTATTTCGATGGTATTCTGCCTATTATAACACACATTTACCACCCTAGTCTCCTTTAAGTAAAGAATATAGGATTCATACCGTGTTTCACGTGATCTTAACTCGAATTAAGGATTTCCTGGATCTTAGCTACCTTTTCTACACTAAGAACTGACTTGGAGAATCTCTTTGAGCTGTTCTACGCAAGTTCTCATCTGTTTACAGTCATTTTCTCTGAATTATCCATGTTTTCATGTAGTTTCCTATATTCTGCCTATTGGTCCAAGTATAAGCTTTGCCCACTTTATCAAACAACTTCCTACACACTGTTATGAACTGAGGCAGCTCGGGAACATTGTCTCTCAACTGTGTTATAGAGTGTAGTACTACATTTCAGTGAAGTGTAAGGCTTTCCAAAGCTGCCGAACGTGTTTCTTTCTCATTTCAATGGTATTCTGCCTTGTATAACACACATTTACCACTCTAGTCTCCTTTAAGTAAAGAATATAGGATTCATACAGTGTTTCATGTGATCTTAACTCGAATTAAGGATTTCCCGGATCTTAGCTACCTTTTCTACACTAAGAACTGCCTTGGAGAATCTCTTTGAGCTGTTCTACACAAGTTCTCATCTGTTTACGGTTATTTTCTCTGAATTATCCATGTTTTCATGTAGTTTCCTATATTCTGCCTTCTGGTTCAAGTATAAGCTTTGCCCACTTTATCAAACAACTTCCTACACACTCTTATGAACTGAGGGAGCTCAGGAACATTGTCTCTCAACTGTGTTACAGAGTGTACTACTACATTTCAGTGAAGTGTAAGGCTTTCCAAAGCTGCCGAACGTGTTTCTTTCTCTAGATCAATGGTATTCTGCCTTGTATAACACACATTTACCACTCTAGTCTCCTTTAAGTAAAGAATATAGGATTCATACAGTGTTTCATGTGATCTTAACTCATATTAAGGATTTCCTGGATCTTAGCTACCTTTTCTACACTAAGAACTGACTTGGAGAATCTCTTTGAGCTGTTCTAAACAAGTTCTCATCTGTTTACAGTCATTTTCTCTTAATTATCAATGTTTTCACGTAGTTTCCTATATTCTGTCTTCTGATCCAAGTATAAGCTTTGCCCACTTTATCAAACAACTTCCTACACACTGTTATGAACTGAGGCAGCTCGGGAACATTGTCTCTCAACTGTGTTATAGAGTGTTGTACTACATTTCAGTGAAGTGTATGGCTGTCCAAAACTACCGAACGTGTTTCTTTCTCTATTTCGATGGTATTCTGCCTTGTATAACACACATTTACCACCCTAGTCTCCTTTAAGTAAAGAATATAGGATTCATACCGTGTTTCACGTGATCTTAACTTGAATTAAGGATTTCCCGGATCTTAGCTACCTTTTCTACACTAAGAACTGACTTGGAGAATCTCTTTGAGCTGTTCTACACAAGTTCTCATCTGTTTACAGTCATTTTCTCTTAATTATCAATGTTTTCACGTAGTTTCCTATATTCTGTCTTCTGGTCCAAGTATAAGCTTTGCCCACTTTATCAAACAACTTCCTACACACTGTTATGAACTGAGGCAGCTCGGGAACATTGTCTCTCAACTGTGTTATAGAGTGTAGTACTACATTTCAGTGAAGTGTAAGGCTTTCCAAAGATGCCGAACGTGTTTCTTTCTCTATTTCGATGGTATTCTGCCTTGTATAACACACATTTACCACCTTGGTCTCCTTTAAGTAAAGAATATAGGATTCATACCGTGTTTCACGTGATCTTAACTCGAATTAAGGATTTCCTGGATCTTAGCTACCTTTTCTACACTAAGAACTGACTTGGAGAATCTCTTTGAGCTGTTCTACACAAGTTCTCATCTGTTTACAGTCATTTTCTCTGAATTATCCATGTTTTCATGTAGTTTCCTATATTCTGCCTTCTGGTTCAAGTATAAGCTTTGCCCACTTTATCAAACAACTTCCTACACACTCTTATGAACTGAGGGAGCTCAGGAACATTGTCTCTCAACTGTATTACAGAGTGTACTACTACATTTCAGTGAAGTGTACGGCTTTCCAAAGCTGCCGAACGTGTTTCTTTCTCTATTTCGATGGTATTCTGCCTATTATAACACACATTTACCACCCTAGTCTCCTTTAAGTAAAGAATATAGGATTATTACCGTGTTTCACGTGATCTTAACTCGAATTAAGGATTTCCTGGATCTTAGCTACCTTTTCTACACTAAGAACTGACTTGGAGAATCTCTTTGAGCTGTTCTAAACAAGTTGTCATCTGTTTACGGTCATTTTCTCTGAATTATCCATGTTTTCATGTAGTTTCCTATATTCTGCCTATTGGTTCAAGTATAAGCTTTGCCCAGTTTATCAAATAACTTCCTACACACTGGTATGACCTGAGGCAGCTCGGTAACATTGTCTCTCAACTGTGTTATAGAGTGTAGTACTCTATTTCAGTGAAGTGTAAGGCTTTCCAAAGCTGCCGAACGTGTTTCTTTCTCATTTCAACGGTATTCTGCCTTGTATAACACACATTTTCCACTCTAGTCTCCTTTAAGTAAAGAATATAGGATTCATACAGTGTTTCATGTCATCTTAACTCGAATTAAGGATTTCCCAGATCTTAGCTACGTTTTCTACACTAAGAACTGACTTGGAGAATCTCTTTCAGCTGTTCTAAACAAGTTCTCATCTGTTTACAGTCATTTTCTCTGAATTATCCATGTTTTCATATAGTTTCCTATATTCTGCCTTCTGGTTTAAGTATAAGCTTAGCCCACTTTATCAAACAACTTCCTACACACTCTTATGAACTGAGGGAGCTCAGGAACATTGTCTCTCAACTGTGTTATAAAGTGTAGTACTACATTTCAGTGAAGTGTAAGGCTTTCCAAAGCTGCCGAACGTGTTTTTTTCTCTAGATCAATGGTATTCTGCCTTGTATAACACACATTTACCACTCTAGTCTCCTTTAAGTAAAGAATATAGGATTCATACAGTGTTTCATGTGATCTTAACTCGAATTAAGGATTTCCCGGATCTTAGCTACCTTTTCTACACTAAGAACTGACTTGGAGAATCTCTTTGAGCTGTTCTAAACAAGTTCTCATCTGTTTACAGTCATTTTCTCTTAATTATCAATGTTTTCACGTAGTTTCCTATATTCTGTCTTCTGGTCCAAGTATAAGCTTTGCCCACTTTATCAAACAACTTCCTACACACTGTTATGAACTGAGGCAGCTCGGGAACATTGTCTCTCAACTGTGTTATAGAGTGTTGTACTACATTTCAGTGAAGTGTATGGCTGTCCAAAACTACCGAACCTGTTTCTTTCTCTATTTCGATGGTATTCTGCCTTGTATAACACACATTTACCACCCTAGTCTCCTTTAAGTAAAGAATATAGGATTCATACCGTGTTTCACGTGATCTTAACTTGAATTAAGGATTTCCCGGATCTTAGCTACCTTTTCTACACTAAGAACTGACTTGGAGAATCTGTTTGAGCTGTTCTACACAAGTTCTTATCTGTTTGCAGTCATTTTCTCTTAATTATCAATGTTTTCACGTAGTTTCCTATATTCTGTCTTCTGGTCCAAGTATAAGCTTTGCCCACTTTATCAAACAACTTCCTACACACTGTTATGAACTGAGGCAGCTCGGGAACATTGTCTCTCAACTGTGTTATAGAGTGTAGTACTACATTTCAGTGAAGTGTAAGGCTTTCCAAAGATGCCGAACGTGTTTCTTTCTCTATTTCGATGGTATTCTGCCTTGTATAACACACATTTACCACCTTGGTCTCCTTTAAGTAAAGAATATAGGATTCATACCGTGTTTCACGTGATCTTAACTCGAATTAAGGATTTCCTGGATCTTAGCTACCTTTTCTACACTAAGAACTGACTTGGAGAATCTCTTTGAGCTGTTCTACACAAGTTCTCATCTGTTTACAGTCATTTTCTCTGAATTATCCATGTTTTCATGTAGTTTCCTATATTCTGCCTTCTGGTTCAAGTATAAGCTTTGCCCACTTTATCAAACAACTTCCTACACACTCTTATGAACTGAGGGAGCTCAGGAACATTGTCTCTCAACTGTATTACAGAGTGTACTACTACATTTCAGTGAAGTGTAAGGCTTTCCAAAGCTGCCGAACGTGTTTCTTTCTCTATTTCGATGGTATTCTGCCTATTATAACACACATTTACCACCCTAGTCTCCTTTAAGTAAAGAATATAGGATTCATACCGTGTTTCACGTGATCTTAACTCGAATTAAGGATTTCCTGGATCTTAGCTACCTTTTCTACACTAAGAACTGACTTGGAGAATCTCTTTGAGCTGTTCTACGCAAGTTCTCATCTGTTTACGGTCATTTTCTCTGAATTATCCATGTTTTCATGTAGTTTCCTATATTCTGCCTTCTGGTCCAAGTATAAGCTTTGCCCACTTTATCAAACAACTTCCTACACACTGTTATGAACTGAGGCAGCTCGGGAACATTGTCTCTCAACTGTGTTATAGAGTGTAGTACTACATTTCAGTGAAGTGTAAGGCTTTCCAAAGCTGCCGAACGTGTTTCTTTCTCATTTCAATGGTATTCTGCCTTGTAAAACACACATTTACCACTCTAGTCTCCTTTAAGTAAAGAATATAGGATTCATACAGTGTTTCATGTGATCTTAACTCGAATTAAGGATTTCCCGGATCTTAGCTACCTTTTCTACACTAAGAACTGCCTTGGAGAATCCCTTTGAGCTGTTCTACACAAGTTCTCATCTGTTTACGGTTATTTTCTCTGAATTATCAATGTTTTCATGTAGTTTCCTATATTCTGCCTTCTGGTTCAAGTATAAGCTTTGCCCACTTTATCAAACAACTTCCTACACACTCTTATGAACTGAGGGAGCTCAGGAACATTGTCTCTCAACTGTGTTACAGAGTGTACTACTACATTTCAGTGAAGTGTAAGGCTTTCCAAAGCTGCCGAACGTGTTTCTTTCTCTATTTCAATGGTATTCTGCCTTGTATAACACACATTTACCACTCTAGTCTCCTTTAAGTAAAGACTATAGGATTCATACAGTGTTTCATGTGATCTTAACTCGAATTAAGGATTTCCCGGATCTTAGCTACCTTTTCTACACTAAGAACTGACTTGGAGAATCTCTTTGAGCAGTTCTAAACAAGTTCTCATCTCTTTACAGTCATTTTCTCTGAATTATCCATGTTTTCATGTAGTTTCCTATATTCTGCCTTCTGGTCCAAGTATAAGCTTTGCCCACTTTATCAAACAACTTCCTACACACTCTTATGATTTGATGCAGCTCGGGAACATTGTTTCTCAACTGTGTCATAGAGTGTAGTACTACATTTCAGTGAAGTGTAAGGCTGTCCAAAGCTGCCGAACGTGTTTCTTTCTCTAGATCAATGGTATTCTGCCTTGTATAACACACATTTACCACACTAGTCTCCTTTAAGTAAAGAATATAGGATTCATACAGTGTTTCATGTGATCTTAACTCATATTAAGGATTTCCCGGATCTTAGCTACCTTTTCTACAATAAGAACTGACTTGGAGAATCTCTTTGAGCTGTTCTAAACAAGTTCTCATCTGTTTACAGTCATTTTCTCTTAATTATCAATGTTTTCACATAGTTTCCTATATTCTGTCTTCTGGTCCAAGTATAAGCTTTGCCCACTTTATCAAACAACTTCCTACACACTGTTATGAACTGAGGCAGCTCGGGAACATTGTCTCTCAACTGTGTTATAGAGTGTTGTACTACATTTCAGTGAAGTGTATGGCTGTCCAAAACTACCGAACGTGTTTCTTTCTCTATTTCGATGGTATTCTGCCTTGTATAACACACATTTACCACCCTAGTCTCCTTTAAGTAAAGAATATAGGATTCATACCGTGTTTCACGTGATCTTAACTTGAATTAAGGATTTCCCGGATCTTAGCTACCTTTTCTACACTAAGAACTGACTTGGAGAATCTCTTTGAGCTGTTCTACACAAGTTCTCATCTGTTTACAGTCATTTTCTCTTAATTATCAATGTTTTCACGTAGTTTCCTATATTCTGTCTTCTGGTCCAAGTATAAGCTTTGCCCACTTTATCAAACAACTTCCTACACACTGTTATGAACTGAGGCAGCTCGGGAACATTGTCTCTCAACTGTGTTATAGAGTGTTGTACTACATTTCAGTGAAGTGTATGGCTGTCCAAAACTACCGAACCTGTTTCTTTCTCTATTTCGATGGTATTCTGCCTTGTATAACACACATTTACCACCCTAGTCTCCTTTAAGTAAAGAATATAGGATTCATACCGTGTTTCACGTGATCTTAACTTGAATTAAGGATTTCCCGGATCTTAGCTACCTTTTCTACACTAAGAACTGACTTGGAGAATCTGTTTGAGCTGTTCTACACAAGTTCTTATCTGTTTGCAGTCATTTTCTCTTAATTATCAATGTTTTCACGTAGTTTCCTATATTCTGTCTTCTGGTCCAAGTATAAGCTTTGCCCACTTTATCAAACAACTTCCTACACACTGTTATGAACTGAGGCAGCTCGGGAACATTGTCTCTCAACTGTGTTATAGAGTGTAGTACTACATTTCAGTGAAGTGTAAGGCTTTCCAAAGATGCCGAACGTGTTTCTTTCTCTATTTCGATGGTATTCTGCCTTGTATAACACACATTTACCACCTTGGTCTCCTTTAAGTAAAGAATATAGGATTCATACCGTGTTTCACGTGATCTTAACTCGAATTAAGGATTTCCTGGATCTTAGCTACCTTTTCTACACTAAGAACTGACTTGGAGAATCTCTTTGAGCTGTTCTACACAAGTTCTCATCTGTTTACAGTCATTTTCTCTGAATTATCCATGTTTTCATGTAGTTTCCTATATTCTGCCTTCTGGTTCAAGTATAAGCTTTGCCCACTTTATCAAACAACTTCCTACACACTCTTATGAACTGAGGGAGCTCAGGAACATTGTCTCTCAACTGTATTACAGAGTGTACTACTACATTTCAGTGAAGTGTAAGGCTTTCCAAAGCTGCCGAACGTGTTTCTTTCTCTATTTCGATGGTATTCTGCCTATTATAACACACATTTACCACCCTAGTCTCCTTTAAGTAAAGAATATAGGATTCATACCGTGTTTCACGTGATCTTAACTCGAATTAAGGATTTCCTGGATCTTAGCTACCTTTTCTACACTAAGAACTGACTTGGAGAATCTCTTTGAGCTGTTCTACGCAAGTTCTCATCTGTTTACGGTCATTTTCTCTGAATTATCCATGTTTTCATGTAGTTTCCTATATTCTGCCTTCTGGTCCAAGTATAAGCTTTGCCCACTTTATCAAACAACTTCCTACACACTGTTATGAACTGAGGCAGCTCGGGAACATTGTCTCTCAACTGTGTTATAGAGTGTAGTACTACATTTCAGTGAAGTGTAAGGCTTTCCAAAGCTGCCGAACGTGTTTCTTTCTCATTTCAATGGTATTCTGCCTTGTAAAACACACATTTACCACTCTAGTCTCCTTTAAGTAAAGAATATAGGATTCATACAGTGTTTCATGTGATCTTAACTCGAATTAAGGATTTCCCGGATCTTAGCTACCTTTTCTACACTAAGAACTGCCTTGGAGAATCCCTTTGAGCTGTTCTACACAAGTTCTCATCTGTTTACGGTTATTTTCTCTGAATTATCAATGTTTTCATGTAGTTTCCTATATTCTGCCTTCTGGTTCAAGTATAAGCTTTGCCCACTTTATCAAACAACTTCCTACACACTCTTATGAACTGAGGGAGCTCAGGAACATTGTCTCTCAACTGTGTTACAGAGTGTACTACTACATTTCAGTGAAGTGTAAGGCTTTCCAAAGCTGCCGAACGTGTTTCTTTCTCTATTTCAATGGTATTCTGCCTTGTATAACACACATTTACCACTCTAGTCTCCTTTAAGTAAAGACTATAGGATTCATACAGTGTTTCATGTGATCTTAACTCGAATTAAGGATTTCCCGGATCTTAGCTACCTTTTCTACACTAAGAACTGACTTGGAGAATCTCTTTGAGCAGTTCTAAACAAGTTCTCATCTCTTTACAGTCATTTTCTCTGAATTATCCATGTTTTCATGTAGTTTCCTATATTCTGCCTTCTGGTCCAAGTATAAGCTTTGCCCACTTTATCAAACAACTTCCTACACACTCTTATGATTTGATGCAGCTCGGGAACATTGTTTCTCAACTGTGTCATAGAGTGTAGTACTACATTTCAGTGAAGTGTAAGGCTGTCCAAAGCTGCCGAACGTGTTTCTTTCTCTAGATCAATGGTATTCTGCCTTGTATAACACACATTTACCACACTAGTCTCCTTTAAGTAAAGAATATAGGATTCATACAGTGTTTCATGTGATCTTAACTCATATTAAGGATTTCCCGGATCTTAGCTACCTTTTCTACAATAAGAACTGACTTGGAGAATCTCTTTGAGCTGTTCTAAACAAGTTCTCATCTGTTTACAGTCATTTTCTCTTAATTATCAATGTTTTCACATAGTTTCCTATATTCTGTCTTCTGGTCCAAGTATAAGCTTTGCCCACTTTATCAAACAACTTCCTACACACTGTTATGAACTGAGGCAGCTCGGGAACATTGTCTCTCAACTGTGTTATAGAGTGTTGTACTACATTTCAGTGAAGTGTATGGCTGTCCAAAACTACCGAACGTGTTTCTTTCTCTATTTCGATGGTATTCTGCCTTGTATAACACACATTTACCACCCTAGTCTCCTTTAAGTAAAGAATATAGGATTCATACCGTGTTTCACGTGATCTTAACTTGAATTAAGGATTTCCCGGATCTTAGCTACCTTTTCTACACTAAGAACTGACTTGGAGAATCTCTTTGAGCTGTTCTACACAAGTTCTCATCTGTTTACAGTCATTTTCTCTTAATTATCAATGTTTTCACGTAGTTTCCTATATTCTGTCTTCTGGTCCAAGTATAAGCTTTGCCCACTTTATCAAACAACTTCCTACACACTGTTATGAACTGAGGCAGGTCGGGAACATTGTCTCTCAACTGTGTTATAGAGTGTAGTACTACATTTCAGTGAAGTGTAAGGCTTTCCAAAGCTGCCGAACGTGTTTCTTTCTCTATTTCGATGGTATTCTGCCTTGTATAACACACATTTACCACCTTGGTCTCCTTTAAGTAAAGAATATAGGATTCATACCGTGTTTCACGTGATCTTAACTCGAATTAAGGATTTCCTGGATCTTAGCTACCTTTTCTACACTAAGAACTGACTTGGAGAATCTCTTTGAGCTGTTCTACACAAGTTCTCATCTGTTTACAGTCATTTTCTCTGAATTATCCATGTTTTCATGTAGTTTCCTATATTCTGCCTTCTGGTTCAAGTATAAGCTTTGCCCACTTTATCAAACAACTTCCTACACACTCTTATGAACTGAGGGAGCTCAGGAACATTGTCTCTCAACTGTATTACAGAGTGTACTACTACATTTCAGTGAAGTGTAAGGCTTTCCAAAGCTGCCGAACGTGTTTCTTTCTCTATTTCGATGGTATTCTGCCTATTATAACACACATTTACCACCCTAGTCTCCTTTAAGTAAAGAATATAGGATTCATACCGTGTTTCACGTGATCTTAACTCGAATTAAGGATTTCCTGGATCTTAGCTACCTTTTCTACACTAAGAACTGACTTGGAGAATCTCTTTGAGCTGTTCTACGCAAGTTCTCATCTGTTTACGGTCATTTTCTCTGAATTATCCATGTTTTCATGTAGTTTCCTATATTCTGCCTTCTGGTCCAAGTATAAGCTTTGCCCACTTTATCAAACAACTTCCTACACACTGTTATGAACTGAGGCAGCTCGGGAACATTGTCTCTCAACTGTGTTATAGATTGTAGTACTACATTTCAGTGAAGTGTAAGGCTTTCCAAAGCTGCCGAACGTGTTTCTTTCTCATTTCAATGGTATTCTGCCTTGTATAACACACATTTACCACTCTAGTCTCCTTTAAGTAAAGAATATAGGATTCATACAGTGTTTCATGTGATCTTAACTCGAATTAAGGATTTCCCGGATCTTAGCTACCTTTTCTACACTAAGAACTGCCTTGGAGAATCCCTTTGAGCTGTTCTACACAAGTTCTCATCTGTTTACGGTTATTTTCTCTGAATTATCCATGTTTTCATGTAGTTTCCTATATTCTGCCTTCTGGTTCAAGTATAAGCTTTGCCCACTTTATCAAACAACTTCCTACACACTCTTATGAACTGAGGGAGCTCAGGAACATTGTCTCTCAACTGTGTTACAGAGTGTACTACTACATTTCAGTGAAGTGTAAGGCTTTCCAAAGCTGCCGAACGTGTTTCTTTCTCTATTTCGATGGTATTCTGCCTATTATAACACACATTTACCACCCTAGTCTCCTTTAAGTAAAGAATATAGGATTCATACCGTGTTTCACGTGATCTTAACTCGAATTAAGGATTTCCTGGATCTTAGCTACCTTTTCTACACTAAGAACTGACTTGGAGAATCTCTTTGAGCTGTTCTACGCAAGTTCTCATCTGTTTACAGTCATTTTCTCTGAATTATCCATGTTTTCATGTAGTTTCCTATATTCTGCCTATTGGTCCAAGTATAAGCTTTGCCCACTTTATCAAACAACTTCCTACACACTGTTATGAACTGAGGCAGCTCGGGAACATTGTCTCTCAACTGTGTTATAGAGTGTAGTACTACATTTCAGTGAAGTGTAAGGCTTTCCAAAGCTGCCGAACGTGTTTCTTTCTCATTTCAATGGTATTCTGCCTTGTATAACACACATTTACCACTCTAGTCTCCTTTAAGTAAAGAATATAGGATTCATACAGTGTTTCATGTGATCTTAACTCGAATTAAGGATTTCCCGGATCTTAGCTACCTTTTCTACACTAAGAACTGCCTTGGAGAATCTCTTTGAGCTGTTCTACACAAGTTCTCATCTGTTTACGGTTATTTTCTCTGAATTATCCATGTTTTCATGTAGTTTCCTATATTCTGCCTTCTGGTTCAAGTATAAGCTTTGCCCACTTTATCAAACAACTTCCTACACACTCTTATGAACTGAGGGAGCTCAGGAACATTGTCTCTCAACTGTGTTACAGAGTGTACTACTACATTTCAGTGAAGTGTAAGGCTTTCCAAAGCTGCCGAACGTGTTTCTTTCTCTAGATCAATGGTATTCTGCCTTGTATAACACACATTTACCACTCTAGTCTCCTTTAAGTAAAGAATATAGGATTCATACAGTGTTTCATGTGATCTTAACTCATATTAAGGATTTCCTGGATCTTAGCTACCTTTTCTACACTAAGAACTGACTTGGAGAATCTCTTTGAGCTGTTCTAAACAAGTTCTCATCTGTTTACAGTCATTTTCTCTTAATTATCAATGTTTTCACGTAGTTTCCTATATTCTGTCTTCTGATCCAAGTATAAGCTTTGCCCACTTTATCAAACAACTTCCTACACACTGTTATGAACTGAGGCAGCTCGGGAACATTGTCTCTCAACTGTGTTATAGAGTGTTGTACTACATTTCAGTGAAGTGTATGGCTGTCCAAAACTACCGAACCTGTTTCTTTCTCTATTTCGATGGTATTCTGCCTTGTATAACACACATTTACCACCCTAGTCTCCTTTAAGTAAAGAATATAGGATTCATACCGTGTTTCACGTGATCTTAACTTGAATTAAGGATTTCCCGGATCTTAGCTACCTTTTCTACACTAAGAACTGACTTGGAGAATCTCTTTGAGCTGTTCTACACAAGTTCTCATCTGTTTACAGTCATTTTCTCTTAATTATCAATGTTTTCACGTAGTTTCCTATATTCTGTCTTCTGGTCCAAGTATAAGCTTTGCCCACTTTATGAAACAACTTCCTACACACTGTTATGAACTGAGGCAGCTCGGGAACATTGTCTCTCAACTGTGTTATAGAGTGTAGTACTACATTTCAGTGAAGTGTAAGGCTTTCCAAAGATGCCGAACGTGTTTCTTTCTCTATTTCGATGGTATTCTGCCTTGTATAACACACATTTACCACCTTGGTCTCCTTTAAGTAAAGAATATAGGATTCATACCGTGTTTCACGTGATCTTAACTCGAATTAAGGATTTCCTGGATCTTAGCTACCTTTTCTACACTAAGAACTGACTTGGAGAATCTCTTTGAGCTGTTCTACACAAGTTCTCATCTGTTTACAGTCATTTTCTCTGAATTATCCATGTTTTCATGTAGTTTCCTATATTCTGCCTTCTGGTTCAAGTATAAGCTTTGCCCACTTTATCAAACAACTTCCTACACACTCTTATGAACTGAGGGAGCTCAGGAACATTGTCTCTCAACTGTATTACAGAGTGTACTACTACATTTCAGTGAAGTGTAAGGCTTTCCAAAGCTGCCGAACGTGTTTCTTTCTCTATTTCGATGGTATTCTGCCTATTATAACACACATTTACCACCCTAGTCTCCTTTAAGTAAAGAATATAGGATTATTACCGTGTTTCACGTGATCTTAACTCGAATTAAGGATTTCCTGGATCTTAGCTACCTTTTCTACACTAAGAACTGACTTGGAGAATCTCTTTGAGCTGTTCTAAACAAGTTGTCATCTGTTTACGGTCATTTTCTCTGAATTATCCATGTTTTCATGTAGTTTCCTATATTCTGCCTATTGGTTCAAGTATAAGCTTTGCCCAGTTTATCAAATAACTTCCTACACACTGGTATGACCTGAGGCAGCTCGGTAACATTGTCTCTCAACTGTGTTATAGAGTGTAGTACTCTATTTCAGTGAAGTGTAAGGCTTTCCAAAGCTGCCGAACGTGTTTCTTTCTCATTTCAACGGTATTCTGCCTTGTATAACACACATTTTCCACTCTAGTCTCCTTTAAGTAAAGAATATAGGATTCATACAGTGTTTCATGTCATCTTAACTCGAATTAAGGATTTCCCAGATCTTAGCTACGTTTTCTACACTAAGAACTGACTTGGAGAATCTCTTTCAGCTGTTCTAAACAAGGTCTCATCTGTTTACAGTCATTTTCTCTGAATTATCCATGTTTTCATATAGTTTCCTATATTCTGCCTTCTGGTTTAAGTATAAGCTTAGCCCACTTTATCAAACAACTTCCTACACACTCTTATGAACTGAGGGAGCTCAGGAACATTGTCTCTCAACTGTGTTATAAAGTGTAGTACTACATTTCAGTGAAGTGTAAGGCTTTCCAAAGCTGCCGAACGTGTTTTTTTCTCTAGATCAATGGTATTCTGCCTTGTATAACACACATTTACCACTCTAGTCTCCTTTAAGTAAAGAATATAGGATTCATACAGTGTTTCATGTGATCTTAACTCGAATTAAGGATTTCCCGGATCTTAGCTACCTTTTCTACACTAAGAACTGACTTGGAGAATCTCTTTGAGCTGTTCTAAACAAGTTCTCATCTGTTTACAGTCATTTTCTCTTAATTATCAATGTTTTCACGTAGTTTCCTATATTCTGTCTTCTGGTCCAAGTATAAGCTTTGCCCACTTTATCAAACAACTTCCTACACACTGTTATGAACTGAGGCAGCTCGGGAACATTGTCTCTCAACTGTGTTATAGAGTGTTGTACTACATTTCAGTGAAGTGTATGGCTGTCCAAAACTACCGAACCTGTTTCTTTCTCTATTTCGATGGTATTCTGCCTTGTATAACACACATTTACCACCCTAGTCTCCTTTAAGTAAAGAATATAGGATTCATACCGTGTTTCACGTGATCTTAACTTGAATTAAGGATTTCCCGGATCTTAGCTACCTTTTCTACACTAAGAACTGACTTGGAGAATCTGTTTGAGCTGTTCTACACAAGTTCTTATCTGTTTGCAGTCATTTTCTCTTAATTATCAATGTTTTCACGTAGTTTCCTATATTCTGTCTTCTGGTCCAAGTATAAGCTTTGCCCACTTTATCAAACAACTTCCTACACACTGTTATGAACTGAGGCAGCTCGGGAACATTGTCTCTCAACTGTGTTATAGAGTGTAGTACTACATTTCAGTGAAGTGTAAGGCTTTCCAAAGATGCCGAACGTGTTTCTTTCTCTATTTCGATGGTATTCTGCCTTGTATAACACACATTTACCACCTTGGTCTCCTTTAAGTAAAGAATATAGGATTCATACCGTGTTTCACGTGATCTTAACTCGAATTAAGGATTTCCTGGATCTTAGCTACCTTTTCTACACTAAGAACTGACTTGGAGAATCTCTTTGAGCTGTTCTACACAAGTTCTCATCTGTTTACAGTCATTTTCTCTGAATTATCCATGTTTTCATGTAGTTTCCTATATTCTGCCTTCTGGTTCAAGTATAAGCTTTGCCCACTTTATCAAACAACTTCCTACACACTCTTATGAACTGAGGGAGCTCAGGAACATTGTCTCTCAACTGTATTACAGAGTGTACTACTACATTTCAGTGAAGTGTAAGGCTTTCCAAAGCTGCCGAACGTGTTTCTTTCTCTATTTCGATGGTATTCTGCCTATTATAACACACATTTACCACCCTAGTCTCCTTTAAGTAAAGAATATAGGATTCATACCGTGTTTCACGTGATCTTAACTCGAATTAAGGATTTCCTGGATCTTAGCTACCTTTTCTACACTAAGAACTGACTTGGAGAATCTCTTTGAGCTGTTCTACGCAAGTTCTCATCTGTTTACGGTCATTTTCTCTGAATTATCCATGTTTTCATGTAGTTTCCTATATTCTGCCTTCTGGTCCAAGTATAAGCTTTGCCCACTTTATCAAACAACTTCCTACACACTGTTATGAACTGAGGCAGCTCGGGAACATTGTCTCTCAACTGTGTTATAGAGTGTAGTACTACATTTCAGTGAAGTGTAAGGCTTTCCAAAGCTGCCGAACGTGTTTCTTTCTCATTTCAATGGTATTCTGCCTTGTAAAACACACATTTACCACTCTAGTCTCCTTTAAGTAAAGAATATAGGATTCATACAGTGTTTCATGTGATCTTAACTCGAATTAAGGATTTCCCGGATCTTAGCTACCTTTTCTACACTAAGAACTGCCTTGGAGAATCCCTTTGAGCTGTTCTACACAAGTTCTCATCTGTTTACGGTTATTTTCTCTGAATTATCAATGTTTTCATGTAGTTTCCTATATTCTGCCTTCTGGTTCAAGTATAAGCTTTGCCCACTTTATCAAACAACTTCCTACACACTCTTATGAACTGAGGGAGCTCAGGAACATTGTCTCTCAACTGTGTTACAGAGTGTACTACTACATTTCAGTGAAGTGTAAGGCTTTCCAAAGCTGCCGAACGTGTTTCTTTCTCTATTTCAATGGTATTCTGCCTTGTATAACACACATTTACCACTCTAGTCTCCTTTAAGTAAAGACTATAGGATTCATACAGTGTTTCATGTGATCTTAACTCGAATTAAGGATTTCCCGGATCTTAGCTACCTTTTCTACACTAAGAACTGACTTGGAGAATCTCTTTGAGCAGTTCTAAACAAGTTCTCATCTCTTTACAGTCATTTTCTCTGAATTATCCATGTTTTCATGTAGTTTCCTATATTCTGCCTTCTGGTCCAAGTATAAGCTTTGCCCACTTTATCAAACAACTTCCTACACACTCTTATGATTTGATGCAGCTCGGGAACATTGTTTCTCAACTGTGTCATAGAGTGTAGTACTACATTTCAGTGAAGTGTAAGGCTGTCCAAAGCTGCCGAACGTGTTTCTTTCTCTAGATCAATGGTATTCTGCCTTGTATAACACACATTTACCACACTAGTCTCCTTTAAGTAAAGAATATAGGATTCATACAGTGTTTCATGTGATCTTAACTCATATTAAGGATTTCCCGGATCTTAGCTACCTTTTCTACAATAAGAACTGACTTGGAGAATCTCTTTGAGCTGTTCTAAACAAGTTCTCATCTGTTTACAGTCATTTTCTCTTAATTATCAATGTTTTCACATAGTTTCCTATATTCTGTCTTCTGGTCCAAGTATAAGCTTTGCCCACTTTATCAAACAACTTCCTACACACTGTTATGAACTGAGGCAGCTCGGGAACATTGTCTCTCAACTGTGTTATAGAGTGTTGTACTACATTTCAGTGAAGTGTATGGCTGTCCAAAACTACCGAACGTGTTTCTTTCTCTATTTCGATGGTATTCTGCCTTGTATAACACACATTTACCACCCTAGTCTCCTTTAAGTAAAGAATATAGGATTCATACCGTGTTTCACGTGATCTTAACTTGAATTAAGGATTTCCCGGATCTTAGCTACCTTTTCTACACTAAGAACTGACTTGGAGAATCTCTTTGAGCTGTTCTACACAAGTTCTCATCTGTTTACAGTCATTTTCTCTTAATTATCAATGTTTTCACGTAGTTTCCTATATTCTGTCTTCTGGTCCAAGTATAAGCTTTGCCCACTTTATCAAACAACTTCCTACACACTGTTATGAACTGAGGCAGGTCGGGAACATTGTCTCTCAACTGTGTTATAGAGTGTAGTACTACATTTCAGTGAAGTGTAAGGCTTTCCAAAGCTGCCGAACGTGTTTCTTTCTCTATTTCGATGGTATTCTGCCTTGTATAACACACATTTACCACCTTGGTCTCCTTTAAGTAAAGAATATAGGATTCATACCGTGTTTCACGTGATCTTAACTCGAATTAAGGATTTCCTGGATCTTAGCTACCTTTTCTACACTAAGAACTGACTTGGAGAATCTCTTTGAGCTGTTCTACACAAGTTCTCATCTGTTTACAGTCATTTTCTCTGAATTATCCATGTTTTCATGTAGTTTCCTATATTCTGCCTTCTGGTTCAAGTATAAGCTTTGCCCACTTTATCAAACAACTTCCTACACACTCTTATGAACTGAGGGAGCTCAGGAACATTGTCTCTCAACTGTATTACAGAGTGTACTACTACATTTCAGTGAAGTGTAAGGCTTTCCAAAGCTGCCGAACGTGTTTCTTTCTCTATTTCGATGGTATTCTGCCTATTATAACACACATTTACCACCCTAGTCTCCTTTAAGTAAAGAATATAGGATTCATACCGTGTTTCACGTGATCTTAACTCGAATTAAGGATTTCCTGGATCTTAGCTACCTTTTCTACACTAAGAACTGACTTGGAGAATCTCTTTGAGCTGTTCTACGCAAGTTCTCATCTGTTTACGGTCATTTTCTCTGAATTATCCATGTTTTCATGTAGTTTCCTATATTCTGCCTTCTGGTCCAAGTATAAGCTTTGCCCACTTTATCAAACAACTTCCTACACACTGTTATGAACTGAGGCAGCTCGGGAACATTGTCTCTCAACTGTGTTATAGATTGTAGTACTACATTTCAGTGAAGTGTAAGGCTTTCCAAAGCTGCCGAACGTGTTTCTTTCTCATTTCAATGGTATTCTGCCTTGTATAACACACATTTACCACTCTAGTCTCCTTTAAGTAAAGAATATAGGATTCATACAGTGTTTCATGTGATCTTAACTCGAATTAAGGATTTCCCGGATCTTAGCTACCTTTTCTACACTAAGAACTGCCTTGGAGAATCCCTTTGAGCTGTTCTACACAAGTTCTCATCTGTTTACGGTTATTTTCTCTGAATTATCCATGTTTTCATGTAGTTTCCTATATTCTGCCTTCTGGTTCAAGTATAAGCTTTGCCCACTTTATCAAACAACTTCCTACACACTCTTATGAACTGAGGGAGCTCAGGAACATTGTCTCTCAACTGTGTTACAGAGTGTACTACTACATTTCAGTGAAGTGTAAGGCTTTCCAAAGCTGCCGAACGTGTTTCTTTCTCTATTTCAATGGTATTCTGCCTTGCATAACACACATTTACCACTCTAGTCTCCTTTAAGTAAAGACTATAGGATTCATACAGTGTTTCATGTGATCTTAACTCGAATTAAGGATTTCCCGGATCTTAGCTACCTTTTCTACACTAAGAACTGACTTGGAGAATCTCTTTGAGCTGTTCTACACAAGTTCTCATCTGTTTACAGTCATTTTCTCTTAATTATCAATGTTTTCACGTAGTTTCCTATATTCTGTCTTCTGGTCCAAGTATAAGCTTTGCCCACTTTATCAAACAACTTCCTACACACTGTTATGAACTGAGGCAGCTCGGGAACATTGTCTCTCAACTGTGTTATAGAGTGTAGTACTACATTTCAGTGAAGTGTAAGGCTTTCCAAAGATGCCGAACGTGTTTCTTTCTCTATTTCGATGGTATTCTGCCTTGTATAACACACATTTACCACCTTGGTCTCCTTTAAGTAAAGAATATAGGATTCATACCGTGTTTCACGTGATCTTAACTCGAATTAAGGATTTCCTGGATCTTAGCTACCTTTTCTACACTAAGAACTGACTTGGAGAATCTCTTTGAGCTGTTCTACACAAGTTCTCATCTGTTTACAGTCATTTTCTCTGAATTATCCATGTTTTCATGTAGTTTCCTATATTCTGCCTTCTGGTTCAAGTATAAGCTTTGCCCACTTTATCAAACAACTTCCTACACACTCTTATGAACTGAGGGAGCTCAGGAACATTGTCTCTCAACTGTATTACAGAGTGTACTACTACATTTCAGTGAAGTGTAAGGCTTTCCAAAGCTGCCGAACGTGTTTCTTTCTCTATTTCGATGGTATTCTGCCTATTATAACACACATTTACCACCCTAGTCTCCTTTAAGTAAAGAATATAGGATTCATACCGTGTTTCACGTGATCTTAACTCGAATTAAAGATTTCCTGGATCTTAGCTACCTTTTCTACACTAAGAACTGACTTGGAGAATCTCTTTGAGCTGTTCTACGCAAGTTCTCATCTGTTTACGGTCATTTTCTCTGAATTATCCATGTTTTC
This sequence comes from Pipistrellus hanaki, assembly GCF_964339955.1. Classification (NCBI taxonomy): domain Eukaryota; kingdom Metazoa; phylum Chordata; class Mammalia; order Chiroptera; family Vespertilionidae; genus Pipistrellus; species Pipistrellus hanaki. The sequence continues at coordinate 2,942,179 of NC_140510.1, read as the reverse complement.
ATGTAGTTTCCTATATTCTGCCTTCTGGTCCAAGTATAAGCTTTGTCCACTTTATCAAACAACTTCCTACACACTGTTATGAACTGAGGCAGCTCGGGTACATTGTCTCTCAACTGTGTTATAGAGTGTAGTACTACATTTCAGTGAAGTGTAAGGCTTTCCAAAGCTGCCGAACGTGTTTCTTTCTCATTTCAATGGTATTCTGCCTTGTATAACACACATTTACCACTCTAGTCTCCTTTAAGTAAAGAATATAGGATTCATACAGTGTTTCATGTGATCTTAACTCGAATTAAGGATTTCCCGGATCTTAGCTACCTTTTCTACACTAAGAACTGCCTTGGAGAATCCCTTTGAGCTGTTCTACACAAATTCTCATCTGTTTACGGTTATTTTCTCTGAATTATCCATGTTTTCATGTAGTTTCCTATATTCTGCCTTCTGGTTCAAGTATAAGCTTTGCCCACTTTATCAAACAACTTCCTACACACTCTTATGAACTGAGGGAGCTCAGGAACATTGTCTCTCAACTGTGTTACAGAGTGTACTACTACATTTCAGTGAAGTGTAAGGCTTTCCAAAGCTGCCGAACGTGTTTCTTTCTCTATTTCAATGGTATTCTGCCTTGTATAACACACATTTACCACTCTAGTCTCCTTTAAGTAAAGACTATAGGATTCATACAGTGTTTCATGTGATCTTAACTCGAATTAAGGATTTCCCGGATCTTAGCTACCTTTTCTACACTAAGAACTGACTTGGAGAATCTCTTTGAGCAGTTCTAAACAAGTTCTCATCTCTTTACAGTCATTTTCTCTGAATTATCCATGTTTTCATGTAGTTTCCTATATTCTGCCTTCTGGTCCAAGTATAAGCTTTGCCCACTTTATCAAACAACTTCCTACACACTCTTATGATTTGATGCAGCTCGGGAACATTGTTTCTCAACTGTGTCATAGAGTGTAGTACTACATTTCAGTGAAGTGTAAGGCTGTCCAAAGCTACCAAACCTGTTTCTTTCTCATTTCAATGGAATTATGCCTTGTATAACACACATTTACCACTCTAGTCTCCTTTAAGTAAAGAATATAGGATTCATACAGTGTTTCATGTGATCTTAACTTGAATTAAGGATTTCCCGGATCTTAGCTACCTTTTCTACACTAAGAACTGACTTGGAGAATCTCTTTGAGCTGTTCTAAACAAGTTCTCATCTGTTTACAGTCATTTTCTCTGAATTATCCATGTTTTCACGTAGTTTCCTATATTCTGTCTTCTGGTCCAAGTATAAGCTTTGCCCACTTTATCAAACAACTTCCTACACACTGTTATGAACTGAGGCAGCTCGGGAACATTGTCTCTCAACTGTGTTATAGAGTGTAGTACTACATTTCAGTGAAGTGTAAGGCTTTCCAAAGATGCCGAACGTGTTTCTTTCTCTATTTCGATGGTATTCTGCCTATTATAACACACATTTACCACCCTAGTCTCCTTTAAGTAAAGAATATAGGATTCATACCGTGTTTCACGTGATCTTAACTCGAATTAAGGATTTCCTGGATCTTAGCTACCTTTTCTACACTAAGAACTGACTTGGAGAATCTCTTTGAGCTGTTCTACGCAAGTTCTCATCTGTTTACAGTCATTTTCTCTGAATTATCCATGTTTTCATGTAGTTTCCTATATTCTGCCTTCTGGTTCAAGTATAAGCTTTGCCCACTTTATCAAACAACTTCCTACACACTCTTATGAACTGAGGGAGCTCAGGAACATTGTCTCTCAACTGTTTTACAGAGTGTACTACTATATTTCAGTGAAGTGTAAGGCTTTCCAAAGCTGCCGAACGTGTTTCTTTCTCTATTTCAATGGTATTCTGCCTTGTATAACACACATTTACCACTTTAGTCTCCTTTAAGTAAAGAATATAGGATTCATACCGTGTTTCACGTGATCTTAACTCGAATTAAGGATTTTCTGGATCTTAGCTACCTTTTCTACACTAAGAACTGACTTGGAGAATCTCTTTGAGCTGTTCTACACAAGTTCTCTTCTGTTTACAGTCATTTTCTCTGAATTATCCATGTTTTCATGTAGTTTCCTATATTCTGCCTTCTGGTCCAAGTATAAGCTTTGCCCACTTTATCAAACAACATCCTACACACTCTTATGATTTGATGCAGCTCGGGAACATTGTTTCTCAACTGTGTCATAGAGTGTAGTACTACATTTCAGTGAAGTGTAAGGCTGTCCAAAGCTACCGAACCTGTTTCTTTCTCATTTCAATGGAATACTGCCTTGTATAACACACATTTACCACTCTAGTCTCCTTTAAGTAAAGAATATAGGATTCATACAGTGTTTCATTTGATCTTAACTCGAATTAAGGATTTCCCGGATCTTAGCTACTATTTCTACACTAAGAACTGACTTGGAGAATCTCTTTGAGCTGTTCTACACAAGTTCTCATCTGTTTACAGTCATTTTCTCTGAATTATCCATGTTTTCATGTAGTTTCCTATATTCTGCCTTCTGGTTCAAGTATAAGCTTTGCCCACTTTATCAAACAACTTCCTACACACTCTTATGAACTGAGGGAGCTCAGGAACATTGTCTCTCAACTGTATTACAGAGTGTACTACTACATTTCAGTGAAGTGTAAGGCTTTCCAAAGCTGCCGAACGTGTTTCTTTCTCTATTTCGATGGTATTCTGCCTATTATAACACACATTTACCACCCTAGTCTCCTTTAAGTAAAGAATATAGGATTCATACCGTGTTTCACGTGATCTTAACTCGAATTAAGGATTTCCTGGATCTTAGCTACCTTTTCTACACTAAGAACTGACTTGGAGAATCTCTTTGAGCTTTTCTACGCAAGTTCTCATCTGTTTACGGTCATTTTCTCTGAATTATCCATGTTTTCATGTAGTTTCCTATATTCTGCCTTCTGGTCCAAGTATAAGCTTTGCCCACTTTATCAAACAACTTCCTACACACTGTTATGAACTGAGGCAGCTCGGGAACATTGTCTCTCAACTGTGTTATAGAGTGTAGTACTACATTTCAGTGAAGTGTAAGGCTTTCCAAAGCTGCCGAACGTGTTTCTTTCTCATTTCAATGGTATTCTGCCTTGTATAACACACATTTACCACTCTAGTCTCCTTTAAGTAAAGAATATAGGATTCATACAGTGTTTCATGTGATCTCAACTCGAATTAAGGATTTCCCGGATCTTAGCTACCTTTTCTACACTAAGAACTGCCTTGGAGAATCCCTTTGAGCTGTTCTACACAAGTTCTCATCTGTTTACGGTTATTTTCTCTGAATTATCCATGTTTTCATGTAGTTTCCTATATTCTGCCTTCTGGTTCAAGTATAAGCTTTGCCCACTTTATCAAACAACTTCCTACACACTCTTATGAACTGAGGGAGCTCAGGAACATTGTCTCTCAACTGTGTTACAGAGTGTACTACTACATTTCAGTGAAGTGTAAGGCTTTCCAAAGCTGCCGAACGTGTTTCTTTCTCTATTTCAATGGTATTCTGCCTTGTATAACACACATTTACCACTCTAGTCTCCTTTAAGTAAAGACTATAGGATTCATACAGTGTTTCATGTGATCTTAACTCGAATTAAGGATTTCCCGGATCTTAGCTACCTTTTCTACACTAAGAACTGACTTGGAGAATCTCTTTGAGCTGTTCTACACAAGTTCTCATCTGTTTACAGTCATTTTCTCTTAATTATCAATGTTTTCACGTAGTTTCCTATATTCTGTCTTCTGGTCCAAGTATAAGCTTTGCCCACTTTATCAAACAACTTCCTACACACTGTTATGAACTGAGGCAGCTCGGGAACATTGTCTCTCAACTGTGTTATAGAGTGTAGTACTACATTTCAGTGAAGTGTAAGGCTTTCCAAAGATGCCGAACGTGTTTCTTTCTCTATTTCGATGGTATTCTGCCTTGTATAACACACATTTACCACCTTGGTCTCCTTTAAGTAAAGAATATAGGATTCATACCGTGTTTCACGTGATCTTAACTCGAATTAAGGATTTCCTGGATCTTAGCTACCTTTTCTACACTAAGAACTGACTTGGAGAATCTCTTTGAGCTGTTCTACACAAGTTCTCATCTGTTTACAGTCATTTTCTCTGAATTATCCATGTTTTCATGTAGTTTCCTATATTCTGCCTTCTGGTTCAAGTATAAGCTTTGCCCACTTTATCAAACAACTTCCTACACACTCTTATGAACTGAGGGAGCTCAGGAACATTGTCTCTCAACTGTATTACAGAGTGTACTACTACATTTCAGTGAAGTGTAAGGCTTTCCAAAGCTGCCGAACGTGTTTCTTTCTCTATTTCGATGGTATTCTGCCTATTATAACACACATTTACCACCCTAGTCTCCTTTAAGTAAAGAATATAGGATTCATACCGTGTTTCACGTGATCTTAACTCGAATTAAAGATTTCCTGGATCTTAGCTACCTTTTCTACACTAAGAACTGACTTGGAGAATCTCTTTGAGCTGTTCTACGCAAGTTCTCATCTGTTTACGGTCATTTTCTCTGAATTATCCATGTTTTCATGTAGTTTCCTATATTCTGCCTTCTGGTCCAAGTATAAGCTTTGTCCACTTTATCAAACAACTTCCTACACACTGTTATGAACTGAGGCAGCTCGGGTACATTGTCTCTCAACTGTGTTATAGAGTGTAGTACTACATTTCAGTGAAGTGTAAGGCTTTCCAAAGCTGCCGAACGTGTTTCTTTCTCATTTCAATGGTATTCTGCCTTGTATAACACACATTTACCACTCTAGTCTCCTTTAAGTAAAGAATATAGGATTCATACAGTGTTTCATGTGATCTTAACTCGAATTAAGGATTTCCCGGATCTTAGCTACCTTTTCTACACTAAGAACTGCCTTGGAGAATCCCTTTGAGCTGTTCTACACAAATTCTCATCTGTTTACGGTTATTTTCTCTGAATTATCCATGTTTTCATGTAGTTTCCTATATTCTGCCTTCTGGTTCAAGTATAAGCTTTGCCCACTTTATCAAACAACTTCCTACACACTCTTATGAACTGAGGGAGCTCAGGAACATTGTCTCTCAACTGTGTTACAGAGTGTACTACTACATTTCAGTGAAGTGTAAGGCTTTCCAAAGCTGCCGAACGTGTTTCTTTCTCTATTTCAATGGTATTCTGCCTTGTATAACACACATTTACCACTCTAGTCTCCTTTAAGTAAAGACTATAGGATTCATACAGTGTTTCATGTGATCTTAACTCGAATTAAGGATTTCCCGGATCTTAGCTACCTTTTCTACACTAAGAACTGACTTGGAGAATCTCTTTGAGCAGTTCTAAACAAGTTCTCATCTCTTTACAGTCATTTTCTCTGAATTATCCATGTTTTCATGTAGTTTCCTATATTCTGCCTTCTGGTCCAAGTATAAGCTTTGCCCACTTTATCAAACAACTTCCTACACACTCTTATGATTTGATGCAGCTCGGGAACATTGTTTCTCAACTGTGTCATAGAGTGTAGTACTACATTTCAGTGAAGTGTAAGGCTGTCCAAAGCTACCAAACCTGTTTCTTTCTCATTTCAATGGAATTATGCCTTGTATAACACACATTTACCACTCTAGTCTCCTTTAAGTAAAGAATATAGGATTCATACAGTGTTTCATGTGATCTTAACTTGAATTAAGGATTTCCCGGATCTTAGCTACCTTTTCTACACTAAGAACTGACTTGGAGAATCTCTTTGAGCTGTTCTAAACAAGTTCTCATCTGTTTACAGTCATTTTCTCTGAATTATCCATGTTTTCACGTAGTTTCCTATATTCTGTCTTCTGGTCCAAGTATAAGCTTTGCCCACTTTATCAAACAACTTCCTACACACTGTTATGAACTGAGGCAGCTCGGGAACATTGTCTCTCAACTGTGTTATAGAGTGTAGTACTACATTTCAGTGAAGTGTAAGGCTTTCCAAAGATGCCGAACGTGTTTCTTTCTCTATTTCGATGGTATTCTGCCTATTATAACACACATTTACCACCCTAGTCTCCTTTAAGTAAAGAATATAGGATTCATACCGTGTTTCACGTGATCTTAACTCGAATTAAGGATTTCCTGGATCTTAGCTACCTTTTCTACACTAAGAACTGACTTGGAGAATCTCTTTGAGCTGTTCTACGCAAGTTCTCATCTGTTTACAGTCATTTTCTCTGAATTATCCATGTTTTCATGTAGTTTCCTATATTCTGCCTTCTGGTTCAAGTATAAGCTTTGCCCACTTTATCAAACAACTTCCTACACACTCTTATGAACTGAGGGAGCTCAGGAACATTGTCTCTCAACTGTTTTACAGAGTGTACTACTATATTTCAGTGAAGTGTAAGGCTTTCCAAAGCTGCCGAACGTGTTTCTTTCTCTATTTCAATGGTATTCTGCCTTGTATAACACACATTTACCACTTTAGTCTCCTTTAAGTAAAGAATATAGGATTCATACCGTGTTTCACGTGATCTTAACTCGAATTAAGGATTTTCTGGATCTTAGCTACCTTTTCTACACTAAGAACTGACTTGGAGAATCTCTTTGACCTGTTCTACACAAGTTCTCTTCTGTTTACAGTCATTTTCTCTGAATTATCCATGTTTTCATGTAGTTTCCTATATTCTGCCTTCTGGTCCAAGTATAAGCTTTGCCCACTTTATCAAACAACTTCCTACACACTCTTATGATTTGATGCAGCTCGGGAACATTGTTTCTCAACTGTGTCATAGAGTGTAGTACTACATTTCAGTGAAGTGTAAGGCTGTCCAAAGCTACCGAACCTGTTTCTTTCTCATTTCAATGGAATACTGCCTTGTATAACACACATTTACCACTCTAGTCTCCTTTAAGTAAAGAATATAGGATTCATACAGTGTTTCATTTGATCTTAACTCGAATTAAGGATTTCCCGGATCTTAGCTACTATTTCTACACTAAGAACTGACTTGGAGAATCTCTTTGAGCTGTTCTACACAAGTTCTCATCTGTTTACAGTCATTTTCTCTGAATTATCCATGTTTTCATGTAGTTTCCTATATTCTGCCTTCTGGTTCAAGTATAAGCTTTGCCCACTTTATCAAACAACTTCCTACACACTCTTATGAACTGAGGGAGCTCAGGAACATTGTCTCTCAACTGTATTACAGAGTGTACTACTACATTTCAGTGAAGTGTAAGGCTTTCCAAAGCTGCCGAACGTGTTTCTTTCTCTATTTCGATGGTATTCTGCCTATTATAACACACATTTACCACCCTAGTCTCCTTTAAGTAAAGAATATAGGATTCATACCGTGTTTCACGTGATCTTAACTCGAATTAAGGATTTCCTGGATCTTAGCTACCTTTTCTACACTAAGAACTGACTTGGAGAATCTCTTTGAGCTGTTCTACGCAAGTTCTCATCTGTTTACGGTCATTTTCTCTGAATTATCCATGTTTTCATGTAGTTTCCTATATTCTGCCTTCTGGTCCAAGTATAAGCTTTGCCCACTTTATCAAACAACTTCCTACACACTGTTATGAACTGAGGCAGCTCGGGAACATTGTCTCTCAACTGTGTTATAGAGTGTAGTACTACATTTCAGTGAAGTGTAAGGCTTTCCAAAGCTGCCGAACGTGTTTCTTTCTCATTTCAATGGTATTCTGCCTTGTATAACACACATTTACCACTCTAGTCTCCTTTAAGTAAAGAATATAGGATTCATACAGTGTTTCATGTGATCTCAACTCGAATTAAGGATTTCCCGGATCTTAGCTACCTTTTCTACACTAAGAACTGCCTTGGAGAATCCCTTTGAGCTGTTCTACACAAGTTCTCATCTGTTTACGGTTATTTTCTCTGAATTATCCATGTTTTCATGTAGTTTCCTATATTCTGCCTTCTGGTTCAAGTATAAGCTTTGCCCACTTTATCAAACAACTTCCTACACACTCTTATGAACTGAGGGAGCTCAGGAACATTGTCTCTCAACTGTGTTACAGAGTGTACTACTACATTTCAGTGAAGTGTAAGGCTTTCCAAAGCTGCCGAACGTGTTTCTTTCTCTATTTCAATGGTATTCTGCCTTGTATAACACACATTTACCACTCTAGTCTCCTTTAAGTAAAGACTATAGGATTCATACAGTGTTTCATGTGATCTTAACTCGAATTAAGGATTTCCCGGATCTTAGCTACCTTTTCTACACTAAGAACTGACTTGGAGAATCTCTTTGAGCTGTTCTACACAAGTTCTCATCTGTTTACAGTCATTTTCTCTTAATTATCAATGTTTTCACGTAGTTTCCTATATTCTGTCTTCTGGTCCAAGTATAAGCTTTGCCCACTTTATCAAACAACTTCCTACACACTGTTATGAACTGAGGCAGCTCGGGAACATTGTCTCTCAACTGTGTTATAGAGTGTAGTACTACATTTCAGTGAAGTGTAAGGCTTTCCAAAGATGCCGAACGTGTTTCTTTCTCTATTTCGATGGTATTCTGCCTTGTATAACACACATTTACCACCTTGGTCTCCTTTAAGTAAAGAATATAGGATTCATACCGTGTTTCACGTGATCTTAACTCGAATTAAGGATTTCCTGGATCTTAGCTACCTTTTCTACACTAAGAACTGACTTGGAGAATCTCTTTGAGCTGTTCTACACAAGTTCTCATCTGTTTACAGTCATTTTCTCTGAATTATCCATGTTTTCATGTAGTTTCCTATATTCTGCCTTCTGGTTCAAGTATAAGCTTTGCCCACTTTATCAAACAACTTCCTACACACTCTTATGAACTGAGGGAGCTCAGGAACATTGTCTCTCAACTGTATTACAGAGTGTACTACTACATTTCAGTGAAGTGTAAGGCTTTCCAAAGCTGCCGAACGTGTTTCTTTCTCTATTTCGATGGTATTCTGCCTATTATAACACACATTTACCACCCTAGTCTCCTTTAAGTAAAGAATATAGGATTCATACCGTGTTTCACGTGATCTTAACTCGAATTAAAGATTTCCTGGATCTTAGCTACCTTTTCTACACTAAGAACTGACTTGGAGAATCTCTTTGAGCTGTTCTACGCAAGTTCTCATCTGTTTACGGTCATTTTCTCTGAATTATCCATGTTTTCATGTAGTTTCCTATATTCTGCCTTCTGGTCCAAGTATAAGCTTTGTCCACTTTATCAAACAACTTCCTACACACTGTTATGAACTGAGGCAGCTCGGGTACATTGTCTCTCAACTGTGTTATAGAGTGTAGTACTACATTTCAGTGAAGTGTAAGGCTTTCCAAAGCTGCCGAACGTGTTTCTTTCTCATTTCAATGGTATTCTTCCTTGTATAACACACATTTACCACTCTAGTCTCCTTTAAGTAAAGAATATAGGATTCATACAGTGTTTCATGTGATCTTAACTCGAATTAAGGATTTCCCGGATCTTAGCTACCTTTTCTACACTAAGAACTGCCTTGGAGAATCCCTTTGAGCTGTTCTACACAAATTCTCATCTGTTTACGGTTATTTTCTCTGAATTATCCATGTTTTCATGTAGTTTCCTATATTCTGCCTTCTGGTTCAAGTATAAGCTTTGCCCACTTTATCAAACAACTTCCTACACACTCTTATGAACTGAGGGAGCTCAGGAACATTGTCTCTCAACTGTGTTACAGAGTGTACTACTACATTTCAGTGAAGTGTAAGGCTTTCCAAAGCTGCCGAACGTGTTTCTTTCTCTATTTCAATGGTATTCTGCCTTGTATAACACACATTTACCACTCTAGTCTCCTTTAAGTAAAGACTATAGGATTCATACAGTGTTTCATGTGATCTTAACTCGAATTAAGGATTTCCCGGATCTTAGCTACCTTTTCTACACTAAGAACTGACTTGGAGAATCTCTTTGAGCAGTTCTAAACAAGTTCTCATCTCTTTACAGTCATTTTCTCTGAATTATCCATGTTTTCATGTAGTTTCCTATATTCTGCCTTCTGGTCCAAGTATAAGCTTTGCCCACTTTATCAAACAACTTCCTACACACTCTTATGATTTGATGCAGCTCGGGAACATTGTTTCTCAACTGTGTCATAGAGTGTAGTACTACATTTCAGTGAAGTGTAAGGCTGTCCAAAGCTACCAAACCTGTTTCTTTCTCATTTCAATGGAATTATGCCTTGTATAACACACATTTACCACTCTAGTCTCCTTTAAGTAAAGAATATAGGATTCATACAGTGTTTCATGTGATCTTAACTTGAATTAAGGATTTCCCGGATCTTAGCTACCTTTTCTACACTAAGAACTGACTTGGAGAATCTCTTTGAGCTGTTCTAAACAAGTTCTCATCTGTTTACAGTCATTTTCTCTGAATTATCCATGTTTTCACGTAGTTTCCTATATTCTGTCTTCTGGTCCAAGTATAAGCTTTGCCCACTTTATCAAACAACTTCCTACACACTGTTATGAACTGAGGCAGCTCGGGAACATTGTCTCTCAACTGTGTTATAGAGTGTAGTACTACATTTCAGTGAAGTGTAAGGCTTTCCAAAGATGCCGAACGTGTTTCTTTCTCTATTTCGATGGTATTCTGCCTATTATAACACACATTTACCACCCTAGTCTCCTTTAAGTAAAGAATATAGGATTCATACCGTGTTTCACGTGATCTTAACTCGAATTAAGGATTTCCTGGATCTTAGCTACCTTTTCTACACTAAGAACTGACTTGGAGAATCTCTTTGAGCTGTTCTACGCAAGTTCTCATCTGTTTACAGTCATTTTCTCTGAATTATCCATGTTTTCATGTAGTTTCCTATATTCTGCCTTCTGGTTCAAGTATAAGCTTTGCCCACTTTATCAAACAACTTCCTACACACTCTTATGAACTGAGGGAGCTCAGGAACATTGTCTCTCAACTGTTTTACAGAGTGTACTACTATATTTCAGTGAAGTGTAAGGCTTTCCAAAGCTGACGAACGTGTTTCTTTCTCTATTTCAATGGTATTCTGCCTTGTATAACACACATTTACCACTTTAGTCTCCTTTAAGTAAAGAATATAGGATTCATACCGTGTTTCACGTGATCTTAACTCGAATTAAGGATTTTCTGGATCTTAGCTACCTTTTCTACACTAAGAACTGACTTGGAGAATCTCTTTGAGCTGTTCTACACAAGTTCTCTTCTGTTTACAGTCATTTTCTCTGAATTATCCATGTTTTCATGTAGTTTCCTATATTCTGCCTTCTGGTCCAAGTATAAGCTTTGCCCACTTTATCAAACAACTTCCTACACACTGTTATGAACTGAGGCAGCTCGGGAACATTGTCTCTCAACTGTGTTATAGAGTGTAGTACTACATTTCAGTGAAGTGTAAGGCTTTCCAAAGCTGCCGAACGTGTTTCTTTCTCATTTCAATGGTATTCTGCCTTGTATAACACACATTTACCACTCTAGTCTCCTTTAAGTAAAGAATATAGGATTCATACAGTGTTTCATGTGATCTCAACTCGAATTAAGGATTTCCCGGATCTTAGCTACCTTTTCTACACTAAGAACTGCCTTGGAGAATCCCTTTGAGCTGTTCTACACAAGTTCTCATCTGTTTACGGTTATTTTCTCTGAATTATCCATGTTTTCATGTAGTTTCCTATATTCTGCCTTCTGGTTCAAGTATAAGCTTTGCCCACTTTATCAAACAACTTCCTACACACTCTTATGAACTGAGGGAGCTCAGGAACATTGTCTCTCAACTGTGTTACAGAGTGTACTACTACATTTCAGTGAAGTGTAAGGCTTTCCAAAGCTGCCGAACGTGTTTCTTTCTCTATTTCAATGGTATTCTGCCTTGTATAACACACATTTACCACTCTAGTCTCCTTTAAGTAAAGACTATAGGATTCATACAGTGTTTCATGTGATCTTAACTCGAATTAAGGATTTCCCGGATCTTAGCTACCTTTTCTACACTAAGAACTGACTTGGAGAATCTCTTTGAGCTGTTCTACACAAGTTCTCATCTGTTTACAGTCATTTTCTCTTAATTATCAATGTTTTCACGTAGTTTCCTATATTCTGTCTTCTGGTCCAAGTATAAGCTTTGCCCACTTTATCAAACAACTTCCTACACACTGTTATGAACTGAGGCAGCTCGGGAACATTGTCTCTCAACTGTGTTATAGAGTGTAGTACTACATTTCAGTGAAGTGTAAGGCTTTCCAAAGATGCCGAACGTGTTTCTTTCTCTATTTCGATGGTTTTCTGCCTTGTATAACACACATTTACCACCTTGGTCTCCTTTAAGTAAAGAATATAGGATTCATACCGTGTTTCACGTGATCTTAACTCGAATTAAGGATTTCCTGGATCTTAGCTACCTTTTCTACACTAAGAACTGACTTGGAGAATCTCTTTGAGCTGTTCTACACAAGTTCTCATCTGTTTACAGTCATTTTCTCTGAATTATCCATGTTTTCATGTAGTTTCCTATATTCTGCCTTCTGGTTCAAGTATAAGCTTTGCCCACTTTATCAAACAACTTCCTACACACTCTTATGAACTGAGGGAGCTCAGGAACATTGTCTCTCAACTGTATTACAGAGTGTACTACTACATTTCAGTGAAGTGTAAGGCTTTCCAAAGCTGCCGAACGTGTTTCTTTCTCTATTTCGATGGTATTCTGCCTATTATAACACACATTTACCACCCTAGTCTCCTTTAAGTAAAGAATATAGGATTCATACCGTGTTTCACGTGATCTTAACTCGAATTAAGGATTTCCTGGATCTTAGCTACCTTTTCTACACTAAGAACTGACTTGGAGAATCTCTTTGAGCTGTTCTACGCAAGTTCTCATCTGTTTACGGTCATTTTCTCTGAATTATCCATGTTTTCATGTAGTTTCCTATATTCTGCCTTCTGGTCCAAGTATAAGCTTTGCCCACTTTATCAAACAACTTCCTACACACTGTTATGAACTGAGGCAGCTCGGGAACATTGTCTCTCAACTGTGTTATAGAGTGTAGTACTACATTTCAGTGAAGTGTAAGGCTTTCCAAAGCTGCCGAACGTGTTTCTTTCTCATTTCAATGGTATTCTGCCTTGTATAACACACATTTACCACTCTAGTCTCCTTTAAGTAAAGAATATAGGATTCATACAGTGTTTCATGTGATCTTAACTCGAATTAAGGATTTCCCGGATCTTAGCTACCTTTTCTACACTAAGAACTGCCTTGGAGAATCCCTTTGAGCTGTTCTACACAAGTTCTCATCTGTTTACGGTTATTTTCTCTGAATTATCCATGTTTTCATGTAGTTTCCTATATTCTGCCTTCTGGTTCAAGTATAAGCTTTGCCCACTTTATCAAACAACTTCCTACACACTCTTATGAACTGAGGGAGCTCAGGAACATTGTCTCTCAACTGTGTTACAGAGTGTACTACTACATTTCAGTGAAGTGTAAGGCTTTCAAAAGCTGCCGAACGTGTTTCTTTCTCTATTTCAATGGTATTCTGCCTTGTATAACACACATTTACCACTCTAGTCTCCTTTAAGTAAAGAATATAGGATTCATACCGTGTTTCACATGATCTTAACTCGAATTAAGGATTTCCTGGATCTTAGCTACCTTTTCTACACTAAGAACTGACTTGGAGAATCTCTTTGAGCTGTTCTACACAAGTTCTCTTCTGTTTACTGTCATTTTCTCTGAATTATCCATGTTTTCATGTAGTTTCCTATATTCTGTCTTCTGGTCCAAGTATAAGCTTTGCACACTTTATCAAACAACTTCCTACACACTGTTATGAACTGATGCAGCTCGGGAACATTGTCTCTCAACTGTGTTATAGAGTGTAGTACTACATTTCAGTGAAGTGTATGGCTGTCCAAAACTACCGAACGTGTTTCTTTCTCATTTCAATGGTATTCTGCCTTGTATAACATACATTTACCACTCTAGTCTTCTTTAAGTAAAGAATATAGGATTCATACAGTGTTTCATGTGATCTTAACTCGAAATAAGGATTTCCCGGATCTTAGCTACCTTTTCTACACCAAGAACTGACTTGGAGAATCTCTTTGAGCAGTTCTAAACAAGTTCTCATCTGTTTACAGTCATTTTCTCTTAATTATCAATGTTTTCACGTAGTTTCCTATATTCTGTCTTCTGGTCCAAGTATAAGCTTTGCCCACTTTATCAAACAACTTCCTACACACTGTTATGAACTGAGGCAGCTCGGGAACATTGTCTCTCAACTGTGTTATAGAGTGTAGTACTACATTTCAGTGAAGTGTAAGGCTTTCCAAAGATGCCGAACGTGTTTCTTTCTCTATTTCGATGGTATTCTGCCTTGTATAACACACATTTACCACCCTAGTCTCCTTTAAGTAAAGAATATAGGATTCATACCGTGTTTCACGTGATCTTAACTCGAATTAAGGATTTCCTGGATCTTAGCTACCTTTTCTACACTAAGAACTGACTAGGAGAATCTCTTTGAGCTGTTCTACACAAGTTCTCATCTGTTTACAGTCAGTTTCTCTGAATTATCCATGTTTTCATGTAGTTTCCTATATTCTGCCTTCTGGTTCAAGTATAAGCTTTGCCCACTTTATCAAACAACTTCCTACACACTCTTATGAACTGAGGGAGCTCAGGAACATTGTCTCTCAACTGTGTTACAGAGTGTACTACTACATTTCAGTGAAGTGTAAGGCTTTCCAAAGCTGCCGAACGTGTTTCTTTCTCTATTTCAATGGTATTCTGCCTTGTATAACACACATTTACCACTCTAGTCTCCTTTAAGTAAAGACTATAGGATTCATACAGTGTTTCATGTGATCTTAACTCGAATTAAGGATTTCCCGGATCTTAGCTACCTTTTCTACACTAAGAACTGTCTTGGAGAATCTCTTTGAGCAGTTCTAAACAAGTTCTCATCTCTTTACAGTCATTTTCTCTGAATTATCCATGTTTTCATGTAGTTTCCTATATTCTGCCTTCTGGTCCAAGTATAAGCTTTGCCCACTTTATCAAACAACTTCCTACACACTCTTATGATTTGATGCAGCTCGGGAACATTGTTTCTCAACTGTGTCATAGAGTGTAGTACTACATTTCAGTGAAGTGTAAGGCTGTCCAAAGCTACCGAACCTGTTTCTTTCTCATTTCAATGGAATACTGCCTTGTATAACACACATTTACCACTCTAGTCTCCTTTAAGTAAAGAATATAGGATTCATACAGTGTTTCATTTGATCTTAACTCGAATTAAGGATTTCCCGGATCTTAGCTACTTTTTCTACACTAAGAACTGACTTGGAGAATCTCTTTGAGCTGTTCTACACAAGTTCTCATCTGTTTACAGTCATTTTCTCTGAATTATCCATGTTTTCATGTAGTTTCCTATATTCTGCCTTCTGGTTCAAGTATAAGCTTTGCCCACTTTATCAAACAACTTCCTACACACTCTTATGAACTGAGGGAGCTCAGGAACATTGTCTCTCAACTGTGTTACAGAGTGTACTACTACATTTCAGTGAAGTGTAAGGCTTTCCAAAGCTGCCGAACGTGTTTCTTTCTCTATTTCAATGGTATTCTGCCTTGTATAACACACATTTACCACTCTAGACTCCTTTAAGTAAAGACTATAGGATTCATACAGTGTTTCATGTGATCTTAACTCGAATTAAGGATTTCCCGGATCTTAGCTACCTTTTCTACACTAAGAACTGTCTTGGAGAATCTCTTTGAGCAGTTCTAAACAAGTTCTCATCTCTTTACAGTCATTTTCTCTGAATTATCCATGTTTTCATGTAGTTTCCTATATTCTGCCTTCTGGTCCAAGTATAAGCTTTGCCCACTTTATCAAACAACTTCCTACACACTCTTATGATTTCATGCAGCTCGGGAACATTGTTTCTCAACTGTGTCATAGAGTGTAGTACTACATTTCAGTGAAGTGTAAGGCTGTCCAAAGCTACCGAACCTGTTTCTTTCTCATTTCAATGGAATACTGCCTTGTATAACACACATTTACCACTCTAGTCTCCTTTAAGTAAAGAATATAGGATTCATACAGTGTTTCATTTGATCTTAACTCGAATTAAGGATTTCCCGGATCTTAGCTACCTTTTCTACACTAAGAACTGACTTGGAGAATCTCTTTGAGCTGTTCTAAACAAGTTCTCATCTGTTTACAGTCATTTTCTCTGAATTATCCATGTTTTCACGTAGTTTCCTATATTCTGTCTTCTGGTCCAAGTATAAGATTTGCCCACTTTATCAAACAACTTCCTACACACTGTTATGAACTGAGGCAGCTCGGGAACATTGTCTCTCAACTGTGTTATAGAGTGTAGTACTACATTTCAGTGAAGTGTAAGGCTTTCCAAAGATGCCGAACGTGTTTCTTGCTCTATTTCGATGGTATTCTGCCTATTATAACACACATTTACCACCCTAGTCTCCTTTAAGTAAAGAATATAGGATTCATACCGTGTTTCACGTGATCTTAACTCGAATTAAGGATTTCCTGGATCTTAGCTACCTTTTCTACACTAAGAACTGACTTGGAGAATCTCTTTGAGCTGTTCTACGCAAGTTCTCATCTGTTTACAGTCATTTTCTCTGAATTATCCATGTTTTCATGTAGTTTCCTATATTCTGCCTTCTGGTTCAAGTATAAGCTTTGCCCACTTTATCAAACAACTTCCTACACACTCTTATGAACTGAGGGAGCTCAGGAACATTGTCTCTCAACTGTGTTACAGAGTGTACTACTATATTTCAGTGAAGTGTAAGGCTTTCCAAAGCTGCCGAACGTGTTTCTTTCTCTATTTCAATGGTATTCTGCCTTGTATAACACACATTTACCACTCTAGTCTCCTTTAAGTAAAGAATATAGGATTCATACCGTGTTTCACGTGATCTTAACTCGAATTAAGGATTTCCTGGATCTTTGCTACCTTTTCTACACTAAGAACTGACTTGGAGAATCTCTTTGAGCTGTTCTACACAAGTTCTCTTCTGTTTACAGTCATTTTCTCTAAATTATCCATGTTTTCATGTAGTTTCCTATATTCTGTCTTCTGGTCCAAGTATAAGCTTTGCACACTTTATCAAACAACTTCCTACACACTGTTATGAACTGAGGCAGCTCGGGAACATTGTCTCTCAACTGTGTTATAGAGTGTAGTACTACATTTCAGTGAAGTGTATGGCTGTCCAAAACTACCGAACGTGTTTCTTTCTCTATTTCGATGGTATTCTGCCTTGTATAACACACATTTACCACCCTAGTCTCCTTTAATTAAAGAATATAGGATTCATACCGTGTTTCACGTGATCTTCACTCGAATTAAGGATTTCCCGGATCTTAGCTACCTTTTCTACACTAAGAACTGACTTGGAGAATCTCTTTCAGCTATTCTAAACAAGTTCTCATCTGTTTACAGTCATTTTCTCTGAATTATCCATGTTTTCATATAGTTTCCTATATTCTGCCTTCTGGTTTAAGTATAAGCTTAGCCCACTTTATCAAACAACTTCCTACACACTGTTATGAACTGAGGCAGCTCGGGAACATTGTCTCTCAACTGTGTTATAGAGTGTAGTACTACATTTCAGTGAAGTGTATGGCTGTCCAAAACTACCGAACGTGTTTCTTTCTCTATTTCGATGGTATTCTGCCTTGTATAACACACATTTACCACCCTAGTCTCCTTTAATTAAAGAATATAGGATTCATACCGTGTTTCACGTGATCTTCACTCGAATTAAGGATTTCCCGGATCTTAGCTACCTTTTCTACACTAAGAACTGACTTGGAGAATCTCTTTCAGCTATTCTAAACAAGTTCTCATCTGTTTACAGTCATTTTCTCTGAATTATCCATGTTTTCATGTAGTTTCCTATATTCTGCCTTCTGGTTCAAGTATAAGCTTTGCCCACTTTATCAAACAACTTCCTACACACTCTTATGAACTGAGGGAGCTCAGGAACATTGTCTCTCAACTGTGTTACAGAGTGTACTACTATATTTCAGTGAAGTGTAAGGCTTTCCAAAGCTGCCGAACGTGTTTCTTTCTCTATTTCAATGGTATTCTGCCTTGTATAACACACATTTACCACTTTAGTCTCCTTTAAGTAAAGAATATAGGATTCATACCGTGTTTCACGTGATCTTAACTCGAATTAAGGATTTTCTGGATCTTAGCTACCTTTTCTACACTAAGAACTGACTTGGAGAATCTCTTTGAGCTGTTCTACACAAGTTCTCTTCTGTTTACAGTCATTTTCTCTGAATTATCCATGTTTTCATGTAGTTTCCTATATTCTGCCTTCTGGTTCAAGTATAAGCTTTGCCCACTTTATCAAACAACTTCCTACACACTCTTATGAACTGAGGGAGCTCAGGAACATTGTCTCTCAACTGTGTTACAGAGTGTACTACTACATTTCAGTGAAGTGTAAGGCTTTCAAAAGCTGCCGAACGTGTTTCTTTCTCTATTTCAATGGTATTCTGCCTTGTATAACACACATTTACCACTCTAGTCTCCTTTAAGTAAAGAATATAGGATTCATACCGTGTTTCACGTGATCTTAACTCGAATTAAGGATTTCCTGGATCTTAGCTACCTTTTCTACACTAAGAACTGACTTGGAGAATCTCTTTGAGCTGTTCTACACAAGTTCTCTTCTGTTTACTGTCATTTTCTCTGAATTATCCATGTTTTCATGTAGTTTCCTATATTCTGTCTTCTGGTCCAAGTATAAGCTTTGCACACTTTATCAAACAACTTCCTACACACTGTTATGAACTGATGCAGCTCGGGAACATTGTCTCTCAACTGTGTTATAGAGTGTAGTACTACATTTCAGTGAAGTGTATGGCTGTCCAAAACTACCGAACGTGTTTCTTTCTCATTTCAATGGTATTCTGCCTTGTATAACATACATTTACCACTCTAGTCTTCTTTAAGTAAAGAATATAGGATTCATACAGTGTTTCATGTGATATTAACTCGAAATAAGGATTTCCCGGATCTTAGCTACCTTTTCTACACCAAGAACTGACTTGGAGAATCTCTTTGAGCAGTTCTAAACAAGTTCTCATCTGTTTACAGTCATTTTCTCTTAATTATCAATGTTTTCACGTAGTTTCCTATATTCTGTCTTCTGGTCCAAGTATAAGCTTTGCCCACTTTATCAAACAACTTCCTACACACTGTTATGAACTGAGGCAGCTCGGGAACATTGTCTCTCAACTGTGTTATAGAGTGTAGTACTACATTTCAGTGAAGTGTAAGGCTTTCCAAAGATGCCGAACGTGTTTCTTTCTCTATTTCGATGGTATTCTGCCTTGTATAACACACATTTACCACCCTAGTCTCCTTTAAGTAAAGAATATAGGATTCATACCGTGTTTCACGTGATCTTAACTCGAATTAAGGATTTCCTGGATCTTAGCTACCTTTTCTACACTAAGAACTGACTAGGAGAATCTCTTTGAGCTGTTCTACACAAGTTCTCATCTGTTTACAGTCAGTTTCTCTGAATTATCCATGTTTTCATGTAGTTTCCTATATTCTGCCTTCTGGTTCAAGTATAAGCTTTGCCCACTTTATCAAACAACTTCCTACACACTCTTATGAACTGAGGGAGCTCAGGAACATTGTCTCTCAACTGTGTTACAGAGTGTACTACTACATTTCAGTGAAGTGTAAGGCTTTCCAAAGCTGCCGAACGTGTTTCTTTCTCTATTTCAATGGTATTCTGCCTTGTATAACACACATTTACCACTCTAGTCTCCTTTAAGTAAAGACTATAGGATTCATACAGTGTTTCATGTGATCTTAACTCGAATTAAGGATTTCCCGGATCTTAGCTACCTTTTCTACACTAAGAACTGTCTTGGAGAATCTCTTTGAGCAGTTCTAAACAAGTTCTCATCTCTTTACAGTCATTTTCTCTGAATTATCCATGTTTTCATGTAGTTTCCTATATTCTGCCTTCTGGTCCAAGTATAAGCTTTGCCCACTTTATCAAACAACTTCCTACACACTCTTATGATTTGATGCAGCTCGGGAACATTGTTTCTCAACTGTGTCATAGAGTGTAGTACTACATTTCAGTGAAGTGTAAGGCTGTCCAAAGCTACCGAACCTGTTTCTTTCTCATTTCAATGGAATACTGCCTTGTATAACACACATTTACCACTCTAGTCTCCTTTAAGTAAAGAATATAGGATTCATACAGTGTTTCATTTGATCTTAACTCGAATTAAGGATTTCCCGGATCTTAGCTACTTTTTCTACACTAAGAACTGACTTGGAGAATCTCTTTGAGCTGTTCTACACAAGTTCTCATCTGTTTACAGTCATTTTCTCTGAATTATCCATGTTTTCATGTAGTTTCCTATATTCTGCCTTCTGGTTCAAGTATAAGCTTTGCCCACTTTATCAAACAACTTCCTACACACTCTTATGAACTGAGGGAGCTCAGGAACATTGTCTCTCAACTGTGTTACAGAGTGTACTACTACATTTCAGTGAAGTGTAAGGCTTTCCAAAGCTGCCGAACGTGTTTCTTTCTCTATTTCAATGGTATTCTGCCTTGTATAACACACATTTACCACTCTAGACTCCTTTAAGTAAAGACTATAGGATTCATACAGTGTTTCATGTGATCTTAACTCGAATTAAGGATTTCCCGGATCTTAGCTACCTTTTCTACACTAAGAACTGTCTTGGAGAATCTCTTTGAGCAGTTCTAAACAAGTTCTCATCTCTTTACAGTCATTTTCTCTGAATTATCCATGTTTTCATGTAGTTTCCTATATTCTGCCTTCTGGTCCAAGTATAAGCTTTGCCCACTTTATCAAACAACTTCCTACACACTCTTATGATTTCATGCAGCTCGGGAACATTGTTTCTCAACTGTGTCATAGAGTGTAGTACTACATTTCAGTGAAGTGTAAGGCTGTCCAAAGCTACCGAACCTGTTTCTTTCTCATTTCAATGGAATACTGCCTTGTATAACACACATTTACCACTCTAGTCTCCTTTAAGTAAAGAATATAGGATTCATACAGTGTTTCATTTGATCTTAACTCGAATTAAGGATTTCCCGGATCTTAGCTACCTTTTCTACACTAAGAACTGACTTGGAGAATCTCTTTGAGCTGTTCTAAACAAGTTCTCATCTGTTTACAGTCATTTTCTCTGAATTATCCATGTTTTCACGTAGTTTCCTATATTCTGTCTTCTGGTCCAAGTATAAGATTTGCCCACTTTATCAAACAACTTCCTACACACTGTTATGAACTGAGGCAGCTCGGGAACATTGTCTCTCAACTGTGTTATAGAGTGTAGTACTACATTTCAGTGAAGTGTAAGGCTTTCCAAAGATGCCGAACGTGTTTCTTGCTCTATTTCGATGGTATTCTGCCTATTATAACACACATTTACCACCCTAGTCTCCTTTAAGTAAAGAATATAGGATTCATACCGTGTTTCACGTGATCTTAACTCGAATTAAGGATTTCCCGGATCTTAGCTACCTTTTCTACACTAAGAACTGACTTGGAGAATCTCTTTCAGCTATTCTAAACAAGTTCTCATCTGTTTACAGTCATTTTCTCTGAATTATCCATGTTTTCATATAGTTTCCTATATTCTGCCTTCTGGTTTAAGTATAAGCTTAGCCCACTTTATCAAACAACTTCCTACACACTGTTATGAACTGAGGCAGCTCGGGAACATTGTCTCTCAACTGTGTTATAGAGTGTAGTACTACATTTCAGTGAAGTGTATGGCTGTC
Source organism: Pipistrellus hanaki (assembly GCF_964339955.1). Classification (NCBI taxonomy): domain Eukaryota; kingdom Metazoa; phylum Chordata; class Mammalia; order Chiroptera; family Vespertilionidae; genus Pipistrellus; species Pipistrellus hanaki. The sequence goes on along the minus strand of NC_140510.1, from coordinate 2,920,300 downwards.
CAAAACTACCGAACGTGTTTCTTTCTCTATTTCGATGGTATTCTGCCTTGTATAACACACATTTACCACCCTAGTCTCCTTTAAGTAAAGAATATAGGATTCATACCGTGTTTCACGTGATCTTAACTCGAATTAAGGATTTCCCGGATCTTAGCTACCTTTTCTACACTAAGAACTGACTTGGAGAATCTCTTTTAGCTGTTCTACACAAGTTCTCATCTGTTTACAGTCATTTTCTCTTAATTATCAATGTTTTCACGTATTTCCTATATTCTGTCTTCTGGTCCAAGTATAAGCTTTGCCCACTTTATCAAACAACTTCCTACACACTGTTATGAACTGAGGCAGCTCGGGAACATTGTCTCTCAACTGTGTTATAGAGTGTAGTACTACATTTCAGTGAAGTGTAAGGCTTTCCAAAGATGCCGAACGTGTTTCTTTCTCTATTTCGATGGTATTCTGCCTTGTATAACACACATTTACCACCCTAGTCTCCTTTAAGTAAAGAATATAGGATTCATACCGTTTTTCACGTGATCTTAACTCGAATTAAGGATTTCCTGGATCTTAGCTACCTTTTCTACACTAAGAACTGACTTGGAGAATCTCTTTGAGCTGTTCTACACAAGTTCTCATCTGTTTACAGTCATTTTCTCTGAATTATCCATGTTTTCATGTAGTTTCCTATATTCTGCCTTCTGGTTCAAGTATAAGCTTTGCCCACTTTATCAAACAACTTCCTACACACTCTTATGAACTGAGGGAGCTCAGGAACATTGTCTCTCAACTGTATTACAGAGTGTACTACTACATTTCAGTGAAGTGTAAGGCTTTCCAAAGCTGCCGAACGTGTTTCTTTCTCTATTTCGATGGTATTCTGCCTATTATAACACACATTTACCACCCTAGTCTCCTTTAAGTAAAGAATATAGGATTCATACCGTGTTTCACGTGATCTTAACTCGAATTAAGGATTTCCTGGATCTTAGCTACCTTTTCTACACTAAGAACTGACTTGGAGAATCTCTTTGAGCTGTTCTAAACAAGTTCTCATCTGTTTACGGTCATTTTCTCTGAATTATACATGTTTTCATGTAGTTTCCTATATTCTGCCTATTGGTTCAAGTATAAGCTTTGCCCAGTTTATCAAATAACTTCCTACACACTGGTATGACCTGAGGCAGCTCGGTAACATTGTCTCTCAACTGTGTTATAGAGTGTAGTACTCTATTTCAGTGAAGTGTAAGGCTTTCCAAAGCTGCCGAACGTGTTTCTTTCTCATTTCAACGGTATTCTGCCTTGTATAACACACATTTTCCACTCTAGTGTCCTTTAAGTAAAGAATATAGGATTCATACAGTGTTTCATGTCATCTTAACTCGAATTAAGGATTTCCCAGATCTTAGCTACGTTTTCTACACTAAGAACTGACTTGGAGAATCTCTTTCAGCTGTTCTAAACAAGTTCTCATCTGTTTACAGTCATTTTCTCTTAATTATCCATGTTTTCATATAGTTTCCTATATTCTGTCTTCTGGTCCAAGTATAAGCTTTGCCCACTTTATCAAACAACTTCCTACACACTGTTATGAACTGAGGCAGCTCGGGAACATTGTCTCTCAACTGTGTTATAGAGTGTTGTACTACATTTCAGTGAAGTGTATGGCTGTCCAAAACTACCGAACGTGTTTCTTTCTCTATTTCGATGGTATTCTGCCTTGTATAACACACATTTACCACCCTAGTCTCCTTTAAGTAAAGAATATAGGATTCATACCGTTTTTCACGTGATCTTAACTCGAATTAAGGATTTCCTGGATCTTAGCTACCTTTTCTACACTAAGAACTGACTTGGAGAATCTCTTTGAGCTGTTCTACACAAGTTCTCATCTGTTTACAGTCATTTTCTCTGAATTATCCATGTTTTCATGTAGTTTCCTATATTCTGCCTTCTGGTTCAAGTATAAGCTTTGCCCACTTTATCAAACAACTTCCTACACACTCTTATGAACTGAGGGAGCTCAGGAACATTGTCTCTCAACTGTATTACAGAGTGTACTACTACATTTCAGTGAAGTGTAAGGCTTTCCAAAGCTGCCGAACGTGTTTCTTTCTCTATTTCGATGGTATTCTGCCTATTATAACACACATTTACCACCCTAGTCTCCTTTAAGTAAAGAATATAGGATTCATACCGTGTTTCACGTGATCTTAACTCGAATTAAGGATTTCCTGGATCTTAGCTACCTTTTCTACACTAAGAACTGACTAGGAGAATCTCTTTGAGCTGTTCTACACAAGTTCTCATCTGTTTACAGTCAGTTTCTCTGAATTATCCATGTTTTCATGTAGTTTCCTATATTCTGCCTTCTGGTTCAAGTATAAGCTTTGCCCACTTTATCAAACAACTTCCTACACACTCTTATGAACTGAGGGAGCTCAGGAACATTGTCTCTCAACTGTGTTACAGAGTGTACTACTACATTTCAGTGAAGTGTAAGGCTTTCCAAAGCTGCCGAACGTGTTTCTTTCTCTATTTCAATGGTATTCTGCCTTGTATAACACACATTTACCACTCTAGTCTCCTTTAAGTAAAGACAATAGGATTCATACAGTGTTTCATGTGATCTTAACTCGAATTAAGGATTTCCCGGATCTTAGCTACCTTTTCTACACTAAGAACTGTCTTGGAGAATCTCTTTGAGCAGTTCTAAACAAGTTCTCATCTCTTTACAGTCATTTTCTCTGAATTATCCATGTTTTCATGTAGTTTCCTATATTCTGCCTTCTGGTCCAAGTATAAGCTTTGCCCACTTTATCAAACAACTTCCTACACACTCTTATGATTTGATGCAGCTCGGGAACATTGTTTCTCAACTGTGTCATAGAGTGTAGTACTACATTTCAGTGAAGTGTAAGGCTGTCCAAAGCTACCGAACCTGTTTCTTTCTCATTTCAATGGAATACTGCCTTGTATAACACACATTTACCACTCTAGTCTCCTTTAAGTAAAGAATATAGGATTCATACAGTGTTTCATTTGATCTTAACTCGAATTAAGGATTTCCCGGATCTTAGCTACTTTTTCTACACTAAGAACTGACTTGGAGAATCTCTTTGAGCTGTTCTACACAAGTTCTCATCTGTTTACAGTCATTTTCTCTGAATTATCCATGTTTTCATGTAGTTTCCTATATTCTGCCTTCTGGTTCAAGTATAAGCTTTGCCCACTTTATCAAACAACTTCCTACACACTCTTATGAACTGAGGGAGCTCAGGAACATTGTCTCTCAACTGTGTTACAGAGTGTACTACTACATTTCAGTGAAGTGTAAGGCTTTCCAAAGCTGCCGAACGTGTTTCTTTCTCTATTTCAATGGTATTCTGCCTTGTATAACACACATTTACCACTCTAGACTCCTTTAAGTAAAGACTATAGGATTCATACAGTGTTTCATGTGATCTTAACTCGAATTAAGGATTTCCCGGATCTTAGCTACCTTTTCTACACTAAGAACTGTCTTGGAGAATCTCTTTGAGCAGTTCTAAACAAGTTCTCATCTCTTTACAGTCATTTTCTCTGAATTATCCATGTTTTCATGTAGTTTCCTATATTCTGCCTTCTGGTCCAAGTATAAGCTTTGCCCACTTTATCAAACAACTTCCTACACACTCTTATGATTTCATGCAGCTCGGGAACATTGTTTCTCAACTGTGTCATAGAGTGTAGTACTACATTTCAGTGAAGTGTAAGGCTGTCCAAAGCTACCGAACCTGTTTCTTTCTCATTTCAATGGAATACTGCCTTGTATAACACACATTTACCACTCTAGTCTCCTTTAAGTAAAGAATATAGGATTCATACAGTGTTTCATTTGATCTTAACTCGAATTAAGGATTTCCCGGATCTTAGCTACCTTTTCTACACTAAGAACTGACTTGGAGAATCTCTTTGAGCTGTTCTAAACAAGTTCTCATCTGTTTACAGTCATTTTCTCTGAATTATCCATGTTTTCACGTAGTTTCCTATATTCTGTCTTCTGGTCCAAGTATAAGATTTGCCCACTTTATCAAACAACTTCCTACACACTGTTATGAACTGAGGCAGCTCGGGAACATTGTCTCTCAACTGTGTTATAGAGTGTAGTACTACATTTCAGTGAAGTGTAAGGCTTTCCAAAGATGCCGAACGTGTTTCTTGCTCTATTTCGATGGTATTCTGCCTATTATAACACACATTTACCACCCTAGTCTCCTTTAAGTAAAGAATATAGGATTCATACCGTGTTTCACGTGATCTTAACTCGAATTAAGGATTTCCTGGATCTTAGCTACCTTTTCTACACTAAGAACTGACTTGGAGAATCTCTTTGAGCTGTTCTACGCAAGTTCTCATCTGTTTACAGTCATTTTCTCTGAATTATCCATGTTTTCATGTAGTTTCCTATATTCTGCCTTCTGGTTCAAGTATAAGCTTTGCCCACTTTATCAAACAACTTCCTACACACTCTTATGAACTGAGGGAGCTCAGGAACATTGTCTCTCAACTGTGTTACAGAGTGTACTACTACATTTCAGTGAAGTGTAAGGCTTTCCAAAGCTGCCGAACGTGTTTCTTTCTCTATTTCAATGGTATTCTGCCTTGTATAACACACATTTACCACTCTAGTCTCCTTTAAGTAAAGAATATAGGATTCATACCGTGTTTCACGTGATCTTAACTCGAATTAAGGATTTCCTGGATCTTTGCTACCTTTTCTACACTAAGAACTGACTTGGAGAATCTCTTTGAGCTGTTCTACACAAGTTCTCTTCTGTTTACAGTCATTTTCTCTAAATTATCCATGTTTTCATGTAGTTTCCTATATTCTGTCTTCTGGTCCAAGTATAAGCTTTGCACACTTTATCAAACAACTTCCTACACACTGTTATGAACTGAGGCAGCTCGGGAACATTGTCTCTCAACTGTGTTATAGAGTGTAGTACTACATTTCAGTGAAGTGTATGGCTGTCCAAAACTACCGAACGTGTTTCTTTCTCTATTTCGATGGTATTCTGCCTTGTATAACACACATTTACCACCCTAGTCTCCTTTAATTAAAGAATATAGGATTCATACCGTGTTTCACGTGATCTTCACTCGAATTAAGGATTTCCCGGATCTTAGCTACCTTTTCTACACTAAGAACTGACTTGGAGAATCTCTTTCAGCTATTCTAAACAAGTTCTCATCTGTTTACAGTCATTTTCTCTGAATTATCCATGTTTTCATATAGTTTCCTATATTCTGCCTTCTGGTTTAAGTATAAGCTTAGCCCACTTTATCAAACAACTTCCTACACACTGTTATGAACTGAGGCAGCTCGGGAACATTGTCTCTCAACTGTGTTATAGAGTGTAGTACTACATTTCAGTGAAGTGTATGGCTGTCCAAAACTACCGAACGTGTTTCTTTCTCTATTTCGATGGTATTCTGCCTTGTATAACACACATTTACCACCCTAGTCTCCTTTAAGTAAAGAATATAGGATTCATACCGTGTTTCACGTGATCTTAACTCGAATTAAGGATTTCCCGGATCTTAGCTACCTTTTCTACACTAAGAACTGACTTGGAGAATCTCTTTTAGCTGTTCTACACAAGTTCTCATCTGTTTACAGTCATTTTCTCTTAATTATCAATGTTTTCACGTATTTCCTATATTCTGTCTTCTGGTCCAAGTATAAGCTTAGCCCACTTTATCAAACAACTTCCTACACACTCTTATGAACTGAGGGAGCTCAGGAACATTGTCTCTCAACTGTGTTATAAAGTGTAGTACTACATTTCAGTGAAGTGTAAGGCTTTCCAAAGCTGCCGAACGTGTTTTTTTCTCTAGATCAATGGTATTCTGCCTTGTATAACACACATTTACCACTCTAGTCTCCTTTAAGTAAAGAATATAGGATTCATACAGTGTTTCATGTGATCTTAACTCATATTAAGGATTTCCCGGATCTTAGCTACCTTTTCTACACTAAGAACTGACTTGGAGAATCTCTTTGAGCTGTTCTAAACAAGTTCTCATCTGTTTACAGTCATTTTCTCTTAATTATCAATGTTTTCACGTAGTTTCCTATATTCTGTCTTCTGGTCCAAGTATAAGCTTTGCCCACTTTATCAAACAACTTCATACACACTGTTATGAACTGAGGCAGCTCGGGAACATTGTCTCTCAACTGTGTTATAGAGTGTTGTACTACATTTCAGTGAAGTGTATGGCTGTCCAAAACTACCGAACGTGTTTCTTTCTCTATTTCGATGGTATTCTGCCTTGTATAAGACACATTTACCACCCTAGTCTCCTTTAAGTAAAGAATATAGGATTCATACCGTTTTTCACGTGATCTTAACTCGAATTAAGGATTTCCTGGATCTTAGCTACCTTTTCTACACTAAGAACTGACTTGGAGAATCTCTTTGAGCTGTTCTACACAAGTTCTCATCTGTTTACAGTCATTTTCTCTGAATTATCCATGTTTTCATGTAGTTTCCTATATTCTGCCTTCTGGTTCAAGTATAAGCTTTGCCCACTTTATCAAACAACTTCCTACACACTCTTATGAACTGAGGGAGCTCAGGAACATTGTCTCTCAACTGTATTACAGAGTGTACTACTACATTTCAGTGAAGTGTAAGGCTTTCCAAAGCTGCCGAACGTGTTTCTTTCTCTATTTCGATGGTATTCTGCCTATTATAACACACATTTACCACCCTAGTCTCCTTTAAGTAAAGAATATAGGATTCATACCGTGTTTCACGTGATCTTAACTCGAATTAAGGATTTCCTGGATCTTAGCTACCTTTTCTACACTAAGAACTGACTTGGAGAATCTCTTTGAGCTGTTCTAAACAAGTTCTCATCTGTTTACGGTCATTTTCTCTGAATTATCCATGTTTTCATGTAGTTTCCTATATTCTGCCTATTGGTTCAAGTATAAGCTTTGCCCAGTTTATCAAATAACTTCGTACACACTGGTATGACCTGAGGCAGCTCGGTAACATTGTCTCTCAACTGTGTTATAGAGTGTAGTACTCTATTTCAGTGAAGTGTAAGGCTTTCCAAAGCTGCCGAACGTGTTTCTTTCTCATTTCAACGGTATTCTGCCTTGTATAACGCACATTTTCCACTCTAGTCTCCTTTAAGTAAAGAATATAGGATTCATACAGTGTTTCATGTCATCTTAACTCGAATTAAGGATTTCCCAGATCTTAGCTACGTTTTCTACACTAAGAACTGACTTGGAGAATCTCTTTCAGCTGTTCTAAACAAGTTCTCATCTGTTTACAGTCATTTTCTCTGAATTATCCATGTTTTCATATAGTTTCCTATATTCTGCCTTCTGGTTTAAGTATAAGCTTAGCCCACTTTATCAAACAACTTCCTACACACTCTTATGAACTGAGGGAGCTCAGGAACATTGTCTCTCAACTGTGTTATAGAGTGTAGTACTACATTTCAGTGAAGTGTAAGGCTTTCCAAAGCTGCCGAACGTGTTTTTTTCTCTAGATCAATGGTATTCTGCCTTGTATAACACACATTTACCACTCTAGTCTCCTTTAAGTAAAGAATATAGGATTCATACTGTGTTTCATGTGATCTTAACTCATATTAAGGATTTCCCGGATCTTAGCTACCTTTTCTACACTAAGAACTGACTTGGAGAATCTCTTTGAGCTGTTCTAAACAAGTTCTCATCTGTTTACAGTCATTTTCTCTTAATTATCAATGTTTTCACGTAGTTTCCTATATTCTGTCTTCTGGTCCAAGTATAAGCTTTGCCCACTTTATCAAACAACTTCCTACACACTGTTATGAACTGAGGCAGCTCGGGAACATTGTCTCTCAACTGTGTTATAGAGTGTTGTACTACATTTCAGTGAAGTGTATGGCTGTCCAAAACTACCGAACGTGTTTCTTTCTCTATTTCGATGGTATTCTGCCTTGTATAACACACATTTACCACCATAGTCTCCTTTAAGTAAAGAATATAGGATTCATACCGTGTTTCACGTGATCTTAACTTGAATTAAGGATTTCCCGGATCTTAGCTATCTTTTCTACACTAAGAACTGACTTGGAGAATCTCTTTGAGCTGTTCTACACAAGTTCTCATCTGTTTACAGTCATTTTCTCTGAATTATCCATGTTTTCATGTAGTTTCCTATATTCTGCCTTCTGGTTCAAGTATAAGCTTTGCCCACTTTATCAAACAACTTCCTACACACTCTTATGAACTGAGGGAGCTCAGGAACATTGTCTCTCAACTGTATTACAGAGTGTACTACTACATTTCAGTGAAGTGTAAGGCTTTCCAAAGCTGCCGAACGTGTTTCTTTCTCTATTTCGATGGTATTCTGCCTATTATAACACACATTTACCACCCTAGTCTCCTTTAAGTAAAGAATATAGGATTCATACCGTGTTTCACGTGATCTTAACTCGAATTAAGGATTTCCTGGATCTTAGCTACCTTTTCTACACTAAGAACTGACTTGGAGAATCTCTTTGAGCTGTTCTACACAAGTTCTCATCTGTTTACAGTCATTTTCTCTGAATTATCCATGTTTTCATGCAGTTTCCTATATTCTGCCTTCTGGTTCAAGTATAAGCTTTGCCCACTTTATCAAACAACTTCCTACACACTCTTATGAACTGAGGGAGCTCAGGAACATTGTCTCTCAACTGTATTACAGAGTGTACTACTACATTTCAGTGAAGTGTAAGGCTTTCCAAAGCTGCCGAACGTGTTTCTTTCTCTATTTCGATGGTATTCTGCCTATTATAACACACATTTACCACCCTAGTCTCCTTTAAGTAAAGAATATAGGATTCATACAGTGTTTCATGTGATCTTAACTCGAATTAAGGATTTCCCGGATCTTAGCTACCTTTTCTACACTAAGAACTGACTTGGAGAATCTCTTTGAGCTGTTCTAAACAAGTTCTCATCTGTTTACAGTCATTTTCTCTTAATTATCAATGTTTTCACGTAGTTTCCTATATTCTGTCTTCTGGTCCAAGTATAAGCTTTGCCCACTTTATCAAACAACTTCCTACACACTATTATGAACTGAGGCAGCTCGGGAACATTGTCTCTCAACTGTGTTATAGAGTGTTGTACTACATTTCAGTGAAGTGTATGGCTGTCCAAAACTACCGAACGTGTTTCTTTCTCTATTTCGATGGTATTCTGCCTTGTATAACACACATTTACCACCCTAGTCTCCTTTAAGTAAAGAATATAGGATTCATACCGTGTTTCACGTGATCTTAACTTGAATTAAGGATTTCCCGGATCTTAGCTACCTTTTCTACACTAAGAACTGACTTGGAGAATCTCTTTGAGCTGTTCTACACAAGTTCTCATCTGTTTACAGTCATTTTCTCTTAATTATCAATGTTTTCACGTAGTTTCCTATATTCTGCCTTCTGGTTCAAGTACAAGCTTTGCCCACTTTATCAAACAACTTCCTACACACCCTTATGAACTGAGGGAGCTCAGGAACATTGTCTCTCAACTGTATTACAGAGTGTACTACTACATTTCAGTGAAGTGTAAGGCTTTCCAAAGCTGCCGAACGTGTTTCTTTCTCTATTTCGATGGTATTCTGCCTATTATAACACACATTTACCACCCTAGTCTCCTTTAAGTAAAGAATATAGGATTCATACCGTGTTTCACGTGATCTTAACTCGAATTAAGGATTTCCTGGATCTTAGCTACCTTTTCTACACTAAGAACTGACTTGGAGAATCTCTTTGAGCTGTTCTACGCAAGTTCTCATCTGTTTACGGTCATTTTCTCTGAATTATCCATGTTTTCATGTAGTTTCCTATATTCTGCCTTCTGGTCCAAGTATAAGCTTTGCCCACTTTATCAAACAACTTCCTACACACTGTTATGAACTGAGGCAGCTCGGGAACATTGTCTCTCAACTGTGTTATAGAGTGTAGTACTACATTTCAGTGAAGTGTAAGGCTTTCCAAAGCTGCCGAACGTGTTTCTTTCTCTAGATCAATGGTATTCTGCCTTGTATAACACACATTTACCACTCTAGTCTCCTTTAAGTAAAGAATATAGGATTCATACAGTGTTTCATGTGATCTTAACTCATATTAAGGATTTCCCGGATCTTAGCTACCTTTTCTACACTAAGAACTGACTTGGAGAATCTCTTTGAGCTGTTCTAAACAAGTTCTCATCTGTTTACAGTCATTTTCTCTTAATTATCAATGTTTTCACGTAGTTTCCTATATTCTGTCTTCTGGTCCAAGTATAAGCTTTGCCCACTTTATCAAACAACTTCCTACACACTGTTATGAACTGAGGCAGCTCGGGAACATTGTCTCTCAACTGTGTTATAGAGTGTTGTACTACATTTCAGTGAAGTGTATGGCTGTACAAAACTACCGAACGTGTTTCTTTCTCTATTTCGATGGTATTCTGCCTTGTATAACACACATTTACCACCCTAGTCTCCTTTAAGTAAAGAATATAGGATTCATACCGTGTTTCACGTGATCTTAACTTGAATTAAGGATTTCACGGATCTTAGCTACCTTTTCTACACTAAGAACTGACTTGGAGAATCTCTTTGAGCTGTTCTACACAAGTTCTCATCTGTTTACAGTCATTTTCTCTTAATTATCAATGTTTTCACGTAGTTTCCTATATTCTGTCTTCTGGTCCAAGTATAAGCTTTGCCCACTTTATCAAACAACTTCCTACACACTGTTATGAACTGAGGCAGCTCGGGAACATTGTCTCTCAACTGTGTTATAGAGTGTAGTACTACATTTCAGTGAAGTGTAAGGCTTTCCAAAGATGCCGAACGTGTTTCGTTCTCTATTTCGATGGTATTCTGTCTTGTATAACACACATTTACCACCTTGGTCTCCTTTAAGTAAAGAATATAGGATTCATACCGTGTTTCACGTGATCTTAACTCGAATTAAGGATTTCCTGGATCTTAGCTACCTTTTCTACACTAAGAACTGACTTGGAGAATCTCTTTGAGCTGTTCTACACAAGTTCTCATCTGTTTACAGTCATTTTCTCTGAATTATCCATGTTTTCATGTAGTTTCCTATATTCTGCCTTCTGGTTCAAGTACAAGCTTTGCCCACTTTATCAAACAACTTCCTACACACTCTTATGAACTGAGGGAGCTCAGGAACATTGTCTCTCAACTGTATTACAGAGTGTACTACTACATTTCAGTGAAGTGTAAGGCTTTCCAAAGCTGCCGAACGTGTTTCTTTCTCTATTTCGATGGTATTCTGCCTATTATAACACACATTTACCACCCTAGTCTCCTTTAAGTAAAGAATATAGGATTCATACCGTGTTTCACGTGATCTTAACTCGAATTAAGGATTTCCTGGATCTTAGCTACCTTTTCTACACTAAGAACTGACTTGGAGAATCTCTTTGAGCTATTCTACGCAAGTTCTCATCTGTTTACGGTCATTTTCTCTGAATTATCCATGTTTTCATGTAGTTTCCTATATTCTGCCTTCTGGTCCAAGTATAAGCTTTGCCCACTTTATCAAACAACTTCCTACACACTGTTATGAACTGAGGGAGCTCAGGAACATTGTCTCTCAACTGTATTACAGAGTGTACTACTACATTTCAGTGAAGTGTAAGGCTTTCCAAAGCTGCCGAACGTGTTTCTTTCTCTATTTCGATGGTATTCTGCCTATTATAACACACATTTACCACCCTAGTCTCCTTTAAGTAAAGAATATAGGATTCATACCGTGTTTCACGTGATCTTAACTCGAATTAAGGATTTCCTGGATCTTAGCTACCTTTTCTACACTAAGAACTGACTTGGAGAATCTCTTTGAGCTGTTCTACGCCAGTTCTCATCTGTTTACGGTCATTTTCTCTGAATTATCCATGTTTTCATGTAGTTTCCTATATTCTGCCTTCTGGTCCAAGTATAAGCTTTGCCCACTTTATCAAACAACTTCCCACACACTGTTATGAACTGAGGCAGCTCGGGAACATTGTCTCTCAACTGTGTTATAGAGTGTAGTACTACATTTCAGTGAAGTGTAAGGCTTTCCAAAGCTGCCGAACGTGTTTCTTTCTCTAGATCAATGGTATTCTGCCTTGTATAACACACATTTACCACTCTAGTCTCCTTTAAGTAAAGAATATAGGATTCATACAGTGTTTCATGTGATCTTAACTCATATTAAGGATTTCCCGGATCTTAGCTACCTTTTCTACACTAAGAACTGACTTGGAGAATCTCTTTGAGCTGTTCTAAACAAGTTCTCATCTGTTTACAGTCATTTTCTCTTAATTATCAATGTTTTCACGTAGTTTCCTATATTCTGTCTTCTGGTCCAAGTATAAGCTTTGCCCACTTTATCAAACAACTTCCTACACACTGTTATGAACTGAGGCAGCTCGGGAACATTGTCTCTCAACTGTGTTATAGAGTGTTGTACTACATTTCAGTGAAGTGTATGGCTGTACAAAACTACCGAACGTGTTTCTTTCTCTATTTCGATGGTATTCTGCCTTGTATAACACACATTTACCACCCTAGTCTCCTTTAAGTAAAGAATATAGGATTCATACCGTGTTTCACGTGATCTTAACTTGAATTAAGGATTTCCCGGATCTTAGCTACCTTTTCTACACTAAGAACTGACTTGGAGAATCTCTTTGAGCTGTTCTACACAAGTTCTCATCTGTTTACAGTCATTTTCTCTTAATTATCAATGTTTTCACGTAGTTTCCTATATTCTGTCTTCTGGTCCAAGTATAAGCTTTGCCCACTTTATCAAACAACTTCCTACACACTGTTATGAACTGAGGCAGCTCGGGAACATTGTCTCTCAACTGTGTTATAGAGTGTAGTACTACATTTCAGTGAAGTGTAAGGCTTTCCAAAGATGCCGAACGTGTGTCGTTCTCTATTTCGATGGTATTCTGTCTTGTATAACACACATTTACCACCTTGGTCTCCTTTAAGTAAAGAATATAGGATTCATACCGTGTTTCACGTGATCTTAACTCGAATTAAGGATTTCCTGGATCTTAGCTACCTTTTCTACACTAAGAACTGACTTGGAGAATCTCTTTGAGCTGTTCTACACAAGTTCTCATCTGTTTACAGTCATTTTCTCTGAATTATCCATGTTTTCATGTAGTTTCCTATATTCTGCCTTCTGGTTCAAGTACAAGCTTTGCCCACTTTATCAAACAACTTCCTACACACTCTTATGAACTGAGGGAGCTCAGGAACATTGTCTCTCAACTGTATTACAGAGTGTACTACTACATTTCAGTGAAGTGTAAGGCTTTCCAAAGCTGCCGAACGTGTTTCTTTCTCTATTTCGATGGTATTCTGCCTATTATTACACACATTTACCACCCTAGTCTCCTTTAAGTAAAGAATATAGGATTCATACCGTGTTTCACGTGATCTTAACTCGAATTAAGGATTTCCTGGATCTTAGCTACCTTTTCTACACTAAGAACTGACTTGGAGAATCTCTTTGAGCTATTCTACGCAAGTTCTCATCTGTTTACGGTCATTTTCTCTGAATTATCCATGTTTTCATGTAGTTTCCTATATTCTGCCTTCTGGTCCAAGTATAAGCTTTGCCCACTTTATCAAACAACTTCCTACACACTGTTATGAACTGAGGCAGCTCGGGAACATTGTCTCTCAACTGTGTTATAGAGTGTAGTACTACATTTCAGTGAAGTGTAAGGCTTTCCAAAGCTGCCGAACGTGTTTCTTTCTCATTTCAATGGTATTCTGCCTTGTATAACACACATTTACCACTCTAGTCTCCTTTAAGTAAAGAATATAGGATTCATACAGTGTTTCATGTGATCTTAACTCGAATTAAGGATTTCCCGGATCTTAGCTACCTTTTCTACACTAAGAACTGCCTTGGAGAATCCCTTTGAGCTGTTCTACACAAGTTCTCATCTGTTTACGGTTATTTTCTCTGAATTATCCATGTTTTCATGTAGTTTCCTATATTCTGCCTTTTGGTTCAAGTATAAGCTTTGCCCACTTTATCAAACAACTTCCTACACACTCTTATGAACTGAGGGAGCTCAGGAACATTGTCTCTCAACTGTGTTACAGAGTGTACTACTACATTTCAGTGAAGTGTAAGGCTTTCCAAAGCTGCCGAACGTGTTTCTTTCTCTATTTCAATGGTATTCTGCCTTGTATAACACACATTTACCACTCTAGTCTCCTTTAAGTAAAGACTATAGGATTCATACAGTGTTTCATGTGATCTTAACTCGAATTAAGGATTTCCCGGATCTTAGCTACCTTTTCTACACTAAGAACTGACTTGGAGAATCTCTTTGAGCAGTTCTAAACAAGTTCTCATCTCTTTACAGTCATTTTCTCTGAATTATCCATGTTTTCATGTAGTTTCCTATATTCTGCCTTCTGGTCCAAGTATAAGCTTTGCCCACTTTATCAAACAACTTCCTACACACTCTTATGATTTGATGCAGCTCGGGAACATTGTTTCTCAACTGTGTCATAGAGTGTAGTACTACATTTCAGTGAAGTGTAAGGCTGTCCAAAGCTGCCGAACGTGTTTCTTTCTCTAGATCAATGGTATTCTGCCTTGTATAACACACATTTACCACTCTAGTCTCCTTTAAGTAAAGAATATAGGATTCATACAGTGTTTCATGTGATCTTAACTCATATTAAGGATTTCCTGGATCTTAGCTACCTTTTCTACACTAAGAACTGACTTGGAGAATCTCTTTGAGCTGTTCTAAACAAGTTCTCATCAGTTTACAGTCATTTTCTCTTAATTATCAATCTTTTCACGTAGTTTCCTATATTCTGTCTTCTGGTCCAAGTATAAGCTTTGCCCACTTTATCAAACAACTTCCTACACACTGTTTTGAACTGAGGCAGCTCGGGAACATTGTCTCTCAACTGTGTTATAGAGTGTAGTACTACATTTCAGTGAAGTGTAAGGCTTTCCAGAGATGCCGAACGTGTTTCTTTCTCTATTTCGATGGTATTCTGCCTTGTATAACACACATTTACCACCCTAGTCTCCTTTAAGTAAAGAATATAGGATTCATACCGTGTTTCACGTGATCTTAACTCGAATTAAGGATTTCCTGGATCTTAGCTACCTTTTCTACACGAAGAACTGACTTGGAGAATCTCTTTGAGCTGTTCTACACAAGTTCTCATCTGTTTACAGTCATTTTCTCTGAATTATCCATGTTTTCATGTAGTTTCCTATATTCTGCCTTCTGGTTCAAGTATAAGCTTTGCCCACTTTATCAAACAACTTCCTACACACTCTTATGAACTGAGGGAGCTCAGGAACATTGTCTCTCAACTGTGTTATAGAGTGTAGTTCTACATTTCAGTGAAGTAAGGCTTTCCAAAGATGCCGAACGTGGTTCTTTCTCTATTTCAATGGTATTCTGCCTTGTATAACACACATTTACCACTCTAGTCTCCTTTAAGTAAAGAATATAGGATTCATACAGTGTGTCATGTCATCTTAACTCGAATTAAGGATTTCCCGGATCTTAGCTACCTTTTCTACACTAAGAACTGACTTGGAGAATCTCTTTGAGCTGTTCTAAACAAGTTCTCATCTGTTTACGGTCATTTTCTCTGAATTATCCATGTTTTCATGTAGTTTCCTATATTCTGCCTATTGGTCCAAGTATAAGCTTTGCCCAGTTTATCAAATAACTTCCTACACACTGGTATGACCTGAGGCAGCTCGGTAACATTGTCTCTCAACTCTGTTATAGACTGTAGTATTCTATTTCAGTGAAGTGTAAGGCTTTCCAAAGCTGCCGAACGTGTTTCTTTCTCATTTCAACGGTAATCTGCCTTGTATAACACACATTTTCCACTCTAGTCTCCTTTAAGTAAAGAATATAGGATTCATACAGTGTTTCATGTGATCTTAACTCGAATTAAGGATTTCCCGGATCTTAGCTACCTTTTCTACACTAAGAACTGACTTGGAGAATCTCTTTGAGCTGTTCTAAACAAGTTCTCATCTGTTTACAGTCATTTTCTCTGAATTATCCATGTTTTCACGTAGTTTCCTATATTCTGTCTTCTGGTCCAAGTATAAGCTTTGCCCACTTCATCAAACAACTTCCTACACACTGTTATGAACTGAGGCAGCTCGGGAACATTGTCTTTCAACTGTGTTATAGAGGGTAGTACTACATTTCACTGAAGTGTAAGGCTTTCCAAAGCTGCCGAACGTGTTTCTTTCTCTATTTCAATGGTATTCTGCCTTGTATAACACACATTTACCACTCTAGTCTCCTTTAAGTAAAGAATATAGGATTCATACAGTGTTTCATGTGATCTTAACTCGAAATAAGGATTTCCCGGATCTTAGCTACCTTTTCTACACTAAGAACTGACTTGGAGAATCTCTTTGAGCAGTTCTAAACAAGTTCTCATCTGTTTACAGTCATTTTCTCTTAATTATCAATGTTTTCACGTAGTTTCCTATATTCTGTCTTCTGGTCCAAGTATAAGCTTTGCCCACTTTATCAAACAACTTCCTACACACTGTTATGAACTGAGGCAGCTCGGTAACATTGTCTCTCAACTGTGTTATAGAGTGTAGTATTCTATTTCAGTGAAGTGTAAGGCTTTCCAAAGCTGCCGAACGTGTTTCTTTCTCATTTCAACGGTATTCTGCCTTGTATAACACACATTTCCCACTCTAGTCTCCTTTAAGTAAAGAATATAGGATTCATACAGTGTTTCATGTGATCTTAACTCGAAATAAGGATTTCCCGGATCTTAGCTACCTTTTCTACACTAAGAACTGACTTGGAGAATCTCTTTGAGCAGTTCTAAACAAGTTCTCATCTGTTTACAGTCATTTTCTCTTAATTATCAATGTTTTCACGTAGTTTCCTATATTCTGTCTTCTGGTCCAAGTATAAGCTTTGCCCACTTTATCAAACAACTTCCTACACACTGTTATGAACTGAGGCAGCTCGGGAACATTGTCTCTCAACTGTGTTATAGAGTGTAGTACTACATTTCAGTGAAGTGTAAGGCTTTCCAAAGCTGCCGAACGTGTTTCTTTCACTAGTTCACTGGTATTCTGCCTTGTATAACACACATTTACCATTCTAGTCTCCTTTAAGTAAAGAATATAGGATTCATACAGTGTTTCATGTGATCTTAACTCATATTAAGGATTTCCCGGATCTTAGCTACCTTTTCTACACTAAGAACTGACTTGGAGAATCTCTTTGAGCTGTTCTAAACAAGTTCTCATTTGTTTACAGTCATTTTCTCTTAATTATCAATGTTTTCACGTAGTTTCCTATATTCTGTCTTCTGGTCCAAGTATAAGCTTTGCCCACTTTATCAAACAACTTCCTACACACTGTTATGAACTGAGGCAGCTCGGGAACATTGTCTCTCAACTGTGTTATAGAGTGTAGTACTACATTTCAGTGAAGTGTATGGCTGTCCAAAACTACCGAACGTGTTTCTTTCTCTATTTCGATGGTATTCTGCCTTGTATAACACACATTTACCACCCTAGACTCCTTTAAGTAAAGAATATAGGATTCATACCGTGTTTCACGTGATCTTAACTCGAATTAAGGATTTCCCGGATCTTAGCTACCTTTTCTACACTAAGAACTGACTTGGAGAATCTCTTTGAGCTGTTCTACACAAGTTCTCATCTGTTTACAGTCATTTTCTCTTAATTATCAATGTTTTCACGTAGTTTCCTATATTCTGTCTTCTGGTCCAAGTATAAGCTTTGCCCACTTTATCAAACAACTTCCTACACACTGTTATGAACTGAGGCAGCTCGGGAACATTGTCTCTCAACTGTGTTATAGAGTGTAGTACTACATTTCAGTGAAGTGTAAGGCTTTCCAAAGATGCCGAACGTGTTTCTTTCTCTATTTCGATGGTATTCTGCCTATTATAACACACATTTACCACCCTAGTCTCCTTTAAGTAAAGAATATAGGATTCATACCGTGTTTCACGTGATCTTAACTCGAATTAAGGATTTCCTGGATCTTAGCTACCTTTTCTACACTAAGAACTGACTTGGAGAATCTCTTTTAGCTGTTCTACGCAAGTTCTCATCTGTTTACAGTCATTTTCTCTGAATTATCCATGTTTTCATGTAGTTTCCTATATTCTGCCTTCTGGTCCAAGTATAAGCTTTGCCCACTTTATCAAACAACTTCCTACACACTGTTATGAACTGAGGCAGCTCGGGAACATTGTCTCTCAACTGTGTTATAGAGTGTAGTACTACATTTGAGTGAAGTGTAAGGCTTTCCAAAGCTGCCGAACGTGTTTCTTTCTCATTTCAATGGTATTCTGCCTTGTATAACACACATTTACCACTCTAGTCTCCTTTAAGTAAAGAATATAGGATTCATACAGTGTTTCATGTGATCTTAACTCGAATTAAGGATTTCCCGGATCTTAGCTACCTTTTCTACACTAAGAACTGCCTTGGAGAATCTCTTTGAGCTGTTCTACACAAGTTCTCATCTGTTTACGGTTATTTTCTCTGAATTATCCATGTTTTCATGTAGTTTCCTATATTCTGCCTT
Organism: Pipistrellus hanaki; assembly: GCF_964339955.1. Lineage (NCBI taxonomy): Eukaryota > Metazoa > Chordata > Mammalia > Chiroptera > Vespertilionidae > Pipistrellus > Pipistrellus hanaki. The sequence continues at coordinate 2,901,639 of NC_140510.1, read as the reverse complement.
CTGGTCCAAGTATAAGCTTTGCCCACTTTATCAAACAACTTCCTACACACTGTTATGAACTGAGGCAGCTCGGGAACATTGTCTCTCAACTGTGTTATAGAGTGTAGTACTACATTTCAGTGAAGTGTAAGGCTTTCCAAAGCTGCCGAACGTGTTTCTTTCTCTATTTCAATGGTATTCTGCCTTGCATAACACACATTTACCACTCTAGTCTCCTTTAAGTAAAGAATATAGGATTCATACAGTATTTCATTGATCTTAACTCGAATTAAGGATTTCCCGGATCTTAGCTACGTTTTCTACACTAAAAACTGACTTGGCGAATCTCTTTGAGCTGTTCTACACAATTTCTCATCTGTTTACAGTCATTTTCTCTGAATTATCCATGTTTTCATGTAGTTTCCTATATTCTGCCTTCTGGTCCAAGTATAAGGTTTGCCCACTTTATCAAAAAACTTCCTACACACTGTTATGAACTGAGGCAGCTCGGGAACATTGTCTCTCAACTGTGTTATAGAGTGTAGTACTACATTTCAGTGAAGTGTAAGGCTTTCCAAAGCTGTCGAACGTGTTTCTTTCTCTATTTCAATGGTATTCTGCCTTGCATAACACACATTTACCACTCTAGTCTCCTTGAAGTAAAGAATATAGGATTCATACAGTGTTTCATTGATCTTAACTCGAATTAAGGATTTCCCGGATCTTAGCTACCTTTTCTACACTAAGAACTGACTTGGAGAATCTCTTTGAGCAGTTCTAAACAAGTTCTCATCTGTTTACAGTCATTTTCTCTGAATTATCCATGTTTTCATGTAGTTTCCTATATTCTGCCTTCTGGTCCAAGTATAAGCTTTGCACACTTTATCAAACAACTTCCTACACACTGTTATGAACTGAGGCAGCTCGGGAACATTGTCTCTCAATTGTGTTATAGAGTGTAGTACTACATTTCAGTGAAGTGTAAGGCTTTCCAAAGCAGCCGGACGTGTTTCTTTCTCATTTCAATGGTACTCTGCCTTGTATAACACACATTTACCTCTCTAGTCTCCTTTAAGTAAAGAATATAGGATTCATTCAGTGTTTCATGTCATCTTAACTCGAATTAAGGGTTTTTCGGATCTTAGCTACCTTTTCTACACTAAGAACTGACTTGGAGAATCTCTTTGAGCTGTTCTAAACAAGTTCTCATCTGTTTACGGTCATTTTCTCTGAATTATCCATGTTTTCATGTAGTTTCCTATATTCTGCCTATTGGTCCAAGTATAAGCTTTGCCCAGTTTATCAAATAACTTCCTACACACTGGTATGACCTGAGGCAGCTCGGTAACATTGTCTCTCAACTGTGTTATAGAGTGTAGTACTACATTTCAGTGAAGTGTAAGGCTTTCCAAAGCTGCCGAAGTTGTTTCTTTCTCTATTTCAATGGTATTCTGCCTTGTGTAACACACATTTACCACTCTAATCTCCTTTAAGTAAAGAATATAGGATTCGTACAGTGTTTCATGTCATCTTAACTCGAATTAAGGATTTCCCGGATCTTAGCTACCTTTTGTACACTAAGAACTGACTTGGAGAATCTCTTTGAGCTGTTCTAAACAAGTTCTCATCTGTTTACAGTCATTTTCTCTGAATTATCCATGTTTTCATGTAGTTTCCTATATTCTGCCTTCTGGTCCAAGTATAAGCTTTGCCCACTTTATCAAACAACTTCCTACACACTGTTATGAACTGAGGTAGCTCTGGAACATTGTCTCTCAACTGTGTTATAGAGTGTAGTACTACATTTCAGTGAAGTGTAAGGCTTTCCAAAGCTGAAGAACGTGTTTCTTTCTCTATTTCAATGGTATTCTGCCTTGTATAACACACATTTACCACCCTAGTCTCCTTTAAGTAAAGAATATAGGATTCATACAGTGTTTCATGTGATCTTAACTCGAATTACGGATTTCCCAGATTTTAGCTACCTTTTCTACACTAAGAACTGACTTGGCGAATCTCTTTGAGCTGTTCTACACAAGTTCTCATCTGTTTACAGTCATTTTCTCTGAATTAACCATGTTTTCAGGTAGCTTCCTATATTCTGCCTTCTGGTCCAAGTATAAGCTTTGCCCACTTTATCAAACAACTTCCTACACAGTGTTATGAACTGAGGCAGCTCGGGAACATTGTTTCTCAACTGTGATATAGAGTGTAGTACTACATTTCAGTGAAGTGTAAGGCTTTCCAAACTGCCGAACGTGTTTCTTTCTCTATTTCAATGGTATTCTGCCTTGTATAACACACATTTATCACTCTAGTCTCCTTTAAGTAAAGAATATAGGATTCATACGGTGTTTCATGTGATCTTAACTCGAATTAAGGATTTCCCGGATATTAGCTACCTTTTATACACTAAGAACTGACTTGGAGAATCTCTTTCAGCTGTTCTAAACAAGTTCTCATCTGTTTACAGTCATTTTCTCTTAATTATCCATGTTTTCATGTAGATTCCTATATTCTGCCTTGTGGTCCAAGTATAAGCTTTGCCCACTTTATCAAACAACTTCCTACACACTGTTATGAACTGAGGTAGCTCGGGAACATTGTCTCTCAACTGTGTTATAGAGTGTAGTACTACATTTCAGTGAAGTGTAAGGCTTTCCAAAGCTGCCGAACGTGTTTCTTTCTCTATTTCAATGGTATTCTGCCTTGTATAACACACATTTACCACCCTAGTCTCCTTTAAGTAAAGAATATAGGATTCATACAGTGTTTCATGTGATCTTAACTCGAATAAAGGATTTCCCAGATTTTAGCTACCTTTTCTACACTAAGAACTGACTTGGCGAATCTCTTTGAGCTGTTCTACACAAGTTCTCATCTATTTACAGTCATTTTCTCTGAATTATCCATGTTTTCATGTAGTTTCCTATATTCTGCCTATTGGTCCAAGTATAAGCTTTGCCCAGTTTATCAAATAACTTCCTACACACTGGTATGACCTGAGGCAGCTCGGTAACATTGTCTCTCAACTGTGTTATAGAGTGTAGTACTACATTTCAGTGAAGTGTAAGGCTTTCCAAAGCTGCCGAACGTGTTTCTTTCTCTATTTCAATGGTATTCTGCCTTGTGTAACACACATTTACCACTCTAATCTCCTTTAAGTAAAGAATATAGGATTCGTACAGTGTTTCATGTCATCTTAACTCGAATTAAGGATTTCCCGGATCTTAGCTACCTTTTCTACACTAAGAACTGACTTGGAGAATCTCTTTCAGCTGTTCTAAACAAGTTCTCAACTGTTTACAGTCATTTTCTCTGAATTATCCATGTTTTCATGTAGATTCCTGTATTCTGCCTTGTGGTCCAAGTATAAGCTTTGCCCACTTTATCAAACAACTTCCTACACACTGTTATGAACTGAGGTAGCTCGGGAACATTGTCTCTCAACTGTGTTATAGAGTGTAGTACTACATTTCAGTGAAGTGTAAGGCTTTCCAAAGCTGCCGAACGTGTTTCTTTCTCTATTTCAATGGTATTCTGCCTTGTATAACACACATTTACCACCCTAGTCTCCTTTAAGTAAAGAATATAGGATTCATACAGTGTTTCATGTGATCTTAACTCGAATAAAGGATTTCCCAGATTTTAGCTACCTTTTCTACACTAAGAACTGACTTGGCGAATCTCTTTGAGCTGTTCTACACAAGTTCTCATCTGTTTACAGTCATTTTCTCTGAATTATCCATGTTTTCATGTAGATTCCTATATTCTGCCTTCTGGTCCAAGTATAAGCTTTGCCCACTTTATCAAAAAACTTCCTACACACTGTTATGAACTGAGGCAGCTCGGGAACATTGTCTCTCAACTGTGTTATAGAGTGTAGTACTACATTTCAGTGAAGTGTAAGGCTTTCCAAAGCTGCCGAACGTGTTTCTTTCTCTATTTCAATGGTATTCTGCCTTGCATAACACACATTTACCACTCTAGTCTCCTTTAAGTAAAGAATATAGGATTCATACAGTATTTCATTGATCTTAACTCGAATTAAGGATTTCCCGGATCTTAGCTACCTTTTCTACACTAAGAACTGACTTGGAGAATCTCTTTGAGCTGTTCTAAACAATTTCTCATCTGTTTACAGTCATTTTCTCTGAATTATCCATGTTTTCATGTAGTTTCCTATATTCTGCCTATTGGTCCAAGTATAAGCTTTGCCCAGTTTATCAAATAACTTCCTACACACTGGTATGACCTGAGGCAGCTCGGTAACATTGTCTCTCAACTGTGTTATAGAGTGTAGTACTACATTACAGTGAAGTGTAAGGCTTTCCAAACTGCCGAACGTGTTTCTTTCTCTATTTCAATGGTATTCTGCCTTGTATAACCCACATTTATCACTCTAGTCTCCTTTAAGTAAAGAATATAGGATTCATACGGTGTTTCATGTGATCTTAACTCGAATTAAGGATTTCCCGGATATTAGCTACCTTTTATACACTAAGAACTGACTTGGAGAATCTCTTTCAGCTGTTCTAAACAAGTTCTCAACTGTTTACAGTCATTTTCTCTGAATTATCCATGTTTTCATGTAGATTCCTGTATTCTGCCTTGTGGTCCAAGTATAAGCTTTGCCCACTTTATCAAACAACTTCCTACACACTGTTATGAACTGAGGTAGCTCGGGAACATTGTCTCTCAACTGTGTTATAGAGTGTAGTACTACATTTCAGTGAAGTGTAAGGCTTTCCAAAGCTGCCGAACGTGTTTCTTTCTCTATTTCAATGGTATTCTGCCTTGTATAACACACATTTACCACCCTAGTCTCCTTTAAGTAAAGAATATAGGATTCATACAGTGTTTCATGTGATCTTAACTCGAATAAAGGATTTCCCAGATTTTAGCTACCTTTTCTACACTAAGAACTGACTTGGCGAATCTCTTTGAGCTGTTCTACACAAGTTCTCATCTGTTTACAGTCATTTTCTCTGAATTATCCATGTTTTCATGTAGTTTCCTATATTCTGCCTTCTGGTCCAAGTATAAGCTTTGCCCACTTTATCAAAAAACTTCCTACACACTGTTATGAACTGAGGCAGCTCGGGAACATTGTCTCTCAACTGTGTTATAGAGTGTAGTACTACATTTGAGTGAAGTGTAAGGCTTTCCAAAGCTGCCGAAAGTGTTTCTTTCTCTATTTCAATGGTATTCTGCCTTGCATAACACACATTTACCACTCTAGTCTCCTTTAAGTAAAGAATATAGGATTCATACAGTATTTCATTGATCTTAACTCGAATTAAGGATTTCCCGGATCTTAGCTACCTTTTCTACACTAAGAACTGACTTGGCGAATCACTTTGAGCTGTTCTACACAAGTTCTCATCTGTTTACAGTCATTTTCTCTGAATTATCCATGTTTTCATGTAGTTTCCTATATTCTGCCTTCTGGTCCAAGTATAAGCTTTGCCCACTTTATCAAAAAACTTCCTACACACTGTTATGAACTGAGGCAGCTCGGGAACATTGTCTCTCAACTGTGTTATAGAGTGTAGTACTACATTTCAGTGAAGTGTAAGGCTTTCCAAAGCTGTCGAACGTGTTTCTTTCTCTATTTCAATGGTATTCTGCCTTGCATAACACACATTTACCACTCTAGTCTCCTTCAAGTAAAGAATATAGGATTCATACAGTGTTTCATTGATCTTAACTCGAATTAAGGATTTCCCGGATCTTAGCTACCTTTTCTACACTAAGAACTGACTTGGAGAATCTCTTTGAGCAGTTCTAAACAAGTTCTCATCTGTTTACAGTCATTTTCTCTGAATTATCCATGTTTTCATGTAGTTTCCTATATTCTGCCTTCTGGTCCAAGTATAAGCTTTGCACACTTTATCAAACAACTTCCTACACACTGTTATGAACTGAGGCAGCTCGGGAACATTGTCTCTCAACTGTGTTATAGAGTGTAGTACTACATTTCAGTGAAGTGTAAGGCTTTCCAAACTGCCGAACGTGTTTCTTTCTCTATTTCAATGGTATTCTGCCTTGTATAACACACATTTATCACTCTAGTCTCCTTTAAGTAAAGAATATAGGATTCATACGGTGTTTCATGTGATCTTAACTCGAATTAAGGATTTCCCGGATATTAGCTACCTTTTATACACTAAGAACTGACTTGGAGAATCTCTTTCAGCTGTTCTAAACAAGTTCTCAACTGTTTACAGTCATTTTCTCTGAATTATCCATGTTTTCATGTAGATTCCTATATTCTGCCTTGTGGTCCAAGTATAAGCTTTGCCCACTTTATCAAACAACTTCCTACACACTGTTATGAACTGAGGTAGCTCGGGAACATTGTCTCTCAAATGTGTTATAGAGTGTAGTACTACATTTCAGTGAAGTGTAAGGCTTTCCAAAGCTGCCGAACGTGTTTCTTTCTCTATTTCAATGGTATTCTGCCTTGTATAACACACATTTACCACCCTAGTCTCCTTTAAGTAAAGAATATAGGATTCATACAGTGTTTCATGTGATCTTAACTCGAATTAAGGATTTCCCGGATATTAGCTACCTTTTATACACTAAGAACTGACTTGGAGAATCTCTTTCAGCTGTTCTAAACAAGTTCTCAACTGTTTACAGTCATTTTCTCTGAATTATCCATGTTTTCATGTAGATTCCTATATTCTGCCTTGTGGTCCAAGTATAAGCTTTGCCCACTTTATCAAACATCTTCCTACACACTGTTATGAACTGAGGTAGCTCGGGAACATTGTCTCTCAAATGTGTTATAGAGTGTAGTACTACATTTCAGTGAAGTGTAAGGCTTTCCAAAGCTGCCGAACGTGTTTCTTTCTCTATTTCAATGGTATTCTGCCTTGTATAACACACATTTACCACCGTAGTCTCCTTTAAGTAAAGAATATAGGATTCATACAGTGTTTCATGAGATCTTAACTCGAATAAAGGATTTCCCAGATTTTAGCTACCTTTTCTACACTAAGAACTGACTTGGCGAATCTCTTTGAGCTGTTCTACACAAGTTCTCATCTGTTTACAGTCATTTTCTCTGAATTATCCATGTTTTCATGTAGTTTCCTATATTCTGCCTTCTGGTCCAAGTATAAGCTTTGCCCACTTTATCAAAAAACTTCCTACACACTGTTATGACCTGAGGCAGCTCGGGAACATTGTCTCTCAACTGTGTTATAGAGTGTAGTACTACATTTCAGTGAAGTGTAAGGCTTTCCAAAGCTGCCGAACGTGTTTCTTTCTCTATTTCAATGGTATTCTGCCTTGCATAACACACATTTACCACTCTAGTCTCCTTTAAGTAAAGAATATAGGATTCATACAGTATTTCATTGATCTTAACTCGAATTAAGGATTTCCCGGATCTTAGCTACCTTTTCTACACTAAGAACTGACTTGGAGAATCTCTTTGAGCTGTTCTAAACAAGTTCTCATCTGTTTACAGTCATTTTCTCTGAATTATCCATGTTTTCATGTAGTTTCCTATATTCTGCCTATTGGTCCAAGTATAAGCTTTGCCCAGTTTATCAAATAACTTCCTACACACTGGTATGACCTGAGGCAGCTCGGTAACATTGTCTCTCAACTGTGTTATAGAGTGTAGTACTACATTACAGTGAAGTGTAAGGCTTTCCAAACTGCCGAACGTGTTTCTTTCTCTATTTCAATGGTATTCTGCCTTGTATAACACACATTTACCACCCTAGTCTCCTTTAAGTAAAGAATATAGGATTCATACAGTATTTCATTGATCTTAACTCGAATTAAGGATTTCCCGGATCTTAGCTACCTTTTCTACACTAAGAACTGACTTGGAGAATCTCTTTCAGCTGTTCTAAACAAGTTCTCAACTGTTTACAGTCATTTTCTCTGAATTATCCATGTTTTCATGTAGATTCCTGTATTCTGCCTTGTGGTCCAAGTATAAGCTTTGCCCACTTTATCAAACAACTTCCTACACACTGTTATGAACTGAGGTAGCTCGGGAACATTGTCTCTCAACTGTGTTATAGAGTGTAGTACTACATTTCAGTGAAGTGTAAGGCTTTCCAAAGCTGCCGAACGTGTTTCTTTCTCTATTTCAATGGTATTCTGCCTTGTATAACACACATTTACCACCCTAGTCTCCTTTAAGTAAAGAATATAGGATTCATACAATGTTTCATGTGATCTTAACTCGAATAAAGGATTTCCCAGATTTTAGCTACCTTTTCTACACTAAGAACTGACTTGGCGAATCTCTTTGAGCTGTTCTACACAAGTTCTCATCTGTTTACAGTCATTTTCTCTGAATTATCCATGTTTTCATGTAGTTTCCTATATTCTGCCTTCTGGTCCAAGTATAAGCTTTGCCCACTTTATCAAAAAACTTCCTACACACTGTTATGAACTGAGGCAGCTCGGGAACATTGTCTCTCAACTGTGTTATAGAGTGTAGTACTACATTTCAGTGAAGTGTAAGGCTTTCCAAAGCTGCCGAACGTGTTTCTTTCTCTATTTCAATGGTATTCTGCCTTGCATAACACACATTTACCACTCTAGTCTCCTTTAAGTAAAGAATATAGGATTCATACAGTATTTCATTAATCTTAACTCGAATTAAGGATTTCCCGGATCTTAGCTACCTTTTCTACACTAAGAACTGACTTGGAGAATCTCTTTCAGCTGTTCTAAACAAGTTCTCAACTGTTTACAGTCATTTTCTCTGAATTATCCATGTTTTCATGTAGATTCCTATATTCTGCCTAGTGGTCCAAGTATAAGCTTTGCCCACTTTATCAAACAACTTCCTACACACTGTTATGAACTGAGGTAGCTCGGGAACATTGTCTCTCAACTGTGTTATAGAGTGTAGTACTACATTTCAGTGAAGTGTAAGGCTTTCCAAAGCTGCCGAACGTGTTTCTTTCTCTATTTCAATGGTATTCTGCCTTGTATAACACACATTTACCACCCTAGTCTCCTTTAAGTAAAGAATATAGGATTCATACAGTGTTTCATGTGATCTTAACTCGAATAAAGGATTTCCCAGATTTTAGCTACCTTTTCTACACTAAGAACTGACTTGGCGAATCTCTTTGAGCTGTTCTATACAAGTTCTCATCTGTTTACAGTCATTTTCTCTGAATTATCCATGTTTTCATGTAGTTTCCTATATTCTGCCTTCTGGTCCAAGTATAAGCTTTGCCCACTTTATCAAAAAACTTCCTACACACTGTTATGAACTGAGGCAGCTCGGGAACATTGTCTCTCAACTGTGTTATAGAGTGTAGTACTACATTTCAGTGAAGTGTAAGGCTTTCCAAAGCTGCCGAAAGTGTTTCTTTCTCTATTTCAATGGTATTCTGCCTTGCATAACACACATTTACCACTCTAGTCTCCTTTAAGTAAAGAATATAGGATTCATACAGTATTTCATTGATCTTAACTCGAATTAAGGATTTCCCGGATCTTAGCTACCTTTTCTACACTAAGAACTGACTTGGAGAATCTCTTTGAGCTGTTCTAAACAAGTTCTCATCTGTTTACAGTCATTTTCTCTTAATTATCAATGTTTTCACGTAGTTTCCTATATTCTGTCTTCTGGTCCAAGTATAAGCTTTGCCCACTTTATCAAACAACTTCCTACACACTGTTATGAACTGAGGCAGCTCGGGAACATTGTCTCTCAACTGTGTTATAGAGTGTTGTACTACATTTCAGTGAAGTGTATGGCTGTACAAAACTACCGAACGTGTTTCTTTCTCTATTTCGATGGTATTCTGCCTTGTATAACACACATTTACCACCCTAGTCTCCTTTAAGTAAAGAATATAGGATTCATACCGTGTTTCACGTGATCTTAACTTGAATTAAGGATTTCCCGGATCTTAGCTACCTTTTCTACACTAAGAACTGACTTGGAGAATCTCTTTGAGCTGTTCTACACAAGTTCTCATCTGTTTACAGTCATTTTCTCTGAATTATCCATGTTTTCATGTAGTTTCCTATATTCTGCCTTCTGGTCCAAGTATAAGCTTTGCCCACTTTATCAAACAACTTCCTACACACTGTTATGAACTGAGGCAGCTCGGGAACATTGTCTCTCAACTGTGTTATAGAGTGTAGTACTACATTTCAGTGAAGTGTAAGGCTTTCCAAAGCTGCCGAACGTGTTTCTTTCTCTATTTCAATGGTATTCTGCCTTGCATAACACACATTTACCACTCTAGTCTCCTTTAAGTAAAGAATATAGGATTCATACAGTATTTCATTGATCTTAACTCGAATTAAGGATTTCCCGGATCTTAGCTACGTTTTCTACACTAAAAACTGACTTGGCGAATCTCTTTGAGCTGTTCTACACAATTTCTCATCTGTTTACAGTCATTTTCTCTGAATTATCCATGTTTTCATGTAGTTTCCTATATTCTGCCTTCTGGTCCAAGTATAAGGTTTGCCCACTTTATCAAAAAACTTCCTACACACTGTTATGAACTGAGGCAGCTCGGGAACATTGTCTCTCAACTGTGTTATAGAGTGTAGTACTACATTTCAGTGAAGTGTAAGGCTTTCCAAAGCTGTCGAACGTGTTTCTTTCTCTATTTCAATGGTATTCTGCCTTGCATAACACACATTTACCACTCTAGTCTCCTTGAAGTAAAGAATATAGGATTCATACAGTGTTTCATTGATCTTAACTCGAATTAAGGATTTCCCGGATCTTAGCTACCTTTTCTACACTAAGAACTGACTTGGAGAATCTCTTTGAGCAGTTCTAAACAAGTTCTCATCTGTTTACAGTCATTTTCTCTGAATTATCCATGTTTTCATGTAGTTTCCTATATTCTGCCTTCTGGTCCAAGTATAAGCTTTGCACACTTTATCAAACAACTTCCTACACACTGTTATGAACTGAGGCAGCTCGGGAACATTGTCTCTCAATTGTGTTATAGAGTGTAGTACTACATTTCAGTGAAGTGTAAGGCTTTCCAAAGCAGCCGGACGTGTTTCTTTCTCATTTCAATGGTACTCTGCCTTGTATAACACACATTTACCTCTCTAGTCTCCTTTAAGTAAAGAATATAGGATTCATTCAGTGTTTCATGTCATCTTAACTCGAATTAAGGGTTTTTCGGATCTTAGCTACCTTTTCTACACTAAGAACTGACTTGGAGAATCTCTTTGAGCTGTTCTAAACAAGTTCTCATCTGTTTACGGTCATTTTCTCTGAATTATCCATGTTTTCATGTAGTTTCCTATATTCTGCCTATTGGTCCAAGTATAAGCTTTGCCCAGTTTATCAAATAACTTCCTACACACTGGTATGACCTGAGGCAGCTCGGTAACATTGTCTCTCAACTGTGTTATAGAGTGTAGTACTACATTTCAGTGAAGTGTAAGGCTTTCCAAAGCTGCCGAAGGTGTTTCTTTCTCTATTTCAATGGTATTCTGCCTTGTGTAACACACATTTACCACTCTAATCTCCTTTAAGTAAAGAATATAGGATTCGTACAGTGTTTCATGTCATCTTAACTCGAATTAAGGATTTCCCGGATCTTAGCTACCTTTTGTACACTAAGAACTGACTTGGAGAATCTCTTTGAGCTGTTCTAAACAAGTTCTCATCTGTTTACAGTCATTTTCTCTGAATTATCCATGTTTTCATGTAGTTTCCTATATTCTGCCTTCTGGTCCAAGTATAAGCTTTGCCCACTTTATCAAACAACTTCCTACACACTGTTATGAACTGAGGTAGCTCTGGAACATTGTCTCTCAACTGTGTTATAGAGTGTAGTACTACATTTCAGTGAAGTGTAAGGCTTTCCAAAGCTGAAGAACGTGTTTCTTTCTCTATTTCAATGGTATTCTGCCTTGTATAACACACATTTACCACCCTAGTCTCCTTTAAGTAAAGAATATAGGATTCATACAGTGTTTCATGTGATCTTAACTCGAATTACGGATTTCCCAGATTTTAGCTACCTTTTCTACACTAAGAACTGACTTGGCGAATCTCTTTGAGCTGTTCTACACAAGTTCTCATCTGTTTACAGTCATTTTCTCTGAATTAACCATGTTTTCAGGTAGCTTCCTATATTCTGCCTTCTGGTCCAAGTATAAGCTTTGCCCACTTTATCAAACAACTTCCTACACAGTGTTATGAACTGAGGCAGCTCGGGAACATTGTTTCTCAACTGTGATATAGAGTGTAGTACTACATTTCAGTGAAGTGTAAGGCTTTCCAAACTGCCGAACGTGTTTCTTTCTCTATTTCAATGGTATTCTGCCTTGTATAACACACATTTATCACTCTAGTCTCCTTTAAGTAAAGAATATAGGATTCATACGGTGTTTCATGTGATCTTAACTCGAATTAAGGATTTCCCGGATATTAGCTACCTTTTATACACTAAGAACTGACTTGGAGAATCTCTTTCAGCTGTTCTAAACAAGTTCTCATCTGTTTACAGTCATTTTCTCTTAATTATCCATGTTTTCATGTAGATTCCTATATTCTGCCTTGTGGTCCAAGTATAAGCTTTGCCCACTTTATCAAACAACTTCCTACACACTGTTATGAACTGAGGTAGCTCGGGAACATTGTCTCTCAACTGTGTTATAGAGTGTAGTACTACATTTCAGTGAAGTGTAAGGCTTTCCAAAGCTGCCGAACGTGTTTCTTTCTCTATTTCAATGGTATTCTGCCTTGTATAACACACATTTACCACCCTAGTCTCCTTTAAGTAAAGAATATAGGATTCATACAGTGTTTCATGTGATCTTAACTCGAATAAAGGATTTCCCAGATTTTAGCTACCTTTTCTACACTAAGAACTGACTTGGCGAATCTCTTTGAGCTGTTCTACACAAGTTCTCATCTATTTACAGTCATTTTCTCTGAATTATCCATGTTTTCATGTAGTTTCCTATATTCTGCCTATTGGTCCAAGTATAAGCTTTGCCCAGTTTATCAAATAACTTCCTACACACTGGTATGACCTGAGGCAGCTCGGTAACATTGTCTCTCAACTGTGTTATAGAGTGTAGTACTACATTTCAGTGAAGTGTAAGGCTTTCCAAAGCTGCCGAACGTGTTTCTTTCTCTATTTCAATGGTATTCTGCCTTGTGTAACACACATTTACCACTCTAATCTCCTTTAAGTAAAGAATATAGGATTCGTACAGTGTTTCATGTCATCTTAACTCGAATTAAGGATTTCCCGGATCTTAGCTACCTTTTCTACACTAAGAACTGACTTGGAGAATCTCTTTCAGCTGTTCTAAACAAGTTCTCAACTGTTTACAGTCATTTTCTCTGAATTATCCATGTTTTCATGTAGATTCCTGTATTCTGCCTTGTGGTCCAAGTATAAGCTTTGCCCACTTTATCAAACAACTTCCTACACACTGTTATGAACTGAGGTAGCTCGGGAACATTGTCTCTCAACTGTGTTATAGAGTGTAGTACTACATTTCAGTGAAGTGTAAGGCTTTCCAAAGCTGCCGAACGTGTTTCTTTCTCTATTTCAATGGTATTCTGCCTTGTATAACACACATTTACCACCCTAGTCTCCTTTAAGTAAAGAATATAGGATTCATACAGTGTTTCATGTGATCTTAACTCGAATAAAGGATTTCCCAGATTTTAGCTACCTTTTCTACACTAAGAACTGACTTGGCGAATCTCTTTGAGCTGTTCTACACAAGTTCTCATCTGTTTACAGTCATTTTCTCTGAATTATCCATGTTTTCATGTAGATTCCTATATTCTGCCTTCTGGTCCAAGTATAAGCTTTGCCCACTTTATCAAAAAACTTCCTACACACTGTTATGAACTGAGGCAGCTCGGGAACATTGTCTCTCAACTGTGTTATAGAGTGTAGTACTACATTTCAGTGAAGTGTAAGGCTTTCCAAAGCTGCCGAACGTGTTTCTTTCTCTATTTCAATGGTATTCTGCCTTGCATAACACACATTTACCACTCTAGTCTCCTTTAAGTAAAGAATATAGGATTCATACAGTATTTCATTGATCTTAACTCGAATTAAGGATTTCCCGGATCTTAGCTACCTTTTCTACACTAAGAACTGACTTGGAGAATCTCTTTGAGCTGTTCTAAACAATTTCTCATCTGTTTACAGTCATTTTCTCTGAATTATCCATGTTTTCATGTAGTTTCCTATATTCTGCCTATTGGTCCAAGTATAAGCTTTGCCCAGTTTATCAAATAACTTCCTACACACTGGTATGACCTGAGGCAGCTCGGTAACATTGTCTCTCAACTGTGTTATAGAGTGTAGTACTACATTACAGTGAAGTGTAAGGCTTTCCAAACTGCCGAACGTGTTTCTTTCTCTATTTCAATGGTATTCTGCCTTGTATAACCCACATTTATCACTCTAGTCTCCTTTAAGTAAAGAATATAGGATTCATACGGTGTTTCATGTGATCTTAACTCGAATTAAGGATTTCCCGGATATTAGCTACCTTTTATACACTAAGAACTGACTTGGAGAATCTCTTTCAGCTGTTCTAAACAAGTTCTCAACTGTTTACAGTCATTTTCTCTGAATTATCCATGTTTTCATGTAGATTCCTGTATTCTGCCTTGTGGTCCAAGTATAAGCTTTGCCCACTTTATCAAACAACTTCCTACACACTGTTATGAACTGAGGTAGCTCGGGAACATTGTCTCTCAACTGTGTTATAGAGTGTAGTACTACATTTCAGTGAAGTGTAAGGCTTTCCAAAGCTGCCGAACGTGTTTCTTTCTCTATTTCAATGGTATTCTGCCTTGTATAACACACATTTACCACCCTAGTCTCCTTTAAGTAAAGAATATAGGATTCATACAGTGTTTCATGTGATCTTAACTCGAATAAAGGATTTCCCAGATTTTAGCTACCTTTTCTACACTAAGAACTGACTTGGCGAATCTCTTTGAGCTGTTCTACACAAGTTCTCATCTGTTTACAGTCATTTTCTCTGAATTATCCATGTTTTCATGTAGTTTCCTATATTCTGCCTTCTGGTCCAAGTATAAGCTTTGCCCACTTTATCAAAAAACTTCCTACACACTGTTATGAACTGAGGCAGCTCGGGAACATTGTCTCTCAACTGTGTTATAGAGTGTAGTACTACATTTGAGTGAAGTGTAAGGCTTTCCAAAGCTGCCGAAAGTGTTTCTTTCTCTATTTCAATGGTATTCTGCCTTGCATAACACACATTTACCACTCTAGTCTCCTTTAAGTAAAGAATATAGGATTCATACAGTATTTCATTGATCTTAACTCGAATTAAGGATTTCCCGGATCTTAGCTACCTTTTCTACACTAAGAACTGACTTGGCGAATCACTTTGAGCTGTTCTACACAAGTTCTCATCTGTTTACAGTCATTTTCTCTGAATTATCCATGTTTTCATGTAGTTTCCTATATTCTGCCTTCTGGTCCAAGTATAAGCTTTGCCCACTTTATCAAAAAACTTCCTACACACTGTTATGAACTGAGGCAGCTCGGGAACATTGTCTCTCAACTGTGTTATAGAGTGTAGTACTACATTTCAGTGAAGTGTAAGGCTTTCCAAAGCTGTCGAACGTGTTTCTTTCTCTATTTCAATGGTATTCTGCCTTGCATAACACACATTTACCACTCTAGTCTCCTTCAAGTAAAGAATATAGGATTCATACAGTGTTTCATTGATCTTAACTCGAATTAAGGATTTCCCGGATCTTAGCTACCTTTTCTACACTAAGAACTGACTTGGAGAATCTCTTTGAGCAGTTCTAAACAAGTTCTCATCTGTTTACAGTCATTTTCTCTGAATTATCCATGTTTTCATGTAGTTTCCTATATTCTGCCTTCTGGTCCAAGTATAAGCTTTGCACACTTTATCAAACAACTTCCTACACACTGTTATGAACTGAGGCAGCTCGGGAACATTGTCTCTCAACTGTGTTATAGAGTGTAGTACTACATTTCAGTGAAGTGTAAGGCTTTCCAAACTGCCGAACGTGTTTCTTTCTCTATTTCAATGGTATTCTGCCTTGTATAACACACATTTATCACTCTAGTCTCCTTTAAGTAAAGAATATAGGATTCATACGGTGTTTCATGTGATCTTAACTCGAATTAAGGATTTCCCGGATATTAGCTACCTTTTATACACTAAGAACTGACTTGGAGAATCTCTTTCAGCTGTTCTAAACAAGTTCTCAACTGTTTACAGTCATTTTCTCTGAATTATCCATGTTTTCATGTAGATTCCTATATTCTGCCTTGTGGTCCAAGTATAAGCTTTGCCCACTTTATCAAACAACTTCCTACACACTGTTATGAACTGAGGTAGCTCGGGAACATTGTCTCTCAAATGTGTTATAGAGTGTAGTACTACATTTCAGTGAAGTGTAAGGCTTTCCAAAGCTGCCGAACGTGTTTCTTTCTCTATTTCAATGGTATTCTGCCTTGTATAACACACATTTACCACCCTAGTCTCCTTTAAGTAAAGAATATAGGATTCATACAGTGTTTCATGTGATCTTAACTCGAATTAAGGATTTCCCGGATATTAGCTACCTTTTATACACTAAGAACTGACTTGGAGAATCTCTTTCAGCTGTTCTAAACAAGTTCTCAACTGTTTACAGTCATTTTCTCTGAATTATCCATGTTTTCATGTAGATTCCTATATTCTGCCTTGTGGTCCAAGTATAAGCTTTGCCCACTTTATCAAACATCTTCCTACACACTGTTATGAACTGAGGTAGCTCGGGAACATTGTCTCTCAAATGTGTTATAGAGTGTAGTACTACATTTCAGTGAAGTGTAAGGCTTTCCAAAGCTGCCGAACGTGTTTCTTTCTCTATTTCAATGGTATTCTGCCTTGTATAACACACATTTACCACCCTAGTCTCCTTTAAGTAAAGAATATAGGATTCATACAGTGTTTCATGAGATCTTAACTCGAATAAAGGATTTCCCAGATTTTAGCTACCTTTTCTACACTAAGAACTGACTTGGCGAATCTCTTTGAGCTGTTCTACACAAGTTCTCATCTGTTTACAGTCATTTTCTCTGAATTATCCATGTTTTCATGTAGTTTCCTATATTCTGCCTTCTGGTCCAAGTATAAGCTTTGCCCACTTTATCAAAAAACTTCCTACACACTGTTATGACCTGAGGCAGCTCGGGAACATTGTCTCTCAACTGTGTTATAGAGTGTAGTACTACATTTCAGTGAAGTGTAAGGCTTTCCAAAGCTGCCGAACGTGTTTCTTTCTCTATTTCAATGGTATTCTGCCTTGCATAACACACATTTACCACTCTAGTCTCCTTTAAGTAAAGAATATAGGATTCATACAGTATTTCATTGATCTTAACTCGAATTAAGGATTTCCCGGATCTTAGCTACCTTTTCTACACTAAGAACTGACTTGGAGAATCTCTTTGAGCTGTTCTAAACAAGTTCTCATCTGTTTACAGTCATTTTCTCTGAATTATCCATGTTTTCATGTAGTTTCCTATATTCTGCCTATTGGTCCAAGTATAAGCTTTGCCCAGTTTATCAAATAACTTCCTACACACTGGTATGACCTGAGGCAGCTCGGTAACATTGTCTCTCAACTGTGTTATAGAGTGTAGTACTACATTACAGTGAAGTGTAAGGCTTTCCAAACTGCCGAACGTGTTTCTTTCTCTATTTCAATGGTATTCTGCCTTGTATAACACACATTTACCACCCTAGTCTCCTTTAAGTAAAGAATATAGGATTCATACAGTATTTCATTGATCTTAACTCGAATTAAGGATTTCCCGGATCTTAGCTACCTTTTCTACACTAAGAACTGACTTGGAGAATCTCTTTCAGCTGTTCTAAACAAGTTCTCAACTGTTTACAGTCATTTTCTCTGAATTATCCATGTTTTCATGTAGATTCCTGTATTCTGCCTTGTGGTCCAAGTATAAGCTTTGCCCACTTTATCAAACAACTTCCTACACACTGTTATGAACTGAGGTA
This sequence comes from Pipistrellus hanaki, assembly GCF_964339955.1. Lineage (NCBI taxonomy): Eukaryota > Metazoa > Chordata > Mammalia > Chiroptera > Vespertilionidae > Pipistrellus > Pipistrellus hanaki. The sequence goes on along the minus strand of NC_140510.1, from coordinate 2,883,624 downwards.
GCTCGGGAACATTGTCTCTCAACTGTGTTATAGAGTGTAGTACTACATTTCAGTGAAGTGTAAGGCTTTCCAAAGCTGCCGAACGTGTTTCTTTCTCTATTTCAATGGTATTCTGCCTTGTATAACACACATTTACCACCCTAGTCTCCTTTAAGTAAAGAATATAGGATTCATACAATGTTTCATGTGATCTTAACTCGAATAAAGGATTTCCCAGATTTTAGCTACCTTTTCTACACTAAGAACTGACTTGGCGAATCTCTTTGAGCTGTTCTACACAAGTTCTCATCTGTTTACAGTCATTTTCTCTGAATTATCCATGTTTTCATGTAGTTTCCTATATTCTGCCTTCTGGTCCAAGTATAAGCTTTGCCCACTTTATCAAAAAACTTCCTACACACTGTTATGAACTGAGGCAGCTCGGGAACATTGTCTCTCAACTGTGTTATAGAGTGTAGTACTACATTTCAGTGAAGTGTAAGGCTTTCCAAAGCTGCCGAACGTGTTTCTTTCTCTATTTCAATGGTATTCTGCCTTGCATAACACACATTTACCACTCTAGTCTCCTTTAAGTAAAGAATATAGGATTCATACAGTATTTCATTAATCTTAACTCGAATTAAGGATTTCCCGGATCTTAGCTACCTTTTCTACACTAAGAACTGACTTGGAGAATCTCTTTCAGCTGTTCTAAACAAGTTCTCAACTGTTTACAGTCATTTTCTCTGAATTATCCATGTTTTCATGTAGATTCCTATATTCTGCCTAGTGGTCCAAGTATAAGCTTTGCCCACTTTATCAAACAACTTCCTACACACTGTTATGAACTGAGGTAGCTCGGGAACATTGTCTCTCAACTGTGTTATAGAGTGTAGTACTACATTTCAGTGAAGTGTAAGGCTTTCCAAAGCTGCCGAACGTGTTTCTTTCTCTATTTCAATGGTATTCTGCCTTGTATAACACACATTTACCACCCTAGTCTCCTTTAAGTAAAGAATATAGGATTCATACAGTGTTTCATGTGATCTTAACTCGAATAAAGGATTTCCCAGATTTTAGCTACCTTTTCTACACTAAGAACTGACTTGGCGAATCTCTTTGAGCTGTTCTATACAAGTTCTCATCTGTTTACAGTCATTTTCTCTGAATTATCCATGTTTTCATGTAGTTTCCTATATTCTGCCTTCTGGTCCAAGTATAAGCTTTGCCCACTTTATCAAAAAACTTCCTACACACTGTTATGAACTGAGGCAGCTCGGGAACATTGTCTCTCAACTGTGTTATAGAGTGTAGTACTACATTTCAGTGAAGTGTAAGGCTTTCCAAAGCTGCCGAAAGTGTTTCTTTCTCTATTTCAATGGTATTCTGCCTTGCATAACACACATTTACCACTCTAGTCTCCTTTAAGTAAAGAATATAGGATTCATACAGTATTTCATTGATCTTAACTCGAATTAAGGATTTCCCGGATCTTAGCTACCTTTTCTACACTAAGAACTGACTTGGAGAATCTCTTTGAGCTGTTCTAAACAAGTTCTCATCTGTTTACAGTCATTTTCTCTTAATTATCAATGTTTTCACGTAGTTTCCTATATTCTGTCTTCTGGTCCAAGTATAAGCTTTGCCCACTTTATCAAACAACTTCCTACACACTGTTATGAACTGAGGCAGCTCGGGAACATTGTCTCTCAACTGTGTTATAGAGTGTTGTACTACATTTCAGTGAAGTGTATGGCTGTACAAAACTACCGAACGTGTTTCTTTCTCTATTTCGATGGTATTCTGCCTTGTATAACACACATTTACCACCCTAGTCTCCTTTAAGTAAAGAATATAGGATTCATACCGTGTTTCACGTGATCTTAACTTGAATTAAGGATTTCCCGGATCTTAGCTACCTTTTCTACACTAAGAACTGACTTGGAGAATCTCTTTGAGCTGTTCTACACAAGTTCTCATCTGTTTACAGTCATTTTCTCTTAATTATCAATGTTTTCACGTAGTTTCCTATATTCTGTCTTCTGGTCCAAGTATAAGCTTTGCCCACTTTATCAAACAACTTCCTACACACTGTTATGAACTGAGGCAGCTCGGGAACATTGTCTCTCAACTGTGTTATAGAGTGTAGTACTACATTTCAGTGAAGTGTAAGGCTTTCCAAAGATGCCGAACGTGTTTCGTTCTCTATTTCGATGGTATTCTGTCTTGTATAACACACATTTACCACCTTGGTCTCCTTTAAGTAAAGAATATAGGATTCATACCGTGTTTCACGTGATCTTAACTCGAATTAAGGATTTCCTGGATCTTAGCTACCTTTTCTACACTAAGAACTGACTTGGAGAATCTCTTTGAGCTGTTCTACACAAGTTCTCATCTGTTTACAGTCATTTTCTCTGAATTATCCATGTTTTCATGTAGTTTCCTATATTCTGCCTTCTGGTTCAAGTACAAGCTTTGCCCACTTTATCAAACAACTTCCTACACACTCTTATGAACTGAGGGAGCTCAGGAACATTGTCTCTCAACTGTATTACAGAGTGTACTACTACATTTCAGTGAAGTGTAAGGCTTTCCAAAGCTGCCGAACGTGTTTCTTTCTCTATTTCGATGGTATTCTGCCTATTATAACACACATTTACCACCCTAGTCTCCTTTAAGTAAAGAATATAGGATTCATACCGTGTTTCACGTGATCTTAACTCGAATTAAGGATTTCCTGGATCTTAGCTACCTTTTCTACACTAAGAACTGACTTGGAGAATCTCTTTGAGCTATTCTACGCAAGTTCTCATCTGTTTACGGTCATTTTCTCTGAATTATCCATGTTTTCATGTAGTTTCCTATATTCTGCCTTCTGGTCCAAGTATAAGCTTTGCCCACTTTATCAAACAACTTCCTACACACTGTTATGAACTGAGGGAGCTCAGGAACATTGTCTCTCAACTGTATTACAGAGTGTACTACTACATTTCAGTGAAGTGTAAGGCTTTCCAAAGCTGCCGAACGTGTTTCTTTCTCTATTTCGATGGTATTCTGCCTATTATAACACACATTTACCACCCTAGTCTCCTTTAAGTAAAGAATATAGGATTCATACCGTGTTTCACGTGATCTTAACTCGAATTAAGGATTTCCTGGATCTTAGCTACCTTTTCTACACTAAGAACTGACTTGGAGAATCTCTTTGAGCTGTTCTACGCAAGTTCTCATCTGTTTACGGTCATTTTCTCTGAATTATCCATGTTTTCATGTAGTTTCCTATATTCTGCCTTCTGGTCCAAGTATAAGCTTTGCCCACTTTATCAAACAACTTCCTACACACTGTTATGAACTGAGGCAGCTCGGGAACATTGTCTCTCAACTGTGTTATAGAGTGTAGTACTACATTTCAGTGAAGTGTAAGGCTTTCCAAAGCTGCCGAACGTGTTTCTTTCTCTAGATCAATGGTATTCTGCTTTGTATAACACACATTTACCACTCTAGTCTCCTTTAAGTAAAGAATATAGGATTCATACAGTGTTTCATGTGATCTTAACTCATATTAAGGATTTCCCGGATCTTAGCTACCTTTTCTACACTAAGAACTGACTTGGAGAATCTCTTTGAGCTGTTCTAAACAAGTTCTCATCTGTTTACAGTCATTTTCTCTTAATTATCAATGTTTTCACGTAGTTTCCTATATTCTGTCTTCTGGTCCAAGTATAAGCTTTGCCCACTTTATCAAACAACTTCCTACACACTGTTATGAACTGAGGCAGCTCGGGAACATTGTCTCTCAACTGTGTTATAGAGTGTTGTACTACATTTCAGTGAAGTGTATGGCTGTACAAAACTACCGAACGTGTTTCTTTCTCTATTTCGATGGTATTCTGCCTTGTATAACACACATTTACCACCCTAGTCTCCTTTAAGTAAAGAATATAGGATTCATACCGTGTTTCACGTGATCTTAACTTGAATTAAGGATTTCCCGGATCTTAGCTACCTTTTCTACACTAAGAACTGACTTGGAGAATCTCTTTGAGCTGTTCTACACAAGTTCTCATCTGTTTACAGTCATTTTCTCTTAATTATCAATGTTTTCACGTAGTTTCCTATATTCTGTCTTCTGGTCCAAGTATAAGCTTTGCCCACTTTATCAAACAACTTCCTACACACTGTTATGAACTGAGGCAGCTCGGGAACATTGTCTCTCAACTGTGTTATAGAGTGTAGTACTACATTTCAGTGAAGTGTAAGGCTTTCCAAAGATGCCGAACGTGTTTCGTTCTCTATTTCGATGGTATTCTGTCTTGTATAACACACATTTACCACCTTGGTCTCCTTTAAGTAAAGAATATAGGATTCATACCGTGTTTCACGTGATCTTAACTCGAATTAAGGATTTCCTGGATCTTAGCTACCTTTTCTACACTAAGAACTGACTTGGAGAATCTCTTTGAGCTGTTCTACACAAGTTCTCATCTGTTTACAGTCATTTTCTCTGAATTATCCATGTTTTCATGTAGTTTCCTATATTCTGCCTTCTGGTTCAAGTACAAGCTTTGCCCACTTTATCAAACAACTTCCTACACACTCTTATGAACTGAGGGAGCTCAGGAACATTGTCTCTCAACTGTATTACAGAGTGTACTACTACATTTCAGTGAAGTGTAAGGCTTTCCAAAGCTGCCGAACGTGTTTCTTTCTCTATTTCGATGGTATTCTGCCTATTATAACACACATTTACCACCCTAGTCTCCTTTAAGTAAAGAATATAGGATTCATACCGTGTTTCACGTGATCTTAACTCGAATTAAGGATTTCCTGGATCTTAGCTACCTTTTCTACACTAAGAACTGACTTGGAGAATCTCTTTGAGCTATTCTACGCAAGTTCTCATCTGTTTACGGTCATTTTCTCTGAATTATCCATGTTTTCATGTAGTTTCCTATATTCTGCCTTCTGGTCCAAGTATAAGCTTTGCCCACTTTATCAAACAACTTCCTACACACTGTTATGAACTGAGGCAGCTCGGGAACATTGTCTCTCAACTGTGTTATAGAGTGTAGTACTACATTTCAGTGAAGTGTAAGGCTTTCCAAAGCTGCCGAACGTGTTTCTTTCTCATTTCAATGGTATTCTGCCTTGTATAACACACATTTACCACTCTAGTCTCCTTTAAGTAAAGAATATAGGATTCATACAGTGTTTCATGTGATCTTAACTCGAATTAAGGATTTCCCGGATCTTAGCTACCTTTTCTACACTAAGAACTGCCTTGGAGAATCCCTTTGAGCTGTTCTACACAAGTTCTCATCTGTTTACGGTTATTTTCTCTGAATTATCCATGTTTTCATGTAGTTTCCTATATTCTGCCTTCTGGTTCAAGTATAAGCTTTGCCCACTTTATCAAACAACTTCCTACACACTCTTATGAACTGAGGGAGCTCAGGAACATTGTCTCTCAACTGTGTTACAGAGTGTACTACTACATTTCAGTGAAGTGTAAGGCTTTCCAAAGCTGCCGAACGTGTTTCTTTCTCTATTTCAATGGTATTCTGCCTTGTATAACACACATTTACCACTCTAGTCTCCTTTAAGTAAAGACTATAGGATTCATACAGTGTTTCATGTGATCTTAACTCGAATTAAGGATTTCCCGGATCTTAGCTACCTTTTCTACACTAAGAACTGACTTGGAGAATCTCTTTGAGCAGTTCTAAACAAGTTCTCATCTCTTTACAGTCATTTTCTCTGAATTATCCATGTTTTCATGTAGTTTCCTATATTCTGCCTTCTGGTCCAAGTATAAGCTTTGCCCACTTTATCAAACAACTTCCTACACACTCTTATGATTTGATGCAGCTCGGGAACATTGTTTCTCAACTGTGTCATAGAGTGTAGTACTACATTTCAGTGAAGTGTAAGGCTGTCCAAAGCTGCCGAACGTGTTTCTTTCTCTAGATCAATGGTATTCTGCCTTGTATAACACACATTTACCACTCTAGTCTCCTTTAAGTAAAGAATATAGGATTCATACAGTGTTTCATGTGATCTTAACTCATATTAAGGATTTCCTGGATCTTAGCTACCTTTTCTACACTAAGAACTGACTTGGAGAATCTCTTTGAGCTGTTCTAAACAAGTTCTCATCTGTTTACAGTCATTTTCTCTTAATTATCAATCTTTTCACGTAGTTTCCTATATTCTGTCTTCTGGTCCAAGTATAAGCTTTGCCCACTTTATCAAACAACTTCCTACACACTCTTATGAACTGAGGGAGCTCAGGAACATTGTCTCTCAACTGTATTACAGAGTGTACTACTACATTTCAGTGAAGTGTAAGGCTTTCCAGAGATGCCGAACGTGTTTCTTTCTCTATTTCGATGGTATTCTGCCTTGTATAACACACATTTACCACCCTAGTCTCCTTTAAGTAAAGAATATAGGATTCATACCGTGTTTCACGTGATCTTAACTCGAATTAAGGATTTCCTGGATCTTAGCTACCTTTTCTACACGAAGAACTGACTTGGAGAATCTCTTTGAGCTGTTCTACACAAGTTCTCATCTGTTTACAGTCATTTTCTCTGAATTATCCATGTTTTCATGTAGTTTCCTATATTCTGCCTTCTGGTTCAAGTATAAGCTTTGCCCACTTTATCAAACAACTTCCTACACACTCTTATGAACTGAGGGAGCTCAGGAACATTGTCTCTCAACTGTGGTATAGAGTGTAGTTCTACATTTCAGTGAAGTAAGGCTTTCCAAAGATGCCGAACTTGGTTCTTTCTCTATTTCAATGGTATTCTGCCTTGTATAACACACATTTACCACTCTAGTCTCCTTTAAGTAAAGAATATAGGATTCATACAGTGTTTCATGTGATCTTAACTCGAATTAAGGATTTCCCGGATCTTAGCTACCTTTTCTACACTAAGAACTGACTTGGAGAATCTTTTTGAGCAGTTCTAAACAAGTTCTCATCTGTTTACAGTCATTTTCTCTGAATTATCCATGTTTTCAGGTAGTTTCCTATATTCTGCCTTCTGGTCCAAGTATAAGCTTTGCCCACTTTATCAAACAACTTCCTACACACTGTTATGAACTGAGGCAGCTCGGGAACATTGTCTCTCAACTGTGTTATAGAGTGTAGTACTACATTTCAGTGAAGTGTAAGGCTTTCCAAAGCTGCCGAACGTGTTTCTTTCTCATTTCAATGGTATTCTGCCTTGTATAACACACATTTACCATTCTAGTCTCCTTTAAGTAAAGAATATAGGATTCATACAGTGCTTCATGTGATCTTAACTTGAATTAAGGATTTCCCGGATCTTAGCTACCTTTTCTACACTAAGAACTGACTTGTGGAATCTCTTTGAGCTGTTCTAAACAAGTTATCATCTGTTTACAGTCATTTTCTCTAAATTATCCATGTTTTCATGTAGTTTCCTATATTCTGCCTTCTGGTCCAAGTATAAGCTTTGCCCACTTTATCATACAACTTCCTACACACTGTTATGAACTGAGGCAGCTCGGGAACATTGTCTCTCAACTGTGTTATAGAGTGTAGTACTACATTTCAGTGAAGTGTAAGGGTTTCTAAAGCTGCCGAATGTGTTTCTTTCTCTATTTCAATGGTATTCTGCCTTGTATAACACACATTTACCACTCTAGTCCCCTTTAAGTAAAGAATATAGGATTCATACAGTGTGTCATGTCATCTTAACTCGAATTAAGGATTTCCCGGATCTTAGCTACCTTTTCTACACTAAGAACTGACTTGGAGAATCTCTTTGAGCTGTTCTAAACAAGTTCTCATCTGTTTACGGTCATTTTCTCTGAATTATCCATGTTTTCATGTAGTTTCCTATATTCTGCCTATTGGTCCAAGTATAAGCTTTTTCCAGTTTATCAAAGAACTTCCTACACACTGGTATGACCTGAGGCAGCTCGGTAACATTGTCTCTCAACTGTGTTATAGACTGTAGTATTCTATTTCAGTGAAGTGTAAGGCTTTCCAAAGCTGCCGAACGTGTTTCTTTCTCATTTCAACGGTAATCTGCCTTGTATAACACACATTTTCCACTCTAGTCTCCTTTAAGTAAAGAATATAGGATTCATACAGTGTTTCATGTGATCTTAACTCGAATTAAGGATTTCCCGGATCTTAGCTACCTTTTCTACACTAAGAACTGACTTGGAGAATCTCTTTGAGCTGTTCTAAACAAGTTCTCATCTGTTTACAGTCATTTTCTCTGAATTATCCATGTTTTCACGTAGTTTCCTATATTCTGTCTTCTGGTCCAAGTATAAGCTTTGCCCACTTCATCAAACAACTTCCTACACACTGTTATGAACTGAGGCAGCTCGGGAACATTGTCTTTCAACTGTGTTATAGAGGGTAGTACTACATTTCACTGAAGTGTAAGGCTTTCCAAAGCTGCCGAACGTGTTTCTTTCTCTATTTCAATGGTATTCTGCCTTGTATAACACACATTTACCACTCTAGTCTCCTTTAAGTAAAGAATATAGGATTCATACAGTGTTTCATGTGATCTTAACTCGAAATAAGGATTTCCCGGATCTTAGCTACCTTTTCTACACTAAGAACTGACTTGGAGAATCTCTTTGAGCAGTTCTAAACAAGTTCTCATCTGTTTACAGTCATTTTCTCTTAATTATCAATGTTTTCACGTAGTTTCCTATATTCTGTCTTCTGGTCCAAGTATAAGCTTTGCCCACTTTATCAAACAACTTCCTACACACTGTTATGAACTGAGGCAGCTCGGTAACATTGTCTCTCAACTGTGTTATAGAGTGTAGTATTCTATTTCAGTGAAGTGTAAGGCTTTCCAAAGCTGCCGAACGTGTTTCTTTCTCATTTCAACGGTATTCTGCCTTGTATAACACACATTTCCCACTCTAGTCTCCTTTAAGTAAAGAATATAGGATTCATACAGTGTTTCATGTGATCTTAACTCGAATTAAGGATTTCCCGGATCTTAGCTACCTTTTCTACACTAAGAACTGACTTGGAGAATCTCTTTGAGCTGTTCTAAACAAGTTCTCATCTGTTTACAGTCATTTTCTCTGAATTATCCATGTTTTCACGTAGTTTCCTATATTCTGTCTTCTGGTCCAAGTATAAGCTTTGCCCACTTCATCAAACAACTTCCTACACACTGTTATGAACTGAGGCAGCTCGGGAACATTGTCTTTCAACTGTGTTATAGAGGGTAGTACTACATTTCACCGAAGTGTAAGGCTTTCCAAAGCTGCCGAACGTGTTTCTTTCTCTATTTCAATGGTATTCTGCCTTGTATAACACACATTTACCACTCTAGTCTCCTTTAAGTAAAGAATATAGGATTCATACAGTGTTTCATGTGATCTTAACTCGAAATAAGGATTTCCCGGATCTTAGCTACCTTTTCTACACTAAGAACTGACTTGGAGAATCTCTTTGAGCAGTTCTAAACAAGTTCTCATCTGTTTACAGTCATTTTCTCTTAATTATCAATGTTTTCACGTAGTTTCCTATATTCTGTCTTCTGGTCCAAGTATAAGCTTTGCCCACTTTATCAAACAACTTCCTACACACTGTTATGAACTGAGGCAGCTCGGGAACATTGTCTCTCAACTGTGTTATAGAGTGTAGTACTACATTTCAGTGAAGTGTAAGGCTTTCCAAAGCTGCCGAACGTGTTTCTTTCACTAGTTCACTGGTATTCTGCCTTGTATAACACACATTTACCATTCTAGTCTCCTTTAAGTAAAGAATATAGGATTCATACAGTGTTTCATGTGATCTTAACTCATATTAAGGATTTCCCGGATCTTAGCTACCTTTTCTACACTAAGAACTGACTTGGAGAATTCCTTTGAGCTGTTCTAAACAAGTTCTCATTTGTTTACAGTCATTTTCTCTTAATTATCAATGTTTTCTCGTAGTTTCCTATATTCTGTCTTCTGGTCCAAGTATAAGCTTTGCCCACTTTATCAAACAACTTCCTACACACTGTTATGAACTGAGGCAGCTCGGGAACATTGTCTCTCAACTGTGTTATAGAGTGTAGTACTACATTTCAGTGAAGTGTATGGCTGTCCAAAACTACCGAACGTGTTTCTTTCTCTATTTCGATGGTATTCTGCCTTGTATAACACACATTTACCACCCTAGTCTCCTTTAAGTAAAGAATATAGGATTCATACCGTGTTTCACGTGATCTTAAATCGAATTAAGGATTTCCCGGATCTTAGCTACCTTTTCTACACTAAGAACTGACTTGGAGAATCTCTTTGAGCTGTTCTACACAAGTTCTCATCTGTTTACAGTCATTTTCTCTTAATTATCAATGTTTTCACGTAGTTTCCTATATTCTGTCTTCTGGTCCAAGTATAAGCTTTGCCCACTTTATCAAACAACTTCCTACACACTGTTATGAACTGAGGCAGCTCGGGAACATTGTCTCTCAACTGTGTTATAGAGTGTAGTACTACATTTCAGTGAAGTGTAAGGCTTTCCAAAGATGCCGAACGTGTTTCTTTCTCTATTTCGATGGTATTCTGCCTATTATAACACACATTTACCACCCTAGTCTCCTTTAAGTAAAGAATATAGGATTCATACCGTGTTTCACGTGATCTTAACTCGAATTAAGGATTTCCTGGATCTTAGCTACCTTTTCTACACTAAGAACTGACTTGGAGAATCTCTTTTAGCTGTTCTACGCAAGTTCTCATCTGTTTACAGTCATTTTCTCTGAATTATCCATGTTTTCATGTAGTTTCCTATATTCTGCCTTCTGGTCCAAGTATAAGCTTTGCCCACTTTATCAAACAACTTCCTACACACTGTTATGAACTGAGGCAGCTCGGGAACATTGTCTCTCAACTGTGTTATAGAGTGTAGTACTACATTTGAGTGAAGTGTAAGGCTTTCCAAAGCTGCCGAACGTGTTTCTTTCTCATTTCAATGGTATTCTGCCTTGTATAACACACATTTACCACTCTAGTCTCCTTTAAGTAAAGAATATAGGATTCATACAGTGTTTCATGTGATCTTAACTCGAATTAAGGATTTCCCGGATCTTAGCTACCTTTTCTACACTAAGAACTGCCTTGGAGAATCTCTTTGAGCTGTTCTACACAAGTTCTCATCTGTTTACGGTTATTTTCTCTGAATTATCCATGTTTTCATGTAGTTTCCTATATTCTGCCTTCTGGTCCAAGTATAAGCTTTGCCCACTTTATCAAACAACTTCCTACACACTGTTATGAACTGAGGCAGCTCGGGAACATTGTCTCTCAACTGTGTTATAGAGTGTAGTACTACATTTCAGTGAAGTGTAAGGCTTTCCAAAGCTGCCGAACGTGTTTCTTTCTCTATTTCAATGGTATTCTGCCTTGCATAACACACATTTACCACTCTAGTCTCCTTTAAGTAAAGAATATAGGATTCATACAGTATTTCATTGATCTTAACTCGAATTAAGGATTTCCCGGATCTTAGCTACGTTTTCTACACTAAAAACTGACTTGGCGAATCTCTTTGAGCTGTTCTACACAATTTCTCATCTGTTTACAGTCATTTTCTCTGAATTATCCATGTTTTCATGTAGTTTCCTATATTCTGCCTTCTGGTCCAAGTATAAGGTTTGCCCACTTTATCAAAAAACTTCCTACACACTGTTATGAACTGAGGCAGCTCGGGAACATTGTCTCTCAGCTGTGTTATAGAGTGTAGTACTACATTTCAGTGAAGTGTAAGGCTTTCCAAAGCTGTCGAACGTGTTTCTTTCTCTATTTCAATGGTATTCTGCCTTGCATAACACACATTTACCACTCTAGTCTCCTTGAAGTAAAGAATATAGGATTCATACAGTGTTTCATTGATCTTAACTCGAATTAAGGATTTCCCGGATCTTAGCTACCTTTTCTACACTAAGAACTGACTTGGAGAATCTCTTTGAGCAGTTCTAAACAAGTTCTCATCTGTTTACAGTCATTTTCTCTGAATTATCCATGTTTTCATGTAGTTTCCTATATTCTGCCTTCTGGTCCAAGTATAAGCTTTGCACACTTTATCAAACAACTTCCTACACACTGTTATGAACTGAGGCAGCTCGGGAACATTGTCTCTCAATTGTGTTATAGAGTGTAGTACTACATTTCAGTGAAGTGTAAGGCTTTCCAAAGCAGCCGGACGTGTTTCTTTCTCATTTCAATGGTACTCTGCCTTGTATAACACACATTTACCTCTCTAGTCTCCTTTAAGTAAAGAATATAGGATTCATTCAGTGTTTCATGTCATCTTAACTCGAATTAAGGGTTTTTCGGATCTTAGCTACCTTTTCTACACTAAGAACTGACTTGGAGAATCTCTTTGAGCTGTTCTAAACAAGTTCTCATCTGTTTACGGTCATTTTCTCTGAATTATCCATGTTTTCATGTAGTTTCCTATATTCTGCCTATTGGTCCAAGTATAAGCTTTGCCCAGTTTATCAAATAACTTCCTACACACTGGTATGACCTGAGGCAGCTCGGTAACATTGTCTCTCAACTGTGTTATAGAGTGTAGTACTACATTTCAGTGAAGTGTAAGGCTTTCCAAAGCTGCCGAAGGTGTTTCTTTCTCTATTTCAATGGTATTCTGCCTTGTGTAACACACATTTACCACTCTAATCTCCTTTAAGTAAAGAATATAGGATTCGTACAGTGTTTCATGTCATCTTAACTCGAATTAAGGATTTCCCGGATCTTAGCTACCTTTTGTACACTAAGAACTGACTTGGAGAATCTCTTTGAGCTGTTCTAAACAAGTTCTCATCTGTTTACAGTCATTTTCTCTGAATTATCCATGTTTTCATGTAGTTTCCTATATTCTGCCTTCTGGTCCAAGTATAAGCTTTGCCCACTTTATCAAACAACTTCCTACACACTGTTATGAACTGAGGTAGCTCTGGAACATTGTCTCTCAACTGTGTTATAGAGTGTAGTACTACATTTCAGTGAAGTGTAAGGCTTTCCAAAGCTGAAGAACGTGTTTCTTTCTCTATTTCAATGGTATTCTGCCTTGTATAACACACATTTACCACCCTAGTCTCCTTTAAGTAAAGAATATAGGATTCATACAGTGTTTCATGTGATCTTAACTCGAATTACGGATTTCCCAGATTTTAGCTACCTTTTCTACACTAAGAACTGACTTGGCGAATCTCTTTGAGCTGTTCTACACAAGTTCTCATCTGTTTACAGTCATTTTCTCTGAATTAACCATGTTTTCAGGTAGCTTCCTATATTCTGCCTTCTGGTCCAAGTATAAGCTTTGCCCACTTTATCAAACAACTTCCTACACAGTGTTATGAACTGAGGCAGCTCGGGAACATTGTTTCTCAACTGTGATATAGAGTGTAGTACTACATTTCAGTGAAGTGTAAGGCTTTCCAAACTGCCGAACGTGTTTCTTTCTCTATTTCAATGGTATTCTGCCTTGTATAACACACATTTATCACTCTAGTCTCCTTTAAGTAAAGAATATAGGATTCATACGGTGTTTCATGTGATCTTAACTCGAATTAAGGATTTCCCGGATATTAGCTACCTTTTATACACTAAGAACTGACTTGGAGAATCTCTTTCAGCTGTTCTAAACAAGTTCTCATCTGTTTACAGTCATTTTCTCTTAATTATCCATGTTTTCATGTAGATTCCTATATTCTGCCTTGTGGTCCAAGTATAAGCTTTGCCCACTTTATCAAACAACTTCCTACACACTGTTATGAACTGAGGTAGCTCGGGAACATTGTCTCTCAACTGTGTTATAGAGTGTAGTACTACATTTCAGTGAAGTGTAAGGCTTTCCAAAGCTGCCGAACGTGTTTCTTTCTCTATTTCAATGGTATTCTGCCTTGTATAACACACATTTACCACCCTAGTCTCCTTTAAGTAAAGAATATAGGATTCATACAGTGTTTCATGTGATCTTAACTCGAATAAAGGATTTCCCAGATTTTAGCTACCTTTTCTACACTAAGAACTGACTTGGCGAATCTCTTTGAGCTGTTCTACACAAGTTCTCATCTATTTACAGTCATTTTCTCTGAATTATCCATGTTTTCATGTAGTTTCCTATATTCTGCCTATTGGTCCAAGTATAAGCTTTGCCCAGTTTATCAAATAACTTCCTACACACTGGTATGACCTGAGGCAGCTCGGTAACATTGTCTCTCAACTGTGTTATAGAGTGTAGTACTACATTTCAGTGAAGTGTAAGGCTTTCCAAAGCTGCCGAACGTGTTTCTTTCTCTATTTCAATGGTATTCTGCCTTGTGTAACACACATTTACCACTCTAATCTCCTTTAAGTAAAGAATATAGGATTCGTACAGTGTTTCATGTCATCTTAACTCGAATTAAGGATTTCCCGGATCTTAGCTACCTTTTCTACACTAAGAACTGACTTGGAGAATCTCTTTCAGCTGTTCTAAACAAGTTCTCAACTGTTTACAGTCATTTTCTCTGAATTATCCATGTTTTCATGTAGATTCCTGTATTCTGCCTTGTGGTCCAAGTATAAGCTTTGCCCACTTTATCAAACAACTTCCTACACACTGTTATGAACTGAGGTAGCTCGGGAACATTGTCTCTCAACTGTGTTATAGAGTGTAGTACTACATTTCAGTGAAGTGTAAGGCTTTCCAAAGCTGCCGAACGTGTTTCTTTCTCTATTTCAATGGTATTCTGCCTTGTATAACACACATTTACCACCCTAGTCTCCTTTAAGTAAAGAATATAGGATTCATACAGTGTTTCATGTGATCTTAACTCGAATAAAGGATTTCCCAGATTTTAGCTACCTTTTCTACACTAAGAACTGACTTGGCGAATCTCTTTGAGCTGTTCTACACAAGTTCTCATCTGTTTACAGTCATTTTCTCTGAATTATCCATGTTTTCATGTAGATTCCTATATTCTGCCTTCTGGTCCAAGTATAAGCTTTGCCCACTTTATCAAAAAACTTCCTACACACTGTTATGAACTGAGGCAGCTCGGGAACATTGTCTCTCAACTGTGTTATAGAGTGTAGTACTACATTTCAGTGAAGTGTAAGGCTTTCCAAAGCTGCCGAACGTGGTCTTTCTCTATTTCAATGGTATTCTGCCTTGTATAACACACATTTACCACCCTAGTCTCCTTTAAGTAAAGAATATAGGATTCATACAGTGTTTCATGTGATCTTAACTCGAATAAAGGATTTCCCAGATTTTAGCTACCTTTTCTACACTAAGAACTGACTTGGCGAATCTCTTTGAGCTGTTCTACACAAGTTCTCATCTATTTACAGTCATTTTCTCTGAATTATCCATGTTTTCATGTAGTTTCCTATATTCTGCCTATTGGTCCAAGTATAAGCTTTGCCCAGTTTATCAAATAACTTCCTACACACTGGTATGACCTGAGGCAGCTCGGTAACATTGTCTCTCAACTGTGTTATAGAGTGTAGTACTACATTTCAGTGAAGTGTAAGGCTTTCCAAAGCTGCCGAACGTGTTTCTTTCTCTATTTCAATGGTATTCTGCCTTGTGTAACACACATTTACCACTCTAATCTCCTTTAAGTAAAGAATATAGGATTCGTACAGTGTTTCATGTCATCTTAACTCGAATTAAGGATTTTCCGGATCTTAGCTACCTTTTCTACACTAAGAACTGACTTGGAGAATCTCTTTCAGCTGTTCTAAACAAGTTCTCAACTGTTTACAGTCATTTTCTCTGAATTATCCATGTTTTCATGTAGATTCCTGTATTCTGCCTTGTGGTCCAAGTATAAGCTTTGCCCACTTTATCAAACAACTTCCTACACACTGTTATGAACTGAGGTAGCTCGGGAACATTGTCTCTCAACTGTGTTATAGAGTGTAGTACTACATTTCAGTGAAGTGTAAGGCTTTCCAAAGCTGCCGAACGTGTTTCTTTCTCTATTTCAATGGTATTCTGCCTTGTATAACACACATTTACCACCCTAGTCTCCTTTAAGTAAAGAATATAGGATTCATACAGTGTTTCATGTGATCTTAACTCGAATAAAGGATTTCCCAGATTTTAGCTACCTTTTCTACACTAAGAACTGACTTGGCGAATCTCTTTGAGCTGTTCTACACAAGTTCTCATCTGTTTACAGTCATTTTCTCTGAATTATCCATGTTTTCATGTAGATTCCTATATTCTGCCTTCTGGTCCAAGTATAAGCTTTGCCCACTTTATCAAAAAACTTCCTACACACTGTTATGAACTGAGGCAGCTCGGGAACATTGTCTCTCAACTGTGTTATAGAGTGTAGTACTACATTTCAGTGAAGTGTAAGGCTTTCCAAAGCTGCCGAACGTGTTTCTTTCTCTATTTCAATGGTATTCTGCCTTGCATAACACACATTTACCACTCTAGTCTCCTTTAAGTAAAGAATATAGGATTCATACAGTATTTCATTGATCTTAACTCGAATTAAGGATTTCCCGGATCTTAGCTACCTTTTCTACACTAAGAACTGACTTGGAGAATCTCTTTGAGCTGTTCTAAACAATTTCTCATCTGTTTACAGTCATTTTCTCTGAATTATCCATGTTTTCATGTAGTTTCCTATATTCTGCCTATTGGTCCAAGTATAAGCTTTGCCCAGTTTATCAAATAACTTCCTACACACTGGTATGACCTGAGGCAGCTCGGTAACATTGTCTCTCAACTGTGTTATAGAGTGTAGTACTACATTACAGTGAAGTGTAAGGCTTTCCAAACTGCCGAACGTGTTTCTTTCTCTATTTCAATGGTATTCTGCCTTGTATAACCCACATTTATCACTCTAGTCTCCTTTAAGTAAAGAATATAGGATTCATACGGTGTTTCATGTGATCTTAACTCGAATTAAGGATTTCCCGGATATTAGCTACCTTTTATACACTAAGAACTGACTTGGAGAATCTCTTTCAGCTGTTCTAAACAAGTTCTCAACTGTTTACAGTCATTTTCTCTGAATTATCCATGTTTTCATGTAGATTCCTGTATTCTGCCTTGTGGTCCAAGTATAAGCTTTGCCCACTTTATCAAACAACTTCCTACACACTGTTATGAACTGAGGTAGCTCGGGAACATTGTCTCTCAACTGTGTTATAGAGTGTAGTACTACATTTCAGTGAAGTGTAAGGCTTTCCAAAGCTGCCGAACGTGTTTCTTTCTCTATTTCAATGGTATTCTGCCTTGTATAACACACATTTACCACCCTAGTCTCCTTTAAGTAAAGAATATAGGATTCATACAGTGTTTCATGTGATCTTAACTCGAATAAAGGATTTCCCAGATTTTAGCTACCTTTTCTACACTAAGAACTGACTTGGCGAATCTCTTTGAGCTGTTCTACACAAGTTCTCATCTGTTTACAGTCATTTTCTCTGAATTATCCATGTTTTCATGTAGTTTCCTATATTCTGCCTTCTGGTCCAAGTATAAGCTTTGCCCACTTTATCAAAAAACTTCCTACACACTGTTATGAACTGAGGCAGCTCGGGAACATTGTCTCTCAACTGTGTTATAGAGTGTAGTACTACATTTCAGTGAAGTGTAAGGCTTTCCAAAGCTGCCGAAAGTGTTTCTTTCTCTATTTCAATGGTATTCTGCCTTGCATAACACACATTTACCACTCTAGTCTCCTTTAAGTAAAGAATATAGGATTCATACAGTATTTCATTGATCTTAACTCGAATTAAGGATTTCCCGGATCTTAGCTACCTTTTCTACACTAAGAACTGACTTGGCGAATCACTTTGAGCTGTTCTACACAAGTTCTCATCTGTTTACAGTCATTTTCTCTGAATTATCCATGTTTTCATGTAGTTTCCTATATTCTGCCTTCTGGTCCAAGTATAAGCTTTGCCCACTTTATCAAAAAACTTCCTACACACTGTTATGAACTGAGGCAGCTCGGGAACATTGTCTCTCAACTGTGTTATAGAGTGTAGTACTACATTTCAGTGAAGTGTAAGGCTTTCCAAAGCTGTCGAACGTGTTTCTTTCTCTATTTCAATGGTATTCTGCCTTGCATAACACACATTTACCACTCTAGTCTCCTTCAAGTAAAGAATATAGGATTCATACAGTGTTTCATTGATCTTAACTCGAATTAAGGATTTCCCGGATCTTAGCTACCTTTTCTACACTAAGAACTGACTTGGAGAATCTCTTTGAGCAGTTCTAAACAAGTTCTCATCTGTTTACAGTCATTTTCTCTGAATTATCCATGTTTTCATGTAGTTTCCTATATTCTGCCTTCTGGTCCAAGTATAAGCTTTGCACACTTTATCAAACAACTTCCTACACACTGTTATGAACTGAGGCAGCTCGGGAACATTGTCTCTCAACTGTGTTATAGAGTGTAGTACTACATTTCAGTGAAGTGTAAGGCTTTCCAAACTGCCGAACGTGTTTCTTTCTCTATTTCAATGGTATTCTGCCTTGTATAACACACATTTATCACTCTAGTCTCCTTTAAGTAAAGAATATAGGATTCATACGGTGTTTCATGTGATCTTAACTCGAATTAAGGATTTCCCGGATATTAGCTACCTTTTATACACTAAGAACTGACTTGGAGAATCTCTTTCAGCTGTTCTAAACAAGTTCTCAACTGTTTACAGTCATTTTCTCTGAATTATCCATGTTTTCATGTAGATTCCTATATTCTGCCTTGTGGTCCAAGTATAAGCTTTGCCCACTTTATCAAACAACTTCCTACACACTGTTATGAACTGAGGTAGCTCGGGAACATTGTCTCTCAAATGTGTTATAGAGTGTAGTACTACATTTCAGTGAAGTGTAAGGCTTTCCAAAGCTGCCGAACGTGTTTCTTTCTCTATTTCAATGGTATTCTGCCTTGTATAACACACATTTACCACCCTAGTCTCCTTTAAGTAAAGAATATAGGATTCATACAGTGTTTCATGTGATCTTAACTCGAATTAAGGATTTCCCGGATATTAGCTACCTTTTATACACTAAGAACTGACTTGGAGAATCTCTTTCAGCTGTTCTAAACAAGTTCTCAACTGTTTACAGTCATTTTCTCTGAATTATCCATGTTTTCATGTAGATTCCTATATTCTGCCTTGTGGTCCAAGTATAAGCTTTGCCCACTTTATCAAACAACTTCCTACACACTGTTATGAACTGAGGTAGCTCGGGAACATTGTCTCTCAAATGTGTTATAGAGTGTAGTACTACATTTCAGTGAAGTGTAAGGCTTTCCAAAGCTGCCGAACGTGTTTCTTTCTCTATTTCAATGGTATTCTGCCTTGTATAACACACATTTACCACCCTAGTCTCCTTTAAGTAAAGAATATAGGATTCATACAGTGTTTCATGAGATCTTAACTCGAATAAAGGATTTCCCAGATTTTAGCTACCTTTTCTACACTAAGAACTGACTTGGCGAATCTCTTTGAGCTGTTCTACACAAGTTCTCATCTGTTTACAGTCATTTTCTCTGAATTATCCATGTTTTCATGTAGTTTCCTATATTCTGCCTTCTGGTCCAAGTATAAGCTTTGCCCACTTTATCAAAAAACTTCCTACACACTGTTATGACCTGAGGCAGCTCGGGAACATTGTCTCTCAACTGTGTTATAGAGTGTAGTACTACATTTCAGTGAAGTGTAAGGCTTTCCAAAGCTGCCGAACGTGTTTCTTTCTCTATTTCAATGGTATTCTGCCTTGCATAACACACATTTACCACTCTAGTCTCCTTTAAGTAAAGAATATAGGATTCATACAGTATTTCATTGATCTTAACTCGAATTAAGGATTTCCCGGATCTTAGCTACCTTTTCTACACTAAGAACTGACTTGGAGAATCTCTTTGAGCTGTTCTAAACAAGTTCTCATCTGTTTACAGTCATTTTCTCTGAATTATCCATGTTTTCATGTAGTTTCCTATATTCTGCCTATTGGTCCAAGTATAAGCTTTGCCCAGTTTATCAAATAACTTCCTACACACTGGTATGACCTGAGGCAGCTCGGTAACATTGTCTCTCAACTGTGTTATAGAGTGTAGTACTACATTACAGTGAAGTGTAAGGCTTTCCAAACTGCCGAACGTGTTTCTTTCTCTATTTCAATGGTATTCTGCCTTGTATAACACACATTTACCACCCTAGTCTCCTTTAAGTAAAGAATATAGGATTCATACAGTATTTCATTGATCTTAACTCGAATTAAGGATTTCCCGGATCTTAGCTACCTTTTCTACACTAAGAACTGACTTGGAGAATCTCTTTCAGCTGTTCTAAACAAGTTCTCAACTGTTTACAGTCATTTTCTCTGAATTATCCATGTTTTCATGTAGATTCCTGTATTCTGCCTTGTGGTCCAAGTATAAGCTTTGCCCACTTTATCAAACAACTTCCTACACACTGTTATGAACTGAGGTAGCTCGGGAACATTGTCTCTCAACTGTGTTATAGAGTGTAGTACTACATTTCAGTGAAGTGTAAGGCTTTCCAAAGCTGCCGAACGTGTTTCTTTCTCTATTTCAATGGTATTCTGCCTTGTATAACACACATTTACCACCCTAGTCTCCTTTAAGTAAAGAATATAGGATTCATACAATGTGTCATGTGATCTTAACTCGAATAAAGGATTTCCCAGATTTTAGCTACCTTTTCTACACTAAGAACTGACTTGGCGAATCTCTTTGAGCTGTTCTACACAAGTTCTCATCTGTTTACAGTCATTTTCTCTGAATTATCCATGTTTTCATGTAGTTTCCTATATTCTGCCTTCTGGTCCAAGTATAAGCTTTGCCCACTTTATCAAAAAACTTCCTACACACTGTTATGAACTGAGGCAGCTCGGGAACATTGTCTCTCAACTGTGTTATAGAGTGTAGTACTACATTTCAGTGAAGTGTAAGGCTTTCCAAAGCTGCCGAACGTGTTTCTTTCTCTATTTCAATGGTATTCTGCCTTGCATAACACACATTTACCACTCTAGTCTCCTTTAAGTAAAGAATATAGGATTCATACAGTATTTCATTAATCTTAACTCGAATTAAGGATTTCCCGGATCTTAGCTACCTTTTCTACACTAAGAACTGACTTGGAGAATCTCTTTCAGCTGTTCTAAACAAGTTCTCAACTGTTTACAGTCATTTTCTCTGAATTATCCATGTTTTCATGTAGATTCCTATATTCTGCCTAGTGGTCCAAGTATAAGCTTTGCCCACTTTATCAAACAACTTCCTACACACTGTTATGAACTGAGGTAGCTCGGGAACATTGTCTCTCAACTGTGTTATAGAGTGTAGTACTACATTTCAGTGAAGTGTAAGGCTTTCCAAAGATGCCGAACGTGTTTCTTTCTCTATTTCAATGGTATTCTGCCTTGTATAACACACATTTACCACCCTAGTCTCCTTTAAGTAAAGAATATAGGATTCATACAGTGTTTCATGTGATCTTAACTCGAATAAAGGATTTCCCAGATTTTAGCTACCTTTTCTACACTAAGAACTGACTTGGCGAATCTCTTTGAGCTGTTCTATACAAGTTCTCATCTGTTTACAGTCATTTTCTCTGAATTATCCATGTTTTCATGTAGTTTCCTATATTCTGCCTTCTGGTCCAAGTATAAGCTTTGCCCACTTTATCAAAAAACTTCCTACACACTGTTATGAACTGAGGCAGCTCGGGAACATTGTCTCTCAATTGTGTTATAGAGTGTAGTACTACATTTCAGTGAAGTGTAAGGCTTTCCAAAGCTGCCGAAAGTGTTTCTTTCTCTATTTCAATGGTATTCTGCCTTGCATAACACACATTTACCACTCTAGTCTCCTTTAAGTAAAGAATATAGGATTCATACAGTATTTCATTGATCTTAACTCGAATTAAGGATTTCCCGGATCTTAGCTACCTTTTCTACACTAAGAACTGACTTGGCGAATCACTTTGAGCTGTTCTACACAAGTTCTCATCTGTTTACAGTCATTTTCTCTGAATTATCCATGTTTTCATGTAGTTTCCTATATTCTGCCTTCTGGTCCAAGTATAAGCTTTGCCCACTTTATCAAAAAACTTCCTACACACTGTTATGAACTGAGGCAGCTCGGGAACATTGTCTCTCAACTGTGTTATAGAGTGTAGTACTACATTTCAGTGAAGTGTAAGGCTTTCCAAAGCTGTCGAACGTGTTTCTTTCTGTATTTCAATGGTATTCTGCCTTGCATAACACACATTTACCACTCTAGTCTCCTTCAAGTAAAGAATATAGGATTCATACAGTGTTTCATTGATCTTAACTCGAATTAAGGATTTCCCGGATCTTAGCTACCTTTTCTACACTAAGAACTGACTTGGAGAATCTCTTTGAGCAGTTCTAAACAAGTTCTCATCTGTTTACAGTCATTTTCTCTGAATTATCCATGTTTTCATGTAGTTTCCTATATTCTGCCTTCTGGTCCAAGTATAAGCTTTGCACACTTTATCAAACAACTTCCTACACACTGTTATGAACTGAGGCAGCTCGGGAACATTGTCTCTCAACTGTGTTATAGAGTGTAGTACTACATTTCAGTGAAGTGTAAGGCTTTCCAAACTGCCGAACGTGTTTCTTTCTCTATTTCAATGGTATTCTGCCTTGTATAACACACATTTATCACTCTAGTCTCCTTTAAGTAAAGAATATAGGATTCATACGGTGTTTCATGTGATCTTAACTCGAATTAAGGATTTCCCGGATATTAGCTACCTTTTATACACTAAGAACTGACTTGGAGAATCTCTTTCAGCTGTTCTAAACAAGTTCTCAACTGTTTACAGTCATTTTCTCTGAATTATCCATGTTTTCATGTAGATTCCTATATTCTGCCTTGTGGTCCAAGTATAAGCTTTGCCCACTTTATCAAACAACTTCCTACACACTGTTATGAACTGATGTAGCTCGGGAACATTGTCTCTCAAATGTGTTATAGAGTGTAGTACTACATTTCAGTGAAGTGTAAGGCTTTCCAAAGCTGCCGAACGTGTTTCTTTCTCTATTTCAATGGTATTCTGCCTTGTATAACTCACATTTACCACCCTAGTCTCCTTTAAGTAAAGAATATAGGATTCATACAGTGTTTCATGTGATCTTAACTCGAATAAAGGATTTCCCAGATTTTAGCTACCTTTTCTACACTAAGAACTGACTTGGCGAATCTCTTTGAGCTGTTCTACACAAGTTCTCATCTGTTTACAGTCATTTTCTCTGAATTATCCATGTTTTCATGTAGTTTCCTATATTCTGCCTTCTGGTCCAAGTATAAGCTTTGCCCACTTTATCAAAAAACTTCCTACACACTGTTATGAACTGAGGCAGCTCGGGAACATTGTCTCTCAACTGTGTTATAGAGTGTAGTACTACATTTCAGTGAAGTGTAAGGCTTTCCAAAGCTGCCGAACGTGTTTCTTTCTCTATTTCAATGGTATTCTGCCTTGCATAACACACATTTACCACTCTAGTCTCCTTTAAGTAAAGAATATAGGATTCATACAGTATTTCATTGATCTTAACTCGAATTAAGGATTTCCCAGATCTTAGCTACCTTTTCTACACTAAGAACTGACTTGGAGAATCTCTTTGAGCTGTTCTAAACAATTTCTCATCTGTTTACAGTCATTTTCTCTGAATTATCCATGTTTTCATGTAGTTTCCTATATTCTGCCTATTGGTCCAAGTATAAGCTTTGCCCAGTTTATCAAATAACTTCCTACACACTGGTATGACCTGAGGCAGCTCGGTAACATTGTCTCTCAACTGTGTTATAGAGTGTAGTACTACATTACAGTGAAGTGTAAGGCTTTCCAAACTGCCGAACGTGTTTCTTTCTCTATTTCAATGGTATTCTGCCTTGTATAACCCACATTTATCACTCTAGTCTCCTTTAAGTAAAGAATATAGGATTCATACGGTGTTTCATGTGATCTTAACTCGAATTAAGGATTTCCCGGATATTAGCTACCTTTTATACACTAAGAACTGACTTGGAGAATCTCTTTCAGCTGTTCTAAACAAGTTCTCAACTGTTTACA
Source organism: Pipistrellus hanaki (assembly GCF_964339955.1). NCBI lineage: Eukaryota > Metazoa > Chordata > Mammalia > Chiroptera > Vespertilionidae > Pipistrellus > Pipistrellus hanaki. The sequence goes on along the minus strand of NC_140510.1, from coordinate 2,859,528 downwards.
GTCATTTTCTCTGAATTATCCATGTTTTCATGTAGATTCCTGTATTCTGCCTTGTGGTCCAAGTATAAGCTTTGCCCACTTTATCAAACAACTTCCTACACACTGTTATGAACTGAGGTAGCTCGGGAACATTGTCTCTCAACTGTGTTATAGAGTGTAGTACTACATTTCAGTGAAGTGTAAGGCTTTCCAAAGCTGCCGAACGTGTTTCTTTCTCTATTTCAATGGTATTCTGCCTTGTATAACACACATTTACCACCCTAGTCTCCTTTAAGTAAAGAATATAGGATTCATACAGTGTTTCATGTGATCTTAACTCGAATAAAGGATTTCCCAGGTTTTAGCTACCTTTTCTACACTAAGAACTGACTTGGCGAATCTCTTTGAGCTGTTCTACACAAGTTCTCATCTGTTTACAGTCATTTTCTCTGAATTATCCATGTTTTCATGTAGTTTCCTATATTCTGCCTTCTGGTCCAAGTATAAGCTTTGCCCACTTTATCAAAAAACTTCCTACACACTGTTATGAACTGAGGCAGCTCGGGAACATTGTCTCTCAACTGTGTTATAGAGTGTAGTACTACATTTCAGTGAAGTGTAAGGCTTTCCAAAGCTGCCGAACGTGTTTCTTTCTCTATTTCAATGGTATTCTGCCTTGCATAACACACATTTACCACTCTAGTCTCCTTTAAGTGAAGAATATAGGATTCATACAGTATTTCATTGATCTTAACTCGAATTAAGGATTTCCCGGATCTTAGCTACCTTTTCTACACTAAGAACTGACTTGGAGAATCTCTTTCAGCTGTTCTAAACAAGTTCTCAACTGTTTACAGTCATTTTCTCTGAATTATCCATGTTTTCATGTAGATTCCTATATTCTGCCTTGTGGTCCAAGTATAAGCTTTGCCCACTTTATCAAACAACTTCCTACACACTGTTATGAACTGAGGTAGCTCGGGAACATTGTCTCTCAACTGTGTTATAGAGTGTAGTACTACATTTCAGTGAAGTGTAAGGCTTTCCAAAGCTGCCGAACGTGTTTCTTTCTCTATTTCAATGGTATTCTGCCTTGCATAACACACATTTACCACTCTAGTCTCCTTTAAGTGAAGAATATAGGATTCATACAGTATTTCATTGATCTTAACTCGAATTAAGGATTTCCCGGATCTTAGCTACCTTTTCTACACTAAGAACTGACTTGGCGAATCTCTTTGAGCTGTTCTACACAAGTTCTCATCTGTTTACTGTCATTTTCTCTGAATTATCCATGTTTTCATGTAGTTTCCTATATTCTGCCTTCTGGTCCAAGTATAAGCTTTTCCCACTTTATCAAAAAACTTCCTACACACTGTTATGAACTAAGGCAGCTCGGGAACATTGTCTCTCAACTGTGTTATAGAGTGTAGTACTACATTTCAGTGAAGTGTAAGGCTTTCCAAAGCTGCCGAACGTGTTTCTTTCTCTATTTCAATGGTATTCTGCCTTGCATAACACACATTTACCACTCTAGTCTCCTTTAAGTAAAGAATATAGGATTCATACAGTATTTCATTGATCTTAACTCGAATTAAGGATTTCCCGGATATTAGCTACCTTTTATACACTAAGAACTGACTTGGAGAATCTCTTTCAGCTGTTCTAAACAAGTTCTCAACTGTTTACAGTCATTTTCTCTGAATTATCCATGTTTTCATGTAGATTCCTGTATTCTGCCTTGTGGTCCAAGTATAAGCTTTGCCCACTTTATCAAACAACTTCCTACACACTGTTATGAACTGAGGTAGCTCGGGAACATTGTCTCTCAACTGTGTTATAGAGTGTAGTACTACATTTCAGTGAAGTGTAAGGCTTTCCAAAGCTGCCGAACGTGTTTCTTTCTCTATTTCAATGGTATTCTGCCTTGTATAACACACATTTACCACCCTAGTCTCCTTTAAGTAAAGAATATAGGATTCATACAGTGTTTCATGTGATCTTAACTCGAATAAAGGATTTCCCAGATTTTAGCTACCTTTTCTACACTAAGAACTGACTTGGCGAATCTCTTTGAGTTGTTCTACACAAGTTCTCATCTGTTTACAGTCATTTTCTCTGAATTATCCAAGTTTTCATGTAGTTTCCTATATTCTGCCTTCTGGTCCAAGTATAAGCTTTGCCCACTTTATCAAAAAACTTCCTACACACTGTTATGAACTGAGGCAGCTCGGGAACATTGTCTCTCAACTGTGTTATAGAGTGTAGTACTACATTTCAGTGAAGTGTAAGGCTTTCCAAAGCTGCCGAACGTGTTTCTTTCTCTATTTCAATGGTATTCTGCCTTGCATAACACACATTTACCACTCTAGTCTCCTTTAAGTAAAGAATATAGGATTCATACAGTATTTCATTGATCTTAACTCGAATTAAGGATTTCCCGGATCTTAGCTACCTTTTCTACACTAAGAACTGACTTGGAGAATCTCTTTCAGCTGTTCTAAACAAGTTCTCAACTGTTTACAGTCATTTTCTCTGAATTATCCATGTTTTCATGTAGATTCCTATATTCTGCCTTGTGGTCCAAGTATAAGCTTTGCCCACTTTATCAAACAACTTCCTACACACTGTTATGAACTGAGGTAGCTCGGGAACATTGTCTCTCAACTGTGTTATAGAGTGTAGTACTACATTTCAGTGAATTGTAAGGCTTTCCAAAGCTGCCGAACGTGTTTCTTTCTCTATTTCAATGGTATTCTGCCTTGTATAACACACATTTACCACCCTAGTCTCCTTTAAGTAAAGAATATAGGATTCATACAGTGTTTCATGTGATCTTAACTCGAATAAAGGATTTCCCAGATTTTAGCTACCTTTTCTACACTAAGAACTGACTTGGCGAATCTCTTTGAGCTGTTCTACACAAGTTCTCATCTGTTTACAGTCATTTTCTCTGAATTATCCATGTTTTCATGTAGTTTCCTATATTCTGCCTTCTGGTCCAAGTATAAGCTTTGCCCACTTTATCAAAAAACTTCCTACACACTGTTATGAACTGAGGCAGCTCGGGAACATTGTCTCTCAACTGTGTTATAGAGTGTAGTACTACATTTCAGTGAAGTGTAAGGCTTTCCAAAGCTGCCGAACGTGTTTCTTTCTCTATTTCAATGGTATTCTGCCTTGCATAACACACATTTACCACTCTAGTCTCCTTTAAGTAAAGAATATAGGATTCATACAGTATTTCATTGATCTTAACTCGAATTAAGGATTTCCCGGATCTTAGCTACCTTTTCTACACTAAGAACTGACTTGGCGAATCTCTTTGAGCTGTTCTACACAAGTTCTCATCTGTTTACAGTCATTTTCTCTGAATTATCCATGTTTTCATGTAGTTTCCTATATTCTGCCTTCTGGTCCAAGTATAAGCTTTGCCCACTTTATCAAAAAACTTCCTACACACTGTTATGAACTGAGGCAGCTCGGGAACATTGTCTCTCAACTGTGTTATAGAGTGTAGTACTACATTTCAGTGAAGTGTAAGGCTTTCCAAAGCTGTCGAACGTGTTTCTTTCTCTATTTCAATGGTATTCTGCCTTGCATAATACACATTTACCACTCTAGTCTCCTTCAAGTAAAGAATATAGGATTCATACATTGTTTCATTGATCTTAACTCGAACTAAGGATTTCCCGGATGTTAGCTACCTTTTCTACACTAAGAACTGACTTGGAGAATCTCTTTGAGCAGTTCTAAACAAGTTCTCATCTGTTTACAGTCATTTTCTCTGAATTATCCATGTTTTCATGTAGTTTCCTATATTCTGCCTTCTGGTCCAAGTATAAGCTTTGCACACTTTATCAAACAACTTCCTACACACTGTTATGAACTGAGGCAGCTCGGGAACATTGTCTCTCAACTGTGTTATAGAGTGTAGTACTACATTTCAGTGAAGTGTAAGGCTTTCCAAAGCTGCCGGACGTGTTTCTTTCTCATTTCAATGGTACTCTGCCTTGTATAATACACATTTACCACTCTAGTCTCCTTTAAGTAAAGAATATAGGATTCATACAGTGTTTCATGTCATCTTAACTCGAATTAAGGGTTTTTCGGATCTTAGCTACCTTTTCTACACTAAGAACTGACTTGGAGAATCTCTTTGAGCTGTTCTAAACAAGTTCTCATCTGTTTACGGTCATTTTCTCTGAATTATCCATGTTTTCATGTAGTTTCCTATATTCTGCCTATTGGTCCAAGTATAAGCTTTGCCCAGTTTATCAAATAACTTCCTACACACTGGTATGACCTGAGGCAGCTCGGTAACATTGTCTCTCAACTGTGTTATAGAGTGTAGTACTACATTTCAGTGAAGTGTAAGGCTTTCCAAAGCTGCCGAACGTGTTTCTTTCTCTATTTCAATGGTATTCTGCCTTGTGTAACACACATTCACCACTCTAATCTCCTTTAAGTAAAGAATATAGGATTCGTACAGTGTTTCATGTCATCTTAACTCGAATTAAGGATTTCCCGGATCTTAGCTACCTTTTCTACACTAAGAACTGACTTGGAGAATCTCTTTGAGCAGTTCTAAACAAGTTCTCATCTGTTTACAGTCATTTTCTCTGAATTATCCATGTTTTCATGTAGTTTCCTATATTCTGCCTTCTGGTCCAAGTATAAGCTTTGCCCACTTTATCAAACAACTTCCTACACACTGTTATGAACTGAGGTAGCTCTGGAACATTGTCTCTCAACTGTGTTATAGAGTGTAGTACTACATTTCAGTGAAGTGTAAGGCTTTCCAAAGCTGCCGAACATGTTTCTTTCTCTATTTCAATGGTATTCTGCCTTGTATAACACACATTTACCACCCTAGTCTCCTTTAAGTAAAGAATATAGGATTCATACAGTGTTTCATGTGATCTTAACTCGAATTAAGGATTTCCCAGATTTTAGCTACATTTTCTACACTAAGAACTGACTTGGCGAATCTCTTTGAGCTGTTCTACACAAGTTCTCATCTGTTTACAGTCATTTTCTCTGAATTATCCATGTTTTCATGTAGTTTCCTATATTCTGCCTTCTGGTCCAAGTATAAGCTTTGCCCACTTTATCAAACAACTTCCTACACACTGTTATGAACTGAGGCAGCTCGGGAACATTGTTTCTCAACTGTGATATAGAGTGTAGTACTACATTTCAGTGAAGTGTAAGGCTTTCCAAACTGCCGAACGTGTTTCTTTCTCTATTTCAATGGTATTCTGCCTTGTATAACACACATTTATCACTCTAGTCTCCTTTAAGTAAAGAATATAGGATTCATACGGTGTTTCATGTGATCTTAACTCGAATTAAGGATTTCCCGGATATTAGCTACCTTTTATACACTAAGAACTGACTTGGAGAATCTCTTTCAGCTGTTCTAAACAAGTTCTCATCCGTTTACAGTCATTTTCTCTGAATTATCCATGTTTTCATGTAGATTCCTATATTCTGCCTTGTGGTCCAAGTATAAGCTTTGCCCACTTTATCAAACAACTTCCTACACACTGTTATGAACTAAGGTAGCTCGGGAACATTGTCTCTCAACTGTGTTATAGAGTGTAGTACTACATTTCAGTGAAGTGTAAGGCGTTCCAAAGCTGCCGAACGTGTTTCTTTCTCTATTTCAATGGTATTCTGCCTTGTATAACACACATTTACCACCCTAGTCTCCTTTAAGTAAAGAATATAGGATTCATACAGTGTTTCATGTGATCTTAACTCGAATAAAGGATTTCCCAGATTTTAGCTACCTTTTCTACACTAAGAACTGACTTGGCGAATCTCTTTGAGCTGTTCTACACAAGTTCTCATCTGTTTACAGTCATTTTCTCTGAATTATCCATGTTTTCATGTAGTTTCCTATATTCTGCCTTCTGGTCCAAGTATAAGCTTTGCCCACTTTATCAAACAACTTCCTACACACTGTTATGAACTGAGGCAGCTCGGGAACATTGTCTCTCAACTGTGTTATAGAGTGTAGTACTACATTTCAGTGAAGTGTAAGGCTTTCCAAAGCTGCCGGACGTGTTTCTTTCTCATTTCAATGGTACTCTGCCTTGTATAACACACATTTACCACTCTAGTCTCCTTTAAGTAAAGAATATAGGATTCATACAGTGTTTCATGTCATCTTAACTCGAATTAAGGGTTTTTCGGATCTTAGCTACCTTTTCTACACTAAGAACTGACTTGGAGAATCTCTTTGAGCTGTTCTAAACAAGTTCTCATCTGTTTACGGTCATTTTCTCTGAATTATCCATGTTTTCATGTAGTTTCCTATATTCTGCCTATTGGTCCAAGTATAAGCTTTTCCCAGTTTATTAAATAACTTCCTACACACTGGTATGACCTGAGGCAGCTCGGTAACATTGTCTCTCAACTGTGTTATAGAGTGTAGTACTACATTTCAGTGAAGTGTAAGGCTTTCCAAAGCTGCCGAACGTGTTTCTTTCTCTATTTCAATGGTATTCTGCCTTGTATAACACACATTTACCACCCTAGTCTCCTTTAAGTAAAGAATATAGGATTCATACAGTGTTTCATGTGATCTTAACTCGAATTAAGGATTTCCCGGATCTTAGCTACCTTTTCTACACTAAGAACTGACTTGGAGAATCTCTTTCAGCCCTTCTAAACAAGTTCTCATCTGTTTACAGTCATTTTCTCTGAATTATCTATGTTTTCATGTAGTTTCCTATATTCTGCCTTCTGGTCCAAGTATAAGCTTTGCGCACTTTATCAAACAACTTCATACACACTGTTATGAACTGAGTTAGCTCGGGAACATTGTCTCTCAACTGTGTTATAGAGTGTAGTACTACATTTCAGTGAAGTGTCAGGTTTCCAAAGCTGCCGAACGTGTTTCTTTCTCTATTTCAATGGTATTCTGCCTTGCATAACACACATTTACCACTCTAGTCTCCTTTAAGTAAAGAATATAGGATTCACACAGTGTTTCATGAGATCTTAACTCGAATTAAGGATTTCCCGGATCCTAGCTACCTTTTCTACACTAAGAACTGACTTGGAGAATCTCTTTCAGCTGTTCTAAACAAGTTCTCATCTGTTTACAGTCATTTTCTCTGAATTTTCCATGTTTTCATGTAGTTTCCTATATTCTGCCTTCTGGTCCAAGTATAAGCTTTGCCTAATTTATCAAACAACTTCCTACACACTCTTATGAACTGAGGGAGCTCAGGAACATTGTCTCTCAACTGTGTTATAGAGTGTAGTACTACATTTCAGTGAACTGTAAAGCTTTCCAAAGCTGCTGAACGTGTTTCTTTCTCATTTCAATGGTATTCTGCCTTGTATAACACACATTTACCACTCTAGTCTCCTTTAAGTAAAGAATATAGGATTCACACAGTGTTTCATGTGATCTTAACTCCAATTAAGGATTTCCCGGATCTTAGCTACCTTTTCTACACTAAGAACTGACTTGGAGAATCTCTTTCAGCCCTTCTAAACAAGTTCTCATCTGTTTACAGTCATTTTCTCTGAATTATCCATGTTTTCATGTAGTTTCCTATATTCTGCCTTCTGGTCCAAGTATAAGCTTTGCCCACTTTATCAAACAACTTCATACACACTGTTATGAACTGAGGTAGCTCAGGAACATTGTCTCTCAACTGTGTTATAGAGTGTAGTACTACATTTCAGTGAAGTGTAAGGTTTCCAAAGGTGCCGAACGTGTTTCTTTCTCTATTTCAATGGTATTCTCCCTTGCATAACACACATTTACCACTCTAGTCTCCTTTAAGTAAAGAATATAGGATTCACACAGTGTTTCATGAGATCTTAACTCGAATTAAGGATTTCCCGGATCTTAGCTACCTTTTCTACACTAAGAACTGACTTGGAGAATCTCTTTCAGCTGTTCTAAACAAGTTCTCATTTGTTTACAGTCATTTTCTCTGAATTTTCCATGTTTTCATGTAGTTTCCTATATTCTGCCTTCTGGTCCAAGTATAAGCTTTGCCTACTTTATCAAACAACTTCCTACACACTCTTCTGAACTGAGGGAGCTCAGGAACATTGTCTCTCAACTGTGTTATAGAGTGTAGTACTACATTTCAGTGAAGTGTAAGGCTTTCCAAAGCTGTTGAACGTGTTTCTTTCTCATTTCAATGGTATTCTGCCTTGTATAACACACATTTACCACTCTAGTCTCCTTTAAGTAAAGAATATAGGATTCACACAGTGTTTCATGTGATCTTAACTCGAATTAAGGATTTCCCGGATCTTAGCTACCTTTTCTACACTAAGAACTGACTTGGAGAATCTCTTTCAGCCCTTCTAAACAAGTTCTCATCTGTTTTCAGTCATTTTCTCTGAATTATCCATGTTTTCATGTAGTTTCCTATATTCTGCCTTCTGGTCCAAGTATAAGCTTTGCCCACTTTATCAAACAACTTCCTACATAGTGTTATGAACTGAGGCAGCTCAGGAACATTGTCTCTCACCTGTGTTATAGAGTGTAGTACTACATTTCATTGAAGTGTAAGGCTTTCCAATGCTGCTGAACGTGTTTCTTTCTCTATTTCAATGGTATTCATCCTTGTATAACACACATTTACCACTCTAGTCTCCTTTAAGTAAAGAATATAGGATTCATACAGTGTTTCATGTGATCTTAACTGGAATTAAGGATTTCCCGGATCTTAGCTACCTTTTCTACACTAAGAACTGATTTGGAGAATCTCTTTCAGCTGTTCTAAACAAGTTCTCATCTGTTTACAGTCATTTTCTCTGAATTATCCATGTTTTCATGTAGTTTCCTATATTCTTCCTTCTGGTCCAAGTATAAGCTTTGCCCAGTTTATCAAATAACTTCCTACACACTGTTATGACCTGAGGCAGCTCGGGAACATTGTCTCTCAACTGTGTTATAGAGTGTAGTACTACGTTTCAGTGAAGTGTAAGGCTTTCCAAAGCTGCGGTACGTGTTTCTTTCTCTATTTCAATGGTATTCTGACTTGTATAACACACATTTACCACTCTAGTCTCCTTTAAGTAAAGAATATACGATTCACACAGTGTTTCATGTGATCTTAACTCGAATTAAGGATTTCCCGGATCTTAGGTACCTTTTCTACACTAAGAACTGACTTGGAGAATCTCTTTGAGCTGTTCTAAACAAGTTCTCATCTGTTTACAGTCATTTTCTCTGAATTATCCATGTTTTCATGTAGTTTCCTATATTCTGCCTTCTGGTCCAAGTATAAGCTTTGCCAACTTTATCAAACAACTTCCTACACACACTTATGAACTGAGGGATCTCAGGAACATTGTCTCTCAACTGTGTTATACAGTGTTCTACTACATTTCAGTGAAGTGTAAGGCTTTCCAAAGCTGCCGAACGTGTTTCTTTCTCATTTCCATGGTATTCTGCCTTGTATAACACACATTTAGAGGATCCAAGATGGCTGCTCGGGTAGACACCTAGCCGCAGCAGCTCACAACAATTTCAAGGGAATACAACTAAAATGTAGAGTGGACATTGCCCAGAGCTACAGGTAGTCGACTGACTGAAAACTCTACAATAGGAAGGAGGGAGAAAACCAGAAGGAAAATCAGAGGAGCTGAAAAAAAGCCTAAGGTACGGAGACATGCGGCGCGCTCGCACGCACGCGCGCGCGGAGAGGTCGCAGCCGGAGAGGAGGAGAGGGCTGGGTGCTGCCCGGCGTTCCTTAGCAGGAAGGAAATAGAACCCCCAGCCTGGGCTGAACCCCCGAACCGGCAGCACTGAGCCCCAAGTTATGGGCCAGACCCTGGGGACCCAGGCTCCGGCAGGGGGAGACAATCCCGGGGGACGGCGAAAGGCGGGGCCCCGGAGTCGCGCGCAGAGAACTGAATGTTGACTCTGATGCTGGATTACCCTAGCCGGAAGAAACAAAGCCTCCGGCGGCAGCTCTGAGCCTCAGTCCGGACCGCCCCGAACTCCAGGTCTGGGCCAGTCCCTGGGGACCCAGGCTCAGGCAGGGGGAGACGGAGCTGTGAGGTGGAGTCCTGGGAGCAGGGCGAATTGCCGAGCCCCCGGAGTCGCGCACACTGTGCGCAGAGGACAGTCTGTTGACTCTGATCCTGGACTCCCCTAGTGGGAGGGAGAAAGAAACCTCCAGACTGGAGGAATGCGACAGGGAGCAGGAGCCCCTGCCGGACACCTGCCAGCAAGGAGCCGGGCGACGGGGCCCCCAGGGGGGGGGGTGCCCCTGAGCCTTCGACTGCTGAGCGCGGGCAACAGAGCCAAGGACGGGGGCTGCTTCCTGGGCGGCGCCACCGACCCCGGCAACAGGCTGGAGCAGCGCGGGAGCCCTCGGAGAACAAAGGGGTGCCACAGGCCAACCTGCTGAGCTCCCAGGACAAGGAGGAAGAAACCAAAGAAGTTCTCAATGTGAAGAAATCAAGTGAGAGCAAATGATAGTAAAATTACTTAAGAAAGAATACAAAGAAGATCTTGAAAAATCAAAGACTAAGTCAGAACTCAACGCACCAGCCAACATTGCAACATAAATGCGTTTGGTTTTTTTTTTTAAAAAAAAAAAAAAGAGAAAAAAGGGACAGAATGTTGGAACAGCGGCGACCAGGCCTAGAGTGGCCAGGCACAAGGCAGTGGCAGCTGGGCCCGGAGCAGCAGTGGCCAGGCCCCAGAGCAGCAGCAGCCAGAACAAGAGCATCAACGGCCAGCACTGGAGCAGCCAGACCTGGGGCAGTGGCAGCCAGGCCTGAGGCAGAGGCGGCCAAGCCCAGGGTGGCCAGTCCAGGAACACCCAGACATGGAGTGGCTGGGCCCGGAGAAGCCGGGCCCAGAGCAGCCGGGTTGGGAGCAGCCAGGCCCAGAACAGCAGTAGCCAAGCCCGGAGCATCCAGGCTGGGAGCGGCCAGGCCCGGAGCAGCAGCGGTCAGGCTGGGAGCGGCCAGGCCCGGAGCAGCCGGGTCTGGTGTGGCCAGGCCTGGAGCAGCGGCTGCCAGGCTAGGAGCGGCCAGACCCGGAGCAGCAGCTGCCAGGCTGGGAGCAGCCAGGTCCGGAGCAGCCGGGTCTGGTGTGGCCAGGCCTGTAGCAGCGGCTGCCAGGCTGGGAGCGGCCAGGCCCAGAGCAACAGCTGCCAGGCTGGGAGCAGCCAGGCCCGGAGCAGCAGCTGCCAGGCTGGGAGCGGCCAGGCCCGGAGCAGCCGGGTCTGGTGCGGCCAGGCCAGGAGCAGCGGCTGCCAGGCTGGGAGCGGCCAGGCCCGGAGCAGCCGGGTCTGGTGCGGCCAGGCCTGTAGCAGCGGCTGCCAGGCTGGGAGCGGCCAGGCCCAGAGCAACAGCTGCCAGGCTGGGAGCAGCCAGGCCCGGAGCAGCAGCTGCCAGGCTGGGAGCGGCCAGGCCCGGAGCAGCCGGGTCTGGTGCGGCCAGGCCAGGAGCAGCGGCTGCCAGGCTGGGACTGGCCAGGCCCGGAGCAGCCGGGTCTGGTGCGGCCAGGCCAGGAGCAGTGGCTGCCAGGCTGGGAGTGGCCAGGCCTGGAGAAGCACCTGCCAGGCTGGGAGCGGCCAGGCCCGGAGCAGCCGGGTCTGGTGCGGCCAGGCCCGGAGCAGCGGCTGCCAGGCTGGGAGCGGCCAGGCCCGGAGCAGCCGGGTCTGGTGCGGCCAGGCCCGGAGCAGTGGCTGCCAGGCTGGGAGTGGCCAGGCCTGGAGAAGCGGCTGCCAGGCTGGGAGCGGCCAGGCCCGGAGCAGCCGGGTCTGGTGCGGCCAGGCCCGGAGCAGCGGCTGCCAGGCTGGGAGTGGCCAGGCCCGGAGCAGCCGGGTCTGGTGCGGCCAGGCCCGGAGCAGCGGCTGCCAGGCTGGGAGCGGCCAGGCCCGGAGCAGCAGCTGCCAGGCTGGGAGCGGCCAGGCCCGGAGCAGCCGGGTCTGGTGCGGCCATGCCCGGAGCAGTGGCTGCCGGGCTGGGAGCGGCCAGGCCCGGAGCAGCAGCTGCCAGGCTGGGAGCGGCCAGGCCCGGAGCAGCGGCTGACAGGCTGGGAGTGGCCAGGCCCAGAGCAGCAGCTGCTGGGCTGGGAGTGGCCAGGCCCGGAGCAGCCGGGTCTGGTGCGGCCAGGCCTGGAGTAGCGGCTGACAGGCTGGGAGCGACCGGAACCGGAGCGGCCGGGACCGGAGCAACCGGTCCAGAGCAGCCGGGTCGGGTGCGGCCAGGCCTGTAGCAGCAACAGCCAAGTCCAGAGCAACTAGGTCGGGAGTGGCAGTGACCAGACCTGGAGCAGCTGGTTGTGGAACGAACCAGAGCAACAGAGGCCAGGCCCGGAGCAGCCAGGCCCGAAACAGCTCGCTCCTCGCCTGCCCCTGCCCCACAGCTGCCTCTCAGATATGGCTGGAAACTTTTGCGGGAACTTGAGGGTCTGCTGAATCAAGTGATGAAGGCTTAGATCTGGATGTGTTGAGTTAGTATAGCGCTGGGGTGTTGATCTGTGAGTGCCTTGGGTGGGGCCTGGATGAGGCTGGTTGACCTATTTGAAAATGTCTTTTGTGTGAAGTGTATCATTGGGCATGTGGAGGTATTATTGATATGAGAAAATGCTAAGTAACAGATTTACTATCTGAAAAGGGATTTACTATCGGGGAAAGGGAGGGAGGAAGAGACTGAACATAAACTGTGCACCTATGGATGAGGACAATGGGGGATGGGAGGGGGCAGAGGGTGGGGTGGGAACCTGGTGGAGGGGGGAAGAAATGAGGAACCTTTGTAATAATATGAACAATAAAGATTGATTTAAAAAAAAAAAAAAAAACACAAAAAAACACACACATTTACCAGTCTAGTCTCCTTTAAGTAAAGAATATAGGATTCATACAGTGTTTCATGTGATCTTAACTCGAATTAAGGATTTCCCGGATCTTAGCTACCTTTTCTACATTAAGAACTGACTTGGAGAATCTCTTTCAGCTGTTCTAAACAAGTTCTCATCTGTTTACAGTCATTTTCCATGAATTATCCATGTTTTCATGTAGTTTCCTATATTCTTCCTTCTGGTCCAAGTATAAGCTTTGCCCACTTTATGAAATAACTTCCTACACACTGTTATGACCTGAGGCAGCTCGGGAACATTGTCTCTCAACTGTGTTATAGAGTGTAGTACTATATTTCAGTGAAGTGTAAGGTTTTCAAAAGCTGCCGAACGTGTTTCTTTCTCTATTTCAATGGTATCCTGCCTTGTATAACACACATTTACCACTCTAATCTCTTTTAAGTACAGAATATAGGATTCACACAGTGTTTCATGTGATCTTAACTAGACTTAAGGATTTCCAGGATCTTAGCTACCTTTTCTACACTAAGAACTGACTTGGAGAATCTCTTTCAGCAGTTCTAAACAAGTTCTCATCTGTTTACAGTCATTTTCTCTGAATTTTCCATGTTTTCATGTATTTTCCTATATTCTGCCTTCTGGTCCAAGTATAAGCTTTGCCCACTTTATCAAACAACTTCCTACACACTGTTATGAACTGAGGCAGCTCGGGAACATTGTCTCTCAACTTTGTTATAGAGTGTAGTACTACATTTCAGTGAAGTGTAAGGCTTTCCAAAGCTGCCGAACGTGTTTCTTTATCAATTTCAATGGCATTTTGCCTTGTATAACACAAATTTACCACTCTAGTCTCCTTTAAGTAAAGAATATATGATTCATACAGTGTTTCATGTCATCTTAACTTGAATTAAGGATTTCCCCGATCTTAGATTCCTTTTCTACACTAAGAACTAACTTAGATTATCTCTTTGAGCTGTTCTAAACAAGTTCTCATCTGTTTACTGTCATTTTCTCTGAATTATCCATGTTTTCATGTAGTTTCCTATATTCTGCCTTCTGGTCCAAGTATAAGCTTTGCCCACTTTATCAAACAACTTCCTACACACTGTTATGAATTGAGGCAGCTCGGGAACATTGTCTCTCAACTGTGTTATAGAGTGTAGTACTATATTTCAGTGAAGTGTAAGGCTTTCCAAAGCTGCCGACCGTGTTTCTTTCTCTACTTCAATGGTATTCTGCCTTGTGTAACACACATTTACCACTCTAGTCTCCTTTAAGTAAAGAATATAGGATTCATACAGTGTTTCATGTCATCTTAACTTGAATTAAGGATTTCCCGGATCTTAGCTACCTTTTCTACACTAAGAACTAACTTGGAGAATCTCTTTGAGCTGTTTTAAACAAGTTCTCATCTGTTTACAGTCATTTTCTCTGAATTATCCATGTTTTCATGTAGTTTCCTATATTCTGCCTTCTGGTCCAAGTATAAACTTTGCCCACTTTATCAAACAACTTCCTACACACTGTTATGAACTGAGGCATCTCGGGAACATTGTCTCTCAACTGTGTTATAGAGTGTAGTACTACATTTCAGTGAAGTGTAAGGCTTTCCAAAGCTGCCGAACGTATTTCTTTCTCTATTTCAATGGTATTCTGCCTTGTATAACACACATTAACCACTGTAGTCTCCTTTAAGTAAAGAATATAGGATTCATACAGTGTTTCATTTGATCTTAACTCGATTTAAGGATTTCCCGGATTTTAGCTACCTTTTTTACACTAAGAACTGACTTGGAGAATCTCTTTGAGCTGTTCTAAACAAGTTCTCATCTGTTTACAGTCATTTTCTCTGTATTATCCATGTTTTCATGTAGTTTCCTATATTCTGCCTTCTGGTCCAAGTATAAACTTTGCCCACTTTATCAAACAACTTCCTACACACTGTTATGAACTGAGGCAGCTCGGGAACATTGTCTCTAAACTGTGTTATAGAGTGTAGTACTACATTTCAGTGAAGTGTAAGGCTTTCCAAAGCTGCCGAACGTGTTTCTTTCTCTATTTCAATGGTATTCTGCCTTGTATAACACACATTTACCACTCTAATCTCCTTTAAGTAAAGAATATAGGATTCGTACAGTGTTTCATGTCATCTTAACTCGAATTAAGGATTTCCCGGATCTTAGCTACCTTTTCTACACTAAGAACTGACTTGGAGAATCTCTTTGAGCTGTTCTAAACAATTTCTCATCTGTTTACAGTCATTTTCTCTGAATTATCCATGTTTTCATATAGTTTCCTATATTCTGCCTATTGGTCCAAGTATAAGCTTTGCCCAGTTTATCAAATAACTTCCTACACACTGGTATGACCTGCGGCAGCTCGGTAACATTGTCTCTCAACTGTGTTATAGAGTGTAGTACTACATTTCAGTGAAGTGTAAGGCTTTCCATAGCTGCCCAACTTGTTTCTTTCTCTATTTCAATGGTATTCTGTCTTGTATAACACACATTTACCACTCTAGTCTCCTTTAAGTAAAGAATATAGCATTCACACAGTGTTTCATGTGATCTTAACTCGAATTAAGGATTTCCCGGATCTTAGCTACCTTTTCTACACTAAGAACTGACTTGGAGAATCTCTTTGAGCTGTTCTAAACAAGTTCTTATCTGTTTACAGTCATTTTCTCTGAATTATCCATGTTTTCATGTAGTTTCCTATATTCTGCCTTCTGGTCCAAGTATAAGCTTTGCCCACTTTATCAAACAACTTCCTACACACTGTTATGAACTGAGGTAGCTCTGGAAAATTGTCTCTCAACTGTGTTATAGAGTGTAGTACTACATTTCAGTGAAGTGTAAGGCTTTCCAAAGCTGCCGAACGTGTTTCTTTCTCTATTTCAATGGTATTCTGCCTTGTATAACACACATTTACCACCCTAGTCTCCTTTAAGTAAAGAATATAGGATTCATACAGTGTTTCATGTGATCTTAACTCGAATTAAGGATTTCCCAGATTTTAGCTACCTTTTCTACACTAAGAACTGACTTGGCGAATCTCTTTGAGCTGTTCTACACAAGTTCTCATCGGTTTACAGTCATTTTCTCTGAATTATCCATGTTTTCATGTAGTTTCCTATATTCTGCCTTCTGGTCCAAGTATAAGCTTTGCCCACTTTATCAAACAACTTCCTACACACTGTTATGAACTGAGGCAGCTCGGGAACATTGTTTCTCAACTGTGATATAGAGTGTAGTACTACATTTCAGTGAAGTGTAAGGCTTTCCAAAGCTGCCGAACGTGTTTCTTTCTCTATTTCAATGGTATTCTGCCTTGTGTAACACACATTTACCACTCTAATCTCCTTTAAGTAAAGAATATAGGATTCGTACAGTGTTTCATGTCATCTTAACTCGAATTAAGGAATTCCCGGATCTTAGCTACCTTTTCTACACTAAGAACTGACTTGGAGAATCTCTTTGAGCTGTTCTAAACAATTTCTCATCTGTTTACAGTCATTTTCTCTGAATTATCCATGTTTTCATGTAGTTTCCTATATTCTGCCTATTGGTCCAAGTATAAGCTTTGCCCAGTTTATCAAATAACTTCCTACACACTGGTATGACCTGAGGCAGCTCGGGAACATTGTCTCTCAACTGTGTTATAGAGTGTAGTACTACATTTCAGTGAAGTGTAAGGCTTTCCAAACTGCCGAACGTGTTTCTTTCTCTATTTCAATGGTATTCTGCCTTGTATAACCCACATTTATCACTCTAGTCTCCTTTAAGTAAAGAATATAGGATTCATACGGTGTTTCATGTGATCTTAACTCGAATTAAGGATTTCCCGGATATTAGCTACCTTTTCTACACTAAGAACTGACTTGGCGAATCTCTTTGAGCTGTTCTACACAAGTTCTCATCTGTTTACAGTCATTTTCTCTGAATTATCCATGTTTTCATATAGTTTCCTATATTCTGCCTATTGGTCCAAGTATAAGCTTTGCCCAGTTTATCAAATAACTTCCTACACACTGGTATGACCTGCGGCAGCTCGGTAACATTGTCTCTCAACTGTGTTATAGAGTGTAGTACTACATTTCAGTGAAGTGTAAGGCTTTCCATAGCTGCCCAACTTGTTTCTTTCTCTATTTCAATGGTATTCTGTCTTGTATAACACACATTTACCACTCTAGTCTCCTTTAAGTAAAGAATATAGCATTCACACAGTGTTTCATGTGATCTTAACTCGAATTAAGGATTTCCCGGATCTTAGCTACCTTTTCTACACTAAGAACTGACTTGGAGAATCTCTTTGAGCTGTTCTAAACAAGTTCTTATCTGTTTACAGTCATTTTCTCTGAATTATCCATGTTTTCATGTAGTTTCCTATATTCTGCCTTCTGGTCCAAGTATAAGCTTTGCCCACTTTATCAAACAACTTCCTACACACTGTTATGAACTGAGGTAGCTCTGGAAAATTGTCTCTCAACTGTGTTATAGAGTGTAGTACTACATTTCAGTGAAGTGTAAGGCTTTCCAAAGCTGCCGAACGTGTTTCTTTCTCTATTTCAATGGTATTCTGCCTTGTATAACACACATTTACCACCCTAGTCTCCTTTAAGTAAAGAATATAGGATTCATACAGTGTTTCATGTGATCTTAACTCGAATTAAGGATTTCCCAGATTTTAGCTACCTTTTCTACACTAAGAACTGACTTGGCGAATCTCTTTGAGCTGTTCTACACAAGTTCTCATCGGTTTACAGTCATTTTCTCTGAATTATCCATGTTTTCATGTAGTTTCCTATATTCTGCCTTCTGGTCCAAGTATAAGCTTTGCCCACTTTATCAAACAACTTCCTACACACTGTTATGAACTGAGGCAGCTCGGGAACATTGTTTCTCAACTGTGATATAGAGTGTAGTACTACATTTCAGTGAAGTGTAAGGCTTTCCAAAGCTGCCGAACGTGTTTCTTTCTCTATTTCAATGGTATTCTGCCTTGTGTAACACACATTTACCACTCTAATCTCCTTTAAGTAAAGAATATAGGATTCGTACAGTGTTTCATGTCATCTTAACTCGAATTAAGGAATTCCCGGATCTTAGCTACCTTTTCTACACTAAGAACTGACTTGGAGAATCTCTTTGAGCTGTTCTAAACAATTTCTCATCTGTTTACAGTCATTTTCTCTGAATTATCCATGTTTTCATGTAGTTTCCTATATTCTGCCTATTGGTCCAAGTATAAGCTTTGCCCAGTTTATCAAATAACTTCCTACACACTGGTATGACCTGAGGCAGCTCGGGAACATTGTCTCTCAACTGTGTTATAGAGTGTAGTACTACATTTCAGTGAAGTGTAAGGCTTTCCAAACTGCCGAACGTGTTTCTTTCTCTATTTCAATGGTATTCTGCCTTGTATAACCCACATTTATCACTCTAGTCTCCTTTAAGTAAAGAATATAGGATTCATACGGTGTTTCATGTGATCTTAACTCGAATTAAGGATTTCCCGGATATTAGCTACCTTTTCTACACTAAGAACTGACTTGGCGAATCTCTTTGAGCTGTTCTACACAAGTTCTCATCTGTTTACAGTCATTTTCTCTGAATTATCCATGTTTTCATGTAGTTTCCTATATTCTGCCTTCTGGTCCAAGTATAAGCTTTGCCCACTTTATCAAACAACTTCCTACACACTGTTATGAACTGAGGTAGCTCTGGAACATTGTCTCTCAACTGTGTTATAGAGTGTAGTACTACATTTCAGTGAAGTGTAAGGCTTTCCAAAGCTGCCGAACATGTTTCTTTCTCTATTTCAATGGTATTCTGCCTTGTATAACACACATTTACCACCCTAGTCTCCTTTAAGTAAAGAATATAGGATTCATACAGTGTTTCATGTGATCTTAACTCGAATTAAGGATTTCCCAGATTTTAGCTACATTTTCTACACTAAGAACTGACTTGGCGAATCTCTTTGAGCTGTTCTACACAAGTTCTCATCTGTTTACAGTCATTTTCTCTGAATTATCCATGTTTTCATGTAGTTTCCTATATTCTGCCTTCTGGTCCAAGTATAAGCTTTGCCCACTTTATCAAACAACTTCCTACACACTGTTATGAACTGAGGCAGCTCGGGAACATTGTTTCTCAACTGTGATATAGAGTGTAGTACTACATTTCAGTGAAGTGTAAGGCTTTCCAAACTGCCGAACGTGTTTCTTTCTCTATTTCAATGGTATTCTGCCTTGTATAACACACATTTATCACTCTAGTCTCCTTTAAGTAAAGAATATAGGATTCATACGGTGTTTCATGTGATCTTAACTCGAATTAAGGATTTCCCGGATCTTAGCTACCTTTTCTACACTGAGAACTGACTTGGCGAATCTCTTTGAGCTGTTCTACACAAGTTCTCATCTGTTTACAGTCATTTTCTCTGAATTATCCATGTTTTCATGTAGTTTCCTATATTCTGCCTTCTGGTCCAAGTATAAGCTTTGCCCACTTTATCAAACAACTTCCTACACACTGTTATGAACTGAGGCAGCTCGGGAACATTGTCTCTCAACTGTGTTATAGAGTGTAGTACTACATTTCAGTGAAGTGTAAGGCTTTCCAAAGCTGCCGGACGTGTTTCTTTCTCATTTCAATGGTACTCTGCCTTGTATAACACACATTTACCACTCTAGTCTCCTTTAAGTAAAGAATATAGGATTCATACAGTGTTTCATGTCATCTTAACTCGAATTAAGGGTTTTTCGGATCTTAGCTACCTTTTCTACACTAAGAACTGACTTGGAGAATCTCTTTGAGCTGTTCTAAACAAGTTCTCATCTGTTTACGGTCATTTTCTCTGAATTATCCATGTTTTCATGTAGTTTCCTATATTCTGCCTATTGGTCCAAGTATAAGCTTTTCCCAGTTTATTAAATAACTTCCTACACACTGGTATGACCTGAGGCAGCTCGGTAACATTGTCTCTCAACTGTGTTATAGAGTGTAGTACTACATTTCAGTGAAGTGTAAGGCTTTCCAAAGCTGCCGAACGTGTTTCTTTCTCTATTTCAATGGTATTCTGCCTTGTATAACACACATTTACCACCCTAGTCTCCTTTAAGTAAAGAATATAGGATTCATACAGTGTTTCATGTGATCTTAACTCGAATTAAGGATTTCCCAGATTTTAGCTACCTTTTCTACACTAAGAACTGACTTGGAGAATCTCTTTCAGCTGTTCTAAACAAGTTCTCATCTGTTTACAGTCATTTTCTCTGAATTATCCATGTTTTCATGTAGTTTCCTATATTCTGCCTTCTGGTCCAAGTATAAGCTTTGCCTACTTTATCAAACAACTTCCTACACACTCTTATGAACTGAGGGAGCTCAGGAACATTGTCTCTCAACTGTGTTATAGAGTGTAGTACTACATTTCAGTGAAGTGTAAGGCTTTCTAAAGCTGCTGAACGTGTTTCTTTCTCATTTCAATGGTATTCTGCCTTGTATAACACACATTTACCACTCTAGTCTCCTTTAAGTAAAGAATATAGGATTCACACAGTGTTTCATGTGATCTTAACTCGAATTAAGGATTTCCCGGATCTTAGCTACCTTTTCTACACTAAGAACTGACTTGGAGAATCTCTTTCAGCCCTTCTAAACAAGTTCTCATCTGTTTACAGTCATTTTCTCTGAATTATCCATGTTTTCATGTAGTTTCCTATATTCTGCCTTCTGGTCCAAGTATAAGCTTTGCGCACTTTATCAAACAACTTCATACACACTGTTATGAACTGAGTTAGCTCGGGAACATTGTCTCTCAACTGTGTTATAGAGTGTAGTACTACATTTCAGTGAAGTGTCAGGTTTCCAAAGCTGCCGAACGTGTTTCTTTCTCTATTTCAATGGTATTCTGCCTTGCATAACACACATTTACCACTCTAGTCTCCTTTAAGTAAAGAATATAGGATTCACACAGTGTTTCATGAGATCTTAACTCGAATTAAGTATTTCCCGGATCCTAGCTACCTTTTCTACACTAAGAACTGACTTGGAGGATCTCTTTCAGCTGTTCTAAACAAGTTCTCATCTGTTTACAGTCATTTTCTCTGAATTTTCCATGTTTTCATGTAGTTTCCTATATTCTGCCTTCTGGTCCAAGTATAAGCTTTGCCTAATTTATCAAACAACTTCCTACACACTCTTATGAACTGAGGGAGCTCAGGAACATTGTCTCTCAACTGTGTTATAGAGTGTAGTACTACATTTCAGTGAAGTGTAAAGCTTTCCAAAGCTGCTGAACGTGTTTCTTTCTCATTTCAATGGTATTCTGCCTTGTATAACACACATTTACCACTCTAGTCTCCTTTAAGTAAAGAATATAGGATTCACACAGTGTTTCATGTGATCTTAACTCCAATTAAGGATTTCCCGGATCTTAGCTACCTTTTCTACACTAAGAACTGACTTGGAGAATCTCTTTCAGCCCTTCTAAACAGGTTCTCATCTGTTTACAGTCATTTTCTCTGAATTATCCATGTTTTCATGTAGTTTCCTATATTCTGCCTTCTGGTCCAAGTATAAGCTTTGCCCACTTTATCAAACAACTTCATACACACTGTTATGAACTGAGGTAGCTCAGGAACATTGTCTCTCAACTGTGTTATAGAGTGTAGTACTACATTTCAGTGAAGTGTAAGGCTTTCCAAAGCTGCCGAACATGTTTCTTTCTCTATTTCAATGGTATTCTGCCTTGTATAACACACATTTACCACCCTAGTCTCCTTTAAGTAAAGAATATAGGATTCATACAGTGTTTCATGTGATCTTAACTCGAATTAAGGATTTCCCAGATTTTAGCTACATTTTCTACACTAAGAACTGACTTGGCGAATCTCTTTGAGCTGTTCTACACAAGTTCTCATCTGTTTACAGTCATTTTCTCTGAATTATCCATGTTTTCATGTAGTTTCCTATATTCTGCCTTCTGGTCCAAGTATAAGCTTTGCCCACTTTATCAAACAACTTCCTACACACTGTTATGAACTGAGGCAGCTCGGGAACATTGTTTCTCAACTGTGATATAGAGTGTAGTACTACATTTCAGTGAAGTGTAAGGCTTTCCAAACTGCCGAACGTGTTTCTTTCTCTATTTCAATGGTATTCTGCCTTGTATAACACACATTTATCACTCTAGTCTCCTTTAAGTAAAGAATATAGGATTCATACGGTGTTTCATGTGATCTTAACTCGAATTAAGGATTTCCCGGATATTAGCTACCTTTTATACACTAAGAACTGACTTGGAGAATCTCTTTCAGCTGTTCTAAACAAGTTCTCATCCGTTTACAGTCATTTTCTCTGAATTATCCATGTTTTCATGTAGATTCCTATATTCTGCCTTGTGGTCCAAGTATAAGCTTTGCCCACTTTATCAAACAACTTCCTACACACTGTTATGAACTAAGGTAGCTCGGGAACATTGTCTCTCAACTGTGTTATAGAGTGTAGTACTACATTTCAGTGAAGTGTAAGGCTTTCCAAAGCTGCCGGACGTGTTTCTTTCTCATTTCAATGGTACTCTGCCTTGTATAACACACATTTACCACTCTAGTCTCCTTTAAGTAAAGAATATAGAATTCATACAGTGTTTCATGTCATCTTAACTCGAATTAAGGGTTTTTCGGATCTTAGCTACCTTTTCTACACTAAGAACTGACTTGGAGAATCTCTTTGAGCTGTTCTAAACAAGTTCTCATCTGTTTACGGTCATTTTCTCTGAATTATCCATGTTTTCATGTAGTTTCCTATATTCTGCCTATTGGTCCAAGTATAAGCTTTTCCCAGTTTATTAAATAACTTCCTACACACTGGTATGACCTGAGGCAGCTCGGTAACATTGTCTCTCAACTGTGTTATAGAGTGTAGTACTACATTTCAGTGAAGTGTAAGGCTTTCCAAAGCTGCCGAACGTGTTTCTTTCTCTATTTCAATGGTATTCTGCCTTGTATAACACACATTTACCACCCTAGTCTACTTTAAGTAAAGAATATAGGATTCATACAGTGTTTCATGTGATCTTAACTCGAATAAAGGATTTCCCAGATTTTAGCTACCTTTTCTACACTAAGAACTGACTTGGCGAATCTCTTTGAGCTGTTCTACACAAGTTCTCATCTGTTTACAGTCATTTTCTCTGAATTATCCATGTTTTCATGTAGTTTCCTATATTCTGCCTTCTGGTCCAAGTATAAGCTTTGCCCACTTTATCAAAAAAATTCCTACACACTGTTATGAACTGAGGCAGCTCGGGAACATTGTCTCTCAACTGTGTTATAGAGTGTAGTACTACATTTCAGTGAAGTGTAAGGCTTTCCAAAGCTGCCGAACGTGTTTCTTTCTCTATTTCAATGGTATTCTGCCTTTCATAACACACATTTACCACTCTAGTCTCCTTTAAGTAAAGAATATAGGATTCATACAGTATTTCATTGATCTTAACTCGAATTAAGGATTTCCCGGATCTTAGCTACCTTTTCTACACTGAGAACTGACTTGGCGAATCTCTTTGAGCTGTTCTACACAAGTTCTCATCTGTTTACAGTCATTTTCTCTGAATTATCCATGTTTTCATGTAGTTTCCTATATTCTGCCTTCTGGTCCAAGTATAAGCTTTGCCCACTTTATCAAACAACTTCCTACACACTGTTATGAACTGAGGCAGCTCGGGAACATTGTCTCTCAACTGTGTTATAGAGTGTAGTACTACATTTCAGTGAAGTGTAAGGCTTTCCAAAGCTGCCGGACGTGTTTCTTTCTCATTTCAATGGTACTCTGCCTTGTATAACACACATTTACCACTCTAGTCTCCTTTAAGTAAAGAATATAGGATTCATACAGTGTTTCATGTCATCTTAACTCGAATTAAGGGTTTTTCGGATCTTAGCTACCTTTTCTACACTAAGAACTGACTTGGAGAATCTCTTTGAGCTGTTCTAAACAAGTTCTCATCTGTTTACGGTCATTTTCTCTGAATTATCCATGTTTTCAAGTAGTTTCCTATATTCTGCCTATTGGTCCAAGTATAAGCTTTTCCCAGTTTATTAAATAACTTCCTACACACTGGTATGACCTGAGGCAGCTCGGTAACATTGTCTCTCAACTGTGTTATAGAGTGTAGTACTACATTTCAGTGAAGTGTAAGGCTTTCCAAAGCTGCCGAACGTGTTTCTTTCTCTATTTCAATGGTATTCTGCCTTGTATAACACACATTTACCACCCTAGTCTCCTTTAAGTAAAGAATATAGGATTCATACAGTGTTTCATGTGATCTTAACTCGAATTAAGGATTTCCCAGATTTTAGCTACCTTTTCTACACTAAGAACTGACTTGGAGAATCTCTTTCAGCTGTTCTAAACAAGTTCTCATCTGTTTACAGTCATTTTCTCTGAATTATCCATGTTTTCATGTAGTTTCCTATATTCTGCCTTCTGGTCCAAGTATAAGCTTTGCCTACTTTATCAAACAACTTCCTACACACTCTTATGAACTGAGGGAGCTCAGGAACATTGTCTCTCAACTGTGTTATAGAGTGTAGTACTACATTTCAGTGAAGTGTAAGGCTTTCTAAAGCTGCTGAACGTGTTTCTTTCTCATTTCAATGGTATTCTGCCTTGTATAACACACATTTACCACTCTAGTCTCCTTTAAGTAAAGAATATAGGATTCACACAGTGTTTCATGTGATCTTAACTCGAATTAAGGATTTCCCGGATCTTAGCTACCTTTTCTACACTAAGAACTGACTTGGAGAATCTCTTTCAGCCCTTCTAAACAAGTTCTCATCTGTTTACAGTCATTTTCTCTGAATTATCCATGTTTTCATGTAGTTTCCTATATTCTGCCTTCTGGTCCAAGTATAAGCTTTGCGCACTTTATCAAACAACTTCATACACACTGTTATGAACTGAGTTAGCTCGGGAACATTGTCTCTCAACTGTGTTATAGAGTGTAGTACTACATTTCAGTGAAGTGTCAGGTTCCCAAAGCTGCCGAACGTGTTTCTTTCTCTATTTCAATGGTATTCTGCCTTGCATAACACACATTTACCACTCTAGTCTCCTTTAAGTAAAGAATATAGGATTCACACAGTGTTTCATGAGATCTTAACTCGAATTAAGGATTTCCCGGATCCTAGCTACCTTTTCTACACTAAGAACTGACTTGGAGGATCTCTTTCAGCTGTTCTAAACAAGTTGTCATCTGTTTACAGTCATTTTCTCTGAACTTTCCATGTTTTCATGTAGTTTCCTATATTCTGCCTTCTGGTCCAAGTATAAGCTTTGCCTAATTTATCAAACAACTTCCTACACACTCTTATGAACTGAGGGAGCTCAGGAACATTGTCTCTCAACTGTGTTATAGAGTGTAGTACTACATTTCAGTGAAGTGTAAAGCTTTCCAAAGCTGCTGAACGTGTTTCTTTCTCATTTCAATGGTATTC
This sequence comes from Pipistrellus hanaki, assembly GCF_964339955.1. NCBI lineage: Eukaryota > Metazoa > Chordata > Mammalia > Chiroptera > Vespertilionidae > Pipistrellus > Pipistrellus hanaki. The sequence goes on along the minus strand of NC_140510.1, from coordinate 2,834,215 downwards.
TGCCTTGTATAACACACATTTACCACTCTAGTCTCCTTTAAGTAAAGAATATAGGATTCACACAGTGTTTCATGTGATCTTAACTCCAATTAAGGATTTCCCGGATCTTAGCTACCTTTTCTACACTAAGAACTGACTTGGAGAATCTCTTTCAGCCCTTCTAAACAGGTTCTCATCTGTTTACAGTCATTTTCTCTGAATTATCCATGTTTTCATGTAGTTTCCTATATTCTGCCTTCTGGTCCAAGTATAAGCTTTGCCCACTTTATCAAACAACTTCATACACACTGTTATGAACTGCGGTAGCTCAGGAACATTGTCTCTCAACTGTGTTATAGAGTGTAGTACTACATTTCAGTGAAGTGTAAGGCTTTCCAAAGCTGCCGAACATGTTTCTTTCTCTATTTCAATGGTATTCTGCCTTGTATAACACACATTTACCACCCTAGTCTCCTTTAAGTAAAGAATATAGGATTCATACAGTGTTTCATGTGATCTTAACTCGAATTAAGGATTTCCCAGATTTTAGCTACATTTTCTACACTAAGAACTGACTTGGCGAATCTCTTTGAGCTGTTCTACACAAGTTCTCATCTGTTTACAGTCATTTTCTCTGAATTATCCATGTTTTCATGTAGTTTCCTATATTCTGCCTTCTGGTCCAAGTATAAGCTTTGCCCACTTTATCAAACAACTTCCTACACACTGTTATGAACTGAGGCAGCTCGGGAACATTGTTTCTCAACTGTGATATAGAGTGTAGTACTACATTTCAGTGAAGTGTAAGGCTTTCCAAACTGCCGAACGTGTTTCTTTCTCTATTTCAATGGTATTCTGCCTTGTATAACACACATTTATCACTCTAGTCTCCTTTAAGTAAAGAATATAGGATTCATACGGTGTTTCATGTGATCTTAACTCGAATTAAGGATTTCCCGGATATTAGCTACCTTTTATACACTAAGAACTGACTTGGAGAATCTCTTTCAGCTGTTCTAAACAAGTTCTCATCCGTTTACAGTCATTTTCTCTGAATTATCCATGTTTTCATGTAGATTCCTATATTCTGCCTTCTGGTCCAAGTATAAGCTTTGCCCACTTTATCAAACAACTTCCTACACACTGTTATGAACTAAGGTAGCTCGGGAACATTGTCTCTCAACTGTGTTATAGAGTGTAGTACTACATTTCAGTGAAGTGTAAGGCGTTCCAAAGCTGCCGAACGTGTTTCTTTCTCTATTTCAATGGTATTCTGCCTTGTATAACACACATTTACCACCCTAGTCTCCTTTAAGTAAAGAATATAGGATTCATACAGTGTTTCATGTGATCTTAACTCGAATAAAGGATTTCCCAGATTTTAGCTACCTTTTCTACACTAAGAACTGACTTGGCGAATCTCTTTGAGCTGTTCTACACAAGTTCTCATCTGTTTACAGTCATTTTCTCTGAATTATCCATGTTTTCATGTAGTTTCCTATATTCTGCCTTCTGGTCCAAGTATAAGCTTTGCCCACTTTATCAAAAAAATTCCTACACACTGTTATGAACTGAGGCAGCTCGGGAACATTGTCTCTCAACTGTGTTATAGAGTGTAGTACTACATTTCAGTGAAGTGTAAGGCTTTCCAAAGCTGCCGGACGTGTTTCTTTCTCATTTCAATGGTACTCTGCCTTGTATAACACACATTTACCACTCTAGTCTCCTTTAAGTAAAGAATATAGGATTCATACAGTGTTTCATGTCATCTTAACTCGAATTAAGGGTTTTTCGGATCTTAGCTACCTTTTCTACACTAAGAACTGACTTGGAGAATCTCTTTGAGCTGTTCTAAACAAGTTCTCATCTGTTTACGGTCATTTTCTCTGAATTATCCATGTTTTCATGTAGTTTCCTATATTCTGCCTATTGGTCCAAGTATAAGCTTTTCCCAGTTTATTAAATAACTTCCTACACACTGGTATGACCTGAGGCAGCTCGGTAACATTGTCTCTCAACTGTGTTATAGAGTGTAGTACTACATTTCAGTGAAGTGTAAGGCTTTCCAAAGCTGCCGAACGTGTTTCTTTCTCTATTTCAATGGTATTCTGCCTTGTATAACACACATTTACCACCCTAGTCTCCTTTAAGTAAAGAATATAGGATTCATACAGTGTTTCATGTGATCTTAACTCGAATTAAGGATTTCCCAGATTTTAGCTACCTTTTCTACACTAAGAACTGACTTGGAGAATCTCTTTCAGCTGTTCTAAACAAGTTCTCATCTGTTTACAGTCATTTTCTCTGAATTATCCATGTTTTCATGTAGTTTCCTATATTCTGCCTTCTGGTCCAAGTATAAGCTTTGCCTACTTTATCAAACAACTTCCTACACACTCTTATGAACTGAGGGAGCTCAGGAACATTGTCTCTCAACTGTGTTATAGAGTGTAGTACTACATTTCAGTGAAGTGTAAGGCTTTCTAAAGCTGCTGAACGTGTTTCTTTCTCATTTCAATGGTATTCTGCCTTGTATAACACACATTTACCACTCTAGTCTCCTTTAAGTAAAGAATATAGGATTCACACAGTGTTTCATGTGATCTTAACTCGAATTAAGGATTTCCCGGATCTTAGCTACCTTTTCTACACTAAGAACTGACTTGGAGAATCTCTTTCAGCCCTTCTAAACAAGTTCTCATCTGTTTACAGTCATTTTCTCTGAATTATCCATGTTTTCATGTAGTTTCCTATATTCTGCCTTCTGGTCCAAGTATAAGCTTTGCGCACTTTATCAAACAACTTCATACACACTGCTATGAACTGAGTTAGCTCGGGAACATTGTCTCTCAACTGTGTTATAGAGTGTAGTACTACATTTCAGTGAAGTGTCAGGTTTCCAAAGCTGCCGAACGTGTTTCTTTCTCTATTTCAATGGTATTCTGCCTTGCATAACACACATTTACCACTCTAGTCTCCTTTAAGTAAAGAATATAGGATTCACACAGTGTTTCATGAGATCTTAACTCGAATTAAGGATTTCCCGGATCCTAGCTACCTTTTCTACACTAAGAACTGACTTGGAGGATCTCTTTCAGCTGTTCTAAACAAGTTCTCATCTGTTTACAGTCATTTTCTCTGAATTTTCCATGTTTTCATGTAGTTTCCTATATTCTGCCTTCTGGTCCAAGTATAAGCTTTGCCTAATTTATCAAACAACTTCCTACACACTCTTATGAACTGAGGGAGCTCAGGAACATTGTCTCTCAACTGTGTTATAGAGTGTAGTACTACATTTCAGTGAAGTGTAAAGCTTTCCAAAGCTGCTGAACGTGTTTCTTTCTCATTTCAATGGTATTCTGCCTTGTATAACACACATTTACCACTCTAGTCTCCTTTAAGTAAAGAATATAGGATTCACACAGTGTTTCATGTGATCTTAACTCCAATTAAGGATTTCCCGGATCTTAGCTACCTTTTCTACACTAAGAACTGACTTGGAGAATCTCTTTCAGCCCTTCTAAACAGGTTCTCATCTGTTTACAGTCATTTTCTCTGAATTATCCATGTTTTCATGTAGTTTCCTATATTCTGCCTTCTGGTCCAAGTATAAGCTTTGCCCACTTTATCAAACAACTTCATACACACTGTTATGAACTGAGGTAGCTCAGGAACATTGTCTCTCAACTGTGTTATAGAGTGTAGTACTACATTTCAGTGAAGTGTAAGGTTTCCAAAGCTGCCGAACGTGTTTCTTTCTCTATTTCAATGGTATTCTCCCTTGCATAACACACATTTACCACTCTAGTCTCCTTTAAGTAAAGAATATAGGATTCACACAGTGTTTCATGAGATCTTAACTCGAATTAAGGATTTCCCGGATCTTAGCTACCTTTTCTACACTAAGAACTGACTTGGAGAATCTCTTTCAGCTGTTCTAAACAAGTTCTCATTTGTTTACAGTCATTTTCTCTGAATTTTCCATGTTTTCATGTAGTTTCCTATATTCTGCCTTCTGGTCCAAGTATAAGCTTTGCCTACTTTATCAAACAACTTCCTACACACTCTTCTGAACTGAGGGAGCTCAGGAACATTGTCTCTCAACTGTGTTATAGAGTGTAGTACTACATTTCAGTGAAGTGTAAGGCTTTCCAAAGCTGTTGAACGTGTTTCTTTCTCATTTCAATGGTATTCTGCCTTGTATAACACACATTTACCACTCTAGTCTCCTTTAAGTAAAGAATATAGGATTCACACAGTGTTTCATGTGATCTTAACTCGAATTAAGGATTTCCCGGATCTTAGCTACCTTTTCTACACTAAGAACTGACTTGGAGAATCTCTTTCAGCCCTTCTAAACAAGTTCTCATCTGTTTTCAGTCATTTTCTCTGAATTATCCATGTTTTCATGTAGTTTCCTATATTCTGCCTTCTGGTCCAAGTATAAGCTTTGCCCACTTTATCAAACAACTTCCTACATAGTGTTATGAACTGAGGCAGCTCAGGAACATTGTCTCTCACCTGTGTTATAGAGTGTAGTACTACATTTCATTGAAGTGTAAGGCTTTCCAATGCTGCTGAACGTGTTTCTTTCTCTATTTCAATGGTATTCATCCTTGTATAACACACATTTACCACTCTAGTCTCCTTTAAGTAAAGAATATAGGATTCATACAGTGTTTCATGTGATCTTAACTCGAATTAAGGATTTCCCGGATCTTAGCTACCTTTTCTACACTAAGAACTGATTTGGAGAATCTCTTTCAGCTGTTCTAAACAAGTTCTCATCTGTTTACAGTCATTTTCTCTGAATTATCCATGTTTTCATGTAGTTTCCTATATTCTTCCTTCTGGTCCAAGTATAAGCTTTGCCCAGTTTATCAAATAACTTCCTACACACTGTTATGACCTGAGGCAGCTCGGGAACATTGTCTCTCAACTGTGTTATAGAGTGTAGTACTACGTTTCAGTGAAGTGTAAGGCTTTCCAAAGCTGCGGTACGTGTTTCTTTCTCTATTTCAATGGTATTCTGACTTGTATAACACACATTTACCACTCTAGTCTCCTTTAAGTAAAGAATATACGATTCACACAGTGTTTCATGTGATCTTAACTCGAATTAAGGATTTCCCGGATCTTAGGTACCTTTTCTACACTAAGAACTGACTTGGAGAATCTCTTTGAGCTGTTCTAAACAAGTTCTCATCTGTTTACAGTCATTTTCTCTGAATTATCCATGTTTTCATGTAGTTTCCTATATTCTGCCTTCTGGTCCAAGTATAAGCTTTGCCAACTTTATCAAACAACTTCCTACACACACTTATGAACTGAGGGATCTCAGGAACATTGTCTCTCAACTGTGTTATACAGTGTTCTACTACATTTCAGTGAAGAGTAAGGCTTTCCAAAGCTGCCGAACGTGTTTCTTTCTCATTTCCATGGTATTCTGCCTTGTATAACACACATTTAGAGGATCCAAGATGGCTGCTCGGGTAGACACCTAGCCGCAGCAGCTCACAACAATTTCAAGGGAATACAACTAAAATGTAGAGTGGACATTGCCCAGAGCTACAGGTAGTCGACTGACTGAAAACTCTACAATAGGAAGGAGGGAGAAAACCAGAAGGAAAATCAGAGGAGCTGAAAAAAAGCCTAAGGTACGGAGACATGCGGCGCGCTCGCACGCACGCGCGCGCGGAGAGGTCGCAGCCGGAGAGGAGGAGAGGGCTGGGTGCTGCCCGGCGTTCCTTAGCAGGAAGGAAATAGAACCCCCAGCCTGGGCTGAACCCCCGAACCGGCAGCACTGAGCCCCAAGTTATGGGCCAGACCCTGGGGACCCAGGCTCCGGCAGGGGGAGACAATCCCGGGGGACGGCGAAAGGCGGGGCCCCGGAGTCGCGCGCAGAGAACTGAATGTTGACTCTGATGCTGGATTACCCTAGCCGGAAGAAACAAAGCCTCCGGCGGCAGCTCTGAGCCTCAGTCCGGACCGCCCCGAACTCCAGGTCTGGGCCAGTCCCTGGGGACCCAGGCTCAGGCAGGGGGAGACGGAGCTGTGAGGTGGAGTCCTGGGAGCAGGGCGAAATGCCGAGCCCCCGGAGTCGCGCACACTGTGCGCAGAGGACAGTCTGTTGACTCTGATCCTGGACTCCCCTAGTGGGAGGGAGAAAGAAACCTCCAGACTGGAGGAATGTGACAGGGAGCAGGAGCCCCTGCTGGACACCGGCCAGCCGGGCGCCAGCAAGGAGCCGGGCGACGGGGCCCCCAGGGGGGGGGGTGCCCCTGAGCCTTCGACTGCTGAGCGCGGGCAACAGAGCCAAGGACGGGGGCTGCTTCCTGGGCGGCGCCACCGACCCCGGCAACAGGCTGGAGCAGCGCGGGAGCCCTCGGAGAACAAAGGGGTGCCACAGGCCAACCTGCTGAGCTCCCAGGACAAGGAGGAAGAAACCAAAGAAGTTCTCAATGTGAAGAAATCAAGTGAGAGCAAATGATAGTAAAATTACTTAAGAAAGAATACAAAGAAGATCTTGAAAAATCAAAGACTAAGTCAGAACTCAACGCACCAGCCAACATTGCAACATAAATGCGTTTGGTTTTTTTTTTTAAAAAGAAAAAAAAAAAGAGAAAAAAGGGACAGAATGTTGGAACAGCGGCGACCAGGCCTAGAGTGGCCAGGCACAAGGCAGTGGCAGCTGGGCCCGGAGCAGCAGTGGCCAGGCCCCAGAGCAGCAGCAGCCAGAACAAGAGCATCAACGGCCAGCACTGGAGCAGCCAGACCTGGGGCAGTGGCAGCCAGGCCTGAGGCAGAGGCGGCCAAGCCCAGGGTGGCCAGTCCAGGAACACCCAGACATGGAGTGGCTGGGCCCGGAGAAGCCGGGCCCAGAGCAGCCGGGTTGGGAGCAGCCAGGCCCAGAACAGCAGTAGCCAAGCCCGGAGCATCCAGGCTGGGAGCGGCCAGGCCCGGAGCAGCAGCGGTCAGGCTGGGAGCGGCCAGGCCCGGAGCAGCCGGGTCTGGTGTGGCCAGGCCTGGAGCAGCGGCTGCCAGGCTAGGAGCGGCCAGACCCGGAGCAGCAGCTGCCAGGCTGGGAGCAGCCAGGTCCGGAGCAGCCGGGTCTGGTGTGGCCAGGCCTGTAGCAGCGGCTGCCAGGCTGGGAGCGGCCAGGCCCAGAGCAACAGCTGCCAGGCTGGGAGCAGCCAGGCCCGGAGCAGCAGCTGCCAGGCTGGGAGCGGCCAGGCCCGGAGCAGCCGGGTCTGGTGCGGCCAGGCCAGGAGCAGCGGCTGCCAGGCTGGGAGCGGCCAGGCCCGGAGCAGCCGGGTCTGGTGCGGCCAGGCCTGTAGCAGCGGCTGCCAGGCTGGGAGCGGCCAGGCCCAGAGCAACAGCTGCCAGGCTGGGAGCAGCCAGGCCCGGAGCAGCAGCTGCCAGGCTGGGAGCGGCCAGGCCCGGAGCAGCCGGGTCTGGTGCGGCCAGGCCAAGAGCAGCGGCTGCCAGGCTGGGACTGGCCAGGCCCGGAGCAGCCGGGTCTGGTGCGGCCAGGCCAGGAGCAGTGGCTGCCAGGCTGGGAGTGGCCAGGCCTGGAGAAGCACCTGCCAGGCTGGGAGCGGCCAGGCCCGGAGCAGCCGGGTCTGGTGCGGCCAGGCCCGGAGCAGCGGCTGCCAGGCTGGGAGCGGCCAGGCTCGGAGCAGCCGGGTCTGGTGCGGCCAGGCCCGGAGCAGTGGCTGCCAGGCTGGGACTGGCCAGGCCTGGAGAAGCGGCTGCCAGGCTGGGAGCGGCCAGGCCCGGAGCAGCCGGGTCTGGTGCGGCCAGGCCCGGAGCAGCGGCTGCCAGGCTGGGAGCGGCCAGGCCCGGAGCAGCAGCTGCCAGGCTGGGAGCGGCCAGGCCCGGAGCAGCCGGGTCTGGTGCAGCCATGCCCGGAGCAGTGGCTGCCGGGCTGGGAGCGGCCAGGCCCGGAGCAGCAGCTGCCAGGCTGGGAGCGGCCAGGCCCGGAGCAGCGGCTGACAGGCTGGGAGTGGCCAGGCCCAGAGCAGCAGCTGCTGGGCTGGGAGTGGCCAGGCCCGGAGCAGCTGGGTCTGGTGCGGCCAGGCCTGGAGTAGCGGCTGACAGGCTGGGAGCGACCGGACCCGGAGCGGCCGGGACCGGAGCAACCGGTCCAGAGCAGCCGGGTCGGGTGCGGCCAGGCCTGTAGCAGCAACAGCCAAGTCCAGAGCAACTAGGTCGGGAGTGGCAGTGACCAGACCTGGAGCAGCTGGTTGTGGAACGAACCAGAGCAACAGAGGCCAGGCCCGGAGCAGCCAGGCCCGAAACAGCTCGCTCCTCGCCTGCCCCTGCCCCACAGCTGCCTCTCAGATATGGCTGGAAACTTTTGCGGGAACTTGAGGGTCTGCTGAATCAAGTGATGAAGGCTTAGATCTGGATGTGTTGAGTTAGTATAGCGCTGGGGTGTTGATCTGTGAGTGCCTTGGGTGGGGCCTGGATGAGGCTGGTTGACCTATTTGAAAATGTCTTTTGTGTGAAGTGTATCATTGGGCATGTGGAGGTATTATTGATATGAGAAAATGCTAAGTAACAGATTTACTATCTGAAAAGGGATTTACTATCGGGGAAAGGGAGGGAGGAAGAGACTGAACATAAACTGTGCACCTATGGATGAGGACAATGGGGGATGGGAGGGGGCAGAGGGTGGGGTGGGAACCTGGTGGAGGGGGGAAGAAATGAGGAACCTTTGTAATAATATGAACAATAAAGATTGATTTAAAAAAAAAAAAAACACAAAAAAACACACACATTTACCAGTCTAGTCTCCTTTAAGTAAAGAATATAGGATTCATACAGTGTTTCATGTGATCTTAACTCGAATTAAGGATTTCCCGGATCTTAGCTACCTTTTCTACATTAAGAACTGACTTCGAGAATCTCTTTCAGCTGTTCTAAACAAGTTCTCATCTGTTTACAGTCATTTTCCATGAATTATCCATGTTTTCATGTAGTTTCCTATATTCTTCCTTCTGGTCCAAGTATAAGCTTTGCCCACTTTATCAAACAACTTCCTACACACTGTTATGAACTGAGGTAGCTCTGGAACATTGTCTCTCAACTGTGTTATAGAGTGTAGTACTACATTTCAGTGAAGTGTAAGGCTTTCCAAAGCTGCCGAACATGTTTCTTTCTCTATTTCAATGGTATTCTGCCTTGTATAACACACATTTACCACCCTAGTCTCCTTTAAGTAAAGAATATAGGATTCATACAGTGTTTCATGTGATCTTAACTCGAATTAAGGATTTCCCAGATTTTAGCTACATTTTCTACACTAAGAACTGACTTGGCGAATCTCTTTGAGCTGTTCTACACAAGTTCTCATCTGTTTACAGTCATTTTCTCTGAATTATCCATGTTTTCATGTAGTTTCCTATATTCTGCCTTCTGGTCCAAGTATAAGCTTTGCCCACTTTATCAAACAACTTCCTACACACTGTTATGAACTGAGGCAGCTCGGGAACATTGTTTCTCAACTGTGATATAGAGTGTAGTACTACATTTCAGTGAAGTGTAAGGCTTTCCAAACTGCCGAACGTGTTTCTTTCTCTATTTCAATGGTATTCTGCCTTGTATAACACACATTTATCACTCTAGTCTCCTTTAAGTAAAGAATATAGGATTCATACGGTGTTTCATGTGATCTTAACTCGAATTAAGGATTTCCCGGATATTAGCTACCTTTTATACACTAAGAACTGACTTGGAGAATCTCTTTCAGCTGTTCTAAACAAGTTCTCATCCGTTTACAGTCATTTTCAATGAATTATCCATGTTTTCATGTAGATTCCTATATTCTGCCTTGTGGTCCAAGTATAAGCTTTGCCCACTTTATCAAACAACTTCCTACACACTGTTATGAACTAAGGTAGCTCGGGAACATTGTCTCTCAACTGTGTTATAGAGTGTAGTACTACATTTCAGTGAAGTGTAAGGCGTTCCAAAGCTGCCGAACGTGTTTCTTTCTCTATTTCAATGGTATTCTGCCTTGTATAACACACATTTACCACCCTAGTCTCCTTTAAGTAAAGAATATAGGATTCATACAGTGTTTCATGTGATCTTAACTCGAATAAAGGATTTCCCAGATTTTAGCTACCTTTTCTACACTAAGAACTGACTTGGCGAATCTCTTTGAGCTGTTCTACACAAGTTCTCATCTGTTTACAGTCATTTTCTCTGAATTATCCATGTTTTCATGTAGTTTCCTATATTCTGCCTTCTGGTCCAAGTATAAGCTTTGCCCACTTTATCAAAAAAATTCCTACACACTGTTATGAACTGAGGCAGCTCGGGAACATTGTCTCTCAACTGTGTTATAGAGTGTAGTACTACATTTCAGTGAAGTGTAAGGCTTTCCAAAGCTGCCGAACGTGTTTCTTTCTCTATTTCAATGGTATTCTGCCTTTCATAACACACATTTACCACTCTAGTCTCCTTTAAGTAAAGAATATAGGATTCATACAGTATTTCATTGATCTTAACTCGAATTAAGGATTTCCCGGATCTTAGCTACCTTTTCTACATTGAGAACTGACTTGGCGAATCTCTTTGAGCTGTTCTACACAAGTTCTCATCTGTTTACAGTCATTTTCTCTGAATTATCCATGTTTTCATGTAGTTTCCTATATTCTGCCTTCTGGTCCAAGTATAAGCTTTGCCCACTTTATCAAACAACTTCCTACACACTGTTATGAACTGAGGCAGCTCGGGAACATTGTCTCTCAACTGTGTTATAGAGTGTAGTACTACATTTCAGTGAAGTGTAAGGCTTTCCAAAGCTGCCGGACGTGTTTCTTTCTCATTTCTATGGTACTCTGCCTTGTATAACACACATTTACCACTCTAGTCTCCTTTAAGTAAAGAATATAGGATTCATACAGTGTTTCATGTCATCTTAACTCGAATTAAGGGTTTTTCGGATCTTAGGTACCTTTTCTACACTAAGAACTGACTTGGAGAATCTCTTTGAGCTGTTCTAAACAAGTTCTCATCTGTTTACGGTCATTTTCTCTGAATTATCCATGTTTTCATGTAGTTTCCTATATTCTGCCTATTGGTCCAAGTATAAGCTTTTCCCAGTTTATTAAATAACTTCCTACACACTGGTATGACCTGAGGCAGCTCGGTAACATTGTCTCTCAACTGTGTTATAGAGTGTAGTACTACATTTCAGTGAAGTGTAAGGCTTTCCAAAGCTGCCGAACGTGTTTCTTTCTCTATTTCAATGGTATTCTGCCTTGTATAACACACATTTACCACTCTAGTCTCCTTTAAGTAAAGAATATAGGATTCATACAGTGTTTCATGTGATCTTAACTCGAATTAAGGATTTCCCGGATCTTAGCTACCTTTTCTACACTAAGAACTGATTTGGAGAATCTCTTTCAGCTGTTCTAAACAAGTTCTCATCTGTTTACAGTCATTTTCTCTGAATTATCCATGTTTTCATGTAGTTTCCTATATTCTTCCTTCTGGTCCAAGTATAAGCTTTGCCCAGTTTATCAAATAACTTCCTACACACTGTTATGACCTGAGGCAGCTCGGGAACATTGTCTCTCAACTGTGTTATAGAGTGTAGTACTACGTTTCAGTGAAGTGTAAGGCTTTCCAAAGCTGCGGTACGTGTTTCTTTCTCTATTTCAATGGTATTCTGACTTGTATAACACACATTTACCACTCTAGTCTCCTTTAAGTAAAGAATATACGATTCACACAGTGTTTCATGTGATCTTAACTCGAATTAAGGATTTCCCGGATCTTAGGTACCTTTTCTACACTAAGAACTGACTTGGAGAATCTCTTTGAGCTGTTCTAAACAAGTTCTCATCTGTTTACAGTCATTTTCTCTGAATTATCCATGTTTTCATGTAGTTTCCTATATTCTGCCTTCTGGTCCAAGTATAAGCTTTGCCAACTTTATCAAACAACTTCCTACACACACTTATGAACTGAGGGATCTCAGGAACATTGTCTCTCAACTGTGTTATACAGTGTTCTACTACATTTCAGTGAAGTGTAAGGCTTTCCAAAGCTGCCGAACGTGTTTCTTTCTCATTTCCATGGTATTCTGCCTTGTATAACACACATTTAGAGGATCCAAGATGGCTGCTCGGGTAGACACCTAGCCGCAGCAGCTCACAACAATTTCAAGGGAATACAACTAAAATGTAGAGTGGACATTGCCCAGAGCTACAGGTAGTCGACTGACTGAAAACTCTACAATAGGAAGGAAGGAGAAAACCAGAAGGAAAATTAGAGGAGCTGAAAAAAAGCCTAAGGTACGGAGACATGCGGCGCGCTCGCACGCACGCGCGCGCGGAGAGGTCGCAGCCGGAGAGGAGGAGAGGGCTGGGTGCTGCCCGGCGTTCCTTAGCAGGAAGGAAATAGAACCCCCAGCCTGGGCTGAACCCCCGAACCGGCAGCACTGAGCCCCAAGTTATGGGTCAGACCCTGGGGACCCAGGCTCCGGCAGGGGGAGACAATCCCGGGGGACGGCGAAAGGCGGGGCCCCGGAGTCGCGCGCAGAGAACTGAATGTTGACTCTGATGCTGGATTACCCTAGCCGGAAGAAACAAAGCCTCCGGCGGCAGCTCTGAGCCTCAGTCCGGACCGCCCCGAACTCCAGGTCTGGGCCAGTCCCTGGGGACCCAGGCTCAGGCAGGGGGAGACGGAGCTGTGAGGTGGAGTCCTGGGAGCAGGGCGAAAGGCCGAGCCCCCGGAGTCGCGCACACTGTGCGCAGAGGACAGTCTGTTGACTCTGATCCTGGACTCCCCTAGTGGGAGGGAGAAAGAAACCTCCAGACTGGAGGAATGCGACAGGGAGCAGGAGCCCCTGCCGGACACCGGCCAGCCGGGCGCCAGCAAGGAGCCGGGCGACGGGGCCCCCAGGGGGGGGGGTGCCCCTGAGCCTTCGACTGCTGAGCGTGGGCAACAGAGCCAAGGACGGGGGCTGCTTCCTGGGTGGCGCCACCGACCCCGGCAACAGGCTGGAGCAGCGCGGGAGCCCTCGGAGAACAAAGGGGTGCCACAGGCCAACCTTCTGAGCTCCCAGGACAAGGAGGAAGAAACCAAAGAAGTTCTCAATGTGAAGAAATCAAGTGAGAGCAAATGATAGTAAAATTACTTAAGAAAGAATACAAAGAAGATCTTGAAAAATCAAAGACTAAGTCAGAACTCAACGCACCAGCCAACATTGCAACATAAATGCGTTTGGTTTTTTTTTTAAAAAAGAAAAAAAAAAAGAGAAAAAAGGGACAGAATGTTGGAACAGCGGCGACCAGGCCTAGAGTGGCCAGGCACAAGGCAGTGGCAGCTGGGCCCGGAGCAGCAGTGGCCAGGCCCCAGAGCAGCAGCAGCCAGAACAAGAGCATCAACGGCCAGCACTGGAGCAGCCAGACCTGGGGCAGTGGCAGCCAGGCCTGAGGCAGAGGCGGCCAAGCCCAGGGTGGCCAGTCCAGGAACACCCAGACATGGAGTGGCTGGGCCCGGAGAAGCCGGGCCCAGAGCAGCCGGGTTGGGAGCAGCCAGGCCCAGAACAGCAGTAGCCAAGCCCGGAGCATCCAGGCTGGGAGCGGCCAGGCCCGGAGCAGCAGCGGTCAGGCTGGGAGCGGCCAGGCCCGGAGCAGCCGGGTCTGGTGTGGCCAGGACTGGAGCAGCGGCTGCCAGGCTAGGAGCGGCCAGACCCGGAGCAGCAGCTGCCAGGCTGGGAGCAGCCAGGTCCGGAGCAGCCGGGTCTGGTGTGGCCAGGCCTGTAGCAGCGGCTGCCAGGCTGGGAGCGGCCAGGCCCAGAGCAACAGCTGCCAGGCTGGGAGCAGCCAGGCCCGGAGCAGCAGCTGCCAGGCTGGGAGCGGCCAGGCCCGGAGCAGCCGGGTCTGGTGCGGCCAGGCCAGGAGCAGCGGCTGCCAGGCTGGGAGCGGCCAGGCCCGGAGCAGCCGGGTCTGGTGCGGCCAGGCCTGTAGCAGCGGCTGCCAGGCTGGGAGCGGCCAGGCCCAGAGCAACAGCTGCCAGGCTGGGAGCAGCCAGGCCCGGAGCAGCAGCTGCCAGGCTGGGAGCGGCCAGGCCCGGAGCAGCCGGGTCTGGTGCGGCCAGGCCAGGAGCAGCGGCTGCCAGGCTGGGAGCGGCCAGGCCCGGAGCAGCCGGGTCTGGTGCGGCCAGGCCAGGAGCAGTGGCTGCCAGGCTGGGAGTGGCCAGGCCTGGAGAAGCACCTGCCAGGCTGGGAGCGGCCAGGCCCGGAGCAGCCGGGTCTGGTGCGGCCAGGCCCGGAGCAGCGGCTGCCAGGCTGGGAGCGGCCAGGCCCGGAGCAGCCGGGTCTGGTGCGGCCAGGCCCGGAGCAGCGGCTGCCAGGCTGGGAGCGGCCAGGCCCGGAGCAGCCGGGTCTGGTGCGGCCAGGCCCGGAGCAGTGGCTGCCAGGCTGGGAGTGGCCAGGCCTGGAGAAGCGGCTGCCAGGCTGGGAGCGGCCAGGCCCGGAGCAGCCGGGTCTGGTGCGGCCAGGCCCGGAGCAGCGGCTGCCAGGCTGGGAGTGGCCAGGCCCGGAGCAGCCGGGTCTGGTGCGGCCAGGCCCGGAGCAGCGGCTGCCAGGCTGGGAGCGGCCAGGCCCGGAGCAGCCGGGTCTGGTGCGGCCAGGCCCGGAGCAGCGGCTGCCAGGCTGGGAGCGGCCAGGCCAGGAGCAGCGGCTGCCAGGCTGGGAGCGGCCAGGCCCGGAGCAGCAGCTGCCAGGCTGGGAGCGGCCAGGCCCGGAGCAGCCGGGTCTGGTGCGGCCATGCCCGGAGCAGTGGCTGCCGGGCTGGGAGCGGCCAGGCCCGGAGCAGCAGCTGCCAGGCTGGGAGCGGCCAGGCCCGGAGCAGCGGCTGACAGGCTGGGAGTGGACAGGCCCAGAGCAGCAGCTGCTGGGCTGGGAGTGGCCAGGCCCGGAGCAGCCGGGTCTGGTGCGGCCAGGCCTGGAGTAGCGGCTGACAGGCTGGGAGCGACCGGACCCGGAGCGGCCGGGACCGGAGCAACCGGTCCAGAGCAGCCGGGTCGGGTGCGGCCAGGCCTGTAGCAGCAACAGCCAATTCCAGAGCAACTAGGTCGGGAGCGGCAGTGACCAGACCTGGAGCAGCTGGTTGTGGAACGAACCAGAGCAACAGAGGCCAGGCCCGGAGCAGCCAGGCCCGAAACAGCTCGCTCCTCGCCTGCCCCTGCCCCACAGCTGCCTCTCAGATATGGCTGGAAACTTTTGCGGGAACTTGAGGGTTGCTGAATCAAGTGATGAAGGCTTAGATCTGGATGTGTTGAGTTAGTATAGCGCTGGGGTGTTGATCTGTGAGTGCCTTGGGTGGGGCCTGGATGAGGCTGGTTGACCTATTTGAAAATGTCTTTTGTGTGAAGTGTATCATTGGGCATGTGGAGGTATTATTGATATGAGAAAATGCTAAGTAACAGATTTACTATCTGAAAAGGGATTTACTATCGGGGAAAGGGAGGGAGGAAGAGACTGAACATAAACTGTGCACCTATGGATGAGGACAATGGGGGATGGGAGGGGGCAGAGGGTGGGGTGGGAACCTGGTGGAGGGGGGAAGAAATGAGGAACCTTTGTAATAATATGAACAATAAAGATTGATTTAAAAAAAAAAAAAAAAAACAAAAAAAAAAACACACACATTTACCAGTCTAGTCTCCTTTAAGTAAAGAATATAGGATTCATACAGTGTTTCATGTGATCTTAACTCGAATTAAGGATTTCCCGGATCTTAGCTACCTTTTCTACATTAAGAACTGACTTGGAGAATCTCTTTCAGCTGTTCTAAACAAGTTCTCATCTGTTTACAGTCATTTTCCATGAATTATCCATGTTTTCATGTAGTTTCCTATATTCTTCCTTCTGGTCCAAGTATAAGCTTTGCCCACTTTATGAAATAACTTCCTACACACTGTTATGACCTGAGGCAGCTCGGGAACATTGTCTCTCAACTGTGTTATAGAGTGTAGTACTATATTTCAGTGAAGTGTAAGGTTTTCAAAAGCTGCCGAACGTGTTTCTTTCTCTATTTCAATGGTATCCTGCCTTGTATAACACACATTTACCACTCTAATCTCTTTTAAGTAAAGAATATAGGATTCACACAGTGTTTCATGTGATCTTAA
The DNA here is from genome assembly GCF_964339955.1 of Pipistrellus hanaki. NCBI lineage: Eukaryota > Metazoa > Chordata > Mammalia > Chiroptera > Vespertilionidae > Pipistrellus > Pipistrellus hanaki. The sequence continues at coordinate 2,818,075 of NC_140510.1, read as the reverse complement.
CTAGACTTAAGGATTTCCAGGATCTTAGCTACCTTTTCTACACTAAGAACTGACTTGGAGAATCTCTTTCAGCAGTTCTAAACAAGTTCTCATCTGTTTACAGTCATTTTCTCTGAATTTTCCATGTTTTCATGTAGTTTCATATATTCTGCCTTCTGGTCCAAGTATAAGCTTTGCCCACTTTATCAAACAACTTCCTACACACTGTTATGAACTGAGGCAGCTCGGGAACATTGTCTCTCAACTTTCTTATAGAGTGTAGTACTATATTTCAGTGAAGTGTAAGGCTTTCCAAAGCTGCCAACCTTGTTTCTTTCTCTATTTCAATGGTATTCTGCCTTGTATAACACACATTTACCACTCTAGTCTCCTTTAAGTAAAGAATATAGGATTCATACAGTGTTTCATGTCATCTTAACTTGAATTAAGGATTTTCCGGATCTTAGCTACCTTTTCTACACTAAGAAATGACTTGGAGAATCTCTTTCATCTCTTCTGAAAAAGTTCTCATCTGTTTATAGTCATTTTCTCTGAATTATCCATGTTTTCATGTAGTTTCCTATATTCTGCCTTCTGGTCCAAGTATAAGCTTTGCCCACTTTATCAAACAACTTCCTACACACTGTTATGAACTGAGGCAGCTCGGGAACATTGTCTCTCAACTGTGTTATAGAGTGTAGTACTACATTTCAGTGAAGTGTAAGGCTTTCCAAAGCTGCCGAACGTGTTTCTTTATCAATTTCAATGGCATTTTGCCTTGTATAACACACATTTACCACTCTAGTCTCCTTTAAGTAAAGAATATATGATTCATACAGTGTTTCATGTCATCTTAACTTGAATTCAGGATTTCCCCGATCTTAGCTTCCTTTTCTACACTAAGAACTAACTTAGATTATCTCTTTGAGCTGTTCTAAACAAGTTCTCATCTGTTTACTGTCATTTTCTCTGAATTATCCATGTTTTCATGTAGTTTCCTATATTCTGCCTTCTGGTCCAAGTATAAGCGTTGCCCACTTTATCAAACAACTTCCTACACACTGTTATGAATTGAGGCAGCTCGGGAACATTGTCTGTCAACTGTGTTATAGAGTGTAGTACTATATTTCAGTGAAGTGTAAGGCTTTCCAAAGCTGCCGACAGTGTTTCTTTCTCTACTTCAATGGTATTCTGCCTTGTGTAACACACATTTACCACTCTAGTCTCCTTTAAGTAAAGAATATAGGATTCATACAGTGTTTCCTGTCATCTTAACTTGAATTAAGGATTTCCCGGATCTTAGCTACCTTTTCTACACTAAGAACTAACTTGGAGAATCTCTTTGAGCTGTTTTAAACAAGTTCTCATCTGTTTACAGTCATTTTCTCTGAATTATCCATGTTTTCATGTAGTTTCCTATATTCTGCCTTCTGGTCCAAGTATAAGCTTTGCCCACTTTATCAAACAACTTCCTAAACACTGTTATGAACTGAGGCATCTCGGGAACATTGTCTCTCAACTGTGTTATAGAGTGTAGTACTACATTTCAGTGAAGTGTAAGGCTTTCCAAAGCTGCCGAACGTATTTCTTTCTCTATTTCAATGGTATTCTGCCTTGTATAACACACATTAACCACTGTAGTCTCCTTTAAGTAAAGAATATAGGATTCATACAGTGTTTCATTTGATCTTAACTCGATTTAAGGATTTCCCGGATTTTAGCTACCTTTTTTACACTAAGAACTGACTTGGAGAATCTCTTTGAGCTGTTCTAAACAAGTTCTCATCTGTTTACAGTCATTTTCTCTGTATTATCCATGTTTTCATGTAGTTTCCTATATTCTGCCTTCTGGTCCAAGTATAAACTTTGCCCACTTTATCAAACAACTTCCTACACACTGTTATGAACTGAGGCAGCTCGGGAACATTGTCTCTAAACTGTGTTATAGAGTGTAGTACTACATTTCAGTGAAGTGTAAGGCTTTCCAAAGCTGCCGAACGTGTTTCTTTCTCTATTTCAATGGTATTCTGCCTTGTATAACACACATTTACCACTCTAATCTCCTTTAAGTAAAGAATATAGGATTCGTACAGTGTGTCATGTCATCTTAACTCGAATTAAGGATTTCCCGGATCTTAGCTACCTTTTCTACACTAAGAACTGACTTGGAGAATCTCTTTGAGCTGTTCTAAACAATTTCTCATCTGTTTACAGTCATTTTCTCTGAATTATCCATGTTTTCATATAGTTTCCTATATTCTGCCTATTGGTCCAAGTATAAGCTTTGCCCAGTTTATCAAATAACTTCCTACACACTGGTATGACCTGCGGCAGCTCGGTAACATTGTCTCTCAACTGTGTTATAGAGTGTAGTACTACATTTCAGTGAAGTGTAAGGCTTTCCATAGCTGCCCAACTTGTTTCTTTCTCTATTTCAATGGTATTCTGTCTTGTATAACACACATTTACCACTCTAGTCTCCTTTAAGTAAAGAATATAGCATTCACACAGTGTTTCATGTGATCTTAACTCGAATTAAGGATTTCCCGGATCTTAGCTACCTTTTCTACACTAAGAACTGACTTGGAGAATCTCTTTGAGCTGTTCTAAACAAGTTCTCATCTGTTTACAGTCATTTTCTCTGAATTATCCATGTTTTCATGTAGTTTCCTATATTCTGCCTTCTGGTCCAAGTATAAGCTTTGCCCACTTTATCAAACAACTTCCTACACACTGTTATGAACTGAGGTAGCTCTGGAAAATTGTCTCTCAACTGTGTTATAGAGTGTAGTACTACATTTCAGTGAAGTGTAAGGCTTTCCAAAGCTGCCGAACGTGTTTCTTTCTCTATTTCAATGGTATTCTGCCTTGTATAACACACATTTACCACCCTAGTCTCCTTTAAGTAAAGAATATATGATTCATACAGTGTTTCATGTGATCTTAACTCGAATTAAGGATTTCCCAGATTTTAGCTACCTTTTCTACACTAAGAACTGACTTGGCGAATCTCTTTGAGCTGTTCTACACAAGTTCTCATCGGTTTACAGTCATTTTCTCTGAATTATCCATGTTTTCATGTAGTTTCCTATATTCTGCCTTCTGGTCCAAGTATAAGCTTTGCCCACTTTATCAAACAACTTCCTACACACTGTTATGAACTGAGGCAGCTCGGGAACATTGTTTCTCAACTGTGATATAGAGTGTAGTATACATTTCAGTGAAGTGTAAGGCTTTCCAAAGCTGCCGAACGTGTTTCTTTCTCTATTTCAATGGTATTCTGCCTTGTGTAACACACATTTACCACTCTAATCTCCTTTAAGTAAAGAATATAGGATTCGTACAGTGTTTCATGTCATCTTAACTCGAATTAAGGATTTCCCGGATCTTAGCTACCTTTTCTACACTAAGAACTGACTTGGAGAATCTCTTTGAGCTGTTCTAAACAATTTCTCATCTGTTTACAGTCATTTTCTCTGAATTATCCATGTTTTCATGTAGTTTCCTATATTCTGCCTATTGGTCCAAGTATAAGCTTTGCCCAGTTTATCAAATAACTTCCTACACACTGGTATGACCTGAGGCAGCTCGGGAACATTGTCTCTCAACTGTGTTATAGAGTGTAGTACTACATTTCAGTGAAGTGTAAGGCTTTCCAAACTGCCGAACGTGTTTCTTTCTCTATTTCAATGGTATTCTGCCTTGTATAACCCACATTTATCACTCTAGTCTCCTTTAAGTAAAGAATATAGGATTCATACGGTGTTTCATGTGATCTTAACTCGAATTAAGGATTTCCCGGATATTAGCTACCTTTTCTACACTAAGAACTGACTTGGCGAATCTCTTTGAGCTGTTCTACACAAGTTCTCATCTGTTTACAGTCATTTTCTCTGAATTATCCATGTTTTCATGTAGTTTCCTATATTCTGCCTTCTGGTCCAAGTATAAGCTTTGCCCAGTTTATCAAATAACTTCCTACACACTGGTATGACCTGAGGCAGCTCGGTAACATTGTCTCTCAACTGTGTTATAGAGTGTAGTACTACATTTCAGTGAAGTGTAAGGCTTTCCATAGCTGCCGAACTTGTTTCTTTCTCTATTTCAATGGTATTCTGTCTTGTATAACACACATTTACCACTCTAGTCTCCTTTAAGTAAAGAATATAGCATTCACACAGTGTTTCATGTGATCTGAACTCGAATTAAGGATTTCCCGGATCTTAGCTACCTTTTCTACACTAAGAACTTACTTGGAGAATCTATTTGAGCTGTTCTAAACAAGTTCTCATCTGTTTACAGTCATTTTCTCTGAATTATCCATGTTTTCATGTAGTTTCCTATATTCTGCCTTCTGGTCCAAGTATAAGCTTTGCCCACTTTATCAAACAACTTCCTACACACTGTTATGAACTGAGGTAGCTCTGGAACATTGTCTCTCAACTGTGTTATAGAGTGTAGTATTACATTTCAGTGAAGTGAAAGGCTTTCCAAAGCTGCCGGACGTGTTTCTTTCTCATTTCAATGGTACTCTGCCTTGTATAACACACATTTACCATTCTAGTCTCCTTTAAGTAAAGAATATAGGATTCATACAGTGTTTCATGTCATCTTAACTCGAATTAAGGGTTTTTCGGATCTTAGCTACCTTTTCTACACTAAGAACTGACTTGGAGAATCTCTTTGAACTGTTCTAAACAAGTTCTCATCTGTTTACGGTCATTTTCTCTGAATTATCCATGTTTTCATGTAGTTTCCTATATTCTGCCTATTGGTCCAAGTATAAGCTTTGCCCAGTTTATCAAATAACTTCCTACACACTGGTATGACCTGAGGCAGCTCGGTAACATTGTCTCTCAACTGTGTTAGAGAGTGTAGTACTACATTTCAGTGAAGTGTAAGGCTTTCCATAGCTGCCGAACTTGTTTCTTTCTCTATTTCAATGGTATTCTGTCTTGTATAACACACATTTACCACTCTAGTCTCCTTTAAGTAAAGAATATAGCATTCACACAGTGTTTCATGTGATCTTAACTCGAATTAAGGATTTCCCGGATCTTAGCTACCTTTTCTACACTAAGAACTGACTTGGAGAATCTATTTGAGCTGTTCTAAACAAGTTCTCATCTGTTTACAGTCATTTTCTCTGAATTATCCATGTTTTCATGTAGTTTCCTATATTCTGCCTTCTGGTCCAAGTATAAGCTTTGCCCACTTTATCAAACAACTTCCTACACACTGTTATGAACTGAGGTAGCTCTGGAACATTGTCTCTCAACTGTGTTATAGAGTGTAGTACTACATTTCAGTGAAGTGTAAGGCTTTCCAAAGCTGCCGAACATGTTTCTTTCTCTATTTCAATGGTATTCTGCCTTGTATAACACACATTTACCACCCTAGTCTCCTTTAAGTAAAGAATATAGGATTCATACAGTGTTTCATGTGATCTTAACTCGAATTAAGGATTTCCCAGATTTTAGCTACATTTTCTAAACTAAGAACTGACTTGGCGAATCTCTTTGAGCTGTTCTACACAAGTTCTCATCTGTTTACAGTCATTTTCTCTGAATTATCCATGTTTTCATGTAGTTTCCTATATTCTGCCTTCTGGTCCAAGTATAAGCTTTGCCCACTTTATCAAACAACTTCCTACACACTGTTATGAACTGAGGCAGCTCGGGAACATTGTCTCTCAACTGTGATATAGAGTGTAGTACTACATTTCAGTGAAGTGTAAGGCTTTCCAAAGCTGCCGAACGTGTTTCTTTCTCTATTTCAATGGTATTCTGCCTTTCATAACACACATTTACCACTCTAGTCTCCTTTAAGTAAAGAATATAGGATTCATACAGTATTTCATTGATCTTAACTCGAATTAAGGATTTCCCGGATCTTAGCTACCTTTTCTACACTGAGAACTGACTTGGCGAATCTCTTTGAGCTGTTCTACACAAGTTCTCATCTGTTTACAGTCATTTTCTCTGAATTATCCATGTTTTCATGTAGTTTCCTATATTCTGCCTTCTGGTCCAAGTATAAGCTTTGCCCACTTTATCAAAAAACTTCCTACACACTGTTATGAACTGAGGCAGCTCGGGAACATTGTCTCTCAACTGTATTATAGAGTGTAGTACTACATTTCAGTGAAGTGTAAGGCTTTCCAAAGCTGTCGAACGTGTTTCTTTCTCTATTTCAATGGTATTCTGCCTTGCATAACACATATTTACCACTCTAGTCTTCTTTAAGTAAAGAATATAGGATTCATACAGTGTTTCATGTGATCTGAACTCGAATTAAGGATTTCCCGGATCTTAGCTACCTTTTCTACACTAAGAACTGACTTGGAGAATCTCTTTGAGCAGTTCTAAACAAGTTGCCATCTGTTTCCAGTCATTTTCTCTGAATTATCCATGTTTTCATGTAGTTTCCTATATTCTGCCTTCTGGTCCAAGTATAAGCTTTGCCCACTTTATCAAACAACTTCCTACACACTGTTATGAACTGAGGCAGCTCGGGAACATTGTCTCTCAACTGTGTTATAGAGTGTAGTACTACATTTCAGTGAAGTGTAAGGCTTTCCAAAGCTGCCGGACGTGTTTCTTTCTCATTTCAATGGTACTCTGCCTTGTATAACACACATTTACCACTCTAGTCTCCTTTAAGTAAAGAATATAGGATTCATACAGTGTTTCATGTCATCTTAACTCGAATTAAGGGTTTTTCGGATCTTAGCTACCTTTTCTACACTAAGAACTGACTTGGAGAATCTCTTTGAGCTGTTCTAAACAAGTTCTCATCTGTTTACGGTCATTTTCTCTGAATTATCCATGTTTTCATGTAGTTTCCTATATTCTGCCTATTGGTCCAAGTATAAGCTTTTCCCAGTTTATTAAATAACTTCCTACACACTGGTATGACCTGAGGCAGCTCGGTAACATTGTCTCTCAACTGTGTTATAGACTGTAGTACTACATTTCAGTGAAGTGTAAGGCTTTCCAAAGCTGCCGAACGTGTTTCTTTCTCTATTTCAATGGTATTCTGCCTTGTATAACACACATTTACCACCCTAGTCTCCTTTAAGTAAAGAATATAGGATTCATACAGTGTTTCATGTGATCTTAACTCGAATTAAGGATTTCCCAGATTTTAGCTACCTTTTCTACACTAAGAACTGACTTGGCGAATCTCTTTGAGCTGTTCTACACAAGTTCTCATCTGTTTACAGTCATTTTCTCTGAATTATCCATGTTTTCATGTAGTTTCCTATATTCTGCCTTCTGGTCCAAGTATAAGCTTTGCCCACTTTATCAAACAACTTCCTACACACTGTTATGAACTGAGGCAGCTCGGGAACATTGTTTCTCAACTGTGATATAGAGTGTAGTACTACATTTCAGTGAAGTGTAAGGCTTTCCAAACTGCCGAACGTGTTTCTTTCTCTATTTCAATGGTATTCTGCCTTGTATAACACACATTTATCACTCTAGTCTCCTTTAAGTAAAGAATATAGGATTCATACAGTGTTTCATGTGATCTTAACTCGAATAAAGGATTTCCCAGATTTTAGCTACCTTTTCTACACTAAGAACTGACTTGGCGAATCTCTTTGAGCTGTTCTACACAAGTTCTCATCTGTTTACAGTCATTTTCTCTGAATTATCCATGTTTTCATGTAGTTTCCTATATTCTGCCTTCTGGTCCAAGTATAAGCTTTGCCCACTTTATCAAAAAACTTCCTACACACTGTTATGAACTGAGGCAGCTCGGGAACATTGTCTGTCAACTGTGTTATTGAGTGTAGTACTAAATTTCAGTGAAGTGTAAGGCTTTCCAAAGCTGCCGAACGTGTTTCTTTCTCTATTTCAATGGTATTCTGCCTTGTATAACACACATTTACCAACCTAGTCTCCTTTAAGTAAAGAATATAGGATTCATACAGTGTTTCATGTGATCTTAACTCGAATTAAGGATTTCCTGGATCTTAGCTACCTTTTCTACACTAAGAACTGACTTGGAGAATCTCTTTGAGCTGTTCTACACAAGTTCTCATCTGTTTACAGTCATTTTCTCTGAATTATCCATGTTTTCATGTAATTTCCTACATTCTGCCTTCTGGTCCAAGTATAAGCTTTGCGACTTTATCAAACAACTTCCTACACACTGTTATGAACTGAGGCAGCTCGGGAACATTGTCTCTCAACTGTGTTATAGAGTGTAGTATTACATTTCAGTGAAGTGTAAGGCTTTCCAAAGCTGCCGAACGTGTTTCTTTCTCATTTCAATGGTATTCTGCCTTGTATAACACACATTTACCACTCTAGTCTCCTTTAAGTAAAGAATATAGGATTCATACAGTGCTTCATGTGATCTTAACTTGAATTAAGGGTTTCCCGGATCTTAGCTACCTTTTGTACACTAAGAACTGACTTGGAGAATCTCTTTGAGCTGTTCTAAACAAGTTCTCATCTGTTCACGGTCATTTTCTCTGAATTATCCATGTTTTCATGTAGTTTCCTATATTCTGCCTATTGGTCCAAGTATAAGCTTTGCCCAGTTTATCAAATAACTTCCTACACACTGGTATGACCTGAGGCAGCTCGGTAACATTGTCTCTCAACTGTGTAATAGAGTGTAGTACTACATTTCAGTGAAGTGTAAGGCTTTCCAAAGCTGCCGAACGTGTTTCTTTCTCTATTTCAATGGTATTCTGCCTTGCATAACACACATTTACCACTCTAGTCTCCTTTAAGTAAAGAATATAGGATTCATACAGTGTTTCATGTGATCTTAACTCGAATTAAGGATTTCCCGGATCTTAGCTACCTTTTCTACACTAAGAACTGACTTGGAGAATCTCTTTCAGCTGTTCTAAACAAGTTCTCATCTGTTTACAGTCATTTTCTCTGAATTATCCATGTTTTCATGTAGTTTCCTATATTCTGCCTTCTGGTCCAAGTATAAGCTTTGCCTACTTTATCAAACAACTTCCTACACACTCTTATGAACTGAGGGAGCTCAGGAACATTGTCTCTCAACTGTGTTATAGAGTGTAGTACTACATTTCAGTGAAGTGTAAGGCTTTCTAAAGCTGCTGAACGTGTTTCTTTCTCATTTCAATGGTATTCTTCCTTGTATAACACACATTTACCACTCTAGTCTCCTTTAAGTAAAGAATATAGGATTCACACAGTGTTTCATGTGATCTTAACTCGAATTAAGGATTTCCCGGATCTTAGCTACCTTTTCTACACTAAGAACTGACTTGGAGAATCTCTTTCAGCCCTTCTAAACAAGTTCTCATCTGTTTACAGTCATTTTCTCTGAATTATCCATGTTTTCATGTAGTTTCCTATATTCTGCCTTCTGGTCCAAGTATAAGCTTTGCCCACTTTATCAAACAACTTCATACACACTGTTATGAACTGAGTTAGCTCGGGAACATTGTCTCTCAACTGTGTTATAGAGTGTAGTACTACATTTCAGTGAAGTGTCAGGTTTCCAAAGCTGCCGAACGTGTTTCTTTCTCTATTTCAATGGTATTCTGCCTTGCATAACACACATTTACCACTCTAGTCTCCTTTAAGTAAAGAATATAGGATTCACACAGTGTTTCATGAGATCTTAACTCGAATTAAGGATTTCCCGGATCCTAGCTACCTTTTCTACACTAAGAACTGACTTGGAGAATCTCTTTCAGCTGTTCTAAACAAGTTCTCATCTGTTTACAGTCATTTTCTCTGAATTTTCCATGTTTTCATGTAGTTTCCTATATTCTGCCTTCTGGTCCAAGTATAAGCTTTGCCTACTTTATCAAACAACTTCCTACACACTCTTATGAACTGAGGTAGCTCAGGAACATTGTCTCTCAACTGTGTTATAGAGTGTAGTACTACATTTCAGTGAAGTGTAAGGTTTCCAAAGCTGCCGAACGTGTTTCTTTCTCTATTTCAATGGTATTCTCCCTTGCATAACACACATTTACCACTCTAGTCTCCTTTAAGTAAAGAATATAGGATTCACACAGTGTTTCATGAGATCTTAACTCGAATTAAGGATTTCCCGGATCTTAGCTACCTTTTCTACACTAAGAACTGACTTGGAGAATCTCTTTCAGCTGTTCTAAACAAGTTCTCATTTGTTTACAGTCATTTTCTCTGAATTTTCCATGTTTTCATGTAGTTTCCTATATTCTGCCTTCTGGTCCAAGTATAAGCTTTGCCTACTTTATCAAACAACTTCCTACACACTCTTATGAACTGAGGGAGCTCAGGAACATTGTCTCTCAACTGTGTTATAGAGTGTAGTACTACATTTCAGTGAAGTGTAAGGCTTTCCAAAGCTGTTGAACGTGTTTCTTTCTCATTTCAATGGTATTCTGCCTTGTATAACACACATTTACCACTCTAGTCTCCTTTAAGTAAAGAATATAGGATTCACACAGTGTTTCATGTGATCTTAACTCGAATTAAGGATTTCCCGGATCTTAGCTACCTTTTCTACACTAAGAACTGACTTGGAGAATCTCTTTCAGCCCTTCTAAACAAGTTCTCATCTGTTTTCAGTCATTTTCTCTGAATTATCCATGTTTTCATGTAGTTTCCTATATTCTGCCTTCTGGTCCAAGTATAAGCTTTGCCCACTTTATCAAACAACTTCCTACATAGTGTTATGAACTGAGGCAGCTCAGGAACATTGTCTCTCACCTGTGTTATAGAGTGTAGTACTACATTTCATTGAAGTGTAAGGCTTTCCAATGCTGCTGAACGTGTTTCTTTCTCTATTTCAATGGTATTCTGCCTTGTATAACACACATTTACCACTCTAGTCTCCTTTAAGTAAAGAATATAGGATTCATACAGTGTTTCATGTGATCTTAACTCGAATTAAGGATTTCCCGGATCTTAGGTACCTTTTCTACACTAAGAACTGACTTGGAGAATCTCTTTGAGCTGTTCTAAACAAGTTCTCATCTGTTTACAGTCATTTTCTCTGAATTATCCATGTTTTCATGTAGTTTCCTATATTCTGCCTTCTGGTCCAAGTATAAGCTTTGCCAACTTTATCAAACAACTTCCTACACACACTTATGAACTGAGGGATCTCAGGAACATTGTCTCTCAACTGTGTTATAGAGTGTTCTACTACATTTCAGTGAAGTGTAAGGCTTTCCAAAGCTGCCGAACGTGTTTCTTTCTCATTTCCATGGTATTCTGCCTTGTATAACACACATTTAGAGGATCCAAGATGGCTGCTCGGGTAGACACCTAGCCGCAGCAGCTCACAACAATTTCAAGGGAATACAACTAAAATGTAGAGTGGACATTGCCCAGAGCTACAGGTAGTCGACTGACTGAAAACTCTACAATAGGAAGGAGGGAGAAAACCAGAAGGAAAATCAGAGGAGCTGAAAAAAAGCCTAAGGTACGGAGACATGCGGCGCGCTCGCACGCACGCGCGCGCGGAGAGGTCGCAGCCGGAGAGGAGGAGAGGGCTGGGTGCTGCCCGGCGTTCCTTAGCAGGAAGGAAATAGAACCCCCAGCCTGGGCTGAACCCCCGAACCGGCAGCACTGAGCCCCAAGTTATGGGCCAGACCCTGGGGACCCAGGCTCCGGCAGGGGGAGACAATCCCGGGGGACGGCGAAAGGCGGGGCCCCGGAGTCGCGCGCAGAGAACTGAATGTTGACTCTGATGCTGGATTACCATAGCCGGAAGAAACAAAGCCTCCGGCGGCAGCTCTGAGCCTCAGTCCGGACCGCCCCGAACTCCAGGTCTGGGCCAGTCCCTGGGGACCCAGGCTCGGGCAGGGGGAGACGGAGCTGTGAGGTGGAGTCCTGGGAGCAGGGCGAAAGGCCGAGCCCCCGGAGTCGCGCACACTGTGCGCAGAGGACAGTCTGTTGACTCTGATCCTGGACTCCCCTAGTGGGAGGGAGAAAGAAACCTCCAGACTGGAGGAATGCGACAGGGAGCAGGAGCCCCTGCCGGACACCGGCCAGCCGGGCGCCAGCAAGGAGCCGGGCGACGGGGCCCCCAGGGGGGGGGGTGCCCCTGAGCCTTCGACTGCTGAGTGCGGGCAACAGAGCCAAGGACGGGGGCTGCTTCCTGGGCGGCGCCACCGACCCCGGCAACAGGCTGGAGCAGCGCGGGAGCCCTCGGAGAACAAAGGGGTGCCACAGGCCAACCTGCTGAGCTCCCAGGACAAGGAGGAAGAAACCAAAGAAGTTCTCAATGTGAAGAAATCAAGTGAGAGCAAATGATAGTAAAATTACTTAAGAAAGAATACAAAGAAGATCTTGAAAAATCAAAGACTAAGTCAGAACTCAACGCACCAGCCAACATTGCAACATAAATGCGTTTGGTTTTTTTTTTAAAAAAGAAAAAAAAAAAGAGAAAAAAGGGACAGAATGTTGGAACAGCGGCGACCAGGCCTAGAGTGGCCAGGCACAAGGCAGTGGCAGCTGGGCCCGGAGCAGCAGTGGCCAGGCCCCAGAGCAGCAGCAGCCAGAACAAGAGCATCAACGGCCAGCACTGGAGCAGCCAGACCTGGGGCAGTGGCAGCCAGGCCTGAGGCAGAGGCGGCCAAGCCCAGGGTGGCCAGTCCAGGAACACCCAGACATGGAGTGGCTGGGCCCGGAGAAGCCGGGCCCAGAGCAGCCGGGTTGGGAGCAGCCAGGCCCAGAACAGCAGTAGCCAAGCCCGGAGCATCCAGGCTGGGAGCGGCCAGGCCCGGAGCAGCAGCGGTCAGGCTGGGAGCGGCCAGGCCCGGAGCAGCCGGGTCTGGTGTGGCCAGGCCTGGAGCAGCGGCTGCCAGGCTAGGAGCGGCCAGGCCCGGAGCAGCAGCTGCCAGGCTGGGAGCAGCCAGGTCCGGAGCAGCCGGGTCTGGTGTGGCCAGGCCTGTAGCAGCGGCTGCCAGGCTGGGAGCGGCCAGGCCCAGAGCAACAGCTGCCAGGCTGGGAGCAGCCAGGCCCGGAGCAGCAGCTGCCAGGCTGGGAGCGGCCAGGCCCGGAGCAGCCGGGTCTGGTGCGGCCAGGCCAGGAGCAGCGGCTGCCAGGCTGGGAGCGGCCAGGCCCGGAGCAGCCGGGTCTGGTGCGGCCAGGCCCGGAGCAGTGGCTGCCAGGCTGGGAGTGGCCAGGCCTGGAGAAGCGGCTGCCAGGCTGGGAGCGGCCAGGCCCGGAGCAGCCGGGTCTGGTGCGGCCAGGCCCGGAGCAGCGGCTGCCAGGCTGGGAGCGGCCAGGCCCGGAGCAGCCGGGTCTGGTGCGGCCAGGCCCGGAGCAGCGGCTGACAGGCTGGGAGTGGCCAGGCCCGGAGCAGCAGCTGCCGGGCTGGGAGTGGCCAGGCCCGGAGCAGCCGGGTCTGGTGCGGCCAGGCCTGGAGTAGCGGCTGACAGGCTGGGAGCGACCGGACCCGGAGCGGCCGGGACCGGAGCAACCGGTCCAGAGCAGCCGGGTCGGGTGCGGCCAGGCCTGTAGCAGCAACAGCCAAGTCCAGAGCAACTAGGTCGGGAGCGGCAGTGACCAGACCTGGAGCAGCTGGTTGTGGAACGAACCAGAGCAACAGAGGCCAGGCCCGGAGCAGCCAGGCCCGAAACAGCTCGCTCCTCGCCTGCCCCTGCCCCACAGCTGCCTCTCAGATATGGCTGGAAACTTTTGCGGGAACTTGAGGGTCTGCTGAATCAAGTGATGAAGGCTTAGATCTGGATGTGTTGAGTTAGTATAGCGCTGGGGTGTTGATCTGTGAGTGCCTTGGGTGGGGCCTGGATGAGGCTGGTTGACCTATTTGAAAATGTCTTTTGTGTGAAGTGTATCATTGGGCATGTGGAGGTATTATTGATATGAGAAAATGCTAAGTAACAGATTTACTATCTGAAAAGGGATTTACTATCAGGGAAAGGGAGGGAGGAAGAGACTGAACATAAACTGTGCACCTATGGATGAGGACAATGGGGGATGGGAGGGGGCAGAGGGTGGGGTGGGAACCTGGTGGAGGGGGGAAGAAATGAGGAACCTTTGTAATAATATGAACAATAAAGATTGATTTAAAAAAAAAAAACAAAAAAAAAAAAAAAAAACAAAAAAAAACACACACATTTACCAGTCCAGTCTCCTTTAAGTAAAGAATATAGGATTCATACAGTGTTTCATGTGATCTTAACTCGAATTAAGGATTTCCCGGATCTTAGCTACCTTTTCTACATTAAGAACTGACTTGGAGAATCTCTTTCAGCTGTTCTAAACAAGTTCTCATCTGTTTACAGTCATTTTCCATGAATTATCCATGTTTTCATGTAGTTTCCTATATTCTTCCTTCTGGTCCAAGTATAAGCTTTGCCCACTTTATGAAATAACTTCCTACACACTGTTATGACCTGAGGCAGCTCGGGAACATTGTCTCTCAACTGTGTTACAGAGTGTAGTACTACATTTCAGTGAAGTGTAAGGTTTTCAAAAGCTGCCGAACGTGTTTCTTTCTCTATTTCAATGGTATCCTGCCTTGTATAACACACATTTACCACTCTAGTCTCCTTTAAGTAAAGAATATAGGATTCACACAGTGTTTCATGTGATCTTAACTAGACTTAAGGATTTCCCGGATCTAAGGTACCTTTTCTACACTAAGAACTGACTTGGAGAATCTCTTTCAGCAGTTCTAAACAAGTTCTCATCTGTTTACAGTCATTTTCTCTGAATTTTCCATGTTTTCATGTAGTTTCCTATATTCTGCCTTCTGGTCCAAGTATAAGCTTTGCCCACTTTATCAAACAACTTCCTACACACTGTTATGAACTGAGGCAGCTCGGGAACATTGTCTCTCAACTTTGTTATAGAGTGTAGTACTATATTTCAGTGAAGTGTAAGGCTTTCCAAAGCAGCCAACCTTGTTTCTTTCTCTATTTCAATGGTATTCTGCCTTGTATAACACACATTTACCACTCTAGTCTCCTTTAAGTAAAGAATATAGGATTCATACAGTGTTTCATGTCATCTTAACTTGAATTAAGGATTTTCCGGATCTTAGCTACCTTTTCTACACTAAGAAATGACTTGGAGAATCTCTTTCAGCTCTTCTGAAAAAGTTCTCATCTGTTTATAGTCATTTTCTCTGAATTATCCATGTTTTCATGTAGTTTTCTATATTCTGCCTTCTGGTCCAAGTATAAGCTTTGCCCACTTTATCAAACAACTTCCTACACACTGTTATGAACTGAGGCAGCTCGGGAACATTGTCTCTCAACTGTGTTATAGAGTGTAGTACTACATTTCAGTGAAGTGTAAGGCTTTCCAAAGCTGTCGAACGTGTTTCTTTCTCTATTTCAATGGTATTCTGCCTTGCATAACACACATTTACCACTCTAGTCTCCTTCAAGTAAAGAATATAGGATTCATACAGTGTTTCATTGATCTTAACTCGAATTAAGGATTTCCCGGATCTTAGCTACCTTTTCTACACTAAGAACTGACTTGGAGAATCTCTTTGAGCAGTTCTAAACAAGTTCTCATCTGTTTACAGTCATTTTCTCTGAATTATCCATGTTTTCATGTAGTTTCCTATATTCTGCCTTCTGGTCCAAGTATAAGCTTTGCACACTTTATCAAACAACTTCCTACAGACTGTTATGAACTGAGGCAGCTCGGGAACATTGTCTCTCAACTGTGTTATAGAGTGTAGTACTACATTTCAGTGAAGTGTAAGGCTTTCCAAAGCTGCCGGACGTGTTTCTTTCTCATTTCAATGGTACTCTGCCTTGTATAACACACATTTACCACTCTAGTCTCCTTTAAGTAAAGAATATAGGATTCATACAGTGTTTCATGTCATCTTAACTCGAATTAAGGGTTTTTCGGATCTTAGCTACCTTTTCTACACTAAGAACTGACTTGGAGAATCTCTTTGAGCTGTTCTAAACAAGTTCTCATCTGTTTACGGTCATTTTCTCTGAATTTTCCATGTTTTCATGTAGTTTCCTATATTCTGCCTATTGGTCCAAGTATAAGCTTTGCCCAGTTTATCAAATAACTTCCTACACACTGGTATGACCTGAGGCAGCTCGGTAACATTGTCTCTCAACTGTGTTATAGAGTGTAGTACTACATTTCAGTGAAGTGTAAGGCTTTCCAAACTGCCGAACGTGTTTCTTTCTCTATTTCAATGGTATTCTGCCTTGTGTAACACACATTTACCACTCTAATCTCCTTTAAGTAAAGAATATAGGATTCGTACAGTGTTTCATGTCATCTTAACTCGAATTAAGGATTTCCCGGATCTTAGCTACCTTTTCTACACTAAGAACTGACTTGGAGAATCTCTTTGAGCTGTTCTAAACAATTTCTCATCTGTTTACAGTCATTTTCTCTGAATTATCCATGTTTTCATGTAGTTTCCTATATTCTGCCTATTGGTCCAAGTATAAGCTTTGCCCAGTTTATCAAATAACTTCCTACACACTGGTATGACCTGAGGCAGCTCGGTAACATTGTCTCTCAACTGTGTTATAGAGTGTAGTACTACATTTCAGTGAAGTGTAAGGCTTTCCATAGCTGCCGAACTTCTTTCTTTCTCTATTTCAATGGTATTCTGTCTTGTATAACACACATTTACCACTCTAGTCTCCTTTAAGTAAAGAATATAGCATTCACACAGTGTTTCATGTGATCTTAACTCGAATTAAGGATTTCCCGGATCTTAGCTACCTTTTCTACACTAAGAACTGACTTGGAGAATCTATTTGAGCTGTTCTAAACAAGTTCTCATCTGTTTACAGTCATTTTCTCTGAATTATCCATGTTTTCATGTAGTTTCCTATATTCTGCCTTCTGGTCCAAGTATAAGCTTTGCCCACTTTATCAAACAACTTCCTACACACTGTTATGAACTGAGGTAGCTCTGGAACATTGTCTCTCAACTTTGTTATAGAGTGTAGTACTACATTTCAGTGAAGTGTAAGGCTTTCCAAAGCTGCCGAACGTGTTTCTTTCTCTATTTCAATGGTATTCTGCCTTGTATAACACACATTTACCACCCTAGTCTCCTTTAAGTAAAGAATAGAGGATTCATACAGTGTTTCATGTGATCTTAACTCGAATTAAGGATTTCCCAGATTTTAGCTACCTTTTCTACACTAAGAACTGACTTGGCGAATCTCTTTGAGCTGTTCTACACAAGTTCTCATCTGTTTACAGTCATTTTCTCTGAATTATCCATGTTTTCATGTAGTTTCCTATATTCTGCCTTCTGGTCCAAGTATAAGTTTGCCCACTTTATCAAACAACTTCCTACACACTGTTATGAACTGAGGCAGCTCGGGAACATTGTTTCTGAACTGTGATATAGAGTGTAGTACTAAATTTCAGTGAAGTGTAAGGCTTTCCAAACTGCCGAACGTGTTTCTTTCTCTATTTCAATGGTATTCTGCCTTGTATAACACACATTTATCACTCTAGTCTCCTTTAAGTAAAGAATATAGGATTCATACGGTGTTTCATGTGATCTTAACTCGAATTAAGGATTTCCCGGATATTAGCTACCTTTTATACACTAAGAACTGACTTGGAGAATCTCTTTCAGCTGTTCTAAACAAGTTCTCATCTGTTTACAGTCATTTTCTCTGAATTATCCATGTTTTCATGTAGATTCCTATATTCTGCCTTGTGGTCCAAGTATAAGCTTTGCCCACTTTATCAAACAACTTCCTACACACTGTTATGAACTAAGGTAGCTCGGGAACATTGTCTCTCAACTGTGTTATAGAGTGTAGTACTACATTTCAGTGAAGTGTAAGGCTTTCCAAAGCTGCCGAACGTGTTTCTTTCTCTATTTCAATGGTATTCTGCCTTGCATAACACACATTTACCACTCTAGTCTCCTTTAAGTAAAGAATATAGGATTCATACAGTATTTCATTGATCTTAACTCGAATTAAGGATTTCCCGGATCTTAGCTACCTTTTCTACACTAAGAACTGACTTGGCGAATCTCTTTGAGCTGTTCTACACAAGTTCTCATCTGTTTACAGTCATTTTCTCTGAATTATCCATGTTTTCATGTAGTTTCCTATATTCTGCCTTCTGGTCCAAGTATAAGCTTTGCCCACTTTATCAAAAAACTTCCTACACACTGTTATGAACTGAGGCAGCTCGGGAACATTGTCTCTCAACTGTGTTATAGAGTGTAGTACTACATTTCAGTGAAGTGTAAGGCTTTCCAAAGCTGTCGAACGTGTTTCTTTCTCTATTTCAATGGTATTCTGCCTTGCATAACACATATTTACCACTCTAGTCTTCTTTAAGTAAAGAATATAGGATTCATACAGTGTTTCATGTGATCTGAACTCGAATTAAGGATTTCCCGGATCTTAGCTACCTTTTCTACACTAAGAACTGAGTTGGCGAATCTCTTTGAGCTGTTCTACACAAGTTCTCATCTGTTTACAGTCATTTTCTCTGAATTATCCATGTTTTCATGTAGTTTCCTATATTCTGCCTTCTGGTCCAAGTATAAGCTTTGCCCACTTTATCAAACAACTTCCTACACACTGTTATGAACTGAGGCAGCTCGGGAACATTGTTTCTGAACTGTGATATAGAGTGTAGTACTAAATTTCAGTGAAGTGTAAGGCTTTCCAAACTGCCGAACGTGTTTCTTTCTCTATTTCAATGGTATTCTGCCTTGTATAACACACATTTATCACTCTAGTCTCCTTTAAGTAAAGAATATAGGATTCATACGGTGTTTCATGTGATCTTAACTCGAATTAAGGATTTCCTGGATATTAGCTACCTTTTATACACTAAGAACTGACTTGGAGAATCTCTTTCAGCTGTTCTAAACAAGTTCTCATCTGTTTACAGTCATTTTCTCTGAATTATCCATGTTTTCATGTAGATTCCTATATTCTGCCTTGTGGTCCAAGTATAAGCTTTGCCCACTTTATCAAACAACTTCCTACACACTGTTATGAACTACGGTAGCTCGGGAACATTGTCTCTCAACTGTGTTATAGAGTGTAGTACTACATTTCAGTGAAGTGTAAGGCTTTCCAAAGCTGCCGAACGTGTTTCTTTCTCTATTTCAATGGTATTCTGCCTTGCATAACACACATTTACCACTCTAGTCTCCTTTAAGTAAAGAATATAGGATTCATACAGTATTTCATTGATCTTAACTCGAATTAAGGATTTCCCGGATCTTAGCTACCTTTTCTACACTAAGAACTGACTTGGCGAATCTCTTTGAGCTGTTCTACACAAGTTCTCATCTGTTTACAGTCATTTTCTCTGAATTATCCATGTTTTCATGTAGTTTCCTATATTCTGCCTTCTGGTCCAAGTATAAGCTTTGCCCACTTTATCAAAAAACTTCCTACACACTGTTATGAACTGAGGCAGCTCGGGAACATTGTCTCTCAACTGTGTTATAAAGTGTAGTACTACATTTCAGTGAAGTGTAAGGCTTTCCAAAGCTGTCGAACGTGTTTCTTTCTCTATTTCAATGGTATTCTGCCTTGCATAACACATATTTACCACTCTAGTCTTCTTTAAGTAAAGAATATAGGATTCATACAGTGTTTCATGTGATCTGAACTCGAATTAAGGATTTCCCGGATCTTAGCTACCTTTTCTACACTAAGAACTGACTTGGAGAATCTCTTTGAGCAGTTCTAAACAAGTTGCCATCTGTTTCCAGTCATTTTCTCTGAATTATCCATGTTTTCATGTAGTTTCCTATATTCTGCCTTCTGGTCCAAGTATAAGCTTTGCCCACTTTATCAAACAACTTCCTACACACTGTTATGAACTGAGGCAGCTCAGGAACATTGTCTCTCAACTGTGTTATAGAGTGTAGTACTACATTTCAGTGAAGTGTAAGGCTTTCCAAAGCTGCCGGACGTGTTTCTTTCTCATTTCAATGGTACTCTGCCTTGTATAACACGCATTTACCACTCTAGTCTCCTTTAAGTAAAGAATATAGGATTCATACAGTGTTTCATGTCATCTTAACTCGAATTAAGGGTTTTTCGGATCTTAGCTACCTTTTCTACACTAAGAACTGACTTGGAGAATCTCTTTGAGCTGTTCTAAACAAGTTCTCATCTGTTTACGGTCATTTTCTCTGAATTATCCATGTTTTCATGTAGTTTCCTATATTCTGCCTATTGGTCCAAGTATAAGCTTTTCCCAGTTTATCAAATAACTTCCTACACACTGGTATGACCTGAGGCAGCTCGGTAACATTGTCTCTCAACTGTGTTATAGAGTGTAGTACTACATTTCAGTGAAGTGTAAGGCTTTCCAAAGCTGCCGAACGTGTTTCTTTCTCTATTTCAATGGTATTCTGCCTTGTATAACACACATTTACCACCCTAGTCTCCTTTAAGTAAAGAATATAGGATTCATACAGTGTTTCATGTGATCTTAACTCGAATTAAGGATTTCCCAGATTTTAGCTTCCTTTTCTACACTAAGAACTGACTTGGCGAATCTCTTTGAGCTGTTCTACACAAGTTCTCATCTGTTTACAGTCATTTTTTGTGAATTATCCATGTTTTCATGTAGTTTCCTATATTCTGCCTTCTGGTTTAAGTATAAGCTTAGCCCACTTTATCAAACAACTTCCTACACACTCTTATGAACTGAGGGAGCTCAGGAACATTGTCTCTCAACTGTGTTATAGAGTGTAGTACTACATTTCAGTGAAGTGTAAGGCTTTCCAAAGCTGCCGAACGTGTTTCTTTCTCTAGTTCAATGGTATTCTGCCTTGTATAACACACATTTACCACTCTAGTCTCCTTTAAGTAAAGAATATAGGATTCATACAGTGTTTCATGTGATCTTTACTCATATTAAGGATTTCCCGGATCTTAGCTACCTTTTCTACACTAAGAACTGACTTGGAGAATCTCTTTGAGCTGTTCTAAACAAGTTCTCATCTGTTTACAGTCATTTTCTCTTAATTATCAATGTTTTCACGTAGTTTCCTATATTCTGTCTTCTGGTCTCAGTATAAGCTTTGCCCACTTTTTCAAACAACTTCCTACACACTGTTATGAACTGAGGCAGCTCGGGAACATTGTCTCTCAACTGTGTTATAGAGTGTAGTACTACATTTCAGTGAAGTGTATGGCTGTCCAAAACTACCGAACGTGTTTCTTTCTCTATTTCGATGTTATTCTGCCTTGTATAACACACATTTACCACCCTAGTCTCCTTTAAGTAAAGAATATAGGATTCATACAGTGTTTCATGTGATCTTATCTCGAATAAAGGATTTCCCAGATTTTAGCTACCTTTTCTACACTAAGAACTGACTTGGCGAATCTCTTTGAGCTGTTCTACACAAGTTCTCATCTGTTTACAGTCATTTTCTCTGAATTATCCATGTTTTCATGTAGTTTCCTATATTCTGCCTTCTGGTCCAAGTATAAGCTTTGACCACTTTATCAAAAAACTTCCTACACACTGTTATGAACTGAGGCAGCTCGGGAACATTGTCTCTCAACTGTGTTATAGAGTGTAGTACTACATTTCAGTGAAGTGTAAGGCTTTCCAAAGCTGCCGAACGTGTTTCTTTCTCTATTTCAATGGTATTCTGCCTTGCATAACACACATTTACCACTCTAGTCTCCTTTAAGTAAAGAATATAGGATTCATACAGTATTTCATTGATCTTAACTCGAATTAAGGATTTCCCGGATCTTAGCTACCTTTTCTACACTAAGAACTGACTTGGCGAATCTCTTTGAGCTGTTCTACACAAGTTCTCATCTGTTTACAGTCATTTTCTCTGAATTATTCATGTTTTCATGTTGTTTCCTATATTCTGCCTTCTGGTCCAAGTATAAGCTTTGCCCACTTTATCAAAAAACTTCCTACACACTGTTATGAACTGAGGCAGCTCGGGAACATTGTCTCTCAACTGTGTTATAGAGTGTAGTACTACATTTCAGTGAAGTGTAAGGCTTTCCAAAGCTGTCGAACGTGTTTCTTTCTCTATTTCAATGGTATTCTGCCTTGCATAACACATATTTACCACTCTAGTCTTCTTTAAGTAAAGAATATAGGATTCATACAGTGTTTCATGTGATCTGAACTCGAATTAAGGATTTCCCGGATCTTAGCTACCTTTTCTACACTAAGAACTGACTTGGAGAATCTCTTTGAGCAGTTCTAAACAAGTTGCCATCTGTTTCCAGTCATTTTCTCTGAATTATCCATGTTTTCATGTAGTTTCCTATATTCTGCCTTCTGGTCCAAGTATAAGCTTTGCCCACTTTATCAAACAACTTCCTACACACTGTTATGAACTGAGGCAGCTCGGGAACATTGTCTCTCAACTGTGTTATAGAGTGTAGTACTACATTTCAGTGAAGTGTAAGGCTTTCCAAAGCTGCCGGACGTGTTTCTTTCTAATTTCAATGGTACTCTGCCTTGTATAACACACATTTACCACTCTAGTCTCCTTTAAGTAAAGAATATAGGATTCATACAGTGTTTCATGTCATCTTAACTCGAATTAAGGATTTTTCGGATCTTAGCTACCTTTTCTACACTAAGAACTGACTTGGAGAATCTCTTTGAGCTGTTCTAAACAAGTTCTCATCTGTTTACGGTCATTTTCTCTGAATTATCCATGTTTTCATGTAGTTTTCTATATTCTGCCTATTGGTCCAAGTATAAGCTTTTCCCAGTTTATCAAATAACTTCCTACACACTGGTATGACCTGAGGCAGCTCGGTAACATTGTCTCTCAACTGTGTTATAGAGTGTAGTACTACATTTCAGTGAAGTGTAAGGCTTTCCAAAGCTGCGGAACGTGTTTCTTTCTCTATTTCAATGGTATTCTGCCTTGTATAACACACATTTACCACCCTAGTCTCCTTTAAGTAAAGAATATAGGATTCATACAGTGTTTCATGTGATCTTAACTCGAATTAAGGATTTCCCAGATTTTAGCTACCTTTTCTACACTAAGAACTGAATTGGCGAATCTCTTTGAGCTGTTCTACACAAGTTCTCATCTGTTTACAGTCATTTTCTCTGAATTATCCATGTTTTCATGTAGTTTCCTATATTCTGCCTTCTGGTCCAAGTATAAGCTTTGCCCACTTTATCAAACAACTTCCTACACACTGTTATGAACTGAGGCAGCTCGGGAACATTGTTTCTCAACTGTGATATAGAGTGTAGTACTACATTTCAGTGAAGTGTAAGGCTTTCCAAACTGCCGAACGTGTTTCTTTCTCTATTTCAATGGTATTCTGCCTTGTATAACACACATTTATCACTCTAGTCTCCTTTAAGTAAAGAATATAGGATTCATACGGTGTTTCATTGATCTTAACTCGAATTAAGGATTTCCCGGATCTTAGCTACCTTTTCTACACTAAGAACTGACTTGGAGAAACTCTTTGAGCAGTTCTAAACAAGTTCTCATCTGTTTACAGTCATTTTCTCTGAATTATCCATGTTTTCATGTAGTTTCCTATATTCTGCCTTCTGGTCCAAGTATAAGCTTTGCACACTTTATCAAACAACTTCCTACACACTGTTATGAACTGAGGCAGCTCGGGAACATTGTCTCTCAACTGTGTTATAGGGTGTAGTACTACATTTCAGTGAAGTGTAAGGCTTTCCAAAGCTGCCGGACGTGTTTCTTTCTCATTTCAATGGTACTCTGCCTTGTATAACACACATTTACCACTCTAGTCTCCTTTAAGTAAAGAATATAGGATTCATACAGTGTTTCATGTCATCTTAACTCGAATTAAGGGTTTTTCGGATCTTAGCTACCTTTTCTACACTAAGAACTGACTTGGAGAATCTCTTTGAGCTGTTCTAAACAAGTTCTCATCTGTTTACGGTCATTTTCTCTGAATTATCCATGTTTTCATGTAGTTTCCTATATTCTGCCTATTGGTCCAAGTATAAGCTTTGCCCAGTTTATCAAATAACTTCCTACACACTGGTATGACCTGAGGCAGCTCGGTAACATTGTCTCTCAACTGTGTTATAGAGTGTAGTACTACATTTCAGTGAAGTGTAAGGCTTTCCAAAGCTGCCGCACGTGTTTCTTTCTCTATTTCAATGGTATTCTGCCTTGTGTAACACACATTTACCACTCTAATCTCCTTTAAGTAAAGAATATAGGATTCGTACAGTGTTTCATGTCATCTTAACTCGAATTAAGGATTTCCCGGATCTTAGCTACCTTTTCTACACTAAGAACTGACTTGGAGAATCTCTTTGAGCTGTTCTAAACAATTTCTCATCTGTTTACAGTCATTTTCTCTGAATTATCCATGTTTTCATGTAGTTTCCTATATTCTGCCTATTGGTCCAAGTATAAGCTTTGCCCAGTTTATCAAATAACTTCCTACACACTGGTATGACATGAGGCAGCTCGGTAACATTGTCTCTCAACTGTGTTATAGAGTGTAGTACTACATTTCAGTGAAGTGTAAGGCTTTCCATAGCTGCCGAACTTGTTTCTTTCTCTATTTCAATGGTATTCTGTCTTGTATAACACACATTTACCACTCTAGTCTCCTTTAAGTAAAGAATATAGCATTCACACAGTGTTTCATGTGATCTTAACTCGAATTAAGGATTTCCCGGATCTTAGCTACCTTTTCTACACTAAGAACTGACTTGGAGAATCTCTTTGAGCTGTTCTAAACAAGTTCTCATCTGTTTACAGTCATTTTCTCTGAATTATCCATGTTTTCATGTAGTTTCCTATATTCTGCCTTCTGGTCCAAGTATAAGCTTTGCCCACTTTATCAAACAACTTCCTACACACTGTTATGAACTGAGGTAGCTCTGGAACATTGTCTCTCAACTGTGTTATAGAGTGTAGTACTACATTTCAGTGAAGTGTAAGGCTTTCCAAAGCTGGCGAACGTGTTTCTTTCTCTATTTCAATGGTATTCTGCCTTGTATAACACACATTTACCACCCTAGTCTCCCCTTAAGTAAAGAATATAGGATTCATACAGTGTTTCATATGATCTTAACTCGAATTAAGGATTTCCTAGATTTTAGCTACCTTTTCTACACTAAGAACTGACATGGCGAATCTCTTTGAGCTGTTCTACACAAGTTCTCATCTGTTTACAGTCATTTTCTCTGAATTATCCATGTTTTCATGTAGTTTCCTATATTCTGCCTTCTGGTCCAAGTATAAGCTTTGCCCACTTTATCAAACAACTTCCTACACACTGTTATGAACTGAGGCAGCTCGGGAACATTGTTTCTCAACTGTGATATAGAGTGTAGTACTACATTTCAGTGAAGTGTAAGGCTTTCCAAACTGCCGAACGTGTTTCTTTCTCTATTTCAATGGTATTCTGCCTTGTATAACACACATTTATCACTCTAGTCTCCTTTAATTAAAGAATATAGGATTCATACGGTGTTTCATGTGATCTTAACTCGAATTAAGGATTTCCCGGATATTAACTACCTTTTATACACTAAGAACTGACTTGGAGAATCTCTTTCAGCTGTTCTAAACAAGTTCTCATCTGTTTACAGTCATTTTCTCTGAATTATCCATGTTTTCATGTAGATTCCTATATTCTGCCTTGTGGTCCAAGTATAAGCTTTGCCCACTTTATCAAACAACTTCCTACACACTGTTATGAACTGAGGTACCTCGGGAACATTGTCTCTCAACTGTGTTATAGAGTGTAGTACTACATTTCAGTGAAGTGTAAGGCTTTCCAAAGCTGCCGAACGTGTTTCTTTCTCTATTTCAATGGTATTCTGCCTTGTATAACACACATTTACCACCCTAGTCTCCTTTAAGTAAAGAATATAGGATTCATACAGTGTTTCATGTGATCTTAACACGAATAAAGGATTTCCCAGATTTTAGCTACCTTTTCTACACTAAGAACTGACTTGGCGAATCTCTTTGAGCTGTTCTACACAAGTTCTCATCTGTTTACAGTCATTTTCTCTGAATTATCCATGTTTTCATGTAGTTTCCTATATTCTGCCTTCTGGTCCAAGTATAAGCTTTGCCCACTTTATCAAAAAACTTCCTACACACTGTTATGAACTGAGGCAGCTCGGGAACATTGTCTCTCAACTGTGTTATAGAGTGTAGTACTACATTTCAGTGAAGTGTAAGGCTTTCCAAAGCTGCCGAACGTGTTTCTTTATCTATTTCAATGGTATTCTGCCTTGCATAACACACATTTACCACTCTAGTCTCCTTTAAGTAAAGAATATAGGATTCATACAGTATTTCATTGATCTTAACTCGAATTAAGGATTTCCCGGATCTTAGCTACGTTTTCTACACTGAGAACTGACTTGGCGAATCTCTTTGAGCTGTTCTACACAAGTTCTCATCTGTTTACAGTCATTTTCTCTGAATTATCCATGTTTTCATGTAGTTTCCTATATTCTGCCTTCTGGTCCAAGTATAAGCTTTGCCCACTTTATCAAAAAACTTCCTACACACTGTTATGAACTGAGGCAGCTCGGGAACATTGTCTCTCAACTGTGTTATAGAGTGTAGTACTACATTTCAGTGAAGTGTAAGGCTTTCCAAAGCTGTCGAACGTGTTTCTTTCTCTATTTCAATGGTATTGTGCCTTGCATAACACACATTTACCACTCTAGTCTCCTTCAAGTGAAGAATATAGGATTCATACAGTGTTTCATTGATCTTAACTCGAATTAAGGATTTCCCGGATCTTAGCTACCTTTTCTACACTAAGAACTGACTTGGAGAATCTCTTTTAGCAGTTCTAAACAAGTTCTCATCTGTTTACAGTCATTTTCTCTGAATTATCCATGTTTTCATGTAGTTTCCTATATTCTGCCTTCTGGTCCAAGTATAAGCTTTGCACACTTTATCAAACAACTTCCTACACACTGTTATGAACTGAGGCAGCTCGGGAACATTGTCTCTCAACTGTGTTATAGAGTGTAGTACTACATTTCAGTGAAGTGTAAGGCTTTCCAAACTGCCGAACGTGTTTCTTTCTCTATTTCAATGGTATTCTGCCTTGTATAACACACATTTATCACTCTAGTCTCCTTTAAGTAAAGAATATAGGATTCATACGGTGTTTCATGTGATCTTAACTCGAATTAAGGATTTCCCGAATATTAACTACCTTTTATACACTAAGAACTGACTTGGAGAATCTCTTTCAGCTGTTCTAAACAAGTTCTCATCTGTTTACAGTCATTTTCTCTGAATTATCCATGTTTTCATGTAGATTCCTATATTCTGCCTTGTGGTCCAAGTATAAGCTTTGCCCACTTTATCAAACAACTTCCTACACACTGTTATGAACTGAGGTAGCTCGGGAACATTGTCTCTCAACTGTGTTATAGAGTGTAGTACTACATTTCAGTGAAGTGTAAGGCTTTCCAAAGCTGCCGAACGTGTTTCTTTCTCTATTTCAATGGTATTCTGCCTTGTATAACACACATTTACCACCCTAGTCTCCTTTAAGTAAAGAATATAGGATTCATACAGTGTTTCATGTGATCTTAACTCGAATAAAGGATTTCCCAGATTTTAGCTACCTTTTGTACACTAAGAACTGACTTGGCGAATCTCTTTGAGCTGTTCTACACAAGTTCTCATCTGTTTACAGTCATTTTCTCTGAATTATCCATGTTTTCATGTAGTTTCCTATATTCTGCCTTCTGGTCCAAGTATAAGCTTTGCCCACTTTATCAAAAAACTTCCTACACACTGTTATGAACTGAGGCAGCTCGGGAACATTGTCTCTCAACTGTGTTATAGAGTGTAGTACTACATTTCAGTGAAGTGTAAGGCTTTCCAAAGCTGCCGAACGTGTTTCTTTATCTATTTCAATGGTATTCTGCCTTGCATAACACACATTTACCACTCTAGTCTCCTTTAAGTAAAGAATGTAGGATTCATACAGTATTTCATTGATCTTAACTCGAATTAAGGATTTCCCGGATCTTAGCTACCTTTTCTACACTAAGAACTGACTTGGCGAATCTCTTTGAGCTGTTCTACACAAGTTCTCATGTGTTTACAGTCATTTTCTCTGAATTATCCATGTTTTCATGTAGTTTCCTATATTCTGCCTTCTGGTCCAAGTATAAGCTTTGCCCACTTTATCAAAAAACTTCCTACACACTGTTATGAACTGAGGCAGCTCGGGAACATTGTCTCTCAACTGTGTTATAGAGTGTAGTACTACATTTCAGTGAAGTGTAAGGCTTTCCAAAGCTGTCGAACGTGTTTCTTTCTCTATTTCAATGGTATTCTGCCTTGCATAACACACATTTACCACTCTAGTCTCCTTCAAGTAAAGAATATAGGATTCATACAGTGTTTCATTGATCTTAACTCGAATTAAGGATTTCCCGGATCTTAGCTACCTTTTCTACACTAAGAACTGACTTGGAGAATCTCTTTGAGCAGTTCTAAACAAGTTCTCATCTGTTTACAGTCATTTTCTCTGAATTATCCATGTTTTCATGTAGTTTCCTATATTCTGCCTTCTGGTCCAAGTATAAGCTTTGCACACTTTATCAAACAACTTCCTACACACTGTTATGAACTGAGGCAGCTCGGGAACATTGTCTCTCAACTGCGTTATAGAGTGTAGTACTACATTTCAGTGAAGTGTAAGGCTTTCCAAACTGCCGAACGTGTTTCTTTCTCTATTTCAATGGTATTCTGCCTTGTATAACACACATTTATCACTCTAGTCTCCTTTAAGTAAAGAATATAGGATTCATACGGTGTTTCATGTGATCTTAACTCGAATTAAGGATTTTCCGGATATTAACTACCTTTTATACACTAAGAACTGACTTGGAGAATCTCTTTCAGCTGTTCTAAACAAGTTCTCATCTGTTTACAGTCATTTTCTCTGAATTATCCATGTTTTCATGTAGTTTCCTATATTCTGCCTTCTGGTCCAAGTATAAGCTTTGCCCACTTTATCAAAAAACTTCCTACACACTGTTATGAACTGAGGCAGCTCGGGTACATTGTCTCTCAACTGTGTTATAGAGTGTAGTACTACATTTCAGTGAAGTGTAAGGCTTTCCAAAGCTGCCGAACGTGTTTCTTTATCTATTTCAATGGTATTCTGCCTTGCATAACACACATTTACCACTCTAGTCTCCTTTAAGTAAAGAATATAGGATTCATACAGTATTTCATTGATCTTAACTCGAATTAAGGATTTCCCGGATCTTAGCTACCTTTTCTACACTAAGAACTGACTTGGCGAATCTCTTTGAGCTGTTCTACACAAGTTCTCATGTGTTTACAGTCATTTTCTCTGAATTATCCATGTTTTCATGTAGTTTCCTATATTCTGCCTTCTGGTCCAAGTATAAGCTTTGCCCACTTTATCAAAAAACTTCCTACACACTGTTATGAACTGAGGCAGCTCGGGAACATTGTCTCTCAACTGTGTTATAGAGTGTAGTACTACATTTCAGTGAAGTGTAAGGCTTTCCAAAGCTGTCGAACGTGTTTCTTTCTCTATTTCAATGGTATTCTGCCTTGCATAACACACATTTACCACTCTAGTCTCCTTCAAGTAAAGAATATAGGATTCATACAGTGTTTCATTGATCTTAACTCGAATTAAGGATTTCCCGGATCTTAGCTACCTTTTCTACACTAAGAACTGACTTGGAGAATCTCTTTGAGCAGTTCTAAACAAGTTCTCATCTGTTTACAGTCATTTTCTCTGAATTATCCATGTTTTCATGTAGTTTCCTATATTCTGCCTTCTGGTCCAAGTATAAGCTTTGCACACTTTATCAAACAACTTCCTACACACTGTTATGAACTGAGGCAGCTCGGGAACATTGTCTCTCAACTGCGTTATAGAGTGTAGTACTACATTTCAGTGAAGTGTAAGGCTTTCCAAACTGCCGAACGTGTTTCTTTCTCTATTTCAATGGTATTCTGCCTTGTATAACACACATTTATCACTCTAGTCTCCTTTAAGTAAAGAATATAGGATTCATACGGTGTTTCATGTGATCTTAACTCGAATTAAGGATTTCCCGGATATTAACTACCTTTTATACACTAAGAACTGACTTGGAGAATCTCTTTCAGCTGTTCTAAACAAGTTCTCATCTGTTTACAGTCATTTTCTCTGAATTATCCATGTTTTCATGTAGATTCCTATATTCTGCCTTGTGGTCCAAGTATAAGCTTTGCCCACTTTATCAAACAACTTCCTACGCACTGTTATGAACTGAGGCAGCTCGGGAACATTGTCTCTCAACTGTGTTATAGAGTGTAGTACTACATTTCAGTGAAGTGTAAGGCTTTCCAAAGCTGCCGAACGTGTTTCTTTCTCTATTTCAATGGTATTCTGCCTTGTATAACACACATTTACCACCCTAGTCTCCTTTAAGTAAAGAATATAGGATTCATACAGTGTTTCATGTGATCTTAACTCGAATAAAGGATTTCCCAGATTTTAGCTACCTTTTCTACACTAAGAACTGACTTGGCGAATCTCTTTGAGCTGTTCTACACAAGTTCTCATCTGTTTACAGTCATTTTCTCTGAATTATCCATGTTTTCATGTAGTTTCCTATATTCTGCCTTCTGGTCCAAGTATAAGCTTTGCCCACTTTATCAAAAAACTTCCTACACACTGTTATGAACTGAGGCAGCTCGGGAACATTGTCTCTCAACTGTGTTATAGAGTGTAGTACTACATTTCAGTGAAGTGTAAGGCTTTCCAAAGCTTTTGAACGTGTTTCTTTCTCTATTTCAATGGTATTCTGCCTTGCATAACACACATTTACCACTCTAGTCTCCTTCAAGTAAAGAATATAGGATTCATACAGTGTTTCATTGATCTTAACTCGAATTAAGGATTTCCCGGATCTTAGCTACCTTTTCTACACTAAGAACTGACTTGGAGAATCTCTTTGAGCAGTTCTAAACAAGTTCTCATCTGTTTACAGTCATTTTCTCTGAATTATCCATGTTTTCATGTAGTTTCCTATATTCTGCCTTCTGGTCCAAGTATAAGCTTTGCACACTTTATCAAACAACTTCCTACACACTGTTATGAACTGAGGCAGCTCGGGAACATTGTCTCTCAACTGTGTTATAGAGTGTAGTACTACATTTCAGTGAAGTGTAAGGCTTTCCAAAGCTGCCGGACGTGTTTCTTTCTCATTTCAATGGTACTCTGCCTTGTATAACACACATTTACCACTCTAGTCTCCTTTAAGTAAAGAATATAGGATTCATACAGTGTTTCATGTCATCTTAACTCGAATTAAGGGTTTTTCGGATCTTAGCTACCTTTTCTACACTAAGAACTGACTTGGAGAATCTCTTTGAGCTGTTCTAAACAAGTTCTCATCTGTTTACGGTCATTTTCTCTGAATTATCCATGTTTTCATGTAGTTTCCTATATTCTGCCTATTGGTCCAAGTATAAGCTTTGCCCAGTTTATTAAATAACTTCCTACACACTGGTATGACCTGAGGCAGCTCGGTAACATTGTCTCTCAACTGTGTTATAGAGTGTAGTACTACATTTCAGTGAAGTGTAAGGCTTTCCAAAGCTGCCGAACGTGTTTCTTTCTCTATTTCAATGGTATTCTGCCTTGTGTAACACACATTTACCACTCTAATCTCCTTTAAGTAAAGAATATAGGATTCGTACAGTGTTTCATGTCATCTTAACTCGAATTAAGGATTTCCCGGATCTTAGCTACCTTTTCTACACTAAGAACTGACTTGGAGAATCTCTTTGAGCTGTTCTAAACAATTTCTCATCTGTTTACAGTCATTTTCTCTGAATTATCCATGTTTTCATGTAGTTTCCTATATTCTGCCTATTGGTCCAAGTATAAGCTTTGCCCAGTTTATCAAATAACTTCCTACACACTGGTATGACCTGAGGCAGCTCGGTAACATTGTCTCTCAACTGTGTTATAGAGTGTAGTACTACATTTCAGTGAAGTGTAAGGCTTTCCATAGCTGCCGAACTTGTTTCTTTCTCTATTTCAATGGTATTCTGTCTTGTATAACACACATTTACCACTCTAGTCTCCTTTAAGTAAAGAATATAGCATTCACACAGTGTTTCATGTGATCTTAACTCGAATTAAGGATTTCCCGGATCTTAGCTACCTTTTCTACACTAAGAACTGACTTGGAGAATCTATTTGAGCTGTTCTAAACAAGTTCTCATCTGTTTACAGTCATTTTCTCTGAATTATCCATGTTTTCATGTAGTTTCCTATATTCTGCCTTCTGGTCCAAGTATAAGCTTTGCCCACTTTATCAAACAACTTCCTACACACTGTTATGAACTGAGGTAGCTCTGGAACATTGTCTCTCAACTGTGTTATAGAGTGTAGTACTACATTTCAGTGAAGTGTAAGGCTTTCCAAAGCTGCAGAACGTGTTTCTTTCTCTATTTCAATGGTATTCTGCCTTGTATAACACACATTTACCACCCTAGTCTCCTTTAAGTAAAGAATATAGGATTCATACAGTGTTTCATGTGATCTTAACTCGAATTAAGGATTTCCAGATTTTAGCTACCTTATCTACACTAAGAACTGACTTGGCGAATCTCTTTGAGCTGTTCTACACAAGTTCTCATCTGTTTACAGTCATTTTCTCTGAATTATCCATGTTTTCATGTAGTTTCCTATATTCTGCCTTCTGGTCCAAGTATAAGCTTTGCCCACTTTATCAAAAAACTTCCTACACACTGTTATGAACTGAGGCAGCTCGGGAACATTGTCTCTCAACTGTGTTATAGAGTGTAGTACTACATTTCAGTGAAGTGTAAGGCTTTCCAAAGCTTTTGAACGTGTTTCTTTCTCTATTTCAATGGTATTCTGCCTTGCATAACACACATTTACCACTCTAGTCTCCTTCAAGTAAAGAATATAGGATTCATACAGTGTTTCATTGATCTTAACTCGAATTAAGGATTTCCCGGATCTTAGCTACCTTTTCTACACTAAGAACTGACTTGGAGAATCTCTTTGAGCAGTTCTAAACAAGTTCTCATCTGTTTACAGTCATTTTCTCTGAATTATCCATGTTTTCATGTAGTTTCCTATATTCTGCCTTCTGGTCCAAGTATAAGCTTTGCACACTTTATCAAACAACTTCCTACACACTGTTATGAACTGAGGCAGCTCGGGAACATTGTCTCTCAACTGTGTTATAGAGTGTAGTACTACATTTCAGTGAAGTGTAAGGCTTTCCAAAGCTTTTGAACGTGTTTCTTTCTCTATTTCAATGGTATTCTGCCTTGCATAACACACATTTACCACTCTAGTCTCCTTCAAGTAAAGAATATAGGATTCATACAGTGTTTCATTGATCTTAACTCGAATTAAGGATTTCCCGGATCTTAGCTACCTTTTCTACACTAAGAACTGACTTGGAGAATCTCTTTGAGCAGTTCTAAACAAGTTCTCATCTGTTTACAGTCATTTTCTCTGAATTATCCATGTTTTCATGTAGTTTCCTATATTCTGCCTTCTGGTCCAAGTATAAGCTTTGCACACTTTATCAAACAACTTCCTACACACTGTTATGAACTGAGGCAGCTCGGGAACATTGTCTCTCAACTGTGTTATAGAGTGTAGTACTACATTTCAGTGAAGTGTAAGGCTTTCCAAAGCTGCCGAACGTGTTTCTTTCTCTATTTCAATGGTATTCTGCCTTGTGTAACACACATTTACCACTCTAATCTCCTTTAAGTAAAGAATATAGGATTCGTACAGTGTTTCATGTCATCTTAACTCGAATTAAGGATTTCCCGGATCTTAGCTACCTTTTCTACACTAAGAACTGACTTGGAGAATCTCTTTGAGCTGTTCTAAACAATTTCTCATCTGTTTACAGTCATTTTCTCTGAATTATCCATGTTTTCATGTAGTTTCCTATATTCTGCCTATTGGTCCAAGTATAAGCTTTGCCCAGTTTATCAAATAACTTCCTACACACTGGTATGACCTGAGGCAGCTCGGTAACATTGTCTCTCAACTGTGTTATAGAGTGTAGTACTACATTTCAGTGAAGTGTAAGGCTTTCCATAGCTGCCGAACTTGTTTCTTTCTCTATTTCAATGGTATTCTGTCTTGTATAACACACATTTACCACTCTAGTCTCCTTTAAGTAAAGAATATAGCATTCACACAGTGTTTCATGTGATCTTAACTCGAATTAAGGATTTCCCGGATCTTAGCTACCTTTTCTACACTAAGAACTGACTTGGAGAATCTATTTGAGCTGTTCTAAACAAGTTCTCATCTGTTTACAGTCATTTTCTCTGAATTATCCATGTTTTCATGTAGTTTCCTATATTCTGCCTTCTGGTCCAAGTATAAGCTTTGCCCACTTTATCAAACAACTTCCTACACACTGTTATGAACTGAGGTAGCTCTGGAACATTGTCTCTCAACTGTGTTATAGAGTGTAGTACTACATTTCAGTGAAGTGTAAGGCTTTCCAAAGCTGCAGAACGTGTTTCTTTCTCTATTTCAATGATATTCTGCCTTGTATAACACACATTTACCACCCTAGTCTCCTTTAAGTAAAGAATATAGGATTCATACAGTGTTTCATGTGATCTTAACTCGAATTAAGGATTTCCAGATTTTAGCTACCTTATCTACACTAAGAACTGACTTGGCGAATCTCTTTGAGCTGTTCTACACAAGTTCTCATCTGTTTACAGTCATTTTCTCTGAATTATCCATGTTTTCATGTAGTTTCCTATATTCTGCCTTCTGGTCCAAGTATAAGCTTTGCCCACTTTATCAAAAAACTTCCTACACACTGTTATGAACTGAGGCAGCTCGGGAACATTGTCTCTCAACTGTGTTATAGAGTGTAGTACTACATTTCAGTGAAGTGTAAGGCTTTCCAAAGCTTTTGAACGTGTTTCTTTCTCTATTTCAATGGTATTCTGCCTTGCATAACACACATTTACCACTCTAGTCTCCTTCAAGTAAAGAATATAGGATTCATACAGTGTTTCATTGATCTTAACTCGAATTAAGGATTTCCCGGATCTTAGCTACCTTTTCTACACTAAGAACTGACTTGGAGAATCTCTTTGAGCAGTTCTAAACAAGTTCTCATCTGTTTACAGTCATTTTCTCTGAATTATCCATGTTTTCATGTAGTTTCCTATATTCTGCCTTCTGGTCCAAGTATAAGCTTTGCACACTTTATCAAACAACTTCCTACACACTGTTATGAACTGAGGCAGCTCGGGAACATTGTCTCTCAACTGTGTTATAGAGTGTAGTACTACATTTCAGTGAAGTGTAAGGCTTTCCAAAGCTTTTGAACGTGTTTCTTTCTCTATTTCAATGGTATTCTGCCTTGCATAACACACATTTACCACTCTAGTCTCCTTCAAGTAAAGAATATAGGATTCATACAGTGTTTCATTGATCTTAACTCGAATTAAGGATTTCCCGGATCTTAGCTACCTTTTCTACACTAAGAACTGACTTGGAGAATCTCTTTGAGCAGTTCTAAACAAGTTCTCATCTGTTTACAGTCATTTTCTCTGAATTATCCATGTTTTCATGTAGTTTCCTATATTCTGCCTTCTGGTCCAAGTATAAGCTTTGCACACTTTATCAAACAACTTCCTACACACTGTTATGAACTGAGGCAGCTCGGGAACATTGTCTCTCAACTGTGTTATAGAGTGTAGTACTACATTTCAGTGAAGTGTAAGGCTTTCCAAAGCTGCCGAACGTGTTTCTTTCTCTATTTCAATGGTATTCTGCCTTGTGTAACACACATTTACCACTCTAATCTCCTTTAAGTAAAGAATATAGGATTCGTACAGTGTTTCATGTCATCTTAACTCGAATTAAGGATTTCCCGGATCTTAGCTACCTTTTCTACACTAAGAACTGACTTGGAGAATCTCTTTGAGCTGTTCTAAACAATTTCTCATCTGTTTACAGTCATTTTCTCTGAATTATCCATGTTTTCATGTAGTTTCCTATATTCTGCCTATTGGTCCAAGTATAAGCTTTGCCCAGTTTATCAAATAACTTCCTACACACTGGTATGACCTGAGGCAGCTCGGTAACATTGTCTCTCAACTGTGTTATAGAGTGTAGTACTACATTTCAGTGAAGTGTAAGGCTTTCCATAGCTGCCGAACTTGTTTCTTTCTCTATTTCAATGGTATTCTGTCTTGTATAACACACATTTACCACTCTAGTCTCCTTTAAGTAAAGAATATAGCATTCACACAGTGTTTCATGTGATCTTAACTCGAATTAAGGATTTCCCGGATCTTAGCTACCTTTTCTACACTAAGAACTGACTTGGAGAATCTATTTGAGCTGTTCTAAACAAGTTCTCATCTGTTTACAGTCATTTTCTCTGAATTATCCATGTTTTCATGTAGTTTCCTATATTCTGCCTTCTGGTCCAAGTATAAGCTTTGCCCACTTTATCAAACAACTTCCTACACACTGTTATGAACTGAGGTAGCTCTGGAACATTGTCTCTCAACTGTGTTATAGAGTGTAGTACTACATTTCAGTGAAGTGTAAGGCTTTCCAAAGCTGCAGAACGTGTTTCTTTCTCTATTTCAATGGTATTCTGCCTTGTATAACACACATTTACCACCCTAGTCTCCTTTAAGTAAAGAATATAGGATTCATACAGTGTTTCATGTGATCTTAACTCGAATTAAGGATTTCCAGATTTTAGCTACCTTATCTACACTAAGAACTGACTTGGCGAATCTCTTTGAGCTGTTCTACACAAGTTCTCATCTGTTTACAGTCATTTTCTCTGAATTATCCATGTTTTCATGTAGTTTCCTATATTCTGCCTTCTGGTCCAAGTATAAGCTTTGCCCACTTTATCAAAAAACTTCCTACACACTGTTATGAACTGAGGCAGCTCGGGAACATTGTCTCTCAACTGTGTTATAGAGTGTAGTACTACATTTCAGTGAAGTGTAAGGCTTTCCAAAGCTTTTGAACGTGTTTCTTTCTCTATTTCAATGGTATTCTGCCTTGCATAACACACATTTACCACTCTAGTCTCCTTCAAGTAAAGAATATAGGATTCATACAGTGTTTCATTGATCTTAACTCGAATTAAGGATTTCCCGGATCTTAGCTACCTTTTCTACACTAAGAACTGACTTGGAGAATCTCTTTGAGCAGTTCTAAACAAGTTCTCATCTGTTTACAGTCATTTTCTCTGAATTATCCATGTTTTCATGTAGTTTCCTATATTCTGCCTTCTGGTCCAAGTATAAGCTTTGCACACTTTATCAAACAACTTCCTACACACTGTTATGAACTGAGGCAGCTCGGGAACATTGTCTCTCAACTGTGTTATAGAGTGTAGTACTACATTTCAGTGAAGTGTAAGGCTTTCCAAAGCTTTTGAACGTGTTTCTTTCTCTATTTCAATGGTATTCTGCCTTGCATAACACACATTTACCACTCTAGTCTCCTTCAAGTAAAGAATATAGGATTCATACAGTGTTTCATTGATCTTAACTCGAATTAAGGATTTCCCGGATCTTAGCTACCTTTTCTACACTAAGAACTGACTTGGCGAATCTCTTTGAGCTGTTCTACACAAGTTCTCATGTGTTTACAGTCATTTTCTCTGAATTATCCATGTTTTCATGTAGTTTCCTATATTCTGCCTTCTGGTCCAAGTATAAGCTTTGCCCACTTTATCAAAAAACTTCCTACACACTGTTATGAACTGAGGCAGCTCGGGAACATTGTCTCTCAACTGTGTTATAGAGTGTAGTACTACATTTCAGTGAAGTGTAAGGCTTTCCAAAGCTGTCGAACGTGTTTCTTTCTCTATTTCAATGGTATTCTGCCTTGCATAACACACATTTACCACTCTAGTCTCCTTCAAGTAAAGAATATAGGATTCATACAGTGTTTCATTGATCTTAACTCGAATTAAGGATTTCCCGGATCTTAGCTACCTTTTCTACACTAAGAACTGACTTGGAGAATCTCTTTGAGCAGTTCTAAACAAGTTCTCATCTGTTTACAGTCATTTTCTCTGAATTATCCATGTTTTCATGTAGTTTCCTATATTCTGCCTTCTGGTCCAAGTATAAGCTTTGCACACTTTATCAAACAACTTCCTACACACTGTTATGAACTGAGGCAGCTCGGGAACATTGTCTCTCAACTGCGTTATAGAGTGTAGTACTACATTTCAGTGAAGTGTAAGGCTTTCCAAACTGCCGAACGTGTTTCTTTCTCTATTTCAATGGTATTCTGCCTTGTATAACACACATTTATCACTCTAGTCTCCTTTAAGTAAAGAATATAGGATTCATACGGTGTTTCATGTGATCTTAACTCGAATTAAGGATTTCCCGGATATTAACTACCTTTTATACACTAAGAACTGACTTGGAGAATCTCTTTCAGCTGTTCTAAACAAGTTCTCATCTGTTTACAGTCATTTTCTCTGAATTATCCATGTTTTCATGTAGATTCCTATATTCTGCCTTGTGGTCCAAGTATAAGCTTTGCCCACTTTATCAAACAACTTCCTACGCACTGTTATGAACTGAGGCAGCTCGGGAACATTGTCTCTCAACTGTGTTATAGAGTGTAGTACTACATTTCAGTGAAGTGTAAGGCTTTCCAAAGCTGCCGAACGTGTTTCTTTCTCTATTTCAATGGTATTCTGCCTTGTATAACACACATTTACCACCCTAGTCTCCTTTAAGTAAAGAATATAGGATTCATACAGTGTTTCATGTGATCTTAACTCGAATAAAGGATTTCCCAGATTTTAGCTACCTTTTCTACACTAAGAACTGACTTGGCGAATCTCTTTGAGCTGTTCTACACAAGTTCTCATCTGTTTACAGTCATTTTCTCTGAATTATCCATGTTTTCATGTAGTTTCCTATATTCTGCCTTCTGGTCCAAGTATAAGCTTTGCCCACTTTATCAAAAAACTTCCTACACACTGTTATGAACTGAGGCAGCTCGGGAACATTGTCTCTCAACTGTGTTATAGAGTGTAGTACTACATTTCAGTGAAGTGTAAGGCTTTCCAAAGCTTTTGAACGTGTTTCTTTCTCTATTTCAATGGTATTCTGCCTTGCATAACACACATTTACCACTCTAGTCTCCTTCAAGTAAAGAATATAGGATTCATACAGTGTTTCATTGATCTTAACTCGAATTAAGGATTTCCCGGATCTTAGCTACCTTTTCTACACTAAGAACTGACTTGGAGAATCTCTTTGAGCAGTTCTAAACAAGTTCTCATCTGTTTACAGTCATTTTCTCTGAATTATCCATGTTTTCATGTAGTTTCCTATATTCTGCCTTCTGGTCCAAGTATAAGCTTTGCACACTTTATCAAACAACTTCCTACACACTGTTATGAACTGAGGCAGCTCGGGAACATTGTCTCTCAACTGTGTTATAGAGTGTAGTACTACATTTCAGTGAAGTGTAAGGCTTTCCAAAGCTGCCGGACGTGTTTCTTTCTCATTTCAATGGTACTCTGCCTTGTATAACACACATTTACCACTCTAGTCTCCTTTAAGTAAAGAATATAGGATTCATACAGTGTTTCATGTCATCTTAACTCGAATTAAGGGTTTTTCGGATCTTAGCTACCTTTTCTACACTAAGAACTGACTTGGAGAATCTCTTTGAGCTGTTCTAAACAAGTTCTCATCTGTTTACGGTCATTTTCTCTGAATTATCCATGTTTTCATGTAGTTTCCTATATTCTGCCTATTGGTCCAAGTATAAGCTTTGCCCAGTTTATTAAATAACTTCCTACACACTGGTATGACCTGAGGCAGCTCGGTAACATTGTCTCTCAACTGTGTTATAGAGTGTAGTACTACATTTCAGTGAAGTGTAAGGCTTTCCAAAGCTGCCGAACGTGTTTCTTTCTCTATTTCAATGGTATTCTGCCTTGTGTAACACACATTTACCACTCTAATCTCCTTTAAGTAAAGAATATAGGATTCGTACAGTGTTTCATGTCATCTTAACTCGAATTAAGGATTTCCCGGATCTTAGCTACCTTTTCTACACTAAGAACTGACTTGGAGAATCTCTTTGAGCTGTTCTAAACAATTTCTCATCTGTTTACAGTCATTTTCTCTGAATTATCCATGTTTTCATGTAGTTTCCTATATTCTGCCTATTGGTCCAAGTATAAGCTTTGCCCAGTTTATCAAATAACTTCCTACACACTGGTATGACCTGAGGCAGCTCGGTAACATTGTCTCTCAACTGTGTTATAGAGTGTAGTACTACATTTCAGTGAAGTGTAAGGCTTTCCATAGCTGCCGAACTTGTTTCTTTCTCTATTTCAATGGTATTCTGTCTTGTATAACACACATTTACCACTCTAGTCTCCTTTAAGTAAAGAATATAGCATTCACACAGTGTTTCATGTGATCTTAACTCGAATTAAGGATTTCCCGGATCTTAGCTACCTTTTCTACACTAAGAACTGACTTGGAGAATCTATTTGAGCTGTTCTAAACAAGTTCTCATCTGTTTACAGTCATTTTCTCTGAATTATCCATGTTTTCATGTAGTTTCCTATATTCTGCCTTCTGGTCCAAGTATAAGCTTTGCCCACTTTATCAAACAACTTCCTACACACTGTTATGAACTGAGGTAGCTCTGGAACATTGTCTCTCAACTGTGTTATAGAGTGTAGTACTACATTTCAGTGAAGTGTAAGGCTTTCCAAAGCTGCAGAACGTGTTTCTTTCTCTATTTCAATGGTATTCTGCCTTGTATAACACACATTTACCACCCTAGTCTCCTTTAAGTAAAGAATATAGGATTCATACAGTGTTTCATGTGATCTTAACTCGAATTAAGGATTTCCAGATTTTAGCTACCTTATCTACACTAAGAACTGACTTGGCGAATCTCTTTGAGCTGTTCTACACAAGTTCTCATCTGTTTACAGTCATTTTCTCTGAATTATCCATGTTTTCATGTAGTTTCCTATATTCTGCCTTCTGGTCCAAGTATAAGCTTTGCCCACTTTATCAAAAAACTTCCTACACACTGTTATGAACTGAGGCAGCTCGGGAACATTGTCTCTCAACTGTGTTATAGAGTGTAGTACTACATTTCAGTGAAGTGTAAGGCTTTCCAAAGCTTTTGAACGTGTTTCTTTCTCTATTTCAATGGTATTCTGCCTTGCATAACACACATTTACCACTCTAGTCTCCTTCAAGTAAAGAATATAGGATTCATACAGTGTTTCATTGATCTTAACTCGAATTAAGGATTTCCCGGATCTTAGCTACCTTTTCTACACTAAGAACTGACTTGGAGAATCTCTTTGAGCAGTTCTAAACAAGTTCTCATCTGTTTACAGTCATTTTCTCTGAATTATCCATGTTTTCATGTAGTTTCCTATATTCTGCCTTCTGGTCCAAGTATAAGCTTTGCACACTTTATCAAACAACTTCCTACACACTGTTATGAACTGAGGCAGCTCGGGAACATTGTCTCTCAACTGTGTTATAGAGTGTAGTACTACATTTCAGTGAAGTGTAAGGCTTTCCAAAGCTTTTGAACGTGTTTCTTTCTCTATTTCAATGGTATTCTGCCTTGCATAACACACATTTACCACTCTAGTCTCCTTCAAGTAAAGAATATAGGATTCATACAGTGTTTCATTGATCTTAACTCGAATTAAGGATTTCCCGGATCTTAGCTACCTTTTCTACACTAAGAACTGACTTGGAGAATCTCTTTGAGCAGTTCTAAACAAGTTCTCATCTGTTTACAGTCATTTTCTCTGAATTATCCATGTTTTCATGTAGTTTCCTATATTCTGCCTTCTGGTCCAAGTATAAGCTTTGCACACTTTATCAAACAACTTCCTACACACTGTTATGAACTGAGGCAGCTCGGGAACATTGTCTCTCAACTGTGTTATAGAGTGTAGTACTACATTTCAGTGAAGTGTAAGGCTTTCCAAAGCTGCCGAACGTGTTTCTTTCTCTATTTCAATGGTATTCTGCCTTGTGTAACACACATTTACCACTCTAATCTCCTTTAAGTAAAGAATATAGGATTCGTACAGTGTTTCATGTCATCTTAACTCGAATTAAGGATTTCCCGGATCTTAGCTACCTTTTCTACACTAAGAACTGACTTGGAGAATCTCTTTGAGCTGTTCTAAACAATTTCTCATCTGTTTACAGTCATTTTCTCTGAATTATCCATGTTTTCATGTAGTTTCCTATATTCTGCCTATTGGTCCAAGTATAAGCTTTGCCCAGTTTATCAAATAACTTCCTACACACTGGTATGACCTGAGGCAGCTCGGTAACATTGTCTCTCAACTGTGTTATAGAGTGTAGTACTACATTTCAGTGAAGTGTAAGGCTTTCCATAGCTGCCGAACTTGTTTCTTTCTCTATTTCAATGGTATTCTGTCTTGTATAACACACATTTACCACTCTAGTCTCCTTTAAGTAAAGAATATAGCATTCACACAGTGTTTCATGTGATCTTAACTCGAATTAAGGATTTCCCGGATCTTAGCTACCTTTTCTACACTAAGAACTGACTTGGAGAATCTATTTGAGCTGTTCTAAACAAGTTCTCATCTGTTTACAGTCATTTTCTCTGAATTATCCATGTTTTCATGTAGTTTCCTATATTCTGCCTTCTGGTCCAAGTATAAGCTTTGCACACTTTATCAAACAACTTCCTACACACTGTTATGAACTGAGGCAGCTCGGGAACATTGTCTCTCAACTGTGTTATAGAGTGTAGTACTACATTTCAGTGAAGTGTAAGGCTTTCCAAAGCTTTTGAACGTGTTTCTTTCTCTATTTCAATGGTATTCTGCCTTGCATAACACACATTTACCACTCTAGTCTCCTTCAAGTAAAGAATATAGGATTCGTACAGTGTTTCATGTCATCTTAACTCGAATTAAGGATTTCCCGGATCTTAGCTACCTTTTCTACACTAAGAACTGACTTGGAGAATCTCTTTGAGCTGTTCTAAACAATTTCTCATCTGTTTACAGTCATTTTCTCTGAATTATCCATGTTTTCATGTAGTTTCCTATATTCTGCCTATTGGTCCAAGTATAAGCTTTGCCCAGTTTATCAAATAACTTCCTACACACTGGTATGACCTGAGGCAGCTCGGTAACATTGTCTCTCAACTGTGTTATAGAGTGTAGTACTACATTTCAGTGAAGTGTAAGGCTTTCCATAGCTGCCGAACTTGTTTCTTTCTCTATTTCAATGGTATTCTGTCTTGTATAACACACATTTACCACTCTAGTCTCCTTTAAGTAAAGAATATAGCATTCACACAGTGTTTCATGTGATCTTAACTCGAATTAAGGATTTCCCGGATCTTAGCTACCTTTTCTACACTAAGAACTGACTTGGAGAATCTATTTGAGCTGTTCTAAACAAGTTCTCATCTGTTTACAGTCATTTTCTCTGAATTATCCATGTTTTCATGTAGTTTCCTATATTCTGCCTTCTGGTCCAAGTATAAGCTTTGCACACTTTATCAAACAACTTCCTACACACTGTTATGAACTGAGGCAGCTCGGGAACATTGTCTCTCAACTGTGTTATAGAGTGTAGTACTACATTTCAGTGAAGTGTAAGGCTTTCCAAAGCTTTTGAACGTGTTTCTTTCTCTATTTCAATGGTATTCTGCCTTGCATAACACACATTTACCACTCTAGTCTCCTTCAAGTAAAGAATATAGGATTCATACAGTGTTTCATTGATCTTAACTCGAATTAAGGATTTCCCGGATCTTAGCTACCTTTTCTACACTAAGAACTGACTTGGAGAATCTCTTTGAGCAGTTCTAAACAAGTTCTCATCTGTTTACAGTCATTTTCTCTGAATTATCCATGTTTTCATGTAGTTTCCTATATTCTGCCTTCTGGTCCAAGTATAAGCTTTGCACACTTTATCAAACAACTTCCTACACACTGTTATGAACTGAGGCAGCTCGGGAACATTGTCTCTCAACTGTGTTATAGAGTGTAGTACTACATTTCAGTGAAGTGTAAGGCTTTCCAAAGCTGCCGAACGTGTTTCTTTCTCTATTTCAATGGTATTCTGCCTTGTGTAACACACATTTACCACTCTAATCTCCTTTAAGTAAAGAATATAGGATTCGTACAGTGTTTCATGTCATCTTAACTCGAATTAAGGGTTTTTCGGATCTTAGCTACCTTTTCTACACTAAGAACTGACTTGGAGAATCTCTTTGAGCTGTTCTAAACAAGTTCTCATCTGTTTACGGTCATTTTCTCTGAATTATCCATGTTTTCATGTAGTTTCCTATATTCTGCCTATTGGTCCAAGTATAAGCTTTGCCCAGTTTATTAAATAACTTCCTACACACTGGTATGACCTGAGGCAGCTCGGTAACATTGTCTCTCAACTGTGTTATAGAGTGTAGTACTACATTTCAGTGAAGTGTAAGGCTTTCCAAAGCTGCCGAACGTGTTTCTTTCTCTATTTCAATGGTATTCTGCCTTGTGTAACACACATTTACCACTCTAATCTCCTTTAAGTAAAGAATATAGGATTCGTACAGTGTTTCATGTCATCTTAACTCGAATTAAGGATTTCCCGGATCTTAGCTACCTTTTCTA
This sequence comes from Pipistrellus hanaki, assembly GCF_964339955.1. NCBI lineage: Eukaryota > Metazoa > Chordata > Mammalia > Chiroptera > Vespertilionidae > Pipistrellus > Pipistrellus hanaki. The sequence goes on along the minus strand of NC_140510.1, from coordinate 2,773,436 downwards.
CACTAAGAACTGACTTGGAGAATCTCTTTGAGCTGTTCTAAACAAGTTCTCATCTGTTTACAGTCATTTTCTCTGAATTATCCATGTTTTCATGTAGTTTTCTATATTCTGCCTTCTGGTCCAAGTATAAGCTTTGCACACTTTATCAAACAACTTCCTACACACTGTTATGAACTGAGGCAGCTCGGTAACATTGTCTCTCAACTGTGTTATAGAGTGTAGTACTACATTTCAGTGAAGTGTAAGGCTTTCCATAGCTGCCGAACTTGTTTCTTTCTCTATTTCAATGGTATTCTGTCTTGTATAACACACATTTACCACTCTAGTCTCCTTTAAGTAAAGAATATAGCATTCACACAGTGTTTCATGTGATCTTAACTCGAATTAAGGATTTCCCGGATCTTAGCTACCTTTTCTACACTAAGAACTGACTTGGAGAATCTATTTGAGCTGTTCTAAACAAGTTCTCATCTGTTTACAGTCATTTTCTCTGAATTATCCATGTTTTCATGTAGTTTCCTATATTCTGCCTTCTGGTCCAAGTATAAGCTTTGCCCACTTTATCAAACAACTTCCTACACACTGTTATGAACTGAGGTAGCTCTGGAACATTGTCTCTCAACTGTGTTATAGAGTGTAGTACTACATTTCAGTGAAGTGTAAGGCTTTCCAAAGCTGCAGAACGTGTTTCTTTCTCTATTTCAATGGTATTCTGCCTTGTATAACACACATTTACCACCCTAGTCTCCTTTAAGTAAAGAATATAGGATTCATACAGTGTTTCATGTGATCTTAACTCGAATTAAGGATTTCCAGATTTTAGCTACCTTATCTACACTAAGAACTGACTTGGCGAATCTCTTTGAGCTGTTCTACACAAGTTCTCATCTGTTTACAGTCATTTTCTCTGAATTATCCATGTTTTCATGTAGTTTCCTATATTCTGCCTTCTGGTCCAAGTATAAGCTTTGCCCACTTTATCAAAAAACTTCCTACACACTGTTATGAACTGAGGCAGCTCGGGAACATTGTCTCTCAACTGTGTTATAGAGTGTAGTACTACATTTCAGTGAAGTGTAAGGCTTTCCAAAGCTTTTGAACGTGTTTCTTTCTCTATTTCAATGGTATTCTGCCTTGCATAACACACATTTACCACTCTAGTCTCCTTCAAGTAAAGAATATAGGATTCATACAGTGTTTCATTGATCTTAACTCGAATTAAGGATTTCCCGGATCTTAGCTACCTTTTCTACACTAAGAACTGACTTGGAGAATCTCTTTGAGCAGTTCTAAACAAGTTCTCATCTGTTTACAGTCATTTTCTCTGAATTATCCATGTTTTCATGTAGTTTCCTATATTCTGCCTTCTGGTCCAAGTATAAGCTTTGCACACTTTATCAAACAACTTCCTACACACTGTTATGAACTGAGGCAGCTCGGGAACATTGTCTCTCAACTGTGTTATAGAGTGTAGTACTACATTTCAGTGAAGTGTAAGGCTTTCCAAAGCTTTTGAACGTGTTTCTTTCTCTATTTCAATGGTATTCTGCCTTGCATAACACACATTTACCACTCTAGTCTCCTTCAAGTAAAGAATATAGGATTCATACAGTGTTTCATTGATCTTAACTCGAATTAAGGATTTCCCGGATCTTAGCTACCTTTTCTACACTAAGAACTGACTTGGAGAATCTCTTTGAGCAGTTCTAAACAAGTTCTCATCTGTTTACAGTCATTTTCTCTGAATTATCCATGTTTTCATGTAGTTTCCTATATTCTGCCTTCTGGTCCAAGTATAAGCTTTGCACACTTTATCAAACAACTTCCTACACACTGTTATGAACTGAGGCAGCTCGGGAACATTGTCTCTCAACTGTGTTATAGAGTGTAGTACTACATTTCAGTGAAGTGTAAGGCTTTCCAAAGCTGCCGAACGTGTTTCTTTCTCTATTTCAATGGTATTCTGCCTTGTGTAACACACATTTACCACTCTAATCTCCTTTAAGTAAAGAATATAGGATTCGTACAGTGTTTCATGTCATCTTAACTCGAATTAAGGATTTCCCGGATCTTAGCTACCTTTTCTACACTAAGAACTGACTTGGAGAATCTCTTTGAGCTGTTCTAAACAATTTCTCATCTGTTTACAGTCATTTTCTCTGAATTATCCATGTTTTCATGTAGTTTCCTATATTCTGCCTATTGGTCCAAGTATAAGCTTTGCCCAGTTTATCAAATAACTTCCTACACACTGGTATGACCTGAGGCAGCTCGGTAACATTGTCTCTCAACTGTGTTATAGAGTGTAGTACTACATTTCAGTGAAGTGTAAGGCTTTCCATAGCTGCCGAACTTGTTTCTTTCTCTATTTCAATGGTATTCTGTCTTGTATAACACACATTTACCACTCTAGTCTCCTTTAAGTAAAGAATATAGCATTCACACAGTGTTTCATGTGATCTTAACTCGAATTAAGGATTTCCCGGATCTTAGCTACCTTTTCTACACTAAGAACTGACTTGGAGAATCTATTTGAGCTGTTCTAAACAAGTTCTCATCTGTTTACAGTCATTTTCTCTGAATTATCCATGTTTTCATGTAGTTTCCTATATTCTGCCTTCTGGTCCAAGTATAAGCTTTGCACACTTTATCAAACAACTTCCTACACACTGTTATGAACTGAGGTAGCTCTGGAACATTGTCTCTCAACTGTGTTATAGAGTGTAGTACTACATTTCAGTGAAGTGTAAGGCTTTCCAAAGCTGCAGAACGTGTTTCTTTCTCTATTTCAATGGTATTCTGCCTTGTATAACACACATTTACCACCCTAGTCTCCTTTAAGTAAAGAATATAGGATTCATACAGTGTTTCATGTGATCTTAACTCGAATTAAGGATTTCCAGATTTTAGCTACCTTATCTACACTAAGAACTGACTTGGCGAATCTCTTTGAGCTGTTCTACACAAGTTCTCATCTGTTTACAGTCATTTTCTCTGAATTATCCATGTTTTCATGTAGTTTCCTATATTCTGCCTTCTGGTCCAAGTATAAGCTTTGCCCACTTTATCAAAAAACTTCCTACACACTGTTATGAACTGAGGCAGCTCGGGAACATTGTCTCTCAACTGTGTTATAGAGTGTAGTACTACATTTCAGTGAAGTGTAAGGCTTTCCAAAGCTTTTGAACGTGTTTCTTTCTCTATTTCAATGGTATTCTGCCTTGCATAACACACATTTACCACTCTAGTCTCCTTCAAGTAAAGAATATAGGATTCATACAGTGTTTCATTGATCTTAACTCGAATTAAGGATTTCCCGGATCTTAGCTACCTTTTCTACACTAAGAACTGACTTGGAGAATCTCTTTGAGCAGTTCTAAACAAGTTCTCATCTGTTTACAGTCATTTTCTCTGAATTATCCATGTTTTCATGTAGTTTCCTATATTCTGCCTTCTGGTCCAAGTATAAGCTTTGCACACTTTATCAAACAACTTCCTACACACTGTTATGAACTGAGGCAGCTCGGGAACATTGTCTCTCAACTGTGTTATAGAGTGTAGTACTACATTTCAGTGAAGTGTAAGGCTTTCCAAAGCTTTTGAACGTGTTTCTTTCTCTATTTCAATGGTATTCTGCCTTGCATAACACACATTTACCACTCTAGTCTCCTTCAAGTAAAGAATATAGGATTCATACAGTGTTTCATTGATCTTAACTCGAATTAAGGATTTCCCGGATCTTAGCTACCTTTTCTACACTAAGAACTGACTTGGAGAATCTCTTTGAGCAGTTCTAAACAAGTTCTCATCTGTTTACAGTCATTTTCTCTGAATTATCCATGTTTTCATGTAGTTTCCTATATTCTGCCTTCTGGTCCAAGTATAAGCTTTGCACACTTTATCAAACAACTTCCTACACACTGTTATGAACTGAGGCAGCTCGGGAACATTGTCTCTCAACTGTGTTATAGAGTGTAGTACTACATTTCAGTGAAGTGTAAGGCTTTCCAAAGCTGCCGAACGTGTTTCTTTCTCTATTTCAATGGTATTCTGCCTTGTGTAACACACATTTACCACTCTAATCTCCTTTAAGTAAAGAATATAGGATTCGTACAGTGTTTCATGTCATCTTAACTCGAATTAAGGATTTCCCGGATCTTAGCTACCTTTTCTACACTAAGAACTGACTTGGAGAATCTCTTTGAGCTGTTCTAAACAATTTCTCATCTGTTTACAGTCATTTTCTCTGAATTATCCATGTTTTCATGTAGTTTCCTATATTCTGCCTATTGGTCCAAGTATAAGCTTTGCCCAGTTTATCAAACAACTTCCTACACACTGTTATGAACTGAGGTAGCTCGGGAACATTGTCTCTCAACTGTGTTATAGAGTGTAGTACTACATTTCAGTGAAGTGTAAGGCTTTCCAAAGCTGCCGAACGTGTTTCTTTCTCTATTTCAATGGTATTCTGCCTTGTATAACACACATTTACCACCCTAGTCTCCTTTAAGTAAAGAATATAGGATTCATACAGTGTTTCATGTGATCTTAACTCGAATAAAGGATTTCCCAGATTTTAGCTACCTTTTCTACACTAAGAACTGACTTGGCGAATCTCTTTGAGCTGTTCTACACAAGTTCTCATCTGTTTACAGTCATTTTCTCTGAATTATCCATGTTTTCATGTAGTTTCCTATATTCTGCCTTCTGGTCCAAGTATAAGCTTTGCCGACTTTATCAAAAAACTTCCTACACACTGTTATGAACTGAGGCAGCTCGGGAACATTGTCTCTCAACTGTGTTATAGAGTGTAGTACTACATTTCAGTGAAGTGTAAGGCTTTCCAAAGCTGCCGAACGTGTTTCTTTCTCTATTTCAATGGTATTCTGCCTTGCATAACACACATTTACCACTATAGTCTCCTTTAAGTAAAGAATATAGGATTCATACAGTATTTCATTGATCTTAACTCGAATTAAGGATTTCCCGGATCTTAGCTACCTTTTCTACACTAAGAACTGACTTGGCGAATCTCTTTGAGCTGTTCTACACAAGTTCTCATCTGTTTACAGTCATTTTCTCTGAATTATCCATGTTTTCATGTAGTTTCCTATATTCTGCCTTCTGGTCCAAGTATAAGCTTTGCCCACTTTATCAAAAAACTTCCTACACACTGTTATGAACTGAGGCAGCTCGGGAACATTGTCTCTCAACTGTGTTATAGAGTGTAGTACTACATTTCAGTGAAGTGTAAGGCTTTCCAAAGCTGTCGAACGTGTTTCTTTCTCTATTTCAATGGTATTCTGCCTTGCATAACACATATTTACCACTCTAGTCTTCTTTAAGTAAAGAATATAGGATTCATACAGTGTTTCATGTGATCTGAACTCGAATTAAGGATTTCCCGGATCTTAGCTACCTTTTCTACACTAAGAACTGACTTGGAGAATCTCTTTGAGCAGTTCTAAACAAGTTGCCATCTGTTTCCAGTCATTTTCTCTGAATTATCCATGTTTTCATGTAGTTTCCTATATTCTGCCTTCTGGTCCAAGTATAAGCTTTGCCCACTTTATCAAACAACTTCCTACACACTGTTATGAACTGAGGCAGCTCGGGAACATTGTCTCTCAACTGTGTTATAGAGTGTAGTACTACATTTCAGTGAAGTGTAAGGCTTTCCAAAGCTGCCGGACGTGTTTCTTTCTCATTTCAATGGTATTCTGCCTTGTATAACACACATTTACCACTCTAGTCTCCTTTAAGTAAAGAATATAGGATTCATACAGTGTTTCATGTCATCTTAACTCGAATTAAGGGTTTTTCGGATCTTAGCTACCTTTTCTACACTAAGAACTGACTTGGAGAATCTCTTTGAGCTGTTCTAAACAAGTTCTCATCTGTTTACGGTCATTTTCTCTGAATTATCCATGTTTTCATGTAGTTTCCTATATTCTGCCTATTGGTCCAAGTATAAGCTTTTCCCAGTTTATCAAATAACTTCCTACACACTGGTATGACCTGAGGCAGCTCGGTAACATTGTCTCTCAACTGTGTTATAGAGTGTAGTACTACATTTCAGTGAAGTGTAAGGCTTTCCAAAGCTGCCGAACGTGTTTCTTTCTCTATTTCAATGGTATTCTGTCTTGTATAACACACATTTACCACCCTAGTCTCCTTTAAGTAAAGAATATAGGATTCATAGAGTGTTTCATGTGATCTTAACTCGAATTAAGGATTTCCCAGATTTTAGCTACCTTTTCTACACTCAGAACTGACTTGGCGAATCTCTTTGAGCTGTTCTACACAAGTTCTCATCTGTTTACAGTCATTTTCTCTGAATTATCCATGTTTTCATGTAGTTTCCTACATTCTGCCTTCTGGTCCAAGTATAAGCTTTGCCCACTTTATCAAACAACTTCATACACACTCTTATGAACTGAGGGAGCTCAGGAACATTGTCTCTCAACTGTCTTATAGATTGTAGTACTACATTTCAGTGAAGTGTAAGGCTTTCCAAAGCTGCCGAACGTGTTTCTTTCTCATTTCAATATATTCTGCCTTTTATAACACAGATTTACCACTCTAGTATCCTTTAAGTAAAGAATATAGGATTCATACAGTGTTTCATGTGATCTTAACTCGAATTAAGGATTTCTCGGATCTTAGCTACCTTTTCTACACTAAGAACTGACTTCGAGAATCTCTTTGAGCTGTTCTAAACAAGTTCTCATCTGTTTACAGTCATTTTCTCTAAATTATCCATGTTTTCACGTAGTTTCCTATATTCTGTCTTCTGGTGCAAGTATAAGCTTTGCCCACTTTATCAAACAATTTCCTACACACTGTTATGAACTGATGCAGCTCGGGAACATTGTCTGTCAACTGTGTTATAGAGTGTAGTACTACATTTCAGTGAAGTGTAAGGCTTTCCAAAGCTGCCGAACGTGTTTCTTTCTCTATTTCAATGGTATTCTGCCTTGTATAACACACATTTACCAACCTAGTCTCCTTTAAGTAAAGAATATAGGATTCATAAAGTGTTTCATGTGATCTTAACTCGAATTAAGGATTTCCTGGATCTTAGCTACCTTTTCTACACTAAGAACTGACTTGGAGAATCTCTTTGAGCTGTTCTACACAAGTTCTCATCTGTTTACAGTCATTTTCTCTGAATTATCCATGTTTTCATGTAGTTTCCTATATTCTGCCTATTGGTCCAAGTATAAGCTTTGCCCAGTTTATCAAATAACTTCCTACACACTGGTATGACCTGAGGCAGCTCGGTAACATTGTCTCTCAACTGTGTAATAGAGTGTAGTACTACATTTCAGTGAAGTGTAAGGCTTTCCAAAGCTGCCGAACGTGTTTCTTTCTCTATTTCAATGGTATTCTGCCTTGCATAACACACATTTACCACTCTAGTCTCCTTTAAGTAAAGAATATAGGATTCATACAGTGTTTCATGTGATCTTAACTCGAATTAAGGATTTCCCGGATCTTAGCTACCTTTTCTACACTAAGAACTGACTTGGAGAATCTCTTTCAGCTGTTCTAAACAAGTTCCCATCTGTTTACAGTCATTTTCTCTGAATTATCCATGTTTTCATGTAGTTTCCTATATTCTGCCTTCTGGTCCAAGTATAAGCTTTGCCTACTTTATCAAACAACTTCCTACACACTCTTATGAACTGAGGGAGCTCAGGAACATTGTCTCTCAACTGTGTTATAGAGTGTAGTACTACATTTCAGTGAAGTGTAAGGCTTTCTAAAGCTGCTGAACGTGTTTCTTTCTCATTTCAATGGTATTCTGCCTTGTATAACACACATTTACCACTCTAGTCTGCTTTAAGTAAAGAATATAGGATTCACACAGTGTTTCATGTGATCTTAACTCGAATTAAGGATTTCCCGGATCTTAGCTACCTTTTCTACACTAAGAACTGACTTGGAGAATCTCTTTCAGCCCTTCTAAACAAGTTCTCATCTGTTTACAGTCATTTTCTCTGAATTATCCATGTTTTCATGTAGTTTCCTATATTCTGCCTTCTGGTCCAAGTATAAGCTTTGTCCACTTTATCAAACAACTTCATACACACTGTTATGAACTGAGTTAGCTCGGGAACATTGTCTCTCAACTGTGTTATAGAGTGTAGTACTACATTTCAGTGAAGTGTCAGGTTTCCAAAGCTGCCGAACGTGTTTCTTTCTCTATTTCAATGGTATTCTGCCTTGCATAACACACATTTACCACTCTAGTCTCCTTTAAGTAAAGAACATAGGATTCACACAGTGTTTCATGAGATCTTAACTCGCATTAAGGATTTCCCATATCCTAGCTACCTTTTCTACACTAAGAACTGACTTGGAGAATCTCTTTCAGCTGTTCTAAACAAGTTCTCATCTGTTTACAGTCATTTTCTCTGAATTTTCCATGTTTTCATGTAGTTTCCTATAGTCTGCCTTCTGGTCCAAGTATAAGCTTTGCCCACTTTATCAAAAAACTTCCTACACACTGTTATGAACTGAGGCAGCTCGGGAACATTGTCTCTCAACTGTGTTATAGAGTGTAGTACTACATTTCAGTGAAGTGTAAGGCTTTCCAAAGCTGCCGAACGTGTTTCTTTCTCTATTTCAATGGTATTCTGCCTTGCATAACACACATTTACCACTCTAGTCTCCTTTAAGTAAAGAATATAGGATTCATACAGTATTTCATTGATCTTAACTCGAATTAAGGATTTCCCGGATCTTAGCTACCTTTTCTACACTAAGAACTGACTTGGCGAATCTCTTTGAGCTGTTCTACACAAGTTCTCATCTGTTTACAGTCATTTTCTCTGAATTATCCATGTTTTCATGTAGTTTCCTATATTCTGCCTTCTGGTCCAAGTATAAGCTTTGCCCACTTTATCAAAAAACTTCCTACACACTGTTATGAACTGAGGCAGCTCGGGAACATTGTCTCTCAACTGTGTTATAGAGTGTAGTACTACATTTCAGTGAAGTGTAAGGCTTTCCAAAGCTGCCGAACGTGTTTCTTTCTCATTTCAATGGTATTCTGCCTTGTATAACACACATTTACCACTCTAGTCTCCTTTAAGTAAAGAATATAGGATTCATACAGTGCTTCATGTGATCTTAACTTGAATTAAGGGTTTCCCGGATCTTAGCTACCTTTTCTACACTAAGAACTGACTTGGAGAATCTCTTTGAGCTGTTCTAAACAAGTTCTCATCTGTTTACGGTCATTTTCTCTGAATTATCCATGTTTTCATGTAGTTTCCTATATTCTGCCTATTTGTCCAAGTATAAGCTTTGCCCAGTTTATCAAATAACTTCCTACACACTGGTATGACCTGAGGCAGCTCGGTAACATTGTCTCTCAACTGTGTAATAGAGTGTAGTACTACATTTCAGTGAAGTGTAAGGCTTTCCAAAGCTGCCGAACGTGTTTCTTTCTCTATTTCAATGGTATTCTGCCTTGCATAACACACATTTACCACTCTAGTCTCCTTTAAGTAAAGAATATAGGATTCATACAGTGTTTCATGTGATCTTAACTCGAATTAAGGATTTCCCGGATCTTAGCTACCTTTTCTACACTAAGAACTGACTTGGAGAATCTCTTTCAGCTGTTCTAAACAAGTTCTCATCTGTTTACAGTCATTTTCTCTGAATTATCCATGTTTTCATGTAGTTTCCTATATTCTGCCTTCTGGTCCAAGTATAAGCTTTGCCTACTTTATCAAACAACTTCCTACACACTCTTATGAACTGAGGGAGCTCAGGAACATTGTCTCTCAACTGTGTTATAGAGTGTAGTACTACATTTCAGTGAAGTGTAAGGCTTTCTAAAGCTGCTGAACGTGTTTCTTTCTCATTTCAATGGTATTCTGCCTTGTATAACACACATTTACCACTCTAGTCTCCTTTAAGTAAAGAATATAGGATTCACACAGTGTTTCATGTGATCTTAACTCGAATTAAGGATTTCCCGTATCTTAGCTACCTTTTCTACACTAAGAACTGACTTGGAGAATCTCTTTCAGCCCTTCTAAACAAGTTCTCATCTGTTTACAGTCATTTTCTCTGAATTATCCATGTTTTCATGTAGTTTCCAATATTCTGCCTTCTGGTCCAAGTATAAGCTTTGTCCACTTTATCAAACAACTTCATACACACTGTTATGAACTGAGTTAGCTCGGGAACATTGTCTCTCAACTGTGTTATAGAGTGTAGTACTACATTTCAGTGAAGTGTCAGGTTTCCAAAGCTGCCGAACGTGTTTCTTTCTCTATTTCAATGGTATTCTGCCTTGCATAACACACATTTACCACTCTAATCTCCTTTAAGTAAAGAATATAGGATTCACACAGTGTTTCATGAGATCTTAACTCGAATTAAGGATTTCCCGGATCCTAGCTACCTTTTCTACACTAAGAACTGACTTGGAGAATCTCTTTCAGCTGTTCTAAACAAGTTCTCATCTGTTTACAGTCATTTTCTCTGAATTTTCCATGTTTTCATGTAGTTTCCTATATTCTGCCTTCTGGTCCAAGTATAAGCTTTGCCTACTTTATCAAACAACTTCCTACACACTCTTATGAACTGAGGTAGCTCAGGAACATTGTCTCTCAACTGTGTTATAGAGTGTAGTACTACATTTCAGTGAAGTGTAAAGCTTTCCAAAGCTGCTGAACGTGTTTCTTTCTCATTTCAATGGTATTCTGCCTTGTATAACACACATTTACCACTCTAGTCTCCTTTAAGTAAAGAATATAGGATTCACACAGTGTTTCATGTGATCTTAACTCGAATTAAGGATTTCCCGGATCTTAGCTACCTTTTCTACACTAAGAACTGACTTGGAGAATCTCTTTCAGCCCTTCTAAACAAGTTATCATCTGTTTACAGTCATTTTCTCTGAATTATCCATGTTTTCATGTAGTTTCCTATATTCTGCCTTCTGGTCCAAGTATAAGCTTTGCCCACTTTATCAAACAACTTCATACACACTGTTATGAACTGAGGTAGCTCAGGAACATTGTCTCTCAACTGTGTTATAGAGTGTAGTATTACATTTCAGTGAAGTGTAAGGCTTTCCAAAGCTGCCGAACGTGTTTCTTTCTCATTTCAATGGTATTCTGCCTTGTATAACACACATTTACCACTCTAGTCTCCTTTAAGTAAAGAATATAGGATTCATACAGTGCTTCATGTGATCTTAACTTGAATTAAGGGTTTCCCGGATCTTAGCTACCTTTTCTACACTAAGAACTGACTTGGAGAATCTCTTTGAGCTGTTCTAAACAAGTTCTCATCTGTTTACGGTCATTTTCTCTGAATTATCCATGTTTTCATGTAGTTTCCTATATTCTGCCTATTGGTCCAAGTATAAGCTTTGCCCAGTTTATCAAATAACTTCCTACACACTGGTATGACCTGAGGCAGCTCGGTAACATTGTCTCTCAACTGTGTAATAGAGTGTAGTACTACATTTCAGTGAAGTGTAAGGCTTTCCAAAGCTGCCGAACGTGTTTCTATCTCTTTTTCAATGGTATTCTGCCTTGCATAACACACATTTACCACTCTAGTCTCCTTTAAGTAAAGAATGTAGGATTCATACAGTGTTTCATGTGATCTTAACTCGAATTAAGGATTTCCCGGATCTTAGCTACCTTTTCTACACTAAGAACTGACTTGGAGAATCTCTTTCAGCTGTTCTAAACAAGTTCTCATCTGTTTACAGTCATTTTCTCTGAATTATCCATGTTTTCATGTAGTTTCCTATATTCTGCCTTCTGGTCCAAGTATAAGCTTTGCCTACTTTATCAAACAACTTCCTACACACTCTTATGAACTGAGGGAGCTCAGGAACATTGTCTCTCAACTGTGTTATAGAGTGTAGTACTACATTTCAGTGAAGTGTAAGGCTTTCTAAAGCTGCTGAATGTGTTTCTTTCTCATTTCAATGGTATTCTGCCTTGTATAACACACATTTACCACTCTAGTCTCCTTTAAGTAAAGAATATAGGATTCACACAGTGTTTCATGTGATCTTAACTCGAATTAAGGATTTCCCGGATCTTAGGTACCTTTTCTACACTAAGAACTGACTTGGAGAATCTCTTTCAGCCCTTCTAAACAAGTTCTCATCTGTTTACAGTCATTTTCTCTGAATTATCCATGTTTTCATGTAGTTTCCTATATTCTGCCTTCTGGTCCAAGTATAAGCTTTGTCCACTTTATCAAACAACTTCATACACACTGTTATGAACTGAGTTAGCTCGGGAACATTGTCTCTCAACTGTGTTATGGAGTGTAGTACTACATTTCAGTGATGTGTCAGGTTTCCAAAGCTGCCGAACGTGTTTCTTTCTCTATTTCAATGGTATTCTGCCTGGCATAACACACATTTACCACTCTAGTCTCCTTTAAGTAAAGAATATAGGATTCACACAGTGTTTCATGAGATCTTAACTCGAATTAAGGATTTCCCGGATCCTAGCTCCCTTTTCTACACTAAGAACTGACTTGGAGAATCTCTTTCAGCTGTTCTAAACAAGTTCTCATCTGTTTACAGTCATTTTCTCTGAATTTTCCATGTTTTCATGTAGTTTCCTATATTCTGCCTTCTGGTCCAAGTATAAGCTTTGCCTACTTTATCAAACAACTTCCTACACACTCTTATGAACTGAGGTAGCTCAGGAACATTGTCTCTCAACTGTGTTATAGAGTGTAGTACTACATTTCAGTGAAGTGTAAAGCTTTCCAAAGCTGCTGAACGTGTTTCTTTCTCATTTCAATGGTATTCTGCCTTGTATAACACACATTTACCACTCTAGTCTCCTTTAAGTAAAGAATATAGGATTCACACAGTGTTTCATGAGATGTTAACTCGAATTATGGATTTCCCGGATCTTAGCTACCTTTTCTACACTAAGAACTGACTTGGAGAATCTCTTTCAGCTGTTCTAAACAAGTTCTCATTTGTTTACAGTCATTTTCTCTGAACTTTCCATGTTTTCATGTAGTTTCCTATATTCTGCCTTCTGGTCCAAGTATAAGCTTTGCAAACTTTATCAAACAACTTCCTACACACTCTTATGAACTGAGGGAGCTCAGGAACATTGTCTCTCAACTGTGTTATAGAGTGTAGTACTACATTTCAGTGAAGTGTAAGGCTTTCCAAAGCTGTTGAACGTGTTTCTTTCTCATTTCAATGGTATTCTGCCTTGTATAACACACATTTACCACTCTAGTCTCCTTTAAGTAAAGAATATAGGATTCACACAGTGTTTCATGTGATCTTAACTCGAATTAAGGATTTCCCGGATCTTAGCTACCTTTTCTACACTAAGAACTGACTTGGAGAATCTCTTTCAGCCCTTCTAAACAAGTTCTCATCTGTTTTCAGTCATTTTCTCTGAATTATCCATGTTTTCATGTAGTTTCCTATATTCTGCCTTCTGGTCCAAGTATAAGCTTTGCCCACTTTATCAAACAACTTCCTACATAGTGTTATGAACTGAGGCAGCTCAGGAACATTGTCTCTCACCTGTGTTATAGAGTGTAGTACTACATTTCATTGAAGTGTAAGGCTTTCCAATGCTGCTGAACGTGTTTCTTTCTCTATTTCAATGGTATTCTGCCTTGTATAACACACATTTACCACTCTAGTCTCCTTTAAGTAAAGAATATAGGATTCATACAGTGTTTCATGTGATCTTAACTCGAATTAAGGATTTCCCGGATCTTAGCTACCTTTTCTACACTAAGAACTGATTTGGAGAATCTCTTTCAGCTGTTCTAAACAAGTTCCCATCTGTTTACAGTCATTTTCTCTGAATTATCCATGTTTTCATGTAGTTTCCTATATTCTTCCTTCTGGTCCAAGTATAAGCTTTGCCCAGTTTATCAAATAACTTCCTACACACTGTTATGACCTGAGGCAGCTCGGGAACATTGTCTCTCAACTGTGTTATAGAGTGTAGTACTACGTTTCAGTGAAGTGTAAGGCTTTCCAAAGCTGCGGTACGTGTTTCTTTCTCTATTTCAATGGTATTCTGACTTGTATAACACACATTTACCACTCTAGTCTCCTTTAAGTAAAGAATATACGATTCACACAGTGTTTCATGTGATCTTAACTCGAATTAAGGATTTCCCGGATCTTAGGTACCTTTTCTACACTAAGAACTGACTTGGAGAATCTCTTTGAGCTGTTCTAAACAAGTTCTCATCTGTTTACAGTCATTTTCTCTGAATTATCCATGTTTTCATGTAGTTTCCTATATTCTGCCTTCTGGTCCAAGTATAAGCTTTGCCAACTTTATCAAACAACTTCCTACACACACTTATGAACTGAGGGATCTCAGGAACATTGTCTCTCAACTGTGTTATAGAGTGTTCTACTACATTTCAGTGAAGTGTAAGGCTTTCCAAAGCTGCCGAACGTGTTTCTTTCTCATTTCCATGGTATTCTGCCTTGTATAACACACATTTAGAGGATCCAAGATGGCTGCTCGGGTAGACACCTAGCCGCAGCAGCTCACAACAATTTCAAGGGAATACAACTAAAATGTAGAGTGGACATTGCCCAGAGCTACAGGTAGTCGACTGACTGAAAACTCTACAATAGGAAGGAGGGAGAAAACCAGAAGGAAAATCAGAGGAGCTGAAAAAAAGCCTAAGGTACGGAGACATGCGGCGCGCTCGCACGCACGCGCGCGCGGAGAGGTCGCAGCCGGAGAGGAGGAGAGGGCTGGGTGCTGCCCGGCGTTCCTTAGCAGGAAGGAAATAGAACCCCCAGCCTGGGCTGAACCCCCGAACCGGCAGCACTGAGCCCCAAGTTATGGGCCAGACCCTGGGGACCCAGGCTCCGGCAGGGGGAGACAATCCCGGGGGACGGCGAAAGGCGGGGCCCCGGAGTCGCGCGCAGAGAACTGAATGTTGACTCTGATGCTGGATTACCCTAGCCGGAAGAAACAAAGCCTCCGGCGGCAGCTCTGAGCCTCAGTCCGGACCGCCCCGAACTCCAGGTCTGGGCCAGTCCCTGGGGACCCAGGCTCGGGCAGGGGGAGATGGAGCTGTGAGGTGGAGTCCTGGGAGCAGGGCGAAAGGCCGAGCCCCCGGAGTCGCGCACACTGTGCGCAGAGGACAGTCTGTTGACTCTGATCCTGGACTCCCCTAGTGGGAGGGAGAAAGAAACCTCCAGACTGGAGGAATGCGACAGGGAGCAGGAGCCCCTGCCGGACACCGGCCAGCCGGGCGCCAGCAAGGAGCCGGGCGACGGGGCCCCCAGGGGGGGGGGGTGCCCCTGAGCCTTCGACTGCTGAGTGCGGGCAACAGAGCCAAGGACGGGGGCTGCTTCCTGGGCGGCGCCACCGACCCCGGCAACAGGCTGGAGCAGCGCGGGAGCCCTCGGAGAACAAAGGGGTGCCACAGGCCAACCTGCTGAGCTCCCAGGACAAGGAGGAAGAAACCAAAGAAGTTCTCAATGTGAAGAAATCAAGTGAGAGCAAATGATAGTAAAATTACTTAAGAAAGAATACAAAGAAGATCTTGAAAAATCAAAGACTAAGTCAGAACTCAACGCACCAGCCAACATTGCAACATAAATGCGTTTGGTTTTTTTTTAAAAAAAGAAAAAAAAAAAGAGAAAAAAGGGACAGAATGTTGGAACAGCGGCGACCAGGCCTAGAGTGGCCAGGCACAAGGCAGTGGCAGCTGGGCCCGGAGCAGCAGTGGCCAGGCCCCAGAGCAGCAGCAGCCAGAACAAGAGCATCAACGGCCAGCACTGGAGCAGCCAGACCTGGGGCAGTGGCAGCCAGGCCTGAGGCAGAGGCGGCCAAGCCCAGGGTGGCCAGTCCAGGAACACCCAGACATGGAGTGGCTGGGCCCGGAGAAGCCGGGCCCAGAGCAGCCGGGTTGGGAGCAGCCAGGCCCAGAACAGCAGTAGCCAAGCCCGGAGCATCCAGGCTGGGAGCGGCCAGGCCCGGAGCAGCAGCGGTCAGGCTGGGAGCGGCCAGGCCCGGAGCAGCCGGGTCTGGTGTGGCCAGGCCTGGAGCAGCGGCTGCCAGGCTAGGAGCGGCCAGGCCCGGAGCAGCAGCTGCCAGGCTGGGAGCAGCCAGGTCCGGAGCAGCCGGGTCTGGTGTGGCCAGGCCAGGAGCAGCGGCTGCCAGGCTGGGAGCGGCCAGGCCCGGAGCAGCCGGGTCTGGTGCGGCCAGGCCCGGAGCAGTGGCTGCCAGGCTGGGAGTGGCCAGGCCTGGAGAAGCGGCTGCCAGGCTGGGAGCGGCCAGGCCCGGAGCAGCCGGGTCTGGTGCGGCCAGGCCCGGAGCAGCGGCTGCCAGGCTGGGAGCGGCCAGGCCCGGAGCAGCCGGGTCTGGTGCGGCCAGGCCCGGAGCAGCGGCTGACAGGCTGGGAGTGGCCAGGCCCGGAGCAGCAGCTGCCGGGCTGGGAGTGGCCAGGCCCGGAGCAGCCGGGTCTGGTGCGGCCAGGCCTGGAGTAGCGGC
Organism: Pipistrellus hanaki; assembly: GCF_964339955.1. Taxonomy (NCBI): domain Eukaryota; kingdom Metazoa; phylum Chordata; class Mammalia; order Chiroptera; family Vespertilionidae; genus Pipistrellus; species Pipistrellus hanaki. The sequence goes on along the minus strand of NC_140510.1, from coordinate 2,756,922 downwards.
TGACAGGCTGGGAGCAACCGGACCCGGAGCGGCCGGGACCGGAGTAACCGATCCAGAGCAGCCGGGTCGGGTGCGGCCAGGCCTGTAGCAGCAACAGCCAAGTCCAGAGCAACTAGGTCGGGAGCGGCAGTGACCAGACCTGGAGCAGCTGGTTGTGGAACGAACCAGAGCAACAGAGGCCAGGCCCGGAGCAGCCAGGCCCGAAACAGCTCGCTCCTCGCCTGCCCCTGCCCCACAGCTGCCTCTCAGATATGGCTGGAAACTTTTGCGGGAACTTGAGGGTCTGCTGAATCAAGTGATGAAGGCTTAGATCTGGATGTGTTGAGTTAGTATAGCGCTGGGGTGTTGATCTGTGAGTGCCTTGGGTGGGGCCTGGATGAGGCTGGTTGACCTATTTGAAAATGTCTTTTGTGTGAAGTGTATCATTGGGCATGTGGAGGTATTATTGATATGAGAAAATGCTAAGTAACAGATTTACTATCTGAAAAGGGATTTACTATCGGGGAAAGGGAGGGAGGAAGAGACTGAACATAAACTGTGCACCTATGGATGAGGACAATGGGGGATGGGAGGGGGCAGAGGGTGGGGTGGGAACCTGGTGGAGGGGGGAAGAAATGAGGAACCTTTGTAATAATATGAACAATAAAGATTGATTTAAAAAAAAATAAAATAAAAAAAAACAAACAAACAAACAAAAAAAAACACACACATTTACCAGTCCAGTCTCCTTTAAGTAAAGAATATAGGATTCATACAGTGTTTCATGTGATCTTAACTCGAATTAAGGATTTCCCGGATCTTAGCTACCTTTTCTACATTAAGAACTGACTTGGAGAATCTCTTTCAGCTGTTCTAAACAAGTTCTCATCTGTTTACAGTCATTTTCTCTGAATTTTCCATGTTTTCATGTAGTTTCCTATATTCTGCCTTCTGGTCCAAGTATAAGCTTTGCCCACTTTATCAAACAACTTCCTACACACTGTTATGAACTGAGGCAGCTCGGGAACATTGTCTCTCAACTTTGTTATAGAGTGTAGTACTATATTTCAGTGAAGTGTAAGGCTTTCCAAAGCTGCCAACCTTGTTTCTTTCTCTATTTCAATGGTATTCTGCCTTGTATAACACACATTTACCACTCTAGTCTCCTTTAAGTAAAGAATATAGGATTCATACAGTGTTTCATGTCATCTTAACTTGAATTAAGGATTTTCCGGATCTTAGCTACCTTTTCTACACTAAGAAATGACTTCGAGAATCTCTTTCAGCTCTTCTGAAAAAGTTCTCATCTGTTTATAGTCATTTTCTCTGAATTATCCATGTTTTCATGTAGTTTCCTATATTCTGCCTTCTGGTCCAAGTATAAGCTTTGCCCACTTTATCAAACAACTTCCTACACACTGTTATGAACTGAAGCAGCTCGGGAACATTGTCTCTCAACTGTGTTATAGAGTGTAGTACTACATTTCAGTGAAGTGTAAGGCTTTCCAAAGCTGTCGAACGTGTTTCTTTCTCTATTTCAATGGTATTCTGCCTTGCATAACACACATTTACCACTCTAGTCTCCTTCAAGTAAAGAATATAGGATTCATACAGTGTTTCATTGATCTTAACTCGAATTAAGGATTTCCCGGATCTTAGCTACCTTTTCTACACTAAGAACTGACTTGGAGAATCTCTTTGAGCAGTTCTAAACAAGTTCTCATCTGTTTACAGTCATTTTCTCTGAATTATCCATGTTTTCATGTAGTTTCCTATATTCTGCCTTCTGGTCCAAGTATAAGCTTTGCACACTTTATCAAACAACTTCCTACAGACTGTTATGAACTGAGGCAGCTCGGGAACATTGTCTCTCAACTGTGTTATAGAGTGTAGTACTACATTTCAGTGAAGTGTAAGGCTTTCCAAAGCTGTCGAACGTGTTTCTTTCTCTATTTCAATGGTATTCTGCCTTGTGTAACACACATTTACCACTCTAATCTCCTTTAAGTAAAGAATATAGGATTCGTACAGTGTTTCATGTCATCTTAACTCGAATTAAGGATTTCCCGGATCTTAGCTACCTTTTCTACACTAAGAACTTACTTGGAGAATCTATTTGAGCTGTTCTAAACAAGTTCTCATCTGTTTACAGTCATTTTCTCTGAATTATCCATGTTTTCATGTAGTTTCCTATATTCTGCCTTCTGGTCCAAGTATAAGCTTTGCCCACTTTATCAAACAACTTCCTACACACTGTTATGAACTGAGGCAGCTCGGGAACATTGTTTCTGAACTGTGATATAGAGTGTAGTACTAAATTTCAGTGAAGTGTAAGGCTTTCCAAACTGCCGAACGTGTTTCTTTCTCTATTTCAATGGTATTCTGCCTTGTATAACACACATTTATCACTCTAGTCTCCTTTAAGTAAAGAATATAGGATTCATACGGTGTTTCATGTGATCTTAACTCGAATTAAGGATTTCCCGGATATTAGCTACCTTTTATACACTAAGAACTGACTTGGAGAATCTCTTTCAGCTGTTCTACACAAGTTCTCATCTGTTTACAGTCATTTTCTCTGAATTATCCATGTTTTCATGTAGTTTCCTATATTCTGCCTTCTGGTCCAAGTATAAGCTTTGCCCACTTTATCAAATAACTTCCTATACACTGTTATGAACTGAGGCAGCTCGGGAACATTGTCTCTCAACTGTGTTATAGAGTGTAGTACTACATTTCAGTGAAGTGTAAGGCTTTCCAAAGCTGTCGAACGTGTTTCTTTCTCTATTTCAATGGTATTCTGCCTTGCATAACACATATTTACCACTCTAGTCTTCTTTAAGTAAAGAATATAGGATTTATACAGTGTTTCATGTGATCTGAACTCGAATTAAGGATTTCCCGGATCTTAGCTACCTTTTCTACACTAAGAACTGACTTGGAGAATCTCTTTGAGCAGTTCTAAACAAGTTGCCATCTGTTTCCAGTCATTTTCTCTGAATTATCCATGTTTTCATGTAGTTTCCTATATTCTGCCTTCTGGTCCAAGTATAAGCTTTGCCCACTTTATCAAACAACTTCCTACACACTGTTATGAACTGAGGCAGTTCGGGAACATTGTCTCTCAACTGTGTTATAGAGTGTAGTACTACATTTCAGTGAAGTGTAAGGCTTTCCAAAGCTGCCGGACGTGTTTCTTTCTCATTTCAATGGTACTCTGCCTTGTATAACACACATTTACCACTCTAGTCTTTTTTAAGTAAAGAATATAGGATTCATACAGTGTTTCATGTCATCTTAACTCGAATTAAGGGTTTTTCGGATCTTAGCTACCTTTTCTACACTAAGAACTGACTTGGAGAATCTCTTTGAGCTGTTCTAAACAAGTTCTCATCTGTTTACGGTCATTTTCTCTGAATTATCCATGTTTTCATGTAGTTTCCTATATTCTGCCTATTGGTCCAAGTATAAGCTTTTCCCAGTTTATCAAATAACTTCCTACACACTGGTATGACCTGAGGCAGCTCGGTAACATTGTCTCTCAACTGTGTTATAGAGTGTAGTACTACATTTCAGTGAAGTGTAAGGCTTTCCAAAGCTGCCGAACGTGTTTCTTTCTCTATTTCAATGGTATTCTGCCTTGTATAACACACATTTACCACCCTAGTCTCCTTTAAGTAAAGAATATAGGATTCATACAGTGTTTCATGTGATCTTAACTCGAATTAAGGATTTCCCAGATTTTAGCTTCCTTTTCTACACTAAGAACTGACTTGGCGAATCTCTTTGAGCTGTTCTACACAAGTTCTCATCTGTTTACAGTCATTTTTTCTGAATTATCCATGTTTTCATGTAGTTTCCTATATTCTGCCTTCTGGTTTAAGTATAAGCTTAGCCCACTTTATCAAACAACTTCCTACACACTCTTATGAACTGAGGGAGCTCAGGAACATTGTCTCTCAACTGTGTTATAGAGTGTAGTACTACATTTCAGTGAAGTGTAAGGCTTTCCAAAGCTGCCGAACTTGTTTCTTTCTCTAGTTCAATGGTATTCTGCCTTGTATAACACACATTTACCACTCTAGTCTCCTTTAAGTAAAGAATATAGGATTCATACAGTGTTTCATGTGATCTTAACTCATATTAAGGATTTCTCGGATCTTAGCTACCTTTTCTACACTAAGAACTGACTTGGAGAATCTCTTTGAGCTGTTCTACACAAGTTCTCATCTGTTTACAGTCATTTTCTCTTAATTATCAATGTTTTCACGTAGTTTCCTATATTCTGTCTTCTGGTCCAAGTATAAGCTTTGCCCACTTTATCAAACAACTTCCTACACACTGTTATGAACTGAGGCAGCTCGGGAACATTGTCTCTCAACTGTGTTATAGAGTGTAGTACTACATTTCAGTGAAGTGTAAGGCTTTCCAAAGATGCCGAAAGTGTTTCTTTCTCTATTTCGATGGTATTCTGCCTTGTATAACACACATTTACCACCCTAGTCTCCTTTAAGTAAAGAATATAGGATTCATACCGTGTTTCACGTGATCTTAACTCGAGTTAAGGATTTCCTGGATCTTAGCTACCTTTTCTACACTAAGAACTGACTTGGAGAATCTCTTTGAGCTGTTCTACACAAGTTCTCATCTGTTTACAGTCATTTTCTCTGAATTATCCATGTTTTCATGTAGTTTCCTATATTCTGCCTTCTGGTTCAAGTATAAGCTTTGCCCACTTTATCAAACAACTTCCTACACACCCTTATGAAATGAGGGAGCTCAGGAACATTGTCTCTCAACTGTGTTACAGAGTGTACTACTACATTTCAGTGAAGTGTAAGGCTTTCCAAAGCTGCCGAACGTGTTTCTTTCTCTATTTCAATGGTATTCTGCCTTGTATAACACACATTTACCACTCTAGTCTCCTTTAAGTAAAGAATATAGGATTCATACAGTGTTTCATGTGATCTTAACTCGAATTAAGGATTTCCCGGATCTTAGCTACCTTTTCTACACTAAGAACTGACTTGGAGAATCTCTTTGAGCAGTTCTAAACAAGTTCTCATCTGTTTACAGTCATTTTCTCTGAATTATCCATGTTTTCATGTAGTTTCCTATATTCTGCCTTCTGGTCCAAGTATAAGCTTTGCCCACTTTATCAAACAACTTCCTACACACTGTTATGAACTGAGGCAGCTCGGGAACATTGTCTCTCAACTGTGTTATAGAGTGTAGTACTACATTTCAGTGAAGTGTAAGGCTTTCCAAAGCTGCCGGACGTGTTTCTTTCTCATTTCAATGGTACTCTGCCTTGTATAACACACATCTACCACTCTAGTCTCCTTTAAGTAAAGAATATAGGATTTATAAAGTGTTTCATGTCATCTTAACTCGAATTAAGGGTTTTTCGGATCTTAGCTACCTTTTCTACACTAAGAACTGACTTGGAGAATCTCTTTGAGCTGTTCTAAACAAGTTCTCATCTGTTTACGGTCATTTTCTCTGAATTATCCATGTTTTCATGTAGTTTCCTATATTCTGCCTATTGGTCCAAGTATAAGCTTTTCCCAGTTTATCAAATAACTTCCTACACACTGGTATGACCTGAGGCAGCTCGGTAACATTGTCTCTCAACTGTGTTATAGAGTGTAGTACTACATTTCAGTGAAGTGTAAGGCTTTCCAAAGCTGCCGAACGTGTTTCTTTCTCTATATCAATGGTATTCTGCCTTGTATAACACACATTTACCACCCTAGTCTCCTTTAAGTAAAGAATATAGGATTCATACAGTGTTTCATGTGATCTTAACTCGAATTAAGGATTTCCCAGATTTTAGCTTTTTTTTCTACACTAAGAACTGACTTGGCGAATCTCTTTGAGCTGTTCTACACAAGTTCTCATCTGTTTACAGTCATTTTCTCTGAATTATCCATGTTTTCATGTAGTTTCCTATATTCTGCCTTCTGGTCCAAGTATAAGCTTTGCCCACTTTATCAAACAACTTCCTACACACTGTTATGAACTGAGGCAGCTCGGGAACATTGTTTCTCAACTGTGATATAGAGTGTAGTACTACATTTCAGTGAAGTGTAAGGCTTTCCAAACTGCCGAACGTGTTTCTTTCTCTATTTCAATGGTATTCTGCCTTGTATAACACACATTTATCACTCTAGTCTCCTTTAAGTAAAGAATATAGGATTCGTACGGTGTTTCATGTGATCTTAACTCGAATTAAGGATTTCCCGGATATTAGCTACCTTTTATACACTAAGAACTGACTTGGAGAATCTCTTTCAGCTGTTCTAAACAAGTTCTCATCTGTTTACAGTCATTTTCTCTGAATTATCCATGTTTTCATGTAAATTCCTATATTCTGCCTTGTGGTCCAAGTATAAGCTTTGCCCACTTTATCAAACAACTTCCTACACACTGTTATGAACTGAGGTAGCTCGGGAACATTGTCTCTCAACTGTGTTATAGAGTGTAGTACTACATTTCAGTGAAGTGTAAGGCTTTCCAAAGCTGCCGAACGTGTTTCTTTCTCTATTTCAATGGTATTCTGCCTTGTATAACACACATTTACCACCCTAGTCTCCTTTAAGTAAAGAATATAGGATTCATACAGTGTTTCATGTGATCTTAACTCGAATAAAGGATTTCCCAGATTTTAGCTACCTTTTCTACACTAAGAACTGACTTGGCGAATCTCTTTGAGCTGTTCTACACAAGTTCTCATCTGTTTACAGTCATTTTCTCTGAATTATCCATGTTTTCATGTAGTTTCCTATATTCTGCCTTCTGGTCCAAGTATAAGCTTTGCCCACTTTATCAAAAAAACTTCCTACACACTGTTATGAACTGAGGCAGCTCGGGAACATTGTCTCTCTACTGTGTTATAGAGTGTAGTACTACATTTCAGTGAAGTGTAAGGCTTTCCAAAGCTGCCGAACGTGTTTCTTTCTCTATTTCAATGGTATTCTGCCTTGCATAACACACATTTACCACTCTAGTCTCCTTTAAGTAAAGAATATAGGATTCATACAGTATTTCATTGATCTTAACTCGAATTAAGGATTTCCCGGATCTTAGCTACCTTTTCTACACTAAGAACTGACTTGGCGAATCTCTTTGAGCTGTTCTACACAAGTTCTCATCTGTTTACAGTCATTTTCTCTAAATTATCCATGTTTTCACGTAGTTTCCTATATTCTGTCTTCTGGTGCAAGTATAAGCTTTGCCCACTTTATCAAACAACTTCCTACACACTGTTATGAACTGATGCAGCTCGGGAACATTGTCTGTCAACTGTGTTATAGAGTGTAGTACTACATTTCAGTGAAGTGTAAGGCTTTCCAAAGCTGCCGAACGTGTTTCTTTCTCTATTTCAATGGTATTCTGCCTTGTATAACACACATTTACCAACCTAGTCTCCTTTAAGTAAAGAATATAGGATTCATACAGTGTTTCATGTGATCTTAACTCGAATTAAGGATTTCCTGGATCTTAGCTACCTTTTCTACACTAAGAACTGACTTGGAGAATCTCTTTGAGCTGTTCTACACAAGTTCTCATCTGTTTACAGTCATTTTCTCTGAATTATCCATGTTTTCATGTAGTTTCCTACATTCTGCCTATTGGTCCAAGTATAAGCTTTGCCCAGTTTATCAAATAACTTCCTACACACTGGTATGACCTGAGGCAGCTCGGTAACATTGTCTCTCAACTGTGTAATAGAGTGTAGTACTACATTTCAGTGAAGTGTAAGGCTTTCCAAAGCTGCCGAACGTGTTTCTTTCTCTATTTCAATGGTATTCTGCCTTGCATAACACACATTTACCACTCTAGTCTCCTTTAAGTAAAGAATATAGGATTCATACAGTGTTTCATGTGATCTTAACTCGAATTAAGGATTTCCCGGATCTTAGCTACCTTTTCTACACTAAGAACTGACTTGGAGAATCTCTTTCAGCCCTTCTAAACAAGTTCTCATCTGTTTACAGTCATTTTCTCTGAATTATCCATGTTTTCATGTAGTTTCCTATATTCTGCCTTCTGGTCCAAGTATAAGCTTTGCCCACTTTATCAAACAACTTCATACACACTGTTATGAACTGAGGTAGCTCAGGAACATTGTCTCTCAACTGTGTTATAGAGTGTAGTACTACATTTCAGTGAAGTGTAAGGTTTCCAAAGCTGCCGAACGTGTTTCTTTCTCTATTTCAATGGTATTCTCCCTTGCATAACACACATTTACCACTCTAGTCTCCTTTAAGTAAAGAATATAGGATTCACACAGTGTTTCATGAGATCTTAACTCGAATTAAGGATTTCCCGGATCTTAGCTACCTTTTCTACACTAAGAACTGACTTGGAGAATCTCTTTCAGCTGTTCTAAACAAGTTCTCATTTGTTTATAGTCATTTTCTCTGAATTATCCATGTTTTCATGTAGTTTCCTATATTCTGCCTTCTGGTCCAAGTATAAGCTTTGCCTACTTTATCAAACAACTTCCTACACACTCTTATGAACTGAGGGAGCTCAGGAACATTGTCTCTCAACTGTGTTATAGAGTGTAGTACTACATTTCAGTGAAGTGTAAGGCTTTCTAAAGCTGCTGAACGTGTTTCTTTCTCATTTCAATGGTATTCTGCCTTGTATAACACACATTTACCACTCTAGTCTCCTTTAAGTAAAGAATATAGGATTCACACAGTGTTTCATGTGATCTTAACTCGAATTAAGGATTTCCCGGATCTTAGCTACCTTTTCTACACTAAGAACTGACTTGGAGAATCTCTTTCAGCCCTTCTAAACAAGTTCTCATCTGTTTACAGTCATTTTCTCTGAATTATCCATGTTTTCATGTAGTTTCCTATATTCTGCCTTCTGGTCCAAGTATAAGCTTTGCCCACTTTATCAAACAACTTCAGACACACTGTTATGAACTGAGTTAGCTCGGGAACATTGTCTCTCAACTGTGTTATAGAGTGTAGTACTACATTTCAGTGAAGTGTCAGGTTTCCAAAGCTGCCGAACGTGTTTCTTTCTCTATTTCAATGGTATTCTGCCTTGCATAACACACATTTACCACTCTAGTCTCCTTTAAGTAAAGAATATAGGATTCACACAGTGTTTCATGAGATCTTAACTCGAATTAAGGATTTCCCGGATCCTAGCTACCTTTTCTACACTAAGAACTGACTTGGAGAATCTCTTTCAGCTGTTCTAAACAAGTTCTCATCTGTTTACAGTCATTTTCTCTGAATTTTCCATGTTTTCATGTAGTTTCCTATATTCTGCCTTCTGGTCCAAGTATAAGCTTTGCCTACTTTATCAAACAACTTCCTACACACTCTTATGAACTGAGGGAGCTCAGGAACATTGTCTCTCAACTGTGTTATAGAGTGTAGTACTACATTTCAGTGAAGTGTAAAGCTTTCCAAAGCTGCTGAACGTGTTTCTTTCTCATTTCAATGGTATTCTGCCTTGTATAACACACATTTACCACTCTAGTCTCCTTTAAGTAAAGAATATAGGATTCACACAGTGTTTCATGTGATCTTAACTCGAATTAAGGATTTCCCGGATCTTAGCTACCTTTTCTACACTAAGAACTGACTTGGAGAATCTCTTTCAGCCCTTCTAAACAAGTTCTCATCTGTTTACAGTCATTTTCTCTGAATTATCCATGTTTTCATGTAGTTTCCTATATTCTGCCTTCTGGTCCAAGTATAAGCTTTGCCCACTTTATCAAACAACTTCAGACACACTGTTATGAACTGAGTTAGCTCGGGAACATTGTCTCTCAACTGTGTTATAGAGTGTAGTACTACATTTCAGTGAAGTGTCAGGTTTCCAAAGCTGCCGAACGTGTTTCTTTCTCTATTTCAATGGTATTCTGCCTTGCATAACACACATTTACCACTCTAGTCTCCTTTAAGTAAAGAATATAGGATTCACACAGTGTTTCATGAGATCTTAACTCGAATTAAGGATTTCCCGGATCCTAGCTACCTTTTCTACACTAAGAACTGACTTGGAGAATCTCTTTCAGCTGTTCTAAACAAGTTCTCATCTGTTTACAGTCATTTTCTCTGAATTTTCCATGTTTTCATGTAGTTTCCTATATTCTGCCTTCTGGTCCAAGTATAAGCTTTGCCTACTTTATCAAACAACTTCCTACACACTCTTATGAACTGAGGGAGCTCAGGAACATTGTCTCTCAACTGTGTTATAGAGTGTAGTACTACATTTCAGTGAAGTGTAAGGCTTTCTAAAGCTGCTGAACGTGTTTCTTTCTCATTTCAATGGTATTCTGCCTTGTATAACACACATTTACCACTCTAGTCTCCTTTAAGTAAAGAATATAGGATTCACACAGTGTTTCATGTGATCTTAACTCGAATTAAGGATTTCCCGGATCTTAGCTACCTTTTCTACACTAAGAACTGACTTGGAGAATCTCTTTCAGCCCTTCTAAACAAGTTCTCATCTGTTTACAGTCATTTTCTCTGAATTATCCATGTTTTCATGTAGTTTCCTATATTCTGCCTTCTGGTCCAAGTATAAGCTTTGCCCACTTTATCAAACAACTTCAGACACACTGTTATGAACTGAGTTAGCTCGGGAACATTGTCTCTCAACTGTGTTATAGAGTGTAGTACTACATTTCAGTGAAGTGTCAGGTTTCCAAAGCTGCCGAACGTGTTTCTTTCTCTATTTCAATGGTATTCTGCCTTGCATAACACACATTTACCACTCTAGTCTCCTTTAAGTAAAGAATATAGGATTCACACAGTGTTTCATGAGATCTTAACTCGAATTAAGGATTTCCCGGATCCTAGCTACCTTTTCTACACTAAGAACTGACTTGGCGAATCTCTTTGAGCTGTTCTACACAAGTTCTCATCTGTTTACAGTCATTTTCTCTGAATTATCCATGTTTTCATGTAGTTTCCTATATTCTGCCTTCTGGTCCAAGTATAAGCTTTGCCCACTTTATCAAACAACTTCCTACACACTGTTATGAACTGAGGCAGCTCGGGAACATTGTTTCTCAACTGTGATATAGAGTGTAGTACTACATTTCAGTGAAGTGTAAGGCTTTCCAAACTGCCGAACGTGTTTCTTTCTCTATTTCAATGGTATTCTGCCTTGTATAACACACATTTATCACTCTAGTCTCCTTTAAGTAAAGAATATAGGATTCGTACGGTGTTTCATGTGATCTTAACTCGAATTAAGGATTTCCCGGATATTAGCTACCTTTTATACACTAAGAACTGACTTGGAGAATCTCTTTCAGCTGTTCTAAACAAGTTCTCATCTGTTTACAGTCATTTTCTCTGAATTATCCATGTTTTCATGTAAATTCCTATATTCTGCCTTGTGGTCCAAGTATAAGCTTTGCCCACTTTATCAAACAACTTCCTACACACTGTTATGAACTGAGGTAGCTCGGGAACATTGTCTCTCAACTGTGTTATAGAGTGTAGTACTACATTTCAGTGAAGTGTAAGGCTTTCCAAAGCTGCCGAACGTGTTTCTTTCTCTATTTCAATGGTATTCTGCCTTGTATAACACACATTTACCACCCTAGTCTCCTTTAAGTAAAGAATATAGGATTCATACAGTGTTTCATGTGATCTTAACTCGAATAAAGGATTTCCCAGATTTTAGCTACCTTTTCTACACTAAGAACTGACTTGGCGAATCTCTTTGAGCTGTTCTACACAAGTTCTCATCTGTTTACAGTCATTTTCTCTGAATTATCCATGTTTTCATGTAGTTTCCTATATTCTGCCTTCTGGTCCAAGTATAAGCTTTGCCCACTTTATCAAAAAAACTTCCTACACACTGTTATGAACTGAGGCAGCTCGGGAACATTGTCTCTCTACTGTGTTATAGAGTGTAGTACTACATTTCAGTGAAGTGTAAGGCTTTCCAAAGCTGCCGAACGTGTTTCTTTCTCTATTTCAATGGTATTCTGCCTTGCATAACACACATTTACCACTCTAGTCTCCTTTAAGTAAAGAATATAGGATTCATACAGTATTTCATTGATCTTAACTCGAATTAAGGATTTCCCGGATCTTAGCTACCTTTTCTACACTAAGAACTGACTTGGCGAATCTCTTTGAGCTGTTCTACACAAGTTCTCATCTGTTTACAGTCATTTTCTCTAAATTATCCATGTTTTCACGTAGTTTCCTATATTCTGTCTTCTGGTGCAAGTATAAGCTTTGCCCACTTTATCAAACAACTTCCTACACACTGTTATGAACTGATGCAGCTCGGGAACATTGTCTGTCAACTGTGTTATAGAGTGTAGTACTACATTTCAGTGAAGTGTAAGGCTTTCCAAAGCTGCCGAACGTGTTTCTTTCTCTATTTCAATGGTATTCTGCCTTGTATAACACACATTTACCAACCTAGTCTCCTTTAAGTAAAGAATATAGGATTCATACAGTGTTTCATGTGATCTTAACTCGAATTAAGGATTTCCTGGATCTTAGCTACCTTTTCTACACTAAGAACTGACTTGGAGAATCTCTTTGAGCTGTTCTACACAAGTTCTCATCTGTTTACAGTCATTTTCTCTGAATTATCCATGTTTTCATGTAGTTTCCTACATTCTGCCTATTGGTCCAAGTATAAGCTTTGCCCAGTTTATCAAATAACTTCCTACACACTGGTATGACCTGAGGCAGCTCGGTAACATTGTCTCTCAACTGTGTAATAGAGTGTAGTACTACATTTCAGTGAAGTGTAAGGCTTTCCAAAGCTGCCGAACGTGTTTCTTTCTCTATTTCAATGGTATTCTGCCTTGCATAACACACATTTACCACTCTAGTCTCCTTTAAGTAAAGAATATAGGATTCATACAGTGTTTCATGTGATCTTAACTCGAATTAAGGATTTCCCGGATCTTAGCTACCTTTTCTACACTAAGAACTGACTTGGAGAATCTCTTTCAGCCCTTCTAAACAAGTTCTCATCTGTTTACAGTCATTTTCTCTGAATTATCCATGTTTTCATGTAGTTTCCTATATTCTGCCTTCTGGTCCAAGTATAAGCTTTGCCCACTTTATCAAACAACTTCATACACACTGTTATGAACTGAGGTAGCTCAGGAACATTGTCTCTCAACTGTGTTATAGAGTGTAGTACTACATTTCAGTGAAGTGTAAGGTTTCCAAAGCTGCCGAACGTGTTTCTTTCTCTATTTCAATGGTATTCTCCCTTGCATAACACACATTTACCACTCTAGTCTCCTTTAAGTAAAGAATATAGGATTCACACAGTGTTTCATGAGATCTTAACTCGAATTAAGGATTTCCCGGATCTTAGCTACCTTTTCTACACTAAGAACTGACTTGGAGAATCTCTTTCAGCTGTTCTAAACAAGTTCTCATTTGTTTATAGTCATTTTCTCTGAATTATCCATGTTTTCATGTAGTTTCCTATATTCTGCCTTCTGGTCCAAGTATAAGCTTTGCCTACTTTATCAAACAACTTCCTACACACTCTTATGAACTGAGGGAGCTCAGGAACATTGTCTCTCAACTGTGTTATAGAGTGTAGTACTACATTTCAGTGAAGTGTAAGGCTTTCTAAAGCTGCTGAACGTGTTTCTTTCTCATTTCAATGGTATTCTGCCTTGCATAACACACATTTACCACTCTAGTCTCCTTTAAGTAAAGAATATAGGATTCACACAGTGTTTCATGTGATCTTAACTCGAATTAAGGATTTCCCGGATCTTAGCTACCTTTTCTACACTAAGAACTGACTTGGAGAATCTCTTTCAGCCCTTCTAAACAAGTTCTCATCTGTTTACAGTCATTTTCTCTGAATTATCCATGTTTTCATGTAGTTTCCTATATTCTGCCTTCTGGTCCAAGTATAAGCTTTGCCCACTTTATCAAACAACTTCAGACACACTGTTATGAACTGAGTTAGCTCGGGAACATTGTCTCTCAACTGTGTTATAGAGTGTAGTACTACATTTCAGTGAAGTGTCAGGTTTCCAAAGCTGCCGAACGTGTTTCTTTCTCTATTTCAATGGTATTCTGCCTTGCATAACACACATTTACCACTCTAGTCTCCTTTAAGTAAAGAATATAGGATTCACACAGTGTTTCATGAGATCTTAACTCGAATTAAGGATTTCCCGGATCCTAGCTACCTTTTCTACACTAAGAACTGACTTGGAGAATCTCTTTCAGCTGTTCTAAACAAGTTCTCATCTGTTTACAGTCATTTTCTCTGAATTTTCCATGTTTTCATGTAGTTTCCTATATTCTGCCTTCTGGTCCAAGTATAAGCTTTGCCTACTTTATCAAACAACTTCCTACACACTCTTATGAACTGAGGGAGCTCAGGAACATTGTCTCTCAACTGTGTTATAGAGTGTAGTACTACATTTCAGTGAAGTGTAAAGCTTTCCAAAGCTGCTGAACGTGTTTCTTTCTCATTTCAATGGTATTCTGCCTTGTATAACACACATTTACCACTCTAGTCTCCTTTAAGTAAAGAATATAGGATTCACACAGTGTTTCATGTGATCTTAACTCGAATTAAGGATTTCCCGGATCTTAGCTACCTTTTCTACACTAAGAACTGACTTGGAGAATCTCTTTCAGCCCTTCTAAACAAGTTCTCATCTGTTTACAGTCATTTTCTCTGAATTATCCATGTTTTCATGTAGTTTCCTATATTCTGCCTTCTGGTCCAAGTATAAGCTTTGCCCACTTTATCAAACAACTTCAGACACACTGTTATGAACTGAGTTAGCTCGGGAACATTGTCTCTCAACTGTGTTATAGAGTGTAGTACTACATTTCAGTGAAGTGTCAGGTTTCCAAAGCTGCCGAACGTGTTTCTTTCTCTATTTCAATGGTATTCTGCCTTGCATAACACACATTTACCACTCTAGTCTCCTTTAAGTAAAGAATATAGGATTCACACAGTGTTTCATGAGATCTTAACTCGAATTAAGGATTTCCCGGATCCTAGCTACCTTTTCTACACTAAGAACTGACTTGGAGAATCTCTTTCAGCTGTTCTAAACAAGTTCTCATCTGTTTACAGTCATTTTCTCTGAATTTTCCATGTTTTCATGTAGTTTCCTATATTCTGCCTTCTGGTCCAAGTATAAGCTTTGCCTACTTTATCAAACAACTTCCTACACACTCTTATGAACTGAGGGAGCTCAGGAACATTGTCTCTCAACTGTGTTATAGAGTGTAGTACTACATTTCAGTGAAGTGTAAGGCTTTCTAAAGCTGCTGAACGTGTTTCTTTCTCATTTCAATGGTATTCTGCCTTGTATAACACACATTTACCACTCTAGTCTCCTTTAAGTAAAGAATATAGGATTCACACAGTGTTTCATGTGATCTTAACTCGAATTAAGGATTTCCCGGATCTTAGCTACCTTTTCTACACTAAGAACTGACTTGGAGAATCTCTTTCAGCCCTTCTAAACAAGTTCTCATCTGTTTACAGTCATTTTCTCTGAATTATCCATGTTTTCATGTAGTTTCCTATATTCTGCCTTCTGGTCCAAGTATAAGCTTTGCCCACTTTATCAAACAACTTCAGACACACTGTTATGAACTGAGTTAGCTCGGGAACATTGTCTCTCAACTGTGTTATAGAGTGTAGTACTACATTTCAGTGAAGTGTCAGGTTTCCAAAGCTGCCGAACGTGTTTCTTTCTCTATTTCAATGGTATTCTGCCTTGCATAACACACATTTACCACTCTAGTCTCTTTTAAGTAAAGAATATAGGATTCACACAGTGTTTCATGAGATCTTAACTCGAATTAAGGATTTCCCGGATCCTAGCTACCTTTTCTACACTAAGAACTGACTTGGAGAATCTCTTTCAGCTGTTCTAAACAAGTTCTCATCTGTTTACAGTCATTTTCTCTGAATTTTCCATGTTTTCATGTAGTTTCCTATATTCTGCCTTCTGGTCCAAGTATAAGCTTTGCCTACTTTATCAAACAACTTCCTACACACTCTTATGAACTGAGGGAGCTCAGGAACATTGTCTCTCAACTGTGTTATAGAGTGTAGTACTACATTTCAGTGAAGTGTAAAGCTTTCCAAAGCTGCTGAACGTGTTTCTTTCTCATTTCAATGGTATTCTGCCTTGTATAACACACATTTACCACTCTAGTCTCCTTTAAGTAAAGAATATAGGATTCACACAGTGTTTCATGTGATCTTAACTCGAATTAAGGATTTCCCGGATCTTAGCTACCTTTTCTACACTAAGAACTGACTTGGAGAATCTCTTTCAGCCCTTCTAAACAAGTTCTCATCTGTTTACAGTCATTTTCTCTGAATTATCCATGTTTTCATGTAGTTTCCTATATTCTGCCTTCTGGTCCAAGTATAAGCTTTGCCCACTTTATCAAACAACTTCATACACACTGTTATGAACTGAGGTAGCTCAGGAACATTGTCTCTCAACTGTGTTATAGAGTGTAGTACTACATTTCAGTGAAGTGTAAGGTTTCCAAAGCTGCCGAACGTGTTTCTTTCTCTATTTTAATGGTATTCTCCCTTGCATAACACACATTTACCACTCTAGTCTCCTTTAAGTAAAGAATATAGGATTCACACAGTGTTTCATGAGATCTTAACTCGAATTAAGGATTTCCCGGATCTTAGCTACCTTTTCTACACTAAGAACTGACTTGGAGAATCTCTTTCAGCTGTTCTAAACAAGTTCTCATTTGTTTACAGTCATTTTCTCTGAATTTTCCATGTTTTCATGTAGTTTCCTATATTCTGCCTTCTGGTCCAAGTATAAGCTTTGCCTACTTTATCAAACAACTTCCTACACACTCTTATGAACTGAGGGAGCTCAGGAACATTGTCTCTCAACTGTGTTATAGAGTGTAGTACTACATTTCAGTGAAGTGTAAGGCTTTCCAAAGCTGTTGAACGTGTTTCTTTCTCATTTCAATGGTATTCTGCCTTGCATAACACACATTTACCACTCTAGTCTCCTTTAAGTAAAGAATATAGGATTCACACAGTGTTTCATGAGATCTTAACTCGAATTAAGGATTTCCCGGATCTTAGCTACCTTTTCTACACTAAGAACTGACTTGGAGAATCTCTTTCAGCTGTTCTAAACAAGTTCTCATTTGTTTACAGTCATTTTCTCTGAATTTTCCATGTTTTCATGTAGTTTCCTATATTCTGCCTTCTGGTCCAAGTATAAGCTTTGCCTACTTTATCAAACAACTTCCTACACACACTTATGAACTGAGGGATCTCAGGAACATTGTCTCTCAACTGTGTTATAGAGTGTTCTACTACATTTCAGTGAAGTGTAAGGCTTTCCAAAGCTGCCGAACGTGTTTCTTTCTCATTTCCATGGTATTCTGCCTTGTATAACACACATTTAGAGGATCCAAGATGGCTGCTCGGGTAGACACCTAGCCGCAGCAGCTCACAACAATTTCAAGGGAATACAACTAAAATGTAGAGTGGACATTGCCCAGAGCTACAGGTAGTCGACTGACTGAAAACTCTACAATAGGAAGGAGGGAGAAAACCAGAAGGAAAATCAGAGGAGCTGAAAAAAAGCCTAAGGTACGGAGACATGCGGCGCGCTCGCACGCACGCGCGCGCGGAGAGGTCGCAGCCGGAGAGGAGGAGAGGGCTGGGTGCTGCCCGGCGTTCCTTAGCAGGAAGGAAATAGAACCCCCAGCCTGGGCTGAACCCCCGAACCGGCAGCACTGAGCCCCAAGTTATGGGCCAGACCCTGGGGACCCAGGCTCCGGCAGGGGGAGACAATCCCGGGGGACGGCGAAAGGCGGGGCCCCGGAGTCGCGCGCAGAGAACTGAATGTTGACTCTGATGCTGGATTACCCTAGCCGGAAGAAACAAAGCCTCCGGCGGCAGCTCTGAGCCTCAGTCCGGACCGCCCCGAACTCCAGGTCTGGGCCAGTCCCTGGGGACCCAGGCTCAGGCAGGGGGAGACGGAGCTGTGAGGTGGAGTCCTGGGAGCAGGGCGAAAGGCCGAGCCCCCGGAGTCGTGCACACTGTGCGCAGAGGACAGTCTGTTGACTCTGATCCTGGACTCCCCTAGTGGGAGGGAGAAAGAAACCTCCAGACTGGAGGAATGCGACAGGGAGCAGGAGCCCCTGCCGGACACCGGCCAGCCGGGCGCCAGCAAGGAGCCGGGCGACGGGGCCCCCAGGGGGGGGGTGCCCCTGAGCCTTCGACTGCTGAGCGCGGGCAACAGAGCCAAGGACGGGGGCTGCTTCCTGGGCGGCGCCACCGACCCCGGCAACAGGCTGGAGCAGCGCGGGAGCCCTCGGAGAACAAAGGGGTGCCACAGGCCAACCTGCTGAGCTCCCAGGACAAGGAGGAAGAAACCAAAGAAGTTCTCAATGTGAAGAAATCAAGTGAGAGCAAATGATAGTAAAATTACTTAAGAAAGAATACAAAGAAGATCTTGAAAAATCAAAGACTAAGTCAGAACTCAACGCACCAGCCAACATTGCAACATAAATGCGTTTGGTTTTTTTTTTAAAAAAGAAAAAAAAAAAGAGAAAAAAGGGACAGAATGTTGGAACAGCGGCGACCAGGCCTAGAGTGGCCAGGCACAAGGCAGTGGCAGCTGGGCCCGGAGCAGCAGTGGCCAGGCCCCAGAGCAGCAGCAGCCAGAACAAGAGCATCAACGGCCAGCACTGGAGCAGCCAGACCTGGGGCAGTGGCAGCCAGGCCTGAGGCAGAGGCGGCCAAGCCCAGGGTGGCCAGTCCAGGAACACCCAGACATGGAGTGGCTGGGCCCGGAGAAGCCGGGCCCAGAGCAGCCAGGTTGGGAGCAGCCAGGCCCAGAACAGCAGTAGCCAAGCCCGGAGCATCCAGGCTGGGAGCGGCCAGGCCCGGAGCAGCAGCGGTCAGGCTGGGAGCGGCCAGGCCCGGAGCAGCCGGGTCTGGTGTGGCCAGGCCTGGAGCAGCGGCTGCCAGGCTAGGAGCGGCCAGGCCCGGAGCAGCAGCTGCCAGGCTGGGAGCAGTCAGGTCCGGAGCAGCTGGGTCTGGTGTGGCCAGGCCTGTAGCAGCGGCTGCCAGGCTGGGAGCGGCCAGGCCCAGAGCAACAGCTGCCAGGCTGGGAGCAGCCAGGCCCGGAGCAGCAGCTGCCAGGCTGGGAGCGGCCAGGCCCGGAGCAGCCGGGTCTGGTGCGGCCAGGCCAGGAGCAGCGGCTGCCAGGCTGGGAGCGGCCAGGCCCGGAGCAGCCGGGTCTGGTGCGGCCAGGCCCGGAGCAGTGGCTGCCAGGCTGCGAGTGGCCAGGCCTGGAGAAGCAGCTGCCAGGCTGAGAGCGGCCAGGCCCGGAGCAGCCGGGTCTGGTGCGGCCAGGCCCGGAGCAGCGGCTGCCAGGCTGGGAGCGGCCAGGCCCGGAGCAGCCGGGTCTGGTGCGGCCAGGCCCGGAGCAGCGGCTGCCAGGCTGGGAGCGGCCAGGCCCGGAGCAGCCGGGTCTGGTGAGGCCAGGCCCGGAGCAGTGGCTGCCAGGCTGGGAGTGGCCAGGCCTGGAGAAGCGGCTGCCAGGCTGGGAGCGGCCAGGCCCGGAGCAGCCGGGTCTGGTGCGGCCAGGCCCGGAGCAGCGGCTGCCAGGCTGGGAGCGGCCAGGCCCGGAGCAGCCGGGTCTGGTGCGGCCAGGCCCGGAGCAGCGGCTGACAGGCTGGGAGTGGCCAGGCCCGGAGCAGCAGCTGCCGGGCTGGGAGTGGCCAGGCCCGGAGCAGCCGGGTCTGGTGCGGCCAGGCCTGGAGTAGCGGCTGACAGGCTGGGAGCGACCGGAACCGGAGCGGCCGGGACCGGAGCAACCGGTCCAGAGCAGCCGGGTCGGGTGCGGCCAGGCCTGTAGCAGCAACAGCCAAGTCCAGAGCAACTAGGTCGGGAGCGGCAGTGACCAGACCTGGAGCAGCTGGTTGTGGAACGAACCAGAGCAACAGAGGCCAGGCCCGGAGCAGCCAGGCCCGAAACAGCTCGCTCCTCGCCTGCCCCTGCCCCACAGCTGCCTCTCAGATATGGCTGGAAACTTTTGCGGGAACTTGAGGGTCTGCTGAATCAAGTGATGAAGGCTTAGATCTGGATGTGTTGAGTTAGTATAGCGCTGGGGTGTTGATCTGTGAGTGCCTTGGGTGGGGCCTGGATGAGGCTGGTTGACCTATTTGAAAATGTCTTTTGTGTGAAGTGTATCATTGGGCATGTGGAGGTATTATTGATATGAGAAAATGCTAAGTAACAGATTTACTATCTGAAAAGGGATTTACTATCGGGGAAAGGGAGGGAGGAAGAGACTGAACATAAACTGTGCACCTATGGATGAGGACAATGGGGGATGGGAGGGGGCAGAGGGTGGGGTGGGAACGTGGTGGAGGGGGGAAGAAATGAGGAACCTTTGTAATAATATGAACAATAAAGGTTGATTTAAAAAAAAAAAAACAAAAAAAACAAAAAAAACACACACATTTACCAGTCTAGTCTCCTTTAAGTAAAGAATATAGGATTCATACAGTGTTTCATGTGATCTTAACTCGAATTAAGGATTTCCCGGATCTTAGCTACCTTTTCTACATTAAGAACTGACTTGGAGAATCTCTTTCAGCTGTTCTAAACAAGTTCTCATCTGTTTACAGTCATTTTCCATGAATTATCCATGTTTTCATGTAGTTTCCTATATTCTTCCTTCTGGTCCAAGTATAAGCTTTGCCCACTTTATGAAATAACTTCCTACACACTGTTATGACCTGAGGGAGCTCGGGAACATTGTCTCTCAACTGTGTTATAGAGTGTAGTACTACATTTCAGTGAAGTGTAAGGTTTTCAAAAGCTGCCGAACGTGTTTCTTTCTCTATTTCAATGGTATCCTGCCTTGTATAACACACATTTACCACTCTAGTCTCCTTTAAGTAAAGAATATAGGATTCACACAGTGTTTCATGTGATCTTAACTAGACTTAAGGATTTCCCGGATCTTAGCTACCTTTTCTACACTAAGAACTGACTTGGAGAATCTCTTTGAGCAGTTCTAAACAAGTTCTCATCTGTTTACAGTCATTTTCTCTGAATTTTCCATGTTTTCATGTAGTTTCCTATATTCTGCCTTCTGGTCCAAGTATAAGCTTTGCCCACTTTATCAAACAACTTCCTACACACTGTTATGAACTGAGGCAGCTCGGGAACATTGTCTCTCAACTTTGTTATAGAGTGTAGTACTATATTTCAGTGAAGTGTAAGGCTTTCCAAAGCTGCCAACCTTGTTTCTTTCTCTATTTCAATGGTATTCTGCCTTGTATAACACACATTTACCACTCTAGTCTCCTTTAAGTAAAGAATATAGGATTCATACAGTGTTTCATGTCATCTTAACTTGAATTAAGGATTTTCCGGATCTTAGCTACCTTTTCTACACTAAGAAATGACTTGGAGAATCTCTTTCAGCTCTTCTGAAAAAGTTCTCATCTGTTTATAGTCATTTTCTCTGAATTATCCATGTTTTCATGTAGTTTCCTATATTCTGCCTTCTGGTCCAAGTATAAGCTTTGCCCACTTTATCAAACAACTTCCTACACACTGTTATGAACTGAGGCAGCTCGGGAACATTGTCTCTCAACTGTGTTATAGAGTGTAGTACTACATTTCAGTGAAGTGTAAGGCTTTCCAAAGCTGCCGAACGTGTTTCTTTCTCAATTTCAATGGTATTCTGCCTTGTATAACACACATTTACCACTCTAATCTCCTTTAAGTAAAGAATATAGGATTCGTACAGTGTTTCATGTCATCTTAACTCGAATTAAGGATTTCCCGGATCTTAGCTACCTTTTCTACACTAAGAACTGACTTGGAGAATCTCTTTGAGCTGTTCTAAACAATTTCTCATCTGTTTACAGTCATTTTTCTGAATTATCCATGTTTTCATATAGTTTCCTATATTCTGCCTATTGGTCCAAGTATAAGCTTTGCCCAGTTTATCAAATAACTTCCTACACACTGGTATGACCTGCGGCAGCTCGGTAACATTGTCTCTCAACTGTGTTATAGAGTGTAGTACTACATTTCAGTGAAGTGTAAGGCTTTCCATAGCTGCCGAACTTGTTTCTCTCTCTATTTCAATGGTATTCTGTCTTGTATAACACACATTTACCACTCTAGTCTCCTTTAAGTAAAGAATATAGCATTCACACAGTGTTTCATGTGATCTTAACTCGAATTAAGGATTTCCCGGATCTTAGCTACCTTTTCTACACTAAGAACTGACTTGGAGAATCTCTTTGAGCTGTTCTAAACAAGTTCTCATCTGTTTACAGTCATTTTCTCTGAATTATCCATGTTTTCATGTAGTTTCCTATATTCTGCCTTCTGGTCCAAGTATAAGCTTTGCCCACTTTATCAAACAACTTCCTACACACTGTTATGAACTGAGGTAGCTCTGGAAAATTGTCTCTCAACTGTGTTATAGAGTGTAGTACTACATTTCAGTGAAGTGTAAGGCTTTCCAAAGCTGCCGAACGTGTTTCTTTCTCTATTTCAATGGTATTCTGCCTTGTATAACACACATTTACCACCCTAGTCTCCTTTAAGTAAAGAATATAGGATTCATACAGTGTTTCATGTGATCTTAACTCGAATTAAGGATTTCCCAGATTTTAGCTACCTTTTCTACACTAAGAACTGACTTGGAGAATCTCTTTGAGCTGTTCTACACAAGTTCTCATCTGTTTACAGTCATTTTCTCTGAATTATCCATGTTTTCATGTAGTTTCCTATATTCTGCCTTCTGGTCCAAGTATAAGCTTTGCCCACTTTATCAAACAACTTCCTACACACTGTTAGGAACTGAGGCAGCTCGGGAACATTGTTTCTCAACTGTGATATAGAGTGTAGTACTACATTTCAGTGAAGTGTAAGGCTTTCCAAACTGGCGAACGTGTTTCTTTCTCTATTTCAATGGTATTCTGCCTTGTATAACACACATTTATCACTCTAGTCTCCTTTAAGTAAAGAATATAGGATTCATACGGTGTTTCATGTGATCTTAACTCGAATTAAGGATTTCCCGGATATTAGCTACCTTTTATACACTAAGAACTGACTTGGAGAATCTCTTTGAGCTGTTCTACACAAGTTCTCATCTGTTTACAGTCATTTTCTCTGAATTATCCATGTTTTCATGTAGTTTCCTATATTCTGCCTTCTGGTCCAAGTATAAGCTTTGCCCACTTTATCAAACAACTTCCTACACACTGTTAGGAACTGAGGCAGCTCGGGAACATTGTTTCTCAACTGTGATATAGAGTGTAGTACTACATTTCAGTGAAGTGTAAGGCTTTCCAAACTGCCGAACGTGTTTCTTTCTCTATTTCAATGGTATTCTGCCTTGTATAACACACATTTATCACTCTAGTCTCCTTTAAGTAAAGAATATAGGATTCATACGGTGTTTCATGTGATCTTAACTCGAATTAAGGATTTCCCGGATATTAGCTACCTTTTATACACTAAGAACTGACTTGGAGAATCTCTTTGAGCTGTTCTACACAAGTTCTCATCTGTTTACAGTCATTTTCTCTGAATTATCCATGTTTTCATGTAGTTTCCTATATTCTGCCTTCTGGTCCAAGTATAAGCTTTGCCCACTTTATCAAACAACTTCCTACACACTGTTAGGAACTGAGGCAGCTCGGGAACATTGTTTCTCAACTGTGATATAGAGTGTAGTACTACATTTCAGTGAAGTGTAAAAGGCTTTCCAAACTGCCGAACGTGTTTCTTTCTCTATTTCAATGGTATTCTGCCTTGTATAACACACATTTACCACTCTAATCTCCTTTAAGTAAAGAATATAGGATTCGTACAGTGTTTCATGTCATCTTAACTCGAATTAAGGATTTCCCGGATCTTAGCTACCTTTTCTACACTAAGAACTGACTTGGAGAATCTCTTTGAGCTGTTCTAAACAATTTCTCATCTGTTTACAGTCATTTTTCTGAATTATCCATGTTTTCATATAGTTTCCTATATTCTGCCTATTGGTCCAAGTATAAGCTTTGCCCAGTTTATCAAATAACTTCCTACACACTGGTATGACCTGCGGCAGCTCGGTAACATTGTCTCTCAACTGTGTTATAGAGTGTAGTACTACATTTCAGTGAAGTGTAAGGCTTTCCATAGCTGCCGAACTTGTTTCTTTCTCTATTTCAATGGTATTCTGTCTTGTATAACACACATTTACCACTCTAGTCTCCTTTAAGTAAAGAATATAGCATTCACACAGTGTTTCATGTGATCTTAACTCGAATTAAGGATTTCCCGGATCTTAGCTACCTTTTCTACACTAAGAACTGACTTGGAGAATCTCTTTGAGCTGTTCTAAACAAGTTCTCATCTGTTTACAGTCATTTTCTCTGAATTATCCATGTTTTCATGTAGTTTCCTATATTCTGCCTTCTGGTCCAAGTATAAGCTTTGCCCACTTTATCAAACAACTTCCTACACACTGTTATGAACTGAGGTAGCTCTGGAAAATTGTCTCTCAACTGTGTTATAGAGTGTAGTACTACATTTCAGTGAAGTGTAAGGCTTTCCAAAGCTGCCGAACGTGTTTCTTTCTCTATTTCAATGGTATTCTGCCTTGTATAACACACATTTACCACCCTAGTCTCCTTTAAGTAAAGAATATAGGATTCATACAGTGTTTCATGTGATCTTAACTCGAATTAAGGATTTCCCAGATTTTAGCTACCTTTTCTACACTAAGAACTGACTTGGAGAATCTCTTTGAGCTGTTCTACACAAGTTCTCATCAGTTTACAGTCATTTTCTCTGAATTATCCATGTTTTCATGTAGTTTCCTATATTCTGCCTTCTGGTCCAAGTATAAGCTTTGCCCACTTTATCAAACAACTTCCTACACACTGTTAGGAACTGAGGCAGCTCGGGAACATTGTTTCTGAACTGTGATATAGAGTGTAGTACTACATTTCAGTGAAGTGTAAGGCTTTCCAAACTGCCGAACGTGTTTCTTTCTCTATTTCAATGGTATTCTGCCTTGTATAACACACATTTATCACTCTAGTCTCCTTTAAGTAAAGAATATAGGATTCATACGGTGTTTCATGTGATCTTAACTCGAATTAAGGATTTCCCGGATATTAGCTACCTTTTATACACTAAGAACTGACTTGGAGAATCTCTTTGAGCTGTTCTACACAAGTTCTCATCTGTTTACAGTCATTTTCTCTGAATTATCCATGTTTTCATGTAGTTTCCTATATTCTGCCTTCTGGTCCAAGTATAAGCTTTGCCCACTTTATCAAACAACTTCCTACACACTGTTAGGAACTGAGGCAGCTCGGGAACATTGTTTCTCAACTGTGATATAGAGTGTAGTACTACATTTCAGTGAAGTGTAAGGCTTTCCAAACTGCCGAACGTGTTTCTTTCTCTATTTCAATGGTATTCTGCCTTGTATAACACACATTTATCACTCTAGTCTCCTTTAAGTAAAGAATATAGGATTCATACGGTGTTTCATGTGATCTTAACTCGAATTAAGGATTTCCCGTATATTAGCTACCTTTTATACACTAAGAACTGACTTGGAGAATCTCTTTCAGCTGTTCTAAACAAGTTCTCATCTGTTTACAGTCATTTTCTCTGAATTATCCATGTTTTCATGTAGATTCCTATATTCTGCCTTGTGGTCCAAGTATAAGCTTTGCCCACTTTATCAAACAACTTCCTACACACTGTTATGAACTGAGGTAGCTCGGGAACATTGTCTCTCAACTGTGTTATAGAGTGTAGTACTACATTTCAGTGAAGTGTAAGGCTTTCCAAAGCTGCCGAACGTGTTTCTTTCTCTATTTCAATGGTATTCTGCCTTGTATAACACACATTTACCACCCTAGTCTCCTTTAAGTAAAGAATATAGGATTCATACAGTGTTTCATGTGATCTTAACTCGAATAAAGGATTTCCCAGATTTTAGCTACCTTTTCTACACTAAGAACTGACTTGGCGAATCTCTTTGAGCTGTTCTACACAAGTTCTCATCTGTTTACAGTCATTTTCTCTGAATTATCCATGTTTTCATGTAGTTTCCTATATTCTGCCTTCTGGTCCAAGTATAAGCTTTGCCCACTTTATCAAAAAACTTCCTACACACTGTTATGAACTGAGGCAGCTCGGGAACATTGTCTCTCAACTGTGTTATAGAGTGTAGTACTACATTTCAGTGAAGTGTAAGGCTTTCCAAAGCTGCGGAACGTGTTTCTTTCTCTATTTCAATGGTATTCTGCCTTGCATAACACACATTTACCACTCTAGTCTCCTTCAAGTAAAGAATATAGGATTCATACAGTGTTCCATTGATCTTAACTCGAATTAAGGATTTCCCGGATCTTAGCTACCTTTTCTACACTAAGAACTGACTTGGAGAATCTCTTTGAGCTGTTCTAAACAAGTTCTCATCTGTTTACGGTCATTTTCTCTGAATTATCCATGTTTTCATGTAGTTTCCTATATTCTGCCTATTGGTCCAAGTATAAGCTTTGCCCTCTTTATCAAATAACTTCCTACACACTGGTATGACCTGAGGCAGCTCGGTAACATGGTCTCTCAACTGTGTTATAGAGTGTAGTACTACATTTCAGTGAAGTGTAAGGCTTTCCAAAGCTGCCGAACGTGTTTCTTTCTCTATTTCAATGGTATTCTGCCTTGTGTAACACACATTTACCACTCTAATCTCCTTTAAGTAAAGAATATAGGATTCGTACAGTGTTTCATGTCATCTTAACTCGAATTAAGGATTTCCCGGATCTTAGCTACCTTTTCTACACTAAGAACTGACTTGGAGAATCTCTTTGAGCTGTTCTAAACAATTTCTCATCTGTTTACAGTCATTTTCTCTGAATTATCCATGTTTTCATGTAGTTTCCTATATTCTGCCTATTGGTCCAAGTATAAGCTTTGCCCAGTTTATCAAATAACTTCCTACACACTGGTATGACCTGAGGCAGCTCGGTAACATTGTCTCTCAACTGTGTTATGGAGTGTAGTACTACATTTCAGTGAAGTGTAAGGCTTTCCATAGCTGCCGAACTTGTTTCTTTCTCTATTTCAATGGTATTCTGTCTTGTATAACACACATTTACCACTCTAGTCTCCTTTAAGTAAAGAATATAGCATTCACACAGTGTTTCATGTGATCTTAACTCGAATTAAGGATTTCCCGGATCTTAGCTACCTTTTCTACACTAAGAACTGACTTGGAGAATCTATTTGAGCTGTTCTAAACAAGTTCTCATCTGTTTACAGTCATTTTCTCTGAATTATCCATGTTTTCATGTAGTTTCCTATATTCTGCCTTCTGGTCCAAGTATAAGCTTTGCCCACTTTATCAAACAACTTCCTACACACTGTTATGAACTGAGGTAGCTCTGGAACATTGTCTCTCAACTGTGTTATAGAGTGTAGTACTACATTTCAGTGAAGTGTAAGGCTTTCCAAAGCTGCCGAACGTGTTTCTTTCTCTATTTCAATGGTATTCTGCCTTGTATAACACACATTTACCACCCTAGTCTCCTTTAAGTAAAGAATATAGGATTCATACAGTGTTTCATGTGATCTTAACTCGAATAAAGGATTTCCCAGATTTTAGCTACCTTTTCTACACTAAGAACTGACTTGGCGAATCTCTTTGAGCTGTTCTACACAAGTTCTCATCTGTTTACAGTCATTTTCTCTGAATTATCCATGTTTTCATGTAGTTTCCTATATTCTGCCTTCTGGTCCAAGTATAAGCTTTGCCCACTTTATCAAACAACTTCCTACACACTGTTATGAACTGAGGCAGCTCGGGAACATTGTTTCTCAACTGTGATATAGAGTGTAGTACTACATTTCAGTGAAGTGTAAGGCTTTCCAAACTGCCGAACGTGTTTCTTTCTCTATTTCAATGGTATTCTGCCTTGTATAACACACATTTATCACTCTAGTCTCCTTTAAGTAAAGAATATAGGATTCATACGGTGTTTCATGTGATCTTAACTCGAATTAAGGATTTCCCGGATATTAGCTACCTTTTATACACTAAGAACTGACTTGGAGAATCTCTTTCAGCTGTTCTAAACAAGTTCTCATCTGTTTACAGTCATTTTCTCTGAATTATCCATGTTTTCATGTAGATTCCTATATTCTGCCTTGTGGTCCAAGTATAAGCTTTGCCCACTTTATCAAACAACTTCCTACACACACTTATGAACTGAGGGAGCTCAGGAACATTGTCTCTCAACTGTGTTATAGAGTGTAGTACTACATTTCAGTGAAGTGTAAGGCTTTCCAAAGCTGCCGAACGTGTTTCTTTCTCTATTTCAATGGTATTCTGCCTTGTATAACACACATTTACCACCCTAGTCTCCTTTAAGTAAAGAATATAGGATTCATACAGTGTTTCATGTGATCTTAACTCGAATAAAGGATTTCCCAGATTTTAGCTACCTTTTCTACACTAAGAACTGACTTGGCGAATCTCTTTGAGCTGTTCTACACAAGTTCTCATCTGTTTACAGTCATTTTCTCTGAATTATTCATGTTTTCATGTAGTTTCCTATATTCTGCCTTCTGGTCCAAGTATAAGCTTTGCCCACTTTATCAAAAAACTTCCTACACACTGTTATGAACTGAGGCAGCTCGGGAACATTGTCTCTCAACTGTGTTATAGAGTGTAGTACTACATTTCAGTGAAGTGTAAGGCTTTCCAAAGCTGCGGAACGTGTTTCTTTCTCTATTTCAATGGTATTCTGCCTTGCATAACACACATTTACCACTCTAGTCTCCTTCAAGTAAAGAATATAGGATTCATACAGTGTTCCATTGATCTTAACTCGAATTAAGGATTTCCCGGATCTTAGCTACCTTTTCTACACTAAGAACTGACTTGGAGAATCTCTTTGAGCTGTTCTAAACAAGTTCTCATCTGTTTACGGTCATTTTCTCTGAATTATCCATGTTTTCATGTAGTTTCCTATATTCTGCCTATTGGTCCAAGTATAAGCTTTGCCCTCTTTATCAAATAACTTCCTACACACTGGTATGACCTGAGGCAGCTCGGTAACATGGTCTCTCAACTGTGTTATAGAGTGTAGTACTACATTTCAGTGAAGTGTAAGGCTTTCCAAAGCTGCCGAACGTGTTTCTTTCTCTATTTCAATGGTATTCTGCCTTGTGTAACACACATTTACCACTCTAATCTCCTTTAAGTAAAGAATATAGGATTCGTACAGTGTTTCATGTCATCTTAACTCGAATTAAGGGTTTCCCGGATCTTAGCTACCTTTTCTACACTAAGAACTGACTTGGAGAATCTCTTTGAGCTGTTCTAAACAATTTCTCATCTGTTTACAGTCATTTTCTCTGAATTATCCATGTTTTCATGTAGTTTCCTATATTCTGCCTATTGGTCCAAGTATAAGCTTTGCCCAGTTTATCAAATAACTTCCTACACACTGGTATGACCTGAGGCAGCTCGGTAACATTGTCTCTCAACTGTGTTATGGAGTGTAGTACTACATTTCAGTGAAGTGTAAGGCTTTCCATAGCTGCCGAACTTGTTTCTTTCTCTATTTCAATGGTATTCTGTCTTGTATAACACACATTTACCACTCTAGTCTCCTTTAAGTAAAGAATATAGCATTCACACAGTGTTTCATGTGATCTTAACTCGAATTAAGGATTTCCCGGATCTTAGCTACCTTTTCTACACTAAGAACTGACTTGGAGAATCTATTTGAGCTGTTCTAAACAAGTTCTCATCTGTTTACAGTCATTTTCTCTGAATTATCCATGTTTTCATGTAGTTTCCTATATTCTGCCTTCTGGTCCAAGTATAAGCTTTGCCCACTTTATCAAACAACTTCCTACACACTGTTATGAACTGAGGTAGCTCTGGAACATTGTCTCTCAACTGTGTTATAGAGTGTAGTACTACATTTCAGTGAAGTGTAAGGCTTTCCAAAGCTGCCGAACGTGTTTCTTTCTCTATTTCAATGGTATTCTGCCTTGTATAACACACATTTACCACCCTAGTCTCCTTTAAGTAAAGAATATAGGATTCATACAGTGTTTCATGTGATCTTAACTCGAATTAAGGATTTCCCAGATTTTAGCTACCTTTTCTACACTAAGAACTGACTTGGCGAATCTCTTTGAGCTGTTCTACACAAGTTCTCATCTGTTTACAGTCATTTTCTCTGAATTATCCATGTTTTCATGTAGTTTCCTATATTCTGCCTTCTGGTCCAAGTATAAGCTTTGCCCACTTTATCAAACAACTTCCTACACACTGTTATGAACTGAGGCAGCTCGGGAACATTGTTTCTCAACTGTGATATAGAGTGTAGTACTACATTTCAGTGAAGTGTAAGGCTTTCCAAACTGCCGAACGTGTTTCTTTCTCTATTTCAATGGTATTCTGCCTTGTATAACACACATTTATCACTCTAGTCTCCTTTAAGTAAAGAATATAGGATTCATACGGTGTTTCATGTGATCTTAACTCGAATTAAGGATTTCCCGGATATTAGCTACCTTTTATACACTAAGAACTGACTTGGAGAATCTCTTTCAGCTGTTCTAAACAAGTTCTCATCTGTTTACAGTCATTTTCTCTGAATTATCCATGTTTTCATGTAGATTCCTATATTCTGCCTTGTGGTCCAAGTATAAGCTTTGCCCACTTTATCAAACAACTTCCTACACACACTTATGAACTGAGGGAGCTCAGGAACATTGTCTCTCAACTGTGTTATAGAGTGTAGTACTACATTTCAGTGAAGTGTAAGGCTTTCCAAAGCTGCCGAACGTGTTTCTTTCTCTATTTCAATGGTATTCTGCCTTGTATAACACACATTTACCACCCTAGTCTCCTTTAAGTAAAGAATATAGGATTCATACAGTGTTTCATGTGATCTTAACTCGAATAAAGGATTTCCCAGATTTTAGCTACCTTTTCTACACTAAGAACTGACTTGGCGAATCTCTTTGAGCTGTTCTACACAAGTTCTCATCTGTTTACAGTCATTTTCTCTGAATTATCCATGTTTTCATGTAGTTTCCTATATTCTGCCTTCTGGTCCAAGTATAAGCTTTGCCCACTTTATCAAAAAACTTCCTACACACTGTTATGAACTGAGGCAGCTCGGGAACATTGTCTCTCAACTGTGTTATAGAGTGTAGTACTACATTTCAGTGAAGTGTAAGGCTTTCCAAAGCTGCGGAACGTGTTTCTTTCTCTATTTCAATGGTATTCTGCCTTGCATAACACACATTTACCACTCTAGTCTCCTTCAAGTAAAGAATATAGGATTCATACAGTGTTCCATTGATCTTAACTCGAATTAAGGATTTCCCGGATCTTAGCTACCTTTTCTACACTAAGAACTGACTTGGAGAATCTCTTTGAGCTGTTCTAAACAAGTTCTCATCTGTTTACGGTCATTTTCTCTGAATTATCCATGTTTTCATGTAGTTTCCTATATTCTGCCTATTGGTCCAAGTATAAGCTTTGCCCTCTTTATCAAATAACTTCCTACACACTGGTATGACCTGAGGCAGCTCGGTAACATGGTCTCTCAACTGTGTTATAGAGTGTAGTACTACATTTCAGTGAAGTGTAAGGCTTTCCAAAGCTGCCGAACGTGTTTCTTTCTCTATTTCAATGGTATTCTGCCTTGTGTAACACACATTTACCACTCTAATCTCCTTTAAGTAAAGAATATAGGATTCGTACAGTGTTTCATGTCATCTTAACTCGAATTAAGGATTTCCCGGATCTTAGCTACCTTTTCTACACTAAGAACTGACTTGGAGAATCTCTTTGAGCTGTTCTAAACAATTTCTCATCTGTTTACAGTCATTTTCTCTGAATTATCCATGTTTTCATGTAGTTTCCTATATTCTGCCTATTGGTCCAAGTATAAGCTTTGCCCAGTTTATCAAATAACTTCCTACACACTGGTATGACCTGAGGCAGCTCGGTAACATTGTCTCTCAACTGTGTTATGGAGTGTAGTACTACATTTCAGTGAAGTGTAAGGCTTTCCATAGCTGCCGAACTTGTTTCTTTCTCTATTTCAATGGTATTCTGTCTTGTATAACACACATTTACCACTCTAGTCTCCTTTAAGTAAAGAATATAGCATTCACACAGTGTTTCATGTGATCTTAACTCGAATTAAGGATTTCCCGGATCTTAGCTACCTTTTCTACACTAAGAACTGACTTGGAGAATCTATTTGAGCTGTTCTAAACAAGTTCTCATCTGTTTACAGTCATTTTCTCTGAATTATCCATGTTTTCATGTAGTTTCCTATATTCTGCCTTCTGGTCCAAGTATAAGCTTTGCCCACTTTATCAAACAACTTCCTACACACTGTTATGAACTGAGGTAGCTCTGGAACATTGTCTCTCAACTGTGTTATAGAGTGTAGTACTACATTTCAGTGAAGTGTAAGGCTTTCCAAAGCTGCCGAACGTGTTTCTTTCTCTATTTCAATGGTATTCTGCCTTGTATAACACACATTTACCACCCTAGTCTCCTTTAAGTAAAGAATATAGGATTCATACAGTGTTTCATGTGATCTTAACTCGAATTAAGGATTTCCCAGATTTTAGCTACCTTTTCTACACTAAGAACTGACTTGGCGAATCTCTTTGAGCTGTTCTACACAAGTTCTCATCTGTTTACAGTCATTTTCTCTGAATTATCCATGTTTTCATGTAGTTTCCTATATTCTGCCTTCTGGTCCAAGTATAAGCTTTGCCCACTTTATCAAACAACTTCCTACACACTGTTATGAACTGAGGCAGCTCGGGAACATTGTTTCTCAACTGTGATATAGAGTGTAGTACTACATTTCAGTGAAGTGTAAGGCTTTCCAAACTGCCGAACGTGTTTCTTTCTCTATTTCAATGGTATTCTGCCTTGTATAACACACATTTATCACTCTAGTCTCCTTTAAGTAAAGAATATAGGATTCATACGGTGTTTCATGTGATCTTAACTCGAATTAAGGATTTCCCGGATATTAGCTACCTTTTATACACTAAGAACTGACTTGGAGAATCTCTTTCAGCTGTTCTAAACAAGTTCTCATCTGTTTACAGTCATTTTCTCTGAATTATCCATGTTTTCATGTAGATTCCTATATTCTGCCTTGTGGTCCAAGTATAAGCTTTGCCCACTTTATCAAACAACTTCCTACACACACTTATGAACTGAGGGAGCTCAGGAACATTGTCTCTCAACTGTGTTATAGAGTGTAGTACTACATTTCAGTGAAGTGTAAGGCTTTCCAAAGCTGCCGAACGTGTTTCTTTCTCTATTTCAATGGTATTCTGCCTTGTATAACACACATTTACCACCCTAGTCTCCTTTAAGTAAAGAATATAGGATTCATACAGTGTTTCATGTGATCTTAACTCGAATAAAGGATTTCCCAGATTTTAGCTACCTTTTCTACACTAAGAACTGACTTGGCGAATCTCTTTGAGCTGTTCTACACAAGTTCTCATCTGTTTACAGTCATTTTCTCTGAATTATCCATGTTTTCATGTAGTTTCCTATATTCTGCCTTCTGGTCCAAGTATAAGCTTTGCCCACTTTATCAAAAAACTTCCTACACACTGTTATGAACTGAGGCAGCTCGGGAACATTGTCTCTCAACTGTGTTATAGAGTGTAGTACTACATTTCAGTGAAGTGTAAGGCTTTCCAAAGCTGCGGAACGTGTTTCTTTCTCTATTTCAATGGTATTCTGCCTTGCATAACACACATTTACCACTCTAGTCTCCTTCAAGTAAAGAATATAGGATTCATACAGTGTTCCATTGATCTTAACTCGAATTAAGGATTTCCCGGATCTTAGCTACCTTTTCTACACTAAGAACTGACTTGGAGAATCTCTTTGAGCTGTTCTAAACAAGTTCTCATCTGTTTACGGTCATTTTCTCTGAATTATCCATGTTTTCATGTAGTTTCCTATATTCTGCCTATTGGTCCAAGTATAAGCTTTGCCCTCTTTATCAAATAACTTCCTACACACTGGTATGACCTGAGGCAGCTCGGTAACATGGTCTCTCAACTGTGTTATAGAGTGTAGTACTACATTTCAGTGAAGTGTAAGGCTTTCCAAAGCTGCCGAACGTGTTTCTTTCTCTATTTCAATGGTATTCTGCCTTGTGTAACACACATTTACCACTCTAATCTCCTTTAAGTAAAGAATATAGGATTCGTACAGTGTTTCATGTCATCTTAACTCGAATTAAGGATTTCCCGGATCTTAGCTACCTTTTCTACACTAAGAACTGACTTGGAGAATCTCTTTGAGCTGTTCTAAACAATTTCTCATCTGTTTACAGTCATTTTCTCTGAATTATCCATGTTTTCATGTAGTTTCCTATATTCTGCCTATTGGTCCAAGTATAAGCTTTGCCCAGTTTATCAAATAACTTCCTACACACTGGTATGACCTGAGGCAGCTCGGTAACATTGTCTCTCAACTGTGTTATGGAGTGTAGTACTACATTTCAGTGAAGTGTAAGGCTTTCCATAGCTGCCGAACTTGTTTCTCTCTCTATTTCAATGGTATTCTGTCTTGTATAACACACATTTACCACTCTAGTCTCCTTTAAGTAAAGAATATAGCATTCACACAGTGTTTCATGTGATCTTAACTCGAATTAAGGATTTCCCGGATCTTAGCTACCTTTTCTACACTAAGAACTGACTTGGAGAATCTATTTGAGCTGTTCTAAACAAGTTCTCATCTGTTTACAGTCATTTTCTCTGAATTATCCATGTTTTCATGTAGTTTCCTATATTCTGCCTTCTGGTCCAAGTATAAGCTTTGCCCACTTTATCAAACAACTTCCTACACACTGTTATGAACTGAGGTAGCTCTGGAACATTGTCTCTCAACTGTGTTATAGAGTGTAGTACTACATTTCAGTGAAGTGTAAGGCTTTCCAAAGCTGCCGAACGTGTTTCTTTCTCTATTTCAATGGTATTCTGCCTTGTATAACACACATTTACCACCCTAGTCTCCTTTAAGTAAAGAATATAGGATTCATACAGTGTTTCATGTGATCTTAACTCGAATTAAGGATTTCCCAGATTTTAGCTACCTTTTCTACACTAAGAACTGACTTGGCGAATCTCTTTGAGCTGTTCTACACAAGTTCTCATCTGTTTACAGTCATTTTCTCTGAATTATCCATGTTTTCATGTAGTTTCCTATATTCTGCCTTCTGGTCCAAGTATAAGCTTTGCCCACTTTATCAAACAACTTCCTACACACTGTTATGAACTGAGGCAGCTCGGGAACATTGTTTCTCAACTGTGATATAGAGTGTAGTACTACATTTCAGTGAAGTGTAAGGCTTTCCAAACTGCCGAACGTGTTTCTTTCTCTATTTCAATGGTATTCTGCCTTGTATAACACACATTTATCACTCTAGTCTCCTTTAAGTAAAGAATATAGGATTCATACGGTGTTTCATGTGATCTTAACTCGAATTAAGGATTTCCCGTATATTAGCTACCTTTTATACACTAAGAACTGACTTGGAGAATCTCTTTCAGCTGTTCTAAACAAGTTCTCATCTGTTTACAGTCATTTTCTCTGAATTATCCATGTTTTCATGTAGATTCCTATATTCTGCCTTGTGGTCCAAGTATAAGCTTTGCCCACTTTATCAAACAACTTCCTACACACTGTTATGAACTGAGGTAGCTCGGGAACATTGTCTCTCAACTGTGTTATAGAGTGTAGTACTACATTTCAGTGAAGTGTAAGGCTTTCCAAAGCTGCCGAACGTGTTTCTTTCTCTATTTCAATGGTATTCTGCATTGTATAACACACATTTACCACCCTAGTCTCCTTTAAGTAAAGAATATAGGATTCATACAGTGTTTCATGTGATCTTAACTCGAATAAAGGATTTCCCAGATTTTAGCTACCTTTTCTACACTAAGAACTGACTTGGCGAATTTCTTTGAGCTGTTCTACACAAGTTCTCATCTGTTTACAGTCATTTTCTCTGAATTATCCATGTTTTCATGTAGTTTCCTATATTCTGCCTTCTGGTCCAAGTATAAGCTTTGCCCACTTTATCAAAAAACTTCCTACACACTGTTATGAAATGAGGCAGCTCGGGAACATTGTCTCTCAAATGTGTTATAGAGTGTAGTACTACATTTCAGTGAAGTGTAAGGCTTTCCAAAGCTGCGGAACGTGTTTCTTTCTCTATTTCAATGGTATTCTGCCTTGCATAACACACATTTACCACTCTAGTCTCCTTCAAGTAAAGAATATAGGATTCATACAGTGTTCCATTGATCTTAACTCGAATTAAGGATTTCCCGGATCTTAGCTACCTTTTCTACACTAAGAACTGACTTGGAGAATCTCTTTGAGCTGTTCTAAACAAGTTCTCATCTGTTTACGGTCATTTTCTCTGAATTATCCATGTTTTCATGTAGTTTCCTATATTCTGCCTATTGGTCCAAGTATAAGCTTTGCCCTCTTTATCAAATAACTTCCTACACACTGGTATGACCTGAGGCAGCTCGGTAACATGGTCTCTCAACTGTGTTATAGAGTGTAGTACTACATTTCAGTGAAGTGTAAGGCTTTCCAAAGCTGCCAAACGTGTTTCTTTCTCTATTTCAATGGTATTCTGCCTTGTGTAACACACATTTACCACTCTAATCTCCTTTAAGTAAAGAATATAGGATTCGTACAGTGTTTCATGTCATCTTAACTCGAATTAAGGATTTCCCGGATCTTAGCTACCTTTTCTACACTAAGAACTGACTTGGAGAATCTCTTTGAGCTGTTCTAAACAATTTCTCATCTGTTTACAGTCATTTTCTCTGAATTATCCATGTTTTCATGTAGTTTCCTATATTCTGCCTATTGGTCCAAGTATAAGCTTTGCCCAGTTTATCAAATAACTTCCTACACACTGGTATGACCTGAGGCAGCTCGGTAACATTGTCTCTCAACTGTGTTATGGAGTGTAGTACTACATTTCAGTGAAGTGTAAGGCTTTCCATAGATGCCGAACTTGTTTCTTTCTCTATTTCAATGGTATTCTGTCTTGTATAACACACATTTACCACTCTAGTCTCCTTTAAGTAAAGAATATAGCATTCACACAGTGTTTCATGTGATCTTAACTCGAATTAAGGATTTCCCGGATCTTAGCTACCTTTTCTACACTAAGAACTGACTTGGAGAATCTATTTGAGCTGTTCTAAACAAGTTCTCATCTGTTTACAGTCATTTTCTCTGAATTATCCATGTTTTCATGTAGTTTCCTATATTCTGCCTTCTGGTCCAAGTATATGCTTTGCCCACTTTATCAAACAACTTCCTACACACTGTTATGAACTGAGGTAGCTCTGGAACATTGTCTCTCAACTGTGTTATAGAGTGTAGTACTACATTTCAGTGAAGTGTAAGGCTTTCCAAAGCTGCCGAACGTGTTTCTTTCTCTATTTCAATGGTATTCTGCCTTGTATAACACACATTTACCACCCTAGTCTCCTTTAAGTAAAGAATATAGGATTCATACAGTGTTTCATGTGATCTTAACTCGAATTAAGGATTTCCCAGATTTTAGCTACCTTTTCTACACTAAGAACTGACTTGGCGAATCTCTTTGAGCTGTTCTACACAAGTTCTCATCTGTTTACAGTCATTTTCTCTGAATTATCCATGTTTTCATGTAGTTTCCTATATTCTGCCTTCTGGTCCAAGTATAAGCTTTGCCCACTTTATCAAACAACTTCCTACACACTGTTATGAACTGAGGCAGCTCGGGAACATTGTTTCTCAACTGTGATATAGAGTGTAGTACTACATTTCAGTGAAGTGTAAGGCTTTCCAAACTGCCGAACGTGTTTCTTTCTCTATTTCAATGGTATTCTGCCTTGTATAACACACATTTATCACTCTAGTCTCCTTTAAGTAAAGAATATAGGATTCATACGGTGTTTCATGTGATCTTAACTCGAATTAAGGATTTCCCGGATATTAGCTACCTTTTATACACTAAGAACTGACTTGGAGAATCTCTTTCAGCTGTTCTAAACAAGTTCTCATCTGTTTACAGTCATTTTCTCTGAATTATCCATGTTTTCATGTAGATTCCTATATTCTGCCTTGTGGTCCAAGTATAAGCTTTGCCCACTTTATCAAACAACTTCCTACACACACTTATGAACTGAGGGAGCTCAGGAACATTGTCTCTCAACTGTGTTATAGAGTGTAGTACTACATTTCAGTGAAGTGTAAGGCTTTCCAAAGCTGCCGAACGTGTTTCTTTCTCTATTTCAATGGTATTCTGCCTTGTATAACACACATTTACCACCCTAGTCTCCTTTAAGTAAAGAATATAGGATTCATACAGTGTTTCATGTGATCTTAACTCGAATAAAGGATTTCCCAGATTTTAGCTACCTTTTCTACACTAAGAACTGACTTGGCGAATCTCTTTGAGCTGTTCTACACAAGTTCTCATCTGTTTACAGTCATTTTCTCTGAATTATCCATGTTTTCATGTAGTTTCCTATATTCTGCCTTCTGGTCCAAGTATAAGCTTTGCCCACTTTATCAAAAAACTTCCTACACACTGTTATGAACTGAGGCAGCTCGGGAACATTGTCTCTCAACTGTGTTATAGAGTGTAGTACTACATTTCAGTGAAGTGTAAGGCTTTCCAAAGCTGCGGAACGTGTTTCTTTCTCTATTTCAATGGTATTCTGCCTTGCATAACACACATTTACCACTCTAGTCTCCTTCAAGTAAAGAATATAGGATTCATACAGTGTTCCATTGATCTTAACTCGAATTAAGGATTTCCCGGATCTTAGCTACCTTTTCTACACTAAGAACTGACTTGGAGAATCTCTTTGAGCTGTTCTAAACAAGTTCTCATCTGTTTACGGTCATTTTCTCTGAATTATCCATGTTTTCATGTAGTTTCCTATATTCTGCCTATTGGTCCAAGTATAAGCTTTGCCCTCTTTATCAAATAACTTCCTACACTCTGGTATGACCTGAGGCAGCTCGGTAACATGGTCTCTCAACTGTGTTATAGAGTGTAGTACTACATTTCAGTGAAGTGTAAGGCTTCCCAAAGCTGCCGAACGTGTTTCTTTCTCTATTTCAATGGTATTCTGCCTTGTGTAACACACATTTACCACTCTAATCTCCTTTAAGTAAAGAATATAGGATTCGTACAGTGTTTCATGTCATCTTAACTCGAATTAAGGATTTCCCGGATCTTAGCTACCTTTTCTACACTAAGAACTGACTTGGAGAATCTCTTTGAGCTGTTCTAAACAATTTCTCATCTGTTTACAGTCATTTTCTCTGAATTATCCATGTTTTCATGTAGTTTCCTATATTCTGCCTATTGGTCCAAGTATAAGCTTTGCCCAGTTTATCAAATAACTTCCTACACACTGGTATGACCTGAGGCAGCTCGGTAACATTGTCTCTCAACTGTGTTATGGAGTGTAGTACTACATTTCAGTGAAGTGTAAGGCTTTCCATAGCTGCCGAACTTGTTTCTCTCTCTATTTCAATGGTATTCTGTCTTGTATAACACACATTTACCACTCTAGTCTCCTTTAAGTAAAGAATATAGCATTCACACAGTGTTTCATGTGATCTTAACACGAATTAAGGATTTCCCGGATCTTAGCTACCTTTTCTACACTAAGAACTGACTTGGAGAATCTATTTGAGCTGTTCTAAACAAGTTCTCATCTGTTTACAGTCATTTTCTCTGAATTATCCATGTTTTCATGTAGTTTCCTATATTCTGCCTTCTGGTCCAAGTATAAGCTTTGCCCACTTTATCAAACAACTTCCTACACACTGTTATGAACTGAGGTAGCTCTGGAACATTGTCTCTCAACTGTGTTATAGAGTGTAGTACTACATTTCAGTGAAGTGTAAGGCTTTCCAAAGCTGCCGAACGTGTTTCTTTCTCTATTTCAATGGTATTCTGCCTTGTATAACACACATTTACCACCCTAGTCTCCTTTAAGTAAAGAATATAGGATTCATACAGTGTTTCATGTGATCTTAACTCGAATTAAGGATTTCCCAGATTTTAGCTACCTTTTCTACACTAAGAACTGACTTGGCGAATCTCTTTGAGCTGTTCTACACAAGTTCTCATCTGTTTACAGTCATTTTCTCTGAATTATCCATGTTTTCATGTAGTTTCCTATATTCTGCCTTGTGGTCCAAGTATAAGCTTTGCCCACTTTATCAAACAACTTCCTACACACACTTATGAACTGAGGGAGCTCAGGAACATTGTCTCTCAACTGTGTTATAGAGTGTAGTACTACATTTCAGTGAAGTGTAAGGCTTTCCAAAGCTGTCGAACGTGTTTCTTTCTCTATTTCAATGGTATTCTGCCTTGCATAACACACATTTACCACTCTAGTCTTCTTCAAGTAAAGAATATAGGATTCATACAGTGTTTCATTGATCTTAACTCGAATTAAGGATTTCCCGGATCTTAGCTACCTTTTCTACACTAAGAACTGACTTGGAGAATCTCTTTTAGCAGTTCTAAACAAGTTGCCATCTGTTTCCAGTCATTTTCTCTGAATTATCCATGTTTTCATGTAGTTTCCTATATTCTGCCTTCTGGTCCAAGTATAAGCTTTGCCCACTTTATCAAACAACTTCCTACACACTGTTATGAACTGAGGCAGCTCGGGAACATTGTCTCTCAACTGTGTTATAGAGTGTAGTACTACATTTCAGTGAAGTGTAAGGCTTTCCAAAGCTGCCGGACGTGTTTCTTACTCATTTCAATGGTACTCTGCCTTGTATAACACACATTTACCACTCTAGTCTCCTTTAAGTAAAGAATATAGGATTCATACAGTGTTTCATGTCATCTTAACTCGAATTTAGGGTTTTTCGGATCTTAGCTACCTTTTCTACACTAAGAACTGACTTGGAGAATCTCTTTGAGCTGTTCTAAAGAAGTTCTCATCTGTTTACGGTCATTTTCTCTGAATTATCCATGTTTTCATGTAGTTTCCTATATTCTGCCTATTGGTCCAAGTATAAGCTTTTCCCAGTTTATCAAATAACTTCCTACACACTGGTAAGACCTGAGGCAGCTCGGTAACATTGTCTCTCAACTGTGTTATAGAGTGTAGTACTACATTTCAGTGAAGTGTAAGGCTTTCCAAAGCTGCCGAACGTGTTTCTTTCTCATTTCAATATATTCTGCCTTTTATAACACAGATTTACCACTCTAGTATCCTTTAAGTAAAGAATATAGGACTCATACAGTGTTTCATGTGATCTTAACTCGAATTAAGGATTTCTCGGATCTTAGCTACCTTTTCTACACTAAGAACTGACTTGGAGAATCTCTTTGAGCTGTTCTAAACAAGTTCTCATCTGTTAACAGTCATTTTCTCTAAATTATCCATGTTTTCACGTAGTTTCCTATATTCTGTCTTCTGGTGCAAGTATAAGCTTTGCCCACTTTATCAAACAACTTCATACACACTGTTATGAACTGAGGTAGCTCGGGAACATTGTCTCTCAACTGTGTTATAGAGTGTAGTACTACATTTCAGTGAAGTGTAAGGTTTCCAAAGCTGCCGAACGTGTTTCTTTCTCTATTTCAATGGTATTCTGCCTTGCATAACACACATTTACCACTCTAGTCTCCTTTAAGTAAAGAATATAGGATTCATACAGTGTTTCATGTGATCTTAACTCGAATTAAGGATTTCCCAGATTTTAGCTACCTTTTCTACACTAAGAACTGACTTGGCGAATCTCTTTGAGCTGTTCTACACAAGTTCTCATCTGTTTACAGTCATTTTCTCTGAATTATCCATGTTTTCATGTAGTTTCCTATATTCTGCCTTCTGGTCCAAGTATAAGCTTTGCCCACTTTATCGAACAACTTCCTACACACTGTTATGAACTGAGGCAGCTCGGGAACATTGTTTCTCAACTGTGATATAGAGTGTAGTACTACATTTCAGTGAAGTGTAAGGCTTTCCAAACTGCCGAACGTGTTTCTTTCTCTATTTCAATGGTATTCTGCCTTGTATAACACACGTTTATCACTCTAGTCTCCTTTAAGTAAAGAATATAGGATTCATACGGTGTTTCATGTGATCTTAACTCGAATTAAGGATTTCCCGGATATTAGCTACCTTTTATACACTAAGAACTGACTTGGAGAATCTCTTTCAGCTGTTCTAAACAAGTTCTCATCTGTTTACAGTCATTTTCTCTGAATTATCCATGTTTTCATGTAGATTCCTATATTCTGCCTTGTGGTCCAAGTATAAGCTTTGCCCACTTTATCAAACAACTTCCTACACACACTTATGAACTGAGGGAGCTCAGGAACATTGTCTCTCAACTGTGTTATAGAGTGTAGTACTACATTTCAG
This sequence comes from Pipistrellus hanaki, assembly GCF_964339955.1. Taxonomy (NCBI): domain Eukaryota; kingdom Metazoa; phylum Chordata; class Mammalia; order Chiroptera; family Vespertilionidae; genus Pipistrellus; species Pipistrellus hanaki. The sequence goes on along the minus strand of NC_140510.1, from coordinate 2,714,385 downwards.
TGAAGTGTAAGGCTTTCCAAAGCTGCCGAACGTGTTTCTTTCTCTATTTCAATGGTATTCTGCCTTGTATAACACACATTTACCACCCTAGTCTCCTTTAAGTAAAGAATATAGGATTCATACAGTGTTTCATGTGATCTTAACTCGAATAAAGGATTTCCCAGATTTTAGCTACCTTTTCTACACTAAGAACTGACTTGGCGAATCTCTTTGAGCTGTTCTACACAAGTTCTCATCTGTTTACAGTCATTTTCTCTGAATTATCCATGTTTTCATGTAGTTTCCTATATTCTGCCTTCTGGTCCAAGTATAAGCTTTGCCCACTTTATCAAAAAACTTCCTACACACTGTTATGAACTGAGGCAGCTCGGGAACATTGTCTCTCAACTGTGTTATGGAGTGTAGTACTACATTTCAGTGAAGTGTAAGGCTTTCCAAAGCTGCGGAACGTGTTTCTTTCTCTATTTCAATGGTATTCTGCCTTGCATAACACACATTTACCACTCTAGTCTCCTTCAAGTAAAGAATATAGGATTCATACAGTGTTCCATTGATCTTAACTCGAATTAAGGATTTCCCGGATCTTAGCTACCTTTTCTACACTAAGAACTGACTTGGAGAATCTCTTTGAGCTGTTCTAAACAAGTTCTCATCTGTTTACGGTCATTTTCTCTGAATTATCCATGTTTTCATGTAGTTTCCTATATTCTGCCTATTGGTCCAAGTATAAGCTTTGCCCTCTTTATCAAATAACTTCCTACACACTGGTATGACCTGAGGCAGCTCGGTAACATGGTCTCTCAACTGTGTTATAGAGTGTAGTACTACATTTCAGTGAAGTGTAAGGCTTTCCAAAGCTGCCGAACGTGTTTCTTTCTCTATTTCAATGGTATTCTGCCTTGTGTAACACACATTTACCACTCTAATCTCCTTTAAGTAAAGAATATAGGATTCGTACAGTGTTTCATGTCATCTTAACTCGAATTAAGGATTTCCCGGATCTTAGCTACCTTTTCTACACTAAGAACTGACTTGGAGAATCTCTTTGAGCTGTTCTAAACAATTTCTCATCTGTTTACAGTCATTTTCTCTGAATTATCCATGTTTTCATGTAGTTTCCTATATTCTGCCTATTGGTCCAAGTATAAGCTTTGCCCAGTTTATCAAATAACTTCCTACACACTGGTATGACCTGAGGCATCTCGGTAACATTGTCTCTCAACTGTGTTATGGAGTGTAGTACTACATTTCAGTGAAGTGTAAGGCTTTCCATAGCTGCCGAACTTGTTTCTTTCTCTATTTCAATGGTATTCTGTCTTGTATAACACACATTTACCACTCTAGTCTCCTTTAAGTAAAGAATATAGCATTCACACAGTGTTTCATGTGATCTTAACTCGAATTAAGGATTTCCCGGATCTTAGCTACCTTTTCTACACTAAGAACTGACTTGGAGAATCTATTTGAGCTGTTCTAAACAAGTTCTCATCTGTTTACAGTCATTTTCTCTGAATTATCCATGTTTTCATGTAGTTTCCTATATTCTGCCTTCTGGTCCAAGTATAAGCTTTGCCCACTTTATCAAACAACTTCCTACACACTGTTATGAACTGAGGTAGCTCTGGAACATTGTCTCTCAACTGTGTTATAGAGTGTAGTACTACATTTCAGTGAAGTGTAAGGCTTTCCAAAGCTGCCGAACGTGTTTCTTTCTCTATTTCAATGGTATTCTGCCTTGTATAACACACATTTACCACCCTAGTCTCCTTTAAGTAAAGAATATAGGATTCATACAGTGTTTCATGTGATCTTAACTCGAATTAAGGATTTCCCAGATTTTAGCTACCTTTTCTACACTAAGAACTGACTTGGCGAATCTCTTTGAGCTGTTCTACACAAGTTCTCATCTGTTTACAGTCATTTTCTCTGAATTATCCATGTTTTCATGTAGTTTCCTATATTCTGCCTTCTGGTCCAAGTATAAGCTTTGCCCACTTTATCAAACAACTTCCTACACACTGTTATGAACTGAGGCAGCTCGGGAACATTGTTTCTCAACTGTGATATAGAGTGTAGTACTACATTTCAGTGAAGTGTAAGGCTTTCCAAACTGCCGAACGTGTTTCTTTCTCTATTTCAATGGTATTCTGCCTTGTATAACACACATTTATCACTCTAGTCTCCTTTAAGTAAAGAATATAGGATTCATACGGTGTTTCATGTGATCTTAACTCGAATTAAGGATTTCCCGGATATTAGCTACCTTTTATACACTAAGAACTGACTTGGAGAATCTCTTTCAGCTGTTCTAAACAAGTTCTCATCTGTTTACAGTCATTTTCTCTGAATTATCCATGTTTTCATGTAGATTCCTATATTCTGCCTTGTGGTCCAAGTATAAGCTTTGCCTACTTTATCAAACAACTTCCTACACACACTTATGAACTGAGGGAGCTCAGGAACATTGTCTCTCAACTGTGTTATAGAGTGTAGTACTACATTTCAGTGAAGTGTAAGGCTTTCCAAAGCTGTCGAACGTGTTTCTTTCTCTATTTCAATGGTATTCTGCCTTGCATAACACACATTTACCACTCTAGTCTTCTTCAAGTAAAGAATATAGGATTCATACAGTGTTTCATTGATCTTAACTCGAATTAAGGATTTCCCGGATCTTAGCTACCTTTTCTACACTAAGAACTGACTTGGAGAATCTCTTTTAGCAGTTCTAAACAAGTTGCCATCTGTTTCCAGTCATTTTCTCTGAATTATCCATGTTTTCATGTAGTTTCCTATATTCTGCCTTCTGGTCCAAGTATAAGCTTTGCCCACTTTATCAAACAACTTCCTACACACTGTTATGAACTGAGGCAGCTCGGGAACATTGTCTCTCAACTGTGTTATAGAGTGTAGTACTACATTTCAGTGAAGTGTAAGGCTTTCCAAAGCTGCCGGACGTGTTTCTTACTCATTTCAATGGTACTCTGCCTTGTATAACACACATTTACCACTCTAGTCTCCTTTAAGTAAAGAATATAGGATTCATACAGTGTTTCATGTCATCTTAACTCGAATTTAGGGTTTTTCGGATCTTAGCTACCTTTTCTACACTAAGAACTGACTTGGAGAATCTCTTTGAGCTGTTCTAAAGAAGTTCTCATCTGTTTACGGTCATTTTCTCTGAATTATCCATGTTTTCATGTAGTTTCCTATATTCTGCCTATTGGTCCAAGTATAAGCTTTTCCCAGTTTATCAAATAACTTCCTACACACTGGTATGACCTGAGGCAGCTCGGTAACATTGTCTCTCAACTGTGTTATAGAGTGTAGTACTACATTTCAGTGAAGTGTAAGGCTTTCCAAAGCTGCAGAACGTGTTTCTTTCTCATTTCAATATATTCTGCCTTTTATAACACAGATTTACCACTCTAGTATCCTTTAAGTAAAGAATATAGGACTCATACAGTGTTTCATGTGATCTTAACTCGAATTAAGGATTTCTCGGATCTTAGCTACCTTTTCTACACTAAGAACTGACTTGGAGAATCTCTTTGAGCTGTTCTAAACAAGTTCTCATCTGTTTACAGTCATTTTCTCTAAATTATCCATGTTTTCACGTAGTTTCCTATATTCTGTCTTCTGGTGCAAGTATAAGCTTTGCCCACTTTATCAAACAACTTCATACACACTGTTATGAACTGAGGTAGCTCGGGAACATTGTCTCTCAACTGTGTTATAGAGTGTAGTACTACATTTCAGTGAAGTGTAAGGTTTCCAAGCTGCCGAACGTGTTTCTTTCTCTATTTCAATGGTATTCTGCCTTGCATAACACACATTTACCACTCTAGTCTCCTTTAAGTAAAGAATATAGGATTCACACAGTGTTTCATGAGATCTTAACTCGAATTAAGGATTTTCCGGATCTTAGCTACCTTTTCTACACTAAGAACTGACTTGGAGAATCTCTTTCAGCTGTTCTAAACAAGTTCTCATCTGTTTACAGTCATTTTCTCTGAATTTTCCATGTTTTCATGTAGTTTCCTATATTCTGCCTTCTGGTCCAAGTATAAGCTTTGCCTACTTTATCAAACAACTTCCTACACACTCTTATGAACTGAGGGAGCTCAGGAACATTGTCTCTCAACTGTGTTATAGAGTGTAGTACTACATTTCAGTGAAGTGTAAGGCTTTCCAAAGCTGTTGAACGTGTTTCTTTCTCATTTCAATGGTATTCTGCCTTGTATAACACAGATTTACCACTCTAGTCTCCTTTAAGTAAAGAATATAGGATTCACACAGTGTTTCATGTGATCTTAACTCGAATTAAGGATTTCCCGGATCTTAGCTACCTTTTCTACACTAAGAACTGACTTGAAGAATCTCTTTCAGCCCTTCTAAACAAGTTCTCATCTGTTTTCAGTCATTTTCTCTGAATTATCCATGTTTTCATGTAGTTTCCTATATTCTGCCTTCTGTTCCAAGTATAAGCTTTGCCCACTTTATCAAACAACTTCCTACACACTGTTATGAACTGAGGCAGCTCGGGAACATTGTCTCTCAACTGTGTTATAGAGTGTAGTACTACATTTCAGTGAAGTGTAAGGCTTTCCAAAGCTGCCGAACGTGTTTCTTTCTCTATTTCAATGGTATTCTGCCTTGTATAACACACATTTACCACTCTAGTCTCCTTTAAGTAAAGAATATAGGATTCATACAGTGTTTCATGTCATCTTAACTTGAATTAAGAATTTCCCGGATCTTAGCTACCTTTTCTACACTAAGAAATAACTTGGAGAATCTCTTTGAGCTGTTCTAAACAAGTTCTCATCTGTTTATAGTCATTTTCTCTGAATTATCCATGTTTTCATGTAGTTTCCTATATTCTGCCTTCTGGTCCAAGTATAAGCTTTGCCCACTTTATCAAACAACTTCCTACATAGTGTTATGAACTGAGGCAGCTCAGGAACATTGTCTCTCACCTGTGTTATAGAGTGTAGTACTACATTTCATTGAAGTGTAAGGCTTTCCAATGCTGCTGAACGTGTTTCTTTCTCTATTTCAATGGTATTCATCCTTGAATAACACACATTTACCACTCTAGTCTCCTTTAAGTAAAGAATATAGGATTCATACAGTGTTTCATGTGATCTTAACTCGAATTAAGGATTTCCCGGATCTTAGCTACCTTTTCTACACTAAGAACTGATTTGGAGAATCTCTTTCAGCTGTTTTAAACAAGTTCTCATCTGTTTACAGTCATTTTCTCTGAATTATCCATGTTTTCATGTAGTTTCCTATATTCTTCCTTCTGGTCCAAGTATAAGCTTTGCCCAGTTTATCAAATAACTTCCTACACACTGTTATGACCTGAGGCAGCTCGGGAACATTGTCTCTCAACTGTGTTATAGAGTGTAGTACTACGTTTCAGTGAAGTGTAAGGCTTTCTAAAGCTGCGGTACGTGTTTCTTTCTCTATTTCAATGGTATTCTGCCTTGTATAACACACATTTACCACTCTAGTCTCCTTTAAGTAAAGAATATACGATTCACACAGTGTTTCATGTGATCTTAACTCGAATTAAGGATTTCCCGGATCTTAGGTACCTTTTCTACACTAAGAACTGACTTGGAGAATCTCTTTGAGCTGTTCTAAACAAGTTCTCATCTGTTTACAGTCATTTTCTCTGAATTATCCATGTTTTCATGTAGTTTCCTATATTCTGCCTTCTGGTCCAAGTATAAGCTTTGCCAACTTTATCAAACAACTTCCTACACACACTTATGAACTGAGGGATCTCAGGAACATTGTCTCTCAACTGTGTTATAGAGTGTTCTACTACATTTCAGTGAAGTGTAAGGCTTTCCAAAGCTGCCGAACGTGTTTCTTTCTCATTTCCATGGTATTCTGCCTTGTATAACACACATTTAGAGGATCCAAGATGGCTGCTCGGGTAGACACCTAGCCGCAGCAGCTCACAACAATTTCAAGGGAATACAACTAAAATGTAGAGTGGACATTGCCCAGAGCTACAGGTAGTCGACTGACTGAAAACTCTACAATAGGAAGGAGGGAGAAAACCAGAAGGAAAATCAGAGGAGCTGAAAAAACGCCTAAGGTACGGAGACATGCGGCGCGCTCGCACTCACGCGCGCGCGGAGAGGTCGCAGCCGGAGAGGAGGAGAGGGCTGGGTGCTGCCCGGCGTTCCTTAGCAGGAAGGAAATAGAACCCCCAGCCTGGGCTGAACCCCCGAACCGGCAGCACTGAGCCCCAAGTTATGGGCCAGACCCTGGGGACCCAGGCTCCGGCAGGGGGAGACAATCCCGGGGGACGGCGAAAGGCGGGGCCCCGGAGTCGCGCGCAGAGAACTGAATGTTGACTCTGATGCTGGATTACCCTAGCCGGAAGAAACAAAGCCTCCGGCGGCAGCTCTGAGCCTCAGTCCGGACCACCCCGAACTCCAGGTCTGGGCCAGTCCCTGGGGACCCAGGCTCGGGCAGGGGGAGACGGAGCTGTGTGGTGGAGTCCTGGGAGCAGGGCGAAAGGCCGAGCCCCCGGAGTCGCGCACACTGTGCGCAGAGGACAGTCTGTTGACTCTGATCCTGGACTCCCCTAGTGGGAGGGAGAAAGAAACCTCCAGACTGGAGGAATGCGACAGGGAGCAGGAGCCCCTGCCGGACACCGGCCAGCCGGGCGCCAGCAAGGAGCCGGGCGACGGGGCCCCCAGCGGGGGGGGGTGCCACTGAGCCTTCGACTGCTGAGCGCGGGCAACAGAGCCAAGGACGGGGGCTGCTTCCTGGGCGGCGCCACCGACCCCGGCAACAGGCTGGAGCAGCGCGGGAGCCCTCGGAGAACAAAGGGGTGCCACAGGCCAACCTGCTGAGCTCCCAGGACAAGGAGGAAGAAACCAAAGAAGTTCTCAATGTGAAGAAATCAAGTGAGAGCAAATGATAGTAAAATTACTTAAGAAAGAATAAAAAGAAGATCTTGAAAAATCAAAGACTAAGTCAGAACTCAACGCACCAGCCAACATTGCAACATAAATGCGTTTGGTTTTTTTTTAAAAAAAGAAAAAAAAAAGAGAAAAAAGGGACAGAATGTTGGAACAGCGGCGACCAGGCCTAGAGTGGCCAGGCACAAGGCAGTGGCAGCTGGGCCCGGAGCAGCAGTGGCCAGGCCCCAGAGCAGCAGCAGCCAGAACAAGAGCATCAACGGCCAGCACTGGAGCAGCCAGACCTGGGGCAGTGGCAGCCAGGCCTGAGGCAGAGGCGGCCAAGCCCAGGGTGGCCAGTCCAGGAACACCCAGACATGGAGTGGCTGGGCCCGGAGAAGCCGGGCCCAGAGCAGCCGGGTTGGGAGCAGCCAGGCCCAGAACAGCAGTAGCCAAGCCCGGAGCATCCAGGCTGGGAGCGGCCAGGCCCGGAGCAGCAGCGGTCAGGCTGGGAGCGGCCAGGCCCGGAGCAGCCGGGTCTGGTGTGGCCAGGCCTGGAGCAGCGGCTGCCAGGCTAGGAGCAGCCAGGCCCGGAGCAGCAGCTGCCAGGCTGGGAGCAGCCAGGTCCGGAGCAGCCGGGTCTGGTGTGGCCAGGCCTGTAGCAGCGGCTGCCAGGCTGGGAGCGGCCAGGCCCAGAGCAACAGCTGCCAGGCGGGGAGCAGCCAGGCCCGGAGCAGCCGGGTCTGGTGCGGCCAGGCCAGGAGCAGAGGCTGCCAGGCTGGGAGCGGCCAGGCCCAGAGCAGCCGGGTCTGGTGCGGCCAGGCCCGGAGCAGTGGCTGCCAGGCTGGGAGTGGCCAGGCCTGGAGAAGCAGCTGCCAGGCTGGGAGCGGCCAGGCCCGGAGCAGCCGGGTCTGGTGCGGCCAGGCCCGGAGCAGCGGCTGCCAGGCTGGGAGCGGCCAGGCCCAGAGCAGCCGGGTCTGGTGCGGCCAGGCCCGGAGCAGCGGCTGCCAGGCTGGGAGCGGCCAGGCCCGGAGCAGCCGGGTCTGGTGCGGCCAGGCCCGGAGCAGTGGCTGCCAGGATGGGAGTGGCCAGGCCTGGAGAAGCGGCTGCCAGGCTGGGAGCGGCCAGGCCCGGAGCAGCCGGGTCTGGTGCGGCCAGGCCCGGAGCAGCGGCTGCCAGGCTGAGAGCGGCCAGGCTCGGAGCAGCCGGGTCTGGTGCGGCCAGGCCCGGAGCAGCGGCTGCCAGGCTGGGAGCGGCCAGGCCAGGAGCAGCGGCTGCCAGGCTGGGAGCGGCCAGGCCCGGAGCAGCAGCTGCCAGGCTGGGAGCGGCCAGGCCCGGAGCAGCCGGGTCTGGTGCGGCCAGGCCCGGAGCAGCAGCTGCCAGGCTGGGAGCGGCCAGGCCCGGAGCAGCGGCTGACAGGCTGGGAGTGGCCAGGCCCGGAGCAGCAGCTGCCGGGCTGGGAGTGGCCAGGCCCGGAGCAGCCGGGTCTGGTGCGGCCAGGCCTGGAGTAGCGGCTGACAGGCTGGGAGCGACCGGAACCGGAGCGGCCGGGACCGGAGCAACCGGTCCAGAGCAGCCGGGTCGGGTGCGGCCAGGCCTGTAGCAGCAACAGCCAAGTCCAGAGCAACTAGGTCGGGAGCGGCAGTGACCAGACCTGGAGCAGCTGGTTGTGGAACGAACCAGAGCAACAGAGGCCAGGCCCGGAGCAGCCAGGCCCGAAACAGCTCGCTCCTCGCCTGCCCCTGCCCCACAGCTGCCTCTCAGATATGGCTGGAAACTTTTGCGGGAACTTGAGGGTCTGCTGAATCAAGTGATGAAGGCTTAGATCTGGATGTGTTGAGTTAGTATAGCGCTGGGGTGTTGATCTGTGAGTGCCTTGGGTGGGGCCTGGATGAGGCTGGTTGACCTATTTGAAAATGTCTTTTGTGTGAAGTGTATCATTGGGCATGTGGAGGTATTATTGATATGAGAAAATGCTAAGTAACAGATTTACTATCTGAAAAGGGATTTACTATCCGGGAAAGGGAGGGAGGAAGAGACTGAACATAAACTGTGCACCTATGGATGAGGACAATGGGGGATGGGAGGGGGCAGAGGGTGGGGTGGGAACCTGGTGGAGGGGGGAAGAAATGAGGAACCTTTGTAATAATATGAACAATAAAGATTGATTTAAAAAAAAAAAAAAAAAAAAAAAAAAAAACACACACATTTACCAGTCTAGTCTCCTTTAAGTAAAGAATATAGGATTCATACAGTGTTTCATGTGATCTTAACTCGAATTAAGGATTTCCCGGATCTTAGCTACCTTTTCTACATTAAGAACTGACTTGGAGAATCTCTTTCAGCTGTTCTAAACAAGTTCTCATCTGTTTACAGTCATTTTCCATGAATTATCCATGTTTTCATGTAGTTTCCTATATTCTTCCTTCTGGTCCAAGTATAAGCTTTGCCCACTTTATGAAATAACTTCCTACACACTGTTATGACCTGAGGCAGCTCGGGAACATTGTCTCTCAACTGTGTTATAGAGTGTAGTACTACATTTCAGTGAAGTGTAAGGTTTTCAAAAGCTGCCGAACGTGTTTCTTTCTCTATTTCAATGGTATCCTGCCTTGTATAACACACATTTACCACTCTAGTCTCCTTTAAGTAAAGAATATAGGATTCACACAGTGTTTCATGTGATCTTAACTAGACTTAAGGATTTCCCGGATCTTAGCTACCTTTTCTACACTAAGAACTGACTTGGAGAATCTCTTTCAGCAGTTCTAAACAAGTTCTCATCTGTTTACAGTCATTTTCTCTGAATTTTCCATGTTTTCATGTAGTTTCCTATATTCTGCCTTCTGGTCCAAGTATAAGCTTTGCCCACTTTATCAAACAACTTCCTACACACTGTTATGAACTGAGGCAGCTCGGGAACATTGTCTCTCAACTTTGTTATAGAGTGTAGTACTATATTTCAGTGAAGTGTAAGGCTTTCCAAAGCTGCCAACCTTGTTTCTTTCTCTATTTCAATGGTATTCTGCCTTGTATAACACACATTTACCACTCTAGTCTCCTTTAAGTAAAGAATATAGGATTCACACAGTGTTTCATGTGATCTTAACTAGACTTAAGGATTTCCCGGATCTTATCTACCTTTTCCACACTAAGAACTGACTTGGAGAATCTCTTTCAGCTGTTCTAAACAAGTTGTAATCTGTTTAAAGTCATTTTCTCTGAATTATCCATGTTTTCATGTAGTTTCCTATATTCTGCCTTCTGGTCCAAGTATACACTTTGCCCACTTTATCAAACAACTTCCTACACACTGTTATGAACTGAGGCAGCTCGGGAACATTGTCTCTCAACTGTGTTATAGAGTGTAGTACTACATTTCAGTGAAGTGTAAGGCTTTCCAAAGCTGCCGAACGTGTTTCTTTCTCTATTTCAATGGTATTCTGCCTTGTATAACACACATTTACCACTGTAGTCTCCTTTAAGTAAAGAATATAGGATTCATACAGTGTTTCGTGTGATCTTAACTCGAATTAAGGATTTCCCGGATCTTACCTACTTTTTTTACCCTAAGAACTGACTTGGAGAATCTCTTTGAGCTGTTCTAAACAAGTTCTCATCTGTTTACAGTCATTTTCTCTGAATTATCCATGTTTTCATGTCTTTTCCTATATTCTGCCTTCTGGTCCAATTATAAGCTTTGCCCACTTTATCAAACAACTTCCTACACACTGTTATGAACTGAGGCAGCTCGGGAACATTGTCTCTCAACTGTGTTGTAGAGTGTAGTACTACATTTCAGTGAAGTGTAAGGCTTTCCAAAGCTGCCGAACGTGTTTCTTTCTCAATTTCAATGGCATTTTGCCTTGTATAACACACATTTACCACTCTAGTCTCCTTTAAGTAAAGAATATATGATTCATACAGTGTTTCATGTCATCTTAACTTGAATTCAGGATTTCCCCGATCTTAGCTTCCTTTTCTACACTAAGAACTAACTTAGATTATCTCTTTGAGCTGTTCTAAACAAGTTCTCATCTGTTTACAGTCATTTTCTCTGAATTATCCATGTTCTCATGTAGTTTCCTATATTCTGCCTTCTGGTCCAAGTATAAGCTTTGCCCACTTTATCAAACAACTTCCTACACACTGTTATGAACTGAGGCAGCTCGGGAACATTGTCCCTCAACTGTGTTATAGAGTGTAGTACTATATTTCAGTGAAGTGTAAGGCTTTCCAAAGCTGCCGACCGTGTTTCTTTCTCTACTTCAATGGTATTCTGCCTTGTGTAACACACATTTACCACTCTAGTCTCCTTTAAGTAAAGAATATAGGATTCATACAGTGTTTCATGTCATCTTAACTTGAATTAAGGATTTCCCGGATCTTAGCTACCTTTTCTACACTAAGAACTAACTTGGAGAATCTCTTTGAGCTGTTTTAAACAAGTTCTCATCTGTTTACAGTCATTTTCTCTGAATTATCCATGTTTTCATGTAGTTTCCTATATTCTGCCTTCTGGTCCAAGTATAAGCTTTGCCCACTTTATCAAACAACTTCCTACACACTGTTATGAACTGAGGCAGCTCGGGAACATTGTCTCTCAACTGTGTTATAGAGTGTAGTACTACATTTCAGTGAAGTGTAAGGCTTTCCAAAGCTGCCGAACGTATTTCTTTCTCTATTTCAATGGTATTCTGCCTTGTATAACACACATTAACCACTGTAGTCTCCTTTAAGTAAAGAATATAGGATTCATACATTGTTTCATTTGATCTTAACTCGATTTAAGGATTTCCCGGATCTTAGCTACCTTTTTTACACTAAGAACTGAATTGGATAATCTCTTTGAGCTGTTCTAAACAAGTTCTCATCTGTTTACAGTCATTTTCTCTGTATTATCCATGTTTTCATGTAGTTTCCTATATTCTGCCTTCTGGTCCAAGTATAAACTTTGCCCACTTTATCAAACAACTTCCTACACACTGTTATGAACTGAGGCAGCTCGGGAACATTGTCTCTCAACTGTGTTATAGAGTGTAGTACTACATTTCAGTGAAGTGTAAGGCTTTCCAAAGCTGCCGAACGTGTTTCTTTCTCTATTTCAATGGTATTCTGCCTTGTATAACACACATTTACCACTCTAGTCTCCTTTAAGTAAAGAATATAGGATTCATACAGTGTTTCGTGTGATCTTAACTCGAATTAAGGATTTCCCGGATCTTACCTACCTTTTTTACACTAAGAACTGACTTGGAGAATCTCTTTGAGCTTTTCTAAACAAGTTCTCATCTGTTTACAGTCATTTTCTCTGAATTATCCATGTTTTCATGTCTTTTCCTATATTCTGCCTTCTGGTCCAATTATAAGCTTTGCCCACTTTATCAAACAACTTCCTACACACTGTTATGAACTGAGGCACCTCGGGAACATTGTCCCTCAAGTGTGTTATAGAGTGTAGTACTATATTTCAGTGAAGTGTAAGGCTTTCCAAAGCTGCCGACCATGTTTCTTTCTCTATTTCAATGGCATTTTGCCTTGTATAACACACATTTACCACTCTAGTCTCCTTTAAGTAAAGAATATATGATTCATACAGTGTTTCATGTCATCTTAACTTGAATTCAGGATTTCCCCGATCTTAGCTTCCTTTTCTACACTAAGAACTAACTTAGATTATCTCTTTGAGCTGTTCTAAACAAGTTCTCATCTGTTTACAGACATTTTCTCTGAATTATCCATGTTCTCATGTAGTTTCCTATATTCTGCCTTCTGGTCCAAGTATAAGCTTTGCCCACTTTATCAAACAACTTCCTACACACTGTTATGAACTGAGGCAGCTCGGGAACATTGTCCCTCAACTGTGTTATAGAGTGTAGTACTATATTTCAGTGAAGTGTAAGGCTTTCCAAAGCTGCCGACCGTGTTTCTTTCTCTACTTCAATGGTATTCTGCCTTGTGTAACACACATTTACCACTCTAGTCTCCTTTAAGTAAAGAATATAGGATTCATACAGTGTTTCATGTCATCTTAACTTGAATTAAGGATTTCCCGGATCTTAGCTACCTTTTCTACACTAAGAACTAACTTGGAGAATCTCTTTGAGCTGTTTTAAACAAGTTCTCATCTGTTTACAGTCATTTTCTCTGAATTATCCATGTTTTCATGTAGTTTCCTATATTCTGCCTTCTGGTCCAAGTATAAGCTTTGCCCACTTTATCAAACAACTTCCTACACACTGTTATGAACTGAGGTAGCTCGGGAACATTGTCTCTCAACTGTGTTATAGAGTGTAGTACTACATTTCAGTGAAGTGTAAGGCTTTCCAAAGCTGCCGAACGTATTTCTTTCTCTATTTCAATGGTATTCTGCCTTGTATAACACACATTAACCACTGTAGTCTCCTTTAAGTAAAGAATATAGGATTCATACAGTGTTTCATTTGATCTTAACTCGATTTAAGGATTTCCCAGATCTTAGCTACCTTTTTTACACTAAGAACTGAATTGGAGAATCTCTTTGAGCTGTTCTAAACAAGTTCTCATCTGTTTACAGTCATTTTCTCTGTATTATCCATGTTTTCATGTAGTTTCCTATATTCTGCCTTCTGGTCCAAGTATAAACTTTGCCCACTTTATCAAACAACTTCCTACACACTGTTATGAACTGAGGCAGCTCGGGAACATTGTCTCTCAACTGTGTTATAGAGTGTAGTACTACATTTCAGTGAAGTGTAAGGCTTTCCAAAGCTGCCGAACGTGTTTCTTTCTCTATTTCAATGGTATTCTGCCTTGTATAACACACATTTACCACTCTAGTTTCCTTTAAGTAAAGAATATAGGATTCATACAGTGTTTCGTGTGATCTTAACTCGAATTAAGGATTTCCCGGATCTTACCTACCTTTTTTACACTAAGAACTGACTTGGAGAATCTCTTTGAGCTGTTCTAAACAAGTTCTCATCTGTTTACAGTCATTTTCTCTGAATTATCCATGTTTTCATGTCTTTTCCTATATTCTGCCTTCTGGTCCAATTATAAGCTTTGCCCACTTTATCAAACAACTTCCTACACACTGTTATGAACTGAGGCACCTCGGGAACATTGTCCCTCAAGTGTGTTATAGAGTGTAGTACTATATTTCAGTGAAGTGTAAGGCTTTCCAAAGCTGCCGACCATGTTTCTTTCTCTATTTCAATGGCATTTTGCCTTGTATAACACACATTTACCACTCTAGTCTCCTTTAAGTAAAGAATATATGATTCATACAGTGTTTCATGTCATCTTAACTTGAATTCAGGATTTCCCCGATCTTAGCTTCCTTTTCTACACTAAGAACTAACTTAGAATATCTCTTTGAGCTGTTCTAAACAAGTTCTCATCTGTTTACAGTCATTTTCTCTGAATTATCCATGTTCTCATGTAGTTTCCTATATTCTGCCTTCTGGTCCAAGTATAAGCTTTGCCCACTTTATCAAACAACTTCCTACACACTGTTATGAACTGAGGCAGCTCGGGAACATTGTCCCTCAACTGTGTTATAGAGTGTAGTACTATATTTCAGTGAAGTGTAAGGCTTTCCAAAGCTGCCGACCGTGTTTCTTTCTCTACTTCAATGGTATTCTGCCTTGTGTAACACACATTTACCACTCTAGTCTCCTTTAAGTAAAGAATATAGGATTCATACAGTGTTTCATGTCATCTTAACTTGAATTAAGGATTTCCCGGATCTTAGCTACCTTTTCTACACTAAGAACTAACTTGGAGAATCTCTTTGAGCTGTTTTAAACAAGTTCTCATCTGTTTACAGTCATTTTCTCTGAATTATCCATGTTTTCATGTAGTTTCCTATATTCTGCCTTCTGGTCCAAGTATAAGCTTTGCCCACTTTATCAAACAACTTCCTACACACTGTTATGAACTGAGGTAGCTCGGGAACATTGTCTCTCAACTGTGTTATAGAGTGTAGTACTACATTTCAGTGAAGTGTAAGGCTTTCCAAAGCTGCCGAACGTATTTCTTTCTCTATTTCAATGGTATTCTGCCTTGTATAACACACATTAACCACTGTAGTCTCCTTTAAGTAAAGAATATAGGATTCATACAGTGTTTCATTTGATCTTAACTCGATTTAAGGATTTCCCAGATCTTAGCTACCTTTTTTACACTAAGAACTGAATTGGAGAATCTCTTTGAGCTGTTCTAAACAAGTTCTCATCTGTTTACAGTCATTTTCTCTGTATTATCCATGTTTTCATGTAGTTTCCTATATTCTGCCTTCTGGTCCAAGTATAAACTTTGCCCACTTTATCAAACAACTTCCTACACACTGTTATGAACTGAGGCAGCTCGGGAACATTGTCTCTCAACTGTGTTATAGAGTGTAGTACTACATTTCAGTGAAGTGTAAGGCTTTCCAAAGCTGCCGAACGTGTTTCTTTCTCTATTTCAATGGTATTCTGCCTTGTATAACACACATTTACCACTCTAGTTTCCTTTAAGTAAAGAATATAGGATTCATACAGTGTTTCGTGTGATCTTAACTCGAATTAAGGATTTCCCGGATCTTACCTACCTTTTTTACACTAAGAACTGACTTGGAGAATCTCTTTGAGCTGTTCTAAACAAGTTCTCATCTGTTTACAGTCATTTTCTCTGAATTATCCATGTTTTCATGTCTTTTCCTATATTCTGCCTTCTGGTCCAATTATAAGCTTTGCCCACTTTATCAAACAACTTCCTACACACTGTTATGAACTGAGGCACCTCGGGAACATTGTCCCTCAAGTGTGTTATAGAGTGTAGTACTATATTTCAGTGAAGTGTAAGGCTTTCCAAAGCTGCCGACCATGTTTCTTTCTCTATTTCAATGGCATTTTGCCTTGTATAACACACATTTACCACTCTAGTCTCCTTTAAGTAAAGAATATATGATTCATACAGTGTTTCATGTCATCTTAACTTGAATTCAGGATTTCCCCGATCTTAGCTTCCTTTTCTACACTAAGAACTAACTTAGAATATCTCTTTGAGCTGTTCTAAACAAGTTCTCATCTGTTTACAGTCATTTTCTCTGAATTATCCATGTTCTCATGTAGTTTCCTATATTCTGCCTTCTGGTCCAAGTATAAGCTTTGCCCACTTTATCAAACAACTTCCTACACACTGTTATGAACTGAGGCAGCTCGGGAACATTGTCCCTCAACTGTGTTATAGAGTGTAGTACTATATTTCAGTGAAGTGTAAGGCTTTCCAAAGCTGCCGACCGTGTTTCTTTCTCTACTTCAATGGTATTCTGCCTTGTGTAACACACATTTACCACTCTAGTCTCCTTTAAGTAAAGAATATAGGATTCATACAGTGTTTCATGTCATCTTAACTTGAATTAAGGATTTCCCGGATCTTAGCTACCTTTTCTACACTAAGAACTAACTTGGAGAATCTCTTTGAGCTGTTTTAAACAAGTTCTCATCTGTTTACAGTCATTTTCTCTGAATTATCCAGGTTTTCATGTCTTTTCCTATATTCTGCCTTCTGGTCCAATTATAAGCTTTGCCCACTTTATCAAACAACTTCCTACACACTGTTATGAACTGAGGCACCTCGGGAACATTGTCCCTCAAGTGTGTTATAGAGTGTAGTACTATATTTCAGTGAAGTGTAAGGCTTTCCAAAGCTGTTGAACGTGTTTCTTTCTCATTTCAATGGTATTCTGCCTTGTATAACACAGATTTACCACTCTAGTCTCCTTTAAGTAAAGAATATAGGATTCACACAGTGTTTCATGTGATCTTAACTCGAATTAAGGATTTCCCGGATCTTAGCTACCTTTTCTACACTAAGAACTGACTTGAAGAATCTCTTTCAGCCCTTCTAAACAAGTTCTCATCTGTTTTCAGTCATTTTCTCTGAATTATCCATGTTTTCATGTAGTTTCCTATATTCTGCCTTCTGTTCCAAGTATAAGCTTTGCCCACTTTATCAAACAACTTCCTACACACTGTTATGAACTGAGGCAGCTCGGGAACATTGTCTCTCAACTGTGTTATAGAGTGTAGTACTACATTTCAGTGAAGTGTAAGGCTTTCCAAAGCTGCCGAACGTGTTTCTTTCTCTATTTCAATGGTATTCTGCCTTGTATAACACACATTTACCACTCTAGTCTCCTTTAAGTAAAGAATATAGGATTCATACAGTGTTTCATGTCATCTTAACTTGAATTAAGAATTTCCCGGATCTTAGCTACCTTTTCTACACTAAGAAATAACTTGGAGAATCTCTTTGAGCTGTTCTAAACAAGTTCTCATCTGTTTATAGTCATTTTCTCTGAATTATCCATGTTTTCATGTAGTTTCCTATATTCTGCCTTCTGGTCCAAGTATAAGCTTTGCCCACTTTATCAAACAACTTCCTACATAGTGTTATGAACTGAGGCAGCTCAGGAACATTGTCTCTCACCTGTGTTATAGAGTGTAGTACTACATTTCATTGAAGTGTAAGGCTTTCCAATGCTGCTGAACGTGTTTCTTTCTCTATTTCAATGGTATTCATCCTTGAATAACACACATTTACCACTCTAGTCTCCTTTAAGTAAAGAATATAGGATTCATACAGTGTTTCATGTGATCTTAACTCGAATTAAGGATTTCCCGGATCTTAGCTACCTTTTCTACACTAAGAACTGATTTGGAGAATCTCTTTCAGCTGTTTTAAACAAGTTCTCATCTGTTTACAGTCATTTTCTCTGAATTATCCATGTTTTCATGTAGTTTCCTATATTCTTCCTTCTGGTCCAAGTATAAGCTTTGCCCAGTTTATCAAATAACTTCCTACACACTGTTATGACCTGAGGCAGCTCGGGAACATTGTCTCTCAACTGTGTTATAGAGTGTAGTACTACGTTTCAGTGAAGTGTAAGGCTTTCTAAAGCTGCGGTACGTGTTTCTTTCTCTATTTCAATGGTATTCTGCCTTGTATAACACACATTTACCACTCTAGTCTCCTTTAAGTAAAGAATATACGATTCACACAGTGTTTCATGTGATCTTAACTCGAATTAAGGATTTCCCGGATCTTAGGTACCTTTTCTACACTAAGAACTGACTTGGAGAATCTCTTTGAGCTGTTCTAAACAAGTTCTCATCTGTTTACAGTCATTTTCTCTGAATTATCCATGTTTTCATGTAGTTTCCTATATTCTGCCTTCTGGTCCAAGTATAAGCTTTGCCAACTTTATCAAACAACTTCCTACACACACTTATGAACTGAGGGATCTCAGGAACATTGTCTCTCAACTGTGTTATAGAGTGTTCTACTACATTTCAGTGAAGTGTAAGGCTTTCCAAAGCTGCCGAACGTGTTTCTTTCTCATTTCCATGGTATTCTGCCTTGTATAACACACATTTAGAGGATCCAAGATGGCTGCTCGGGTAGACACCTAGCCGCAGCAGCTCACAACAATTTCAAGGGAATACAACTAAAATGTAGAGTGGACATTGCCCAGAGCTACAGGTAGTCGACTGACTGAAAACTCTACAATAGGAAGGAGGGAGAAAACCAGAAGGAAAATCAGAGGAGCTGAAAAAACGCCTAAGGTACGGAGACATGCGGCGCGCTCGCACTCACGCGCGCGCGGAGAGGTCGCAGCCGGAGAGGAGGAGAGGGCTGGGTGCTGCCCGGCGTTCCTTAGCAGGAAGGAAATAGAACCCCCAGCCTGGGCTGAACCCCCGAACCGGCAGCACTGAGCCCCAAGTTATGGGCCAGACCCTGGGGACCCAGGCTCCGGCAGGGGGAGACAATCCCGGGGGACGGCGAAAGGCGGGGCCCCGGAGTCGCGCGCAGAGAACTGAATGTTGACTCTGATGCTGGATTACCCTAGCCGGAAGAAACAAAGCCTCCGGCGGCAGCTCTGAGCCTCAGTCCGGACCACCCCGAACTCCAGGTCTGGGCCAGTCCCTGGGGACCCAGGCTCGGGCAGGGGGAGACGGAGCTGTGTGGTGGAGTCCTGGGAGCAGGGCGAAAGGCCGAGCCCCCGGAGTCGCGCACACTGTGCGCAGAGGACAGTCTGTTGACTCTGATCCTGGACTCCCCTAGTGGGAGGGAGAAAGAAACCTCCAGACTGGAGGAATGCGACAGGGAGCAGGAGCCCCTGCCGGACACCGGCCAGCCGGGCGCCAGCAAGGAGCCGGGCGACGGGGCCCCCAGCGGGGGGGGGTGCCACTGAGCCTTCGACTGCTGAGCGCGGGCAACAGAGCCAAGGACGGGGGCTGCTTCCTGGGCGGCGCCACCGACCCCGGCAACAGGCTGGAGCAGCGCGGGAGCCCTCGGAGAACAAAGGGGTGCCACAGGCCAACCTGCTGAGCTCCCAGGACAAGGAGGAAGAAACCAAAGAAGTTCTCAATGTGAAGAAATCAAGTGAGAGCAAATGATAGTAAAATTACTTAAGAAAGAATAAAAAGAAGATCTTGAAAAATCAAAGACTAAGTCAGAACTCAACGCACCAGCCAACATTGCAACATAAATGCGTTTGGTTTTTTTTTAAAAAAAGAAAAAAAAAAGAGAAAAAAGGGACAGAATGTTGGAACAGCGGCGACCAGGCCTAGAGTGGCCAGGCACAAGGCAGTGGCAGCTGGGCCCGGAGCAGCAGTGGCCAGGCCCCAGAGCAGCAGCAGCCAGAACAAGAGCATCAACGGCCAGCACTGGAGCAGCCAGACCTGGGGCAGTGGCAGCCAGGCCTGAGGCAGAGGCGGCCAAGCCCAGGGTGGCCAGTCCAGGAACACCCAGACATGGAGTGGCTGGGCCCGGAGAAGCCGGGCCCAGAGCAGCCGGGTTGGGAGCAGCCAGGCCCAGAACAGCAGTAGCCAAGCCCGGAGCATCCAGGCTGGGAGCGGCCAGGCCCGGAGCAGCAGCGGTCAGGCTGGGAGCGGCCAGGCCCGGAGCAGCCGGGTCTGGTGTGGCCAGGCCTGGAGCAGCGGCTGCCAGGCTAGGAGCAGCCAGGCCCGGAGCAGCAGCTGCCAGGCTGGGAGCAGCCAGGTCCGGAGCAGCCGGGTCTGGTGTGGCCAGGCCTGTAGCAGCGGCTGCCAGGCTGGGAGCGGCCAGGCCCAGAGCAACAGCTGCCAGGCGGGGAGCAGCCAGGCCCGGAGCAGCCGGGTCTGGTGCGGCCAGGCCAGGAGCAGCGGCTGCCAGGCTGGGAGCGGCCAGGCCCAGAGCAGCCGGGTCTGGTGCGGCCAGGCCCGGAGCAGTGGCTGCCAGGCTGGGAGTGGCCAGGCCTGGAGAAGCAGCTGCCAGGCTGGGAGCGGCCAGGCCCGGAGCAGCCGGGTCTGGTGCGGCCAGGCCCGGAGCAGCGGCTGCCAGGCTGGGAGCGGCCAGGCCCAGAGCAGCCGGGTCTGGTGCGGCCAGGCCCGGAGCAGCGGCTGCCAGGCTGGGAGCGGCCAGGCCCGGAGCAGCCGGGTCTGGTGCGGCCAGGCCCGGAGCAGTGGCTGCCAGGATGGGAGTGGCCAGGCCTGGAGAAGCGGCTGCCAGGCTGGGAGCGGCCAGGCCCGGAGCAGCCGGGTCTGGTGCGGCCAGGCCCGGAGCAGCGGCTGCCAGGCTGAGAGCGGCCAGGCTCGGAGCAGCCGGGTCTGGTGCGGCCAGGCCCGGAGCAGCGGCTGCCAGGCTGGGAGCGGCCAGGCCAGGAGCAGCGGCTGCCAGGCTGGGAGCGGCCAGGCCCGGAGCAGCAGCTGCCAGGCTGGGAGCGGCCAGGCCCGGAGCAGCCGGGTCTGGTGCGGCCAGGCCCGGAGCAGCAGCTGCCAGGCTGGGAGCGGCCAGGCCCGGAGCAGCGGCTGACAGGCTGGGAGTGGCCAGGCCCGGAGCAGCAGCTGCCGGGCTGGGAGTGGCCAGGCCCGGAGCAGCCGGGTCTGGTGCGGCCAGGCCTGGAGTAGCGGCTGACAGGCTGGGAGCGACCGGAACCGGAGCGGCCGGGACCGGAGCAACCGGTCCAGAGCAGCCGGGTCGGGTGCGGCCAGGCCTGTAGCAGCAACAGCCAAGTCCAGAGCAACTAGGTCGGGAGCAGCAGTGACCAGACCTGGAGCAGCTGGTTGTGGAACGAACCAGAGCAACAGAGGCCAGGCCCGGAGCAGCCAGGCCCGAAACAGCTCGCTCCTCGCCTGCCCCTGCCCCACAGCTGCCTCTCAGATATGGCTGGAAACTTTTGCGGGAACTTGAGGGTCTGCTGAATCAAGTGATGAAGGCTTAGATCTGGATGTGTTGAGTTAGTATAGCGCTGGGGTGTTGATCTGTGAGTGCCTTGGGTGGGGCCTGGATGAGGCTGGTTGACCTATTTGAAAATGTCTTTTGTGTGAAGTGTATCATTGGGCATGTGGAGGTATTATTGATATGAGAAAATGCTAAGTAACAGATTTACTATCTGAAAAGGGATTTACTATCCGGGAAAGGGAGGGAGGAAGAGACTGAACATAAACTGTGCACCTATGGATGAGGACAATGGGGGATGGGAGGGGGCAGAGGGTGGGGTGGGAACCTGGTGGAGGGGGGAAGAAATGAGGAACCTTTGTAATAATATGAACAATAAAGATTGATTTAAAAAAAAAAAAAAAAAAAAAAAAAAAAAAAAAAAAAAAACACACACATTTACCAGTCTAGTCTCCTTTAAGTAAAGAATATAGGATTCATACAGTGTTTCATGTGATCTTAACTCGAATTAAGGATTTCCCGGATCTTAGCTACCTTTTCTACATTAAGAACTGACTTGGAGAATCTCTTTCAGCTGTTCTAAACAAGTTCTCATCTGTTTACAGTCATTTTCCATGAATTATCCATGTTTTCATGTAGTTTCCTATATTCTTCCTTCTGGTCCAAGTATAAGCTTTGCCCACTTTATGAAATAACTTCCTACACACTGTTATGACCTGAGGCAGCTCGGGAACATTGTCTCTCAACTGTGTTATAGAGTGTAGTACTACATTTCAGTGAAGTGTAAGGTTTTCAAAAGCTGCCGAACGTGTTTCTTTCTCTATTTCAATGGTATCCTGCCTTGTATAACACACATTTACCACTCTAGTCTCCTTTAAGTAAAGAATATAGGATTCACACAGTGTTTCATGTGATCTTAACTAGACTTAAGGATTTCCCGGATCTTAGCTACCTTTTCTACACTAAGAACTGACTTGGAGAATCTCTTTCAGCAGTTCTAAACAAGTTCTCATCTGTTTACAGTCATTTTCTCTGAATTTTCCATGTTTTCATGTAGTTTCCTATATTCTGCCTTCTGGTCCAAGTATAAGCTTTGCCCACTTTATCAAACAACTTCCTACACACTGTTATGAACTGAGGCAGCTCGGGAACATTGTCTCTCAACTTTGTTATAGAGTGTAGTACTATATTTCAGTGAAGTGTAAGGCTTTCCAAAGCTGCCAACCTTGTTTCTTTCTCTATTTCAATGGTATTCTGCCTTGTATAACACACATTTACCACTCTAGTCTCCTTTAAGTAAAGAATATAGGATTCACACAGTGTTTCATGTGATCTTAACTAGACTTAAGGATTTCCCGGATCTTATCTACCTTTTCCACACTAAGAACTGACTTGGAGAATCTCTTTCAGCTGTTCTAAACAAGTTGTAATCTGTTTAAAGTCATTTTCTCTGAATTATCCATGTTTTCATGTAGTTTCCTATATTCTGCCTTCTGGTCCAAGTATACACTTTGCCCACTTTATCAAACAACTTCCTACACACTGTTATGAACTGAGGCAGCTCGGGAACATTGTCTCTCAACTGTGTTATAGAGTGTAGTACTACATTTCAGTGAAGTGTAAGGCTTTCCAAAGCTGCCGAACGTGTTTCTTTCTCTATTTCAATGGTATTCTGCCTTGTATAACACACATTTACCACTGTAGTCTCCTTTAAGTAAAGAATATAGGATTCATACAGTGTTTCGTGTGATCTTAACTCGAATTAAGGATTTCCCGGATCTTACCTACTTTTTTTACCCTAAGAACTGACTTGGAGAATCTCTTTGAGCTGTTCTAAACAAGTTCTCATCTGTTTACAGTCATTTTCTCTGAATTATCCATGTTTTCATGTCTTTTCCTATATTCTGCCTTCTGGTCCAATTATAAGCTTTGCCCACTTTATCAAACAACTTCCTACACACTGTTATGAACTGAGGCAGCTCGGGAACATTGTCTCTCAACTGTGTTGTAGAGTGTAGTACTACATTTCAGTGAAGTGTAAGGCTTTCCAAAGCTGCCGAACGTGTTTCTTTCTCAATTTCAATGGCATTTTGCCTTGTATAACACACATTTACCACTCTAGTCTCCTTTAAGTAAAGAATATATGATTCATACAGTGTTTCATGTCATCTTAACTTGAATTCAGGATTTCCCCGATCTTAGCTTCCTTTTCTACACTAAGAACTAACTTAGATTATCTCTTTGAGCTGTTCTAAACAAGTTCTCATCTGTTTACAGTCATTTTCTCTGAATTATCCATGTTCTCATGTAGTTTCCTATATTCTGCCTTCTGGTCCAAGTATAAGCTTTGCCCACTTTATCAAACAACTTCCTACACACTGTTATGAACTGAGGCAGCTCGGGAACATTGTCCCTCAACTGTGTTATAGAGTGTAGTACTATATTTCAGTGAAGTGTAAGGCTTTCCAAAGCTGCCGACCGTGTTTCTTTCTCTACTTCAATGGTATTCTGCCTTGTGTAACACACATTTACCACTCTAGTCTCCTTTAAGTAAAGAATATAGGATTCATACAGTGTTTCATGTCATCTTAACTTGAATTAAGGATTTCCCGGATCTTAGCTACCTTTTCTACACTAAGAACTAACTTGGAGAATCTCTTTGAGCTGTTTTAAACAAGTTCTCATCTGTTTACAGTCATTTTCTCTGAATTATCCATGTTTTCATGTAGTTTCCTATATTCTGCCTTCTGGTCCAAGTATAAGCTTTGCCCACTTTATCAAACAACTTCCTACACACTGTTATGAACTGAGGCAGCTCGGGAACATTGTCTCTCAACTGTGTTATAGAGTGTAGTACTACATTTCAGTGAAGTGTAAGGCTTTCCAAAGCTGCCGAACGTATTTCTTTCTCTATTTCAATGGTATTCTGCCTTGTATAACACACATTAACCACTGTAGTCTCCTTTAAGTAAAGAATATAGGATTCATACATTGTTTCATTTGATCTTAACTCGATTTAAGGATTTCCCGGATCTTAGCTACCTTTTTTACACTAAGAACTGAATTGGAGAATCTCTTTGAGCTGTTCTAAACAAGTTCTCATCTGTTTACAGTCATTTTCTCTGTATTATCCATGTTTTCATGTAGTTTCCTATATTCTGCCTTCTGGTCCAAGTATAAACTTTGCCCACTTTATCAAACAACTTCCTACACACTGTTATGAACTGAGGCAGCTCGGGAACATTGTCTCTCAACTGTGTTATAGAGTGTAGTACTACATTTCAGTGAAGTGTAAGGCTTTCCAAAGCTGCCGAACGTGTTTCTTTCTCTATTTCAATGGTATTCTGCCTTGTATAACACACATTTACCACTCTAGTCTCCTTTAAGTAAAGAATATAGGATTCATACAGTGTTTCGTGTGATCTTAACTCGAATTAAGGATTTCCCGGATCTTACCTACCTTTTTTACACTAAGAACTGACTTGGAGAATCTCTTTGAGCTGTTCTAAACAAGTTCTCATCTGTTTACAGTCATTTTCTCTGAATTATCCATGTTTTCATGTCTTTTCCTATATTCTGCCTTCTGGTCCAATTATAAGCTTTGCCCACTTTATCAAACAACTTCCTACACACTGTTATGAACTGAGGCACCTCGGGAACATTGTCCCTCAAGTGTGTTATAGAGTGTAGTACTATATTTCAGTGAAGTGTAAGGCTTTCCAAAGCTGCCGACCATGTTTCTTTCTCTATTTCAATGGCATTTTGCCTTGTATAACACACATTTACCACTCTAGTCTCCTTTAAGTAAAGAATATATGATTCATACAGTGTTTCATGTCATCTTAACTTGAATTCAGGATTTCCCCGATCTTAGCTTCCTTTTCTACACTAAGAACTAACTTAGAATATCTCTTTGAGCTGTTCTAAACAAGTTCTCATCTGTT
Organism: Pipistrellus hanaki; assembly: GCF_964339955.1. NCBI lineage: Eukaryota > Metazoa > Chordata > Mammalia > Chiroptera > Vespertilionidae > Pipistrellus > Pipistrellus hanaki. The sequence continues at coordinate 2,689,325 of NC_140510.1, read as the reverse complement.
TACAGTCATTTTCTCTGAATTATCCATGTTCTCATGTAGTTTCCTATATTCTGCCTTCTGGTCCAAGTATAAGCTTTGCCCACTTTATCAAACAACTTCCTACACACTGTTATGAACTGAGGCAGCTCGGGAACATTGTCCCTCAACTGTGTTATAGAGTGTAGTACTATATTTCAGTGAAGTGTAAGGCTTTCCAAAGCTGCCGACCGTGTTTCTTTCTCTACTTCAATGGTATTCTGCCTTGTGTAACACACATTTACCACTCTAGTCTCCTTTAAGTAAAGAATATAGGATTCATACAGTGTTTCATGTCATCTTAACTTGAATTAAGGATTTCCCGGATCTTAGCTACCTTTTCTACACTAAGAACTAACTTGGAGAATCTCTTTGAGCTGTTTTAAACAAGTTCTCATCTGTTTACAGTCATTTTCTCTGAATTATCCAGGTTTTCATGTAGTTTCCTATATTCTGCCTTCTGGTCCAAGTATAAGCTTTGCCCACTTTATCAAACAACTTCCTACACACTGTTATGAACTGAGGCAGCTCGGGAACATTGTCTCTCAACTGTGTTATAGAGTGTAGTACTACATTTCAGTGAAGTGTAAGGCTTTCCAAAGCTGCCGAACGTATTTCTTTCTCTATTTCAATGGTATTCTGCCTTGTATAACACACATTAACCACTGTAGTCTCCTTTAAGTAAAGAATATAGGATTCATACAGTGTTTCATTTGATCTTAACTCGATTTAAGGATTTCCCGGATCTTAGCTACCTTTTTTACACTAAGAACTGAATTGGAGAATCTCTTTGAGCTGTTCTAAACAAGTTCTCATCTGTTTACAGTCATTTTCTCTGTATTATCCATGTTTTCATGTAGTTTCCTATATTCTGCCTTCTGGTCCAAGTATAAACTTTGCCCACTTTATCAAACAACTTCCTACACACTGTTATGAACTGAGGCAGCTCGGGAACATTGTCTCTCAACTGTGTTATAGAGTGTAGTACTACATTTCAGTGAAGTGTAAGGCTTTCCAAAGCTGCCGAACGTGTTTCTTTCTCTATTTCAATGGTATTCTGCCTTGTATAACACACATTTACCACTCTAGTCTCCTTTAAGTAAAGAATATAGGATTCATACAGTGTTTCGTGTGATCTTAACTCGAATTAAGGATTTCCCGGATCTTACCTACCTTTTTTACACTAAGAACTGACTTGGAGAATCTCTTTGAGCTTTTCTAAACAAGTTCTCATCTGTTTACAGTCATTTTCTCTGAATTATCCATGTTTTCATGTCTTTTCCTATATTCTGCCTTCTGGTCCAATTATAAGCTTTGCCCACTTTATCAAACAACTTCCTACACACTGTTATGAACTGAGGCACCTCGGGAACATTGTCCCTCAAGTGTGTTATAGAGTGTAGTACTATATTTCAGTGAAGTGTAAGGCTTTCCAAAGCTGCCGACCATGTTTCTTTCTGTATTTCAATGGTATTCTGCCTTGTATAACACACATTTACCACTCTAGTCTCCTTTAAGTAAAGAATATAGGATTCACACAGTGTTTCATGTGATCTTAACTAGACTTAAGGATTTCCCGGATCTTAGCTACCTTTTCTACACTAAGAACTGACTTGGAGAATCTCTTTCAGCTGTTCTAAACAAGTTCTAATCTGTTTACAGTCATTTTCTCTGAATTATCCATGTTTTCATGTCTTTTCCTATATTCTGCCTTCTGGTCCAAGTATAAGCTTTGCCCACTTTATCAAACAACTTCCTACACACTGTTATGAACTGAGCCACCTCGGGAACATTGTCTCTCAACTGTGTTATAGAGTGCAGTACTATATTTGAGTGAAGTGTAAGGCTTTCCAAAGCTACCGAACGTGTTTCTTTCTTAATTCCAATGGCATTTTGCCTTGTATAACACACATTTACCACTCTAGTCTCCTTTAAGTAAAGAATATAGGATTCATACAGTGTTTCATGTCATCTTAACTTGAATTCAGGATTTCCCCGATCTTAGCTTCCTTTTCTACACTAAGAACTAACTTGGAGAATCTCTTTGAGCTGTTTTAAACAAGTTCTCATGTGTTTACAGTCATTTTCTCTGTATTATCCATGTTTTCATGTAGTTTCCTATATTCTGCCTTCTGGTCCAAGTATAAACTTTGCCCACTTTATCAAACAACTTCCTACACACTGTTATGAACTGAGGCACCTCGGGAACATTGTCCCTCAAGTGTGTTATAGAGTGTAGTACTATATATCAGTGAAGTGTAAGGCTTTCCAAAGCTGCCGACCATGTTTCTTTCTCTATTTCAATGGTATTCTGCCTTGTATAACACACATTTACCACTCTAGTCTCCTTTAAGTAAAGAATATAGGATTCACACAGTGTTTCATGTGATCTTAACTAGACTTAAGGATTTCCGGGATCTTAGCTACCTTTTCTACACTAAGAACTGACTTGGAGAATCTCTTTCAGCTGTTCTAAACAAGATCTAATCTGTTTACAGTCATTTTCTCTGAATTATCCATGTTTTCATGTCTTTTCCTATATTCTGCCTTCTGGTCCAAGTATAAGCTTTGCCCACTTTATCAAACAACTTCCTACACACTGTTATGAACTGAGCCACCTCGGGAACATTGAATCTCAACTGTGTTATAGAGTGCAGTACTATATTTCAGTGAAGTGTAAGGCTTTCCAAAGCTGCCGAACGTGTTTCTTTCTCAATTTCAATGGTATTCTGCCTTCTATAACACACATTTACCACTATAGTCTCCTTTAAGTAAAGAATATAGGATTCATACAGTGTTTCATGTCATCTTAACTTGAATTAAGGATTTCCCAGGTCTTAGCTACCTTTTCTACACTAAGAAATGAGTTGGAGAATCTCTTTCAGCTGTTCTAAACAAGTTCTCATCTGTTTACAGTCATTTTCTCTGAATTATCCATGTTTTCATGTAGTTTCCTATATTCTGCCTTCTGGTCCAAGTATAAGCTTTGCCCACTTTATCAAACAATTTCCTACACACTTTTATGAACTGAGGAAGCTCGGGAACATTGTCTCTCAACTGTGTTTTAGAGTGTAGTACTACATTTCATTGAAGTGTAAGGCTTTCCAATGCTGCTGACCGTGTTTCTTTCTCTATTTCAATGGTATTCTGCCTTGTATAACACACATTTACCACTCTAGTCTCCTTTAAGTAAAGAATATAGGATTCATACAGTGTTTCATGTGATCTTTACTCAAATTAAGGATTTCCCGGATCTTAGCTACCTTTTGTACACTAAGAACTGACTTGGAGAATCTCTTTGAGGTGTTCTAAACAAGCTCTCATCTGTTTACAGTCATTTTCTCTGAACTATCCATGTTTTCATGTAGTTTCCTATATTCTGCCTTCTGGTCCAAGTATAAGCTTTGCCCACTTTATCAAACAACTTCCTACACACTGTTATGAACTGAGGCACCTCGGGAACATTGTCCCTCAAGTGTGTTATAGAGTGTAGTACTATATTTCAGTGAAGTGTAAGGCTTTCCAAAGCTGCCGACCATGTTTCTTTCTCTATTTCAATGGTATTCTGCCTTGTATAACACACATTGACCACTCTAGTCTCCTTTAAGTAAAGAATATAGGATTCACACAGTGTTTCATGTGATCTTAACTAGACTTAAGGATTTCTCGGATCTTAGCTACCTTTTCTACACTAAGAACTGACTTGGAGAATCTCTTTCAGCTGTTCTAAACAAGTTCTCATCTGTTTACAGTCATTTTCTCTGAATTATCCATGTTTTCATGTAGTTTCCTATATTCTGCCTTCTGGTCCAAGTATAAGCTTTGCCCACTTTATCAAACAATTTCCTACACACTGTTATGAACTGAGGCAGCTCGGGAACATTGTCTCTCAACTGTGTTTTAGAGTGTAGTACTACATTTCATTGAAGTGTAAGGCTTTCCAATGCTGCTGACCGTGTTTCTTTCTCTATTTCAATGGTATTCTGCCTTCTATAACACACATTTACCACTCTAGTCTCCTTTAAGTAAAGAATATAGGATTCATACAGTGTTTCATGTCATCTTAACTTGAATTAAGGATTTTCCGGATCTTAGCTACCTTTTCTACACTAAGAAATGACTTGGAGAATCTCTTTCAGCTGTTCTAAACAAGTTCTCATCTGTTTACCGTCATTTTTTCTGAATTATCCATGTTTTCATGTAGTTTCCTATATTCTGCCTTCTGGTCCAAGTATAAGCTTTGCCCACTTTATCAAACAACTTCCTACACACTGTTATGAACTGAGGCACCTCGGGAACCTTGTCCCTCAACTGTGTTATAGAGTGTAGTACTATATTATAGTGAAGTGTAAGGCTTTCCAAAGCTGCCGACCGTGTTTCTTTCTCTATTTCAATGGTATTCTGCCTTCTAAAACACACATTTACCACTCTAGTCTCCTTTAAGTAAAGAATATAGGATTCATACAGTGTTTCATGTCATCTTAACTTGAATTAAGGATTTCCCGGATCATAGCTACCTTTTCTACTCTAAGAACTGTCTTGGAGAATCTCTTTGAGCTGTTCTAAACAAGTTCTCATCTGTTTACAGTCATTTTCTCTGAATTATCCATGTTTTCATGTAGTTTCCTATATTCTGCCTTCTGGTCCAAGTATAAGCATTGCCCACTTTATCAAACAACATCCTACGCACTGTTATGAACTGAGGCACCTCGGGAACATTGTCTCTCAACTGTGTTATAGAGTGTAGTACTATATTTCAGTGAATTGTAAGGCTTTCCAAAGCTGCTGAACGTGTTTCTTTCTCAATTTCAATGGTATTCTGCCTTCTATAACACACATTTACCACTCTAGTCTCCTTTAAGTAAAGAATATAGGATTCATACAGTGTTTCATGTCATCTTAACTTGAATTAAGGATTTCCCGGATCTTAGCTACGTTTTCTACACTAAGAACTGACTTGGAGAATCTCTTTGAGCTGTTCTAAACAAGTTCTCATCTGTTTACAGTCATTTTCTCTGTATTATCCATGTTTTCATGTAGTTTCCTATATTCTGCCTTCTGGTCCAAGTATAAACTTTGCCCACTTTATCAAACAACTTCCTACACACTGTTATGAACTGAGGCACCTCGGGAACATTGTCCCTCAAGTGTGTTATAGAGTGTAGTACTATATATCAGTGAAGTGTAAGGCTTTCCAAAGCTGCCGACCATGTTTCTTTCTCTATTTCAATGGTATTCTGCCTTGTATAACACACATTTACCACTCTAGTCTCCTTTAAGTAAAGAATATAGGATTCACACAGTGTTTCATGTGATCTTAACTAGACTTAAGGATTTCCCGGATCTTAGCTACCTTTTCTACACTAAGAACTGACTTGGAGAATCTCTTTCAGCTGTTCTAAACAAGATCTAATCTGTTTACAGTCATTTTCTCTGAATTATCCATGTTTTCATGTCTTTTCCTATATTCTGCCTTCTGGTCCAAGTATAAGCTTTGCCCACTTTATCAAACAACTTCCTACACACTGTTATGAACTGAGCCACCTCGGGAACATTGAATCTCAACTGTGTTATAGAGTGCAGTACTATATTTCAGTGAAGTGTAAGGCTTTCCAAAGCTGCCGAACGTGTTTCTTTCTCAATTTCAATGGTATTCTGCCTTCTATAACACACATTTACCACTATAGTCTCCTTTAAGTAAAGAATATAGGATTCATACAGTGTTTCATGTCATCTTAACTTGAATTAAGGATTTCCCAGGTCTTAGCTACCTTTTCTACACTAAGAAATGAGTTGGAGAATCTCTTTCAGCTGTTCTAAACAAGTTCTCATCTGTTTACAGTCATTTTCTCTGAATTATCCATGTTTTCATGTAGTTTCCTATATTCTGCCTTCTGGTCCAAGTATAAGCTTTGCCCACTTTATCAAACAATTTCCTACACACTGTTATGAACTGAGGCAGCTCGGGAACATTGTCTCTCAACTGTGTTTTAGAGTGTAGTACTACATTTCATTGAAGTGTAAGGCTTTCCAATGCTGCTGACCGTGTTTCTTTCTCTATTTCAATGGTATTCTGCCTTCTATAACACACATTTACCACTCTAGTCTCCTTTAAGTAAAGAATATAGGATTCATACAGTGTTTCATGTCATCTTAACTTGAATTAAGGATTTTCCGGATCTTAGCTACCTTTTCTACACTAAGAAATGACTTGGAGAATCTCTTTCAGCTGTTCTAAACAAGTTCTCATCTGTTTACCGTCATTTTTTCTGAATTATCCATGTTTTCATGTAGTTTCCTATATTCTGCCTTCTGGTCCAAGTATAAGCTTTGCCCACTTTATCAAACAACTTCCTACACACTGTTATGAACTGAGGCACCTCGGGAACCTTGTCCCTCAACTGTGTTATAGAGTGTAGTACTATATTATAGTGAAGTGTAAGGCTTTCCAAAGCTGCCGACCGTGTTTCTTTCTCTATTTCAATGGTATTCTGCCTTCTAAAACACACATTTACCACTCTAGTCTCCTTTAAGTAAAGAATATAGGATTCATACAGTGTTTCACGTCATCTTAACTTGAATTAAGGATTTCCCGGATCATAGCTACCTTTTCTACTCTAAGAACTGACTTGGAGAATCTCTTTGAGCTGTTCTAAACAAGTTCTCATCTGTTTACAGTCATTTTCTCTGAATTATCCATGTTTTCATGTAGTTTCCTATATTCTGCCTTCTGGTCCAAGTATAAGCATTGCCCACTTTATCAAACAACATCCTACGCACTGTTATGAACTGAGGCACCTCGGGAACATTGTCTCTCAACTGTGTTATAGAGTGTAGTACTATATTTCAGTGAAGTGTAAGGCTTTCCAAAGCTGCTGAACGTGTTTCTTTCTCAATTTCAATGGTATTCTGCCTTCTATAACACACATTTACCACTCTAGTCTCCTTTAAGTAAAGAATATAGGATTCATACAGTGTTTCATGTCATCTTAACTTGAATTAAGGATTTCCCGGATCTTAGCTACGTTTTCTACACTAAGAACTGACTTGGAGAATCTCTTTGAGCTGTTCTAAACAAGTTCTCATCTGTTTACAGTCATTTTCTCTGTATTATCCATGTTTTCATGTAGTTTCCTATATTCTGCCTTCTGGTCCAAGTATAAACTTTGCCCACTTTATCAAACAACTTCCTACACACTGTTATGAACTGAGGCACCTCGGGAACATTGTCCCTCAAGTGTGTTATAGAGTGTAGTACTATATATCAGTGAAGTGTAAGGCTTTCCAAAGCTGCCGACCATGTTTCTTTCTCTATTTCAATGGTATTCTGCCTTGTATAACACACATTTACCACTCTAGTCTCCTTTAAGTAAAGAATATAGGATTCACACAGTGTTTCATGTGATCTTAACTAGACTTAAGGATTTCCCGGATCTTAGCTACCTTTTCTACACTAAGAACTGACTTGGAGAATCTCTTTGAGCTGTTCTAAACAAGTTCTCATCTGTTTACAGTCATTTTCTCTGAATTATCCATGTTTTCATGTAGTTTCCTATATTCTGCCTTCTGGTCCAAGTATAAGCATTGCCCACTTTATCAAACAACATCCTACGCACTGTTATGAACTGAGGCACCTCGGGAACATTGTCTCTCAACTGTGTTATAGAGTGTAGTACTATATTTCAGTGAAGTGTAAGGCTTTCCAAAGCTGCTGAACGTGTTTCTTTCTCAATTTCAATGGTATTCTGCCTTCTATAACACACATTTACCACTCTAGTCTCCTTTAAGTAAAGAATATAAGATTCATACAGTGTTTCATGTCATCTTAACTTGAATTAAGGATTTCCCGGATCTTAGCTACGTTTTCTACACTAAGAAATGACTTGGAGAATCTCTTTGAGCTGTTCTAAACAAGTTCTCATCTGTTTATAGTCATTTTCTCTGAATTATCCATGTTTTCATGTAGTTTCCTATATTCTGCCTTCTGGTCCAAGTATAAGGTTTGCCCACTTTATCAAACAACTTCCTACATACTGTTATGAACTGAGGCAGCTCAGGAACATTGTCTCTCACCTGTGTTATAGAGTTTAGTACTACATTTCATTGAAGTGTGAGGCTTTCCAATGCTGCTGAACGTGTTTCTTTCTGTATTTCAATGGTATTCATCCTTGTATAACACACATTTACCACGCTAGTCTCCTTTAAGTAAAGAATATAGGATTCATACAGTGTTTCATGTGATCTTAACTCGAATTAAGGATTTCCCGGATCTTAGCTACCTTTTCTACTGTAAGAACTGACTTGGAGAATCTCTTTGAGCTGTTCTAAACAAGTTCTCATCTGTTTACAGTCATTTTCTCTGAATTATCCATGTTTTCATGTAGTTTCCTATATTCTGCCTTCTGGTCCAAGTATAAGCATTGCCCACTTTATCAAACAACATCCTACGCACTGTTATGAACTGAGGCACCTCGGGAACATTGTCTCTCAACTGTGTTATAGAGTGTAGTACTATATTTCAGTGAAGTGTAAGGCTTTCCAAAGCTGCTGAACGTGTTTCTTTCTCAATTTCAATGGTATTCTGCCTTCTATAACACACATTTACCACTCTAGTCTCCTTTAAGTAAAGAATATAGGATTCATACAGTGTTTCATGTCATCTTAACTTGAATTAAGGATTTCCCGGATCTTAGCTACGTTTTCTACACTAAGAAATGACTTGGAGAATCTCTTTGAGCTGTTCTAAACAAGTTCTCATCTGTTTATAGTCATTTTCTCTGAATTATCCATGTTTTCATGTAGTTTCCTATATTCTGCCTTCTGGTCCAAGTATAAGGTTTGCCCACTTTATCAAACAACTTCCTACATACTGTTATGAACTGAGGCAGCTCAGGAACATTGTCTCTCACCTGTGTTATAGAGTGTAGTACTACATTTCATTGAAGTGTGAGGCTTTCCAATGCTGCTGAACGTGTTTCTTTCTGTATTTCAATGGTATTCATCCTTGTATAACACACATTTACCACTCTAGTCTCCTTTAAGTAAAGAATATAGGATTCATACAGTGTTTCATGTGATCTTAACTCGAATTAAGGATTTCCCGGATCTTAGCTACCTTTTCTACTCTAAGAACTGACTTGGAGAATCTCTTTGAGCTGTTCTAAACAAGTTCTCATCTGTTTACAGTCATTTTCTCTGAATTATCCATGTTTTCATGTAGTTTCCTATATTCTGCCTTCTGGTCCAAGTATAAGCATTGCCCACTTTATCAAACAACATCCTAAGCACTGTTATGAAGTGAGGCACCTCGGGAACATTGTCTCTCAACTGTGTTATAGAGTGTAGTACTATATTTCAGTGAAGTGTAAGGCTTTCCAAAGCTGCTGAACGTGTTTCTTTCTCAATTTCAATGGTATTCTGCCTTCTATAACACACATTTACCACTCTAGTCTCCTTTAAGTAAAGAATATAGGATTCATACAGTGTTTCATGTCATCTTAACTTGAATTAAGGATTTTCCGGATCTTAGCTACCTTTTCTACACTAAGAAATGACTTGGAGAATCTCTTTCAGCTGTTCTAAACAAGTTCTCATCTGTTTACAGTCATTTTCTCTGAATTATCCGTGTTTTCATGTAGTTTCCTATATTCTGCCTTCTGGTCCAAGTATAAGCTTTGCCCACTTTATCAAACAACTTCCTACACACTGTTATGAACTGAGGCACCTCGGGAACCTTGTCCCTCAACTGTGTTATAGAGTGTAGTACTATATTATAGTGAAGTGTAAGGCTTTCCAAAGCTGCCGACCGTGTTTCTTTCTCTATTTCAATGGTATTCTGCCTTCTAAAACACACATTTACCACTCTAGTCTCCTTTAAGTAAAGAATATAGGATTCATACAGTGTTTCATGTCATCTTAACTTGAATTAAGGATTTCCCGGATCATAGCTACCTTTTCTACTCTAAGAACTGACTTGGAGAATCTCTTTGAGCTGTTCTAAACAAGTTCTCATCTGTTTACAGTCATTTTCTCTGAATTATCCATGTTTTCATGTAGTTTCCTATATTCTGCCTTCTGGTCCAAGTATAAGCATTGCCCACTTTATCAAACAACATCCTACGCACTGTTATGAACTGAGGCACCTCGGGAACATTGTCTCTCAACTGTGTTATAGAGTGTAGTACTATATTTCAGTGAAGTGTAAGGCTTTCCAAAGCTGCTGAACGTGTTTCTTTCTCAATTTCAATGGTATTCTGCCTTCTATAACACACATTTACCACTCTAGTCTCCTTTAAGTAAAGAATATAAGATTCATACAGTGTTTCATGTCATCTTAACTTGAATTAAGGATTTCCCGGATCTTAGCTACGTTTTCTACACTAAGAAATGACTTGGAGAATCTCTTTGAGCTGTTCTAAACAAGTTCTCATCTGTTTATAGTCATTTTCTCTGAATTATCCATGTTTTCATGTAGTTTCCTATATTCTGCCTTCTGGTCCAAGTATAAGGTTTGCCCACTTTATCAAACAACTTCCTACATACTGTTATGAACTGAGGCAGCTCAGGAACATTGTCTCTCACCTGTGTTATAGAGTTTAGTACTACATTTCATTGAAGTGTGAGGCTTTCCAATGCTGCTGAACGTGTTTCTTTCTGTATTTCAATGGTATTCATCCTTGTATAACACACATTTACCACTCTAGTCTCCTTTAAGTAAAGAATATAGGATTCATACAGTGTTTCATGTGATCTTAACTCGAATTAAGGATTTCCCGGATCTTAGCTACCTTTTCTACTCTAAGAACTGACTTGGAGAATCTCTTTGAGCTGTTCTAAACAAGTTCTCATCTGTTTACAGTCATTTTCTCTGAATTATCCATGTTTTCATGTAGTTTCCTATATTCTGCCTTCTGGTCCAAGTATAAGCATTGCCCACTTTATCAAACAACATCCTACGCACTGTTATGAACTGAGGCACCTCGGGAACATTGTCTCTCAACTGTGTTATAGAGTGTAGTACTATATTTCAGTGAAGTGTAAGGCTTTCCAAAGCTGCTGAACGTGTTTCTTTCTCAATTTCAATGGTATTCTGCCTTCTATAACACACATTTACCACTCTAGTCTCCTTTAAGTAAAGAATATAGGATTCATACAGTGTTTCATGTCATCTTAACTTGAATTAAGGATTTTCCGGATCTTAGCTACCTTTTCTACACTAAGAAATGACTTGGAGAATCTCTTTCAGCTGTTCTAAACAAGTTCTCATCTGTTTACCGTCATTTTCTCTGAATTATCCATGTTTTCATGTAGTTTCCTATATTCTGCCTTCTGGTCCAAGTATAAGCTTTGCCCACTTTATCAAACAACTTCCTACACACTGTTATGAACTGAGGCACCTCGGGAACCTTGTCCCTCAACTGTGTTATAGAGTGTAGTACTATATTATAGTGAAGTGTAAGGCTTTCCAAAGCTGCCGACCGTGTTTCTTTCTCTATTTCAATGGTATTCTGCCTTCTAAAACACACATTTACCACTCTAGTCTCCTTTAAGTAAAGAATATAGGATTCATACAGTGTTTCATGTCATCTTAACTTGAATTAAGGATTTCCCGGATCATAGCTACCTTTTCTACTCTAAGAACTGACTTGGAGAATCTCTTTGAGCTGTTCTAAACAAGTTCTCATCTGTTTACAGTCATTTTCTCTGAATTATCCATGTTTTCATGTAGTTTCCTATATTCTGCCTTCTGGTCCAAGTATAAGCATTGCCCACTTTATCAAACAACATCCTACGCACTGTTATGAACTGAGGCACCTCGGGAACATTGTCTCTCAACTGTGTTATAGAGTGTAGTACTATATTTCAGTGAAGTGTAAGGCTTTCCAAAGCTGCTGAACGTGTTTCTTTCTCAATTTCAATGGTATTCTGCCTTCTATAACACACATTTACCACTCTAGTCTCCTTTAAGTAAAGAATATAAGATTCATACAGTGTTTCATGTCATCTTAACTTGAATTAAGGATTTCCCGGATCTTAGCTACGTTTTCTACACTAAGAAATGACTTGGAGAATCTCTTTGAGCTGTTCTAAACAAGTTCTCATCTGTTTATAGTCATTTTCTCTGAATTATCCATGTTTTCATGTAGTTTCCTATATTCTGCCTTCTGGTCCAAGTATAAGGTTTGCCCACTTTATCAAACAACTTCCTACATACTGTTATGAACTGAGGCAGCTCAGGAACATTGTCTCTCACCTGTGTTATAGAGTTTAGTACTACATTTCATTGAAGTGTGAGGCTTTCCAATGCTGCTGAACGTGTTTCTTTCTGTATTTCAATGGTATTCATCCTTGTATAACACACATTTACCACTCTAGTCTCCTTTAAGTAAAGAATATAGGATTCATACAGTGTTTCATGTGATCTTAACTCGAATTAAGGATTTCCCGGATCTTAGCTACCTTTTCTACTCTAAGAACTGACTTGGAGAATCTCTTTGAGCTGTTCTAAACAAGTTCTCATCTGTTTACAGTCATTTTCTCTGAATTATCCATGTTTTCATGTAGTTTCCTATATTCTGCCTTCTGGTCCAAGTATAAGCATTGCCCACTTTATCAAACAACATCCTACGCACTGTTATGAACTGAGGCACCTCGGGAACATTGTCTCTCAACTGTGTTATAGAGTGTAGTACTATATTTCAGTGAAGTGTAAGGCTTTCCAAAGCTGCTGAACGTGTTTCTTTCTCAATTTCAATGGTATTCTGCCTTCTATGACACACATTTACCACTCTAGTCTCCTTTAAGTAAAGAATATAGGATTCATACAGTGTTTCATGTCATCTTAACTTGAATTAAGGATTTTCCGGATCTTAGCTACCTTTTCTACACTAAGAAATGACTTGGAGAATCTCTTTCAGCTGTTCTAAACAAGTTCTCATCTGTTTACCGTCATTTTCTCTGAATTATCCATGTTTTCATGTAGTTTCCTATATTCTGCCTTCTGGTCCAAGTATAAGCTTTGCCCACTTTATCAAACAACTTCCTACACACTGTTATGAACTGAGGCACCTCGGGAACCTTGTCCCTCAACTGTGTTATAGAGTGTAGTACTATATTATAGTGAAGTGTAAGGCTTTCCAAAGCTGCCGACCGTGTTTCTTTCTCTATTTCAATGGTATTCTGCCTTCTAAAACACACATTTACCACTCTAGTCTCCTTTAAGTAAAGAATATAGGATTCATACAGTGTTTCATGTCATCTTAACTTGAATTAAGGATTTCCCGGATCATAGCTACCTTTTCTACTCTAAGAACTGACTTGGAGAATCTCTTTGAGCTGTTCTAAACAAGTTCTCATCTGTTTACAGTCATTTTCTCTGAATTATCCATGTTTTCATGTAGTTTCCTATATTCTGCCTTCTGGTCCAAGTATAAGCATTGCCCACTTTATCAAACAACATCCTACGCACTGTTATGAACTGAGGCACCTCGGGAACATTGTCTCTCAACTGTGTTATAGAGTGTAGTACTATATTTCAGTGAAGTGTAAGGCTTTCCAAAGCTGCTGAACGTGTTTCTTTCTCAATTTCAATGGTATTCTGCCTTCTATAACACACATTTACCACTCTAGTCTCCTTTAAGTAAAGAATATAAGATTCATACAGTGTTTCATGTCATCTTAACTTGAATTAAGGATTTCCCGGATCTTAGCTACGTTTTCTACACTAAGAAATGACTTGGAGAATCTCTTTGAGCTGTTCTAAACAAGTTCTCATCTGTTTATAGTCATTTTCTCTGAATTATCCATGTTTTCATGTAGTTTCCTATATTCTGCCTTCTGGTCCAAGTATAAGGTTTGCCCACTTTATCAAACAACTTCCTACATACTGTTATGAACTGAGGCAGCTCAGGAACATTGTCTCTCACCTGTGTTATAGAGTTTAGTACTACATTTCATTGAAGTGTGAGGCTTTCCAATGCTGCTGAACGTGTTTCTTTCTGTATTTCAATGGTATTCATCCTTGTATAACACACATTTACCACTCTAGTCTCCTTTAAGTAAAGAATATAGGATTCATACAGTGTTTCATGTGATCTTAACTCGAATTAAGGATTTCCCGGATCTTAGCTACCTTTTCTACTCTAAGAACTGACTTGGAGAATCTCTTTGAGCTGTTCTAAACAAGTTCTCATCTGTTTACAGTCATTTTCTCTGAATTATCCATGTTTTCATGTAGTTTCCTATATTCTGCCTTCTGGTCCAAGTATAAGCATTGCCCACTTTATCAAACAACATCCTACGCACTGTTATGAACTGAGGCACCTCGGGAACATTGTCTCTCAACTGTGTTATAGAGTGTAGTACTATATTTCAGTGAAGTGTAAGGCTTTCCAAAGCTGCTGAACGTGTTTCTTTCTCAATTTCAATGGTATTCTGCCTTCTATAACACACATTTACCACTCTAGTCTCCTTTAAGTAAAGAATATAGGATTCATACAGTGTTTCATGTCATCTTAACTTGAATTAAGGATTTTCCGGATCTTAGCTACCTTTTCTACACTAAGAAATGACTTGGAGAATCTCTTTCAGCTGTTCTAAACAAGTTCTCATCTGTTTACCGTCATTTTCTCTGAATTATCCATGTTTTCATGTAGTTTCCTATATTCTGCCTTCTGGTCCAAGTATAAGCTTTGCCCACTTTATCAAACAACTTCCTACACACTGTTATGAACTGAGGCACCTCGGGAACCTTGTCCCTCAACTGTGTTATAGAGTGTAGTACTATATTATAGTGAAGTGTAAGGCTTTCCAAAGCTGCCGACCGTGTTTCTTTCTCTATTTCAATGGTATTCTGCCTTCTAAAACACACATTTACCACTCTAGTCTCCTTTAAGTAAAGAATATAGGATTCATACAGTGTTTCATGTCATCTTAACTTGAATTAAGGATTTCCCGGATCATAGCTACCTTTTCTACTCTAAGAACTGACTTGGAGAATCTCTTTGAGCTGTTCTAAACAAGTTCTCATCTGTTTACAGTCATTTTCTCTGAATTATCCATGTTTTCATGTAGTTTCCTATATTCTGCCTTCTGGTCCAAGTATAAGCATTGCCCACTTTATCAAACAACATCCTACGCACTGTTATGAACTGAGGCACCTCGGGAACATTGTCTCTCAACTGTGTTATAGAGTGTAGTACTATATTTCAGTGAAGTGTAAGGCTTTCCAAAGCTGCTGAACGTGTTTCTTTCTCAATTTCAATGGTATTCTGCCTTCTATAACACACATTTACCACTCTAGTCTCCTTTAAGTAAAGAATATAAGATTCATACAGTGTTTCATGTCATCTTAACTTGAATTAAGGATTTCCCGGATCTTAGCTACGTTTTCTACACTAAGAAATGACTTGGAGAATCTCTTTGAGCTGTTCTAAACAAGTTCTCATCTGTTTATAGTCATTTTCTCTGAATTATCCATGTTTTCATGTAGTTTCCTATATTCTGCCTTCTGGTCCAAGTATAAGGTTTGCCCACTTTATCAAACAACTTCCTACATACTGTTATGAACTGAGGCAGCTCAGGAACATTGTCTCTCACCTGTGTTATAGAGTGTAGTACTACATTTCATTGAAGTGTGAGGCTTTCCAATGCTGCTGAACGTGTTTCTTTCTGTATTTCAATGGTATTCATCCTTGTATAACACACATTTACCACTCTAGTCTCCTTTAAGTAAAGAATATAGGATTCATACAGTGTTTCATGTGATCTTAACTCGAATTAAGGATTTCCCGGATCTTAGCTACCTTTTCTACTCTAAGAACTGACTTGGAGAATCTCTTTGAGCTGTTCTAAACAAGTTCTCATCTGTTTACAGTCATTTTCTCTGAATTATCCATGTTTTCATGTAGTTTCCTATATTCTGCCTTCTGGTCCAAGTATAAGCATTGCCCACTTTATCAAACAACATCCTACGCACTGTTATGAACTGAGGCACCTCGGGAACATTGTCTCTCAACTGTGTTATAGAGTGTAGTACTATATTTCAGTGAAGTGTAAGGCTTTCCAAAGCTGCTGAACGTGTTTCTTTCTCAATTTCAATGGTATTCTGCCTTCTATAACACACATTTACCACTCTAGTCTCCTTTAAGTAAAGAATATAAGATTCATACAGTGTTTCATGTCATCTTAACTTGAATTAAGGATTTCCCGGATCTTAGCTACGTTTTCTACACTAAGAAATGACTTGGAGAATCTCTTTGAGCTGTTCTAAACAAGTTCTCATCTGTTTATAGTCATTTTCTCTGAATTATCCATGTTTTCATGTAGTTTCCTATATTCTGCCTTCTGGTCCAAGTATAAGGTTTGCCCACTTTATCAAACAACTTCCTACATACTGTTATGAACTGAGGAACCTCGGGAACATTGTCCCTCAACTGTGTTATAGAGTGTAGTACTATATTATAGTGAAGTGTAAGGCTTTCCAAAGCTGCCGACCGTGTTTCTTTCTCTATTTCAATGGTATTCTGCCTTCTAAAACACACATTTACCACTCTAGTCTCCTTTAAGTAAAGAATATAGGATTCATACAGTGTTTCATGTCATCTTAACTTGAATTAAGGATTTCCCGGATCATAGCTACCTTTTCTACTCTAAGAACTGACTTGGAGAATCTCTTTGAGCTGTTCTAAACAAGTTCTCATCTGTTTACAGTCATTTTCTCTGAATTATCCATGTTTTCATGTAGTTTCCTATATTCTGCCTTCTGGTCCAAGTATAAGCATTGCCCACTTTATCAAACAACATCCTAAGCACTGTTATGAACTGAGGCACCTCGGGAACATTGTCTCTCAACTGTGTTATAGAGTGTAGTACTATATTTCAGTGAAGTGTAAGGCTTTCCAAAGCTGCTGAACGTGTTTCTTTCTCAATTTCAATGGTATTCTGCCTTCTATAACACACATTTACCACTCTAGTCTCCTTTAAGTAAAGAATATAAGATTCATACAGTGTTTCATGTCATCTTAACTTGAATTAAGGATTTCCCGGATCTTAGCTACGTTTTCTACACTAAGAAATGACTTGGAGAATCTCTTTGAGCTGTTCTAAACAAGTTCTCATCTGTTTACAGTCATTTTCTCTGAATTATCCATGTTTTCATGTAGTTTCCTATATTCTGCCTTCTGGTCCAAGTATAAGCATTGCCCACTTTATCAAACAACATCCTACGCACTGTTATGAACTGAGGCACCTCGGGAACATTGTCTCTCAACTGTGTTATAGAGTGTAGTACTATATTTCAGTGAAGTGTAAGGCTTTCCAAAGCTGCTGAACGTGTTTCTTTCTCAATTTCAATGGTATTCTGCCTTCTATAACACACATTTACCACTCTAGTCTCCTTTAAGTAAAGAATATAGGATTCATACAGTGTTTCATGTCATCTTAACTTGAATTAAGGATTTCCCGGATCTTAGCTACGTTTTCTACACTAAGAAATGACTTGGAGAATCTCTTTGAGCTGTTCTAAACAAGTTCTCATCTGTTTATAGTCATTTTCTCTGAATTATCCATGTTTTCATGTAGTTTCCTATATTCTGCCTTCTCGTCCAAGTATAAGGTTTGCCCACTTTATCAAACAACTTCCTACATACTGTTATGAACTGAGGCACCTCGGGAACATTGTCCCTCAACTGTGTTATAGAGTGTAGTGCTATATTATAGTGAAGTGTAAGGCTTTCCAAAGCTGCCGACCGTGTTTCTTTCTCTATTTCAATGGTATTCTGCCTTCTAAAACACACATTTACCACTCTAGTCTCCTTTAAGTAAAGAATATAGGATTCATACAGTGTTTCATGTCATCTTAACTTGAATTAAGGATTTCCCGGATCATAGCTACCTTTTCTACTCTAAGAACTGACTTGGAGAATCTCTTTGAGCTGTTCTAAACAAGTTCTCATCTGTTTACAGTCATTTTCTCTGAATTATCCATGTTTTCATGTAGTTTCCTATATTCTGCCTTCTGGTCCAAGTATAAGCATTGCCCACTTTATCAAACAACATCCTACGCACTGTTATGAACTGAGGCACCTCGGGAACATTGTCTCTCAACTGTGTTATAGAGTGTAGTACTATATTTCAGTGAAGTGTAAGGCTTTCCAAAGCTGCTGAACGTGTTTCTTTCTCAATTTCAATGGTATTCTGCCTTCTATAACACACATTTACCACTCTAGTCTCCTTTAAGTAAAGAATATAAGATTCATACAGTGTTTCATGTCATCTTAACTTGAATTAAGGATTTCCCGGATCTTAGCTACGTTTTCTACACTAAGAAATGACTTGGAGAATCTCTTTGAGCTGTTCTAAACAAGTTCTCATCTGTTTATAGTCATTTTCTCTGAATTATCCATGTTTTCATGTAGTTTCCTATATTCTGCCTTCTGGTCCAAGTATAAGGTTTGCCCACTTTATCAAACAACTTCCTACATACTGTTATGAACTGAGGCAGCTCAGGAACATTGTCTCTCACCTGTGTTATAGAGTTTAGTACTACATTTCATTGAAGTGTGAGGCTTTCCAATGCTGCTGAACGTGTTTCTTTCTGTATTTCAATGGTATTCATCCTTGTATAACACACATTTACCACTCTAGTCTCCTTTAAGTAAAGAATATAGGATTCATACAGTGTTTCATGTGATCTTAACTCGAATTAAGGATTTCCCGGATCTTAGCTACCTTTTCTACTCTAAGAACTGACTTGGAGAATCTCTTTCAGCTGTTCTAAACAAGTTCTCATCTGTTTACAGTCATTTTCTCTGAATTATCCATGTTTTCATGTAGTTTCCTATATTCTGCCTTCTGGTCCAAGTATAAGCATTGCCCACTTTATCAAACAACATCCTACGCACTGTTATGAACTGAGGCACCTCGGGAACATTGTCTCTCAACTGTGTTATAGAGTGTAGTACTATATTTCAGTGAAGTGTAAGGCTTTCCAAAGCTGCTGAACGTGTTTCTTTCTCAATTTCAATGGTATTCTGCCTTCTATAACACACATTTACCACTCTAGTCTCCTTTAAGTAAAGAATATAGGATTCATACAGTGTTTCATGTCATCTTAACTTGAATTAAGGATTTTCCGGATCTTAGCTACCTTTTCTACACTAAGAAATGACTTGGAGAATCTCTTTCAGCTGTTCTAAACAAGTTCTCATCTGTTTACCGTCATTTTCTCTGAATTATCCATGTTTTCATGTAGTTTCCTATATTCTGCCTTCTGGTCCAAGTATAAGCTTTGCCCACTTTATCAAACAACTTCCTACACACTGTTATGAACTGAGGCACCTCGGGAACCTTGTCCCTCAACTGTGTTATAGAGTGTAGTACTATATTATAGTGAAGTGTAAGGCTTTCCAAAGCTGCCGACCGTGTTTCTTTCTCTATTTCAATGGTATTCTGCCTTCTAAAACACACATTTACCACTCTAGTCTCCTTTAAGTAAAGAATATAGGATTCATACAGTGTTTCATGTCATCTTAACTTGAATTAAGGATTTCCCGGATCATAGCTACCTTTTCTACTCTAAGAACTGACTTGGAGAATCTCTTTGAGCTGTTCTAAACAAGTTCTCATCTGTTTACAGTCATTTTCTCTGAATTATCCATGTTTTCATGTAGTTTCCTATATTCTGCCTTCTGGTCCAAGTATAAGCATTGCCCACTTTATCAAACAACATCCTACGCACTGTTATGAACTGAGGCACCTCGGGAACATTGTCTCTCAACTGTGTTATAGAGTGTAGTACTATATTTCAGTGAAGTGTAAGGCTTTCCAAAGCTGCTGAACGTGTTTCTTTCTCAATTTCAATGGTATTCTGCCTTCTATAACACACATTTACCACTCTAGTCTCCTTTAAG
The DNA here is from genome assembly GCF_964339955.1 of Pipistrellus hanaki. Lineage (NCBI taxonomy): Eukaryota > Metazoa > Chordata > Mammalia > Chiroptera > Vespertilionidae > Pipistrellus > Pipistrellus hanaki. The sequence continues at coordinate 2,669,400 of NC_140510.1, read as the reverse complement.
TAAAGAATATAAGATTCATACAGTGTTTCATGTCATCTTAACTTGAATTAAGGATTTCCCGGATCTTAGCTACGTTTTCTACACTAAGAAATGACTTGGAGAATCTCTTTGAGCTGTTCTAAACAAGTTCTCATCTGTTTATAGTCATTTTCTCTGAATTATCCATGTTTTCATGTAGTTTCCTATATTCTGCCTTCTGGTCCAAGTATAAGGTTTGCCCACTTTATCAAACAACTTCCTACATACTGTTATGAACTGAGGCAGCTCAGGAACATTGTCTCTCACCTGTGTTATAGAGTGTAGTACTACATTTCATTGAAGTGTGAGGCTTTCCAATGCTGCTGAACGTGTTTCTTTCTGTATTTCAATGGTATTCATCCTTGTATAACACACATTTACCACTCTAGTCTCCTTTAAGTAAAGAATATAGGATTCATACAGTGTTTCATGTGATCTTAACTCGAATTAAGGATTTCCCGGATCTTAGCTACCTTTTCTACTCTAAGAACTGACTTGGAGAATCTCTTTGAGCTGTTCTAAACAAGTTCTCATCTGTTTACAGTCATTTTCTCTGAATTATCCATGTTTTCATGTAGTTTCCTATATTCTGCCTTCTGGTCCAAGTATAAGCATTGCCCACTTTATCAAACAACATCCTACGCACTGTTATGAACTGAGGCACCTCGGGAACATTGTCTCTCAACTGTGTTATAGAGTGTAGTACTATATTTCAGTGAAGTGTAAGGCTTTCCAAAGCTGCCGACCGTGTTTCTTTCTCTATTTCAATGGTATTCTGCCTTCTAAAACACACATTTACCACTCTAGTCTCCTTTAAGTAAAGAATATAGGATTCATACAGTGTTTCATGTCATCTTAACTTGAATTAAGGATTTCCCGGATCATAGCTACCTTTTCTACTCTAAGAACTGACTTGGAGAATCTCTTTGAGCTGTTCTAAACAAGTTCTCATCTGTTTACAGTCATTTTCTCTGAATTATCCATGTTTTCATGTAGTTTCCTATATTCTGCCTTCTGGTCCAAGTATAAGCATTGCCCACTTTATCAAACAACATCCTACGCACTGTTATGAACTGAGGCACCTCGGGAACATTGTCTCTCAACTGTGTTATAGAGTGTAGTACTATATTTCAGTGAAGTGTAAGGCTTTCCAAAGCTGCTGAACGTGTTTCTTTCTCAATTTCAATGGTATTCTGCCTTCTATAACACACATTTACCACTCTAGTCTCCTTTAAGTAAAGAATATAAGATTCATACAGTGTTTCATGTCATCTTAACTTGAATTAAGGATTTCCCGGATCTTAGCTACGTTTTCTACACTAAGAAATGACTTGGAGAATCTCTTTGAGCTGTTCTAAACAAGTTCTCATCTGTTTACAGTCATTTTCTCTGAATTATCCATGTTTTCATGTAGTTTCCTATATTCTGCCTTCTGGTCCAAGTATAAGCATTGCCCACTTTATCAAACAACATCCTACGCACTGTTATGAACTGAGGCACCTCGGGAACATTGTCTCTCAACTGTGTTATAGAGTGTAGTACTATATTTCAGTGAAGTGTAAGGCTTTCCAAAGCTGCTGAACGTGTTTCTTTCTCAATTTCAATGGTATTCTGCCTTCTATAACACACATTTACCACTCTAGTCTCCTTTAAGTAAAGAATATAGGATTCATACAGTGTTTCATGTCATCTTAACTTGAATTAAGGATTTCCCGGATCTTAGCTACGTTTTCTACACTAAGAAATGACTTGGAGAATCTCTTTGAGCTGTTCTAAACAAGTTCTCATCTGTTTATAGTCATTTTCTCTGAATTATCCATGTTTTCATGTAGTTTCCTATATTCTGCCTTCTCGTCCAAGTATAAGGTTTGCCCACTTTATCAAACAACTTCCTACATACTGTTATGAACTGAGGCACCTCGGGAACATTGTCCCTCAACTGTGTTATAGAGTGTAGTGCTATATTATAGTGAAGTGTAAGGCTTTCCAAAGCTGCCGACCGTGTTTCTTTCTCTATTTCAATGGTATTCTGCCTTCTAAAACACACATTTACCACTCTAGTCTCCTTTAAGTAAAGAATATAGGATTCATACAGTGTTTCATGTCATCTTAACTTGAATTAAGGATTTCCCGGATCATAGCTACCTTTTCTACTCTAAGAACTGACTTGGAGAATCTCTTTGAGCTGTTCTAAACAAGTTCTCATCTGTTTACAGTCATTTTCTCTGAATTATCCATGTTTTCATGTAGTTTCCTATATTCTGCCTTCTGGTCCAAGTATAAGCATTGCCCACTTTATCAAACAACATCCTACGCACTGTTATGAACCTTAGGCACCTCAGGAACATTGTCTCTCAACTGTGTTATAGAGTGTAGTACTATATTTCAGTGAAGTGTAAGGCTTTCCAAAGCTGCTGAACGTGTTTCTTTCTCAATTTCAATGGTATTCTGCCTTCTATAACACACATTTACCACTCTAGTCTCCTTTAAGTAAAGAATATAGGATTCATACAGTGTTTCATGTCATCTTAACTTGAATTAAGGATTTCCCGGATCTTAGCTACGTTTTCTACACTAAGAAATGACTTGGAGAATCTCTTTGAGCTGTTCTAAACAAGTTCTCATCTGTTTATAGTCATTTTCTCTGAATTATCCATGTTTTCATGTAGTTTCCTATATTCTGCCTTCTGGTCCAAGTATAAGGTTTGCACACTTTATCAAACAACTTCCTACATACTGTTATGAACTGAGGCAGCTCAGGAACATTGTCTCTCACCTGTGTTATAGAGTGTAGTACTACATTTCATTGAAGTGTGAGGCTTTCCAGTGCTGCTGAACGTGTTTCTTTCTGTATTTCAATGGTATTCATCCTTGTATAACACACATTTACCACTCTAGTCTCCTTTAAGTAAAGAATATAGGATTCATACAGTGTTTCATGTGATCTTAACTCGAATTAAGGATTTTCCGGATCTTAGCTACCTTTTCTACTCTAAGAACTGACTTGGAGAATCTCTTTGAGCTGTTCTAAACAAGTTCTCATCTGTTTACAGTCATTTTCTCTGAATTATCCATGTTTTCATGTAGTTTCCTATATTCTGCCTTCTGGTCCAAGTATAAGCATTGCCCACTTTATCAAACAACATCCTACGCACTGTTATGAACTGAGGCACCTCGGGAACATTGTCTCTCAACTGTGTTATAGAGTGTAGTACTATATTTCAGTGAAGTGAAAGGCTTTCCAAAGCTGCCGACCGTGTTTCTTTCTCTATTTCAATGGTATTCTGCCTTCTAAAACACACATTTACCACTCTAGTCTCCTTTAAGTAAAGAATATAGGATTCATACAGTGTTTCATGTCATCTTAACTTGAATTAAGGATTTCCCGGATCATAGCTACCTTTTCTACTCTAAGAACTGACTTGGAGAATCTCTTTGAGCTGTTCTAAACAAGTTCTCATCTGTTTACAGTCATTTTCTCTGAATTATCCATGTTTTCATGTAGTTTCCTATATTCTGCCTTCTGGTCCAAGTATAAGCATTGCCCACTTTATCAAACAACATCCTACGCACTGTTATGAACTGAGGCACCTCGGGAACATTGTCTCTCAACTGTGTTATAGAGTATAGTACTATATTTCAGTGAAGTGTAAGGCTTTCCAAAGCTGCTGAACGTGTTTCTTTCTCAATTTCAATGGTATTCTGCCTTCTATAACACACATTTACCACTCTAGTCTCCTTTAAGTAAAGAATATAGGATTCATACAGTGTTTCATGTCATCTTAACTTGAATTAAGGATTTCCCGGATCTTAGCTACGTTTTCTACACTAAGAAATGACTTGGAGAATCTCTTTGAGCTGTTCTAAACAAGTTCTCATCTGTTTATAGTCATTTTCTCTGAATTATCCATGTTTTCATGTAGTTTCCTATATTCTGCCTTCTGGTCCAAGTATAAGGTTTGCCCACTTTATCAAACAACTTCCTACATACTGTTATGAACTGAGGCAGCTCAGGAACATTGTCTCTCACCTGTGTTATAGAGTGTAGTACTACATTTCATTGAAGTGTGAGGCTTTCCAATGCTGCTGAACGTGTTTCTTTCTGTATTTCAATGGTATTCATCCTTGTATAACACACATTTACCACTCTAGTCTCCTTTAAGTAAAGAATATAGGATTCATACAGTGTTTCATGTGATCTTAACTCGAATTAAGGATTTCCCGGATCTTAGCTACCTTTTCTACTCTAAGAACTGACTTGGAGAATCTCTTTGAGCTGTTCTAAACAAGTTCTCATCTGTTTACAGTCATTTTCTCTGAATTATCCATGTTTTCATGTAGTTTCCTATATTCTGCCTTCTGGTCCAAGTATAAGCATTGCCCACTTTATCAAACAACATCCTACGCACTGTTATGAACTGAGGCACCTCGGGAACATTGTCTCTCAACTGTGTTATAGAGTGTAGTACTATATTTCAGTGAAGTGTAAGGCTTTCCAAAGCTGCTGAACGTGTTTCTTTCTCAATTTCAATGGTATTCTGCCTTCTATAACACACATTTACCACTCTAGTCTCCTTTAAGTAAAGAATATAGGATTCATACAGTGTTTCATGTCATCTTAACTTGAATTAAGGATTTTCCGGATCTTAGCTACCTTTTCTACACTAAGAAATGACTTGGAGAATCTCTTTCAGCTGTTCTAAACAAGTTCTCATCTGTTTACCGTCATTTTCTCTGAATTATCCATGTTTTCATGTAGTTTCCTATATTCTGCCTTCTGGTCCAAGTATAAGCTTTGCCCACTTTATCAAACAACTTCCTACACACTGTTATGAACTGAGGCACCTCGGGAACCTTGTCCCTCAACTGTGTTATAGAGTGTAGTACTATATTATAGTGAAGTGTAAGGCTTTCCAAAGCTGCCGACCGTGTTTCTTTCTCTATTTCAATGGTATTCTGCCTTCTAAAACACACATTTACCACTCTAGTCTCCTTTAAGTAAAGAATATAGGATTCATACAGTGTTTCATGTCATCTTAACTTGAATTAAGGATTTCCCGGATCATAGCTACCTTTTCTACTCTAAGAACTGACTTGGAGAATCTCTTTGAGCTGTTCTAAACAAGTTCTCATCTGTTTACAGTCATTTTCTCTGAATTATCCATGTTTTCATGTAGTTTCCTATATTCTGCCTTCTGGTCCAAGTATAAGCATTGCCCACTTTATCAAACAACATCCTACGCACTGTTATGAACTGAGGCACCTCGGGAACATTGTCTCTCAACTGTGTTATAGAGTGTAGTACTATATTTCAGTGAAGTGTAAGGCTTTCCAAAGCTGCTGAACGTGTTTCTTTCTCAATTTCAATGGTATTCTGCCTTCTATAACACACATTTACCACTCTAGTCTCCTTTAAGTAAAGAATATAAGATTCATACAGTGTTTCATGTCATCTTAACTTGAATTAAGGATTTCCCGGATCTTAGCTACGTTTTCTACACTAAGAAATGACTTGGAGAATCTCTTTGAGCTGTTCTAAACAAGTTCTCATCTGTTTATAGTCATTTTCTCTGAATTATCCATGTTTTCATGTAGTTTCCTATATTCTGCCTTCTGGTCCAAGTATAAGGTTTGCCCACTTTATCAAACAACTTCCTACATACTGTTATGAACTGAGGCAGCTCAGGAACATTGTCTCTCACCTGTGTTATAGAGTGTAGTACTACATTTCATTGAAGTGTGAGGCTTTCCAATGCTGCTGAACGTGTTTCTTTCTGTATTTCAATGGTATTCATCCTTGTATAACACACATTTACCACTCTAGTCTCCTTTAAGTAAAGAATATAGGATTCATACAGTGTTTCATGTGATCTTAACTCGAATTAAGGATTTCCCGGATCTTAGCTACCTTTTCTACTCTAAGAACTGACTTGGAGAATCTCTTTGAGCTGTTCTAAACAAGTTCTCATCTGTTTACAGTCATTTTCTCTGAATTATCCATGTTTTCATGTAGTTTCCTATATTCTGCCTTCTGGTCCAAGTATAAGCATTGCCCACTTTATCAAACAACATCCTACGCACTGTTATGAACTGAGGCACCTCAGGAACATTGTCTCTCAACTGTGTTATAGAGTGTAGTACTATATTTCAGTGAAGTGTAAGGCTTTCCAAAGCTGCTGAACGTGTTTCTTTCTCAATTTCAATGGTATTCTGCCTTCTATAACACACATTTACCACTCTAGTCTCCTTTAAGTAAAGAATATAAGATTCATACAGTGTTTCATGTCATCTTAACTTGAATTAAGGATTTCCCGGATCTTAGCTACGTTTTCTACACTAAGAAATGACTTGGAGAATCTCTTTGAGCTGTTCTAAACAAGTTCTCATCTGTTTATAGTCATTTTCTCTGAATTATCCATGTTTTCATGTAGTTTCCTATATTCTGCCTTCTGGTCCAAGTATAAGGTTTGCCCACTTTATCAAACAACTTCCTACATACTGTTATGAACTGAGGCACCTCGGGAACATTGTCCCTCAACTGTGTTATAGAGTGTAGTACTATATTATAGTGAAGTGTAAGGCTTTCCAAAGCTGCCGACCGTGTTTCTTTCTCTATTTCAATGGTATTCTGCCTTCTAAAACACACATTTACCACTCTAGTCTCCTTTAAGTAAAGAATATAGGATTCATACAGTGTTTCATGTCATCTTAACTTGAATTAAGGATTTCCCGGATCATAGCTACCTTTTCTACTCTAAGAACTGACTTGGAGAATCTCTTTGAGCTGTTCTAAACAAGTTCTCATCTGTTTACAGTCATTTTCTCTGAATTATCCATGTTTTCATGTAGTTTCCTATATTCTGCCTTCTGGTCCAAGTATAAGCATTGCCCACTTTATCAAACAACATCCTACGCACTGTTATTAACTGAGGCACCTCGGGAACATTGTCTCTCAACTGTGTTATAGAGTGTAGTACTATATTTCAGTGAAGTGTAAGGCTTTCCAAAGCTGCTGAACGTGTTTCTTTCTCAATTTCAATGGTATTCTGCCTTCTATAACACACATTTACCACTCTAGTCTCCTTTAAGTAAAGAATATAAGATTCATACAGTGTTTCATGTCATCTTAACTTGAATTAAGGATTTCCCGGATCTTAGCTACGTTTTCTACACTAAGAAATGACTTGGAGAATCTCTTTGAGCTGTTCTAAACAAGTTCTCATCTGTTTACAGTCATTTTCTCTGAATTATCCATGTTTTCATGTAGTTTCCTATATTCTGCCTTCTGGTCCAAGTATAAGCATTGCCCACTTTATCAAACAACATCCTACGCACTGTTATGAACTGAGGCACCTCGGGAACATTGTCTCTCAACTGTGTTATAGAGTGTAGTACTATATTTCAGTGAAGTGTAAGGCTTTCCAAAGCTGCTGAACGTGTTTCTTTCTCAATTTCAATGGTATTCTGCCTTCTATAACACACATTTACCACTCTAGTCTCCTTTAAGTAAAGAATATAAGATTCATACAGTGTTTCATGTCATCTTAACTTGAATTAAGGATTTCCCGGATCTTAGCTACGTTTTCTACACTAAGAAATGACTTGGAGAATCTCTTTGAGCTGTTCTAAACAAGTTCTCATCTGTTTATAGTCATTTTCTCTGAATTATCCATGTTTTCATGTAGTTTCCTATATTCTGCCTTCTGGTCCAAGTATAAGGTTTGCCCACTTTATCAAACAACTTCCTACATACTGTTATGAACTGAGGCAGCTCAGGAACATTGTCTCTCACTTGTGTTATAGAGTGTAGTACTACATTTCATTGAAGTGTGAGGCTTTCCAATGCTGCTGAACGTGTTTCTTTCTGTATTTCAATGGTATTCATCCTTGTATAACACACATTTACCACTCTAGTCTCCTTTAAGTAAAGAATATAGGATTCATACAGTGTTTCATGTGATCTTAACTCGAATTAAGGATTTCCCGGATCTTAGCTACCTTTTCTACTCTAAGAACTGACTTGGAGAATCTCTTTGAGCTGTTCTAAACAAGTTCTCATCTGTTTACAGTCATTTTCTCTGAATTATCCATGTTTTCATGTAGTTTCCTATATTCTGCCTTCTGGTCCAAGTATAAGCATTGCCCACTTTATCAAACAACATCCTACGCACTGTTATGAACTGAGGCACCTCGGGAACATTGTCTCTCAACTGTGTTATAGAGTGTAGTACTATATTTCAGTGAAGTGTAAGGCTTTCCAAAGCTGCTGAACGTGTTTCTTTCTCAATTTCAATGGTATTCTGCCTTCTATAACACACATTTACCACTCTAGTCTCCTTTAAGTAAAGAATATAGGATTCATACAGTGTTTCATGTCATCTTAACTTGAATTAAGGATTTTCCGGATCTTAGCTACCTTTTCTACACTAAGAAATGACTTGGAGAATCTCTTTCAGCTGTTCTAAACAAGTTCTCATCTGTTTACCGTCATTTTCTCTGAATTATCCATGTTTTCATGTAGTTTCCTATATTCTGCCTTCTGGTCCAAGTATAAGCTTTGCCCACTTTATCAAACAACTTCCTACACACTGTTATGAACTGAGGCACCTCGGGAACATTGTCTCTCAACTGTGTTATAGAGTGTAGTACTATATTTCAGTGAAGTGTAAGGCTTTCCAAAGCTGCTGAACGTGTTTCTTTCTCAATTTCAATGGTATTCTGCCTTCTATAACACACATTTACCACTCTAGTCTCCTTTAAGTAAAGAATATAAGATTCATACAGTGTTTCATGTCATCTTAACTTGAATTAAGGATTTCCCGGATCTTAGCTACGTTTTCTACACTAAGAAATGACTTGGAGAATCTCTTTGAGCTGTTCTAAACAAGTTCTCATCTGTTTATAGTCATTTTCTCTGAATTATCCATGTTTTCATGTAGTTTCCTATATTCTGCCTTCTGGTCCAAGTATAAGGTTTGCCCACTTTATCAAACAACTTCCTACATACTGTTATGAACTGAGGCAGCTCAGGAACATTGTCTCTCACCTGTGTTATAGAGTGTAGTACTACATTTCATTGAAGTGTGAGGCTTTCCAATGCTGCTGAACGTGTTTCTTTCTGTATTTCAATGGTATTCATCCTTGTATAACACACATTTACCACTCTAGTCTCCTTTAAGTAAAGAATATAGGATTCATACAGTGTTTCATGTGATCTTAACTCGAATTAAGGATTTCCCGGATCTTAGCTACCTTTTCTACTCTAAGAACTGACTTGGAGAATCTCTTTGAGCTGTTCTAAACAAGTTCTCATCTGTTTACAGTCATTTTCTCTGAATTATCCATGTTTTCATGTAGTTTCCTATATTCTGCCTTCTGGTCCAAGTATAAGCATTGCCCACTTTATCAAACAACATCCTACGCACTGTTATGAACTGAGGCACCTCGGGAACATTGTCTCTCAACTGTGTTATAGAGTGTAGTACTATATTTCAGTGAAGTGTAAGGCTTTCCAAAGCTGCTGAACGTGTTTCTTTCTCAATTTCAATGGTATTCTGCCTTCTATAACACACATTTACCACTCTAGTCTCCTTTAAGTAAAGAATATAAGATTCATACAGTGTTTCATGTCATCTTAACTTGAATTAAGGATTTCCCGGATCTTAGCTACGTTTTCTACACTAAGAAATGACTTGGAGAATCTCTTTGAGCTGTTCTAAACAAGTTCTCATCTGTTTATAGTCATTTTCTCTGAATTATCCATGTTTTCATGTAGTTTCCTATATTCTGCCTTCTGGTCCAAGTATAAGGTTTGCCCACTTTATCAAACAACTTCCTACATACTGTTATGAACTGAGGCACCTCGGGAACATTGTCCCTCAACTGTGTTATAGAGTGTAGTACTATATTATAGTGAAGTGTAAGGCTTTCCAAAGCTGCCGACCGTGTTTCTTTCTCTATTTCAATGGTATTCTGCCTTCTAAAACACACATTTACCACTCTAGTCTCCTTTAAGTAAAGAATATAGGATTCATACAGTGTTTCATGTCATCTTAACTTGAATTAAGGATTTCCCGGATCATAGCTACCTTTTCTACTCTAAGAACTGACTTGGAGAATCTCTTTGAGCTGTTCTAAACAAGTTCTCATCTGTTTACAGTCATTTTCTCTGAATTATCCATGTTTTCATGTAGTTTCCTATATTCTGCCTTCTGGTCCAAGTATAAGCATTGCCCACTTTATCAAACAACATCCTACGCACTGTTATGAACTGAGGCACCTCGGGAACATTGTCTCTCAACTGTGTTATAGAGTGTAGTACTATATTTCAGTGAAGTGTAAGGCTTTCCAAAGCTGCTGAACGTGTTTCTTTCTCAATTTCAATGGTATTCTGCCTTCTATAACACACATTTACCACTCTAGTCTCCTTTAAGTAAAGAATATAAGATTCATACAGTGTTTCATGTCATCTTAACTTGAATTAAGGATTTCCCGGATCTTAGCTACGTTTTCTACACTAAGAAATGACTTGGAGAATCTCTTTGAGCTGTTCTAAACAAGTTCTCATCTGTTTACAGTCATTTTCTCTGTATTATCCATGTTTTCATGTAGTTTCCTATATTCTGCCTTCTGGTCCAAGTATAAGCATTGCCCACTTTATCAAACAACATCCTACGCACTGTTATGAACTGAGGCACCTCGGGAACATTGTCTCTCAACTGTGTTATAGAGTGTAGTACTATATTTCAGTGAAGTGTAAGGCTTTCCAAAGCTGCTGAACGTGTTTCTTTCTCAATTTCAATGGTATTCTGCCTTCTATAACACACATTTACCACTCTAGTCTCCTTTAAGTAAAGAATATAAGATTCATACAGTGTTTCATGTCATCTTAACTTGAATTAAGGATTTCCCGGATCTTAGCTACGTTTTCTACACTAAGAAATGACTTGGAGAATCTCTTTGAGCTGTTCTAAACAAGTTCTCATCTGTTTATAGTCATTTTCTCTGAATTATCCATGTTTTCATGTAGTTTCCTATATTCTGCCTTCTGGTCCAAGTATAAGGTTTGCCCACTTTATCAAACAACTTCCTACATACTGTTATGAACTGAGGCAGCTCAGGAACATTGTCTCTCACTTGTGTTATAGAGTGTAGTACTACATTTCATTGAAGTGTGAGGCTTTCCAATGCTGCTGAACGTGTTTCTTTCTGTATTTCAATGGTATTCATCCTTGTATAACACACATTTACCACTCTAGTCTCCTTTAAGTAAAGAATATAGGATTCATACAGTGTTTCATGTGATCTTAACTCGAATTAAGGATTTCCCGGATCTTAGCTACCTTTTCTACTCTAAGAACTGACTTGGAGAATCTCTTTGAGCTGTTCTAAACAAGTTCTCATCTGTTTACAGTCATTTTCTCTGAATTATCCATGTTTTCATGTAGTTTCCTATATTCTGCCTTCTGGTCCAAGTATAAGCATTGCCCACTTTATCAAACAACATCCTACGCACTGTTATGAACTGAGGCACCTCGGGAACATTGTCTCTCAACTGTGTTATAGAGTGTAGTACTATATTTCAGTGAAGTGTAAGGCTTTCCAAAGCTGCTGAACGTGTTTCTTTCTCAATTTCAATGGTATTCTGCCTTCTATAACACACATTTACCACTCTAGTCTCCTTTAAGTAAAGAATATAAGATTCATACAGTGTTTCATGTCATCTTAACTTGAATTAAGGATTTCCCGGATCTTAGCTACGTTTTCTACACTAAGAAATGACTTGGAGAATCTCTTTGAGCTGTTCTAAACAAGTTCTCATCTGTTTATAGTCATTTTCTCTGAATTATCCATGTTTTCATGTAGTTTCCTATATTCTGCCTTCTGGTCCAAGTATAAGGTTTGCCCACTTTATCAAACAACTTCCTACATACTGTTATGAACTGAGGCACCTCGGGAACATTGTCCCTCAACTGTGTTATAGAGTGTAGTACTATATTATAGTGAAGTGTAAGGCTTTCCAAAGCTGCCGACCGTGTTTCTTTCTCTATTTCAATGGTATTCTGCCTTCTAAAACACACATTTACCACTCTAGTCTCCTTTAAGTAAAGAATATAGGATTCATACAGTGTTTCATGTCATCTTAACTTGAATTAAGGATTTCCCGGATCATAGCTACCTTTTCTACTCTAAGAACTGACTTGGAGAATCTCTTTGAGCTGTTCTAAACAAGTTCTCATCTGTTTACAGTCATTTTCTCTGAATTATCCATGTTTTCATGTAGTTTCCTATATTCTGCCTTCTGGTCCAAGTATAAGCATTGCCCACTTTATCAAACAACATCCTACGCACTGTTATGAACTGAGGCACCTCGGGAACATTGTCTCTCAACTGTGTTATAGAGTGTAGTACTATATTTCAGTGAAGTGTAAGGCTTTCCAAAGCTGCTGAACGTGTTTCTTTCTCAATTTCAATGGTATTCTGCCTTCTATAACACACATTTACCACTCTAGTCTCCTTTAAGTAAAGAATATAAGATTCATACAGTGTTTCATGTCATCTTAACTTGAATTAAGGATTTCCCGGATCTTAGCTACGTTTTCTACACTAAGAAATGACTTGGAGAATCTCTTTGAGCTGTTCTAAACAAGTTCTCATCTGTTTACAGTCATTTTCTCTGAATTATCCATGTTTTCATGTAGTTTCCTATATTCTGCCTTCTGGTCCAAGTATAAGCATTGCCCACTTTATCAAACAACATCCTACGCACTGTTATGAACTGAGGCACCTCGGGAACATTGTCTCTCAACTGTGTTATAGAGTGTAGTACTATATTTCAGTGAAGTGTAAGGCTTTCCAAAGCTGCTGAACGTGTTTCTTTCTCAATTTCAATGGTATTCTGCCTTCTATAACACACATTTACCACTCTAGTCTCCTTTAAGTAAAGAATATAGGATTCATACAGTGTTTCATGTCATCTTAACTTGAATTAAGGATTTCCCGGATCTTAGCTACGTTTTCTACACTAAGAAATGACTTGGAGAATCTCTTTGAGCTGTTCTAAACAAGTTCTCATCTGTTTATAGTCATTTTCTCTGAATTATCCATGTTTTCATGTAGTTTCCTATATTCTGCCTTCTGGTCCAAGTATAAGGTTTGCCCACTTTATCAAACAACTTCCTACATACTGTTATGAACTGAGGCACCTCGGGAACATTGTCCCTCAACTGTGTTATAGAGTGTAGTACTATATTATAGTGAAGTGTAAGGCTTTCCAAAGCTGCCGACCGTGTTTCTTTCTCTATTTCAATGGTATTCTGCCTTCTAAAACACACATTTACCACTCTAGTCTCCTTTAAGTAAAGAATATAGGATTCATACAGTGTTTCATGTCATCTTAACTTGAATTAAGGATTTCCCGGATCATAGCTACCTTTTCTACTCTAAGAACTGACTTGGAGAATCTCTTTGAGCTGTTCTAAACAAGTTCTCATCTGTTTACAGTCATTTTCTCTGAATTATCCATGTTTTCATGTAGTTTCCTATATTCTGCCTTCTGGTCCAAGTATAAGCATTGCCCACTTTATCAAACAACATCCTACGCACTGTTATGAACTGAGGCACCTCGGGAACATTGTCTCTCAACTGTGTTATAGAGTGTAGTACTATATTTCAGTGAAGTGTAAGGCTTTCCAAAGCTGCTGAACGTGTTTCTTTCTCAATTTCAATGGTATTCTGCCTTCTATAACACACATTTACCACTCTAGTCTCCTTTAAGTAAAGAATATAGGATTCATACAGTGTTTCATGTCATCTTAACTTGAATTAAGGATTTCCCGGATCTTAGCTACGTTTTCTACACTAAGAAATGACTTGGAGAATCTCTTTGAGCTGTTCTAAACAAGTTCTCATCTGTTTATAGTCATTTTCTCTGAATTATCCATGTTTTCATGTAGTTTCATTCTGCCTTCTGGTCCAAGTATAAGGTTTGCCCACTTTATCAAACAACTTCCTACATACTGTTATGAACTGAGGCAGCTCAGGAACATTGTCTCTCACCTGTGTTATAGAGTGTAGTACTACATTTCATTGAAGTGTGAGGCTTTCCAATGCTGCTGAACGTGTTTCTTTCTGTATTTCAATGGTATTCATCCTTGTATAACACACATTTACCACTCTAGTCTCCTTTAAGTAAAGAATATAGGATTCATACAGTGTTTCATGTCATCTTAACTTGAATTAAGGATTTCCCGGATCTTAGCTACGTTTTCTACACTAAGAACTGACTTGGAGAATCTCTTTGAGCTGTTCTAAACAAGTTCTCATCTGTTTATAGTCATTTTCTCTGAATTATCCATGTTTTCATGTAGTTTCCTATATTCTGCCTTCTCGTCCAAGTATAAGGTTTGCCCACTTTATCAAACAACTTCCTACATACTGTTATGAACTGAGGCACCTCGGGAACATTGTCCCTCAACTGTGTTATAGAGTGTAGTGCTATATTATAGTGAAGTGTAAGGCTTTCCAAAGCTGCCGACCGTGTTTCTTTCTCTATTTCAATGGTATTCTGCCTTCTAAAACACACATTTACCACTCTAGTCTCCTTTAAGTAAAGAATATAGGATTCATACAGTGTTTCATGTCATCTTAACTTGAATTAAGGATTTCCCGGATCATAGCTACCTTTTCTACTCTAAGAACTGACTTGGAGAATCTCTTTGAGCTGTTCTAAACAAGTTCTCATCTGTTTACAGTCATTTTCTCTGAATTATCCATGTTTTCATGTAGTTTCCTATATTCTGCCTTCTGGTCCAAGTATAAGCATTGCCCACTTTATCAAACAACATCCTACGCACTGTTATGAACTGAGGCACCTCGGGAACATTGTCTCTCAACTGTGTTATAGAGTGTAGTACTATATTTCAGTGAAGTGTAAGGCTTTCCAAAGCTGCTGAACGTGTTTCTTTCTCAATTTCAATGGTATTCTGCCTTCTATAACACACATTTACCACTCTAGTCTCCTTTAAGTAAAGAATATAGGATTCATACAGTGTTTCATGTCATCTTAACTTGAATTAAGGATTTCCCGGATCTTAGCTACGTTTTCTACACTAAGAAATGACTTGGAGAATCTCTTTGAGCTGTTCTAAACAAGTTCTCATCTGTTTATAGTCATTTTCTCTGAATTATCCATGTTTTCATGTAGTTTCATTCTGCCTTCTGGTCCAAGTATAAGGTTTGCCCACTTTATCAAACAACTTCCTACATACTGTTATGAACTGAGGCAGCTCAGGAACATTGTCTCTCACCTGTGTTATAGAGTGTAGTACTACATTTCATTGAAGTGTGAGGCTTTCCAATGCTGCTGAACGTGTTTCTTTCTGTATTTCAATGGTATTCATCCTTGTATAACACACATTTACCACTCTAGTCTCCTTTAAGTAAAGAATATAGGATTCATACAGTGTTTCATGTGATCTTAACTCGAATTAAGGATTTCCCGGATCTTAGCTACCTTTTCTACTCTAAGAACTGACTTGGAGAATCTCTTTGAGCTGTTCTAAACAAGTTCTCATCTGTTTACAGTCATTTTCTCTGAATTATCCATGTTTTCATGTAGTTTCCTATAGTCTGCCTTCTGGTCCAAGTATAAGCATTGCCCACTTTATCAAACAACATCCTACGCACTGTTATGAACTGAGGCACCTCGGGAACATTGTCTCTCAACTGTGTTATAGAGTGTAGTACTATATTTCAGTGAAGTGTAAGGCTTTCCAAAGCTGCTGAACGTGTTTCTTTCTCAATTTCAATGGTATTCTGCCTTCTATAACACACATTTACCACTCTAGTCTCCTTTAAGTAAAGAATATAGGATTCATACAGTGTTTCATGTCATCTTAACTTGAATTAAGGATTTTCCGGATCTTAGCTACCTTTTCTACACTAAGAAATGACTTGGAGAATCTCTTTGAGCTGTTCTAAACAAGTTCTCATCTGTTTATAGTCATTTTCTCTGAATTATCCATGTTTTCATGTAGTTTCCTATATTCTGCCTTCTGGTCCAAGTATAAGGTTTGCCCACTTTATCAAACAACTTCCTACATACTGTTATGAACTGAGGCACCTCGGGAACATTGTCCCTCAACTGTGTTATAGAGTGTAGTACTATATTATAGTGAAGTGTAAGGCTTTCCAAAGCTGCCGACCGTGTTTCTTTCTCTATTTCAATGGTATTCTGCCTTCTAAAACACACATTTACCACTCTAGTCTCCTTTAAGTAAAGAATATAGGATTCATACAGTGTTTCATGTCATCTTAACTTGAATTAAGGATTTTCTGGATCTTAGCTACCTTTTCTACACTAAGAAATGACTTGGAGAATCTCTTTGAGCTGTTCTAAACAAGTTCTCATCTGTTTATAGTCATTTTCTCTGAATTATCCATGTTTTCATGTAGTTTCCTATATTCTGCCTTCTGGTCCAAGTATAAGCTTTGCCCACTTTATCAAACAACTTCCTACACACTGTTATGAACTGAGGCACCTCGGGAACCTTGTCCCTCAACTGTGTTATAGAGTGTAGTACTATATTATAGTGAAGTGTAAGGTTTTCCAAAGCTGCCGACCGTGTTTCTTTCTCTATTTCAATGGTATTCTGCCTTCTAAAACACACATTTACCACTCTAGTCTCCTTTAAGTAAAGAATATAGGATTCATACAGTGTTTCATGTCATCTTAACTTGAATTAAGGATTTCCCGGATCATAGCTACCTTTTCTACTCTAAGAACTGACTTGGAGAATCTCTTTGAGCTGTTCTAAACAAGTTCTCATCTGTTTACAGTCATTTTCTCTGAATTATCCATGTTTTCATGTAGTTTCCTGTATTCTGCCTTCTGGTCCAAGTATAAGCATTGCCCACTTTATCAAACAACATCCTACGCACTGTTATGAACTGAGGCACCTCGGGAACATTGTCTCTCAACTGTGTTATAGAGTGTAGTACTATATTTCAGTGAAGTGTAAGGCTTTCCAAAGCTGCTGAACGTGTTTCTTTCTCAATTTCAATGGTATTCTGCCTTCTATAACACACATTTACCACTCTAGTCTCCTTTAAGTAAAGAATATAAGATTCATACAGTGTTTCATGTCATCTTAACTTGAATTAAGGATTTCCCGGATCTTAGCTACGTTTTCTACACTAAGAAATGACTTGGAGAATCTCTTTGAGCTGTTCTAAACAAGTTCTCATCTGTTTATAGTCATTTTCTCTGAATTATCCATGTTTTCATGTAGTTTCCTATATTCTGCCTTCTGGTCCAAGTATAAGGTTTGCCCACTTTATCAAACAACTTCCTACATACTGTTATGAACTGAGGCACCTCGGGAACATTGTCCCTCAACTGTGTTATAGAGTGTAGTACTATATTATAGTGAAGTGTAAGGCTTTCCAAAGCTGCCGACCGTGTTTCTTTCTCTATTTCAATGGTATTCTGCCTTCTAAAACACACATTTACCACTCTAGTCTCCTTTAAGTAAAGAATATAGGATTCATACAGTGTTTCATGTCATCTTAACTTGAATTAAGGATTTCCCGGATCATAGCTACCTTTTCTACTCTAAGAACTGACTTGGAGAATCTCTTTGAGCTGTTCTAAACAAGTTCTCATCTGTTTACAGTCATTTTCTCTGAATTATCCATGTTTTCATGTAGTTTCCTATATTCTGCCTTCTGGTCCAAGTATAAGCATTGCCCACTTTATCAAACAACATCCTACGCACTGTTATGAACTGAGGCACCTCGGGAACATTGTCTCTCAACTGTGTTATAGAGTGTAGTACTATATTTCAGTGAAGTGTAAGGCTTTCCAAAGCTGCTGAACGTGTTTCTTTCTCAATTTCAATGGTATTCTGCCTTCTATAACACACATTTACCACTCTAGTCTCCTTTAAGTAAAGAATATAGGATTCATACAGTGTTTCATGTCATCTTAACTTGAATTAAGGATTTCCCGGATCTTAGCTACGTTTTCTACACTAAGAAATGACTTGGAGAATCTCTTTGAGCTGTTCTAAACAAGTTCTCATCTGTTTATAGTCATTTTCTCTGAATTATCCATGTTTTCATGTAGTTTCCTATATTCTGCCTTCTGGTCCAAGTATAAGGTTTGCCCACTTTATCAAACAACTTCCTACATACTGTTATGAACTGAGGCAGCTCAGGAACATTGTCTCTCACCTGTGTTATAGAGTGTAGTACTACATTTCATTGAAGTGTGAGGCTTTCCAATGCTGCTGAACGTGTTTCTTTCTGTATTTCAATGGTATTCATCCTTGTATAACACACATTTACCACTCTAGTCTCCTTTAAGTAAAGAATATAGGATTCATACAGTGTTTCATGTGATCTTAACTCGAATTAAGGATTTCCCGGATCTTAGCTACCTTTTCTACTCTAAGAACTGACTTGGAGAATCTCTTTGAGCTGTTCTAAACAAGTTCTCATCTGTTTACAGTCATTTTCTCTGAATTATCCATGTTTTCATGTAGTTTCCTATATTCTGCCTTCTGGTCCAAGTATAAGCATTGCCCACTTTATCAAACAACATCCTACGCACTGTTATGAACTGAGGCACCTCGGGAACATTGTCTCTCAACTGTGTTATAGA
Source organism: Pipistrellus hanaki (assembly GCF_964339955.1). Classification (NCBI taxonomy): domain Eukaryota; kingdom Metazoa; phylum Chordata; class Mammalia; order Chiroptera; family Vespertilionidae; genus Pipistrellus; species Pipistrellus hanaki. Next base: position 2,650,718 of record NC_140510.1, on the reverse strand, counting down.
GTGTAGTACTATATTTCAGTGAAGTGTAAGGCTTTCCAAAGCTGCTGAACGTGTTTCTTTCTCAATTTCAATGGTATTCTGCCTTCTATAACACACATTTACCACTCTAGTCTCCTTTAAGTAAAGAATATAGGATTCATACAGTGTTTCATGTCATCTTAACTTGAATTAAGGATTTTCCGGGTCTTAGCTACCTTTTCTACACTAAGAAATGACTTGGAGAATCTATTTCAGCTGTTCTAAACAAGTTCTCATCTGTTTACCGTCATTTTCTCTGAATTATCCATGTTTTCATGTAGTTTCCTATATTCTGCCTTCTGGTCCAAGTATAAGCTTTGCCCACTTTATCAAACAACTTCCTACACACTGTTATGAACTGAGGCACCTCGGGAACCTTGTCCCTCAACTGTGTTATAGAGTGTAGTACTATATTATAGTGAAGTGTAAGGCTTTCCAAAGCTGCCGACCGTGTTTCTTTCTCTATTTCAATGGTATTCTGCCTTCTAAAACACACATTTACCACTCTAGTCTCCTTTAAGTAAAGAATATAGGATTCATACAGTGTTTCATGTCATCTTAACTTGAATTAAGGATTTCCCGGATCATAGCTACCTTTTCTACTCTAAGAACTGACTTGGAGAATCTCTTTGAGCTGTTCTAAACAAGTTCTCATCTGTTTACAGTCATTTTCTCTGAATTATCCATGTTTTCATGTAGTTTCCTATATTCTGCCTTCTGGTCCAAGTATAAGCATTGCCCACTTTATCAAACAACATCCTACGCACTGTTATGAACTGAGGCACCTCGGGAACATTGTCTCTCAACTGTGTTATAGAGTGTAGTACTATATTTCAGTGAAGTGTAAGGCTTTCCAAAGCTGCTGAACGTGTTTCTTTCTCAATTTCAATGGTATTCTGCCTTCTATAACACACATTTACCACTCTAGTCTCCTTTAAGTAAAGAATATAAGATTCATACAGTGTTTCATGTCATCTTAACTTGAATTAAGGATTTCCCGGATCTTAGCTACGTTTTCTACACTAAGAAATGACTTGGAGAATCTCTTTGAGCTGTTCTAAACAAGTTCTCATCTGTTTATAGTCATTTTCTCTGAATTATCCATGTTTTCATGTAGTTTCCTATATTCTGCCTTCTGGTCCAAGTATAAGGTTTGCCCACTTTATCAAACAACTTCCTACATACTGTTATGAACTGAGGCAGCTCAGGAACATTGTCTCTCACCTGTGTTATAGAGTGTAGTACTACATTTCATTGAAGTGTGAGGCTTTCCAATGCTGCTGAACGTGTTTCTTTCTGTATTTCAATGGTATTCATCCTTGTATAACACACATTTACCACTCTAGTCTCCTTTAAGTAAAGAATATAGGATTCATACAGTGTTTCATGTGATCTTAACTCGAATTAAGGATTTCCCGGATCTTAGCTACCTTTTCTACTCTAAGAACTGACTTGGAGAATCTCTTTGAGCTGTTCTAAACAAGTTCTCATCTGTTTACAGTCATTTTCTCTGAATTATCCATGTTTTCATGTAGTTTCCTATATTCTGCCTTCTGGTCCAAGTATAAGCATTGCCCACTTTATCAAACAACATCCTACGCACTGTTATGAACTGAGGCACCTCGGGAACATTGTCTCTCAACTGTGTTATAGAGTGTAGTACTATATTTCAGTGAAGTGTAAGGCTTTCCAAAGCTGCTGAACGTGTTTCTTTCTCAATTTCAATGGTATTCTGCCTTCTATAACACACATTTACCACTCTAGTCTCCTTTAAGTAAAGAATATAAGATTCATACAGTGTTTCATGTCATCTTAACTTGAATTAAGGATTTCCCGGATCTTAGCTACGTTTTCTACACTA